>NC_080415.1:3750000-5000000 GCF_030265065.1 Corythoichthys intestinalis
AGCCGTTATCAGCGCGACCGTTTCGTGTTTTTACTGTCGGCTGGTCGCTCCGCTAGTCCTCGTTGCGCGGAGGAGAGCGTTGTTTACATTACATTCGCGTTGCACAGTTGTGTTAAGAGGAAATGTGTTAGTTTAGCATCTTAAGATGATGTTGTACATCCAAATGAGTGTACAGTGCTTAGTTTTCGCCACTTTTATGGCCAAGATGACTGCACGTGCACGCAGCGGCTTGTGGGTTATGTGCGCGCACTCACGCACCCACCATTATATTCGCATTGCACATTTGTGTTAAGAGGGAATGTGTTAGTTCAGCATCTTAATATGATGTTGTACATCCATATGAGTGTACAGTGCTTAGTTTTCGCCACTTTTATGACCAAGACGACTGAACATGCACGCAGCGTGCTTCCGGCTTGTGCGCGTGCACTCGCCCCCCATCCCCCTTTGTGTTCATTACACTGCGAGTCATGTATGTGTGTTATTAACTGCTTACAGTCAATTTGCATTGTTTATTGCATCAGCACTAATTTTCTTTCCTTTCAGAACCACACATACTTGTATATCCACACATTCCAGTCTTTCACACACATAGAAATACATCAACATCTTTCCACGCATGCTCCCACCTGCTCATTGAGTGAATCTCATATCAAGTGCAATTGCATGTATGTGGTTGTGCATGTTGCCAAGTTGTATTAAAAGTGCAAAGACCAACTCCACTCTCCACTCCTTGTGCTCTAACCGACACCCCGAGGAGAATGAACCATAAAACATATTGAACCCAGACCCTCACACAGTCCATTAGTGAAAATTAGAATCGATAAGAGTATTGATAAAGAATCGAATTGTTAAGCAATATCGATAATGGAATCGGAATCGTAAAAATTTTATCAATTCCCATCCCTAGTGGTGAAAGAGAGCTAGATTCCTGTGCTAATTTACTGAAGCAACATTCCGCTGCCCATCTTTGCAAGCGCTACAGTATTAATTGATATCTAATTTTAGAACTGATATCATCTAGTTAATCAAACCAACCGATCACCTTGGTAAATAAAAGGATCGCCGTGAGAGCTTTGACTCTTCAGCGGGGCCGCTAGAGGAGATCAAAATTCTGACAGTTTGCCGTCTCTCATTTTGGCCCGCCTTCAAGTTACAAACATTGCAAAACGCAAGGAACAGGAAATACACCAAAATAAAAGCGTTACAGGAAGTTATGGTGAATAACAAAGTAAATTACTTTCGGGAGATAGAAATTAGGCTTTGGTTATTTGCGCTCCCACCAATATTATGCATACTAGTAACAACAAACAAAGGAATCATTTTCAACAATGAAATAACCACAATTCAGTAAGCTTTTTAACATTCCAACACAAGAATTAGCTTTTGTACAACAGAAGGCTTACTAGTGCATTGCCCTTTGTAATTCAGTCGTTTATCACCAAAGGATATTTTCACTTTCCGCCCAAGTCCATCCTTGTTCCAAGTTTGTTTTTTTCAAATAATGATTTGAACAATATCTATTCTTGAATTTCTGAAAAGCAAGCTTAATAGATAAGATTATATATACTAACTTTTTGCTCAAAGTCTGTTAAGAAAAAAAGCTGAAAATAAGCTTATTTCAGGGTATCTAAGTCAGTAAAATTTGGCTGATAATTTCATGTATTTGTAGTAGATTTATTCTGAAAACAAGGGAATTTAACTAGTTGTAAGGAGGTGTTTTTGCAGTGTAGCTGCAATAGGAACCTTGATTGTCTGAACAGTTTTAATGTGTTAGTTTGTTATACTGTTCTCCCATTGTGGTTGTTCATTATGTTTTATTTATTAAGTCATCTATGCCCCAAATGGACGTTACCCAGGTCAAAGCAGGATTCTTCCTATGGTTAAAGCAGGACTCTCACATATAACATAGTACACATCTCATAAACAACGAGATTTTTGTCTATTTCTTTTTATGTGGGCCAAATCAATTATATTAAAAGTAAACTAATTAAAATTGCTGCTGTAGTTTCATTCTTTTTATAAGCCATGTAACTTGCCAGGATCCAGGGTTTTGAAGGGTACACATCTGATGTTGCTCACCATGGTCCGCAATGTGCTCAGGGAGCTTCTGTGTATTTAGAGGGAACATTGGTGTTGACGAAGTTAAAACTGCGAAATCAAGCCAGACAAACCCCCGGAATCTCCAAAAATGGATTCAGCACGATGTAGATGAGTTTGGATGATGGATGGATGGATGGATGGATGGATGGATGGATGGATGGATGGATGGATGGATGGATGGATGGATGGATGGATGGATGGATGGATGGATGGATAGATAGATAGATAGATAGATAGATAGATAGATAGATAGATAGATAGATAGATAGATAGATAGATAGATAGATAGATAGATAGATAGATAGATAGATAGATAGATAGATAGATAGATAGATAGATAGATAGATAGATAGATAGATGATATCGCTTCGTTGATTATTACTAGCGATGCTAGGCTCCAATATTTCCTGACTGTAGCCGACAGCCTAAAATCTACGCCTAGATATCACATGCATATAGAACTACATGCAAAATGACAAACTTGGCGGCATTAGTAAACAGCCGCCATTTTAAAGCAGTAAAGGCTGTGTTGCAGTGAATGTTCCTCGCGGACCTAAGTAACTTTTTATCTAAAATGTTCCTAAACCGGCAACATCTTGACATGTCAAAGTCAACAGAAGGGAACTAATGCAAAAAGCGGGAGCAATTTTAACAGTTGAGTCACAACATTAAATGACTTCCAAACATACCAAAGGTTACAATGTTTTTGTTTGTTTGTTTGTTTTGTTTTGTTTTGTTTTTTTAAAATAGGGAAAAAAACATGAAAGGTAACACCAGTTACTTTGCCAAGTAACTAATTACTCTTACATTCAGGTAACTGAGTTACTCACTCAATTATTTTTGGGGAGAAGTAACTTGTAACTGTGATTAATTACTTTTTAAAAGTTAGATTAACAACACTGGTCATAAAGATGAAGTCTGCAGAATGAAAAGTGAGGAAAGCTGAGATTTTATTCTGCCAATTTGTTGCCGAAAACAATTTGCCCACAACTATTGCTGATCACTTCTCAGAATTAGTAAAAGAAATCTTCCCTGACTCAAAAATTCCATCGGTATGTGAATTTTATCAATTGACCTTTTTAATTTATAATTTGACACACTAACGAACTACCTTCAAGTCAAACTGAATTGCGAGATGAAGTGCAGCCATCAAAAGACATGATAGAAATTGCCAAAAGTTCTACATACAATTATAACAAAAGTCACTGTTTAATCTTAGTAATGAAGATATTGATTGTTCTTTGATTGCACCATGTGACAATATTACCAATAAATTCAACTTATTTTAAAAATTGAGTTTTATTTTTGTTTTATATTGCACGATATATAAATTTTGTAAAATTAGTCACCAATTTGTAAGGGCGTACGTCACTTTTTGTAAGATTGCCAACGGCCTCAGGTTGACATGTATGGAAATAGCCCAAAATCAACCCGAAGACCCCAAAATTGCCGAACATTATTTTGAAGTAATGCTGAATTAGTAATTTGTGTCTTTTTTCTGCTGATGAGAGGGTTTAGAACTAAATCCAACGTTTAAAGGACTTTTTCAGTAGCTGAGTAATTTTTTTACTTGCACTTGATATTTGGCGGATGACTACTTTACTTGTACTTGACTAATATTATTTTGAAGCAACGCTACGCTTTTGCGTAATTGCTGCAAATCAACTTTGGCCTTCTTCATGATATTTGGGCCGCCTTCACCTTCACCTCGCTGGATGTAATACCAGGTCTTAAGGCTTTAAGTTGGGGGGGGGGGGTTTATCATTTCCAAATCGTTAGTTGGAGGGGGGCGCGAGAGAAAAGGGGAAAAATTGATCGGGAGCGTGCTAGAAGTTGGTCGTCTTTGTTATCTGGAAAATCCCATTAAATCCTCCGTCTTTACAGCTTAAAGCACGCGCGGTAATTTGAAGTTCATTAATCCCCCTCCTCCTCCTTTTCTCTTAAAGAGGAAGAAGTTGGCTCCGGGTCGTTGAAAAGGAGGGCGTCACGCCACTCCACGGCAAGCCACGTTCCGCTCGTCACAACGGTGCTTTTTCTCGGCGCGGGAAGTTTACGGTCTGTACCTGGCGGCAGGCACAGTGGCCGCTTCGGCCCCGGCGGGCGTCGGCACGGCGGCCGCCCGCAAGCGGCGCCGCCAGCACGGTCAACTCTGGCTACCCGAGGGATTCCGGACCGGCGATAAACTAAGACGCCGGGCCGCTGGGGAAGATGAAGCGGAATTGAGGTAAGTCTCTGATATCTCTTTATTTATGACTGATTTTGGGGGGATTTTGGCGGAAACAAGACAAACCTATTTCGCCTTTTTCGTCACTCGTGCTGACATATATTTGTTAAAATGCAGGAAAAACAATTTTATACGAAATAAAAAGCACGAGGGTACTGATAACACACGCAACTAATAGATCGGATCAATCTTGTGAGCAAGTCCAACATGGTCTTCATTTAAAAAATAGCCGTGTCGCGCGCTGATAACGATACCGAGTATCACGCCGGGACATCACTAAAATATATATTGAGTACAGGCCTAATGTTTGGACACACCTCATTCAATGAAAGTCAAATGAAGGTTCCAACCCTTTTGATAAAGCAATAAATTCTGCTAATTAACCCTGAAAAGGCTTACCTTTGAAGTCAAAAACCATTTTAGGTGACTCCCTCTTGAAACTCATCAAGAGAATGGCTAGAGTGTGTAAAAAAGTCATCAGAGCAAAGGGTGGCTACTGTGAAGATACTAGAATATTATACGTTTTTGTTATTTCACCTTTTTTTTTTTTTTTGCTATGTATATAATTCCACACGTTTGTTCATAGTAATATTACCTTTGGTGAGAATTTGCCATGTAAATAGTAATGAAAATAAAGAAAAAGCACAATTGAGAAAGTGTGTGTGTGTGGGGGGGTGTATGAATATATATATATATATATATTTTTTTTTTTTTACAAAAAATCGTCCCCAACGAGCATTTTTATTTATTTGTTCTTGGATGAATTTGTGTGTCCAGGGTTGAAATAAGAAAAACAAATTGGCTTTTGTTCTTCTCAAAGGTGATGATGCATTGTGTTAAAAAAAAGAAAAGGTTTGAGTTACACTTGCATAGCGCCTTTTAAGCCATTCTTTGCACCTTTCCACCTTTAAGGCATTCTTTGGGCTGTGACACTATATCCTCATCTAACTACTGGTGGCAAAGCACCAGGAGCAAAGTGGGGTTCAGTATCTTGCTCAATTATACTTAGACCAGGGTGGAAAATTTGGGAACATCCACCCAGATGATTGTTTAAAAAATATGTATATATTTTTTAAAATTATAAGAATTACAATATATATGTACACATACCCTGTGTTCCGATTTAGTATGCAAATTTGATTTTACACTATAAAAAGAAAATGTTTTTATCACCTGTGATAAATTGTCTCCTGGTGAGCCCCAACTAAAGGAAAACAGCTTAATGGAGGCGGCAACGCGCTACATAAAGTACGTACAATGGGGGAAATAAGTATTTAGTCAACCAACAATTGTGCAAGTTCTCCTACTTTAAAAGATTAGAGAGGCCTGTAATTGTCAACATGGGTAAACCTCAACCACGAGAGACAAAATGTGGAAAAAAAACAACAGAAAATCACATTGTTTGATTTTTAAAGAATTTATTTCCAAATTAGAGTGGAAAATAAGTATTTGGTCACCTACAAACAAGCAAGATTTCTGGCTGGCAAAGAGGTCTAACTTCTTTTAACGAGGTCTAACGAGGCTCCACTCGTTACCTGTATTAATGGCACCTGTTTTAACTCATTATCAGTATAAAAGACACCTGTCCACATCTCAGTCAGTCACACTCCAAACTCCACTATGGCCAAGACCAAAGAGCTGTCGAAGGAAACCAGAGACAAAATTGTAGACCTGCACCAGGCTGGGAAGACTGAATCTGCAATAGATAAAACGCTTGTTGTAAAGAAATCAACTGTGGGAGCAATTATTAGAAAATGGAAGACATACAAGACTACTGATAATCTCCCTCGATCTGGGGCTCCATGCAAGATCTCACCCCGTGACGTCAAAATGATAACAAGAACGGTGAGCAAAAATCCCAGAACCACACGGGGGGACCTAGTGAATGACCACAGTAACAAAGGCTACTATCAGTAACACAATGCACCGCCAGGGACTCAAATCTTGCACTGCCAGACATGTCCCCCTGCTGAAGTCAGTACACGTTCAGGCCCGTCTGCGGTTCGCTAGAGAGCATTTGGATGATCCAGAAGAGGACTGGGAGAAAGTGTTATGGTCAGATGAAACCAAAATAGAACATTTTGGTAGAAACACAGGTTCTCGTGTTTGGAGGAGAAAGAATACTGAATTGCATCCAAAGAACACCATACCCACTGTGAAGCATGGGGGTGGAAACATCATGATTTGGGGCTGTTTTTCTGCAAAGGGACCAGGACGATTACTCTGTGTAAAGGAAAGAATAAATGGGGCCATGTATCAAGAAATTTTGAGTGAAAATCTCCTTCCATCAGCAAGGGAATTGAAGATGAGACACGGCTGGGTCTTTCAGCATGACAATGATCCCAAACACAAAGCCAGGGCAACAAAGGAGTGGCTTCGTAAGAAGCATTTCAAGGTCCTGGAGTGGCCTAGCCAGTCTCCAGATCTCAACCCCATAGAAAATCTGTGGAGGGAGTTAAAAGTCCATGTTGCCCAACGACAGCCCCAAAACATCACTGCTCTAGAGGAGATCTGCGAGGAGGAATGGGTCAAAGTACCGGCAACAGTGTGTGAAAAGCTTGTGAGGAGTTAGAGAAAAGGTTTGGCCTCCATTATTACCAACAAATGGTACATAACAAAGTATTGAGATGAACTTTTGGTATTGACCAAATACTTATTTTCCACAATGATTTGCAAATAAATTCTTTAAAAATGAAACAATGTGATTTTCTTGGGGTTTTTTCCACATTCTGTCTCTCGTGGTTGAGGTTTACCCATGTTGACAATTACAGGCCTCTCTAATATTTTCAAGTGGGAAAAACTTGCACAGTTAGTGGTTGACTAAATACTTATTTGCTCCACTGTAGCCGCTTATTCAGCTACATTAGCCCCTAATACTCCGTCGTACGATGCACATAAATGGCAACTTCAATAAAAAACGTTGTCATACGGACTTACGATCGGCCAGCTTGTTGTCTCCTGTCGTCTTCCAAAATTATACCTTGGTGAGGGCACTTCAGGTGTTCATTCATGGTTGACGTGCTGCCGCCCAAGCTCTACACGACAGTGATACCCTCCTTCGTTTTATGAAAATAACCATGCTTCAGCCACTTTGGTCTGCTTTTTGGGCTTTCCCCGCTTTCATCCCGAGTTTCTGCCATTCTCTGCTTTCCACACATATACAGTATATATATTGTAAAGAATCGGGTTATAATGTAACAGCTGTATTTGCATACGTTCCTAAATGCACCGCGTGGCTGAGGTGAGTGAGGGAGGTGCGACAGAGCAAGACGTTTTCCTGTTGTTGCTGTTAGTTGTTGTGCTGGCTGCGGGAGACAGGAACCGTATTGCTTCCACAAGTTCCATAAATAAAGAATCGCAAACCTGACAAAGCTAAACTCTTTGTCAACGTTAAACTATGTTTGTTTGTTTTTTTTTAACTCGCCTTTCACTGTAGACAAGATGTTGTGCTCATCGACGCATTTTTGTCATCGATTACGTAGTCAGGACAGCTCTAATATAATATATAATACTGTACAGTGAGTAAAATAAGTATTTGAACACCCTGCGATTTTGCAAGTTCTCCAACTTGATATACGGGTTTGAAATTTCAATGGTAGGTGCTTGTCCACTGTGAGAGATAATCTAAGGGGGAAAAATGCAGAATCCATCACACTATATGATTTTTTAACAATTTATGTTTTATACTGCTGCAAATAAGTATTTGAACACCTCTCTATTAGCTAGAAATGTGAGCCTCAAAACCTGTTAGCCGCCTTTAAAAAGTCTAACAAATAAGTGGAGTGCACCTGTTTGAGGCGGTTCGCTGCATATTAACATCTGTCCACCCCATACAATCAGGAAGACTCCAATTCCTAACATAGTCCTAAGACCAAAGAGCTGTCCAAAGACACCACAGACAGAATTGTAGTCCTCTACAAGGGTGGAATAGGTTATGGGGCAATGGGCAAGCAGCTTGGTGATATAAGATCCATTGTTGGAGCAATTATTAGAAAATGGCTAAACATAACTGTTAATCTCCCTCGGACTGGGGCTCCATGCAAGATTAACTCGTAGGGTCTCAATGATCCTAAGAATGGTGAGGAATCAGCCAAAAAATACACAGGAGAAGCTGGTCAATGACCAGAAAGTTGCTGGGACCACCATTTCCAAGGTTACTGTTGGTAATGCACTAAGAGGTCATGGTTTAAAATCAAGCATGGTACGGAAGGTTCCCCAGCTTAAACCAACACATGTCCAGGCCCGTTTTAAGTTTGCCAATGAATATTTGGATGATCCAGAGGAGTCATGAGAGAAAGTCATGTGGTCATATGAGATGAAATAGAACGTTTTGGTCTTGATTCCACTCATAGTGTTTGGAGGGAGAAGAATGATGAGTACATCCCAAGAACACCATCTGTACTCTGAAGCATGGGAGTGGTAACATCATGCTTTGGGGGCGTTTTCCTACGTATGGGACTAGACGCCTGCACTGTATTAAGGAGAGGATGACCAGGGCATTTTTAGGGTATTTATTGTCAGATTTTGGGGAATAACCTCCTTCCCTCAGTTAGAGCATTGAAAATGTGTCTTGACTGGGTCTTCCAACACGACAACGGCACGAAGCAGACAGCCAGAATAACCAAGGAGTGGCTTCATAAAAAAAGGTTCTGGAGGGGCCTAAATACCTAATTGATCTAGTGAAAATCTTTGTGGAGCAGTGGTGCAAAATGCCCCATGCAGTCTGTGCAAATATGGTGAAAAGTTACAGTTAACGTTTGACCTCTTAATTTTAATGACATGCTACTGTACCAAATATTAAACTGTACCAAATATTAACAATGATTTTCTCAGGTGTTCAAATACTTATTTGCAGAAGTATAACAAAAATTAATTGTTTAAAAAAAATCATACACTGTGATTTCAGGATTTTTTAATTTTAGATTCTCTCTCACAGTGGACAAGCACCTACCATGAAAATTTCAAACCCGCCCATCCTTTCTAAGTAGGAGAAATTTCAAAATCGCAGTGTGTTGAAATACCTATTTTCCTCACTGTATATTTACATATAGAGTATATTTAAAAAAAAAAAAAAAAAAAAAAACATTTGCGGGCGAGCATTATTTTTTTTTGATGGATTAAAGAACAGTTCTCTTTCCAGCGGCTGTGTGAAGAATGAATCGTAATGTCCCCGCCAACATTGGCCTGCCCACCCCCTCCCCCAACCGAACTAGGGTGTGTTTGTGTGTGTTGGGGAGGGTGAGGTAAGGCCAATGGTTATTTTGGAGTGTCCTTGTATCCTGGTAGCTTCCCTTTTTCTTTTGTCTCCTTGGACAAAACTTTTTGTGTCTTTTGTTGCTCTGCCATCTTTGCAGAATTCGCACGAAAGCGTTCGCATCGACTTCAGTCTTTATGACAAATGGGGAAAGGGGGAAGTGAAGTATGCCGTCAAGCAGTCAGCAGATTTGTAGGTTTTTTTGTGTGTGGCAGGGTTCCTGCCACCCCCCTCAAAGTTAAAGGGCAACTGAAGAGCTTTCCGGATTTCGTTCTTGAGTGTTTTACTCGGTTGAATTGTATTCAATGCATCATTCGCTGTCTCAAAAAGTCACATAAAAAAAAAATAATAATGATAATAATTGACCGCGTAGTTTTTGAGTTATGGCCATAGTAACACCATAGCAACAAGGGACGCGCCGCCCTGCCGACTGCTATCTGATGACGTAACTTCCAGGGGGCCTCGCCACCACTCTGAACACGGAAATATAGCACCACGCTATCCTCGCCATATATTACAAACATTTTCTTTTACTCGCGAGATTTGTCATGCCATCTCAATGTGTAGCGGTGAATTCCTCAGAGGAAGACTCGAGACTCTATGAGGGGTTCAAAAAAACTTCTCCTGCAAAGGTTTGGACCGTTTTTGTGAGCATGCATACAGGTCCCCAATCGGCTCATTGTTTTCATCATTTCAGCGACGACAGCTTTGAAAATCCACAACAATGCAACCTTGGTTTTACAAAGACGTAAGTAGACTATTACTGGCTTTTCTTAATAAACGAGGGGGACTCCTACTGCCTGTTTGTTGAAGTGTGACATTTTTGTTGTTGTTGCTGTTGGCCTGTCATAAGTAGATAGGTTTGCTGACAGGTCATCTACTCATGTGATTGTATTACTATATCAATAGGTATTATGTAAATTCAAATGTCCCCAGCACCAAATAGGTCCTTGGCTCGTTGTTTTTTGGCCTGTCACAGGGTAAATATAAAGCCTATATATAAAACAATCCACCTGCCAGGCCCTGATGTACCAAATCTCAATAAAACAATGACTATTGTATTACGGCATCAACATCAAGGTCTGCCTACTTGAAGAGGGAACAATAGCATCAAATAGATGCTACTTTATTATTTGATCACCAAGAAATTATTAAAAATTATTAAATTAAAATGAAGATTCATCCAATATTTTCATGCTGCTGTGATTTTTTTTTTTTTCCAGGAAGCCACACATAAAAAATTAAGCGGCGGAAACCCTCAACACGATGAAAAAAGCGTTGCAAGTCAGTCGCCACCCAGTTTCCCAAAATCAACAGATTGGGTCAAATCATATGATAACACAAGTGATGCAAGTCCAGCGATGACGACTGAAGAGATCCTATGAGGCCTGCCAGATGCTGAATTTCTTCCGTCTGAACCATCAGATGACGATGACTTTGGAGAAATAAATGTAGCAAATTTTGATGACATGAAATCATAAACTAGTCCTATATGCAGTACACATTTTAAAAGAAAAATCTAGTTACCTTCTTATTTTAATAATAATGGTTTGTCTTTGTATAGAGAACACTTAATGCTACAGAAAAGAGTAAATACATATTTCCCACTCTAAACTACTTCTCAGTCTTTTGCATTATCATTTCTCAATGTTGTGCTAGTCCGTTGCAATCCTAACTTTGTGTTGCTTACTAAATATATGTTCTTTGATGTGTGCCATTGTTTGCTTTGTATAACTTAGCTTTCTAAGTTGTGTCACAATTTGACAGCAAAAGCTGATGCTGATTCAACATAAATCTGGTATCACTTATTATTGGGGCTTATTAAATATTGTTTCACAATGTAACATAATTACAATATATAATTTATCAAAAGAATACATTAAAAAGTCAACAAAATATGTTAATGTTGTTTACAATTTATGGTTTTATTTTTTTTAATGTAATTCATGCCCCTGTCAGTGCTTCAGCCTCCTCAAGTTTGGCTCTCACGTCTGGGACCTCCTGACGACACAGGCATACTCTTGGAAAGGTAATTACTAGAAGGTTTACAGCAACACCTGCAAAATAAAATCGTTTTGTCATTTATTTTGACAAATCAATAACATATGATTTATTTAGCCACATTTGGACTAGCTTTACCATATTTAGATCGGTAGGAGCTGTCCCATAACCTAATATCCAGTTTTAGCTATGTGGAGAGCATGGAAAATATATACAACCATGTAATCGCATTCTCTCAAATAGAAAAATCACGATGCTGGACTTAGGCTTACCACTCACTCTCCCGTTCGTGGAATGCCGAGCTGTCAATTGGCGTCATGACGACATCTGCTGTGTCAAGTAAATCGTCGTCATCTGACGCCTCAAGTTCAAACATGTAGGGATTAATTGTAGATCATCTTTCCTGGGAGCCTTTGCCAACGGTACCGTCACGAAAGAGCAATCCTGAACGGTTACCTTTGGCGGAAATATAACTGATAGTTGTTGCTGCTATGCAAGCTGTGGGTACTAGTCTTCTGTTGCGTCGAGGAATTTACGTCACACTTCCGGGTTTGGGAAGGGACATTTAACAGAGTGCAAAAAAACTAAAAAAACGCAAATTATACTTGCAATTACATGTTGACAATGTCATGGTTGTTTTGACGAACTCGTCCAAAGTTTATATTCGCAAAATTACACCAAAATCCGGAAAGCTCTTCAGTTGCCGGTGAAAGCCGTACAGATCCCCTCAAGATATGAACATCCAACCCGTTTTCAGTCGACATATCATCGAAAATGTATGAAAATATTCTAAAAAAGTTGAAAAGTTACCTAGCGTTGATTAAAAGGGTTAATTCCGACTTTCGTGGAAATTTAGGATTTCTCGTCAGCATAGGAACGGAACTCGTATACAGGTAGTCACCTGTATATCGGTTAACGTTCTTAACCCAAACAGTGAATACTTTTATATCGGCCCATCTAGAAATAAGTCCTCTATCGGCTGACCTTTAGTTGAGTAGGTGTCAGAGCCATTTTGCTTCCCTGCCGGGTCTTAGGCCATCAAAGAACTCCACGGACAATTTGCTGACGGATGCTCTCCCCGACATCACATTGGGCAACAACAGCGTAAGAAATGCGCCGGAACGCTCTTCTTTTGGACGTGTTCATTTCGGAACCGGACGTTTCTTCCCCTCTCAGTTTGAGGTGCCGGACGGTGATCGCCGGCAGTGGACGCGGCAGCACCTGGACGCGGCCGACCTGCGCATCCCTGGTGGGGGTGACACGGAGGCTGGGGACGTGGACGCGCGTGGGCCCGGTGAGTCATTTTTGCATCTTTCCATGCTGTCGACCGCCTTCGTCGTACATACAGTATCAAATTCCTATTTTTTCCCGTCAGTTTTTTTCAATTAAGGAGAAAAAAATATTTTGCCAATACTCTAAAGTTTCACTAAAATTTGACCAAAACATCACCATACATTTTAAATGGGGATCCATTCATTTTCAATGTGAAAAAAAAAAAACATTTTCAACATGAACATACCTAATAAAGCCTCAAAAGATAGCAGAGGTGACCCCAGAATGCCCTGAAATGTGCAGGAAATGTCCAAAAAACAAAAGCAGAAGTGACCTGTAAAAGCCCTAAAATCAACAGGAAGTGACCAATAAACTGGAAGTAATGCCCTTAAATTAAGAGGAAACAGTCCAAAATTCACAGGTAATGATAAATTCGACAGAATGTAACCCTAAAAATGAGCAGACAAGTGGTCTCCGAACTATTTCACATAGGGCCACAGTGGGTGCAGGATTTCATTCCAACAAAACAAGACAACACCTTTGCGCCAATCTGATGACAAGTCTAATCAGTTGAATGCAGTCAGGTGCTGCTTGTTTTAGCAGAAACCTCATTGGTTCAACTGTCTGCGCTCTATGGGTTGGAACAAATACCAGAACCCCTTTGAGGACCGCTTTGGAGACCCCTGCTGCAGCCCCTCTGCAATTAGGCAGAGGGAGCTCGAAGCCCCTTTTAGACATATGCTGAACTCCAGTTAAATCCCGGGATTTCAATGGGTAGGCCTTATGTCTGAACACAAATTCCCAGGTCGACTGACACAAATATGACACGGACATTAATCGGGTCGTGTTCAAGTAACATGTCCGGTACGCAGCATGTGGGAAATACCCGGGTCACAGCGTGAAGGCTGATGACGTAAATATCATGGCGGGCTGATCGTCATTTCCTCTTTTTGAGCAGTAAGACGAAAAGCAATAAACAAGCATTGTAATTATTAACATGGCAAACTGGAAAGATAGCAAAATTAAATTGGAAACATAACGAAATTGAATTTTTACTGGAAGAGCTAGTCCAGTCCATCAGTCCATCTTTGGAAATGCAAGGTTTATTTTGTTGCCGATGCCGGGCAAAAATGATGTCATGTCGGGGTTATGAAATCCTGCACAGTGAGCACCGAGTCGCCGAATGTCCAGGGCATTCTGGAATAACTTCTTCCATATTTAGAGGCTTTATTAGGTGTTTTCATGTTGATGCAGTTATTTTATTTCCACATTGAAAATGAATGAATTTCCATTTAAAATGTATGGTGATGTTTTGGTCAAATTTTGGTAAAACGGTGTAGTGTCCCAGTACATCTCCCATGTCTGTTTTGGTCAAATTTTGTAAAACCGTATAGACCCCACTCACCAACGTCACACAATGACGTGTTGCAGTATCCGGCCACCATATTGTCCGTCATTGTTTATCCGTATTCTCAATGGTTTCAATTTGTCGTGCAATTTATAGTGCAATTCATGGAAGCCCCGGTGCTTTCAGACGCTGTAAACTCATTGGATGCGCTGCATAAAAGGCGTCATGTGGAAAAGCTTCAGTCTATCCATTCGCCAGATCCATATTTGATGCCTAAATCAATATTTTTCGACCCGCTGTCTTCGCCGTCTCTGCCTGACATCTGCTACCCTGATATCTACAACTATCTTGTCCACAGAAACTCAGCCTATTCTCACGAAAGTTTGAAAAACTTTAAGAGCAGCACTCTAAGCAACATTACCCCGTGTGACCCTTTACTTCCAATTTTCTAAAATGGCGACAATCAATAAAAAAAAAGTTGACTGCAATGGCCGACGCTTCAAGGATAGGTGGATATTGGACTATTTGTTCAATAAAACACGCAACAACTGTGTCTGCCTCATTTGCAAAGAGACAGTCGCTGTTTTCAAAGAGTTCGATGTGACGCGATATTACCAAACAAGACACGCTGACATGTACAACATTACAGGGAAGATACGCAGTGAGAAATTATAGCAACTTGAAGCTAGTTTAATTTCACAGCAGCAGTATTTCGCAAGAGCCCGAGTGTCGAAAGAGAACACCACAAAGACGAGATTGTTGCAATTATGAATTTAAAAAATAATAATAATAAAGCAAATGTGACACACAGAAGGGCTTGCTAACATTTGTTTAAATATATTGTTCTATGTAAATCAGCCAAGGTAGCCCCCCGCATTTCTACCACACCAAATCTGGCCCCCTTTGCAAAAGGTTTGGACACACCTGTTTAACCGATGATCCGTAGACGAGGCCAGCTTCTTTCACTTGGTACCAGCTAAATATTATTCAAAAAATAATGATGGTGGAAGAAATAAGCATCTTGAATTTGAAACTGTATGTTGTCGGCGATTAGCCTCGCAATGATCTTAATTGTGGTTGTCAGCCCAAAACCCTCTTAATATATATTAAATGCATCTTACCAGATATAAAATGACTACTACATAATCTGTGGTGATCGTTTGGTGCCCAGTTTTCTCGTCGAATTGCAGCAGTCCATCTCGCTCTCCTCTCCGGGTCTCTCGGAATACGGTAGAACTTCAAGTCTCTCCGTCTATCTTCTCTGTCACTGCAACCAACCGCCACACACGCCTTCACAATTTTGATTATTAATGTTACTGAGCAGTAACACACCATAATAGGAGGAATTTACGTAGCGGTAATGTGTAAACACGATGAGCTGACGGACAATATGGCGTGGAGGCGTGCTTGTGACGTCGTGTGAGTGGGGTCTATAGTGTCCCATTACATCTCCCATGTCTGAAAGCCATGACAAGGGTAAATCCTGCGTCACTATACAAGGGAATTTAGCCGGATATAAGTCTGAAAGGGGCTTCATGGTCCGTGTACCTTTCATTTTTCCTTCTATTTTGGAAAACAAAAAAAGAGAAAATAAGCCATTTCCATTTTTTTTTTTTTTTTTTTTTTTTAGGTGGGTTAACAAAAAACGAGAAATGACTCCTGTCTACCGAACTGGTAAAAACTGATAAGTCAATCAGGGAAAATGAGCCTTAATCCATTTTTCCATTATCAGTTAACTGAACTGAAGTCGAAAAAAAAAAAAACGCCCAATATTTATTTTCCACCAATTTCGCTCTTACAATGAGCCATGACCCAGAAGACAATGTTGTTCATCTTCTTATCAATTAAAATTATGCAGCTGCAGCATGGTTTTGTCGCTCCCTGGTGCTAATATTTAGCGTGGGTATTTCACGTCTTCGTACAATGACTTTGGATGGGCTATGCCGATTTAATATTGAAAATGAAACAGATGGCTTAGCATCTAACGAAATAGCTGCACACTTGTCTAACCATTTTGGCCCTACATCTTCTTGCAGGGTTACACGTTTGCCACCACGAAACAAAACGTACGACTCCATCCTGCTTGTCGATGAATGAGAGTGTCATTACAGCCATGTTCTGGGCTTCAAAATCGTCATATTGGCAAGTATTAGCGAAACGATAGTTACACCGACCCTTTAGCCGCTTGGACGAGTTCTAGGTTTGGTGAGCGCTATAGTAAAAAACATAATAATAATAATAATGCATTTTATTTGTAACGCACTTTACATTTGAAAAACAAATCTCAAAGTGCACATTGGCAAAAAAAGAAAATAATAAATAAAATGCAAAAGACTAAGAATAAAACAGTAAAAGCAAAACTGACACAAGCACAGATAAAATCAGATACCAAAAAGGTACCAGAGACAAAAATTTATTGAAAACAATTTACTCAAAATAACAAGACAGTTCACAAACAACAATCTACAAATAAATTATGTATATCAAATCGAGGAAATAGGAAAATATACCTTGAAAATGATCTCTTATATAATACACCTTATTTTGTCATTTCAATCACCTGTTTCAATTATTTTTATATCTTTTGTGTGTGTGTGCGTGGGGGTGCGCGTGTGTGTGTGTGTGGGTGTGTGTGGGTGTTTTGTCTGACTGGTCAGA
This sequence comes from Corythoichthys intestinalis, assembly GCF_030265065.1. Classification (NCBI taxonomy): domain Eukaryota; kingdom Metazoa; phylum Chordata; class Actinopteri; order Syngnathiformes; family Syngnathidae; genus Corythoichthys; species Corythoichthys intestinalis. Next base: position 3,766,858 of record NC_080415.1, read on the forward strand.
TTTTTGTCATTTAGAGTGCTCAATCTATTGTTGTTCGATTTTAAATCAAAACTAGTTTCACAATTCAGCAAAACTGAAATAGTGAAATCATCAAATGAATTTTAACAGCACCTGTTGAAATTCAACAAGATACAAAAATAATAATAGAACAGCTGTTAAACCAAAGGCATAGGTTTTTTCAATTTGTCCCCACCAACTTTTAAGTAACCTTATTTGAATTATATAATGAGTTCAATTATATCGGTCATTTAGATTGTCTTCCCATATTTTGTAAGGATAGAAGTGACCCTACCATTATATTAAGTTAATTATTTTCTTATTCAGACTTACACACACTTGCTGAATGTGCCAGTCCATTTTTTTCCCCTCAATCGCACATTTGATTGGCTAATAACTTGCATTTATTTACAATTTGTTTATTTTCTACATTATTGACTTCAAAATATTTTTATTTGCAGCCTATGCGGAATTTTTTTTCCTGATACGTTAATCATAAAAAGTTTTCATTTTTAAGCAGTACTATTTTACATGAAGGAAGCCTTCCAGTTCTGTTTATTTTTTATATACTCTGACTAAGAGGTTTTTTTTAGTTTAATTTATTTATTTAGACAGACAATTTTGAGTGGTCTTAAAGTGCATGTGATACGAAAAAGCATGTTTATTTCATAATACACGCGGTATTTTATGCTCCTGAATGATATGGACCGCTTGGATGTGTGTGGAAGCGATGGCTATATTTATTTAGTTTTTTTAATCCCGCGCCATGAAAATGAGTGACTTCCGGCTTCGGTCTTGCATTGAGGAGGAGGGCGCTGTGACGTGTACGGTAGAAGGCGTCCTCTTCACTATATAGTAAAGATACACGATAACATCGGTCACCGATAATTATCGGCCGATAATGGCAATTATGACGTCACACAGATAATCCAGATAATAAAAAAATTCAACCGATAATGCAATCCGATAATTATATACTTGATTTAGCCTCCAAATGTGCGCAACCAGAAAATTCAGCACGCCGCCTCCTCAACCCCTCCCCTCTCTGAAGCCCCTGAGGGAGGATTCAGATTCAGATTCAGAATATTTATTGTCATTGTTACAAAAAAGCACAACGAAACTTTGTTTGGAGCATCCATCCAGCTCATACAGCTAAGTTGGTAAAGTGCAAAGTGCAAACCCATAAAATAAATACCCATCAGTACCAAGTGTAAGCATTGACACAGTTTTGGACATATGTACAGCAAAGATTCAACAGCAGCATGAGGTCGTGGCAGTGCTAAAGTGCAGAGCAAAAATATACCAGTTGAAAACAGGCAAAAATCAGTGCAAAACCCAGATAAGTTAATCAAGTATAATCAAGTACAGCCTACTGGTTGTCAACCAACGGGTAAGTGTCAGGGAGGAGGAAATAGTGGATAGTGACATACTGCAACAATGCAAACCAGCTCAGAGTTATTGTTGTTGGTGGATGTGGATTATTGTCCGTAAGAGGGGGGCAGAGAGGGGAGAGGGGCAGAGTTCAGTAGCCTCACAGCCTGTGGGTACAGACTGTTGGACAGTCGTGATGTCCTGGCCTGTATGGACCTGTACCTTCTCCCTGAGGGCAGCAGGTGGAAAAGGTTGTGAGCAGGATGGTGCTGGTCTCGCAGGATGTTGTGCACTCTTCTCAAACAGCGAGTGGAGTAGATGGTGCTGATCTCAGGGAGAGTCATACCTATGATTCTCCCGGCAGCTTTCACCACGCGCTGGAGCGCCTGCTGGTCTGCCTTAGTGCAGCTGGAAAACCACACTAAAAATCCGTATGTCAGAACACTGCTGATGGCACAGTTGTAAAAGTTCACCATCAGTGGTCTGGGGATGTTAGTGCTCTTCAGCTTCCTCAGGTAATAGAGGCGTTGTTGTGCCTTGCCCACCGCTGTGGAGATGTGGTCCCCCCAGGACAGGTCCTCAGTCACTGTTACCCCCAGGAATTTGAAGCAATTTGAGGAGGAGTTGAGGAGGCGGAGTTACATGACAAGAAGTAGTTGAATATTATGGCGGCTGTTACTAAAAAAACGACGCTCTCGCTATCTGCAAAACATGTACTTCAGAAGTTCCACGAGGCAGAAAGAAAGCGTTCTCATTCAAAACCACTAACCCACCATCCATTTAAAACTGCATCACAAAGATTTTTGGAACGAATACAAGGCTGCTGCTAGCGGGAATGCTAAAGCTATTGTAAACACAAACTAAGTTAAACTACGGAGCTTGTGACGATACAGAGTCGGGTTGTTTGGGAATGCAGCCCAAGGCGGGTAGTAAACTCGTATCTAAGGCTAAAAACCGACACGACTGGAGACCGATAGTCGGCATGTAGCCGTCTTCCGACGGAGCGCGCCGCTCTGGCCGGTCTAGCAGGCCGCCGCCGCCTTGCCGTTGGCGTGGCGGGCCGAGTCCGGTCCCCCGGCTTCGGGATCTCCGGCGAACACCCCGGTTTCTCGAGCGTTCCCCCACGGCGTGCGAGCAGAGCCAGGCCCCAAATACACCGCGGCGAACCGGCCGGTGCGGGCAGATTATCCACTACAAACGTAAGCTGCCGCCGACGAGACAAGACATTATTTTATTTTTACCGAAATGACCCGTGAGCCAAAGCCCTGGATAAAAAAATAATGCAATTTATACGACCACGATTCTTCATGAAAAACATGCCAATCACATTTTCACCACGGAAATTTGGAAAAGTGATGTCCAGTAAGCAAGCTTATCATGACGGCACAGTGGTTAGATGAAAATTTAAACATGGAGAAAACAAAGTCACCCAGTCAATAATGCATTCAGTCTGTAAAATGACGAGCGGTCAGATGACTTTGTAACGCTGCCTTTATTTTCGGCTCAACAAAACTCAGGCACAAAACAACACGCACTGGGATGCGAGCGCCATCTCCGTCCAAATAGTACTGCCGTGTATCAGTTTAGCTGCTGTAAAGCAAATGTTGTGTGTGCCGCAAATGTAAACAAAGCGCTGCAGAATGGGTACATAACATCTCGCTCTTTTGAGTTAATCATTTTCACAGTGTGCAACAAAGCATATAAAATTAGCAATCACTTTTCAAATTAATTTAACTTATTTGTCTGCTCAATTACAGTCACAGTAGATAATCAAAACTTATTGGCACTTAACACTTATCAATTTTTATATGCACATTCCTGTTGTAATGAAATAACGACAATATTCTGTAGCCACAAATATTATTCAAAATCTTTCCTTCTTCCAAGTTTTTTTAGGATTAAGTATAATAATGTATTGCTTAAAATAAGGCTGTTAAGATTATTTTCAGCTAGCAATTTTTCTTCCAAGAAATCTGAGAGAAATACACTTGAAGCGCTGGCAGATAATTTCACTTATTTCCAATAGATTTACACTTAAAACTGACTAGTTTTAAGGAGGTGTGTTTTGTAGTGTATTGATGTTATATATGTTAGGAATGGCTTACTTTTAAAGGCATTTTTGTGGAACTTAGGTATTTACTCTGTAAGTAATTGTAATTGTAAAAAGTTTACCATTACACAATGTCAGACAATCTGTCATTATTTAGATGCTGGAATTGAATACTTGTTTATATTTTATGTTGAAAAAAAGAGAAATAAATGATATTTTTGCACAGTAATATTTTCTTTTGTGTATACTTTAAAATTTTACATAAATCTTTTTGTAGAATTATCGGCTTGACATTATCGGTTATCGGTTGGAATGAGGAGGAAATTATCGGTTATCGGTATCGGTTGAAAAATGTATTATCGTGCATCACTATTATATAGCGTACTGTTGTGACGAAGGATTCAGCTGATTTTGCGGATTAACACGTTTATTTTTCGCATCACGCCAGCCAAACGGCTGCAGAAAAATCATTCTGTATGAGGGAGAGGCGTATTCGCCTTTTTGGAGTTTCAAAAGGTTCCCATTCACCGTGGATATTGGCCAAAACAAGCCCGACTACTGCTGCGGGACCATATGACTTACAAGGAAATGAGTAAACATCTTGTTTAGTATTATGTCAAATATTAATACAGCTATTACTAAGTAAACACTACAAACTTTCTTTAAATAAACGACTACTTACGTTTGATCATTGATAGGCATGTAAAAAGCTCTCCTCATGCACATTAGCAGCTCGTTAGCTGCACAACAACTGCAACCACCCTCCTCCGGGGAATGAACTGTAAATTGCTCTCCACCGGGCGGTTTGCCCATCCACGAAGACAATCGACAACCTAGTCGTCATGTCAAATAATCCAGGCTAGTTATGTGTGATTTTCCGCTTGGAAGACTTTGAAACATCACTCGGTTCGCGTTAGCATGTCGGCTAGCTGTCACGCCTTTTGGTTTGTTGACATTCTCCGAAGCCGGGGAAGGGAAATGACATATGTCCGATTTAGGTGTCATAAAATATCGTTCGGGAGTAAAGTTGAAGTCGACAGTTTTGACCATTATGGAGTAATTTTGCCATGTCGTCCTGAATAAATGCATTTGTATTATTTCATATTCCATTTAGCACAAGAATGTAATTTGTCATGACCGTGCCATTTATTTAGCAATTGGGGGAAATACTTGGATAAAAAGAATATCCTGTAAAAATATTGAAGTAAAGAGACAGACAACAATGACATTTTGCAGCACTCTTCGTCGCGTTTTCCTCGTTGTGAATAGTTCCCCCTCGACGGGCTGACTGGTCCTTCTCAAGCCATTTATATAGCTATTGGGGAAAAATACTTGGATAAAAAGAATATCCTGTAAAAATATTGGAGTAGAGAGACTGAAACAATGACATTTTGCGGCTCTCTTTGTCGCGTTTTCCTTGTTCTGAATAATTCCCGCTCAAAGGGCTGAATAGTAAAACCGATGAGCCCAGTCTACCGCTGACGTCATCCACCTGTTGGGGACGCAAAAGCCCTATAATGGTAGACGTGGCTAACCGGCAGATTAAAAGACTAATTTCTCGTCATCTGCGCTTTTCCAAATTGTTGTATATAGTCGAATCGTCTCAAAATATGATTCTAATTCACATAATAATGCCATTTAAGAATTTTTTTCTCCTGTCGTATGCTCTCACGTCAAATGTTTATATTTTGCATTCCTGGATAGTTAGGAGATTATGAACAAGTCTGTATTTATTGTGCATATTAATATAAGTTACATTCAAAGATTTCAATCTAAATTTGCAAATAAAATCCAGACATTTATTGTGGAAGTTTTCAAAATGTTTGAGTAGTTTTTGAAATACAAAGGTTTGAATCGAACGGTGTATCACCTCAGCCAATACACATGAAATTTAGTACAGTATAAGTCAATATAGAATTTTTTTGCATTGAACATTTAGTCTATCAATCAATTAGGTTCATATTTGTGAGAAATGTAGCCCTGACACCCTGTTCACCCAATTTGTTGGGTTTTATTAATGTCCCATCCGTCCCCAGCAAAAAGTGTCCATGCAGTTTATGCTGTTCTATTGTCCTTCCCAATGTTGAGACCGAACCTACGCCCTTGGTTCAAACGGTTCGTTAACTTGTCCTCTGAAGAACCACCGGTTTCACTGTGCACACGGTGTACACGTTTAGTCCATCCTTTCAAAAGAAAAAAGGAAATTGCAATTTCTACCGCCACCGTCGTGAATTGACGAGGCAATCGCTTGTTGTCCAGGCGAGATATAAACACATTCGACTCGTGTGTGCTTTTCAACGAGGATCCTGTTGGATTTTTTTCTGTCCTCCATCCGGTCGATTGAGGTTCTGCCCAAATTCGTTGGCTTTACCCGACGGGAAACGAACCCCAGCCACAAGAAATCCATTTTAGTCAATAGCGCGACAAAAAAATAATACCATTAACTTCACCCGGTCACTAAGAAGGCTGCATTTCGAAACCTAAAATGACGGCTCGTCGTACCCAGTTTTACCACCAAATTGCAGATTTTCACTGTATTTTAACTTAAATTGAAGAAAATATCATTGTTGTGAGTTAGGCTAAGGTTAGCGCACGCACTCGATCACACAAATTACAATTTTCTGCTTTAATGGTGCCGATGTCAAATTACGTAGAAGCACGTGATTCTGTATGTACAGTATGAATTAGCTACAAGGTGCCCGTCGAGCAGAACGACGGCTGTACGTTCGACACCCCTGACGTACCCTATTACTAACCATTTGCGGTCGGCCTCATCAGACGGCTTGACACCACTGATGATCGCGTCGTGCAGCGGCGGCGGTCTAGAGACGGCGGCCGGTGGCGAGGAGGACGCCTCGGCGGTGGACGACTTCATCTACCGGGGCGCAAGCCTCCACGAGCGGACGGAGCGCAGCGGCGAGACGGCGCTGCACCTGGCCGCCCGCTACGCCCGCTCCGATGCCGCCAAGAGCCTGCTGGAGGCCGGCGCCGACGCCAACGCACGCGACAACGCCGGCAGGACCCCGCTGCACGCAGCTGTGGCCGCCGACGCCCAGGGGGTCTTCCAGGTCAGACCCTTCATATATATACAGAAGATATATCGGCCCGATATATTTTCCCATCGGCTGGTATATCGCCGATATTATAGGATAGGATGTTAAATGTTTGGGTGAAGATCTTTCTCAAGAAAGTCAACCGATATATCAGGCCGATATGTACAGTATAGCCTAATCACTGCTATGTTCACTCTTTGGGTGATCTTTCTGATGAAGGTCAACTTTTATGTCTCAATACGTGGACCGTCTGTGACGTCCGTATATGCATTTCTGTTATTCCCTGAAGGTAACAGAAGCAAAGCGAGTGGAAGACAGGGGAGAAGCAAGACTAAGCTGGTCTACATACGAGACACACACGTTTCATTTAAAAGATTTTAAAGTTTGTTGAAAGTTCAACAGGAAGGAAATATAATCAAGAGAAAGTGACAAAAAAAAAAATCAACCGAAAATAAACAAAATGCCCCAAAATCAATAGGAAGTCATGTGAAAATCAACAGAAAGTGACCTGCAATAAAGGCCCCAAAATCAATAGGAAGTGACACAGAAATGCTACAAAAATAAACAGGAAATTACCCAAAAATGTCTTAAAATCATATGAAGTGACTTAAAATCAAAAGGAATTGACGGGAAATAAAAAAAAAAAAGAAAAAAAAGAATATGACCCAAAATATCCGAAAACTCAAAACAGGGACCCAGAAATGTCCCAAAATCAACAAGTGACTTGAAATGCCTGAAAATTAGTAGGAAGTGACCTGTAAATGCCCCAAAATGAACAGAAACTGACCCAATAATGCCTAAAATCAACAGCGCGTGATTCTAAATCAACAGGAATTGACCGAAATTGAAAAGGAAGTGCCCCAAAATGGACAGAAATTACGCAAAATCAACAGGCAGTCACTAAATATCAACAAGTTGTGACCTGAAAATGCTCCAAACCTAACAATAGCTGACCAAAACTAAATGTCTTAGCCTAAATGATTTCATTGTCTGCCGTTGACAGCACTCGTGAGTCGTGAAAGAGCAGTAATTTCAGTTAAGGTCAGGTTAAAGTTGCAACTTGTTTGATTTGCTTAGATTCTGATCAGGAACCGCGCCACGGACTTGGACGCCCGCATGCACGACGGCACAACGCCGCTCATCTTGGCCGCCAGGCTAGCGGTGGAAGGGACGGTGGATGAGCTTATCAACTGCCACGCTGACGTCAACGCCGTGGATGATTTCGGTACCAGTAAAACATTTTTTAAAAACCTGGAAGATGCCATTTCGGGAATTTTGGGTTCTTCCTATTCATTTTTATCCATCCATCCAACCGTTAGCTCCGGGATCTTGTCACGGGGGCAGCAGCTTTAACAGCGAAGCCCAGACTCCTCTCTCCCCAGCCACAGCTTCGCTGGCAGGATCCGAAGGCGTTCCCAGGCCAGCCGAGAGACATAGTCTCTCCAGCGTGTCCTGGGTCATCCCCGGGGCCTCCCACCAGTGGGACATGCCCGGAACACCTCTTCGGGGAGGCGGCCAGGAGGCATTCGAACCAGATGCCCGAGCCACCTCAGCTGGCTCCTCTCAACACGGAGGAGTAGCGGCTCGACACCGAGTCCCTCCCGGATGACATCCCTAAGATCGACTGGTAAATGGAGAGCTTTGCCTTTCGGCTCAGCTCCTTCTTCACCACTACGGACTGGTCTGCATTACTGCAGACGCTGCACCGATCCGCCTGTCGATCTCCCGCTTCCTCCTACCCTCACTTGTGAACAAAACCCCAAGATACTTGAACTCCTCCACTTGGGGCAGGATCTCATCCCCGACCTGGAGAGGGCACTCCACCCTTTTCCGACTGAGGACCATGGTCTCGGATTTGGAGGTGCTGATCTTCATCCCAACCGCTTCACACTCGGCTGTGAACCGCTCCAGTGAGAGTTGGAGGTCACGGCTTGATGAAGCCAACAGCACCACATCATCTGCAAAAAGCAGAGATTCAATCCTGAGGTCACCAAACCGGACCCCCTCAACACTTAGGCTGCGTGTAGAAATTCTGTCAATGAAAATTATGAACAACCCTCACTGGGAACGAATTCGACTTACTGCCGGCAATGCAGACCAAACTCTGACACCGGTCGTATAGGGACCGAACAGCCCTTACCAAGGGGCTCGGTACTCCGTACTCCCAGAGCACCCCCCACAGGACACCCCGAGGCACACGGTCGAACGCCTTCTCCATATCCACAAAACACATGTAGACTGGTTGGGCGAACTCCCATGCACCCTCGAGGACCCTGCCGAGGGTGTAGAGCTGGTCCACTGTTCCACGGCCGGGACAAAAACCACACTGCTCCTCCTGAATCTGAGATTAGACTTCCGATGGACTCTCCTCTACAGCACCCATGAATAGACTTTAGCGGGGAGGCTGAGGAGTGTGATCCCTCTATAATAGGAACACACCCTCCGGTCCCCCTTAAAAAGGGGGACCATCACCCAGTCTGCCAATCCAGAGGCACTGTCCCCGATGTCCACTGGATGTTGTAGAACCGTGTCAGCCACGACAGCCCCTCAAACATCCAGAGACTTTAGGAACTCCGGACGGATCTCATCGACCCACGGGGCCTTGCCACCGAGGAGCTTTCCAACCACCTTAGTGACTTCAACCCCAGCAATCGGACAGCCCACCTCGGAGTCCCCAGACTCTGCTTCCTCAAAGGAAGGCGTGTCGGTGGAATTGAGGAGGGCTTCGAAATATTCTCCCGACCGACTCACGACGTCCCGAGTCAAGGTCAGCAGTACCCCATCTTCACTATACATAGTGTTAATGATGCACTGCTTTTTTTTTGCTTCTCAGACACCGGATGCTGGACCAGAATTTCCTCTAAGCCATCCGGAAGTCGTTTTCCATAGCCTCGCCGAACTCCTCCCATGTCTTGAGTTTTTGCCTCGGCAACCGCCGAAGCTGCAGTCCGCTTGGCCAACCGGTACCTGTCAGCTGCCTCTGGAGTCCCACAGGCCAAAAAGCCCCGATAGGCCTCCTTCTTCAGTTTGACGGCATTCCTTACCGCTGGTGTACACCAGCAGCTTCGGGGATTGCCACCACGACAGGCACCAACCACCGCCACAGCTCCGATTGGCCGCCTCAACAATGGAGGTGCGGAACATGGCCAACTCGGACTCAATGTCCCCCATCTCCCCCGGGACATGAGAGAAGTTCTGCCGAGTTGGGTGTTGAAACCCTTTCTGATGGGATTCTGCTAGACGTTCCCAGCAGACCCTCACGATACGTTTGGGCCTGCCAGGTCTGGCCAGCATCTTCCCCCGCCATTGGAGCCAACACACCACCAGGTGGTGATCAGTTGACAGCTCCGCCCCTCTCTTCACCCGAGTGTCCAAAACATGCAGCCGCAAGTCCGATGACACAATTACAAAGTCGATCATCGAACTGCGGCCTAGGGTGTCCTGGTGCCAAGTGCACATATGGACACCCTTATGTTTGAACATGGTGTTCTTAATGGACAAACCGTGGCAAGCAAAGAAGGCCAATAACTGAACGCCACTCGGGTTATGATCGGGGGAGCCGTTCCTCCCAATCACGCCCCTCCAGGTCTCACTGTCATTGCCCATGTGAGCGTTGAAGTCCCCCAGGAGAACGAGGGAGTCCCCACAGGGTGCGCTGCAGCACACCCTCCAGGGACTCCAAAAAGGGTGGGTACTCTGAGCTGCTGTTTGGTGCATAAGCGCAAACAACAGTCAGAACCCGTCCCCCCACCTGAAGGCGGAGGGAGGCTACCCTCTCATCTACTGGGGTAAACCCCAACGTACAGGCACCAAGCCAGGGGGCAATAAGTATGCCCACACCTGCTCGGCGCCTCTCACTGTGGGCAACTCCAGAGTGGAAGAGAGTCCAACCCCTCTCGAGAAGATTGGTACCAGAACTCAAGCTGCGTGTGGAAGAGAGTCCGACTATTTCTAGTCTAGCACTTCTCTGCCTCACACACCAGCTCGGGCTCAATCCCTGCCAGAGAGATGACATTCCATGTCCCAAGAGTTAGCTTCTGCAGCTGGGGGTCAGACCGCCAAGGCCCCCTTCTTTGGCTGGCGCCCAACTCCCTACACACCCGAACCCTTTGGCCCATCCCACAGGTGGTGAGCCCATGGGAAGGGATACCCACGTTGCCTTTTCGGGCTGTGCTCGGCCGGGCCCCATGGGGACAGGCCCAGCCACCAGACACTTGCCTTTGAGCCCCACCTCCAGGCCTTCAGGTCATTTTTATCATTTACTGTTATTTTGAGTGCATTTCTGTGTCACTTCCTGTAGATTTTCTGTCACTTCGTATTCATTTTGGGGAACTTCGAGGTCACTTCCTGTTTATTTTGTGTCACTTCCTGCAAATGTGGGGGCATCCCAGGGTCGCTTCCTGGACATCCTGGATAATTTCCTGTTGATTTTTGGGCATTTCTGGGTGATAGGTCACTTCCTGTAGATTTTCTGTCACTTCCGGTCGATATTCTGATTGCTTCCTGTTGATTTTCAGTCACTTCCTATTGAACTTGAGTCATTTTGGGTATCTTCTTTTTGGTCCCTTTCTGGTGTTTTTTAAGGTCACTTCCTGTTGATTTAAGGGCATTTATGGGTCACTCACTTCCTGTTAGCTTTGGAGCGATTATGGGGTCCCTTCCTGTTGATTTTAATTCCTGTCCTATTTATTTTGGGGCATTCTGGTTCACTCCCTGTGGATTTTTGGTTACATCCTATTGTTTTTTGGGCATTTGGGCCTCACTTCCTGTTCTTTTCCAATCACTTTCTGTTGTTGTTTTTTTTTTGTCATTGGAAATGAATTGGCCTTTTTTGGCTACCCACAAGAAAAGTGGTCTTCCTGTTGACAATGCTGTTTGTTCATACTCTGTCTCAGGTAAATCGGCGCTGCACTGGGCCGCCGCCGTCAATAACGCCGAGGCCGCTATTGTTCTCCTCAAGAGTGGGGCAAACAAGGATATGCAAAATAACAAGGTAGGTAATATCATAAAAAAGTAGATTTATTATGGAAAGTAGAAAATGCAATTTAGGGAGAAATTGTGTGTAGCGGAATGCTTTGGGTTTACCCCCTTAAATTTTCGGTCACTTCCAGTAAAGGCCGTAGGTTTGGTGTCAACATTGGTAGGGACCATATAACAGCATAACCTGCTGTACCCATGTACACTTTTTGCTTGAGACGGGACATTAATAGGACCAAACAGATTGGGTGAATGGGGGTCAGCGTTACATTTCTCACGAATTTGAACCTAACTAATTGATAGGCTAAATGATCAAAACAAAATACATCTGTATTGACTGATACTTACTTTCATATGTATTCTTTCAGGTGATACACCATTCCATTCAAACCTTTGTTTTCAAAAACTAGTAAAGAAACAGTTTGAAAACTCCTAGAATAAATGTCTGGATTTAATTAGCAAATTTATGTTTCAATATTTGAACATAACTCAAATTATATTAAAATACACAGTAAATACAAACTTGTTAATAATCTCTTATACGGAGCCCCCGAGTGCCAGGGTAGAAAAAAAATCATAGCTAATCTGTACCCACAATTTAGTAATCTGTGGGTAAAGTTTACTAATCTGTACCCACAGTTTACTAATCTGTGGGTACAGTTTAGTAATCTGTACCCACAGTTCACTAATCTGTACCCACAGATTACTAATCTGTACCCACAGTTTACTAATCTGTACCCATAGTTTAGCAATGACCCGGAAACAGTAGTCACCTATGTTTGGCGGGGACTCCAAACGCCGAAGGACCGACCGAACAAGCACCTGCACGTTTTGCCCTCGGCGAACAAAGGGGTTTTAAAAGGTAACTATTGCACGTTTTCTTTGGTAGCCGTACAGATTAAGCCCGGGGGGCTCCTTACACAACATGCCATATTGATTGATGACACCTGAAAGCAGTGTTGTTAAAGTGATCCTCGATTTTAAAGACATGTAGGCTCTAATAAATCACAATTGTTCTCTTGTATTAAAATATGTCGTTAGAAACACATAAAATGTTAAATCAATGGAAATATTTTATAATATTTAGTGCATATTTTGACCGATAGTTGGCGCCATGTTCTGCGGGCGCGGGGGTGATGACGTAGATGATATTTTTCCAATCGTGTAGCGTGTGTACAACAACTGTGTATTACTGGCTTAACTCGCGAAGTAAAATGCCACGATGTGCTGCTTATGGATGCAATTTCGAGTCAAATGGAAACAAGGAGAGTGATGCGAGTCTCCACAAATTTCCTGTTGACAAGAGGAGGAGAAAGGTTTGGGAAAATGCCTGTAGACAAGCAAATCTTCCCAAACAACCAAGGCTTTGTTGTCGCCATTTTTCTCCTACCGCGTTTGAGGATTTTAGTAGATGACAACTAATGAAAGATCTCACCGGAGCGGCTAGATATAAGCGCAGACTAAAACCAAATGCTGTTCCAACTATTTTCCCACACAAGAAGCCTCAGCCTGCTCGGATATCGAGTGAACGGCGCGCAATGAAGCGAGACGGACGAGACACTCTGGCCGCCCTCTTAAGCACCCAAGCCGCTCCTGTCGCTACAGCGGGAGGCGAACCTTTGGGCGTACCGCTAGTCACAGAGGAAGCTAATAATTCACCTCTACTGTCAGTTCATCAGGCAGTGTGTGTTCAGTATTCAGCTAATATGAGTGATGAGTGAGTGACTGCCACTCAAACTGATCAAAGCACGTCCAATGCAATTCATTCAATGCAACACAAATGTCCCAAACCCATTGATAATGCAATAAATTCTCATCGCCGGAATGGCATACATTTGAAGTCAAAATCCATTTTAGGGGACTCCCTCTGAAAGCTCATCGCGAGAATGGCAAGAGTGCCAAACAGTAATCAGAGAAAAGGGTGGCTACTTTGAAGATACTAGAATATCACACGTTTTTAGTTATTTCACCTTTTTTCTAAGTACACAATACACACGTGTGCATTTGTAGCAAGTTAGAACAGAATTCGCCGGCGGAAATTATGTTGGCACGTTGTGTGGTGGGGGGGGGGGTACTTTGTGAAGGGAACAGCTGGAAATAACTGTTACCTTCCGCGGGTCGCATGCCAGACAGACATTGCTATTTCTTGCAGCCTAAATGTCAATAAAACAACGCGGATTAGCTGATACTCCGCATCCTTCCCTAGCTCGCCACACATTCATGGTTTTATTGCCTTCAGTGAGAGTTTATAATGTCAATGGTCAAGAAAATAAAAAGGCACGAATGCCAATGTGTTTTGGCCTGTACTGTATGTAAAGCATACGACAGCTCTGGATGCTAACAATCTACACAATTATATTGGAATGAGTTTGATGACGCAATAACTCACCTTGAAGATCTGCTGACAAAAACCTGAGTTCTCGACAACATACGCTCTCTCGCTCCGTTGTCATCGAGATGCACTTGCCGCAAGTACACCAGAAGTTTAGCCCAACTCTTGCCTCATCAGGTATTTCTTGCTCTGCATTTCGCCTTTGCTGCTCGTCTTGTGAACGACTGACAGTGCTGTCCTGGTCTTCACTTTTCCGCTCTGGTTCAAATTGGAAGGGACGAACTGACGAGATGTTGCTAATGAATGACACGCTGAAGTCTGGCAGCGGGATTTGTGACGTCACAGCACTGCGACGTCAACAACCATGGCGAACAATCAGTTAAAATAATTTTACAAATTTTATTAAAACGAAAACATTAAGAGGGATTTAATGTCAAATTATTATAACTCATACAAAGATGTATCTTTTAAGAATTACTTGTCTTAAAACTAGAGGATCAATTTAATAACGGCGTTACAATATAACGGCGTTACTAACGGCGTTATTTTTTTCAGTAGTGGGTAATCTAATTAATTACTTTTCTCATCTTGGCAACGCCGTTACCGTTACTGAGGACGGAAAGGCATGCGTTACTATGCGTTACTATATTGGTTGAAAAGTCTGAGGGAGACGGACTCACCAAGACACAGAGCAGAGCAGGAGCGGGGAGGAGGCAAGAAAGTTGTGACGCCGAGCAAACGCGATGCTAGGTAGCTCCAATAATACATGTTGTAGCCGATAGCCGACAAACTACGCCCGCATGTTATGGTAGATATGGTAGACATGGTAGATATCACATGTACTGTATATAGATATAACTAGATGCAAAATGACAGACATGGCACTAAATGCGTTAGTAGACAGCCGCCATCTTAAAGCAGTAAGCTTTTTAGGACGGCTCTGTTGTAGAGAACCTTCCTAGCGAACCTAGGGAACTTTTTATCTAAAATATTTCTAAATCGGCAAAATCTTGACTTGAATCTATCTTTAAATCATGAAACAGTTTTTAAACTTTCATATGTCGAAAGTAGAGAGAAGGGAACTAATGCAATAACGGGAGCAATTTTAACAACTTTTAACAGTTGATTCAGGGTAAAGGGTAAATTAGGGTAAAGAATTGGGCTCGGGCCAATTGTACCAAAAACCTCCACAAATTGTTTTTTTTTTTTTTTTTTTTTTTTTTTTGAGGAAAAAAAAGTAACTATCACCAATTACTTTGCCAAGTAACTAATTACTCTTACATTCAGGTAATTGAGTTACTAACGCAATTACTTTTTGGGAGAAGTAATTTGTAACTATAATTAATTACTTTTTTTCAGTAAGATTAACAACACTGCCTGAAAGTGACATTTTAGAAGGCGGTGTTGTCGAATTTTGCTGTTAACCCAGATTCTGCACCGGCGTTGCCCTCTCCTTCGGCTAACTTTTAACAGTAAATATAAAGCAGCAAGTCTCACGATCATCGACATGTACACATCCTGTACATTTTGGGGCTTTTCTAGGTCACTGCCAGTTGATATTGTTTGGGTTTTTTTTCTCATTTGAAACTGGACATATGTTGTTGTCAGTGGCACTGAAAGATGAGCATTCAAAGCCAGTCCACCCAGTTTCAACGTATTGGACGCCTATTCTTGTCAATGGCAAGCAGAGTTTACCTCAAGTTAGTTGTAAGGTACTTTTAGCTCACGCCGTTTTGATTTGGGGTCAAGTCCTGTTAATTCTGGGGCCTTTCTGGGTCACTTCCTGCTGATTTGGGGTCACTTCCAGTTCATTTCTGCTAACTTCCTGGGATTTATGGGTTACATACTGTGTATTTTGGTGACTTCCTGTTGATTGTAGGGCATTTTTCAACTAAGCGAAGCGCCCTGTTAATTTGTGGACACTGCGTGTTCATTTTAGTGCTTTTCCATGTTACATCCTGTTGATTTTGGGGCGTAGTATGGTCACTTCATTGTTAATTTTAGGGTACTTTCAGGTAGAGGTGTCCCGATCCATCCCGATCGATCGGGTCCGATCAAGTCATTTTCAAAGTATCGTAATCGGCGAAAAAATATCGGACATGCCTTTTAAAAAAAAAATTTTTTTTTAATTAAATCGTTTTCTAATTGTATTTAACGTTACAGACATAATATGTGACACTCATCCAGAGTCTTTAGTTTAGGCTTAAGGTAGGGTTATCAAATTTATACCGTTTACGGCAGTAATTTTTTAAAAAATTTATCACGTTAAAATATTTAACGCAATTAATGCATGCGCTGCACGACCCACTCACGCATTGTCGCGTTCAATCTGTAATGGCGCCGTTTAACCTATAAATACAGCTAAAAGGCAGCGTAAAATGAGTAGAGTGAATTTTGGCAGCCTTTGGAGCCTTTTTTTAATTTGCTAAAGCCTTACAATCCCTCTCCTTACGATTAGAAATATCGTGGGAAGTAATGTCGGGAAGATAGGTAGTAATTGATCTTTTTCTTAACATCCTATGTTATTTCCCAACGCAGAGAAGATATATCAGTTGGTACCACTACGCACAGTCATGGTTGGACTTCCCATCATGCATTTGGGCGGAACAGTTAAATGGCTACAGTATCATTTACTGGAAGCTCAACAAATACACTAGATGGGAATATTTAGTCACAATATACAAAGTCACATTTATCCTTTAAGAATTACAAGTCTTTCTATCCATGGATCCCTCTCACAGAAAGAATGTTAATAATGTAAATGCCATCTTGAGGATTTATTGTCATAATAAACAAATAAAGTACTTATGTACTGTATGTTGAATGTATATATCCGTCCGAGTTTTATTCTTTTTTTTGTAATGCATTGCCAAAATGTATATGATCGAAAAAATTATCGGGAATGATAGGAATTGAATCGGGAGCAAAAAAAAAAAAAAAGCAATCGGATCGGGAAATATCGGGATCGGCAGATACTCAAACTAAAACGATTGGGATCGGATCAGGAGCAAAAAAACATGATCGGAACAACCCTATTTTCAGGTCATTTCCTCTTGATTTTCAGTCACTAACTGCACCTTTTGGAGCATTTCTGGGTCGCTTCCTGGTGATATGGGGGCTTTTTTAGTTGACTTCTGGTTGATATTGGGGTCATTTTCTTGATGTAGTGTGATGCGCTTTGAGGGCCTTGAAGGTGGAAAGGCCACCATTTACCATATCAATAAGAAGTAAGATGAAATTTCCCCCAAATCAACAGGAAATGACTTGAAATCAACAGGAATTGACTCAGAAATTTCCCAAAATTAAAAAGAAGTGACCTGACATTAGGGTGACCAAACGGCCTCTTTTGCCCAGACATGTCCACTTTTCACGTCCTGTCCGTATCGTCCGGCCAGGTTTTATAAATTTATGAAAATATCCGGTTTACATGATTTTTTACGGGACCTATTTGAAGAGGATCCCTCAGGCTGCTGGGGAGCAACGCCTGCCTGCGTTGCCGTGACTCCTACTAGTAGGGGGAGACGGCGTAGTTCTAAGACAAGTTTACAGCGGGTGAAATAACTATTTAGTCAACCACCAATTGTGCAAGTTCTCCTACTTGAAAAGATTAGAGAGGCCTGTAATTGTCAACATGGGTAAACCTCAACCATGAGGGACAGAATGTGGGAAAAAAAACCAGAAAATCACATTGTTTGATTTTTAAAGAATTTATTTGCAAATCATGGTGGAAAATAAGTATTTGGTCAATACCAAAAGTTCATCTCAATACTTTGTTATGTACCCTTTGTTAGCAATGACGGAGGCCAAACGTTTTCTGTAACTCTTCACTCTTTCCTTGGGGTAAAGCAATCAACTGTGGGAGCAATTATTAGAAAATGGAATACATAAAAGACCACTGATAATCTCCCTCGATCTGGGGCTCCATGCAAGATCTCACCCCGTGGCGTCAAAATGATAACAAGAACAGTGAGCAAAAATCCCAGAACCACACGGGGGGACCTAGTGAATAACCTACAGAGAGCTGGGACCACAGTAACAAAGGCTACTATCAGTAACACAAGGCGCCGCCAGGGACTCAAATCCTGCACGGCCAGACGTGTCCGCCTGCTGAAGCCAGTACACATCCAGGCCAGTCTGCGGTTCACTAGAGAGCATTTGGATGATCCAGAAGAGGACTGGGAAAATGTGTTACAGTCAGATGAAACCAAAATAGAACTTTTTGGTAGAAACACAGGTTCTCGTGTTGGGAGAAGAATACTGAATTGCATCCGAAGAACACCATACGCACTGTGAAGCATGGGGTGGAAACATCTTGCTTTGGGGCTGTTTTTCTGCAAAGGGCCCAGGACGACTGATGTAAAAGAAAGAATGAATAGGGCCATGTATCGAGAGATTTTGAGTGAAAATCTCCTTCCATCAGCAAGGGCATTGAACATGAGACGTGGCTGGGTCTTTCAGCATGACAGTGATCCCAAACACACAGCCAGGGCAACAAAGGAGTGGCTTCGTAGAAGCATTTCAAGGTCCTGGAGTGGCCAGATCTCAACCCCATAGAAAATCTGTGGAGGGAGTTGAAAGTCCGTGTTGCCCAACGACAGCCCCAAAACATCACTGCTCTAGAGGAGATCTGCGTGGAGGAATGGGCCAAAATACCAGCAACGTTGTATGAAAAGCTTGTGAAGAGTTATAGAAAACGTTTGGCCTCCGTTATTGCCAACAAAGGGTACATGTCAAAGTATTGAGATGAACTTTTGGTATTGACCAAATACTTATTTTCCACCATGATTTTTAAATGAATTCTTTAAAAATCAAAAAATGTGATTTTCTGGGGGGGGTCCACATTCTGTCTCTCATGGCTGAGGTTTACCCATGTTGGCAATTACAGGCCTCTCTAATATTTTCAAGTGGGAGAACTTGCACAAGTAGTGGTTGACTAAATACTTATATTTGCCCCGCTGTATGCTGTTGTATTGTGTTACCGGCATCCCCAACGGACCCCTATCCTTTTTAAATATGACTGGCAATACAAATACAGCGCAGAAGAAGAAATTGGCCAGGGCAGAAGAGAGAGAGAGGCAGGTGTTATTTGAAATTGGGCGGGAGCGCCTTGTTAAGTGGCAGTGTCCAACGCCGGTTCTATTTTGTTAATAAAAAGTCTCCACTGAAAAAGTCATCTGACAATCCACTTGAAGGAACAACCGGATCTGTGAATTAATCTCCTATTAATGTCGATCATGTGTCTTCTGTTGTCTATTGGGTTATATGTCTGTGTACACAGAGATACAGTATATTGTATTTGTCTGCAGTGTTATTTTGGTTTTTTTTTTTTTATTTGCGTTTTTGGGGGAAAAATAAAGCCTGATGGGTAACCTGTAACCTGCTGAGTAAAAGAAATTTTTGCTGTATAGTAAATAATATATACTATAAGGCAATATTTTTTTTATATAATACTGAATTTTTTCATCCAGACGGAGGAGGCACACTTTAAATATATTAAAGTGATATAGGTACCTTTGAGTATTCTTCGAGTAAAATTCAAGTATCTCGAGGCCGGGCTGAGTGTACTATTGTTTGGAAATCAAAATACAGTATGTTCACCCTATTTGACATCGACTGAAAGTCACTTCAAATTGCCTCAAAATCAACACGGTCACCCTTCATTAACAGGAAGTGACCCAAAATCAACAGCCGTGTTTTGCGCGCAGGAGGAAACGCCACTTTTCCTAGCAGCCCGGGAAGGAAGCTACAAGACTTGCAAAGTCTTGCTTGAACACTTTGCCAACCGGGAGATCAGCGACCACGTGGACCGCCTCCCGCGCGACGCTGCCCAGGAGCGCCTGCACCACGATATAGTGAGTCTGATGGACGAGCGCGCCCCCCCGCCGCTGCCGGCCTCCCCTGCCGCCTGCGCATCGTCCGAAAGAACAGGGAAGCCTCCCCGAAAAGCCAAGCCCTGCCACGGGAAGAGGAGGAGCCCGCAGATGGAGGTGGGTGCGTGGCTACTAAGAGTAGTGTTACTTCAAAATAATACAGAAATAATACAGTGCTACCTCGAGATATGATCGCTTCGACACACAATCTTTTCGACATTCGACGTAAAATTTGACTCGCCAGTTATTTGTACATCCAACAACATGCTCAAAATACGACGATCTATGATAGTGTCGCAGTTTGTTGTCCCGCAAGACGGACGCAAGGTAGATTTTCTTGTGAGAGAAATCAACAGGGGTTCCAACAATGTTAGTGCAGTTGGTGGAAAAAGGAAAAAGGTGATGCTTACCATTGAAATGAAAATGATAGAAAAATATGAGCGAGGGTTGCGCATCTGTGAACTGGCTTAACAATACAGCCGTAGAATGTCTACTCTCGACGGTCCTCCTCCAACCTCCTTTTGCCAGTCTTTACAAGTTAAGGTGACAATTATTATTGCGGTAACAGCGCCAAAGAAATTGCCAACTTCGTCAGGTTTCTAATCATTTATTCCATCAACTTGTGCAAGGCCTACCGTCCTCCGCAGCGGAACAAAGTAAACAAAGTGAAATCTCACTCAGGATCACTCTGTCAAGTCAGCCATGCGAGTCGTTCAGGTACACCACGAAAACACATTCGGCCCATTAGAACCCGATTCGTCACTTTATTACAGGTATTATTATTATTATTATTATTGTGTTAATATTCCAATTTTTATTCATAATATATTTGTTTTGCTTTGTCTAACTGATATCTATGTAGTACTTAGTACCAGTACATAGTATATAATACCAGCAGTATTTATTAAGGATTTAGTGTAGGTTTTCGGACTGTGGAACGAATGAATGGAATTATAATGTATTCTTATAGGAAAATCCTGCTCGACCTACAACCATTTCGATTTACAAACAAGGTCCTGGAACACATTAATTTCTTATGTAGAGGTACCACTAGGGGTGAAAGTGGTTAGAATTTCTTGCCTGAACTCCCCAACGTGAAGGTCGCCACGGAGCCAGAAATTTTATTTATTTATTTAGTTAGTACTTTTTTTGTTTGTTTTTTCTTGGGGGGGGGGGGGGTGTCAAAACTACTGAAATGCAAAAAAAAAAACTGTTTTGGTCAGTTATTTCTATAACACATACAAAAACTGATTATCATTCAAATTGTATTTTTTCAATGATTTGCAAAATAAAAGCTAACAAAAACAGCTATAACCCCAACCACCGTCTCCTAATTTTTATTTTCCCTCATTTCCTCACATACTTAATCCCAAATCTCAATTTTAACTACTTAACAACATAGGATGTATATTAAAATTGAAGATAATGTAAACATTAACTTTTGTTGTGTTTTTTAATAATAAGGATATAAGTAACATACATTCAGAAAAATAAGTACAAATGACTTACATTATGCGGAGTGAAATGGAATATAATTTGAAGATCGCGCATTTACTTTTTTAATCATAAGGAAATGAATAAGTAGCCTAACATAAATGAACAAATATAAGTCCAAAGTTCACATTGACAGCTAAAATGTTCTGAACCTCCCCATCAGAGCAAATAAAACTAAATATGATAAATAAGCCACCTTATCTCTTTCGTTGCTCTTTAAGATTCGATCCATTTTCTGTTGCATTGCCCTTTTTTTTTTTTTTTTTTTTTTTTTTTGCTGTTTCAGACATACATGCACATTTGAACCAATCAGAGCTAACTATCTCTGGTGATCACATGTTAGTATGTCAGCCAATTGAACGGATAAATGAGTCCAGGCGTTTTGCTTTGCTGCGTGCATTCGCACATTGACGTGGCTCGTCATCGTCAGATTCGGATAACTGCAGCAGCTGGGGAAACCTCCATACCGTCCGTGGAATAAAATAAATCATAAATATCGGAGGAAAGGGATTACCCAACACAAGCACTTTATTATGCTTGTTGTTAACACTCGTGTATACGCAAGTGTGTACACTTGTATACACAAGCTACCAACATCAGATTTACACACATGTAAATCTGATGTTGGTAGTTTGTTTTCTTTTTAGAGATGAAATGCATGTGTGGCAGCTTTGTATTTTTTTGTTTTTACATAGCGTTTTGACAGTTGCCAGCATATTTTCGGAATCAAAGCACCGTATACCGGAACTGCGCTCCTCCCATTAATCTTATACCAGAACTGCGTTCCTGACCGTTCCCGCCCACTTTCACCCCTGGGTACCACTGTATTACTCAAGTACAAGTCAAAGTAGTCATCCAATAATTTCACTCAAGAAGAAGTAAAAAAGTATTTGGCAAAAAGATTACTGAAGTCTGAGTAGCTGCTTTTAATTGCTTCTGATTTATTTTGAAAAAAATTCAAATCAGTACAGTAAGCGAAAATTCAATGCCAATGTAAATAATATTACTCAAGTACTGTAGTTGAAGTACTGTAAAAGTAGTCACCCAAAATTATAGAAAAAATGTATTGGTGGAAAGAATATTCTAGGTTGAGTATGAAGACTTCTTAGGTTACATTCTGTTTATTTTGACCAAGGGCGTAGTTTTGCATAGGGACGGTAGGGATGTCACATAACACTAGCAACTTTTCAGGATGCTCAAATTGTCCCACAAACTTTTAAACAACCTTATTGGCATTATATAATGAGTTCAGTTCTAGAGGTAATTTAGATCTTCTGTGATCTTCTTCATATGTCTTCCCTTCCCATATGTTATAAAGATAGAATAGAACCAACCATTATTAAGTGAATGCTGACCTGCAAAACTACTGCGGTCAGGCCAGCCTCCACAAGGAACAAAGAAGTGAAGCTATCATCCCTCATTTGGATCATTGTCTGCATTATGTGCATTACGGTAATGCAACACAGTGGCTTCAGAGTGCAAGTCCCTTTCCTTTATTACAATTAAAAACAAAATCAGGAAGCTATCCAAGAATGGGTCCTCTTCAAAGAGACACTGACATGAACATGAACTGACATTAGAAAATAAAATAAAAAAATCTGTGAAATGAAATCACACATCAGAATTTCATGAGAGTACATTGGTTCGAGTGTTGGGGTAGTCTAGTATGCCTCAGATGTAGACTGGTCCTTGGATATCTCAGATTTTTTTTCATTCATTTTTAGTATAAGCCAATACAGATGTATTTTGCATTCATCATTTAGCCTATAAATAAATTAGGTTCATATTTGTGCGAAATGTATCCCTGACCCCCGTTCAATAATCTGTTTGGTCTGTCCCGTCCCCAGCAAAAAGTGTACATGCAGGTTATGCTGTTATATCATCCCTACCAATGTTGAGACCAAACCTACGCCCTTGATTTTGACGCATATCAGGGTTACTTCCTGTTGAAATGAGATCATTCCCTGTCGATTTTGAGGCATTTAATGCAAAGCTACAATCAGATAATATTCAGGTTTTTTTTCCCCCTTCGGCACGCCGCCTGTCTGACATCATCTGACCCATCGGCACCAAAACGACCAGAATTCTCGCACCACGCTTTTGTTTGACACCAAAATAACCGTTTGCACAAAATGGCAGGGTTTTTGACAAAAAAAATCCAAATTTATCTTAAAATTTTTATCTGATTCACATGACTCATACATCAAAAATTTCAGGAAGTGAAGGAGCACAAAAGTTGAATAGAGCTTTTGCCAAAAACGTACAGTTCTGCCAAAATTTGCCAAAAGATTTCCCTTTCATTTTAAATGGCCAAAATTTCCTATTCATTTTCAACAGGACGCCAAAGCGGCGGGCCCGTCAGACAGCTCGGCCGTCTTGTCCCCGGCCGACTCGCCTTTGCCTTGCCTCCGCCACATGCCGGCGTCGGCCGGCTGGCTCTCTGGTATGATGGGCGCCCTTTGCGCCGGTCCTCCTCAGATGACGGCCTACGGCGGCACGTGGATGGCAGCGGCCCATTTCCATCCCGCCGAGCGACACTTTCTAACGCCATCGCCCGGCTCGCCCGATCGCTGGTCCAGCTGCTCGCCGCGCTCCAACATCTCCGACTGGTCGGAGGGTATCTCCAGTCCACCTACCAGCGTGATGGGGGGACGTCTCACAGAACACTTCAAATGAACCACGCACAGCACTGTAGACGGAAGCCTTCCTACCCATAGATATCGCATATCTATGTATATACCATACGCAGAGTTTAAGGGGGCGCCGGGGCCAGACTCTCGGGGGCCGAAAAGTGTCATTGCATGTAATATATGGAGTTTCCTATATATGATTTGAAAATTAAGAGTTTCCCGTTAAGATATTGTCAATAAAAGTTGTAAAGCAATAAAAAAATGAATGAAATAAACATAGATATTTTTATAATGTGTCAAAATTATTTTCTGAACAGATCATGTGCTAAGCACCTCAGATGGTCATTTGCTTTGCTTAGCCAAAACCGACCGACCGAAGAGGACCGAAGAGGCAAGACAGATATACGTAAGTTTTTCAAACCTAAGCTTTCAAAAGCAACAACAACTACTGAGCAAGATCCAAGGATTGAAAATGTGGACCATGACACGCCAAAGAGCACCGCCAAAATGTTGAGCGAAGTTTCAGTTTGCCCCACTAAAGATGCAAATTGTACTACAGAGCCACCACCGATGTCTTACCAATGTAGTTACCGACGTCAAAATTTGTATCCCCTGGCCGCGGGAGCACACACACACACACACACACACACAGCCTTGTTTTTCTGTCATTGTAGGGACACCTGACAAGACCGTGCATTATGGGGACCACCCTTTCTGAATGTCGTAGAGAGCTGAAAAAAATCAGGGAGCATCCTCGAAAATTGTACAATGCAAAAATCACTTTAAATTTCCATTTAGACAAAGTATAGAGGCATCGACCTGACTACAGACCGACTTATGGGGACATTTTTTCGTTTTCGTCACTTATGGGGTCAATAACGATACACAATACCTGTTTTTATCCCTTCCTGGGTACCGCTTACACAAACCTCAGATCATACTTACTTCTGGGGTCAGTAACTTTACACACTGACCGTTTTTTCCTCTCTTCTTGGTACCGCTTACACAAACGTCAGATCATACCTTCTTCTGGGGTCAGTAACTATGCACACCATCTGTTTTTCTCCCTTTCTGGGTACCAGTTAGAAAAACGTCAGATCATGCCTACTTCTGGGGACGGTAATAATGCACACCACCCACACAAATGTCAGATCATTGTGACTTTGTGGAACCACTCTATGTCACCCGAAGAACATGCCATAAAACTACTAATTGACCAGGTAGTATTAAGTTTTTTTTATATGTGCATTTTCTTCAGTGACCATTGATGTGTCAAAACTGACACATAATATTTTAATGGAATGTGCCTTAAAACTTTTTTTTTTTCCTCTTGGCATTAAGTTATTCTTTGTCTTGGACTTCTGATATTCAATTTCTGTAGTAACTTTGCACAGGTTGTTCTAGCATTGCTCAAATAAATCACTGCATAGCCATATAAGAACTACAGTGATCCCTCGCTACATTGCGCCCTCAGTCCATCGCTGATATTTGCTTGCTAAACAGCAAGTTGATTTGAGAGGACTCAGTCAATGAAGAATTTAAAGAATAATACTGTTATAGTAAACTATACTCTTTCCAATGCTAAATCTGAGTAAAAGCATTGAACACACACAAAAAAGAATTTTTTTTTTTTTTTTAATGTAAATAAGCTACACATCTACTTCGCCGATTTCGATTATAATGGGGGGATCCCCTTTAACCACGAAAAACGAGGGATCATTGTATATCACTGCATTAATTACGATACATTTACAGTTTAAATTCTACCTTATGTTGGATAAAAATTTACTGGAATTTCAGACTGTACACTACGGTTCAAAAGTTTGGGGTTCAAACAATCAGCAATATTTACAAATAATTGGTTGTTTACATAGGCTGCACTCGACTTTTAGCCGCAGGAGTGCACTTTAGGTTCTAAAAATCCATAGATAGGCAACACTTGACCGTAAACCGCAAGTCGAAGGGGGGGGTTATAGTTCGAAAAGTTTTAGCCAGTAACAGTGAAGTGCAACATGCACAAGGTAAGTCATCGTCTTTATTCTCTCTTAACTGCTGTATCGCTTCAAAACAGACGAAACAAGTGCAAACAGTTATACACAAACTTAACTATCAATGGCATATCTACCATGGCCGAGAGGTGTGAGGCAAAATGCAAAAGACCAAACACTTTGCAAAAGAAAAGCACGAATGCAACCTGCCACAACACGATCCCCAATTTCTAAAGCGCGATTGCAAACTGGCAAAAGCAAGAACCCCAATTGCCACAGCACAACTTCAAAAGGATGACACAGAAGTTAAAAAAAAAAAAGGACGACACTTCGTGTATTGCTATATGTGCTTTGTGACCATCTGTACAGACCTCCGTGAAGTCCCTCCACCCCATCAGTCGCAAATTTATATGAAAATGTCAATCATTTGTGCTGTAAAAAATGTTGTTTATGCTGGTATCATTTTATATATATTTAGATATTAATTTCCAGTGAGGATGTCATAACTCCCATGGCTCACGGAGCGTATCAAGTCTCAATAACGAGGGTGTCAATAACGAGCAGAAACGAATTCGGGTCCATTTTGTAGTGAATGGGGGGGCTTGAGATTTGAATTACGAGTGATGACGTCACCCTCAGCTCCTCATTAACCGCAAAATGGACCAGAAGTGCCATTCGTTCCTGATACGTTCGTGCTAGTTGTTTGGACAGCCCTCTGTTATTGAGAGTTGATAAGCTCCGTCAGCCATGGGAGTTATGACGTCTTCACTCGAAATTAATATCTCAATATCTATAAAACGATCGCAGCACAAACGACAATTTTTTACAGCACAAACAATTGACACCATTTTTTAAATCAAAATGGGAGGTTGATTGACCTCAAACCTATAAGAGATAAATATCGCAACAATAGCAGGACACAAAAAAAAAAAAAAAAACGCACAAACTATTGCCATCATTTTTATATAAATTTTCATCTGATGGGGCAACTTCACGGAGGTCTGTAGAGATGGTCACAAAGCACATATAGCAATATAAAAAGGGTCACCATATATAACCCCTACATCCCCCTAAACTCTCCTTTTGAGATCTGTGATCTTGTTTTTAATGTAAAATTTTACTGCTGACCAATGCCTGTTTTTGAGTGCTACTTGTTCCTTTTTAAGGCAGTCATCGCAGTCGCTCTTCCGTGGAACACGGCAGGTAGTGATGAATGACATCATATGCTTCTCAACAGCCAAGACCTCTTTCTTCCATGGCTTCTTTTTAACCGGTTGTCGACCTTTACAAAAACAAACATTCATCATTAAATTTGTTTCAAATTAGTCAAGTCATTTAGTCCATGACACGCTGTTCTAAATATGGCTGTTGCGTAGTGCACAGTCAACTAGCCCAAGCACTGTAAATGTACTAGCACATCACAATATCATTTCCAAAATAAATGAAAATATATATACAGTATATCTGAAAAGTTAATTAGAGAAATAAACATTGAAATCAACATTAAAAACATCTCAGGAAACTTACCTTTTCCTTTTTTGGGTGACTTTTGTTTCCGTTTGGTGGACTGACGTTTGGGTATATGCTGAGGAGATGGTCCATCAACGTGCATAACAGATGGCATCGAGGAGGCTTTTGAGGTATTTGTAAGGTGAAACAAATCTTTGATGATATCCTTCTTAACGAGAGAGTCGACACATTGCAAACCTTCACTCTCATCTGATTCCTCACTTGTGCCTGGAATATATTCATCTCCACTGTCCTCTGAGGTGGAGTAAAGAAGCTCTCCATTACCGTCAATTTCATTTCCCACCTAGAAAAAAAAACTTATAAAGGAAAGAAGGCAGACGACCAATGAAAAGACTCAACACAATTCCTAATACTAGAGCTGGGAATCTTTGGGCACCTAACGATTCGATTACGATTCAGAGGCTCAGATTCGATTATAAAACGATTATTGATGCACCCCACTCTTTTTTTTTTTTTTTTTTTTTTAAATTTGTTTTGTACATTAGTTCCAAAATTGTTCAAAAATCCTCTCAGGCTAAACCAAACTACTGTTTCAATATCAAGTTAACATATAGCAGTAAACAAATATACAAAAATAACAGTTGATTAAAAAACTCCAGTCCCCATTCTATATCAGCAGCTTTAAACTACTTTCAATTAATTTAATGTTGTGAATCAACCGTTAAAGTTGTTATTCCATAATTTCTCTTTTGTCTACTTTCAACATGTAAAAGTTTTAAAACTATTTTAAAGATAGATTCAAGTCAATATTTTACCGATTTAGGAGTATTTTAGATAAAAAGTTAATTAGGTTCGCTTGGAAGGTTCGCAACAACAGCCTTGCAGGGAAGTGTACTGCTTTAAGATGGCGGCCGTTACTAACGCCCGCATCTAGTTTTTTTTTTAGATGTGCTGGTAACGATACCGAAGCTATAATGCATCTAGTCCTATATAAATGATATCTACCGTAACATAATGTGGCTTGTAGCAGCTTTTCGGCAGCAGTCAGGTATGTTGTTGTTTTTTTTTTTATCTCGTGGCATGAGTTGAGCTAGAGCCGTGAGCTGAGCATTGGCGTTACCCGAGGGGCCGGGTAATGAGAAGCATGATGTTTAGCTACTCTCGCTCCGTCCCTAATTGCGTACCGAAGACCGCGCGGCGCGCTGAGTGTGTCGTACTTCTGCTTTACTTGGCATATTTCAATAATCGGAATTTGGATGTTTGTGAATCGTTCTCGAATCTTCCACGGCCGAATCGCGAATAATCTAAGAATCGGAAATTTTGCACACTTCTACCTAATACATACCTGATAACGGCTAAGTGTGCTGTTGACCTGCATACATTTAGTTCTCCTGAGCTTTGGGATAGTACTTTGGTAAAGATTTATGGATAGCTCCTGAGATTCATCAGAATCAGTGTAGTTAACCAAACCCATATTGTGCAGGTTTTTTTTGTCCATGGGAAAAGAATGGTTTGAATCCAATTTCTAAAGAACAAAGAAACCATGAATTGCTGAATACTGTCACAGAGGAAAGAGGTCTACACACAAATATCAAAAACGGTATATATCCAACATTGAAAAACAAAAAGTACCTTCACTTCTGACTTCGTAGGTCCTAGAGAGGAATGCTCGGTGGTGCTTGACATCTCAAATTCCGGAGATTCACTTAAATTCAACTGTACGTCCTGTCAACAAGTTGAGATTTAGGTTGACAATATTTACAATGAGGAGCAGAAGTATTTGCATCCACTTACAAAATAGGTAGAGGTCTGATATTTCAATCATAGATGCATTTCCACTTATACAGACAATCTAAAAAAATCCGGAACTCACATTGTGTAATTTTTTTAATTTATTTGTAATTTATTGAGGTTCATAAGTATTTGTACCCCTGAGAATCAGCAATAGTTATAACTAGAGCCGTCCCGACTAGTCGATGTCATCGATGACGTAATTGCGTCGACGGGTAATGACGGGTTAAAAATTTTTTTTAATGCGGATAAAGTTTAGAATGGCGGGCGCTCGCAATGCAAGCGGTTGTTACTGGCACCTCCAAGGGGGCCGCTGTTATTTCAATGTAACCGCCAATGTCAGATTGAGCAAATAGGAAGAAAGTGGACGAGCGAGAGAGAGGGAGCGAGAGAGAGGGAGTTGGAAAAGTTTGTGGGTATCGCGGAGTTGAGTGGCTGCATCCCCCACATTTTTGTTTTGGTCAATAAAAGTATCTAAAGAGCAATCCGACGCCTCTCGGTGTTTTTATGCACGCCGCCGCCTTCCGGAGGAGGAAATCAGACGAACAGACGACAACGAACCAAGTGAATCACTGGTTCACTTGTCAGTACGGCGAGGAGTTAAAAACACCGCCAATTACCAAAAGGGCAGAATTGGTAACACCTGAAAGTGGCAAAAAGCCCAAAAACCGGACCAGAATAGCCAGAGCCTGGAATTATTTCAAGGAAAATATGGAGGGTGCCACCGTGTGTACTCTTTGCTAAGCTGGGCTCACATACCATGGTAGCACATCGGCTATGAACGAACACTTGAAGCGCAGTCACTAGTGGTGCAACGGTTTGCGGTTCAAAGCCGAACCGTATGGTTCACCCAGTACGGTTCAATACGCCTTTATGAACCGCGCCTTTTCGGTTTTGCAATTAATGTATTCTGAACGCTTGTGGAATGAATTGATCGGCCTCTGTGTGCCTGTGTGTGACATGAAGCACCGCTGTGGAGAAATTCCCGCCCCGCAAGTAAATGTCGGATCGCTGTCAAGCACCTGTGTAATAGAAGCAGAGAGCGCTTACGAGAGAAGTGTAAGTGAAACAAGAAAGAAAACAAATAGCGATGGGGAGCGGAGGAGTGGAGAGACCGAATTTTGAGGAAGCACCGGCGTCTTTCAAATCTGCGGTGTGGCAACATTTTGGTTTCCCCGTGGACTACAATGCGGAGGGAGACAAACTATTGAGAGAAAAAAAATGCAAGCTTTGTTCAGCGCTTGTTCCCCATGCTAATGGCAACACTTTTATGACATGACTCCGACACCTCAGCCAGCATCACCCACAGATATCACTTTCTCACACAGATATCACTTTCTCAGGGCAGGACAACTCCAAAGATGACACCAGTGAAAACACACAGCGGGCTTCGTTAATTTATTTGCCACGCTTGACCCGCGTTATATTGTTCCCTCGCGGACATATTTCTCCAACAACCTAATCCCCAACATTTATGAAATGGCAAGCAAAGCCATCGAAGATGATTTTGCTAAAGCACATAGTTTCGCCCTGACCACTGATAGTTGGACGTCCCGTGCTACAGAGTGCTACAACCTAACTGTGACGGTGCACTTTAATTCTTCATACCTGTCAAGTTGTACGGTCTCGTCGTAATTTGTACAAGTGAGCACTGATTTTTAAATGTGTAAGCCGTAAGTTACGTTCAAAATCTGCACATTTTTCGTGCATTACGTTTTTTTTTTTTTCATCCGTTCGGATTTGGTCACCGTTTCTGCAACGAGAATGTTCGTTGATACGTTGGTTGAATGACGCGAGAAAAGTCAGACACGGAGAGGGAAGAGTTTTTGTTGAGACGCTGTAGCAAATGCGATGCTAGGCGGGTTAAATATTTCCTGACTGTAACCGACAGCATACAATCTACGCCTAGATAACCCATGCATATAGAACTACATGCGAAATGACAGAAGTGGTAGCGTTCGTAAACAGCCGCCATTTTAGAGCAGTAAACTTTTCAGAAAGGCTCTGTTGAAGTAAACCTTCCGAGCGAACCTAAGCAACTTTTTATCTAAAATACTCCTTAATCTGCAAAATCTTGACTTGAGTCCGTCTTTAAAGGATGAAACAATCTTAAAATTTTCACATGTCAAAAGTAGGCAGAAGAAAACTAATGCAAAAACGGGAGCAATTTTATCAACTTTAACGGTTGATTCACAACATTAAATGACCTCCAAACATAGCAAAGGTTACTATGTTTTTGGGTTTGTTTCTTCCTGCTGCTTCGCTACCCTGCAGACATCTCTCTGCTTTGCTCCTGCTTCTCATGCTTCAATCATCTTTTTAATCATTTTTAATCACCTCTAAATTACTCAGCAAGTCTTGCAATTTTCTTTTAATCTTGTTTATATTTAAACAAAGGCTTTTTGAGCATTTTTTAGCCTTTTTAGAGTGCTTTTTTGTCTTTACTGGAACACAAGCCTGCCTTATCGCGACTGGAACTGAGGAATTCGGCTAACGGAAGCTAAGTAGCAGCAACATGCCTCCCCTGTCAATGGATGATTGCCACAAACTGCTCCAGAAGATAGCAGTACTGGAAACAAAAATCTACCGGCTTGAAGTGAATATGGAGGTAAATGGACAGCTCGTCGTTTGGGACAGCCCTAGTAATGACATTCAAAGAGTTGTCAGTCTACCTTGAAAAAAAAAAGTCCAGGTTAACTCCATGAGAAACCACCCACACGCCACCTGACCTTCCAACATGACAATGATCCAAAGCCCACAGCCAAGCTGACCGAGGAGTGGCTGGGTAAAGACCACATCAAGGTTCTGGAGTGGCCAAGCCAGACTCCGTATCTAAACCCAATAGAAAATTTTTGGATGGAGCTGAAACTGTTTCTCAACGACAGCCTCAAAACCCAACAGATCTAAAGAAGATTTGTGTGGAGGAATGGGCCAAAATCCCCGTTTCCATATGTGAAAGCATCTAGCCTCTGTAATTGCTTCTGCACTATACATTAGCACTGATTTTCTCGGGGGGGGCAAATACTTATGAACCCCAGTAAATTATAATTGAATTATAGAAAAATCATACAATGCCAGCTGCGTTTTTTAAATTTATTTTTTTTTAACTATATCTCCATAAGTGGAAATGCATCTATGAATGACATTTTAATCCTCTATTTACTTAAGGGGTGAACTCACAAGGAGTGCAAATACTTCTGCACCTCACTGTACTTGCTACAGATTTTCTACCAATTTTTAAGCATTAGCAATCCATGAGAACATTTATTTTATCAGTTTGACTGTCTCAGTATAGCTGATGCCAAGTCACTTTATCTTGATGTATTTTATCCATTTTGTTTGCTAACAATATAGTGTGCAATGGACCCCAGGAGAGCCAGGAAGTACTGAAAGTCCCCCAAATAAAAAGCTGCAGTGGATGGTAATGTTGTAGATTATTTCAGACTAAGAGTTTATACAACTTCTGTTATTATTTCAATAAACTCATGATGAAACAGGTTATCAAATAGTACTTAAAAAAAAAAAAAAAAAAAAAAAAAAACTTTACGGGGTCCCCACAAACATTGTGAAACCTGACACACACCCACTAAGCTGGGCTGGGCTGTACTGTATTTCAAGTCTCGAACAATTGGCTGAAGTCAGATAAACTGCAGCTTTAAAGCACAAGCGATGCATACCTCCATTGCAGCGTCTGTAGATTTCGGAGACTGTTGCTCTCTATTTCTGGAGATCCCAACCTCAAAATATTCAGTCACAGTGGAATGGCTTCCTCCATCCTGATCAAGTTGAGAATTCATTAACAAACATCAAATGTATATCTCTATGCATTTTAAGATTTAGCCATATACAACAACAAAATTCCATAACTCAGTTGAATCCACTCACTATGGCCGATTCAAAATCACTTTTATCGTGATGCATTTGTTCTTTTTTTGACTAGCATTTTATTCATTTGAGGATTAATGAAAACAATAATGTGTTAGGGACCACATCAGTGCCCGACATGTCCTAAACGTCTCCCAAATTAACAGCTGCAGTGGCTTGTAATGTTGTAGATTATTTCAGACTAAGGGTATATACAACTTCTGTTATTATTTCAATAAACTCATGATGAAAAAGGTTATTAAATAGTATTTTTAAAAACAAAATAAATAACTTTACGGGGTCCCCACAAACATTGTAAAACCTGACACACACACACTAAGCTGGGCTGGGCTGTACTGTATTTCAAGTCTCGAACAATTGGCTGAAGTTAGATAAACTGCAGCTTTAAAGCACAAGCGATGCATACCTCCTTTGCAGCGTCTGTAGATTTCGGAGACTGTTGCTCTCTGTTTCTGGAGATCCCAACCTCAGAATATTCAGTCACAGTGGAATGGCTTCCTCCATCCTGATCAACAAGTTGAGAATATAATTCATTAACAAACATCAAATGTATATCTCTATGCATTTTAAGATTTAGCCATATACAACAACAAAATTCCATAACTCAGTTGAATCCACTCACTATGGCCGATTCAAAATCACTTTTATCGTGATGCATTTGTTCTTTTTTTGACGAGCATTTTATTCATTTGAGGATTAATGAAAACAATAATGTGTTAGGGACCACATCAGTGCCCGACATGTCCTAAACGTCTCCCAAATTAACAGCTGCAGTGGCTGGTAATGTTGTAGATTATTTAAGACTAAGGGTACAAACATTTTCTGTTATTATTTCAATAAACTCATGATGAAACAGGTTATTAAATAGTATTTTTAAAAACAAAATAAATAACTTTACGGGGTCCCCACAATCATTGTAAAACCTGACACACACCCACTAAGCTGGGCTTGGGTGTACTATATTTCAAGACTCGAACAATTGGCTGAAGTCAGACAAACTGTAGCTTTAAAGCACAAGCGATGCATACCTCCATTGCAGCGTCTGTAGATTTCGGAGACTGTTGCTCTCTGGTTCTGGAGATCCCAACCTCAGAATATTCAGTCACAGTGGAATGGCTTCCTCCATCCTGATCAACAAGTTGAGAATATAATTCATTAACAAACATCAAATGTATATCTCTATGCATTTTAAGATTTAGCCATATACAACAACAAAATTCCATAACTCAGTTGAATCCACTCACTATGGCCGATTCAAAATCACTTTTATCGTGATGCATTTGTTTTTTTTTGACTAGCATTTTATTCATTTGAGGTTTAATGAAAACAATAATGTGTTAGGGACCACATCAGTGCCCGACATGTCCTAAACGTCTCCCAAATTAACAGCTGCAGTGGCTGGTAATGTTGTAGATTATTTAAGACTAAGGGTATATACAACTTCTGTTATTATTTCAATAAACTCATGATGAAACAGGTTATTAAATAGTATTTTTAAAAACAAAATAAATAACTTTACGGGGTCCCCACAAACATTGTAAAACCTGACACACACACACTAAGCTGGGCTGGGCTGGACTGTATTTCAAGTCTCGAACAATTGGCTGAAGTCAGATAAACTGCAGCTTTAAAGCACAAGCGATGCATACCTCCATTGCAGCGTCTGTAGATTTCGGAGACTGTTGCTCTCTGGTTCTGGAGATCCCAACCTCAGAATATTCAGTCACAGTGGAATGGCTTCCTCCATCCTGATCAACAAGTTGAGAATATAATTCATTAACAAACATCAAATGTATATCTCTATGCATTTTAAGATTTAGCCATATACAACAACAAAAATCCATAACTCAGTTGAATCCACTCACTATGGCAGATTCAAAATCACTTTTATCGTGATGCATTTGTTCTCTTTTTGACTAGCATTTTATTCATTTGAGGTTTAATGAAAACAATAATGTGTTAGGGACCACATCAGTGCCCGACATGTCCTAAACGTCTCCCAAATTAACAGCTGCAGTGGCTGGTAATGTTGTAGATTATTTAAGACTAAGGGTATATACAACTTCTGTTATTATTTCAATAAACTCATGATGAAACAGGTTATTAAATAGTATTTTTAAAAACAAAATAAATAACTTTACGGGGTCCCCACAATCATTGTAAAACCTGACACACACACACTAAACTGGGCTGGGCTGGACTGTATTTCAAGTCTCGAACAATTGGCTGAAGTCAGATAAACTGCAGCTTTAAAGCACAAGCGATGCATACCTCCATTGCAGCGTCTGTAGATTTCGGAGACTGTTGCTCTCTGTTTCTGGAGATCCCAACCTCAGAATATTCAGTCACAGTGGAATGGCTTCCTCCATCCTGATCAACAAGTTGAGAATATAATTCATTAACAAACATCAAATGTATATCTCTATGCATTTTAAGATTTAGCCATATACAACAACAAAAATCCATAACTCAGTTGAATCCACTCACTATGGCAGATTCAAAATCACTTTTATCGTGATGCATTTGTTCTCTTTTTGACTAGCATTTTATTCATTTGAGGTTTAATGAAAACAATAATGTGTTAGGGACCACATCAGTGCCCGACATGTCCTAAACGTCTCCCAAATTAACAGCTGCAGTGGCTGGTAATGTTGTAGATTATTTAAGACTAAGGGTATATACAACTTCTGTTATTATTTCAATAAACTCATGATGAAACAGGTTATTAAATAGTATTTTTAAAAACAAAATAAATAACTTTACGGGGTCCCCACAATCATTGTAAAACCTGACACACACCCACTAAGCTGGGCTTGGGTGTGCTATATTTCAAGACTCGAACAATTGGCTGAAGTCAGACAAACTGTAGCTTTAAAGCACAAGCGATGCATACCTCCATTGCAGCGTCTGTAGATTTCGGAGACTGTTGCTCTCTGGTTCTGGAGATCCCAACCTCAGAATATTCAGTCACAGTGGAATGGCTTCCTCCATCCTGATCAACAAGTTGAGAATATAATTCATTAACAAACATCAAATGTATATCTCTATGCATTTTAAGATTTAGCCATATACAACAACAAAATTCCATAACTCAGTTGAATCCACTCACTATGGCCGATTCAAAATCACTTTTATGGTGATGCATTTGTTCTTTTTTTGACTAGCATTTTATTCATTTGAGGTTTAATGAAAACAATAATGTGTTCGGGACCACATCAGTGCCCGACATGTCCTAAACGTCTCCCAAATTAACAGCTGCAGTGGCTGGTAATGTTGAAGATTATTTCAGACTAAGGGTATATACAACTTCTGTTATTATTTCAATAAACTCATGATGAAACAGGTTATTAAATAGTATTTTTAAAAACAAAATAAATAACTTCACGGGGTCCCCACAATCATTGTAAAACCTGACACACACCCACTAAGCTGGGCTTGGGTGTACTATATTTCAAGACTCGAACAATTGGCTGAAGTCAGACAAACTTTAGCTTTAAAGCACAAGCGATGCATACCTCCATTGCAGCGTCTGTAGATTTCGGAGACTGTTGCTCTCTGGTTCTGGAGATCCCAACCTCAGAATATTCAGTCACAGTGGAATGGCTTCCTCCATCCTGATCAACAAGTTGAGAATTCATTAACAAACATCAAATGTATATCTCTATGCATTTTAAGATTTAGCCATATACAACAACAAAAATCCATAACTCAGTTGAATCCACCCACTATGGCCGATTCAAAATCACTTTTATCGTGATGCATTTGTTCTATTTTTGACTAGCATTTTATTCATTTGAGGTTTAATGAAAACAATAATGTGTTAGGGACCACATCAGTGCCCGACATGTCCTAAACGTCTCCCAAATTAACAGCTGCAGTGGCTGGTAATGTTGAAGATTATTTCAGACTAAGGGTATATACAACTTCTGTTATTATTTCAATAAACTCATGATGAAACAGGTTATTAAATAGTATTTTTAAAAACAAAATAAATAACTTTACGGGGTCCCCACAATCATTGTAAAACCTGACACACACCCACTAAGCTGGGCTTGGGTGTACTATATTTCAAGACTCGAACAATTGGCTGAAGTCAGACAAACTGTAGCTTTAAAGCACAAGCGATGCATACCTCCATTGCAGCGTCTGTAGATTTCGGAGACTGTTGCTCTCTGGTTCTGGAGATCCCAACCTCAGAATATTCAGTCACAGTGGAATGGCTTCCTCCATCCTGATCAACAAGTTGAGAATATAATTCATTAACAAACATCAAATGTATATCTCTATGCATTTTAAGATTTAGCCATATACAAAAACAAAAATCCATAACTCAGTTGAATCCACTCACTATGGCCGATTCAAAATCACTTTTATCGTGATGCATTTGTTCTTTTTTTGACTAGCATTTTATTCATTTGAGGTTTAATGAAAACAATAATGTGTTAGGGACCACATCAGTGCCCGACATGTCTTAAACGTCTCCCAAATTAACAGCTGCAGTGGCTGGTAATGTTGAAGATTATTTCAGACTAAGGGTATATACAACTTCTGTTATTATTTCAATAAACTCATGATGAAACAGGTTATTAAATAGTATTTTTAAAAACAAAATAAATAACTTTACGGGGTCCCCACAAACATTGTAAAACCTGACACACACACACTAAGCTGGGCTGGGCTGTACTGTATTTCAAGTCTCGAACAATTGGCTGAAGTGTGATAAACTGCAGCTTTAAAGCACAAGCGATGCATACCTCCATTGCAGCGTCTGTAGATTTCGGAGACTGTTGCTCTCTGTTTCTGGAGATCCCAACCTCAGAATATTCAGTCACAGTGGAATGGCTTCCTCCATCCTGATCAACAAGTTGAGAATATAATTCATTAACAAACATCAAATGTATATCTCTATGCATTTTAAGATTTAGCCATATACAACAACAAAAATCCATAACTCAGTTGAATCCACTCACTATGGCAGATTCAAAATCACTTTTATCGTGATGCATTTGTTCTCTTTTTGACTAGCATTTTATTCATTTGAGGTTTAATGAAAACAATAATGTGTTAGGGACCACATCAGTGCCCGACATGTCCTAAACGTCTCCCAAATTAACAGCTGCAGTGGCTGGTAATGTTGTAGATTATTTAAGACTAAGGGTATATACAACTTCTGTTATTATTTCAATAAACTCATGATGAAACAGGTTATTAAATAGTATTTTTAAAAACAAAATAAATAACTTTACGGGGTCCCCACAATCATTGTAAAACCTGACACACACCCACTAAGCTGGGCTTGGGTGTGCTATATTTCAAGACTCGAACAATTGGCTGAAGTCAGACAAACTGTAGCTTTAAAGCACAAGCGATGCATACCTCCATTGCAGCGTCTGTAGATTTCGGAGACTGTTGCTCTCTGGTTCTGGAGATCCCAACCTCAGAATATTCAGTCACAGTGGAATGGCTTCCTCCATCCTGATCAACAAGTTGAGAATATAATTCATTAACAAACATCAAATGTATATCTCTATGCATTTTAAGATTTAGCCATATACAACAACAAAAATACGTAACTCAGTTGAATCCACTCACTATGGCCGATTCAAAATCACTTTTATCGTGATGCATTTGTTCTTTTTTTGACTAGCATTTTATTCATTTGAGGTTTAATGAAAACAATAATGTGTTAGGGACCACATCAGTGCCCGACATGTCCTAAACGTCTCCCAAATTAACAGCTGCAGTGGCTGGTAATGTTGTAGATTATTTCAGACTAAGGGTATATACAACTTCTGTTATTATTTCAATAAACTCATGATGAAACAGGTTATTAAATAGTATTTTTAAGAACAAAATAAATAACTTTACGGGGTCCCCACAATCATTGTAAAACCTGACACACACCCACTAAACTGGGCTTGGGTGTACTATATTTCAAGACTCGAACAATTGGCTGAAGTCAGACAAACTGTAGCTTTAAAGCACAAGCGATGCATACCTCCATTGCAGCGTCTGTAGATTTCGGAGACTGTTGCTCTCTGGTTCTGGAGATCCCAACCTCAGAATATTCAGTCACAGTGGAATGGCTTCCTCCATCCTGATCAACAAGTTGAGAATATAATTCATTAACAAACATCAAATGTATATCTCTATGCATTTTAAGATTTAGCCATATACAACAACAAAAATCCGTATCTCAGTTGAATCCACTCACTATGGCCGATTCAAAATCACTTTTATCGTGATGCATTTGTTCTTTTTTTGACTAGCATTTTATTCATTTGAGGTTTAATGAAAACAATAATGTGTTAGGGACCACATCAGTGCCCGACATGTCTTAAACGTCTCCCAAATTAACAGCTGCAGTGGCTGGTAATGTTGAAGATTATTTCAGACTAAGGGTATATACAACTTCTGTTATTATTTCAATAAACTCATGATGAAACAGGTTATTAAATAGTATTTTTAAAACCAAAATAAATAACTTTACGGGGTCCCCACAATCATTGTAAAACCTGACACACACACACACTAAACTGGGCTGGGCTGGACTGTATTTCAAGTCTCGAACAATTGGCTGAAGTCAGATAAACTGCAGCTTTAAAGCACAAGCGATGCATACCTCCATTGCAGCGTCTGTAGATTTCGGAGACTGTTGCTCTCTGTTTCTGGAGATCCCAACCTCAGAATATTCAGTCACAGTGGAATGGCTTCCTCCATCCTGATCAACAAGTTGAGAATATAATTCATTAACAAACATCAAATGTATATCTCTATGCATTTTAAGATTTAGCCATATACAACAACAAAAATCCATAACTCAGTTGAATCCACTCACTATGGCAGATTCAAAATCACTTTTATCGTGATGCATTTGTTCTCTTTTTGACTAGCATTTTATTCATTTGAGGTTTAATGAAAACAATAATGTGTTAGGGACCACATCAGTGCCCGACATGTCCTAAACGTCTCCCAAATTAACAGCTGCAGTGGCTGGTAATGTTGTAGATTATTTAAGACTAAGGGTATATACAACTTCTGTTATTATTTCAATAAACTCATGATGAAACAGGTTATTAAATAGTATTTTTAAAAACAAAATAAATAACTTTACGGGGTCCCCACAATCATTGTAAAACCTGACACACACCCACTAAGCTGGGCTTGGGTGTGCTATATTTCAAGACTCGAACAATTGGCTGAAGTCAGACAAACTGTAGCTTTAAAGCACAAGCGATGCATACCTCCATTGCAGCGTCTGTAGATTTCGGAGACTGTTGCTCTCTGGTTCTGGAGATCCCAACCTCAGAATATTCAGTCACAGTGGAATGGCTTCCTCCATCCTGATCAACAAGTTGAGAATATAATTCATTAACAAACATCAAATGTATATCTCTATGCATTTTAAGATTTAGCCATATACAACAACAAAATTCCATAACTCAGTTGAATCCACTCACTATGGCCGATTCAAAATCACTTTTATGGTGATGCATTTGTTCTTTTTTTGACTAGCATTTTATTCATTTGAGGTTTAATGAAAACAATAATGTGTTCGGGACCACATCAGTGCCCGACATGTCCTAAACGTCTCCCAAATTAACAGCTGCAGTGGCTGGTAATGTTGAAGATTATTTCAGACTAAGGGTATATACAACTTCTGTTATTATTTCAATAAACTCATGATGAAACAGGTTATTAAATAGTATTTTTAAAAACAAAATAAATAACTTCACGGGGTCCCCACAATCATTGTAAAACCTGACACACACCCACTAAGCTGGGCTTGGGTGTACTATATTTCAAGACTCGAACAATTGGCTGAAGTCAGACAAACTTTAGCTTTAAAGCACAAGCGATGCATACCTCCATTGCAGCGTCTGTAGATTTCGGAGACTGTTGCTCTCTGGTTCTGGAGATCCCAACCTCAGAATATTCAGTCACAGTGGAATGGCTTCCTCCATCCTGATCAACAAGTTGAGAATTCATTAACAAACATCAAATGTATATCTCTATGCATTTTAAGATTTAGCCATATACAACAACAAAAATCCATAACTCAGTTGAATCCACCCACTATGGCCGATTCAAAATCACTTTTATCGTGATGCATTTGTTCTATTTTTGACTAGCATTTTATTCATTTGAGGTTTAATGAAAACAATAATGTGTTAGGGACCACATCAGTGCCCGACATGTCCTAAACGTCTCCCAAATTAACAGCTGCAGTGGCTGGTAATGTTGAAGATTATTTCAGACTAAGGGTATATACAACTTCTGTTATTATTTCAATAAACTCATGATGAAACAGGTTATTAAATAGTATTTTTAAAAACAAAATAAATAACTTTACGGGGTCCCCACAATCATTGTAAAACCTGACACACACCCACTAAGCTGGGCTTGGGTGTACTATATTTCAAGACTCGAACAATTGGCTGAAGTCAGACAAACTGTAGCTTTAAAGCACAAGCGATGCATACCTCCATTGCAGCGTCTGTAGATTTCGGAGACTGTTGCTCTCTGGTTCTGGAGATCCCAACCTCAGAATATTCAGTCACAGTGGAATGGCTTCCTCCATCCTGATCAACAAGTTGAGAATATAATTCATTAACAAACATCAAATGTATATCTCTATGCATTTTAAGATTTAGCCATATACAAAAACAAAAATCCATAACTCAGTTGAATCCACTCACTATGGCCGATTCAAAATCACTTTTATCGTGATGCATTTGTTCTTTTTTTGACTAGCATTTTATTCATTTGAGGTTTAATGAAAACAATAATGTGTTAGGGACCACATCAGTGCCCGACATGTCTTAAACGTCTCCCAAATTAACAGCTGCAGTGGCTGGTAATGTTGAAGATTATTTCAGACTAAGGGTATATACAACTTCTGTTATTATTTCAATAAACTCATGATGAAACAGGTTATTAAATAGTATTTTTAAAAACAAAATAAATAACTTTACGGGGTCCCCACAAACATTGTAAAACCTGACACACACACACTAAGCTGGGCTGGGCTGTACTGTATTTCAAGTCTCGAACAATTGGCTGAAGTGTGATAAACTGCAGCTTTAAAGCACAAGCGATGCATACCTCCATTGCAGCGTCTGTAGATTTCGGAGACTGTTGCTCTCTGTTTCTGGAGATCCCAACCTCAGAATATTCAGTCACAGTGGAATGGCTTCCTCCATCCTGATCAACAAGTTGAGAATATAATTCATTAACAAACATCAAATGTATATCTCTATGCATTTTAAGATTTAGCCATATACAACAACAAAAATCCATAACTCAGTTGAATCCACTCACTATGGCAGATTCAAAATCACTTTTATCGTGATGCATTTGTTCTCTTTTTGACTAGCATTTTATTCATTTGAGGTTTAATGAAAACAATAATGTGTTAGGGACCACATCAGTGCCCAACATGTCCTAAACGTCTCCCAAATTAACAGCTGCAGTGGCTGGTAATGTTGTAGATTATTTAAGACTAAGGGTATATACAACTTCTGTTATTATTTCAATAAACTCATGATGAAACAGGTTATTAAATAGTATTTTTAAAAACAAAATAAATAACTTTACGGGGTCCCCACAATCATTGTAAAACCTGACACACACCCACTAAGCTGGGCTTGGGTGTGCTATATTTCAAGACTCGAACAATTGGCTGAAGTCAGACAAACTGTAGCTTTAAAGCACAAGCGATGCATACCTCCATTGCAGCGTCTGTAGATTTCGGAGACTGTTGCTCTCTGGTTCTGGAGATCCCAACCTCAGAATATTCAGTCACAGTGGAATGGC
Organism: Corythoichthys intestinalis; assembly: GCF_030265065.1. Taxonomy (NCBI): domain Eukaryota; kingdom Metazoa; phylum Chordata; class Actinopteri; order Syngnathiformes; family Syngnathidae; genus Corythoichthys; species Corythoichthys intestinalis. Next base: position 3,809,582 of record NC_080415.1, read on the forward strand.
TTCCTCCATCCTGATCAACAAGTTGAGAATATAATTCATTAACAAACATCAAATGTATATCTCTATGCATTTTAAGATTTAGCCATATACAACAACAAAAATACGTAACTCAGTTGAATCCACTCACTATGGCCGATTCAAAATCACTTTTATCGTGATGCATTTGTTCTTTTTTTGACTAGCATTTTATTCATTTGAGGTTTAATGAAAACAATAATGTGTTAGGGACCACATCAGTGCCCGACATGTCCTAAACGTCTCCCAAATTAACAGCTGCAATGGCTGGTAATGTTGTAGATTATTTCAGACTAAGGGTATATACAACTTCTGTTATTATTTCAATAAACTCATGATGAAACAGGTTATTAAATAGTATTTTTAAGAACAAAATAAATAACTTTACGGGGTCCCCACAATCATTGTAAAACCTGACACACACCCACTAAACTGGGCTTGGGTGTACTATATTTCAAGACTCGAACAATTGGCTGAAGTCAGACAAACTGTAGCTTTAAAGCACAAGCGATGCATACCTCCATTGCAGCGTCTGTAGATTTCGGAGACTGTTGCTCTCTGGTTCTGGAGATCCCAACCTCAGAATATTCAGTCACAGTGGAATGGCTTCCTCCATCCTGATCAACAAGTTGAGAATATAATTCATTAACAAACATCAAATGTATATCTCTATGCATTTTAAGATTTAGCCATATACAACAACAAAAATCCGTATCTCAGTTGAATCCACTCACTATGGCCGATTCAAAATCACTTTTATCGTGATGCATTTGTTCTTTTTTTGACTAGCATTTTATTCATTTGAGGTTTAATGAAAACAATAATGTGTTAGGGACCACATCAGTGCCCGACATGTCTTAAACGTCTCCCAAATTAACAGCTGCAGTGGCTGGTAATGTTGAAGATTATTTCAGACTAAGGGTATATACAACTTCTGTTATTATTTCAATAAACTCATGATGAAACAGGTTATTAAATAGTATTTTTAAAACCAAAATAAATAACTTTACGGGGTCCCCACAAACATTGTAAAACCTGACACACACCCACTAAGCTGGGCTGAGCTGTACTGTATTTCAAGTCTCGAACAATTGGCTCAAGTCAGATAAACTGCAGCTTTAAAGCACAAGCGATGCATACCTCCATTGCAGCGTCTGTAGATTTCGGAGACTGTTGCTCTCTGTTTCTGGAGATCCCAACCTCAGAATATTCAGTCACAGTGGAATGGCTTCCTCCATCCTGATCAACAAGTTGAGAATATAATTCATTAACAAACATCAAATGTATATCTCTATGCATTTTAAGATTTAGCCATATACAAAAACAAAAATCCATAACTCAGTTGAATCCACTCACTATGGCCGATTCAAAATCACTTTTATCGTGATGCATTTGTTCTTTTTTTGACTAGCATTTTATTCATTTGAGGTTTAATGAAAACAATAATGTGTTAGGGACCACATCAGTGCCCGACATGTCCTAAACGTCTCCCAAATTAACAGCTGCAGTGGCTTGTAATGTTGTAGATTATTTCAGACTAAGGGTATATACAACTTCTGTTATTATTTCAATAAACTCATGATGAAACAGGTTATTAAATAGTATTTTTAAAAACAAAATAAATAACTTTACGGGGTCCCCACAAACATTGTAAAACCTGACACACACACACTAAGCTGGGCTGGGCTGTACTGTATTTCAAGTCTCGAACAATTGGCTCAAGTCAGATAAACTGCAGCTTTAAAGCACAAGCGATGCATACCTCCATTGCAGCGTCTGTAGATTTCGGAGACTGTTGCTCTCTGGTTCTGGAGATCCCAACCTCAGAATATTCAGTCACAGTGGAATGGCTTCCTCCATCCTGATCAACAAGTTGAGAATATAATTCATTAACAAACATCAAATGTATATCTCTATGCATTTTAAGATTTAGCCATATACAACAACAAAAATACGTAACTCAGTTGAATCCACTCACTATGGCCGATTCAAAATCACTTTTATCGTGATGCATTTGTTCTTTTTTTGACTAGCATTTTATTCATTTGAGGTTTAATGAAAACAATAATGTGTTAGGGACCACATCAGTGCCCGACATGTCCTAAACGTCTCCCAAATTAACAGCTGCAGTGGCTGGTAATGTTGTAGATTATTTCAGACTAAGGGTATATACAACTTCTGTTATTATTTCAATAAACTCATGATGAAACAGGTTATTAAATAGTATTTTTAAGAACAAAATAAATAACTTTACGGGGTCCCCACAATCATTGTAAAACCTGACACACACCCACTAAGCTGGGCTTGGGTGTACTATATTTCAAGACTCGAACAATTGGCTGAAGTCAGACAAACTGTAGCTTTAAAGCACAAGCGATGCATACCTCCATTGCAGCGTCTGTAGATTTCAGAGACTGTTGCTCTCTGTTTCTGGAGATCCCAACCTCAGAATATTCAGTCACAGTGGAATGGCTTCCTCCATCCTGATCAACAAGTTGAGAATATAATTCATTAACAAACATCAAATGTATATCTCTATGCATTTTAAGATTTAGCCATATACAACAACAAAAATCCGTAACTCAGTTGAATCCACTCACTATGGCCGATTCAAAATCACTTTTATCGTGATGCATTTGTTCTTTTTTTGACTAGCATTTTATTCATTTGAGGTTTAATGAAAACAATAATGTGTTAGGGACCACATCAGTGCCCGACATGTCTTAAACGTCTCCCAAATTAACAGCTGCAGTGGCTGGTAATGTTGTAGATTATTTCAGACTAAGGGTTTATACAACTTCTGTTATTATTTCAATAAACTCATGATGAAACAGGTTATTAAATAGTATTTTTAAAAACAAAATAAATAACTTCACGGGGTCCCCACAATCATTGTAAAACCTGACACACACCCACTAAGCTGGGCTTGGGTGTACTATATTTCAAGACTCGAACAATTGGCTGAAGTCAGACAAACTGTAGCTTTAAAGCACAAGCGATGCATACCTCCATTGCAGCGTCTGTAGATTTCGCAGACTGTTGCTCTCTGGTTCTGGAGACCCCAACCTCAGAATATTCAGTCACAGTGGAATGGCTTCCTCCAACCTAATAAACAAGTGGAGAAGTAATATAAACCATTAACCAATATGAGACAAACTGCAGCTTTAAAGCACATGCTATGCATACCTCCATATCCGAGTCTTTAGATTGTGGAGGCTGCTCTCTGATCCTGGAAATTTCACTCTCAGCAGTTTTCGTCACAGTCGATTGTCCTTTGTCCTGATCCGCAAATGGAGACATACAATTTCTATTGATGTGATCATGCGATAAGGAGGAAAACAACTTTTAAATTAGTTTGTGGTTAGCCTACAAACAGTCAACCTGTTTACCATAAAATGAAAACAAACTGGAAACCCCAACATTTGAGGGACCAAAGCTCTGTTGCAAGTTATTTTTATGTCTGATACTTATTTGACAAACCTTTTTCCTCCAAGGCCAGTCCGCTGGTCCGTAGTCATAAGTTATCTCTTCACCAATGTCAAGGTCTCTTTGTGCAAATAAACACAGGTGAGGCTTGCCCTCTGTCACAATCATCTTCATTTTACAATTTGGGTGCTTGTGGTCATCATTGACCAGTCTTCCGAGACTGCCATCTTCTTTGGCAGCATCAATGCTTAAAAGACAATATGAAAAAATATATATATAAAATATATAGAATATACAGTATATACACATTTAAAAGGGGAAAGGAAATGCACAATTGGGTCATATTATAATATATATATAATAACATATATATCCTCAGAGATCAAGTGATTTTTCTCAAGACAATTTATGTCTTATGGCATTGATTTTCACCTGAACAGTTAAAACACTGAATGCATGAAAAAATAAAAATCTGATAACTGCAATCTTAGCCTCACCACCAAGTTTTTTCTTGCCAGCGGAAATCAAAGACAAAGACTCTTCCTGTTCCATAGTCCATCTTTCTCTTTTGGGATTCATCCCAATCTATTAATTCTCCTCTGTACTCCACCACAAAATCTTCTTTCCTGAAAGGGGCTTTGGTAAATACTCCTCGACCTTGTATGAACAAAAACAAAGGTTTGTAGCTTCATCTTCATAATTTTGACACAATTACTATGGAAAAGAAAAAAAAAAAAAAAAAAAAAAGAGTAGCAAGATCATCATTTGTACCACCATTTACTCTACAATGCCCTGATCACATTTTTGCACCTAAATCGGAGTCACCCCATTTTGAGGATTTGACAATTCCTGGTCACGATACAATAACAGGGCAATGTATTAAGATTAAGCCTGAACGATATATCATTTAAACATCTCCATCGCGAAGTGCATATGAGCGATAGTTTTATTTTTTTTTAATCCACAAATTTATGTTGGTTCATGCTTTCTCGGTCCCGAGCTGATCGCTTTAGTGTCACTCGTGCTCCCTCCATCCCTCTCCCAGCTCTATGTTCCTCTGCACAGTTGCTTATTAAAGTTAACGATGGTTGTGTTTGATCTTGCCACTGAAGCGGACTTCAAATGCACCAGATGTTCAGTCATTGTTTAACTTGTTAAGCACTTGTTGCAAGAAGGAAGCGTGCGTTGGAATGAATGTGTGTGTGTGGAAACGTTCGAGGTAGCCGGTCTTCTAAGGGGTTTTCTTTGTACACCTGTTGTGTCTTGGAAATGAACGCCAATAGTGATTCTGCAGCCAAGGTAGATAAACAGAAGCATTTACTAAAGCAAAGCATTTGTCTACTACAGTACTTTATTCTTGTTTAAAAATGATTAGGTGGGACAGTTACATTTAAAACTGATCATCATTATTTCATTTGAAATGCTTAAAACCCATTTTTAAAAATATTTAGATACATTTTTTAAAGCATACTTTGGGGGAAAAAAGTGAAAAACATGTCTAATATCTCTTTCCAATGCTAAAAAAATAGGTATAAATAAGTATTTTTAATATCACAATATATTGCAATCCCCCCAAAAATCGCAGCAATGTTTCTTCCAATATCGTTCAGGCCTAATTAAGATTAAAAAAAAAAAAAAGGTAGAACTAGTTAATGTAAAAAAATTTCATATTCCAGATATCACTCTTGTATGATGATCTTATCATTAACGTCCTGCAACAGCCAGCAGAACATTCTATTTGTGGTACATATGCTTCTGCTGTTTCTGGATATGTTGAAATATATACTTTTGTTTTTGTAATATCTGTGTACAACTGGATTGGTTTGTTATCAAGTTGTTTAGTGCAAACCGTTGTTTGGAAAATTAGTGAAAAAATAATTTGTTTACCTGAATAGCCTGGTGTTTGGAAAAAAAAAAAAAATAGAATTAAGATTGAACATTTGACGATACATCGCAGTATAGGAGATAAATGTGGACAAAATTGTTACTACCCTTTATATAAAAAAAAAAAAAAAAAAAAAACACATATATTCAGACATGGGCTGATAACTAGTTTCAAAGGATACCAAGGTTTTAAAATGTCTAATTATCCGATTGTTAGATGAGCTATTTCAATATTATTGGCTGCTTTTAAACCCTAACAAACGTTCTCGCTGAGCTTATGGTGTTGACAGTTCGCAGGAATCAAATCAGCTTCTCAAAGCCGAAGGACATGCTGTTTTGTTAATACGAATCTTAGGCACACAACACAGTTGTTCAATGTAATTGCGTATAGAGCCGTCCCAAGTAGTCGATGACATCGATGACGTACTGTAAATGGGTCGGTTAGCACAACATACTGTTGTATGTTGATAATGTGAATACATCGACACGAGCATAAAGTCAATTGTTAACAAATATGCACTGCTAAAATGGCATAAGCTTGGGATCCCAGTGTTTCGGGCAGGGAATAAGAGTTACGTTTGTTATAGTGGTTTTTAATTTTTATGTTTGTAGAACAGCGGTAACCAATATGGTGCCCGTCGTCATCAGGTGCCCTGCCCCCCAAAAAACAAATAAGTAGTCGACAGTTTTAAAAATAGCTCACCAGTGATGCAATATTGTTAGTTCTCGATTCAACAATTTAAACTTGGTCTGAGCATTTTTTTTCAGTACAAAATATTCTACATATTGTTTGAGAAAACATGAATAATGTAAACAAATTATCAAAATAATGCATTTTAGATTTCTATTTTGATACCGTAATATTTGTACTCAAGGTTATCATACGGTAAGAAACTGATTTTGGCCCATGCCTGTATCCAATGGTCATTTAAAGTTAACCATATACGGATTTCCAATTTTTGGCACTGTTACATGCATAGGGTTAGCCAGCAATACAGTCAGCCACGATGAGAATTTGGCTGTTTTCAGGAGCATGAAGTTACTACATAAAGTTGCTTGAAAAGGTAAATTTTAAGCAATTTCCACAAAAATTGCCTTGCGCACCTCATAAAATGACATAAGGCAGGGGTTGGCAACCCAAAATGTTGACTCATGAAGACTCATATTGAACCAAAAAAAAAAAAAAAACATGTCTGGAGCCGCAAAAAATTACATATTAGCCTCATAATGAAGGCAACACATGCTGTACGAATCTATATTAGATATGTTAGCCAATGACCAAAATGACTAAGTTGGCTACAAATAGATCATGAGCCTTCATCATGAAATGTTTATTTTTCCTGCAGTGCATCCTATTGAGAATGACGCACCACGTGACTACTCTGTTGTACGATGCTACCTCAACTTTTAACTTCATCACAATATTAATGAATTGAATAAATGTTTGTGTCATGATTTTCCTACTACAGAAACCATATTAAAACAAAAAATATATTTACCTCCCCCATCTTTTTCAGACATTTTTCAAGAAGCTCCACGGAGCCACTAGGACAGTGCTAAAGAACCGCATGCAGCTCTAGAGCCGCGGGTTGCCGACCGCTGACATAAGGCGATTAAAAAAAATATATATCACCGAAAAAAATAATGCAAGGCCACATTTAAATAATTTGAAAAAAATCTAAATAAATACTCTTTGAGATTTAGACACGTCTGACTTGAACTAAAACGCTAAGAAGTTAACTCGGATACAGTAAAACAAAAACAATAACTTACAGTATATCTCAGTGAACATTTTAATACCATACAGTACCTTTAAAAGAACTGATGTACTTCTTCTCCAACTCGAGAGTCTTATCCAGACCCATTAAAGCATGTTCAATGGCATCCTGTTTTGGTGATTTCCTGCTTCTCAGGGAAGGCATTGCCAATTCTAAAAAATAAAATATAATGATTTTACACATTATTGGTATTATAGGCTAAATTTCTGCCTGCTGCCACACCAATTTGTAATTTTCTTTAAACAATGTAGCTGCATTACATAGCTTTCTTAGCGCTTTTATAAAAGAGTTACACTATAATGCAAAACTATCTTGTTAAATTTGTCCACGCAAGAGGGTATACGTTAATGTCCTACATAGCATATTGCTAGTTTGCATAGAGGTGCTTCAATAAAAACGTTTTGGCTACTATGCTAAGCTAGCTCACTAAAGTAAGTCCTTGCAGCACATACATACCGGCACTGAATTTCTGCACTAACTGCATAGCATAGTTGTCTTATATGCTTATATAAATCGTTATCGCTACAATGCTAAATTAGTTGGTTAAATTACGTGCGCCTCAGAGCAAGGCCAATTATGTGCTAAATGCTACCATCACAACGAAGCTGCTTATTTTAAACGTTTTATTTTTAACTATACCATCACTCCAATCAAGGAGAGTGTATATTGGGTCAAAATAACACTTACCTCTGCGTTAAAACAGGTAGTATATGTACTTTAATCAGGGTGACTTTCCAAAAGTTGCACTTCCTCCTCTCATTCAATTGTTCTCATCTGCAATGCATTGGGCGGTGCTTAATCAGTCTTCCCGCGCCAGCTGTGAACGTCAATATGTTTTAACCCCTTCAGACTTGCTGCGGGAGGACATGATGCGTGCGCATCTCTAAACCAATAAATACAGTGAATTCAGTTGCAATTGTCACTTCTGGGAGATGATTGTATGAAACTTTACCCATTGAAATCAAATCATGAGTAGTGAGAAGCCCTCTTTGCTATTTTTGGCTCTTTCAAAACGAATAACATAAAGTGCCCGTTTGTCATCAAAAACACATTAACATAAAAAATGACCAATAAAAACTTTAAATAACCAAACCAAAAAATTGCACTTTGTTGTGGTGTTTGAGTAAAAATCAGGGCAGATTGTATTATTTTTTTCCCATCAGTAAAACTGCGGGTCTGAAGGGGTCTCACTGTAACTTTAATTAATGTGTGGTTGTTAATAATTATATTTGAGTGACCTTTTTCAGGAAACACAATTTACATAAGAAGAGTTCATTTCCAAAAGCACGTCTTAAAATACACATATATATATATATATATATATATATATATATATATATATATATATATATATATATATATATATAAATTCAAAAAATTGTTTGCTTTTACTCAAATTTCTGGTAAAACCTGTAATAACACTGAATAAAAAAGGGTATGTTGGGTAAAGCACAAAAATCAAGGTTATCACTCATAGCAGTCGCATGCTAGGAGTTAATTGCAATAAGTCGTGACAGACAGACAGATAGTGTGGTGACCCTTTGTTGTTTGACATAATTCACCCATCGTACTGGTGTGTCCATTTGGCCGAGCGCGTTACCGGCTACGTCACAGTCACGGACAGATACTTTAGAGCTGCGCGCGTTCTGGCTGAGTTCAGAGTTCACAGAAAGCAGCAGAGTTCCTAGCGAGTTACAAGAGACACATGAGCCGCCGAGCACGGCAAATAAGACTCCATCCAACGTCTTACCGCTTACCCTGGTGACCCCGACGAGCCTTGCTGAAGTCTCAGAGGCATTTTTGAACACTTTAAGCAATGGCGGACGCTAGCTTTTTCGAGCTGGTGACGTTTAATGAGTCTTCTGCGGCCGCGTTGTTCACGTTCGCGGAGGAGCAGTTCGTCCTCCGTGGTATTTCCAACGACACCATCCGCTTCTACCACGTGGTAGCCGCGCTCGGGTACTCGACGGCGGTCAGAGCACAGCACTTCATAGTCTTTCCGCCGAGACGTTGCACGTCTCGACCTCTTCCTCGACCGCAGCTGAGCAACGCGTGCCGCCTCTCTTGGCGTCCGCTTCTCCGGCCTCGCCTGGGCGGAGCTGCGCGACGCGCTCCTCGTCCTGGACGGGCGCCCGATCGTCCTGCTCGGTCGTCCACCGCCTTGCATCCTGGTCGTCGCTTTTGGTCGCCCGCCGCCTGGCATCCTGGGCATCCTCCAGACTGTTCTGCTCAGACTTCCCGCATCCGGCGTCCTGGACGGCCGCCTGACCGTCTGTTCGGTCGTTTTCCACTGACGCCCCGGCAGCGCAACTCATGCATTCCGTTCTTTTGATTCGGGTTGCGCCTGGCGTCCTGTGTGGGTGAATTCTGGGGGGACCTGTGGGGTGACCCTTTGTTGTTTGACATAATTCACCCATCGTACTTGTGTGTCCATTTGGCCGAGCGCGTTACCGGCTACGTCACAGTCACGTGACAGACACTTTAGAGCCGCGCGCGTTCCGGCTGAGTTCAGAGTTCACAGAGAGCAGCAGAGTTCCTAGCGAGTTACAAGAAACACATGAGCCGCCGAGCACGGGAAATAAGACTCCATCCAACGTCTTACCGCTACGATAGATAGATAGATAGATAGATAGATAGATAGATAGATAGATAGATAGATAGATAGATAGATAGATAGATAGATAGATAGATAGATAGATAGATAGATAGATAGATAGATAGATAGATAGATAGATAGATAGATAGATAGATAGATAGATAGATAGATAGATGATGTGTTTTTTCCCGTCAACATAGTATACATACATAACATACTGCCCGATTAAGATTACTTTAAGATTTTTTTTCAAAAGCAGTTCTATTCTTTCTCCACGTGGTTATTCTGGTTGACTTGGCAAGGTAGGCAGACTTTTGTGGAGGGTATGAAAACCATATAGTGTTTATCTGAATGTTTTGGGGGAAAACAGCCCCTTTCCCATTCATCTTCACTGTATTTCAACTAAATACAACAACTCATTTGGCAATTAGCCCCAGAAATTGGACTGAACTCTGTGGCTGCCATTGATAAGAAAAATAAATTATTATTTTTAACTGTAAGGGTGAGAAGCAAACGATCATGTTTCTGTGCCATTAACAGCAGCAGATGTCCAATCAATTTTGACAGGCAGGGCAACCATTGGCTGCTAACTCACTCAATCAAATATATATGTATATATATATATATATATAACACCATTATAACACCATGGTGTTAAATACAAATCGTATTAGCCATCCATCGGTCTTCTTTGAGGTCGGGTCACAGGGACAGCAGCTTCAGCATCCCATACCATACTGTTTCCTCTGCTAGTTTGTCGGTCATCCCAAGGCCAGCTACAGTAGATCCACCTGCAATTCGCACCCACATCTTTTGTTTTCTCACTAGTAAAGGAGACCTAGTTTTAGACTGGTGGTCCAATCGGGCTGGAAGGGCTGTGGCGGGCCCTGCCACCGGAGCCTCGGGGAGTGGGGTTTGCACCCCCACCCTATTAAATTCTCGCCGCAAAGCCTTTCGGACCCCCGCCGGCTGATGAGGGGGCCAGTAACCAGGTTGGTGAGGGCACGCCTCGCGTCGCTGAGGAGTCATCCACTGGACCTCGACGCTCTCGGCTGATTCTGAGGCGTTCGGTACGGGTGGACGCTGGCTGGACGCCTGGAACAAGCTCTCACTCCAAGATGATGCCAGCGTGTCTGCCTTGTCTTTTGAGCTTGCCAGGTTGGGCATCGCTGTAGTCGCCTTCATCGACCAGGCAGTGGCCAGATCAAGGTAGGTGGTTACACCTATGACTGGTCGGGTCGAGCCGAAGGTCGGCGCACCGAGGGTTTGGCCATTGTGGTGGCCAACAGGGGGGCTTCGCAGGTCAGGGAGGTCATGCTGGTCTCAGAGCGTACCATGAGGGTGCGACCCGCTCACTCGGTGGGCGTTATGTCGTTTGTTGCAGTGTACGCTCCAACCAGGGAAAGTGAGCTTCCAAAGAAGGGAGCCTTCTACACTGAGCTTGAATCGGCGATGGATGCTGTTCCAAAGAGAGACACAAGGATCGTGCTTGGTGACTTCAACACTGTCACTCGTACGTCATGGGACGGCTAGGAGTCATGTCTCGGTCCTCACAGCTCTGGAACGTGTCCCCAAGGGAATCTGTGACGACAACTCCGAGAGGCTGCTCCACTTTGCAGTAAGTCGCGGTCTTCGGGTTGGAGGGTCGTGGTTCACGAGGCCGAATTTACGGACCTGGTATTCTAATACTGGCCGAACTGCGAAGGAGCTCGATCATGTACTCGTGGACGGAACTGTCGTGTCTTCCAGAGTGGCCAGTTCTTCAGCACTGACCATCAGTTGCTGGTAGCGACACTGAAGCTACAGCTAGGGGCATGCCGCATTGCGCGACGGCCAGCCAAATTCGGCTGGATGTCGGAAGCCTGCGGGACCCCCGGGTGGCAGACGCGCACTCCAAAAACCTGACAGAATGGCTTGGGCGACTGGGCGTTGTGGGGGAGGCGCAGGATATGTGGACTGGCTTCAGGGACTGTGTCCGGGCGACAGCTAGTGACAGCATCCCAAAGTTGCCCGGGGCCATCGGAGTGGGCTTTCGGAAGCGACGTTAAACATCATCGACGAGAGCCGCAAGGCAAGACTTGACCGCAATTCCGAGCCCTACAGGCAGCTGAGGAGAAAGCCCATCTGCACAGTTCATGGGGAGCAGGAGGACACACATTCCGGCGACGCTCGTCTGGTTTTCTAAGTCATCCACGAGCTGCGTTCCTCTGCCTCCCGTCCAAGCTGCACGGTGGTTCTAGCTGCTGATGGCACAGTCCTGTCGGAAGAGGACGCCCCGTGGCGCTGGGTTTAGTACTTTGAGGAGCTGCGTGGGGCCGAGCCTCCCAGCTGAGAGCTCCCCGCCAAGGGCATTGCATGCCTGACGCCTGACCCACTGGTCAACATTGTTGTGCCAACCCTTGAGGATGTCCGAAAGGCTGTTGGCCAGTTGGGGGATGGGAGTGCACCAGGCAACTGCGGTGTCTACGGATAGACGCTTAAAGCTGGGCCGACGCCGCCCTGCGGGAGTTGCAGGCACTCATCTGCTCCGTTTGGAGCTCGGGTGACATTCGAGAGTGCAGCAACCACCACAGGGTCACCCGCCTCTCAGTGCCCGGCAAAGCCTTCACACATGTACTTCTGAACAGGATACGTCAGCAGCTACTCGATCACCAGCGTCCTGAATAGTCTGGGCTCACACCAAAGAAGTCCACTGTCGACCGCATCCTAGCACTTCGCGTTTTTTCAGAGCGACTTCTTGAATATGAGAAGGAAGTATTAGCTGCCTATGTCGATTTCAGGAAGGCGTTGGAGTCAGTGAGTAGAGACGCTTTGTGGAGACTTTTGGAGCTCCGCAGCATTCCACTGCACCTTGTTCTCATCCCGGCTCTGTACTCTGGAACAGAGGGTGCTGTGTAGTAGCTGGAAGAGAATCTTGCGAATGTAAGGGTACCGGGCCGGGAAGGCGCCCGGACCTACGCTAGGAGATCAGCCGCTCAGTGGAGCGCGAAGGTGAACGCAGCGAAGCGTCTTCCTTGCACGTGTCCCCACACCTGACCTCACCTGAATGACAGCAAGACCCGGAGGGGCATGATTGAGAGTAACCCCAAACACCCCCAGATCAGCTCCTGAGTGGTTTTTAATGCCTGGAAATCTGCGCTCATTGCATATCAATATTTATACAATGTCTAAGCATAAAGAAGTCCATATGTTTTTGTATTATTGTAGTTGCGCAATGTGTCCCCACAACAGATCAAAAACTGGGTGATCTGTGTGTGCCCACAATGACATAAAAACAAGACAAGTTTGTTCTGTGTATGTCCACACAATGGCATAAAAACAAGACAAGTGTGTGAAAGTGTGCGTAACTGTGTGTAGATGCAGTACCATGTTCTGTCTACAGGGGCAGCACTGAGCACACACACTTCACACAAAAAAGTTGGTTTTCGTGTATTGTGGGTAAAGCGCTGAAATTTTGACAGAACGTCTATCTAGTCATTTTATCACTATATCAATGATAAAAATTGTGGGGTCCAGGGTTTTGGTCCCCACAAGTTTTTTGGTCCCCACACTATGACTGGGCTGTCAGGTGTTGGTCCCCACAATGTAGCAAAGACAAACACACACACACACACACACACACACACACACACACACACACACACACATTAATGATGAGTTATGTCGACTTAAACAATTAATTGAAGCCAGAAAAGTACCAGTTATATATTTGGGACATTTATTAAAATGGAGAAACTCCATACAGGACCTGAATTACAGTAATAACAGTAAAACATTGCCTTTCTTTACATTCAATATGTATGTTATGTTATGTTATGTTATGTTATGTTATGTTATGTTATGTTATGTTATGTTATGTTATGTTATGTTATGTTATGTTATGTTATGTTATGTTATGTTATGTTATGTTATGTTATGTTATACGACAGGAAAAAAAAGTTTTTTTTGTTTTGTTTTTTGATGAATGGGCCAGGTCAGCGATAACTACATCACCAAAACACGGAAATCAAGCAAATCAGTTAGGCACAGTGGCTCGGACCAGGGGATACAAATTTTGATGGGGGTAAGTTGACACGACACCTGCAGGCATACCCTATTCAATGACGATCTTGGCGAAAAGTATAGCTGTCCTAAGCAGCCTGATTTAGAATTACGCTCAAGAATGATGGGAAACAAAAAACGCTTATTAACTTATTATAATAAACATTTTTTCAAGTTAATTTTATTGCTGACACTGCGTTTCAGGGTCATCAACATGTTGTGCCCCCCCATCCCAAAAGTCAAACTCCGCCTATGGTATTTACTGCACTAAATAATTCAATTTCTGGAGAAACTGCAAGGGGATGGGGGTCACTTCCTTGTTAACTCATGGGCTGCCATTGACGGCACTTGACATCCAATCCCTTTGGATTAGCAAGGGGCAAATGAATGTTCACTTCCTGCTCATGATGTGGCATTTGCAGATCATGTCTCGTTCATTTTATCGTATTTACTGGTTACTTCCTGTTCATTTTTAATCACTTCCTTTACATTTTGGGACAATCTGGGTCACTACCTGTTAAATGACTCCAAATCAGCAGGAAGAGAACAAAAATAAACAGGAAGAGACCAGAAAACAGGAAATGATCCAGATATGCCCCAAAACTAACTAACAAAAGTGACCAAAGTCAGTGACTTGGACATCCAGTGCCATCAATGGCACTTTCTACACATTTTTGGACATGCTATGGTCATTTACTGTACCTTTAGAATCAATTCCTGTTAACTTTTGGGTATTTCTATGTCACTTCCTTTTTATTGGTCACTTCCTATTTTATAGGCAGGGGTGCACATATTTTTTTTGCCTAGGTTCTCAGAGGAGGACCTGGAGAAGTGACTTGGTCCTCATTGAGCTTGAGAGCCGACCCGCTTGAGCCGATAAAATTATGACAAGCTTTACTTAGAACCAATTACCTTTAATTAATTATATTAACAATTAATGCTTGATTATCATCAACTGGCACAACAAAATTGCCATTACTTTGAAGTGAAATGTAAAGAAATAAACATAAAAGCACTATTTCAAAATAAAGGGCATTATGCGGCTCCCACATTAACTCCAAGCCCTTGTAAAAGTGGGATGTCCTCCTCATAAGAGCTCATTGAACGTGCATGTTTAGCTTTGTGAAATGAGAGCAAAAACACGTTTGTCAGTGCATGGCGCTGGTCTTCATTAACTTTATTCCTCCACTTGTCCATAGGGCGAGTGGGGTGCTGTCTGACATTGATAGTTTGCTTAATTGCCACATGCTGGTTTTTTCGTGCTTTTCAAAGTCTGGATGGCTGAAATTCTTTAACTCTACATAAAATGCGTTGCTTTTATCAGCGACACTCGGGATTCTCACGGCAAATTTTGTACCACATTTCCGTGCGAGCATCATTTGCTTCTAGCCATGGTACATCCTGCAGCCACTTTTCAGCAAAAGTCCTTTTTTTCGGTAGCTCCGGTGACGTTTCTGTCGTCTGTCTTTTGTCGGGGGTGGGGGAACACTTGCCTGGCACGGCCAGACTGTTCTCCCTGTGTTTTTCCAAACACTGAGAGTATAGTCTGCCAGCCCATTAACGGCTTCTCGAGCAAGTACAAAATCAATCGACAAATCAGATTCATTTATTTGACGTGTTCTTAACGAGCAACTTCACTCTTCCGCGTCGGAAGTCGCCTCCACCATAACACAGATGGCAAACAGGAGAGCCGAGAATATGTTCCAATCCACGGTAAAATCAGTTTTAAATTACCAAAAACACATCGACACAAGTCATTGACAACAGTCTGTCTCGCGCTAGCCATGTTGAATAAACTCCGCTCTCCTCATATGTTTACTTCCGCGCGCAAGTCCCTCGTCCCGTCCGGCGCTGATTGGGCCACTCCGCTGTCTGTTTGCTGTGGCTTGCTCCGCCCTGGAAATGTTATCCGCTTAATGGTGGCCAGACTCAATAGCTGGAACAGCGGTGAGTCTGGAGTACCTGGCTAGGGGAACACGGAAATAATTACTCGGCGGGGCCTGCCTCTTTGACATTTTGAGAAGTGATTTTCTCCTGTCCGCCGCAAATACAGTGGTCAGCCATTGATACGCAAAAGCGTATGGAAGCCGTTGAGGGCCAGCGCGTTTGTCTACGTCCAGTACGCATGCGCGCATGCGGACCACTTATGTGCACCCCTGTTTATACGGATACTTCTTTTAGGAATACATTTTGGTGCATTCTGGGGACACTTCCTGTAAGTTTTGGGTCATATCATGTTGATGTATGTTTATTTATTTATTTATTTATTTATTTATTTATTTATTTATTCATTCCTTCATCCTTCATTGTTATTTTTATATTATTTATATACAGTATATACACTATACATATATCAGAGGTTGCGCTAGACTTTTTCGTTGTCTGTCATTTTGACTGACAGGGTCATAAAAATCCGGTCATAATCTATTTTTATCCGTCACTTAAATTTTTTAAATGATGATAATGGTATTGTGGTGACCCTTTGTTTGGCATTTGGCCGAGCGCGTTACCGGCTACGACACAGTCACGTGACAGAGACACTTAACTCATTTGCTCCCGGAAACGTATAAATACGTTCTATTTTTAAATGCTTCATTGTCCCAAAAATGTATTTATACGTCTTTTGCGTTTTTTTAAATAAGAAGCATATATACCTTCCACTGTATCTGAGAAACAAAGAACAACACTCCAAGCCCATTTTAAAGCAATAAAACTGGCCACTGGAGGGCAGTAGCGCACTTTGCAAGACCAGGCGCTGGCGGCACGATGCCAGGCGGCGCTCCGATCGAACAAAACAACGAGAGTACGCCTGAAAGCCCAGGCGTTGGACGACTACGCAAAACGAGTAAGACCCTCAGTAAAGCGGCTCGCCAAGCAGACCCCGTAGAAACGCAAAAATAATCCATCTTTGTGTGACAGACAACGATGAGGGAAACTTTTACACGGCTGACGTGGCGACAACGGCGTCATCTCGGCGACAAACCGTCATCTCTCAGTAGTCATGTGTGAATAAATTGCTTCTTTGCTATCAAAAGCTCCATTTGGCTGGTTGTTCATGTTATTTTGTAAAAGGAATAAAATCTTCAGATGTTTGGGATGTCACTGAAGCAAAAAATAGCCGTGTTAAAGTCAAACTTAGGTTTGAAATGTATGCGTTTACAAAAAGCTCATTTTCTCCCTTTTTTCATCAGAAATTGGAAAATTGCTCAAACTAAGCTATTTTCTAATGCTGATTTCTAAAGAATGGAAAAAGATATGAACTTTTTTTTCTGCTGAAAGAAGAGAGTCTAATCTTTCTTTTGGTGGGTTCCATGTTTATATAGCAAAGGAACAGAATTTTCTGTGGGCCTTGCAAAATCAGTCAAAATCCGGAAAAAATGGCAGGGAGCGAAGGGCCTTGCTCTGGTGAAAATGGCTGGGAGTGAATGAGTTAAGAGCCGCGCGTGTTCCGGCTTGAATAGAGTTCACAGAGAGCAGCAGAGCTACAGCCGCTGGACACAGCAATTCGAGCTAACAAGACTTAAAATTGCATACCGCTTCAACATATTCAATAGTATTTAGTTTTCATTCATTTTAAATTAATGTTCTGTCCGAACAAGCTTAACAGAGAATCCACACCGTGCCATCACACATCAAGCAGATGAATATGTAACTTTTTCTCCGCAGTGACATAAACAGCTGACCGTGGCCCCTGTAGGTAGGCTACATATGGAACAATGAAATTAACAGTTCACCTGCTGTGGCCTGAACGGAGTCTTACACCTTCCTCCTGGTGCGCATGGACTTGAATTGCGTGCCCGCTTGTGCAGTCCCTGTTTTTTCACCTCTTTTATCAACACCATCGTCGTTTTGGGGCTTTTTGAAGAAACTTTGGACACTCAGTTGCCTTGACATTTTTCCGAGTAAGGCCAACGACGTCATGCATCAAGAGAGACAATAGCTAATTAATATGCTCACTCGCCACCCTGTGGTCTGGGATGTGAATTGTAACCTGTCAAAATGACAGATGAACTTCAGTTTTTTCCGTCACCGTTTTAAAAAATCGGTCAACGGCGGAAAATATTCGGTTAACGCGACCCCTGACATATATATATATATATATATATATATATATATATATATATATATATATATATATATATATATATATATATATATACGTGTGTGGGGAGGGGGGGGGGACACAGACAAGGCTGAAAAAGCAGTTTCTGCTCTTGCAACCCTCTTTAAAATAAATTGCTGTATTTAAAGCCAAAAGAACTGTTGTGTTTCATAGAACAATATGTCTATATGCTGACATAGCAGATTCATGAGGCATGAACCGGCGAAATATATCTAATTTTTCCGTTTTTCCCTGAAAACCCCCGTTTACAGACGTTGCGCAACCACTTTTGTATGAACCCAGCCATAAAAAGAACGTAATTATATTTATTATTCAAAATGTGTCATTTTTTGAATGGAATCATTAATCAATGTCTAATATTTTGTTTAAAAAAAAAAAAAAAACGACTTTAAAAAATGATTCATTCACATATATATTTTAAAAATTTAAACAAATTACGTCACAATGAAAAAAATGGTGTCTGTAAATAAGTCACAGATATCTACCTCATAACTATCGCTTACCAGTTATTGCATTTTATTTTATTTTTGTTACTGTCGCATTTTCCCCGATATCTTAGATGTTAAATAATCGATCCAAAAAAAAGAAAAAATATATATATATGAAAAAATAATTCTCGACCACTCCTTGATGTCTGTGATTTCTGCATCGCGATCCTTGTTATATTACCATGTTTCACCCATAAAATCCCCCAAAAAATCCGGCTGTGGCCATTCACATCTGTGTCTTGACACTCAGTGATACATGCTACATGAGTTTTTGGATCGAAACAAGGTAAGTACGCGATAATGTCTCTTTAAAGTCATGGCATCTGTTATTCTGCTCTCGTGTTCTCTCACCAGAAAATTGAGATTTTAACCCTTTAACACCTAAGCCTATTTTGGCTGAATTTGCATGCATTTGATGTTGCCTTTATATTTCAAAGAAAAAATTGTTCACAATGGCCAAGTTGGGTCCCTTTTTTCAGGACACCTTGAACTTCATGTCCAAACTGTTGTTTTCTTCACTGACCTATTATAATCCACATTTTGGACCCAAAAAGACAAAAAAATCCCAAAATATTATTTCAAAATTTGTAATGTTGGTGTCCCATTAACAACCATACATGCTCGACCAACCGTTTTGAAGCTTGATAATATTTATTCAACTTGTTAGGATAAACATTCAATAGAAAAAAATAAGATTGAATAGTTTTATGTTTGACTATTCAACACAAACAGCGGGTATGGTCATAGGCGTTTTTGGCCTTTACACATACTATGGTCAAAACAGGTTATATACAATGCAAAATAGTGAGAAAAAAATTATATATATCATCTAACACAAAAAAGGTTTGGAGGATATCTCTTTGTGAAGTTAGGTATTATACCCATCACCTTATCTAAAGTATACGTACATGTAATCAAGCTTCTCGAACACACATCTATATAAAAATTGAAAAGATTCATAGTGAAGAAAAAAATATATATAACATTGAAAAAAAGTATTTTCAAAAATATTGACAAGTAGTTCAGTTCAATTCAATTTTTTCAGGCATGCGACTCGATAAAGTTTTTTTTTTTTTTGCGCACTCAATAAAGTTTGTTTTTGAACAGGTGACTGAGCTGCGTCACATACAACGTCACACAGCCTACTCTTCTGCCGTTTGAGCTCTGCTGTCACTTCTTCTCGCCGAGACGCCGACTAATCCGAGGAAAACAACGACAAATGCAGCTCATCCTATTCCTTGAGTTGATGAAAAAATGCATTAGGTTGCGCTAAATTTAGTTTTCGATTCATTCTGCACGTTTCAAAGTCGCTCGCGCAATCCAACCGGTGTTCATGCCTCCTTTTCCTTAGTTGGCGCCTAGCTCGGCAATTTATTAAACATGTTCACATTCGGTTCGTCCTTCTTGACATCACAATGGATCTTGGGATATGTAGTCTTTTGTGCTGCTTTCGGTTTCGAAAAAGGACAAGAAATGATGGAAATATGGAGCTAGATACATGGTACATGCAGCGTTTTAATGCATATTTATGAGTGCAATAAAACTATAAAACTCAAATGACGTTATCTCCCGTTTTTCTTGGTCGATTGACTTCAAATAAAAACTGATGTGGACATCAACTTCCGCACTTTCAAATGAGACCAACCAGCGGCACGTGGGTGACGTAATTACAGCGTGACGAAGCTTCAAAGACGACATGCATAAACGCGTCGCTGCCGACACGTTCGGTGTTAAAGGGTTAAGCTTTCCAATGATGTATCACACATGCATATCGGACAATTTTGAAAGTTGGCTAAATTGGGGGTCTCAGAGCGGAACTTTCAAGTCACTTGAGTGTTTTCCGCCATATATTTTGCATTTAGATAGAGAACATTATAGTTTTCTGTAAAAGGCTGTAATATACGACAGGCTATTAGGGCCAAACAAAGCAAAAGTAAAGTAAATTAAAATCGTAATATTGCAGAGAAAAAAGTCATAATGTTGCGAGAGGAAAAAAGTAATAATACTATCAATCAAATAAATAAATCAAAATAATAATATAAATAATAATATTAATGAATACATCAAATGTGTAATATATAACAAAAACAAAAAATTGTTGTCTCGTCCACGGTATGGTCTCCGCTTTCAAGCTCAGGCCCTCAACCAGAGGCCTGGGAGCTTGAGGGTTCTGCGCAGGATGTCCCTAGGATTGCGCTCTTCTGAACGGAGATGTCGGACGTTGTTCCTGGTATCTGTTGGAGCCATGCACCCAGCTTGGGGGTCACTGCCCCTAGTGTCCCAATCACTACTGGCAGCACTGTTGCCTTCACTCCCCACATTTTCTCCAACTCTTCCTTCAACCCTTGATATTTCTCCAGCTTTTCGTGTTCTTTTTTTCTGATGTTGCTATCGCTCGGGATTGCTACATCTATCACTATTGCTGTCTTCTGATATTTATCCACCACCACTATGTCTGGCTGGTTGGCCATCACCAGTTTGTCTGTCTGGATCTAGAAGTCCCACAGGATCTTGGCTCGGTTGTTCTCGACCAGCTTTGGAGGTGTTGCCCACCTTGACTCTGGGGTCTCCAGTCCGTACTCGGCACAGATGTTGCTGTACACTAGGCCTGCTAGCTAGTTATGTCGTTCCATGTATGCCTTGCCTGCCAGCATCTTACAACCTGCTGTTATGTGCTGGACCGTCTCAGGGGCCTCTTTGCATAGCCTGCACCTGGGTTCCTGTTTGTTGTGATAGACCCCTGCCTCTATTGATCTTGTGTTTAGGGCCTGTTCTTGTGCCGCCATGATCAGTGCCTCCGTGCTGTCTTTCAGTCCGGCCTTTTCCAGCCACTGGTATGTTTTTCCCATGTCAGCTACCCCCTCAATTTGTCGGTGGTACATACCATGCAGGGGCTTGTCCTTCCATGATATCTCCTCAGGGTCCTCCTCCTGACTGGGCTTGTGTTGCCTGAGGCATTCACCGAGCAGGTCATCACTGGGGGCCATCTTCATAATGTACTCTAGGAGGGATGTAGTTTCCTCCTGGATAGTGGCTCTGATAGTCACTAGTCCTCTGCCTCCCTCTTTCCACTTTGTGTAGAGCCTCAGGATGCTGGACTTAGGGTGAAACCCTCCTTGCATTGTAAGGAGCTTCCTTGTCTTGATGTCGGTAGCCTGCATTTCTTCCAGTGGCCAGATACAATGCCAGCAGGGTATCTGATTACTGGTACGGCATTGCTGTTAATGGCCTGGTTCTTATTCTTGCCATTCAGTTGACTCTTGAGGATCTGCCTCACCCTCTGTAAGTATTTGGTTGTGGCAGACATCCTAGTTGCTTCCTCATGGTTCCCATTTGCCTGTGGGATCCCCAGGTATTTGTAGCTGTCCTGCACATCAGTTATGTTGCCTTCAGGTAGTTCAGCCCCTTCAGTTGAGATCACCCTCCCTCTTCTGGATACCTGTCGCCCACACTTATGTAGTCCGAATGACATCTCGATGTTATTGCTGTATATTCTCGTGAGGTGAATCAGCGAGTCGATGTCACGCTCGTTCTTGGCATACAGCTTGATATCATCGATGTAGCGGAGGTGACTGATGGTTGTTCCACTTCGAAACCGGTACCCGAAACCACTCTTGGTGATGATCTGGCGGAGGGGGTTTAGGCCTATGCAGAACAGCAGGGGTGACAGAGCATCTCCTTGGTAGATACCGTATTTGATGCTCACATGTGCAACTGGCTTTGAGTTGGCTTCTGGAGTTGTCTTCCACAGCCTCATTGAGTTCTGGAGGAAGGTCCTTAGTGTCCTGTTGATGTTATACAGCTTCAAGTATTCCAGTACCCATGTGTGTGGCGTTGACTCATAGGCTTTCATGTAGTCGATCCAGGTAGTGCACAGGTTGGTGCTCCTGGCCTTGCAGTCTCAGGCGACCGCCCTGTCCACCAGTAGTTGGTGCTTGGCTCCCCTGGTGTTATTGCCAATCCCTTTCTGTGCCCTGTGCATGTATTGCTCCATGTGCCTGCTCATTTTAGCTGCAATGATGCCTGATAGGAGCTTCCATGTGGTGCTGAGGCAGGTGATAGGCCGGTAGTTGGATGGTATCGTTCCCTTCTGTGGGTCCTTGATGATGTGGACTGTCCGACCTTGGGTTAGCCACTCTGGGTGGGTCCCCGACTTCAGCAGCTGGTTAATTTGTGCTGCTAGGCGTTCATGGAGTGCAGTTAGCTTCCTAAGCCAGTAGGCATGACTGGCTTAAGAATATATATATATACAGTGGGGAGAATAAATATTTGATACACTGCCAATGGGTTTTCCCATTGGCAGTGTATCAAATACTTGTTCTCCCCACTGTATATATATACACACACACATATATATTTATACATACATATACATATACATATATTTCCATATATATATATATATATATATATATATATATATATATATATATATATATATATATATATATATACACACATACAGTGTTGTGGTCAAAAGTTTACATACACTTGTGAAGAACATAATGTCATGGCTCTCTTGAGTTTCCAGTTATTTCTACAACTCTGATTTTTCTCTGATAGAGTGATTGGAACAGACACTTCTTTGTCACAAAAAAACATTCATGAAGTTTGGTTCTCTTATGACTTTATTATGGGTGAACAGAAAAAGTTATCAAATCTGCTGGGTCAAAAATATACATACAGCAGCGCTAATATTTGGTATCATGTCCCTTGGCCATTTTCACTTCAATTAGGCGCTTTTGGTAGCCATCCACAAGCTTCTGGCAAGCTTTTGGTTGAATCTTTGACCACTCCTCTTGACAGAATTGGTGCAGTTGAGTTAAATTTGATGGCTTTCTGACATGGACTTGTTTCTTCAGCATTGTCCACAAGTTCTCAATGGGGTTTAAGTCAGGACTTTGGGAAGGCCATTCGAAAACCTTAATTTTAGCCTGATTTAGCCATTCCATTACTTTTGATGTGTGTTTGGGGTCATTGTCCTGTTGGAACACCCAACTGCACCCAAGACCCAATCTTCGGGCTGATGACGTTAGGTTATCTTTAAGAATTTGAAGGTAATCCTCCTTCTTCATTATCCCATTTACTCTCTGTAAAGCACCAGTTCCATTGGCAGCAAAACAGCCCCACAGCATAATACTACCACCACCGTGCTTGACGGTAGGCATGGTGTACTTGGGGTTAAAGGCTTCACCTTTTCTCCTCCAAACATATTGCTGGGCATTGTGGCCAAACAGCTCGATTTTTGTTTCGTCTGACCACAGAACTTTCGTCCAGAAGGTCTTATCGTTGTCCATGTGATCAGCAGCAGACTTCAGTCGAGCCTTAAGGTGCCGCTTTTGGAGCAAGGGCTTCCTTCTTAAACGGCAGCCTCACAGTCCATGGAGATGCAAAACACGCTTGACTGTGGACACTGACACCTGTGTTCCAGCAGCTTCTAATTCTTGGCAGATCTGCTTTTTGGTGATTCTCGGTTGAATCTTCACCCTCCTGACCAATTTTCTCTCAGCAGCAGGTGATAGCTTGTGTTTTCTTCCTGATCGTGGCAGTGACAAAACAGTGCCATGCACTTTATACTTACAAACAATTGTTTGCACTGTTGCTCTTGGGACCTGCGGCTGCTTTAAAATGGCTCCAAATGACTTTCCTGACTTGTTCAAGTCAATGATTCGCTTTTTCAGATCCATGTATGTATATTTTTGACCCAGCAGATTTGATCACTTTTTCTGTTGACCCATAATAAAGTCATAAAAGAACCAAACTTCATGAATGTTTTTTGTGACAAAGAAGTATCTGTTCCAATCACTCTATTGTAGAAAGATCAGAGTTGTAGAAATAACTGGAAACTCAAGAGAGCCATTACATTATGTTCTTCACAAGTATATGTAAACTTTTGACCACAACTGTACATATATATATACATATATAAATGGTGTTAAACTTATATAGCGCTTTTCCACCTTTCAATATACATATACAGTGCCTTGCAAAAGTATTCGGCCCCCCTGAACCTTGCAACCTTTCGCCACATTTCAGGCTTCAAACATAAAGATATAAAATTTAAATTTTTTGTCAAGAATCAACAACAAGTGGGACACAATCGTGAAGTGGAACAAAATGTATTGGATAATTTAAACTTTTTTAACAAATAAAAAACTGAAAAGTGGGGCGTGCAATATTATTCGGCGCCCTTGCGTTAATACTTAGTAGCGCCACCTTTTGCTCCAATTACAGCTGCAAGTCGCTTTTGGTATGTTTCTATCAGTTTTGCACATCGAGAGACTGACATTCTTGCCCATTCTTCCTTGCAAAACAGCTCGAGCTCAGTGAGGTTGGATGGAGAGTGTTTGTGAACAGCTCTTTCCACAGATTCTCGATTGGATTCAGGTCTGGACTTTGACTTGGCCATTCTAACACCTGGATACGTTTATTTTTGAACCATTCCATTGTAGATTTGGCTTTATGTTTTGGATCATTGTCCTGTTGGAAGATAAATCTCCGTCCCAGTCTCAGGTCTTGTGATGATACCAACAGGTTTTCTTTCAGAATGTTCCTGTATTTGGCTGCATCCATCTTTCCGTCAATTTTAACCATCTTCCCTGTCCCTGCTGAAGAAAAGCAGGCCCAAACCATGATGCTGCCACCACCATGTTTGACAGTGGGGATGGTGTGTTCAGGGTGATGAGCTGTGTTGCTTTTACGCCAAACATATCGTTTTGCATTGTGGCCAAAAAGTTCAATTTTGGTTTCATCTGACCAGAGCACCTTCTTCCACATGTTTGGTGTGTCTCCCAGGTGGCTTGTGGCAAACTTTAAACGAGACTTTTTATGGCTATCTTTGAGAAATGGCTTTCTTCTTGCCACTCTTCCATAAAGGCCAGATTTGTGCAGTGTACGACTGATTGTTGTCCTATGGACAGACTCTCCTACCTCAGCTGAAGATCTCTGCAGTTCATCCAGAGTGATCATGGGCCTCTTGGCTGCATCTCTGATCAGTTTTCTCCTTGTTTGAGAAGAAAGTTTGGAAGGATGGCCGGGTCTTGGTAGATTTGCAGTGGTCTGATGCTCCTTCCATTTCAGTATGATGGCTTGCACAGTGTTCCTTGAGATGTTTAAAGCTTGGGAAATCTTTTTGTATCCAAATCCGGCTTTAAACTTCTCCACAACAGTATCTCGGACCTGCCTGGTGTGTTCCTTGGTTTTCATAATGCTCTCTGCACTTTAAACAGAACCCTGAGACTATCACAGAGCAGGTGCATTTATACGGAGACTTGATTACGCACATGTGGATTCTATTTATCATCATCGTTCCTTTAGGACAACACTGGATCATTCAGAGATCCTCACTGAACTTCTGGGGTGAGTTTGCTGCACTGAAAGTAAAAGGGCCAAATAATATTGCACGCCCCACTTTTCAGTTTTTTTATTTGTTAAAAAAGTTTAAATTATCCAATAAATGTTGTTCCACTTCACGATTGTGTCCCACTTGTTGTTGATTCTTGACAAAAAAATTAAATTTCATATCTTTATGTTTGAAGCCTGAAATGTGGCGAAAGGTTGCAAGATTCAAGGGGGCCGAATACTTTTGCAAGGCACTGTACATATATACATACATATATACATATATATACATATATACATGTATATATACATATAGACATACATATTTACATATGTATATGGCGGAAAACACAGACAAGGCTAATCAGAAGCTCCCGATTAGTCACTCCGGGCCTGCTCATAACTATGGCTTAATTGTAATTTTTTTGTTACTGTCGCATTTTCCCCGATATTTTAGATGATAAACAATTGATCCAAACAAAAAAAAAAATGAAAAAAACGTTTAAAGGGGTAAATATTTGAAAAAGAAAATCTCGACCACTCCTTGATGTCCGTGACTTTCGAGTCGCGTTTTTTTCTATATTATTGTGTTTTGCTGTTAAGATCCAAGCTAAGTCTGGCTGTGGCCATTCACGGCTGTGTATTTAGACTCGATGATACATGCCACACGGAGTTTATGCTTCGACACACCGTACGTATGCAATAATATCTCGTTAAAATCGGGGCGTCTTTAATTATGTTCGTTCATGCTCGCGATTCACGTTATTCATTTTCTCACAATGTAATAAAAAGGCTGTTTCACCTTTTTAGTGACTTTTTTTTTCAAACGAACTAGAGCTAGGGTACGAGACCAAACACGATCGCTAGCTAGATATTTTTATTGATAATTCTCCATTCACGTTCACATGATTGCCTGTATTGCTTTTCAGAAGTTATGCCACATAAGTCGACACAGCAGAGAAAAATGAGCCAGAATGAGCAGGAGAGGTATGAGCGGATAAGGGAAGCGGGTAGAAAAAGGGACGCAGAGAAGTGACGGAAGATTATTTCAGGGGAACTGACGCAGTAGGAACTTGCGAAAGGGGAAAGAAAACGTGTGGAGAGAAATGCAAAGCAAAGGGAGCGCTATGCCATGAAAAACAAATTAAAAGAGGCAGAAAACAATGGCAAACAACTCACCAGGACAAGCCTTTTGGCAGAGACACCACTTCCACCAAGGAAGTGCTGCGATGCATGCTCACAGGGCAAGAAGCAAGGTATTTATGTGTTATGCATCTACAGTGTAGATACATATTTAATATGTATCTACACTGTAATACATAATATAATGTATTACAGTGCAATATTAATGTATATTTTCTCTGCAATATTACGATTTTCATTTACTTTACTTTTGCTTTGTTTGGCCCTAACAGCCTGTCGTATATTACAGCCTTTTACAGAAAACTATAATGTTCTCTATCTAAATGCAAAATATATGGCGGAAAACACTCAAGTGACTTGAAAGTTCCGCTCTGAGACCCCCAATTTAGCCAACTTTCAAAATTGTTCGATATGCATGTGTGATACATCATTGGAAAGCTTAACCCTTTAACACTGAACGTGTCGGCAGCGACGCGTTTATGCATGTCGTCTTTGAAGCTTCGTCACGCTGTAATTACGTCACCCACGTGCCGCTGGTTGGTCTCATTTGAAAGTGCGGAAGTTGATGTCCACACCAGTTTTTATTTGAAGTCAATCGACCAAGAAAAAGGGGAGATAACGTCATTTGAGTTTTATAGTTTTATTGCACTCATAAATATGCATTAAAACGCTGCATCTACCATGTATCTATCTCCATATTTCCATCATTTCTTGTCCTTTTTCGAAACCGAAAGCAGCACAAAAGACTACATATCCCAAGATCCATTGTGATGTCAAGAAGGACGAACCGAATGTGAACATGTTTAATAAATTGCCGAGCTAGGCGCCAACTAAGGAAAAGGAGGCATGAACACCGGTTGGATTGCGTGAGCGACTTTGAAACGTGCAGAATGAATCGAAAACTAAATTTAGCGCAACCTAATGCATTTTTTCATCAACTCAAGGAATAGGATGAGCTGCATTTGTCGTTGTTTTCCTCGGATTAGTCGGCGTCTCGGCGAGAAGAAGTGACAGCAGAGCTCAAATGGCAGAAGAGTAGGCTGTGTGACGTTGTATGTGACGCAGCTCAGTCACCTGTTCAAAAACAAACTTTATTGAGTGCGCAAAAAAAAACAAAAAAAAAAACTATCGAGTCGCATGCCTGAAAAAATTGAATGTATTATCAGGGGTCTCCAAACTACGGCCCGCGGGCCTGATACGGCCCACTTCCACATTTGGTCCGGCCCCCATAACTTTTTTTCCCCTTCAATATTGTTATTGAGCTTGAAAGGTGGAAAAGCGCTATATAAGTATAACACCATAACCATCTATTCCCTGGCTTTTTTTTTGTGAAGAACCCAGAGAGGGTTATTTGGTTATTATCTATTTAATTAAAAGTGTTATTATATTATATTATTATTTTTATTGTATTTACTTTTTTCCGTGAAGAATCCAGAAAGGGTTATTTGATTGTGGCTATCTGAAAAACAATAATTTTTTTCCAGTTAGGCACTCCTGCAGTCGTCACACTTTTTCTGTTACAAACTGACCCCAGCCCCTCATCAGAGAAGGGATAAGTTATGTGGCCCTAACAGGAAACGGTTTGGGGACCCCTGATCTACACAGTATATTGCTTGATTTACTTTATTTGATTTTTACATGAGCAGTGTGTAAATTAGCATTTCTAACGAATGAAAAATAATTAAACTGCTATTTTATAACGTCTTATTCAGAATATTTTTCTTAAATCTAGTCAGATTATTTTCTCCATCTTGTTTTCAGTGTTAGACTAGTTGGCAATTGACAGCCATGAAAGTCCATGCCTTTTACAAACATGTACGTCAAAAATTTCTATTCATTTTCAATTGCAGAAAAACCTGTTTTTATGATTTTTTTAACCAACAACTTACCACTACAACCCATTGACATTCAACTGGCACCCAAGTAAGTTGACGGCACTGACAGCCATGTACGTCAAAATATCAACAGGAAGTGTCCACAAAATGTCCACAAATCAACAGGAAGTGACCCGATAGAGCTGTATCTACCACAGCAAAGGCCCATCGTAATTTCTTCAGAAATTACAGTTTCTAGTTTATAGTAGATTTATGCTGAATACAAGGGAATTTAACAAGTTGTAATGAGGTGTGTTTTTCAGTGTATATATACTATCCTATCTAGGCTGATGACACCAGAGGAGAAGAGAAGCGTCCACTGCAATGCTCTGCGTGTGTACTCGAGGAGCCAGAGTTCAGCTCGAAAATCTGTGGCTGTGAGGCGAATGAAGAACAGGGACTATGCCCAAAAGCGAGTCAAGAAGCTGGCAGAGGTGGTAGCAACGGTTGATCAGAAAGAAAAAACACTGATGAAGGATGCCTTCTATTGCCTCAGCTCTGCATTCAAGGCAGATTTTTTTTATTTGACACATTTTTTTCTAATCCTAAATTAACAGTGAACTATTCCTTTGTATACTAAATATGAATCTTCCCTTTTTGTCAACAGGTAGTTGAAGTGCATGCATTTAATTGCTTCTCTGTGAGATATTTGAAGAAGGAGGGGACCTTGTACATGTACGGCAGGGAGGATAACATTGGCATCATCCAACAAGGGCCTCCAGACTTTTACAGATGGGTATTCCTTTCACTCAATGATTACGACATGACAAGGAAGGGGGAATTCATATTTAAAAAAATAAATCCAATAAAAATTCTGTTACAAAATGTTACTTGAAGTGTTTGTTATTTATTATGTACCAGGATGGGTGTTCAAAACCTTTTTTTAAGTGAGAAACTTATAGAAAATGTCAAAGGTCTCAAAAATGTATATTTTTAACTCACTTGATTTTATGTACTTTTCAGGTATCAAACAATGCCCTCCTGCTCAAAAATTTTCTTCCACCAGGAAATAGAGATTTTAAGCTTTCCAATGATGTATCACACGTGCATATCGGACAATTTTGAAATTTGGCCAAATTGGGGGTCTTAGTGCGGAACTTCAAGTCACCTGAGTGTTGTGCGCCATATACATATATATATATATATATACACACATATATATATACATATATATATATATATATATATATACAGTACTGTATGTTTTTATTAAATTATGTATATACAGGATATACTGTATGTATATATTTTCCCCAAGTGGAAGCTTCCATGATCCTAATAAATTTAATAATTGAAAAATATATATATACAGTACTGTGCAAAAGTTTTAGGCAGGTGTCCTGCCTAAAATCTTTGCACAGTACTGTATATATATATATATATATATATATATATATATATATATATATATATATATATATATATATATACACACACATGTAGGGCTGTCAAACGATTAAAATTTTTAATCGAGTTAATCACAGCTTAAAAAATAATTAATCGTAATTAATCTCAATTCAAACCATCTATAAAATATGCCATATTTTTCTGAAAATTATTTTTGGAATGGAAAGATAAGACACAAGACGGATATATACATTCAACATACTGTACTTAAGTACTGTATTTTTTTTATTATAACAATAAATCCACAAGATGGCATTAACATTCTTTCTGTTGAAGACATTTTCTTTTTCTCTGCAAAAACAAACACACAACAGAGACAGTAACCAAAACAGTATTATTTAGAATGTGTGCAAAGTGTGTGTAGTGTACACATAAATGTGGCCCTCTTCTCTACTCATCCTCCAGCCAGTCGCTGAGGCAAACCAACTTATTTACATTTTCTGAGAGTTGTTCTTTTTCTTTTTTAATTTGAATTCCCAACCCAGAGGGCCAACCTGCTTTTCTTCCATGTTTACATTTAACCGTTAGCCACGCTGCTCACTGCACTTCTGAGTGATGCGATGGCCCTGGCCCTTTAATTGTTGCCAAATTTCAAAACTGTCCTATATGCAATATGCATGTGTGATTCATCATTGGAGAGCTTAAAATCTCAATTTTTTTTTTTTTTTTTTTGGGGGGGGGGGGGGGGGATTTTGAACAGGGGAGCATTTAATTTTTTTTTTTTTTTTTTAACAGCAAAACCCTACCTGGAGGTAGGAGGTGAGAGCATGTGAGAGCGTAATTAAAAACGCAATGATTCTAACGAGATATTATCATGTACTTACCTTGTTTTGATCCAAAAACTCCATGTAGAATGTATCACTGAGTGTCAAGACACAGCTGTGTATGGCCACAGCTGGATTTTTGGGGGATTTCATGGGTGAAACATGGTAATATACCAAGGGTCATGATGCAAAAATCACATACATCAGTGGTCGAGATTTTCTTTTTCGTGTATTTACTCGTTTAAACTTTTTTTTTCTCAATTTTTCTTTGTTTGGATCGATTATTTAACATCTAACATATCGGGGGAAATGCGACAGTAACAAAAATAAAATAAAATACAATAACTCGTAAGCGATAGTTATGAGGTAGATATCTGTGACTCATTAAAAAATATATATATACAATTAAGTGATAGTTATGAAGTAGATATCATGACATTTTTACAGACGCCAATTTTTTTATTGTGACTTAATTTGTTTAAAAGTTTTTATTATTTTTTATTTTTTTTTTAACTAAATATTAGACACCAATGTATGATTCTAAACTAAAAACGACAGACATTTTGAATAATAAATATAATCATTTACCTTCATGTTATGGCTGGGTTGAAACAAAAGCGGTTGCGCGACTATTAAAAATAGTTCGGGGGCTAAATGTGCCATGAATCTGCTATGGCAGCACATGGACGTATTGTTCTATCAAAAACAACAGTTGTTTTGGCTTAAAATACAGAAGTTTCTTTTAAAGAGGAGTGCAAGAACAGAAACTGCTTTTTCAGTCTTGTGTTTTCCGCCATATACAATTTAAAGAAAAAAGGTATAAATGATTACAGTACCATTATTATGACCGTTTTGTATGCAATTTCCATTGTGGCCACGATGTGACAGTGAAGCGCCTTTCTGAGCGTGTTGCCTCCTTCCTCCTGGCAACGAAGTAGTTGTTATCAAACGTTGCTAAGGAAGCTATCCGGCCGGTCGACTGCTCGCTTGTTCTCCTCAAACTTCACGTTCGGCTCGACGGAGCGATAAAACGACATACTAACGGATCAGTTGTTGTCTTATAACGGCCTTCGAACCACAAGGTCATGCCACCGAGAGTGTCTTTTCGTGGACGTGCATTCACAGAAAGGTCAATGAAGGCTAAATTAGCCTAGCCGATGGCGAGCATCCAGCCGAGTGTCTGCTGATGATTTCTCATCCTAGGTATGTTCAACTTTATATAATTCGACTGAGAGGATGAAACGTGACTCATGACGGAGAACGGAGTGGAAAGCCCGAGGCCGGGCGAGCGCAGCCCAGCGACGGTCGCCGTTGACGGCAGGGCGCTCGAGCTCCCCTTTTCGGAGCGCAAAATGTGCAATGAGTTGAATACGGCCCTCCAGCTGCGGAAGGCGGCTGGGGACATCCCCTACCGGCCGCCTCCTAGCAGGCGCCTGGACGGGAAGACGCCGGAGGACGGCGTCCGAGTCCGGAGGCTGAGATCCAGCCAGGAGAGCCTGAGCGACCCAGCGGGCTCGTCGTCCACTGACTCTCTCAAGGAAGCCGGCCGGCCCACCGCGGCGCCCCGAGGCGAGCGCGACTGTCCGGAGGTCCTACCGGTCCTGTCGCAGCGCAGTTTGGCGCCGAGGAGGTGAGTAGTAACGTACTCCGTTACATTAACTTGAGGTACCTTTGAATAAAATGTGATGCGTTCAGACACATAGGTGGAGTTTGACTTTTGTGGGAGGAGGTCAAAACATGTTGATGACCCGAAACACAGTGTCAGCAGTAACATTGTAATTGTTGGCTGGTGGTGCCTCCCCTCTTGCCATCCCTGAAGGCCGGTTGGTGGGTACGCGGGTGGCCCGGGGGACCACCCTGGATCCCGGGGGGGGGGGGGGGGGGGCGATGGCTCCTTTGCTGGGCTGCCAGAGGAGGGCTGGCTGGCTGGTTTGGGGCCGTGTCTCTGGGTTGGCGCCCACGTGACGTCTCCGCTCGTCTGTGTGGCTGCCGCATGTTTGGTGGGGCTCGCGTGCGGCTGGATGTGATCGAGTGCGCTCGGGTTGGGCGTCCCAGTGCCGGGATTGGCGATGGGGCGGCGTAGGGTCGGTCGCCAATGGGCTTACACTCACAAGGGATTCACACGATTACTGGATTCTAGATCACAGAGCTGATTTGTGTACACTCTACCCCTTTCAATCACTTGGCTTATAGACTCCCCCACCCCCGTCCCCCTCTTTCCCTTTCAACAGGCCCCCCACATGGTGTCAACCGGAAATGCATCTAGCTGGCGATAGCACCAACATATTAGTAGTTAATGTAGACATTCAATGTATTTCTTCTTGTTTGTGTTTCTTTTCTTTCTTCTCTTGTGTTTCTTTTCTTCTGTTCCTCCATAACCCCTTCCTGTTTGCTGCTTTGTCATAATAAACGAGGTATGTTGAATGATCACAATGGTAGTATGTCATACTCTCAATGTGAAACATTAAAACTGTTCAGACCAACCGGGCACTTAGACTTACATTCTCCGTGTCAAACAGCTGAACAGGACAGGTTTAAAAAAAAAAAAAAAAAGCAGTAAGATTATAATTTTATATATACATATATATATATATATATATATATATATATATATATATATATATATATACATATTGACGCTGCTCGTGTTCAAACCTCGGTTCAAGCTCCGTTTTTTGTTAAAGCTTTTGAAAGTAGGTTTAAAGAAATTTTAAATATCCATCTTGCCTCCTCTGGGATAATTTTCACTAAGCAAAGCAAAAGACCTAAGGTCCTAGTCACATGATCGGTTGGAAAAATAATTTTGACCCATTATGAAACACTTTGTAGGATTCTTGTACATTTCATTAATTTTTGTTGTTTCATTGCTTTTACAACTTTTATAGACAACATTTTAACAGCTAGGATTTTTTTTAAAGGGGAAGTTCAGACTTTTTGAAATTAGGCTTAAGCTTCGATTAACGACTGATGGAGTTGATTTAAACGGAATCCGTGCAGTTCGTCAGTTATTTGATTGTCTCAGATCAGCTAACCTAGCACGAGTCAATGGTGCCTGCTTAGCATGCCAATAAAAAAAGCGATATTAACAGATCTGACAGAGTCAAATACATTCGAAATGCAGGTCATTGTTCGATATACCCAAGCGGCCCAAGCAATGTCACACCAAACATCCGTAATTCATTTCATTCTGCAGGACTAATTTTTTAGGGCGCTTTCACATAATCAGTTTCGTTTTGTAAATGTGAACATGCGTCCGGACTGTTCGGACCAAACAAACGAACTCTGGTCCACTCAAAAATCGTGGGTCTCGGTTTGCTTTAAGCACACGCTGCTTCGCTTGTGAATGCAAGCGGGGTGCGCTTATGCTATGTTACTGTGATGCTCCCCATTCCCTCCCCTCCCAAGAGGGAGCTATTTCCTGTTCCAAATTTGTCCAATCAATGTGTGACCAGTGTGCGTCTTGTCCACTTGATGCTACTCGGAAAGTTTGGTTGGCACAGTGCAAATGCTGAACCTTCACTGTAAAAAATTGCTGTAAATTTACGGCCAATTTTGAACACTAAAATACCGTTTTTGTGTTGAACAGTTTATTACCGTAGTTAGCAATGCATTGTGGGTTACCAGCATTAAAGCAACAAGACAAATGCTGTAAACGGTATGTTAATGTTTCAATTACATGACACTACCGTATTTTTTGGAAACTGAGTTTTGACTGGAAATTTGGAGCATGGTCAGAAATCTGACATCTTTTACATTGTGGCAATATAGACTATGTTTTTTTGCCAATTTAAATTAACATAACTAGACACCGCAAATAATTTGCCATCAAATCCTGGAAGACATAATTAGCCTTAATTTGGATGTTGGAGACTCTTCAGAGGATGACTTTAGATGACATTTGCTGTTCTTCAGTGCTCGTTCTTCAACTTATATTGGGATTTATGTGTACCAATTTATAAACGGTGAGTTAATTCTTACTCGTTACCTAAATTATTGTGTATTAAACTAAAGTTCTGAGGATTGCTGGATAGCGATACATAATAATGATGTTAATTCCTCTGGAGTGCCAGTTGAGGGCAGTTTTCTATTGTTTTGCAAAAGATGCAGTTGAGTAAATTTTTTGGGCAAATAAATAAAAGGTGTTTGCCAGTGAGCGGTTAAAAAGGCAAAATCCAAGTGTCTCATACGTATCCGGAAGTGGAATTACAATACGATAAAATTTATTTTGAATTATTTCTCTATTTTTATTATTATTTATTTTATAAATTTTAAATGTTTATGTTTTGATTGTTAGTAGTTTTAAATTTTGATGTTGCAAATGTTAGCTAAAGGCATTAGCGTTAGCTGTAGCGGATGATTTATGGGAGTTGAGCCTCAGACTACAACACAATCACATCGACGCAAATACCAGACTGGATGTTTTGTTGGCCTATAGGCTATATTATTATATTATTTGACGTCGCCTCCATTCTATTCTACTGATATGTTATATGTTTCTTGTTTTATCCCCACTCTGATCTAAACTGGCCCTTCTCCAAAAATTGAAGTATTCCATCACCCTGAAGGCTGATTTATGCTTCTGTGTAGCAGTGACGGCGGACCTACGTCATTAACGCAGATCCGATTATGACCCTACGCCAAGAGTGGGCAAACCGGTCCTTCAGGGCCGCAGTGGGTCCTGGTCTTTGTTTCAACTGATTCAGCACAGACAGTTTAACCAATGAGGTTTCAGTGGAAACAAGAAGCACCTGACTGCAATCAACTGATTGCACTTGTAAGAAACCAGATTGGTGAAAGGCTGTCCTCATGATTGGTATGAACAAAAACCCGCACCCACTGCGGCCCTTTCCGGAATACTTTGCCCACCCCTGCCCTACGCCATAGCCTGATGTGCACCTCCAAAAAGTCCTGACTACACATCACGTCAACGCGCTTGACGTGAACGTCGAAGGACTGTGATTGGTCCGCTCAGAACATTGTTTCCGGTTCAGCACAACAACAACACCATTTTCAAACATTCACAAACGACTTCTGTGTCGCCTTACGCTTCAACATTTGTATTGACAACATTTGTTGTTTAATATTAATCAGCTGCAGCTGCAAATGCACACGTTTCATCTCCATTGCCATTGCTCTCGATGACCGGTGGAAAATAAAGGAATTCGTCAAGAGTCCCCCAAAACCACACAAAGACAAAGCCACACCAATCTAGTGGTATAGCGGTGAATTACTGTGGAAACGTCACTGGCTGCGACAAACTTTGTCCCCACATCACACATGAGACTAATGTTTACATTTTGGAGTAAATTAGACAGGTGCTTTTTTGCTTCAATTTTTTTTTTTCTTTTTAAAAACTCTTACTTCTTCATAATGAAGAACCCATGTGAAGAATGGGAGTATTATGGACAATGATTTTTCACGCATTGTAAAGTCAAACCCTGATAAACATCAACAAAAAAGCATTGAGCAGACAACCAGGGCGTGAACTGGAAAATCACCGGCATGCAAGCACTATGGAAACGATGTACAGCTGGAAGAGATTGGCCAATCAACCCATGCGCAACCCAGAGCTATAAAAGCAGGAAAGGAAGATGGCAGCCTGGTTTGGCTATTGACACTTGCAGTCCTGTGCAGCTGGAGATGTTGGCAAAAGATAACCAGGGAGGCAGCCGGTAAGCAGCAGAATTAAAAGATGAAATGTGGCCATTAGCACAAGGCTTGACTCATCAGTGGAAATGTTTGGGCAATTGTAGTATATTGTTTAGGGTTTTTTTGGGATTTGTCCTTGACCGATCACCACTTCTGACCCAGCCTGTCCTGCCTGACCTGACTACTTCAGAGTTCCAGCCCAATCAACTTGCTCAGCCTGTTCTGCTTGACCAGACTATGCCAGCACTCCATTGAGCTCAACCTGTCCTGCTGGACCCGATTACCGCAGATCTCCAGCCTGCTCAGCCTGACCTACACGACCCGACTGCACCATCTCTAGTTCCTGTCCGTTTTCACTGCCTGCCAACACGATGAAATAAAACCTGTTCTGTTTCGCCCCTGACATCAGCATTTTTTCCTGTACTAGACGGAAATAAATGCATTCATAGACTGTCATTTTCCAAAATACCGTTAAACACAGTATATCGTTAAAAACGCAGCATACTGCAGCTCCTCAGTTGACTGCTCTTTACTGTGAATTCTGGTAACACAGGAATATACAGTTTTACCTGAATTAGACTACTACAATTAAATATTTTTACATTACCAAGACTGTAAAATAAGTCAGGTATTGGCAATCCTGCTGACGGACTTTTACTGTATTTTCTATAAATACAGGAATCAACCGTTTTTCTGGATTACGGACTATTACTGTGAAGCATTTTTACATTGCCAAGACTGTTAAATAACAGTCTGGTAATGGCAATCCTGCTGACAGACTTTTACTGTATTTTCTATAAATACAGCAGTCAACAGTTTTTCTGGATAACGGACTATTACTGTGAAGCATTTTTACATTACCAAGACTGTAAAATAACAGTATATAAATGGCAACCCTGCTGCCAGCTCTTTACTGTTATTTTACACTGAAATTTTTAACATTGTTGTCAACAAGTCATTTGCAAGTGTTGTTGCAAGGTAGCTCTCCAACCAGACCCTGGTTTTCTTGGTCTAATGTGAAAGTGCCCTTAGGTGCGTTCTTCTGCCCTCAGCCGAGCGTATGGCTACTCGACTTTGGCAGCGAGCTAAACCAACAAAGAAAAATGGAGGCCCAAACTCCTTCCTCTCATTTATTTCTTCGCGTGAACGTGCGTGTGCGTGTGTGTGTGTGGTAAAACTGAAACATACATAAAACACCAATGTTATACACAAAATAAAAGGTTCTATACAATAACATGTTTATGTAAATAACAGAAAACTGGCTCCATTATGAGCAAATGAAATGAAGTGGCTACTTTAGCTTAGCACAAAAACGTGTGGGTTCGCGCCACATAAATAACAACAAAATAACAGAATAGACACACCAAAATTACATCTAACCTACTGTTAAAACGTACAAACTTACAGATTTTGTTTTGTCAAGGGTTCCCAACGATGTATGGTGCAGAGGAGGTGTGCAACGTCTTAACACCTCAAGGCCTCTTTTCCAACTGAAATAAAAAGTTCTTTCTGCCTGCTGCTTACAGCAAGTCGCCACTAGGGGAAGCCGAGCGCAAACAGCAATACCAAAGAAAAACTTAAGATTCTGAGTTAGAATAGCGACATCCTGTGGACGGATGAACAATGTACAATCTTAGAAAGAAATTAAACCCAAAAAGTAGTCAACATAAGACCAGAGGACATAACACTCCCCGCCTGACATCTGCAAGATGTCAGCCCTTAACTAATGAACGATACAAAACAACAACTCGTTTTACATGCTATCCTTAGACATCAAAAGCACAACTTCACGAATTGGGCGAATGTAAAACCTATTCTCGCCGTTTCGGCAAATCTTAACCTCAACTTTTCTGACATTACCGTCCTCACTTGGGAAAGATTTTGTGATCAGTCCGAGTGGCCAATTATTCCTATGTTCTAGAGACTCCCTCATTAAAACAACGTTGCCCATTTGAAGGTTTGGCTTTTTTGTTTTCCACTTGTGACGAACCTGCAGGCCTGCGATGTATTCTTTCTGCCAACGACTCCAGAAAACATTAGCTAAGTACTGCACGCGCTTCCATTGGGCTTTGAATAGGTCACCGGACTGAAACTGCCCTGGTGGAATCGGTGGTGTGCCAACCTTTTGCGTGAGTAGCATCGCAGGAGTAAGAATGACTGGGTTTTCGGGATCTGTAGAAACAGCCGTTAGTGGGCGTGCATTTACAATTGCGGTGACTTCAGCTAACAATGTCACGAGTACTTCATGTGTGAGCTTCCCATATGGATGTTCAAGGAGCATTGCATTGAGGATTTTTCGGGTGACGCCGATCATGCGTTCCCAGGAACCAGCCATATGGGATGCATGTGGAGGATTAAACTGCCATTTGCACGCACTGTCTTTCAAGAATGTGCCTATTTTGTCATTGTGACAGCCTAGTTTGTCTATTTGGAGCTCTTTGCAGGCACTCACAAAATTTGTCCCACAATCAGATCTCAAGAGTTTGGCACCACCTCGGATGGCAAAGAAACGACGCAGTGCATTAATGAACGACGATGTGTCCATTGACTCAATCACTTCAATATGAATTGCACGTGTACTCATGCAGGTGAATATGACTGCCCATCTTTTAGCATCTGCATTAGCACCACGCGTTTTTCTCACTGTAACGGACCAGGGACCGAACACATCAAGGCCTACATTTGTGAAAGGAGGGTCCGTGGACAGCCTGTCCTCAGGAAGTTCAGCCATTATCTGTTCAGGTTGCCTGCCCCTTAATTTGCGGCATGTGATGCACTTGAAAATCACACTGCTTACTGCTCTTTTTCCTCCCACAATCCAAAAGCCCCCTGCTCTGACTGCTCCCTCCGTGAAATGCCTTCCCTGGTGACATAATTTTTCGTGAAAGTGTCTTATTATGAGCTGAGCAAGATGATGCTTTCCAGGGACGAGTATGGGATTGGTTTCTTCTGCAGACAACTGTGCTTTCTTTAGTCGGCCTCCAACTTTAAGGAGCCCTTGCGTGTCAACAAATGGATTCAGTTTGCTGAGTGGACTTGAGTTTTTTAGAGCTGTGCCTTTTTCAATGCATCCAATATCTTCTGCGAAGACCTCTCTTTGAACGGTGCGAATGATCGTGGTCTTGGCTAGTTGCAGTGACTTTTCAGTTAAATGTTTGTTGCAGTTGTGCCAGCCACGACAGGAAACCTCAGAGTTGTTCTTGAATGATTGAGCTATATGTTGGAGTTTTGCAATAGCCTTTTGCAGCACCTTCCAACTTGAAAACCTTTCAAATCTGGCACTATTAAACTGGGCTTTTGATAGGGTGGTAGTGCAAGTTGTTACCTCAGGACGCAACTCACAGTCAGTCTCTGGGTCTATGAGATCGAAGGTTTGACTTCGAACTTGACTTTGGTCCAACCTGGAGAGGAAAGCTGGGCCTCTGAGCCAGGTGGAGCTGGAGAGCTGCTCAGCGGGCAACGTTCGTGTGGCATGGTCTGCCGGATTTAAGTGTGTGGGCACGTAATGCCACTGGTGAGTTTGTGCAAAGCGCCTGATGCGTTCGACTCTGTTGTGCACATAAACGTGAAAGCGTCTCTTCGTGTTTGAGATGTACCCAAGCACTACCTTTGAGTCTGTGTAAAGATTCACCTGATCGACTGTGACATCCAGCTCCTCTAGAACCAACTCTGCTACTTCCACGGCCAGGACTGCTGCACAGAGTTCAAGTCGGGGTATGGTGATGTCTGGTTTAGGAGCTAAACGTGCTTTGCCGAGGAGGAATCCCACTTCGCTGTGTCCGTCCTCATTTGTGAGTTTGAGGTATGCTACAGCACCTACGGCTTTTGTGGAAGCATCACAAAAAACGTCAATCTCTATTCTTTGGGCTGCAGACAGCGGTATTGAAGTGTACATTCTGGGAATTTCAAGATGTTGTAGGTGTTCGAGGGAACTTTTCCACTTTTGCCACTGTTCTAATTTGTCTTTTGGCAGTTCAGTGTCCCACTCTGAAACATTTGTGGAAATGTCTCTGAGTATGGTTCTACCCCCTACGATTACTGGAATAGCAAAACCAAGTGGGTCGAACACACTGTTGATAACTGACAGAACTCCCCTTTTTGTGAACGGCCTTTCATTTACTCTTACTTGGAACTTGAATTGGTCAGTCGACAGCTCCCATCCTAAGCCCAAACTGCGCTGCATTGGTGGGGTAGTCTGCCCAATGTCAAGACCTTGCATGCCTACAGCACGATCTTCGGTTGGAAAGGCTCCTGTTATGAGAGGACAATTGGATGAGATTTTGTGCAGGCGTATGTTACACTGAGCCAGCATCTTCTGTGCCCTACTAAGAACATCAATGGCCTGCTCTATGGAAGAGAATGACTTTAGCCCATCATCTACATAGAAGTGCCGTTCAATGAATTCTTTTGCGTCACTGCCAAATTCCATTTCTCCTTCTATGGCTGTTCTTTTCAGTCCAAAGATGGCGACTGATGGGGAAGGACAATTACCAAACACATGGACAGTCATCCTAAATTCTTGCACTTTTCCATCAAGGTCATGATTTTGGAACCACAAGAAACGAAGGTAGTTACGGTGGTCTTCTCGTACTACAAAGTTGTGAAACATATGCTCCACATCTGCCATAACGGCGTATGGGTCGGACCTAAACCGCATCAGAACTCCTACGAGAGTGTTGTTAAGATCTGGTCCCTTGAGGAGCACGTCATTGAGAGAAACATTGTCAAGTTGAGCACTCGAATCAAAGACTACCCTAATTTTTTCTGGCTTTTGCGGGTGGTAAACGCCAAAACTAGGGAGATACCAGCACTCTTGATCTGGCGCCAGTGCGGGCGCTGGTTCGGCATGGCCCTTGCTGAATATTTTCTCCATAAACTCAGCGTAATGCGCTCTCATTTCAGGCTTTCTTCTCAGCGTTTTGCGGAGCGACATTAAACGATTGTAGGCCTGCTCCCGGTTGTCAGGTAGGCGCCGCCTAGGTGAGCGGAATGGGAGTGGAGCTACCCAGTTATTCGCCTCATCTTTAGCAAAGTTGTTGTGCATAATGTCTAGGAACAACGCATCTTCTGCCGAAAGTGCAACTTTGTCGTCATTTGTTGTTTGTTGGAAAATATGTTGTCCTAGTTCCGCTTGTGTGTTTAGTGGATCGTTTTTGGTGTATTTCTCTTTGATAACGATTGTGTTTTCGCAAGGACTGAGGAACGTGGGACGTCCACTGTTTAGAACGTTCGTCTTAAATGAGTTCAATGTGGGTTTATGAGCTCCAGAGAGACAGACATCACCTATGACAACCCATCCTAAATCGAGACGCTGGGCATGAGGTGCATTGTTTGGCCCATTTACCTGACCACGAACTTTATGAGCCTGAATGATGTCCCTTCCCAGGAGCAGAAGAATGTCTGCCGATGGGTCGAGAGGAGGAATCTGTGAAGCGATTGATCGCAAATGAGGGTGAGCTGCTGCTACCTCAGGGCTGGGAATTTCGTCTCTATTATCTGGAATCTGATCACATTCTGTTATTGTAGGCAGCATCATGGAGACCTTACCATCTACATCTTCTACAACAAAGCCATCAGCTTTGCGACCTCGTGTCTCTGATAAACCTGCACATGTTCTCATGGTGTATGGGAATATGGTACTTTGCACATTAAACATGTCAAAAAACGCAGATCTGGCTAAGGATGAATTGCTCTGATCATCCAACATGGCATATACCCTCTTTTTCTTTTCTGGAGAAGTTCGGCGATATACATTAACTAAACAGATCTTTGAGCATGATTTTCCTTTTACGCCTTGCCCACATACTTCTGTGCAACTGGCTGTGTTCACAGGATTTGGGCCCTCAGACTCCCCGCCGTGACTCTGGGTTGGGGGATTAAAGTCTTGAGGTGTCCATGGAGGTGGACCGACATGCATGGCAGACACATGAGCATCGCTATCACATTCTGAGCATTGGATAATAGCTTTACAGTCTCGAGCCCTGTGATTTGTGGACGCACAACATTTAAAACAAATGGCGTGCTCTTTGAGAATGTTCTTTCTTTCGTCTAGTGTTTTCATTCTAAACCCCCTGCATTTGACGAGTGAATGAGGTTTTTGGTGGATAGGACATTGTTTGTCTGGATCGAGTGCTGTCAATTTAGCCGGACTGATCTCTATTTTATTCACTGCTAGTGGAACTCTGTATTTGTCTCGTCTTACTGATGTCTTACCAACCCTTGGATTTATTACGTTTGAACACTGTAACATAAAGCTAGGGTCTGTTCTCATTTCAGCGTAGTCATTTACGAACCGCACAAAATACGAAAAAGGTGGATAGACTGCACCGTTTTCCCTTTTGTATTTGGTACCTTGTGTAACCCATGACTCCTGGAGTCCATATGGGAGTTTTTCAACTATCGGGTTTATGCCCCTTGGTGTGTCGAGAAAGCTAAGACCCGGCAAATAACTTTCACTTTTGGCATACGATAGCTCTAACAGAAGATCAGCAAGCTCCTGCAGTAAGTGAGTGTCTTTGTTGGAGATTCTTGGAAAAGTCTGCAACCGTTGGAAGAGTGAGGATTCAATTACCTCTGGAGAGCCATAAGTCTTGTCTAGCCGCTGCCACAGACGTTGGAGACCTGCCTGTGGATTACTCACGTGGACCGCCCTGATCCTCTGAGCGTGTTGAAGAGACTCCCCGCCGAGCCACTTGGTGAGAAGGTCGAGCTCTTCGCTGGGCTTGAGATTGAGGCCTTCCGTCGCGTTGCAGAACATGGACTTCCAGGACAGGTAGGACTCTGGCCGGTTGTCGAAAACCTTGAACCCCGATGTCAGCAGATCACGCCGTGCTAGATAGGCTGCTAAATTGGACAGTTCACTTTGTGGGGTTGCTGAAGGTGTAGGCTGGTGTGAGATGTCCGTTCTCCCACGATGAGATTGGAGATGCTCTTCGTCAGCGATGTCGATGTGACGCACATGTGGAAAAGCACCAGCTGATTTTGGGCTATTTCCTGGTTGTTGAGAGTCATTGTGCCTAACCAGGTGCTCAGTGTTTGGCGTTTGTGTGCCATCTGCTTGCACACGCTGGTCGTCAAAGTGAGCATGCACATACTCTTGTGCACGCCTGATGGAGGGGGGTGTCTTGGAAAATACCCCTTGCTCGCTGAGGTCGACTTTGGCGCGCTCCTCTTCTTCGAAAGTCGCCTCCCAAACTTTAGCTGCGGCGAGCGCTGCTTCTGCTTCACCTTCCGTCTTCAGAGCGTGTAGTGTTTCCTCGATGCGTGCCTTCTCGACCTCCATGTCGATTTGGCGTTTGGCGTACCGTGCTCTGGCGTAGGCAGCTTCGGCGTCTGCTCGTGCTTGTGCAGCAGCTTGACTCGTTCTGGACCGGCGTGAAGAATGAGAATGACTGGCCTCCGACCTGGTGACCACTTGGCTGATAGGTGGTGAAACTTCTTGTTGAGACATCTTGGGTGCTTGATGTGTTGAAAATCTTTTTACTCTTCTGCCCTCAGCCGAGCGTATGGCTACTCGACTTTGGCAGCGAGCTAAACCAACAAAGAAAAATGGAGGCCCAAACTCCTTCCTCTCATTTATTTCTTCGCGTGAACGTGCGTGTGCGTGTGTGTGTGTGGTAAAACTGAAACATACATAAAACACCAATGTTATACACAAAATAAAAGGTTCTATACAATAACATGTTTATGTAAATAACAGAAAACTGGCTCCATTATGAGCAAATGAAATGAAGTGGCTACTTTAGCTTAGCACAAAAACGTGTGGGTTCGCGCCACATAAATAACAACAAAATAACAGAATAGACACACCAAAATTACATCTAACCCACTGTTAAAACGTACAAACTTACAGATTTTGTTTTGTCAAGGGTTCCCAACGATGTATGGTGCAGAGGAGGTGTGCAACGTCTTAACACCTCAAGGCCTCTTTTCCAACTGAAATAAAAAGTTCTTTCTGCCTGCTGCTTACAGCAAGTCGCCACTAGGGGAAGCCGAGCGCAAACAGCAAT
Organism: Corythoichthys intestinalis; assembly: GCF_030265065.1. Lineage (NCBI taxonomy): Eukaryota > Metazoa > Chordata > Actinopteri > Syngnathiformes > Syngnathidae > Corythoichthys > Corythoichthys intestinalis. Next base: position 3,854,120 of record NC_080415.1, read on the forward strand.
ACCAAAGAAAAACTTAAGATTCTGAGTTAGAATAGCGACATCCTGTGGACGGATGAACAATGTACAATCTTAGAAAGAAATTAAACCCAAAAAGTAGTCAACATAAGACCAGAGGACATAACATGCGTAATTAAAATAGAGAGGAGCGCTTCGGCCACTTGTGCTCAGTCTGCTGGGGAGTCACCTTCGTTCTTACAAAAAAAAAAAATCTGCGGTGAAAAAAAACAATGGGATATAACTCCACCCTGCTTGCCTAGACAGCCTGTTCCCTGCAGAGCTGCTGGATTACATATGTTGCTGTTCATGCTACAATTATTGACATGCAATGTTAAGTTTTATTATATTCTTCCTAGTGCTGTCAAATTTGTCGTGTTAACAGCCGGTAATTAATTTTTAAAATTAATCGCGTTAAAATATTTGACGCATTTAACGCATGCACGGAATGACCCGCTCATGCATTGCCTCAAACAGATTACAATGATGCCGTTTTTTTTGCACATTGAGAGCTTAAAGGCAAAGAAAGGACACAGGCGTTCATTGGGCCGCGCTGTTTATTGGCACCTCCTTCATACAAACATAAGTATCATTTAGTGAAAGCACAACAAAAATAATATCCCTATCTCTCAAAAAAAAACAATGTTCACAAAAAGAAAAGCGCTTCAATCTGTATTAATGAGGCTCTATTCTCACACAGTTAAACAAAAATGTAAAGAACTGGCATTCCCAATCAAAATAGCTATGCAAAATAAGCATAAAACTTACTCAGACTTTGGTCAAACTCTATTCTAACATTTCATTAGCTCAACCAATAGACTGGATGGCAATATTTAGTCACAATATAGAAACTATCAGAGGTCTCGTACGTTGTGAAGCCAACACTCAAATGAATGTGAATCACAATAGACCCAGTCTAAAAAAAAAAACGGAGCTACGTCGTCATTAAAGGGAAAAAACACACTCATTGGCTAGATTTCTAAGTAATTTAGAACTCACCATTGACACTTTGTGGTTTATTTCAATCACTACCTTACGTAGTTAAAGACTGTGGAAGAACGGCAGGGAGCCCATGTGACGTGACCACTCGGCGACGTCAACAATTGTGAGCTACTAGTTTATTTTTTGATTGAAAATTTTTATAAATGTTATTAAAACGAAAACATTAAGAGGCATTTTAATATGAAATTACTATTAACTTTACTAAGATTTATCTTTTAAGAACTACGAGTCTTTCTATCCGTGGAGCGTGGATCCCTTTAACAGAAAAAATGTTAATCATGTTAATTAGAGGTGTGCAAAATTTCCGATTCTTAGATTATTCGCGATTCGGCCGTGGAAGATTCGAGAACGATTCACAAACATCCAAATTCCGATTATTGAAATATGCCAAGTAAAGCGGAAGTACAACACACCCAGCGCGCCGCGCGGTCTTCGGGACGGAACGGAGCGGGAGTAGCTAAACATTATGCTTCTCATTAACCGGACCCTCGGGTAATGCCAACGCTCAACTCACGGCTCTAGCTCAACTCATGCCACGAGATAAAAAAACACAACAACATACCTGACTGCTGCCGAAAAGCTGCTACAAGTACAGCTAAGCTACATAATGTTACGGTAGATATCATTTATATAGGACTAGATGGATTATAGACTCGGTAGCGGTAGCAGCACATCTGCAAAAAGCTAGATGCGGGCGTTAGTAAACGGCCGCCATCTTAAAGCAGTAAACTTCCCTCCAATGCTGTTGTAGCGAACCTACCAAGCAAACCTAATTAACTTTTTATCTAAAACACTCCTAAATCGGTAAAATATTGACTTGAATCTATCTTTAAAATAGTTTTAAAGCTTTCACATGTCAAAAGTAGACAAAAGGGAAATTATGGAATAACGGGAGCAATTTTAACAACTTTTAACGGTTGATTCACAACATTAAATTAATTGAATGTAGTTTAAAGCTGCTGATACAGAATGGGGACTGGAGTTTTTTTATTTAATGTTATTTTTGTATATTTGTTTACTGCTATATGTTAACTTGATACTGAAATAGTAGTTTGGTTTAGCCTGAGAGTATTTTTGAACAATTTTGGAACTAATGTACAAAACTTTATAAAAAAAAAAAAAAAAAAAAGAAAACGAGGTGGGTGCATCAATAATCGTTTTATAATCGAATCGGAGCCTCTGAATCGTAATCGTAATCGAATCGTTAGGTGCCCAAAGATTCCCAGCTCTAATGTTAATGTTATCTTGTGGATTTATTGCTACAATAAACAAATACAGTACTTATGTACAGTATGTTGAATGTATATATCTGTCTTGTGTTTTATCTTTCCATTCCAACAATAATTTCCAGAAAAAATATGGCATATTTTAGAGATGGGTTAAATTGCGATTAATTACGATTAATGAATTTTTAAGCTGTTATTAACTCGATTACAAATTTTAATTGTTTGACAGCCCTAATTCTTCCTGAAAACATAGCAAACACTATTGATTCCATGTGTCATTGTGCAAAAGTTGTTTTTTTATTGTTATGCTAAGCAGGAACCAGTTCAGGGTGTCCCCTGCCTACTGCCCATAGTTCGCTGGGATAGGCTCCAGCACCTCCGCGACCCTCGTGAGGAAGAAGCGGCATGGAAAATGAATGAATGAATGCTAAGCAGGCACCATTGACTTGCCCTAGCTTAGCCACTCTGGAGCCCTGAAACTAACAAACTGCACGGAATTTGTTGAAATCAAATCCATCGACTTATTAAACCCCCCGCTAACTTGACGATGTCCAAAATTCTGAACTTCCCCTTTAAATTCATTTATAGGTATTACAATTCAATTACATGCAACTATATTTTTCAGCTACCAGAGGGGGCACCTCCCCCACTCAATCTCCCCCTTTGTTCAGACAAAAGTTACAGCCCAGTCACATTGTAAAAACCGCACAGCTGAACCAAAACCAGCCCAAATCACAACCTCATGTTCAAGATAAGATGTTTCCCTTAAAAACTAATCTATATTTTGATACTATTACCAGGGGGAAAAAAAATAATCAACAGTTGGGAGGCAGACGTTGAAGCTTTGATCTTGCCAGGAAAGCTTGGGAACGCTACCTTCAAAGGCACCAAATGCGTCAATCATCGTTTAGCTTGTTAAATGCCAGCGGTAGTGTGCTGTGGCAACTCGTGTGTTTGTGTGCGTAAGTCAGCAGCTGTTCTCAGCAGCGCGTGCGGATTTGAGTGGACTCACTCAATGAAGCATTTAATTATGACAAGCAGTTGTCTATGTTGTTCTTGTTTTTAAATAATTCACATTATTAAGGTGGCAAGGTGGGACAGTAACATGTTTAAAACTTTTCTTTTAACAACACTTTTTTTTCAGTATAGACTCTGTATCGGCACAATCAAAATCCGGTGACTGAGACTCAGGTGCAAAAATAATTGATCGGGACATCCCTAATTACCATTTAACCAATCCGATGACGGGGTGAATACTAGTACAGGAGACAGCAGGCAGTAGAGAGAGGCGTGGCTGCATCTGAACCGGAATAACCCAGTTATAAAGTGAATTTTTCATATGAGCCCGTCAGATTAAAAAAAAAAAAGTCAACTTTCAAAATATCAGCGCCGATAATCAGCCTGGCAAATAATCGCTCTATCTCTAGCAAACACATGAGTAAATATTGAGCTATAGTTTTATTAATATTTCTGCCCGACACTTGTGTGCTGGTCGTCACGTTACATCTATTAATTGATTTGTGGCAAGCGGCTAGCTTGTTCAACAGGTGGGACTGGGCAGTCGGCTAATTTAGCATCGGTCAGACAAAGCTTACTTCACCAAACAAATAGTTTCGACTCATTATATGTTACCTGCATAGGAGGTGTAAGTGTGTGTGTGTTGAAGACGCTGCTGACGCAATCCCGCCTTCATGTTCTTTCTGCGTATTCACGTTGACAAATAATGATTAACAAACTGACATTCTTCACTTGGAGTACAGTGGTCCCTAACTTAAAATTTTAGGGGCACGAGCAGAAGATTCAGGGGCACGCGCTGTAAATCAACATTCAAATTTGTCCTCTAATTTTCACTGTTTAATCGATAAATATTTTCATAATAAAAGTATAAAACTACAAACTTATGAATAGGGCTGCAACTAACGATTATTTTTATAATCAATTAATTGAACGATTAAGTCAATGATTAATTGATTCATTGGATAAATGCCCCCTTTTTCAATGACCATCACAATTTACTTGACGTTGTTTTAGGCATGTTGTAAGCAGTGTTGTCAGTAACGCGTTAGTAACGCGGAACTGTAATCTGATTACTTTCTTTCAGTAACGAGTAATCTAAAGCGTTCATTTTTCTACACCACTAATCTGACTAAAGTTAGTTTCCTTAGTGTCTCTGCGTTACTATTTTTTCATTGTCTCATAATGTATGTAGAATGAAGAATATTGTAGTCGTGTACAAATGCTAAAATAAAAGGTTCCCAGTACGTGTTTCCATGACAACCTCTCAGCTAGTTCCTGTTTTGGTCTCGCGTCGCATGTGTTGTGGGACTGAGAAAGGCATGGGCCAGGCGGGTGGACATTCGAGCCGAGTGTTGAGACGTTCCGAGGGAATGTTGATCTGTGGATATCCGTGAATGAAGGTGAGTATTTTTCCTTCATTCTGGAAGGTATTAGCAAAAGGTTGGACCCCCTACATGCGCGGCCGTTTTGTAGCTTTGCCGTAGCAACGACGGGAAGTCATCGCTCCAAGTTGGCAAGCTTTGTTTACATCATATGCGTGTTGCACATTTATGCCGTGAGATGATGTGTTCGTTTAGCATCTGTGGGATGTGTTGTAAGTCCGATTGAGTGTAAAGTGCTTAGTTGCCGCCACGTTTTGTGGCCAAATTGACCGCGTGTGTGTTGAGAGGAGTGCTTTCGGGTTGTGCACGCACATCCACGTCCACCACCACCTTTGTGTTTATTGCACTTTACAATCCACTTGTGTGTTGTTGATTATTGTGCAGTCAGTTTGCATTGTTTTACATTGGCACTGAACCATAACTCGAAATTCAGAAGTTTTTACATTAGGCTTAATCTTAAGAGTTAGCGGGGTTTAATTGGTTGGTGGAGTTGATTTCAACAAATTCCAAGCAGTTTTTCAGATATTTGTTAGTTTCAGGGCTCCGGAGTGGCTAAGCTAGCGCGAGTCAACAGTGCTTATGTGAAAAATTCTGATATTCCCCTTTAAATTCAATCATCGGAAAGTCAATTACATGTGATGACATTTTTCTGTTGTCATTCTTATGTTGAGGCGGCAATGGGAGAAAAATGGGTAAAAAGTAAATGATAGATTACTTTAAAAGTAACTTAGTTACTTTGATAATGAAGTAATCAAACTAGATTACTTTTTTGAAACGTAATCAGTAATCCGTAATTAAATTACTTTTTCAAGTAATCTGTGACAACACTGGTTGTAAGTAACAATGAAGACTAAATGAATGACCGCCTTTTGACTTAACTGCAGTCTACATGGTATCTACTTGTTAAAGTATTTAATAAAGGTTCTGAGTATAAAACATAACATAAGCAGTCCTGTTCATTCAAGTAAAAAAAGTGCTGCTGATTGACATTTTTTATCTTGTATGCAAAGCACTTATACAAATTGTGTCATTGACTCATTTATTTTTTTCAAAGAAACTAAACAACAAAATTGAATAAGCAGGTGGCAGACTGTCATGAATCTGTTTTCTTTCTCAAAAAGTTGTTCATAAATACAATCCAAACCCAATTCCAAAGCACTCTCTCTTGTATGACGATTTAGTTTGAATGAGAGCCTGTGTTGAAAAGAGACTAAGTCTGAACTGTTATATAAATGGGATTATGTGTGTGCTTTCTTCATATAAAGAAATGAGACTTTACCATCTAACCATAACTTAAGTGCTATTATTATTCTCCTAAACATAATACAAACGGACACTTGAGACCCTAATTAGCATTATCGCTAACTTGCTTAGCACTTTGTGCTAAGTAGTAACGTCTCATCAACAAAGGAAACAAACAATACAATTGGCTTCATTTACTCACCTCTGACGGAGGCACACTGGCTCTAACAACACAAAAGACAATCAAAGTCTTGACACTTCATAAAGTCAGCCAACCAACCTGAAAGGAGCAGACGAGCCGTGAACTCTCTCTCTCCCTTGCTGTAATCACTGGCACGCGCACAGCCTCACTTCAAAATCAATGATCAAATTTGTTGGCAACTAACTTATTAATCAATTTTAACGTATTTAAACGATTAGTTGTTGCAGCCTTAGTGATAACAATTTATGTCATATCGCCTAGGCCTAACGTTACGTCACCAAAAGCCGAAAGACCTTAAAATGCAACAACTTTGGCTCCACGTAACATCAAAATAAGCAATAAAACTACTTTTCTCTCATGAATTATGATTTGATTTTATTACCAATTTTATGTGACTAATTAACAGGAAGTGAAAAAAACAAAAAGGAATGATTGAAAATGTTCAGGAAGTGACCCTGGACTAGGCATGTGCCGGTATGAGATTTTGACAGTATGATAACCTTAAAGTGCCTTTGACACCATAAAGAAATCTTAATTAGCATTATTATTGGAAGGAAAATCATACTTTGAGACGATTCGACTATATACAACAATTTAGCAAAGCGCAGGTGAAAAAAAGAGTCTTTTAATCTGCCGATTACCCCCGCCTGTCATTATCACGCTCTGGCGCCTCCACCTGAGTGATAACGTCGGCAGAGTAATGATTTCAGAATTCAGCCCAACGGAGAAGGAAGCGTTTTCTGGGATTCTGGTTCAAGTGTGTATCTTTCAAGTGATATTTTCAATGCAGAGGAAGCCTGTGGTGGCATACAGCCATATACTGTATTTTTTGGACTACAAGTCGCACCTGACTATAAGTCGCACCAGCCATAAAATGGCCAACCAAGAGAAAAAAAAACATATATAAGTCGCACCGGAGTATAAGTTGCATTTTGGGGGGAAATTTACTTGATAAAATCCAACACATAGAACAGATATGTCATTTTGAAAGACAATTTAATATAAAAATACGATAGAGCAGAGGTCACAGAACCGCGGACCTCGGTTTGATGCAGAAAACAGAGTGTTTAAGGAGGAGTGGACCAACACATTTTTGTTCATTTTACCTGGCGGCAGCACAAGACCGCTATGGCTCATCTGTTCAGAGACGGTAGCGCTTGTAAAGAGCAGCAATTTGATGAGACGAAGCACGCAGCTTTTTCGCAAAGTTTCCCTATGAACTCTGCCATCGGTTCTCAAAAAATAGCGGAATTAAGGGCTCAATATGATCGCACCTCAAGGCTCATGGTTCATTAATTCACTGCACAGCAACGTGCAAATGAATGCTCACTCAGAATAGTGTGGATATTGGGTCAAAACAAAAAGTCTTTCAGTGACGCACCGATTGTCAAAGATCGTATGAGTGCAGTTGCTGAAACTTTGCTTCATGGAAAGCAAAAAGAAGAGGTCTGTCAAAAAATAAAGCAAGTCCCCCTGTCAGCATCCTCAATAAATTTTTTTTTTTTTTTAAAGTCTTGAACATGCTCTTACAGTATGTTGCTATTTAATGATTCAATTAAAGCACTTTTTTAGTTTTATGCACCTTTTATATATTATTTACATTTATGAATGTTGTAATTATCAGCATGGCCACGTAAAGATACGTCTGTATTTTTTGGAAAAAAAGAAGCATTAGAAATATTTCCGGACCCGAGATTGTTGTAATTTTTTAATTTCGGACCCAGAGGATTTTTAATTCATTACCCCCTGCTATAGAGAATAACATGCTGAATAAGTGTACAGTGTACAGTGCATTAACAACAAAATGCAATTATACTGTCCTCACCAGGAAGCTACGGCTCGGTCCTGGCTATACAGCTAGCTAAATTCCCAAATGACGATGCTGGACGTCCGTATAACTTGCTGAATAAATTTCGTCCACGATACCAAACGGGTTCGCAACAACGTAAATAAATGATAATTAGGTGCTATTACTGCAATGACACTAACGGTTAGCATATGTTCGCTAGCATTAGCACATCGTTCAAACAACCATACAACTGGCTATAAGTGTCCGATCGCGGGTGTAAAACACACAACAACAACAGAAAAGATCCACACAGGCGTTGCTTCGTAGAGATATTTTACAAGCATAAACAATGAACATAGGTTTGCAGCCGTGTCTCTCTCTCGCCCACTCACTCAGAGACGCTGTGTAGCTGTCCGTCTTCTTCTGGCGTGTGAGCGCTCTTCTTCGCCGTAAACAAGTGCGAGTGCGCCCTCATGTGGGTGTAAAAGCGCCACAAACTAAAAGCATGCATTTCAGTATAAAAAAAGTCAATAATACAATTGAACACACATTGCCAAAAGCAGAACGCGAACGTGGCCATAGCTATTAAGAGTTATTCAGATAACTATAGCATAAAGAACATGCTAACAAGTTTATCAAACCATCAGTGTCACTCCAAACACCAAAATAACAAGTGAAATGATATCATAATGTGTTAATAATTTCACAAATAAGTCGCTTCTGAGCGTAAAGTCGCACGCACCCCCAACCAAACTATGAAAAAAACTGAGACTTATAGTCCGAAAAATACGGTACTGTATGTTTGAATCGTATTTGGAGGAGGAGGAAGATTCAGAACTACAACAAATGAGGCTTACTGTAAAATGTCATCATTGTTTTCTCTCTACTCCAATATTTTTATAGGATATTCTTTGGCTCTAAGTATTTTTCACCGATTGCTAAATAAATAGTTTGGTCATGACAAATAACAGTCTTGTGCTAAATGGAATATGAAATATTAAAAATGCATTTATTCTGTACGATAGGGCTAAATTACCGCATAATGGTCAAAACTGCTGACTTCTTAAACCTCCCAAACGGTATTTTATGCCACTGGAGTCAGTGCGGCTCTTGTCATTTCCCTCCCGGCGACTCGGAGACGGAGGAACAAGCGTAAACAAAAGAAAGCGTAAAAGCTAGGCTACATGCTAATCAGAAGCGAGCGGCTCTTCCAAGTCTTTTTCGCCTTTCGAAAAGGAGTCGGAGGACGTACGTTACACACGGCGGCGAGGTTGACAGCCTTCACCGATCGAGCCTTCAGTTTCGGCTCGTCCTTCCCCTGTTGCGGCCCCGGCAGGAGTGCTCATTGGTGGGGACGCATGAATATAATGTTAAAATTAGGGTTGTTCCGATCATGTTTTTTTGCTCCCGATCCGATCCTGATCGTTTTAGTTTGAGTATCTGCCGATCCCAATATTTCCCGATCCGATTGCGTTTTTTTTTTTTTTTTTTTTGCTCCCGATTCAATTCCAATCATTCCTGATAATTTTTCCCGATCATATACATTTTGGCAATGCATTAAGAAAAAAATGAATAAAACTCGGACGAATATATACATTCAACATACAGTACATAAGTACTGTATTTGTTTATTATGACAGTAAATCTTCAAGATGGCATTTACATTATTAACATTCTTTCTTTGAGAGGGATCCACGGATAGAAAGACTTGTAATTCTTAAAGGATAAATGTGAGTTTGTATATTGTGACTAAATATTGCCATTGAGTGTATTTGTCGAGCTTTCAGTAAATGATACTGTAGCCATTTAACTGTTCTGCCCAAATGCATGATGGGAAGTGCAACCATGACTGTGCGTAGTGGCACCAATTGATACACAGTATCTTCTCTGCGTTGGGAAATAACATAGGGTGTTAAGAAAAAGATCAACTACTTCCATTCCTCCTCACATTGCTTCCCACGATATTTCTAATCGTTGAGAGAGGGATTGTAAGGCTTTAGCCAATTACAATAAGGCTCCAAAGGCTGCCAAAATTCTCCCTACTCATGTTACGCTGCCTTTTAGCTCTATATGTAGGTTAAACGGCGCCATTATTGATTGAACGCGACAATGCGTGAGTGGGTCGTGCAGCGCATGCGTTAATTGCATTAAATATTTTAACGTGATTACATTTTTAAAAATTAATTACCGCAGTTAACGCGATAAATTTGATAGCCCTACTTTAAGCCAAAACTAAAGACTCTGGATGAGTGTAAGACATTTGGTCTGTAACGTTAAATACAATTAGAAAACGATTTAATTAAAAAGTATATATATATTAAAAAAAGGCATGTCCAATATTTTTTTGCCGATTCCGATACTTTGAAAATGACTTGATCGGACCCGATCGATGCTGATCGATCGGGACATCTTTAGTTAAAATAAATAAATACAATAACAATAAATAAATAAATAACTGAAATATTTTAAATAAAATTGAAATAAATTGAATTTACAGACTAAACCCACAGGCACAGCACAAGTTGCTAAACATGAAAAGAAAAATGATTATTTTCCATAAAAAACTAAAACCACTTCTAAATAAAATTTATATATATGCAGTATAAGTATTCGCACTCCTTGTGATTTTACAGGTTCACCCACTTTGAAAATAGGTAGAGATCTGAAATTTCAATCATAGATGCATTTCCACTTATAGAGACATAATAATAAAAAAATCTAGAACTCACATTGTATAGTTTTTCAATCATTTATTTGTAATTTACTGAGGTTCATAAGTATTTGTACCAAGGAGAATCAGCAGTAATTGTGACACTCAAAGAGTTGTCAGTCTACCGTAAACCGTACCCCATATGTAACCACCCACCCACCACCCGGATGAGCTAAATGCAGGGTGTTCCAAAATGTTTGACCCCATTTCATAGGCCAATAATTATGACAATTATCGTTGGAATTACCTCAAATTTTCACAGGTTGTGTAGAAACATTTCAAGTTTTTGTGTGTGACGTTTGGCGTTTCTATCTTTTCAAGTTAAGAAATACCATTCACTTAAAAATAAAAAAAGGCATTTTGCGTGTTCGGGTATGCTCGGACTCAGTCACCGAAGACAGTGCAGCGTGCCTTCTTCACAAATTTTGCAAAGAAGGCACCAACTAAACAACAACACAGAGAATTACAGCTGCACTGGAAACTTACCGAAGACATGCTACAGTGAGTTTGGCACGAGCTTGAATACCTACTGGACGTGTGCAGAGTCACAGGTGGCGCTCATATTGAATATTTATGAAAAACCTGTCATATAATCAACAAATATTTGTACTTTTCTTTGTAAATTTAACCAATAAACTTGTGATCTTCAACATAAAGTGTATTTAGTTTCATTAAGATCCATCAAGTAGTTTCCGAGATGTGCATTTAGAATGGGGTCAACCATTTTGGAACACCCTTTATTGTCACCTGTGCACTCAACAGTCAGTCATAATCCAATGAAAATGTTATTCTGAGCCGATGTTTACAATGGCGGAAGATTTTACAAAAGTGAACTAATCGTGAGGAAACTAGTCTTGGCATGCTAACTAGCCACGTTAAAAGCATCATTAACAAGGTTACGTTGTGGTATTATTTTTACCATCGCTAGGCAGACTAAACACGCTGGAGTGAACTCTCGTAGCTTTCTGGAAACGTTCACAGCGTTTACCTACCTTAAATTTTGTGTAAAGTGACAGATAATGGTCACGTAAATGTGAATTCATGTTGGAGGTGTTGCTTGCACGTCAGCTGTCCTTCCTCCTCGAAGCCGCGGCCGCCTGTTGCACTTGGTAGCCGAAATACATTTTTGAGGGGTAAAAAGTGCTCACATGTAGTTTCGACAGAGACAGCAATGTAACCGACAGACCAAAAACCAGTGGGGGAGGGGTGAGCGCTGCCTCTCCAAGCCATTTCTCACTGCATTTTTGGGACACAAAAAATAGCTAATACCGTACTACGAAACCGTGACGTTTTCATACCACGGTAAACCTTGAAACCGGTAACCGCCACATGCCTACCCCAGACTACCTCAAAATGTGTAGAAAGTGACATTAAAACAAGAAGGAATGAGTGTTGGGAGGACTACATGGAAATTCAACTAGACTTATATTATTACTCTTACCGGAGTCCAACTTTTGGCCACTGCGCCAACAGGATTGAGCGGGATCGCTCGGCCAATGTGTCCGCCGAGAGGCCCCGGCTGCACAGGAAGCTGAGCGAGGGAGACGCCTGCTCGGACAGCCTGTCCGTCGACTCCGTGAGGTCCCTGGGAAGCGTGCTGAGCCCCATCAGAACTCAGGAAGTCAGGAACAGGTACGACTCGTCGACAGCGAGTGGTTAATCCAGACAGATTTCAAAACAGTCCGTCGCCATCTTCGGCTGTTTGTGAGTTCATCTGCTGCATTTGAGGACACCCTGATTCACACTGCTCTTTAACTCCATTGTCAGATTTGGAATTGAATGTACATGGATTCAAGTGGGTGGGAAATCATTTTACTGAAACCTTTTATACAAAAAACAACTACAAGAACATTGCTGAGACTAAAGATTGGGGTGGATAAAATTGCAGAGGGCAAGGTGGTGCTTATTCCAGTTAGGGTAAATCATCCAATTTTCATTCATTTAACATCTATCATGAATGAATTTATTTTCAGGGCTCCAGACTAAACTTTTTTACTAGGAGCACAGTGGGCCCTAACTTAAAATTTAGGGGTGCAAGCAGAAGATTAAACTGTAAATCAACATGCAAAGTTTTCTGTAATTTTCACTGTTTAACCGATAAATACTTTCATAATAAATGCGTAAATGAACCTAAAAGAACAGGAGTGACCAAAAATGTACACTAAGTAAGGGCAATTATGGGTCCTCTTCCTTTGTTTTTTGAAATGACAAATATCAACTTGTAACAAAGTGACACGAGTGTCTTATCTGCCAAGGAGTTTCTTGGAGGGAGGAGGTCTGGGCAGCGGCGCCTTGCTGGGTGTGGAGGAACTCCTGCGCTACTTCCCTGACCGCCGGGTGGGCATCTACGTGGTCACCTGGAACATGCAGGGCGAGAAGGTAGGCAGTGCGCACGCTCTGGACCATTCCCGCAGATGACGCATTCGGCACTCCCGGCGCGCAGGGACTTCCGTCCAACCTGGACGACCTCCTCCTCCCGACTGACTCGGAATTCGCCCAAGACTTTTACATCATTGGAGTTCAAGAGGGATGCCCCGACAGGTACTCCGATCTCAGGGGAGGGGCAACAGGTGCAGGGGTCACGGTTGCCAGATGGGAAAGATAGTTTCCAGCCCGATCACATAGTAAAAACCGCCCAGTTCATTAAAAGCAGGCCAGATGACAACCTCCTATTTAGGATAATGTGTTTCCCTGATGCAACTCAATCTATTATTTTAATATTATAACTAGGACAAAAATAAATGAATCAACAGTGGGAGACAGATTGTAGAGGAATCGTGCTATTTCGTCGATCAGCATTGTGAGATATGTAGTTCCTCTTAAAAGAGGTTCAAACTATTGTGATATTTTAATTTCAGCAGAACACAATAATTAATAACATTTATTTACTCATTCTTCAATGTCAAAATACATATCTGGCAATAGAAATCACTGTCGAGGTACAACTTTGACCTTTTTTTTTTTTTTACCTGAACCGATGGGAAGTACATTGAGAACCGGTTCCTATAGACACCATTCACGTGACGTCACAACTCCACCCCCCTGACTTGTGCCACCATATTGTCCATCAGCACATCGTGTTTACATTTTACCGCTAAGTACATTCCTCCTATTACTGCGTGTTTTTCTGCTTGTCGAAGGAATCAACGCCTAGTAAACGTACCCAAAAACCCTTTACTGACACTCGTTAACATTGATTATTCAAAATGGTGAAGGCATGTGTGGCGGTTGGTTGCAGTAACAGAGAAGATAAACGGTCATTATAGTAGTTACTGTATGGCCATTGTTAAAAGGGCAAATCTCTAAAGCAGCACGATTTGTTTATCCCGGTCCATGATGCGTTTGTGTCGACAGCCGTCTGACAGCGGCGAAAACATCAATAGTCGTGATGCCAACACGATCGCAGACATCATCAGACGGAGACTACGAAGCTCATGGTCGCACAGCAAGAAGGTGAGCGCAACAACAGGTGCTGTGCTGAAAAATAGCAACCCCGCGTGAAATGTCTCCAATGAAGGGAGCGCCCACACGGAAACAACTTTCTTGTACCGTGAATATGTATTATTTTACTCTGCTTGAACTAATAAATCTTGTACTGTGAATATCCATTATTTTACTCTGCTTGAACTAAGCCTGTCGCAATATGCAATAATTCCATTTATCGCACGGTATATAAAAATAAAGGCGATAATTTTTCCACCGCGATTTATCGCCTTGCGTGCACCTGCATGCGCGCTTGCGGCTGACGTGCTGTTAAAAGTTCGGCTTCCTTGTTACCAACTACGCAAAATCCATTTTCGTTCTGGGTCCGGCAAAAAATAGCGCCGGAGCCAATTTGTTCCCATTATACATACAATATACATTCAACGTATACCGGCCGCGTCAGTGCTCCGGATTGACTGCGGACCATCTCCTATGGTTTAGGCTATTTTTTAGTTTAGTGCAGTTTAAGTTTAGGGCAGGTGGAGAAAAAAAAGGTGAGGTGGAGAAAAAAAAGGTGACGCTTACCATTGAAATGAAGATGTGAATGATAGCAAAATATAAGCATGGTGTGTGCATCCATGAACTGGGTCGACAATAGGGCCGTAGAATGCCGATCTCGGTCGGCGGTCCTCCTCCGTTCGCCAGTCTTTATAAGTTAAGGTGACAGTTCTTATTGTCATCGCCAAAGAAATCGCCAGCTGCGTCAGGTTTCTAATAATTTATTCCATCAACTCGCCGAGTGTCCACTGCTGTTGACTCCAGGATCGAAACAGAAAGTAAAATAGCGCTCTCCTGCTCACCGTCAGCCCCATTAGAAGCCGATCCGTTACATTATTACAGGTACTGTACTGTATTATTGTTATTATTGCTATTATTATATTAATCGTTATTCTGATTTTTATTCATATTTTACTTGTTTTGCTCTTTGTAATTGCTATTTGCAATAGTAACAGCAGTATTTACTAAGGATGTAGTGTGGGTTTTTGGGCTGTGGAACGAATTATTGGAATTATAATGTATTCTTATGGGAAAATCCTGCTCGACATACGACCATTTCGACTTACAAACAAGCTCCTGGAACGAATTAACTTCGTCTGTAGAGGAACCACTGTATTACACATGGAACGCCATAGCAGAAGCTGTGAGGGGAAAGGTTTTAATTTGCCTAGATGCTTAAATTATGAAGTGGCATTTTATTTTTTTTTCTTAAAAAACACATTTTATTTCTTCTGTGTTTCTGTGCAGTATTAATATTGTTGTCCTTTACTTAAAAGAGGCATGGTCTATTGTTTTTAGTTGTGATTTCTTAAAAAGTATTTTTGAATTTAAGAGTTAACATTTATTGCGTTTAAATGGGTGTACGTGATCTATTATTATATACTGTATTCTCAGTGTTATTGTAATTTTTTTTTTTTTAATTGGGGGTGCAATAATATCGCATATCGCAATAATTTATTAAATAAATTATCGCACACTAAAATTTGTTATCGCAACAGGCCTAGCTTGAACTAATAAATGTCATGCCTGTGTGATTGTCATTGGGATACGGTCGTGAAAACCTGTAGAGTGACTAATACATTTCTGTTCAAAGATGGTTATGTGGCCCAGTCCACGACTTGTTACTAAAATACAGTACTACTATTTTGTGTAATTTAACTATTTATTTAAAACAGATTTTACAGTCGTAAATCCATTACTGTAATGCGTCCATGAAAATATTTGATGTTTTCACTTAATAAAGCGTTATCAATAAGCTCTCCCGTCAGGGGGGACATTTCACACGAAGCGGCTATTTTTCGGCACACACCGGCCCGTTGTCAAACCGCCGATCAAGTTTCATTTTACAATCGTGACAACGGTGACGCTCAGCTGCCCAAATGTCGGTTTATATTCGGGCCGGTGCCGATTTTGGGTACCCGACTCCTCATCGTGACATAAACTGGAGTATGATTGGAAATTTTGTGGTCTCAGGACGAGATCTGACGCACGGGACGGGACCGGATGGGAGGAAACATCGATTTGGGCATCAAACACGGATCTGGCGACTGGATCGACCGAAGCTTTTCCAAATAACTGCTTTTATACAGCGTTTTTACAGCTTCTGAAAGCACCGGGGCTTCCATAATTTGCAAGTGAATCCACCTTTAGAAATTACGATCAATGACAATACGGACACACAATGACGAACAATATGGCGGCACAATACAGCGATCACGTGATTGTGTGACGTTGGTGATTGGGGTCTATAGAGAACCGGTTCCGTGTGTTTCACTTCCATGGAATCGTTTGGCAGTTTAGCAACGATTCTCTTATCGATTCCAACCAGCAGGAATTACGTCAAGTAATTTACGCATTCTACACACAGTCGAATCAGCAAGTAAGACTACTTGATTACTCAAAGAGTGACCACTCACCAAGTATGATCTGAAGAGTCATCGCCGGGTGATTTTGCATTGATATTCACAGGCTAGGTCATTCTTCATGAGATGGGTCTATCGTATTCCTCGTCGAATACTCTATAAGAATAATATAATATACAACATACATTTATGCGACTAAAATAATCCTAAACAATTTTGTTAGCAATTTTAATACTCCTGTTAGAAAGGTTCCTTGGGTATGCGTTCGTTCCCATTGCAAACAGTCAGTTACTTCCTGTTATTGTCCTACGTCGCATGTGCTGCTTATTCTGGGACCGAGAATAGGCGTAAGGGGCGCATTTCGAGCACAGTGCGGCGACCTGTTAATCTCTGCGTCCATGAACGAATGTAAGTATCTCCTCTTCATGTCATAAAGTTCTTATGATAAGTTAGAGCCGTTATCAGCGCAACCGTTTTGTGTTTTTATTGTTACGTCGGCTGGTTGCTCCCGCTTGTCCTCGCTGCGTCGAGGAGAGCGTTCAGTGTTTCCCACAGGATTTTAGGAGACTGTGGTGGGAGGGTCTCTGACCCTCTGGGTAGGGTGTGTGTGTACATTTTCAAGCCTGGTGTATCTCTTCAGGGCATTTTGAGACCACTGAATGTAATATAAATTGCTGTATGCGGTGTCGCCGGATCGCGCCGAATGCAGCAGACAGTAGTCCCGTAGCCTGGTACACCAGGCAATATGTTCCAATCCGCGGTAAATTCGGTTTTACATGACCAAAACCACATCGAGTCGCTAAAACCAACAGTCTGTCTCGCGCTAGCCATGTTGAATATGTTGAAATGTCTCTCGCTAGTTTCTTGTCGCTTAACCGACGTCGCGTCAGCCCGTCGCTGATTGGCCCGCTCCGCCGTCTATTTGCTGTGGCTGGCTCCGCCCTGGAATTTTTTTTCTGCTTAATGGGGGCCAGACTCATACTCTCATAGCCAGGCATGAAAATGGGTCAGGGGTTAAAAAGGTGAGAAGGGTGTGGAGGAAATATGTTCCAGTACACTGTACACCCCAACAAAATATTGAGCTCTGTCGACCCACACTGTGTTTCAGCAGGGCCGTGCAGAGACCGGTGGAGGGACGGGTGCTCGTAGATCAAAAGGGGCACATGAACAAGTATTTAATACACCTTAAAACAACATAACTTCAATTTTAACCAGCTTTAGATAATAATTGGCTGCGACTGTGACATACTTTAATTGGGAGGGGGCAACAGTGAATAGAAATCAAAACTGTCATCAACACTTTCTGGCTGTGACTCAGTCAGTCTGCCTATTTTCTTCCTTCAACCTCTGCATCAAAACTTCCTTCCTCAACTTGTTCATCTGAGAACAAACCACATCAGATGGTCACTGAGCCACCAACAGCACAGTTTTCTTAAAACTATTATTTCATTATTATCCATACTTAACAACTCTAGCACCTAATGATTAATAAAGCAATGACATAAAATCTTATAGAAAAATAACATTGTAATTGTGTTTTTATTAGGGCCCGAGCACTAAGCGTGCGAAGGCCCTATTGTTTTGCAAAGGATTATTTATTTATTTATTTTTATTTTCAGGGCAAATGAAAACGGCCAATTTGAAGGCCTGAACATGCACGAAAAGTCACCAAAATTTGCACATACGTGCGGAAATTTGTAAATTTCAATAATTTTGCAACGTTGCAAAAAAATCTAACAAAATGGCTCAGTGGCGCCCCCTTGAAATTTTAAAATTGGCCTATAACATTAGGGTCTGTCAGCGTAGAGCAATGACATTTGGGGAGTCTATACCTTGTCCAAAACCGCTCCAAAAAAGCATTGGCACCCATATTCCAAACCCAACAGGAAATCGGTTATTTTGGATCAAATATTAAATTTTTGTCGATTTACAGGGTGCACATTTGAGACCTTTTCGCCGAGGGAGTTAGTTGGATCATCTTCAAAATTGGTGAGACTGTTCAGGAGACATATGAAATCTTTTTTTGAAAATGGTGCGTTTTCATTCACGGGTCTGACCTGGGCGTGGTGCCAAAGTCGGCCATTTTTTCGGCAAAATGACAAATTCAGTAAATGACTAATAGTTCCTTGACACAGCGTTCAATCTTTTTCATATCTGGCATGTATGTGCGGTATCCCACCCTTAACACGACTGCATTGAAATATTACCCATTAGCACCTAATGGAAATGCCTTTCTTTACGAGACAGGTTCCTCCTTCAAGGGAAAAAAATCTGTTGACCTTAAACCTGCATCAGGGGAGCCATAACACCTGTGTTCAGGTGCCTGATGAAAAATATTGAGGTTTCGTTGAAGCGGCGGGGTCCAAACAGGAAAGTGAAAATGACCGTCAACAATTTCTCTCGCTAAAAATTTTGAACAGTCATAACTCAGCAGATATACATTTCTGCGCCAAACTTCCCGTACTTGTTGAGAGTCATACCCTGAAGACTCTTGTAAGGGTCATTTGCATCAACTCTACAGTGCCAACTAGTGGCGACAGAAATGAGTCTTAAAACAGGCCTTTCCTATTGGGTTTTTTCAACGTAGAGCAATGAAATTTGGGGAGTCCATACTTTATGCAAAACTGTTCCCAAAAGTCTCTTGCACCCATTTTCCAAATCCAACAGAAAATTGGGTATTTTGGATCGCATGTGAAATTTTTATCCATTTGTAGTACAGTTTATATTTGGAGGCCTGAACATGCACAAAAACTCACCAAATTTTGCACATACATGCGGCTTTGCATGGATTTTGATAATCTTGCAACGTTACATAAAAATGTAACAAAATAGCTCAGTGGCGCCCCCTTGAATTCTTCAAAAAGGCGTTTCCTATTAGGTTTTTTTAACGTAGGGCAATGAAATTTGGGGAGTCGATACCTTGTGCAAAACTGCTCTAAAAAGTCTCTTGAACCCATATTCCAAACCCAACAGGAAATCGGGTATTTTGGATCGAATGTGAAATTTTTATCAATTAACAGGGTGCACATTTGAGACCTTGTCACAGAGGGAGTTAGTTGGATCATCTTCAAAATTGATGAGACTATTCAGGAGACATAGGAGATCTAAAATTTTCAAAATGGTGCGTTTGGATCATCTTCAAAATTGATGAGACTATTCAGGAGACATAGGAGATCTAAAATTTTCAAAATGGTGCGTTTTTATTCATGGGTCTGACCTGGGCGTGGTGCCAAAGTCGGCCATTTTTTTTGGCAAAATGACAAATTCAGTAAAAGACTAATAACTCCTTGACACAAAGTTCAATCTTTTTCATATCTTGCATGTATGTGCGGGATCCCACCCTTAACACGAGTGCATTGAAACATTACCCATTAGGCCTAGCGCCCCCTAGTGGGAACAGGAAATGCCTTTTTTTTTTTACTAAACAGGCTCCTCCTCCAAGGAAAAAGATATATTCACCTGAAACCTGCATCAGGGGAGCCATAAGACATTTGTTCAGGTGCCTGATGAAAAATACTGAGGTTTGGTTGAAGCAGAAGAGTCCAACAGGAGAAGTGAAAATGAGTGAAGCGATTTTATCTCACCACAAGTTTTGAACAGTCATAACTTCTACAACATATCTGCGCCAAACATCTCGTGCTTGTTGAGTCATACTCTGAAGGGTCCTGTAGGGGTCATTTGCATCAACCCTACAGCGCCAACTAGTGGCAATAGAAAGTCACTCGTTTTTCCAATACATGTCCAGTTCTTTTCAGGTTGGTCATTGTAGTTTCAAGACATTTTGAAATACTTATTTTTACGGCCCATGTCCACATGTCTGTCTGTTGCCGTGACGACCCTTTGTTCGCCATTAAAAGAAAATATTTTTTTTCAGAGACTCAGGCAGCTTATAGAGCCACAGAATTTGGCACACATGGTCGAATTGGCCCAGTTAGAAGATTCATTTTGGTTTTGAATAAGGGCTTGGCTGCGCAGCTCAGTAGTGGCTCCTTTTTTGTAGTACTCTCTCCACTAGGGGTTTTTATCTCTTAGGTGGTTGAATGTAAAGAGGCGACTTTCGAGCATGTTAGGTTCTAATGAGAGGATTAGAGAGGAGGATCTGCCACCACCCTGACCTGCACACTGTCCGAGTTGCGTGACGTCCGAGTTGCGCTAGATTGCGAGGGCCCGTTCAGTCCTGCTTGCAGGCCTAGTTGTATTTAATACCCGACTATCCTTGCAAACTTGTTCTTAACAGGTCTGCTATTTACCCAGCTGATGAGGTATCCACTGCCTTTAGCAGCCTCATCTACCTCCTTTTTTTTATCCCTCAATCTCCCTTCCCTACGAGGCATGTCTATGTAATGAAATATAAATATTTAAAAAAACAAAAAAACAGACTCCCCGGTGGCTTTTAGTTTTAAAGCTTTCTTAATTTCTTTCTCTCTCAATAACGATGGAGGTAGATTTGTGTTTTTATTATTCAATCAAAAAAAAAAAGTTACTTCTATCAAAAACAAGGTTGCTTCAATCAAAATACAGTATATACTTTTAATCCACAAAAAGTCACTTCAATAAAAAAAATTGTTTTTGATTGCAAAAATAAATTTGAGACAAAAAAAGCATTTGAAAACTTTTTCTTGATTGAAACAAATTTTTCCATTGAAATAATGTTGTTTTGCGTTTGGGCCACATTTTGGCCAGGACATTTGTGTCTTTATTATTCAATCAAATAAGTTGCTTCAAACAAAAAAATATATATAAAAAGAAAAACTTTGCACATGTGTCAATCACCGTTTACCAAATCCTGAGAGGGTTTGAGTAGACTCACTATGAAGCATTTAATAAAGCCAAGCATTTTCTTACTACTTTATTCTTGTTTAAAAATAATTCGGTGGGGTAGTAACATGTTTAAAACTTATCATAATTCTTACATCTTGAAGTGCTTGAAAACCATTTATAAATGATACTTTGGTGAAAAAAGTGAAAAAACATATCTTATATATATGTATCTTTTTTCCATTGTAAAATCTGAATAAATGCATTGAACACGCACAAAAAAAATGGGGTGGGGGGGTTACTTCGCGGTTTTCACTTATTGCGGCGGGTTCTGGTCCCCATTAACCGCGAAAAACGAGGGATCCCTGTATTTCTGAAAAGCTTTAAGAAGCAGGACTCATTCCCACCACTCGTCGGGCCGGTGTTGTGCCGACACCGGCCGTCAGCTCAAGTCCCAGCCGAAAATAACGCGTCTCAGGCGGACGACGGGAGCGATGCGAGGCGCCCCCTCCGTCCGAGAGCATGCCGCTTAATTTGACTCAACAGTGTGTTTCTTCGTTTATATTACCGCTAAATACACAAGCTTGACGCCAATTTAACGGGAGCTACTTTTTTTTCATGGGAGATTTGGCTAGCTCTGGCAGTGTTCAACGCAAGCTGCAACGAATGGCAGTAACTTTTTTATATCGCAAAATGTGAAAACGATTGAAACCATTACTCACCAAATTCAATCTGCTGGCAAATACAGGCAAGCGTGTATGCTGCGCTCTGGTCTGCCCCGGTGTGGATAAGGCCTGCTTTTTGTTTTCGCAGCTTTGCAATGCAACCAAAGGCTCTCCGAGCACTCTATGTACACGTAGGGAGTGCACGCGTTTGGAATAATGGAACGCAGCTTGGGCCGATGATTGGTTGTCGTCAGCGAAGCATCTAGAAGGATTTGCTGACTGTCCAAGTGTCACTTTTTTAAAGAACCTATTTCTTAAGTGCTCAGTTTACGTACTAAGTTAATCACATGATGATAATAATAATAATAATAATTAAATAAAACCTCCCGACCCCCCCCCTCCTCCCAAAAAGAATTTCTCCTCGGATCTACGCAATTCACGTAGGTCGCCCTTTTTGACTTCAAAACGGCGAATTTCACCGAAAGGTGAGAGATTTTCATGCCTGCATAGCACAGCTATGAGTCTGGTGTACCAGGCTAGTAGTCGGGTCTATGAGCGCGACCTGTTGGCGCGTGTGTCTGTGTGTGTGCACGCGCGCGCTCTCGCTCGCGCGGGTAGTAGAATGGAGTGGGCTACAGCTGTGTAATCGGCTGACTGACGCATCTGATTATTATCTTTTTTTTTTTTTTTTTTTCCGGCGGGGGGGCAAATGAGAGTCTCGTTCATTGGTGGGAAACACTGGCGTTGTTTACATTATATTCGCATTCCACATTTGTGTTAAGAAGGAATGTGTTAGTTTAGCATCTTAAGATGATGATGTTGTACATTCATATGAGTGTAAAGTGCTTAGTTTTCACCACTTTAATGGCCAAGATGACCACACGTGCACGCAGCATGCTTCCGGGTTGTGCGCGCGCACTCGCATCCCCCCCCCATCTTTTTGTTCAATATACTGTGCGAGTCATGTATGTATGTCATTGACTGCTTTGCAGTCAATTTGCATTGTTTATTGCACCAGCACAAGTATGATGTAGTTTTCCCACACATTCCAGTCTTCTTCCACATACAAATACATCAACATCTCTCCACTCATGCTCTTATCTGCCCATTGAGTGATTCTCATATCAAGTGCCATTGCCTGTATATAGTTGTGCCTGTTGCCAAGTTGGATTAAAAGTGCCAAAGACCAACTCCACTCTCCACTCCTTGTGTTCTAACAGACACCCGAGGCGAATGAACCATAAATTATGTGGAATCCAGAACCACATACAGTCCATTAGTCCAAATTAGAATCGATAAAGAATCGAATCGTTAAGCAATATCGATAATGGAATTGGAATCGTAAAAATCGTATCAATTCCCATCCTTAACATTCTGGCGAAAATATTTCAATTGAGATTGGTGTCAAAAGCAGAAGCAAATCACCTGTCACGAGGAATTGCTTCAAAATAAACTACAATTCGCAGCAGAAATTGTCCAAATTGTCATCATGTAAGAGTAGCGTTACTTCCAAATAATATTACTCAAGTCATCCAAAACCTTCACTCAAGTACAATCGAAAAAGTATTTGGTGAATAGAATACACAAGTTCTGAGTAACTGCTTACAATGCTGGAATCATTTTTAATAGAAAATAAAACAATAGTATCAGTAGAGTAGCCAAAATTGTACTTAAGTAAGAGTAGCATTACTTAAAAAAATAACAAAACAAAAAAATAGCATAAGTACAAGTAAAAATAGTCATTCCAAAAAAGGTTTCGGTGAAAAGACTACTGAAGCGCTTAGTCACTGCTTATATTGTCTTAATTTGTTTTGAAAACAATGTCATCAGTAGAGTAACCAAAAATTTTACGTAAGAGTAGCGTTGCTTCCAAATTATAGGATTAGAGTAACCAAAAATTTTACTTAAGAGTAGCGTTGCTTCCAAATAATAGGATTCAAGTGAAAGTTACAAGTAATCATCCAAAAAATTCACTCAAGTAAAAAAGTATTTGGTGAAAAAAAAAGTACTGAATAACTGACATTTAAAAAAAAAAAAACTGCCTGCCTGCCTGAGTAAGAGTAGTGTTTCTTTTCAAGTAATAGTCAAAAGCACGGGGCCACAACTACACTTGGAAGGACATTTTTCTCCAGAAGCAAATGCAATGGAGTATATGTAAGGCATAACTAGCCACCTGTGGAAGCAGCCCTGCTCCTTGCACAGTTTTTAACTGTCTGCCCTCCCTCTCGCCCTTCCACCGCTGCCCCTACAGGCGAGAGTGGGAAACGCGTCTTCAAGAGTGCCTGGGCCCCCACTACGTGATGCTGTACGCGGCGTCCCACGGCGTCCTGTACTTGAGCGCCTTCATCCGCAGGGACCTGATTTGGTTCTGCTCAGAGGTGGAGAGCGCCGCCGTCACCACCAGGATCATCTCGCAGATCAAGACCAAAGGTGCCGTGGCCCTGGCCTTCACCTTCTTCGGCACCTCCTTCCTCTTCATCACCTCGCACTTCACTTGTAAGACTTGGAAGACGGGCAGCCACCGACCCCAAATGGACCGCTCACGTTGTTGCCGAATGCCTTTCAGCCGGAGATGCCAAAGTTTACGAGAGGATCTTGGACTACAACAAAATCGTGGAGGCGCTGGCGCTTCCCAAAGGACTGCCGGATACCAACCCGTACCGATCAACAGCATGTAAGACGTCACTTTGGGGAGTTTTGCGCTCAAAGCAAAGCTTCCCGCTTTTAATATTGCTCCGCTTTGACTGCTTCTCACTGAACTGTTCCAAAAGTTCAGTCTTTTATTTGCCTCTTACATTTACAGTTGTGGCAAAAACATGGCGAAAAACAAACAAACAAAAAAACAAAATAATTTCCAAAGGGGAATAACACTAAAGTTTTCACATTTCAAAATTCTACGTTTTTTATCTGATTGACATAAATTAGGAATTCATTCAATGTGAACAAAAGTTTTATACAGGTTTTGTCAAAAACACACAGGCTGTCGGTTGCGGGGGTGGGGTTGGGTCCCCGATCCCGCGGCGGCCTCTCGGCGTTCTCCTGCTTCCGGCTTTCTTTCTCTTTTCTACCCAAGCATCTTCCTTGGGCCCCGACACGGATCGCTGGCTGGGTGCCGGTGGGTCGGCAGGGTGTCGCCCCCTTCAAGTGGGGATCCTGACCTGCCCCGGGCCTAGTGGGCCGGCATGGGGGCGGTGGCGCGTTCCTTCATCATTTTCCCGTGGACTGGTTAATGGGGTCGTGGATGGTCCGGGGGACCATCCTGGCTCCCAGAGGGATGACGGTGGCCCCTTTGCCTGCTGAGGGAGGAGGGGTGCCCGCCAATTGGTTGGGGCGGTGCCTGGGCCCTGGGGCGCCCCCCTCGCAGTACTTCCATTTTTCTGCAGGGCGATCACACATCTGAGTGGGTTCATGCATGGCTGGGTGCAATTTGAATCATTAGAGAGATTGTCAGTGCTAGGATTAGCAATCAGGTAGCATAGAATAGGATATCACTTATACAGTGGGGCAAATAAGTATTTAGTCAACCACTAATTGTGCAAGTTCTCCCACTTGAAAATATTAGAGAGGCCTGTAATTGTCAACATGGGTAAACCTCAACCATGAGAGACAGAATGTGGGGACAAAAAAAAGAAAATCACATTGTTTGATTTTTTAAAAATTTATTTGCAAATCATGGTGGAAAATAAGTATTTGGTCAATACCAAAAGTTCACCTCAATACTTTGTTATGTACCCTTTGTTGGCAATAACGGAGGCCAAACGTTTTCTGTAACTCTTCACGAGCTTTTCACACACTGTTGCTGGTATTTTGGCCCATTCCTCCATGCAGATCTCCTCTAGAGCAGTGATGTTTTGGGGCTGTCGTTGGGCAACACGGACTTTCAACTCCCTCCACAGATTTTCTATGGGGTTGAGATCTGGAGACTGGCTAGGCCACTCCAGGACCTTGAAATGCTTCTTACGAAGCTGGCTGTGTGTTTGGGATCATTGTCATGCTGAAAGACCCAGCCAAGTCTCATCTTCAATGCCCTTGCTGATGGGAGGAGATTTTCACTCAAAATCTCT
Organism: Corythoichthys intestinalis; assembly: GCF_030265065.1. Taxonomy (NCBI): domain Eukaryota; kingdom Metazoa; phylum Chordata; class Actinopteri; order Syngnathiformes; family Syngnathidae; genus Corythoichthys; species Corythoichthys intestinalis. The sequence goes on from NC_080415.1 coordinate 3,880,014, forward strand.
CGATACATGGCCCCATTCATTCGTTCCTTTACACAGATCAGTCGTCCTGGTGCCTTTGCAGAAAAACAGCCCCAAAGCATGATGTTTCCACCCCCATGCTTCACAGTGTGTATGGTGTTCTTCGGATGCATTTCAGTATTCTTTCTCCTCCAAACACAAGAACCTGTGTTTCTACCAAAAAGTTCTATTTTGGTTTCATCTGACCATAACACATTTTCCCAGTCCTCTTCTGGATCATCCAAATGCTCTCTAGCGCAGGGGTCCCCAACCTTTTTTGCACCACGGACCGGTGTTATTTGGGTCTTTTTTTGTCACGGACCGGTGTTCTGACAAATTTTGCAACCCATCAAAAATTGCAACGATGCGGTTCTGCGCATGCGCGTAATGTTAAACATAGCTGCAAAATGCGCAAATGCAGCGATTCCAAAGTAAACACTACAAACTTTCTTGAAAGAAAGGAATATTAACTTACGTTTGATCATGGAAGGACTTGTAGAAAAGTTCTCAGATTCATCCTGCCATGTAAGCTGCACACAACAGCTGCACACCGCGCTCACCATTAACGACTTCGCCTTGTCGTTAAACCCTAACCCTAACCGCTTCACAAAGATACGATGTTGGAAATTGTAGCAAGGTTTTCAATGCTCTTGTCACAATGTCAGGATATTCCAGAATGACTTTAATCCAGAACCTCGGTCGAGTTGTTGTCTCAAATGTACGTTTAATAAGGACGCCGTCATTTGCGATCTCTCTGTTTATTCACAAACGGGTCACGAATCCACTCCTTCGCAGTTCGTGGGTCTTCGAGGTTGTAGGCTCGTCAGGTGCCCTTTTCGCCGTAAAAATATCCTTTTCGCCGTAAAAATATATCCAAAGACGTCTTTTCCAGTTTTCTTTACTAGTGTGGGGGCTAATTATTTCCGGGAACAAATGTGCTGCGCCCGCGGCCTAGTAATACGTTATTATCGAGGACAAGCGCACATAGATATATTATATACACAAACAAGATGTACTGCTAGCAGTCCAATCAATGGACTTCTATGACAACATTGTAATCGATCCCGTAGTATTATATCTAGAGTAGACAGAGATATTGGTGTGTTAAGCAGGGGCACAGGGTTAATTCGGCCAGAATGCTGTCGTTATTAAATTATTATTTCTGTGCGGCCCGGTAGCAAATGCGCCACGGACCGGTAGCGGTCTGCGGCCCGGCAGATGGGGAACCCTGCTCTAGCGAACCGCAGACGAGCCTGGACCTGTACTGGCTTCAGCAGGGGGACACGTCTGGCAGTGCAGGATTTGAGTCCCTGGCGGCGCATTGTGTTACTGATAGTAGCCTTTGTTACTGTGGTCCCAGCTCTCTGTAGGTCATTCAGTAGGTCCACCCGTGTGGTTCTGGGATTTTTGCTCACCGTTAATGTTACCATTTTGACGCCATGAGGTGAGATCTTGCATGGAGCCCCAGATCGAGGGAAATTATCAGTGGTCTTGTATGTCTTCCATTTTCTAATAATTGCTACCACAGTCGATTTCTTTACACCAAGCGAAGAGTGAAGAGTTACAGAAAACATTTGGCCTCCGTTATTGCCAACAAAGGGTACATAACAAAGTATTGAGATGAACTTTTGGTATTGACCAAATACTTATTTTCCACCATTAATTGCAAATAAATTCTTTAAAAATCAAACAATGTACTTTTCTTTTTCTTTTTTCCACATTGTCTCTCATGGTTGAGGTTTACCCATGTTGACAATTACAGGCCTCTCTAATCTTTTGAAGTAGGAGAACTTGCACAATTGGTGGTTGACTAAATACTTATTTGCCCCACTGTATGTGATTCACATTATACTGGGTTCCACACCTCACTTTGCTGATTTGTGGACGCTCTACCCACACCTAATCACATCTCCTTTGTCTCACCTTCCCTCCTCTATCTCCTCGGTTATCAGCCCCCCCACATGGTGTCCACGGGTAAATATAATTAGCTAACGATTCTACTATGTTCATAGGAAGGATAGACATGTAAAAATGTATTTCTAAAAAGTGCATACAGCCCCCAGTAAACATCCAATCACTGTTTGTATGGAAATGAGCCTAGACATCGCCAGACAATGTGGTTTCAGGTTTCAGCACGGCTACGGAGCGGGAAAACTTTGAAGACGCTGCTGCGTTTTCTCAGTCACAACAGACACAGAAATAAGTCCATGTCCACTTCATGTGACAGACTGAAGACAAATGAGGATCTTGGCCCATTAGAAGTGCATAACAAACTAGAAACTGCAATTTCGGGAGAAATTACACCTTGGTCTTTCCTCTGTGGAGATACAAATCTTAGCCCCACTCAGGTCTATCAATAGAATGGACCATAATGCCAGTCATTGGCACTAAACAAAGTTAAAGCCATTAGAAAAGATTGGGAGAATTGGACGTCCATGTCCGTCAATGGCAGCACCCTCCATAATTGTTAATGGAATCGGGGAAGTTTGGGGGACACGTCCTATTGATATGTAGTCATTTTCTGTTGATTTGGGGAAAAAAAAAAATTTCCCATTGAAAATGAATGGGAAAAATTTTGGACGTCCATGGACGTCAATGGTATCAACTTACATAAGCGTCAATGGAATCCAAGTACATTGGCATCAATAAAATGAACAAACATGAAGAAATGCCATTGGAAATGAATGGGAAGTTTGGACGTCCATGAACGTCAATGGCATCACCCTCCATAAGCGGCAATGCAATCGGGGACATTTGGGGGACACGTCCTAATGATATCTAGTCATTTTCTGTTGATTTGGGAAAAAAAAAAAAATCCCATTGAAAATGAATGGGAAAAATTTTGGACGTCCATGGACGTCAATGGTATCAACTTACATAAGCGTCAATGGAATCCAAGTACATTGGCATCAATAGAATGAACAAACATGAAGAAATGCCTTTGGAAATGAATGGGAAGTTTGGACGTCCATGGACGTCAATGGCATCACCCCCCATAAGCGGCAATGCAATCGGGGACATTTGGGGGACACGTCCTAATGATATCTAGTCATTTTCTGTTGATTTGAGGAAAAAAAAAAATTTCCCATTGAAAATGAATGGGAAAAATTTTGGACGTCCATGGACGTCAATGGTATCAACTTACATAAGCGTCAATGGAATCCAAGTACATTGGCATCAATAGAATGAACAAACATGAAGAAATGCCATTGGAAATTAATGGTAAGTTTGGACGTCCGTGGACGTCAATGGCATCACCCTCCATAAGCAGCAATGCAATCGGGCACATTTGGGGGAAACGTCCTATTGATATCTAGTCATTTTCTGTTGATTTGGGGAAAAAAAAAAAAATTCCCATTGAAAATGAATGGGAAAAATTTTGGACGTCCATGGACGTCAATGGTATCAACTTACATAAGCGTCAATGGAATCCAAGTACATTGGCATCAATAGAATGAACAAACATGAAGAAATGCCATTGGAAATAAATGGGAAGTTTGGACGTCCATGAACGTCAATGGCATCACCCTCCGTAAGCGGCAATGCAATCGGGGACATTTGGGGGACACGTCCTAATGATATCTAGTCATTTTTTGTTGATTTTGGGGAAAAAAAAAAAATTCCCATTGAAAATGAATGGGAAAAATTTTGGACGTCCATGGACGTCAATGGTATCAACTTACATAGGCGTCAATGGAATCCAAGTACATTGGCATCAATAGAATGAACAAACATGAAGAAATGCCATTGGAAATGAATGGGAAGTTTGGACGTCCATGAACGTCAATGGCATCACCCTCCATAAGCGTAAATGGAATTGGGGACGTTTGGGGTATACGTCCTATTAATATCTGGTCATTTTCTGTTGATTTGGGGAAATTTAGTTTTTTCCCCATTGAAAATGAATGGGAAAATTTTTGGACGTCCATGGACGTCAATGGCAGCACCCCCTATAAGCGTCAATGGAGTTCGGAACGTTTGGGGGAGACGTACTATTGATAACTGGTCATTTTCAGATGATTTGGGGAAATTTAGTTTTTTCCCCATTGAAAATGAATGGGAAAAATTTTGGACGTCCATGGACGTCAATGGCAGCACCCCCCATAAGCGTCAATGGAGTTGGGGACGTTTGGGGTATACGTCCTATTAATATCTGGTCATTTTCTGTTGATTTGGGGAAATTTAGTTTTTTCCCCATTGAAAATGAATGGGAAAAATTTTGGACGTCCATGGCCGTCAATGGCATCGACATCCATATAGTCAAATGAATCCAAGTACATTGGCATCAATAGATTCGACATGCATGGCCGTCAATGGCATCAATGCAATGTAAAGTTCATTGGAAATACTATTGAAAGTGAATGGGAACTTTTCCCATTGGAAATGAATGGGATAGTTTTTGGCAAATATCCGGAGAACCGTAAATTTTTTCCAAATTCTGTATACAATCTTTATGCCCCCCACCGTCCCGGAATTTTTGATGTCCAAATTATGTGATTTGGTCAAAAATTGTAGGACAAGTAGCGTTTTGAAAAAGTTGTAAAAAATCGGAAAATTGCCGTTTACGGGCGAACGAAAAATTTTTCGGGGTCGTTTGAAAAATTCCCATCGTCGCGCGAAAATTCCGGTCGTGTCGATACTTGAACGGTGCCGATCGGTGGTACGGTTCGGGCTGTGCGGCGCGCCGAAAAAACGCGGAGAAACCATTGCATAATAATAATAATAATAATAATAAAGTTGTAGAATAACATAACCTTGTTCTTTCTTTCAGAAAGACCAAGGTAATAACTTGAGGATGGATTCATTTGTGAGTTTTTGCAAAGGGAAGTACTGTTGTCGAATGGAGTGGAGTGAAGGGAGATTTTTGAACAGTTTGTTTGCTAACAAAAATAACCCCCCCGGCCCCCCAAAAAAAGAAAAGATAAAATGTTCTGTTGTATATTTGTTGTGTTTTATAAATTAGTTTGAGAAGTATTTTTTTGCATTATTATTCATATTTTTCAGTTCTCAGATTACAATTTTTTGAAAATTAGGTCATCCAGTTAAGACATATATTATGTTGTTGGTTTATAAAATCTGGATGAAGGATATTTTATTTATTTTATTGTCCAGTATGACCATACCTGTCAAACCGAGGCCGCTGGCTATCTTACAAATAGTGACGTATGCCCTTACAAACTGATGTTTAATCTTACAACGTTGTATATAGCGTGCAATATGAAACAAAAATAAAACTCAATTTTTAAAATAATATGAATTTATTTATAATATTGTAACATATAACCTGGTGCAATCAGAGAACAATATCTTCAGCTACATCATGATTACTAAAATTTAACAGTGACTTTTGTTATAATTGTATGTAGCACTTTTGGCAATTTCTATCATGTCTTGATGGCTGTACTTCAGCTCGCAATTCAATTTGACTTGAAGGTAGTTCGTTAGTGTGTCCAATTTTAAATTAAAAAGGTCAATTGATAAAATGAACTTACCGATGCAATCTTTGAGTCAGGGAACATTACTTTTGCTAATTCTAAGAAGTGATCAGCAATAGTTGCGGGCAAATTGTGTTCGGCAACAAATTGGCAGAATGAAATCTCCGCTTTTGTCACTTTTTATTCTGCAGACTTCATCTTTATGACCAGTGTTGTTAATATTACTTTTAAAAAGTAATTAATTAGTTACAAATTACTTCTCCTAAAAAGTAATTGAGTTAGTAACTGAGTTACCTGAAGGTAAGAGTTATAGTTACTTGGCAAAGTAACTGGTGTTACCTTTCATGTTTTTGTTTTTTTTTTCATTAAAAAAAAAAAAAATTAAAACAAAAAAACATGGTAACCTTTGCTATGTTTGGAAATTGTTTAATGTTGTGAATCAGCTGTTAAAGTTGTTAAAATTGCTACTGTTTTTGCATTCTGTCTACTTTCGACATGTTAAAGTTTTAAAACCATTTCCTCATTTAAAGATAGATTCAAGTCAAGATTTTGCCGATTTAGGAGTATTTTAGATAAAAAAATTACAGTGGGGAGAACAAGTATTTTGTTCTCACCACTGTAAGTTCGCTAGGAAGGTTCACTACAACAGAGCCTTTCTGAGAAGTCTACTGCTTCAAAATGGCGAGTTTTTATTAACGCCGCCTTCTGTCATTTTGCATGTAGTTCTATAAGCATTTGATATCTAGGCGTAGATTGTAGGCTGTCGGCTACAGTCAGGAAATATTGGAGCCACCTAGCCTAGCATCGCGTTTGCTACAGCGTCAAAACACTTTTCTCTCTCAGTGTCTCTGACTTTTCTCGCGTCATTCAACCAGCGTAGTAACGGGGACGCACATTGTCTCGGTGCCGAAACGGTGACAAAATCCGAACGGAGAAAAAAAAACGTAATGCATGAAAAATGTACAGATTTTGCGCGTACGGCGTACAAATTTAAAAATCAGTACAAATTACGCCGAAAACGTACAACTTGACAGGTATGAGTTTCTGGTAGGGTCACCCATGGGAAACAGGTCCTAGGTGAGGGGCCAGACAAAGTATGGCTCAAAAAGACCCCTTATGATGATTAATATAAATGGAATCGAGTTTCCCTTGCCCGGACGGGGGTTACCGGGGCCCCCCTCTGGAGCCAGGCCTGGAGGTGGGGCTCGAAGGCAAGCGTCTGGTGGCCGAGCCTGTCCTCATGGGGCCCGGCCGGGCACAGCCCGAAAAGGCAACATGGGTTCCCCTTCCCATGGGCTCACCACCTGTGGGAGGGGCCAAAGGGGTCGGGTGCGCAGAGAGTTGGGCGGCAGCCAAAGGCGGGGGCCTTGGTGGTCCGACCCACAGCAGCAGAAGCTAACTCTTGGGACATGGAATGTCACCTCTCTGGTAGGGAAGGAGCCTGAGCTGGTGTGTGAGGCAGAGAAGTTCCGACGAGATATAGTCGGACTCTCCTCCACACACAGCTTGGGTTCTGGTACCAATCCTCTCGAGAGGGTTTGGACTCTCTTCCACTCTGGAGTTGCCCACGGTGAGAGGCGCCGAGCAGGTGTGGGCATACTGATTGCCCCCCGGCTTGGCGCCTGTACGTTGGAGTTTACCCCGGTAGACGAGAGGGTAGCCTCCCTCCGCCTTCGGGTGGGGGACGGGTTCTGACTGTTGTTTGCGCTTATGCACCAAACGACAGCTCAGAGTAACCACCCTTTTTGGAGTCCTTGGAGGGTGTGCTGGAGAGCGCCCCCTCTGGGGACACCCTCGTTCTCCTGGGGGACTTCAACGCTCACGTGGGCAATGACAGTGAGACCTGGAGGGGCGTGATTGGGAGGAACGGCCCCCCCCTGTCAGAACCCGAGTGGTGTTCAGTTATTGGACTTCTGTGCTCATCACAGTTTGTCCATAACGAACACCATGCTCAAACATAGGGGTGTCCATACTGTATGTGCACTTGGCACCAGGACACCCTAGGCCGCAGTTCGATGATCGATTTTGTAATCGTGTCATCGGACTTGCGGCCACATGTTTTGGACACTCGGGTGAAGAGAGGGGCGGAGCTGTCAACTGATCACCACCTCGTGGTGTTTTGGCTCCGATGGCGGGGAAAGATGCTGGCCAGACCTGGCAGGCCCAAACGTATTGTGAGGGTCTGCTGGGAACGTCTGGCAGAATCCTATGTCAGAAAGAGTTTCAACACCCACCTCCGGCAGAACTTCCCCTTGTCCCGGGCAAGGTGGGGGACATTGAGTCCTAGTGGGCCATGTTCCGCACCTCCATTGTTGAGGCGGCTGTGGAGCTGTGGCCGTAAGGTAGTTGGTGCCTGTCATGGCGGCAATCCCCGAACGCGGTAAGGGATGCCGTCAAGCTGAAGAAGGAGGCCTACTGGGCCTTTTTGGCCCGTGGGACTCCGGAGACAGCTGACAGCTACCGGCTGGCGAAGCGGACTGCGGCTTCGGCGTTCGCCGAGGCAAAAACTCGGACATGGAAGGAGTTCGGCGAGGCCATGGAAAACGCCTTCCGGACGGCTTCGAGGAAATTCTGGCCCACCATCCGCCGTCTGAGGAGAGGAAAGCAGTGCACCATTAACACTGTGTATAGTGAAGATGGTGTACTGCTGACCTCGACTCGGGACGTCGTGAGTCAGTGGGGAGAATACTTCGAAGCCCTCCTCAATTCTACCGACACGCCTTCCTTTGAGGAAACGGAGTCTAGGGACTCAGAGGTGGGCTCTTCGATCTCTCGGATTGAAGTCACTGAGGCGGTTGGAAAGCTCCTCGGTGGCAAGGCCCCGGGAGTAGATGAGATCCGCCCGGAGTTCCTAAAGGCTCTGGATGTTGTAGTGCTGTCGTGGCTGACACACCTCTACAACATCGCGTGAACATCAAGGACAGTGCCTCTGGATTGGCAGACCGGGGTGGTGGTTCCCCTTTTTAAGAAGGGGGACCGGAGGGTGTGTTCCAATTATAGAGGGATCACACTCCTCAGCCTCCCCGGTAAAGTCTATTCAGGGGTGCTGGAGAGGAGGGTCCGTCGGGAAGTCAAATCTCGGATTCAGGAGGAGCAGTGTGGTTTTCGTCCCGGCCGTGGAACAGTGGACCAGCTCTACACCCTCTGCAGGGTCCTCGAGGGTGCATGAGAGTTCGTCCAACCAGTCTCCATGTGTTTTGTGGATCTGGAGAAGGCGTTCGACCGTGTGCCTCGGGCAGTCCTGTGGGTCGTGCTCCGGGAGTACGGGGTACCGAGCCCCTTGGTACAGGCTGTTCGGTCCTTGTACGACCGGTGTCAGAGTTTGGTCCGCATTGCCGGCAGTAAGTCGAATTCGTTCCCATTGAGGGTTGGACTCCGCCAAGGCTGCCCTTTTTCACCGATTCTGTTCATAACTTTTATGGACAGAATTTCTAGGCGCAGCCATAGCGTTGAGGGGGTCCGGTTTGGTGACCTCAGCATTGAATCTCTGCTTTTTGCAGATGATGTGGTGCTGTTGGCTTCATCAAGCCGTGACCTCCAACTCTCACTGGAACGGTTCCCGGCCGAGTGTGAAGCGGTTGGGATGAAGATCAGCACCTCCAAATCCGAGACCATGGTCCTCAGTGGAGTGCCCTCTCCGGGTCGGGGATGAGATCCTGCCCCAAGTGGAGGAGTTCAAGTGTCTTGGGGTCTTGTTCACGAGTGAGGGTAGGAGGGAGCGAGAGATCGACAGGCGGACCGGTGCAGCGTCCGCATCACTGCAGACGCTACACCGGTCCGTAGTGGTGAATAAGGAGCTGAGCCGAAAGGCAAAGCTCTCAATTTAACAGTCGATCTACGTTCCTACTCTCACCTATGGTCACGAGCTGTGGGTCGTGACCGAAAGAACAAGATCCCGGATACAAGCGGCCGAGATGTGTTTCCTTCGTAGGGTGTCCGGGCTTTCCCTTAGAGATAGGGTGAGAAGCTCGGTCATCCGGGAGGGACTCGGCGTTGAGCCGCTACTCCTCCGCGTTGAGAGGAGCCAGCTGAAGTGGCTCGGGCATCTGTTTCGGATGCCTCCTGGACGCCTCTCCGGAGAGGTGTTCCGGGCATGTCCCACCGACGGGAGGCCCCGGGGACGACCCAGGACACCTGGAGAGACTATGTCTCTCGGCTGGCCTGGGAATGCCTTGGGATCCCGCCGGAGGAGCTGGTTGAAGTGGCTGGGGAGAGGGAAGTCTTGGCTTCCCTGTTAAAGCTGCTCCCCCCGCGACCCAACCCCGGAGCAAGCGGGCGGGCGGGCGGACGGACGGATGGATGGCGTTTCCCCCTTGATGCTTTGCCACCTTATTGTGTCAGGGGTGTCGCGTGCCTCAGTGACCTTAAGAGCTATACCAGCAGGAGCTTAGTCCTCAGGTGGGAAAAATTATGTGAATTGGACTTAGAACAAGATACATTTTAAAATTTACTAATCCTAACCCATTGGAAATGAAAGTGTCTAAAAACATGCGTTTTTGTCGCAAATTTTTAGGGACTTTCGACGGAAAGCCAACGTGAACACAAAATTGCTCTTGGCGACAGGTGTAGCGCAGGTGACGGTTTAGGTTTGGTATGCACGTAACTTCAAAGTTGGAACGATGAGAATCGGTCAAAGTGGGTGGGGAGATTTGCTTTTGCAATGCATTCCCCCCTATTATTATATTCAATCCAGGAGGTGCTGCGATGCAAGTTTGAAGTTGCTTTTTTTTTTTTTTTTTTTTTTTTAGCTGATGTGACCACAAGGTTCGACCAAGTATTCTGGTTCGGAGACTTCAATTTCCGTCTGGGTCACGAGCGGGTCGGCGTCGAGAGTATCATCAAGCGCACGGCCGGCCATGACGTGGATGCTCTAATGGAGCACGACCAGCTAGTCAAGGAGATGAAAGACGGTAAACGTTACTACCATTAAAAAATAATAATAATAAAATTGTTACATTTTATCAAGAAAAAAATGTTAAATGTTGGTCAAAAATTGTTTACTTGGGTCCAAAATGATTAATTTCTGGTCAGATATTTTTTAATTAGGTCATCCAAAACGTGATTACATTTTGGGGTCATGAGGTCAAAGGTCACAGAGGTCAGAAAACAAATTTTCTCCAGAACAAATAAAGGGATTATTATCAAACGTGCATGTTTGTATTGAGGTCAAAGGTCAAAGAGCTTAGAAAAAGTCACCATAGACTTCACCATCAGTTGACAAGACAGTTCCCACTGACATTGCGCCACGCCATCCCATTGGGGGCCGACCAAGGCAGAGCGTTTGGATTTCACTGTGATAAACTCAAACACACACTGCGTTAAACGCCGCAGCTAGGTGGAAAAAGGATGAATGTTTTACTGCAAACAAGCAGGCAGGAGTGTCTCAAGAGTGATTTGGTCAAGGATTTAAGGCAATTATTATATATAATATCCCCATGCGTGCACTTTGAAACATTGTGAAAAAAATGCATGGAAAAAATTAGCGTAATTTTAGCTTGAAATATTTATGTAAAATTAATGATAACTGTTGTTTTTCTGCTTTTAACCAAGAATCGAGACAGTTCCATGTTCATATCCATAGAAATTCCATGATGTACGTACGTATTTATTTACAAGAATTTTCAACTTAAGTAGGTTTTTGTTTTGTGACGGCTGCCATGTTGTACCCATACACAGTATTGTAACTTTACAGTCAAATGATCATGAGCTATTGATCCTGAAAATATAGGTGCTTATCTCTGCATTTGGTCATTTATCTATCGTAAAATTTGAGAATTTTACAGCCATTTTAAGTTTTGTTTTACTTGTATAAAAAATAATTATTTGGGATTTTATTAGGGAACGACTGAATTTTTTTATGTCGCTGCTCATGGAGACTCATATATGCCTAAGGGAGGTGCCTGTTTTGGTTTTAGGTTGCTAGCGGCTTAGGTTTTGAAAATATATACATTTTAAGTTTTTTAAAATAGGCCCCTTATGGATCAGCCCCGCATCCCGTCAACTGATAGTGAAGTCTATGAGTCCACGATAACTAATGAATGAATGAATTGATTATTATCTAACTTGTGGGAGATCCTTGTAATACGAAACAGAACAGGTGATTGAATTTTGGGTTCATGAGGTCAAAGGTCACAGTGCTCAGTAAAGGATTTTGTCAATAACTCGAGAACGATGACGTTTGCAGGTTCTATCTTCAAAGGCTTCCGGGAAGCTGAAATCCACTTCCTCCCCACTTACAAGTTTGACATCGGCAGCGACGTATACGACACCAGTGCCAAGAAGAGGACGCCGTCGTACACTGTAAGGAACGCAGCCACCGACGGCGGCAATACAAACTATTAATGGTCGACCGATATTTCGTGCCGATATATAAGCCCGTATAATTATATAACTGTTATGTTCGTGCTTTATTGACTCACTGATGTATCGGGCCGATAAATAGTCTTTTTTCAAGAACTGTTATGTTCACACTATTATATCACCTAGTGGCCAGTTTTACTAATTAAGACATGGTTAACTTGCATGATATTCATTTATATACAAACTTTATTCTTGTAATATTACAACTTTAAGTATATATAATAATATATAATAATAAATAATATACAGGTAGTCCCCGGTTTACGAACGAGTTCTTTAACTGCGCTGGCGATGTAACCTGGATATCCGCACAAGTCGGAATGAACCCTCTAAATACCTCTAAACACCCCCTAAATAAAAAAAAAAAAAACTATCCAAAAACATGTATTTTATGTCATTGTACAGTCCTCGCCAGGACATTGGAGCTAAGTCCTAGCTAGACAGAGAACCTCCAAAATGACATTTGGTTTGCTTAAGCCTGAGTTATGCTTCTGCGTTGCGGTGAGGGCGTGGCAACTACGGCGTCAATGAGCATTCGATAGTTCTGCAGCAAGGGAATGTGTTGCTCTGTAATTCACCGCCAAGCAACTAGAGGGGTATGGCGTTGTGTTTGTACGGTTTGGGGGAACTCTTGTCGGCTTCCTCTAGTTTTTGTCCGGTCAACCCCAACGGAGATGAAACGCTTGAATGTGGATCTTCACCTCATCAACATTGAACAACAACATGTTGATCATACTGTAATGTCTGTAACTATGCCCGGGTCCTTTAAGAGTCGATCAGACTGGGGAGCGGTGACATAGCGGGAAGCGAGTGGAATGAACGGGAAAAAGCAAACGTTAGCGGTTGCATGTTGCGGCAGCCCCCTGTTATTTTGTTATTTGTTCATTTTATTGTTACCACAATAAAGTGGGGAAGGCCATCATCGAATCCTCTCCTTCCTCGCCATCCAGGGCTATTACAATACAAATGTTGATGCGCAGGCGACGCAGAAGACGGTTGCGTTAAAAGCCAGCAAGCTGCGTTGTCCAGCGTTTTGTCCGATTTCTTTGCCATGTCCTACTTCCCAAACTGCGTTGGAAGCCTCGAACACGTTAACATATAAGCACTGAGGCACTCTCAATCAGTGATGAATCAAGTGTGTGAACCATCTTGTTGAAAATTAAACATCAAAACAACTCTTTTGACACCAAACTTGAGCTTTATTCTTCATGTACTTGAAGTGTGACATGTAAATACGTCACAGAATCACAGCAATCATATGTACACAATAAATAATGAAGTATACCAACCAAAAATACGACATAAAGTGATAAAAAGCTGGCAGTTTTCAGCCGACTGGGCCACCACTTCTGGTGGCCATTCGCTTCCGAACACACATACTTGTCTCGGTGGTTCTTCCATTTTTTTTTTTAATGCAATCGCTGACCTTGCCATTTGGCAATCTTTATAATGTCTTGACGATGTCAAGCAATGTCTTGCTCTTCGATGATCCTCCAGTCGGCTTGGTCCATTTTTGTGTGTAGCAGAATGTTTGAAAATGGCGGTGCTTTTGCGCTGAACCGGAAACAACAGTCTGAGCGGACCAATCACAGTCCCTTTCCGCCACGTCATACATGTCTACGCGACGCGAAGGTTAGAAAATTTGAGAGGAGCGCGTCACGCTACGGCGCAGGGTCGTAACTCGGGTCTTCCTTGATGGCGCAGGTCTGACGCGGAAGCATAACTCGGCCTTTACTTTATTCAGCTGCTTCAGACATCAACACTGGCAGAATGAAACTAAAATAAAATGAAATTAAATCAGTCTCATTTTCAATAACAGCAATTCAAAATTGCTTTTACAAGCAGCTGCTAATACAGCAATAACAAACAATTAGCATGCATCAGTTAGCGTCCGCACATCATCGAAAACAATCAAATCAACTCACTCCAAGTATTCGACCACAGTTGAAAACGCACAATAAACGGTACAAAAGGGATTATATACAGCCGTCGCATCTGGATGCTTCACAAATAACAAACGTCACCTCTCTCACTCGGCTGTGCTCTTCCTCATGTGTGCGGTGGGCACACGTGTACTACCTGCTTTCCGCTTCCTGCACCAAAATAAAAGCATACATCACAAAACAAAAGTCAACATGTAACAAAAAAAGAAAAAAACAGCGAGACTGAGGCGTCGTAAAGTCGAAGTCAGGTACGTCGTAACCCAGGGACAACCTGTATATATTATAGCTTCATTCTTGTACTGTTATAAATGTAATACTACGACTTTATTCTCGTAGTCCTGTTTGATTCTTTCTTTCTTTCTTTTTCTTTGGCCCTTACACTCTTTCATAAGCAACGTGTTAAAAAAAAATTATACGAGCTTACAAAATCGGCTTTAGCCATTGGCAGTCGGCTATTTTTTTTTTTTTTTTTTTGTCTTTTTTTAATGACACAAGCCTTTGAAAATCCCATATCAGTTAACTTCTACCGACGACGCTCCCCTAGGACCGGATTTTGTTTCGGACCAGATACGCCGACGACATCCACGTGCTGAAATACTCCAGCTGCTCCAGCATCAAGACGTCGGACCACCGGCCCGTCGTCGGCATCTATGGCGTCAAGCTCAAGGCCGGCCGAGATACGTGAGTACTGAAGGTTGACTGATATACAGTGTATCACAAAGGTGAGTACACCCCTTGCAGTTCTGCAGATATTTAACTATATCTTTTCATGGGACAACACTGACAAAATGACACTTTGACACAATGAAAAGTAGTCTGTGTGCAGCTTATATAATAGAGCTAATTTATTTTCCCCTCAAAAGGCCTCAAAATATAGCCATTAATAACTAAAACCCTGGCAACAAACGTGAGTACACCCTTTAAAAACTACATCCCTAAATGTCACAATTGAGTACTGCTCGTCATTTTCCCTCCAAAATGTCATGTGACTCGTTACAGGAGTGCTGTCAGCATTGATGAAGAAATTGAAGAGGTGGGGGGTCAGCCTTTTAGTGCTCAGACCAATTGGTGTGCATGGCTTTCACCCCTGGAGGAAGCCTCTTCTGAAGACAGTACACAAGAAAGCCCGCCCATCTCATCAGACCATAGGACATGGTTCCAGTAATCCATGTGCTTTGTTGACATGTCTTCAGCAAACTGTTTGCGGGCTTTCTTGTGTACCGTCTTGACAAGCAGTACTCAATTTGGACATTTAGGGCTGTAGTTTCTAAGGGGTGTACTCACTTTTGTTGCCAGGAGTTTAGACATTAATGGCTATATTTTGAGTTATTTTGAGGGGAAAGTAAATGAACTCTATTATATAAGCTGCACACAGACTACTTTTTATTGTGTCATTTTGTCAGTGTTGTCCCATGAAAAGATACTTAAATATCTGCAGAAATGCGAGGGGTGTACTCACTTTTGTGATACGCTGTATTGGTCAGTCGGATAACTCTTATGTTCGCCGTTTGGGTGATGCTCCTTCTTATAAAGGTCAACCTATGTAATGACCGGCCGATGGTTATATTTTTGGACGATAGGCAAGGCCAGGCGAGGGAAATTTATTTGTACAGCACAATTCAACAGAACAACAATTAAGAAATATAAATAAAAAAACATAGAATGATACATAAAAGTCACATTACATCATCAAGACAGTAAAAACAAAAACAATTGAAACAGGAAATAAAAATAGAACCGAAAAGTGCATGAAAAGCAGAAACCGTATACAGTGGTACCTCGACATAAGAACGCTTCTTTAGATAAATATTCAGTTTACGAAAGTTGTTTTCGCTTCAGATTACAAAAAAAAATCATAACACAAAAGATAAGTATTTCCCGTTGGTGGAAAATTTGAAACGTGATGCCATAAAATGCGCCTGTACTGTCCTCGCTAAGACTACAGTGCTTAGTCTTGTTAGGGTCCACAAATGCGGAAACACGGTTGGAACTCAAAGCAGACAAAAACCGAAGGATGCGTTCAAGGGTTTATTAAATACTGTACAATCAAAAATAGACGCAATCGCGGAGAAGGGGGAGTAACAAAATGGGACCGTGACAATTGGTCGACGGGATCAATAACATAACCTCAGCAGAGAGCCAATAAGGCAACAAAAAGAAACACTCTGCACAAGCTAGAGGATTTCAGAACAAAGGCGGCAGACGAACAAGCTAGCAAGTGCACGAGACTCGAGAGTAAAGGGTTTTAAATTACGACCAGTAAGTCAATACCCTTCTCTTGGATCGTCTGCATTTATATACTAATGTTGATGAGCTGGAATTGGCTCCCACAGTAACACAACAAAATCTGACCAGCAGCAGAATGTGACAAGTCTAAGCTAGACAGCGAGCTAAACTCCGAAAGGACGATGTGTGTTTTGCTCTATTTATTGAGCGTAAAACTAAAAATGAAAATGAAATAATGCTTGCTTCAAAAATAAGATTTTTAGAAATATGTACTGTCCGTTATTATGCTGGCGGGGAAAAAAAACGTGCAAATCGATGATGAATTTACTTTAAAAACTTAGCTTCTTACCGCGTTTACCATAATGATGACAACACATAAACGCCGCATCAATTTGCGCACGTCTATGTATATAATTTTTTCCGACTGATGTTCTGATGCATGAATTAATCGAAACAATATTTTTAGCGTCCGTGAACCCAGAGTATCCAATAATAATTTGAACGCAGAACGGATTGAAGAAATTTTGTCCAGTGTTTGCTCGGAGTGGGGGTTTTTTTCTCACTACTATGTCTAAAAATATACATTATTAAATGAAAGAAAATCAAATAAATTTTCTTCATCGCTGCTACACGCTGGTTCTGAAGTTGTTTTTCCCTTGATTTCCCGCATCACTTGGTCGCTCCCGAGAGTTCAGTGCATTTGAGTCGCGCGTGAGTAGTTTAATCAAGCAAACAGTATACAAACAAAATAAGTAGATAATAATAAAATGTAAATGCATGCTTGTGAATTTGCTGTGGTTTAGCACAATACTTTTATCGCACAACCAGTTTTTCTTTTTGTAACGTTTTTTCCTGCGACTTCCACACCCCCTCTGCCAGTCGCCGTTTAATCAGCCACTTCGCTCGCCTTTATCGCCGCAAGGACTCGACCTACTAACCTGGCTCTCGATCAACTCCCCTGGTTGCACAAGAAAACAGCTACTTATCATATTTTATGGAGTAAGAGAGACTGTGAGCCTTGTGAAAAGCTGTACTATTTTCAGTGAGATCGGAATTGTTATTTTCTGTTGTCATTCTGATTGAACTACAGTTCCACACAAACATACATCGAGATATCATTTCGCTTAGAAATTTGAGGAGCGAGAGCCATTTTTTCAGTGCCCCAAACTTAAAAATAAATAAATAAATAAAAATAACACATTTATCTTGCTTTCCTCGGCCGTGACTAATGTGCCCACAGAACAGCATGCTATCACTGCGCCGGCACGTGTGCTAATGGACGCGCTCTGGGTTTGCCACAAAACACGCACCATCGCCGGGAACGCACCCTACTGAGGGGGTTCAGAATCGGTATCTTTCAAACTAAATTTTTCTAGCCTCTGAGTTTGTAGAACATTTTGGAAGACATTTACATACTGCTGAGTAGGCACCATATTTTATTTCTGCATCATTGTAAAAAACAAAAATAATAATAATTTAAAAAAAAACACACAAAAAAGATGCTGTTAAGAAGATACTGGAAAATTGGTCTTGAATGTCCTTAAAGTGCTTGAATTTGGACATGAAAAGGTGTCCGAATACTGAGTATAGCCAGTATAATAGGCTGCTATGTTCACTGTTTGGATAATGATTTTTGGTAGTTGTGACTTTGCACCACCTAGTGGCCAGTTTTACAAAAAGTGGCTAAAGAAAATACAGCGGTACCTCGACATACGATCGCTTCGACACACCATCTTTTTGACATTCGACGTAAAATTTGACTTGCCATTTGTTTCTACGTCCAACGACATGCTCGAAATACGACGATTTATGGCAGCACCGCAGTTTCTTTGATTTCCCTCAAGACGGACGCACGGCAGATTTTCGTGTGAGAGAAATCAACATGGCTTCCAACAATATTATTGCAGGTGGTGAAAACAGGGAAAAAACATTTGGCTTACCATTGAAATGAAGACGGGGCCTAGGGTGAGGCTTGCTGTCCCTTGCCGGTGGGGTGGGCACCCCCTGGTCGCCGGCGCTTGGTGTGGCGCCTGCTCGGGGTGCGGGGTGGGTGCTCGGTGGGTGGGAGGGGGGTGGGCGGTCGCGGAGGCACCGTGGGTGGTCTGGGGCGGGGATTGATCGGGGCCCTGACGCTTCTTCCGCCCTGGGGCCGGTGGTTCTGGTGGACGGGGCCACGCCCGCGGGAGCCTGCCTCTAAACTCACGCACTTCTCACTTCGGCACTGTAAATATTTTTCATCCTGGCACTTACATGCTCATACATTTCTCCGGGGAGAGGTGGGACGGGGCTTTACAGTCCCAGCCCGACTCCCCCCTGTTTTTAATGCACCACACACCAAGGTTGTGGGATGGTTGGGACCTGTTGGGGGGGGGGGGCCTCACGGCTTCCTCCTCACCACAGGCCCCGCCATCCCTGCACCTTTTTTAAATGCACCACACACATCATACTCCACAGGAGAGCTCCGGCAAAGGGCGGTGGGACGGGCGGCTGGGCAGAAACTGCGGTCCCACTGCCCCAAGCCAAGCTCTCCTATTTTAATGCATACATTGCACTACCCTCCCCTCACACCCCCATCACGGTGCTGGGTGATGGCTGCCAGTCGGGAACCTGGCAGCCACAGTAATAGGGTGGTAGGTGGGTCCCACACTTTTTCTATATGGCGTGGCTCCCGGGGTGTGGCCTCCCCTCTGCCTCGGCTGCCGGCCGCGGGAGTGGGTTGGGGGGTCGGGTCTCCGATCTTGCATCGCCCCGTGGCAGTTCCTGGGCGTTCTCCTGCCTCCGCCTTCCCCTCTCTTCTCTGGCTGGGCATCCGCCCTGCGCTCCGTCGCAGGTCGCTGGCTGTGCGCCGGTGTATCAGCGGGGTGTCGCCTGCACCGGCGGGGGACCCTGCCTTGCCTGGGGCTTGGTGGACCGCTGGGGGTCCCATGGCGTGCCGTGCCGGTTGGGGGGCTGTGGCTGTGGCTCGTGGCCCGGGTGGGCGGGCGGGGGTGGGTGTAGGCGTGGGGTTGGTGATGCGTCCCCTCCTGCAATCCCTGAAGGCCGGTTGATGGGCGCGCGGGTGGCCCGGGGGACCACCCTGGGTCCCGGGGGGGGGGGGGCGATGGCTCCTTTGCTGGGCGGCGGGAGGAGGGATGGGCTGCGCATGGCCCCCCCGCCCCCCCGGGCTGGCTGGGTGGGGGCCATGGCCCTGGGTTGGCGCCCACGCGGTTTCTCCGCCCGTCTGCGTGGCTGCCGCGCGCCCGGTGGGGTTGCGTGCTGCTGGATGTGGTAGGGCATGCTCGGGTTGGGGGTTCCGGTGCCGGGATTGGCGATGCGGCGGCGTAGGGTTGGTCGCCAACGGGCTTACACTCATAAGAGATTCACACGATTACTGGGTTCTAGATCACAGAACTGATTTGTGTACACTCTACCCCTTTCAATCACTTAGCTTATAGTCTTATAGACACCCCCACCCCCATTCCCCTCTTTCACTGGCCAATAGGCCCCCACATGGTGTAAACCGGAAATACATCTCGCTGACGATAGCACCAGCATATTAGTAACTAGTTTAGATGTTCAATGTATTTCTTGTTGTTTGTGTGTTTCTTTTCTTTCTTCTCTTGTATTTCTTTTCTTCTGTCCCCCCATAATCCCTTCCTGTTCGCTGCTTTGTCATAATAAAAAGGTATTTTGAATGATCACAATGGGAGTATGTCAGACTCTCAATGTGAAACATTAAAACTGTTCAGAATCCGGGCACTTAGACTTCCATTCTCTGTGTCAAACAGCTGAACAGGACAGGTTTTAAAAAAAAAAAAAAAAAAAAGAAATGAAGATGGACATGATTAAAAAATATGAGCGTGGGGTGCGCATCCGTGAACTGGCTCGACAATACGGCCATAGACGGTCTATGATCTCAGCGGTCTTCCTCCGTTCGCCAGTCTTTATAAGTAAAAGGTTACAATAATTATTATTATTATTGTAACATCGCTAAAGACATCACCAGCTTCGTCAGGTTTTTAATCATTTATTTCAGAACTTGTGCAACACAACATGCCTACTGTTTGCCGCAGTTGACGCAAAGTCACAGGAAAAAGTCCACCTTCACTCTGACACGTCAGCCATGCGGTGCGTTCAGGTACACCGCGCAAAAATACATCTGCCACATTAGAACCTGATTCGTTACATTAATACAGGTATTATCATTATTAATACTATTATTATATTTCGATGTTTATTCATAATTTACTTGATTTGCTCTGTGTAATTGCTATTTGCAATAGTACCAGCAGTATTTATTAAGATTTCATGTAGGTTTTCGGGCTGTGGGACGAATTCATGGAATTATAATGTATTCTTATGGGAAAATCTTGCTCCACATACGACCATTTCGACTTACAAACAATGTCCTGGAACTAATTAATTTTGTATGTAGAGGTACCATTGTAATTTACTTGGCATTTATATAACGAGTGTAGAGCTGAAACGAGTACTCGAGCAACTCGAGTAACTCGAGTTTAAAAACTGATCCGAATAATTTTATTCACCTCGAGTAATCGTTTGTTTTGACAGCTCTAAGCTTCACGTTTTGCTCGGACAACTTTTAATGCGGGACAACGCGCTGTCACGTGCGGAGTGGAAGAAGGAAAAAAAAAAAAACTTACTGCAGCCGACAGCCGCCACAAACGACGCCGACGTTGCTAAATACTAGCCCGCACGATGCTACGTTGGTAACAGATACTGTCTGATGCGTCTCATAGAGATCACATGTATGTTGAAGTAGATGCGAAATGACAGACTCGGCCGCGTCTGGGTAGCGTTAGCAAACAGCCGCCATCTTAAAGCAGTAGAGCGCTAAGCGCTAATAAAGAGCGCTAAACGCTAATAAATAAGATTAACGTTACTGTCGCTACTAGCTCACGTAACGTTAGCCCTGCGGAGAGCTAGGTTTCAATTAATTATGACCACTGTCGATGCGTGGCTAACGTGTCTTACATACAGGCTTTAACATAACATAGCATTGTGGAGTGATGAGGGTGTAAAATAAAAACATAATCATGCTAACTATCAATTTTAGCTTAATAGTCATTGCTGGATAAAACACCAAGTAGCACTGGTCCCTAATGTGCTCCAATACAGCCTGTATCATACATTTATTTTGAACACTGCAAAAACTCAAAATCCTATCAGGACTTACAGTTTAGACTAACTTAAAACTTAACTAGAACTTAAAAATGGCTTGACACAAAGAGAAATTCAATTGAAACACGTGGGAAAAAATCCTAACTTTTAAGTGATGTGTGTTATCAAGCGTAACGGCATTTTTAGGTAATATATATATATATTTAATAAGATCTAAAAGTTTTTTGAGTGAAAGCAGTGACTTAGTCTTTTCTTTAAATTGTAGTTACATCTGAGATGCAATAGTTGGCTGTTTTCAACAATATACATCGAAAATAAAGACATTGATTGACTGAAAATGGTTCAAGATTAGATGAAATGTCTTGTTTTCTCATGTATATTTATAATTGCTCTTCACCTAAAAATATTTGTTTTATCCGATTACTCGATTAATCGATAGAATTTTCAGTCGATTACTCGATTACTAAAATATTCGATAGCTGCAGCCCTAAACGTGTGTTTACATGATTGGCTCTACACATGGTCAGTCGCTTATAGCCAGTTTTAAAATATATCGGTCGATCCCACTGGTACTAATTTGGCTGCTTTTTTTTCTTTCCCAGAATTCCATTGGGAGCGGGCCAGTTTGACTGCAGCCTGTACCTGGAGGGCATAAAGAGGAGGATCAGCCGAGAGCTCAAGCTCAGGGAGGCCGCCAAGAACCAAAGCAGCGTCTGCGCCGTCTCCTGAAACGCCTGACAGTATCGTCCGCCGCCAGCGATCCCTCATCAAATGGATCGAACTCATTTCAATTGACGGCACGAGCGTGAAAAAACCTCTACCAGCATGGCCACATTCCCATCAAAGTCAATGCATTGATTTTCAAATGAGGTCTTAATTATCTTATTTCTCAACTGAATTTTTTTTTATCAATGTCAACGCATCTGCAATTGGTACTGCTAGATGTCCAATCCATTTAAAGAGGGAGTGCTAGTATTGACTATGAAGAGAACGTCGCTCCTACCAACATGGCCACTGTGAGGCCATTTTAGTTTTAGTAGTATTTTAGTTTGTTTCATGCTTCTGCCTTGAATTAAAACCATCTTATCACTAGTAGATGTCAAATCAGTTTGAAGCGTGAGGGTTGGCGACGAAGAAACGTAGTTAGTTCGTTCGCCGCCAACCCTCGCACTTCAATTGGGTCAGACGTTTAAGTGCCGTCAATGGCAGCCAGGGATTGTAAGTGAAAATATTCCACACGTTTGAGAGCTACTGGATAACTCCTATTAAATGTAACTTGTCCAAGCACTAAAAATGTTGTCATTTCCGTGTTAAAAAGTGCCTATTCACGTTTCCTCAGGATCTCCTTTTCTACTAAGCGCTGAAATAAAGAGTTTTTAAGAAAAAATCAAGGGGGAATAGTCTGCTTTTATTTCACAATTGATGTCAGTTTCAGTCAGATCAAAAACGATTTCTCCAAATTGTCAATAAATTGCAATGGTATTGACGCAAAATGGCCGAAAAAGTTATAACGGCTATCCAAATAGACTTGTATGACTGTTGAGGTGGTTGCAGCTCAACGTTGCATTCGTAGGAAGAATTGACGGGGAATAAGTTGTCTTTTTGCCAAAACTTGGCGTGTTTAATTTCCACTGACATGCGGATACATCCTCTCTCATTGCTGTCTTCACAGGCAGTCCCACAAATCAAAGTAATCAAAGTCAAACACAAAGAAGTAATAAAAGTAGCACTTTAGACAATTAAGTCCCATCCTGCCATCTTGTGGATAAAAGATAATATGTCAATAATAACAAGCAATAGGAACATTATTTCAACATCAACTGAGGACACATTTATGAATACAAAACATTTCCTCCACCATTTCTCTCAACAGTGACGCATCAATTGATTTCAACAAGACGTGACCTGGAAAAGCAACCAAATCAACAGCAAATCAATGGAAAGTTTGCTTTTAGCAAACCTTATTTATGTGACTTGGTGGTTGAAAATCGATTGTATATATGTTTTTTCAAGTAGGTTATGCCATTAATTCACTGCATCGCTGATATTTATTTTGAAAAATCGTTGAAAGGTGATCAATTGATAAGATACTGTATTATAAATGACACATTCCATTTACTTTAATATCCCTGCAAGACCTCCCAAAGTTACAAAATGTAAGTCATGGCTGTCAAACCGGTCCTCAAAGGGCCGCTGTGGGTGCTGGATTTCATTCCAACCAAACGAGATGAATACCTTTTCACCAATCTGGTGTTTTACAAGTGGAATCAGTTAATCGCTGCTGGTTTTAGCAGAAATCTTGGTTGAACTGTCTGTGCTGAAGACCAGGACCCACTGCGGCCCCTTTGTGGAATCGGTTTGACACCACTGAAGTAAATTTTATGGATGATGAAGGCAAGTTTGGACACAATGAGCTGGAAGTAGTAGTAAGGGATGGGATGTTAATTAAAAGTCTGATGAATCAGAATCTGACTGTCAATCTATGACCAGAGGTGGGTAATGTAGCCAAAACCTTTACTCGCTTAAGAGTAGCGTTACTTCAGAATAATAATACTCATGTAAAAGTAGTCATCCAAAAAATGTACTCAAGTACAAGTAAACTATTTGGTGAAAAGAATACTCAAGTAATGATTGTAAGTAGTAGCCACTTCCGATGTTTTTTTTTTAAACAAATTTTCAAAATAATAAACAACAACAAAGCAAATGTTATTTTTTTCTCACCACAGTTACCTATATGAACTGTTATTATTATACTGTACCATAACTGTACCACATTAAGCCAAAGAAATACAAAAACAAACAAAAAAAAAAACATTGAATTCCAGCGAGAGAAAAAAAATCGTCCAAAGAGCATGAGGGCCCTCTAGTGGAGAAAACATTTTCTATTATAAAACTGAAAGGATCATATCTTTTTTTTTCCCCGTGGTCAATCTGTGCCAAATAAAAACAGAGAGAGATTCAAATCCACGCTTTCAAGTCATGTTGACGGCGGTGCTCTATGTCAAATACTTCATTTTTTTTACGGTGGTTTAAAGACGCCATGATAGACGTGATCACACAACGGCAAACTAGAGTCTGATTGGTATAATGGAGTCATGAGATTATTGTTGCGACTTCTCATTGGTGAAACTGGTTGAGCCACAGTTGGCGTCTCTGGCAAAAAAAAAAAAAGTCAAGTCTAATTCAGTATGTATAATAAAGAGGAAAAATGTAACGACTAGTGTAGCGGAATAGCATTTCGTCTTTCTTCACAAATCTACTCAAGTAAAAGTCAAAAGTATGGCTTAGTAAAACTACTCTTAGAAGTACGTTTTTCACCAAAAGTTACTTTTTTCCAAAAGTTACCCAAGTAAAAGTAACGGAGTAAATGTAACGCATTACTACCCACCACTGTCTATGACCTTGACTAAAGGTCATTGATTCACAGTCACTACCATATAAAGTGATTTCATTGCTCATCTTGAATGGACAAAGATTTGGAACCAATAACATGAAAAGTGACATTCAAGATGATTGGTAGGGCAGTGTTTTTCAACCAGTGTGCCGCACACTAGTGTGCCATAAGAGATCGTCAGGTTTGCCGCGAGAAATTATGCATTGTCGCATTTTTTTTTTTGTCTTCGTCAGGCAGAGTAGCAGTTGGAAGGAAGGAGTAGGTAGAAGGTTACGGTCATGTGCAAATGAACGAGGTATTGCTCATGTAGTTTTCAAGAACTGCTCGGATTTCGAGCCATCAGCCACCTCATCCATATGTGATGACTGTTAATCCTCCTGTCTGTTTTATTTCAATGTGTTTTATTCAAACACATTGTCGAGGACAGCAAGGTGGCTGATGGCTAGAAAACCAAGCAGTTCTTGAACGCGACACGAGCAGCTATCCAGCAGCGCCCTGGTGCCAAGCAAGTTTAAACGTCATCTCCAAACGAAACACCCATCTCTTCAAAACAGTTTGATGGACTATTTTGTTCGCCTTCATGAAAACACAGAGAAACAGGCAACTCTTGAGAAAAACTAAAAAGGTTAATTAGAAGGCCCTCAAAGCCTTGTTGCTGAACTTGTTGCTAAATCCAAAAAGTACCACACTGTGGCAGAGACATTAATACCACCTAGCTGCAAAGCCATTTACAGCAAGATGCTTGGCCCTGATGTGTTTAAAGACATTGCTAAAGTCCCCCTGTCTGATAATTCTGAGCTTTTCAAGCCTAACTGCCATTAAAAAAAAAAAAAAAAAAAAAAACAGAGAGACTGAGAGGTGTTGAAGAAGATTCCTGCCAGGATATCGGCTTTGTGTTCATCTAACCAGGCTCAAGTTTCACACTGAGTAAGTACAAATATTGAGAAATTATTTTATCATTAAAAATTACTGTACAGAAAGTAATTTTGAAACATTTTTGGTTTGTGGTGTGCCGTGAGATTTTTCCAATGTAAAAACGTGTCTCAGAAAAGGTTGAAAAACACTGTGATAGGGTCTCATATTGATATCATTTGTTGTTTTTGTGAAGTACTAATATTTATTTTGGAACCATCCTTTTTCAACACAGCTATGGAAATGTATTTTTGGGCACTGTGTTTTGAACATATTTTAGCTTCCCTGTTTATCCATACTAATATGAAACAGCATTTTCATCTAATAATACTTTCCCTATCACACAACTCTTTTTTTGTTGTTGTTGTTGACTTAAAAATGAAGCCTAACAATACATAAGATGATTTGAGCATGGTTTATGTGTTTATATTTAGAAGATTTCTTTTGTCGTTTATTATTTGATCTCATTCAATCCAAACCACCCAATCCTTTCACTCATACTGTACACACACAAAAATGATATTGTGGGATGACTCTGCCTACCTCAAAACCAGTGTTTTGGCACTATGTTTTATGTTATAATTGTGGGGATGACTTGCAAAGCCCCTAGGGCTGCAGCTATCGAATATTTTAGTAGTCGATTAATCGATGGACTACTTAGTTCCAATAATCGAATAATCGGATAAGGAACATGACAAATTAAAATAACTGAGCCAAGCCTCAAACGGGATTTTTTTTTTTTAATTAAAAATGAGGATCTATGTAAAACAAAAGAACAATTGGCTAATTTACATAGAAAAAGTCTGCTAGCTTAAATGCTATAAAATGCGTGTTTTTTTTTACAATGCTCTTAACAAAAGGTTCAGACACATATTCCCACAAAAAATGGTTCAATATACCTATAAACTAAATTATGAATGTGTTAAAAAAAAACATTAGCTCAAACAAAAACTTAGCTTAACGGAGCAGTTGGATTCAGCCATACGAAAAGAGGCAGACCAGAGGACAGTGTATCCACCCTAATCAATAAAACTAAACCATTTCAACGCCACTTCAAATAAACGAATACTCGAAGCAACAAAATGTAATTCGAATATTTTTTTCTAATTGAATACTCGAGTTAATCGATTAATCATTGCAGTACTAAAAGCCCCACATATAATAGTATTCCTAATTTTTTCTCCACTTTTTCGGGCTGCCACACAGCCCATTCACACGCTTTGACCAATTCTCATCGCTCCAGCTTTGAAACATTCCAAAAATTCACATGACGCAGGCTCTTTCGATGTCACCCTGACATTTAAGTTGCGGCAAAGATGCAGGTTTTCTGTCAAATAAAGAAGGTTATAGTTTTAAAACAAACAAAAAAACTTTTTAATGTACTGTATTTTTTTTCATTTTATTATTTAATTTCAGTATTTTAAAAAATTGTATTTTATTTTAAACATTTTTTTAACAGGAAGTGACCTAGGAGTGCCCTAAAATTTAGAAGGGGTAACTCGTAAATTTCCCCCAAGTTAGGAGGAAGTGACCTGGGGTTGCCCCAAAATTTAGAGTAAACGGCCCAAAATGAACAGGAAGTGATCAAAAAAATCATCAGAAAGTAACCCAGAAATGCACCACTTTGTGGACCTGTGTCATATTTTATTGCAACTCCACTTGTTGTCATACATAAGTGGCTGCGACAGCGATCAGGCCGAGTGTCATCGTGATCCATGAGGGCGACGTCGTCGAGGCCGCGTCAGTGTCGGCGTCAAGGCAACCACTCTTTTTCAGACACTCACGCCGCTCGCAGTACGCGCCTGCGTGACATCGTCGGCACGTGAGGTGGGCACGTGACATCGGTACCTGATGAGCTTACCTGCAAAGCCCTCGGCGCAGTCGCAGCGCAGGAAGTCGACGCAAGTGCCGCCGTTCTGACACGTCCGGACCTCATCGCACACGTTAACTGCGCGACAGGCGACGCGCGTCACTCGGTGACCCCTCAGGCCCCTTCCCCTCAGAGCGTACCTGTGCAGCCGGCCTCGCCCACTCTCCGCGTGTATCCGGGCAGACATTGGTCGCAGCGCCTCCCGGTGGCGCCGTCTCTACACTGGCAGTCACCCGAGGCGGCGCAATGCCGTGAGCGGCTGCCCGCCGTGTCACACTGGCACTCTGACAAGACAAGACGACGACAGTGTCTTCACTCGCTCAATGTTTTTAGGTGGCCAGTTTGCTTGTTTGTTTATAGTTGGGATTCTTGGCAAAGCAGGAAGTGACCCAAATCAACAGAAAGTGACCCAAAGCCAAAAGAAAGTGAACCGGAAATGCTTGAAAAATGAACAGGAAATGACCTGTAAATGCCCCAAAATTAACCAGGAATGACCCAAAATCAACAGTAAATGTCCCAAACTTAACATGAAGTGAAACAAATTCAACCCTTACAGTCCTCAAAATGAACTGGACGTTACACATAAATTCCCCAAAATTAACAAGGTGTGACCTTCTATAAATTACCCAATATATAGTGGGGCAAGTAAGTATTTAGTCAACCACCAATTGTGCAAGTTCTCCTACTTGAAAAGATTAGAGAGGCCTGTAATTGTCAACATGGGTAAACCTCAACCATGAGAGACAGAACGTGGGGAAAAAAAACAGAAAATCACATTGTTTGATTTTAAAAGAATTTATTTCCAAATTAGAGTGTTAAATAAGTATTTGGTCACCTACAAACAAGCAAGATTTCTAGCTTTCAAAGAGGTCTAACTTCTAACGAGGGCTAACGAGGCTCCACTCGTTACCTGTATTAATGGCACCTGTTTTAATTTATTATCGGTACAAAAGACACCTGTCCACAACCTCAGTCGGTCACACTCCAAACTCCACTATGGCCAAGACCAAAGAGCTGTCGAAGGACACCAGAGACAAATTGTAGACCTGCACCAGGCTGGGAAGACTGAATCTGCAATAGGTAAAACGTTCGGTGTAAAGAAATCAACTGTGGGAGCAATTATTAGAAAATGGAAGCCATACAAGACCACTGATAATCTCCCTCGATCTGGGGCTCCATGCAAGATCTCACTCCGTGGCGTCAAAATGATAACAAGAACGGTCAGCAAAAATCCCAGAACCACACGGGGCGACCTAGTGAATGACCTACAGAGAGCTGGGACCACAGTAACAAAGGCAGTGATCAGTAACACAATGCGCCGCCAGGGACTCAAATCCTGCACTGCCAGACCTTAGTGACGGGATCTGTCGTTCACTTGAGTAAACGAATCCATTCCGGTTCGTTCAGTAAAAAGATTCGTTCAAACGAATCGTTCAACGAATCGTTCGCCCCCCTCATCTCCCTCCCCGCCCAAATGAATCGTTCGGTTAGTGAACGGGAAGTGACGTTGCCGAACGAATCACCAAAGACCGCTTCGCAGTATAACTGAACGGGAAGTGACATTGCTTGGTCCCTCCCTCTCTTGCACATTGACCACTCGTCGTAGTTTCAGAAATGAGTGACAGGCGATATCATTCTGCTTACACAGACAGCCTCGTCTCCCTCCCGCTGCTGCAAAAGCGAGGGAGAACTTCCGCGTCGTCTGTCCTAGTTCTATGGGCTCAAAGTCATGGCTCGTGCTTGCATTTCGATTTAGGACACGGTTAAACATTTTCCTTTTGAGGGGGAAGTGGGGGTTTGGGGTCGGGGGCGCACGGACTTTCTTTAGCATGATCTCGCTCACATATACAATGCTGCTGCAGTGCTGCTACCAGCCAACGCGGCATGCTTGCTGTCACGAAAATACAAATAAATCGAAAGTTTAATTTCTAAATATGGAACGACCAACACATCATATTTACCTCTCGCTCTATTGTATTTTTGTTTTTTATTATTAAGATGATCGTATTGAATTTTTGCACTGGTATTAATAAATAAAATCCGGTCAGCTCCCCTGTCGTCCCCGCATCTCAGATCGTCAAATGCTGACGAGAAATAATTGTTTGCTCTTTATGATGTCGCCTTTCTACTCTCATTAGTCTGTTAAGAAAAATGTAGACATATTGCGACATCTCCCGTGTCCGCCCGCTTTGTTTTTGGGCGCTTGAGTAGCACATGATGGACGGATTGACATAATTTGTCAAACCAACCACACCCTCTGACACGAAAAGAAAAAAAAAAAACACTCGGAAAAAATTGACATGTATATACAGTTTCATTGCAAATCAGTATTATGGTGATCATACTAAATATTCTTTTTTTTTCTGTGCACATATGAGGTAAATATCGCTGCCATGAAGCCTCCATATAGTGACAGTTCTCTGCCCGCTTCACTGCCGTCACGCGACCGCAGCTCAGCTTTTGCTTGCCTCGTAGGTACGCGTTTTAAATTACTGTAAATTTGATAGTATATAGTCATAGGTACAGTCCCGAGTCTGTTGAGAAAAGTAGAACACTAAACCATGCTCGCTAGATTTGTGTGGTGTTTTTGTCTGTTTGAGCAGCATTTGATAGGCTCCACGTTAACAAATATGTGACAAAGTCATTTCCTTTCATTGTATGACTCGTACACCGCATAGTCATTACTGGAAAGTCAAGTTAGCAGCAAGCTAGGTCAGGAACCGGAGGACCGAATCACTGAACGGGAAGTGACAAAACTCAGTCTTTCCCCCCTGCCTGCACGCTGGCTGCTTATTGGCCACACGTGGAAATGAGTGACAGACGCCTTGATTCTGTTTCCGCTCCCTCCCCTGCCCGCGATGAAGCTGGCGTCTGATTGGTCGTGTGCGATGTCAGAAGACGCTGCCGCTTGCTCAACGCCCTCCCACGCAGCGAACAAGCGCCACCAACTTCATAGAACGAATCAGTGCAGATGGTGATTAGTTCGGTCTCGTTCACCCAAACAATTCGTTCAAAAAGAACGAATCGTTCGCGACCGATACAACACTACCAGACGTGTCCCCCTGCTGAAGCCAGTATACGTCCAGGCCCGTCTGCGGTTCGCTAGAGAGCATTTGGATGATCCAGAAGTGGACTGGGAGAATGTGTTACAGTCAGATGAAACCAAAATAGAACTTTTTGGTAGAAACACAGGTTCTCGTGTTTGTAGGAGAAAGAATACTGAATTGCATCCGAAGAACACAATACCCACTGTGAAGCATGAGGGTGCAAACATCATGCTTTGGGTCTGTTTTTCTGCAAAGGGACCAGGACGACTGATCTGTGTAAAGGAAAGAATGAATGGGGCCATGTATCGAGAGATTTCTAGAGAAAATCTCCTTCCATCAGCAAAGGCATTGAAGATGAGACGTGGCTGGGTCTTTCAGCATGACAATGATCCCATACACACAGCCAGGGCAACAAAGGAGTGGCTTCGTAAGAAGCATTTCAAGGTCCTGGAGTGGCCTAGCCAGTCTCCAGATCTCAACCCCATAGAAAATCTGTGGAGGGAGTTGAAAGTCTGTGCTGCCCAACTGCAGCCCCAAAACATCACTGCTCTAAAGGAGATCTGCATGGAGGAATGTGCCAAAATACCTGCAACAGTGTGTGAAACGCTTGTGAAGGGTTACAGAAAACGTTTGGCCTCCGTTATTGCCAACAAAGGGTACATAACAAAGTATTGAGATGAACTTTTGGTATTGACCAAATACTTATTTTCCACCATGATTTGCAAATAAATTCTTTAAAAATCAAACAATGTGATTTTCTGTTTTTTTTCCCCACGTTCTGTCTCTCATGGTTGAGGTTTACCCATGTTGACAATTACAGGCCTCTCTAATATTTTCAAGTGGGAAAACTTGCACAATTAGTGGTTGACTATATACTTACTTACACTGTATGAGGTGACCCCATAAATATCCCAAAATTAAAGGTGACCCAAAATCAACATGAAGTGACCTACAAATTCCCCAAGATTAACCGGAAGTGACCTGTAAATGTCCCAAAATTAACAGGAAGTGAACCAAAATCAACAGGACGTTACTAGTAAATTCCCAAAAATGGACAAGGAATGATCCGTAAAATCCCCAGGAAGTGACACATGGTTGAACAGAGGAGCAAGCACATTTACGTCCATTTTCTAGTCAATTTTGGAAATAAAACCAACTGAGAAGACGAAGACCGACCCACGCAAATGTCCTCGTGATCCAGCGGCAGGTCTGGGTTCCTGTAGTATCCGACGCGACAGTGTTGGCAACGGTGACCTCTGGTGTTGTGCTTGCAGCTCACACACGTCACCACGTTCAAGAAGTCCATGAAGCTGCAGCGGTTGGAGTGGCCGTTACATTCGCATTCTGACACAGAAGAGAGGTCAGCCAATATGGGATTTTCAAAATTTGAGGCCCATGTCCTTTATTTTAAAGCACGTTGATTAAGGAAAGACAATTAAAACACCAATGATAAATGGATGAAAACACTGAGAGTCCATTTTCATTTCAGCTACTTCCTTTTGTAAAACTGGCCACTAAGTGGTGCCAATAAACAGTTTTCAGATTATATCGGCTATATGTCAGTTGATATCAGCCGATCTCGAAAACAAGTCCATATATCGGCCGGCCAATATATCAGTCAATTTTAGGGAGAAAGATTATCCTCCAAAGAGTGAACACAACATTAATCCCTCTATATCGACATACATTTTTCGACCTAGAAAGAACCAGACCATATATCAGGCCCATATATCGGTCGACCTTCATGAGAAATATCCTTACTCAAACAGTGAACATTTTTCTCATTATATCGGCTGATGTAGAAAAAAACAACTTGTATATCGACCCAATATAATTGACCCGATACCCGATTGGTCGACCTTCATAGGAAAAATGATCACCCAATGATCACCATTATGGATATCGGCTTAATATCGGTCGATCTTGAAAAGAAAATGTACAGTATTGGCCGGATATATCGGTCGACCTTTAGTTTTGCGATGTGGGAGAAGCTGGCAGTGGGATGGGGCCAAATGCTGAAAGGGGAGGAGCTAGAGGACTCAGGGCAGGACTAGAAGGGCACGGGGCCAGTCTTACCCTGGAAGGTGACGTAGGCAATTTTAGAAAGTTGGCTACCCGTCGCGCTGCCGGGAATCAAAATCTTCTGAGTGGCTTCGTTGGTGAAAAAGCAAAACAAAAGTTTGCAACATGACAGAAATACACTCATGCTAATGCTAACACTGCTCTTTAGGTACCTTTTTTCTCGTAGCCTTTATCTTTCTTTTCTTCAGACTCTTTCTTTGCACTGGCTTCTGCTTTGTCTTTCTTCAAACCTTCAGCTTTGGTCTTCATAGCTGGTCAAGCAAACATATCAGCTTCTACAAATTCCTGTCAATAGAATGGACGTATCTCTTGCTTGCTAGCTCACCTTGTTGATTGGATTCCTGCTCTTTCCTCCATTTGTCAGAGTCTTGTTCTTGATTGGTAGCCAAAGAAGAACCCTCTCTCAGCTCCTCGACTGTGGCAGGTTTTGACTCCTGCTCTGGGATTCCTGGGCTGGACTCTGAAGATTCCTTTTCAGGTGCCTGAGAACTTGCATCTCCTGTTTCGGAATCCTTAACCGAGTCAGATCCAGAATCTGGATTGGAACCTTCTTTTTCAGGGCGTGTTGCAAGTCTGGTGGAATCCTGATCTACTGAATAAGATATAGAATCAGGATTGGAAACTTCTTTTCCAGTAGGTGTTGCAGGTTTGGTGGAATCCTGATCTACTGAGTCAGATCCAGGATCTGGATTGGAACCTTCTTTTCCAGGACGTGTTGCAGGTCTGGAGGTATTCTGATCTACTGAACCAGATCCAGAATCTGGATTGGAATCTTCTTTTCCTGAACGTGTTGCCGGTCTGGTGGCACCCTTATCTATTGAATCAGATTCAGAATCGGGATTGGAACCTTCTTTTCCAGGACTTATTGCAGGCCCAGTGGAATCCGGATCTACTGAATCAGATCCAGAATCTGGTTTGGAACCTTCTTTTCCAGGAGGTGTTGCAGGTCCGGTGGAATCCGGATCCACTGAATCAGATCCAGAATCTGGATTGGAACCTTCTTTGCCAGGACGTGTCCCAGGTCTGGTGGAATCCTGATCTATTGAGTCATATTTAGAATCTGGATTGGAACCTACTTTTCCAGGACGTGATGCAGGCCCAGAGGAATCCTCATCAGTTAACTCCAATCCAGAATAAAGATTTGAATCTCCTATTCCAGGTGATGTTACAGGGATCCTGGAATCCAATCCAGAATCTGGACCGGAATCGCCCGTTCCAAAAGATGCTTCAAGTCCGTTGGGATTTTGGTCACCAAAATCCAATCCAGAATCCAGATTGTCTGGTATTGCGGGTGTTCTTTCGGGGTCAGCAGAATCCACATCAACAGAATCCGATCCAGTATCTGGATCTGAATCTTGATTTTCTGTAAATGGGAAGGTGAAGTCCACTGGGGCCAGGTCTTCAGCAGACTCCAACCAATCTGGAGAAGTTTGTGTAGTTTCTTGCAGAGGAGCAGCAGTATCTGGAACTGGGGGGCTTTCCTCAGGAAGAAGTACTTCAGGAAGAGCTTCTGCTAAAGAAAAGGTTACTTCAAGAGACGGATTCTCAGGCGGGGAATTTGTGGCCAATGTGTTGGGCTGTGTTCCATCAGTTGGCGATTCAACCAAAGGGTCTTTTTCAGGTGGCGTGATTTGATCAAGACGGGTTTGCTGTCCATCTGGTGGAGATACTTCAGCTGGCGTAGCATTTACATTGGGAGAATTTGTTTCTGGAGGGACATCAAGAGAGGTTACATCAGGGGTCGCTATCTCGGGAAGGCTTCCAAGAGGAGGTACATCAGAGGACGGTGGATTTGATGATCTGTCAGGAAGAATTGCATCAGGGCTGGAAGGTACAATTTCAGGAAAAAAATCGAGAAGTCCGTCAGAAGCTCCAGTGCGGAGTAGGTCATCGGTAGCTGATTTATCAGATGATACTGTAGTAGTCCAAGAAGGTAGAGTGTCTCCTATGAGGACGGTGCTGTCAGATTGATTTACTTCTGCTAGCCAGGTACTTGAGCCTGAGAGTAAAAAGCTGCTGGTCGATGTCCACAAGGGCACAAAGTTTGTCTGGTCTGAGGGTGGAGTCACTGGTTCAGAAATAGACACCTGAGAGTCAGTGTTGTTTGAGGTCATCCAGGGACCACTGAGTGCTGATGTGCTAACATCAGGAATGGTTGCCGATGAAGCTAAGTACTCCTGAGTCAACCCCGAGTCTTGAACAGTAGAAGACCTCAAATTTTTGTCGTCACTTGCTGAGGTGTCAGCAAAGCCATTCACATCAAAAGCAGAAACACCTGCAGTCCAAGCAGAACTAGAAGATGACTCCACAGTAGAAGTAGGAGTAGTTGGCATAGTATCAGTTGTTTCCATCAGAGTCATGGTCACAAAAGTGGATGTAGTCCATGCAATACTAAGGTCAGTAACAGAAGTTGTGTCAAAAGAAGTGATGGCTGTAGTTGTCGAACTAAACAAATTACTACTAAAGTCAGTAGAAGCATCTAAAGCCAGAGTCGCCAAACTAGAAGTTGAAGAGTTACTAGTGGAAGTGGAATAAGTGTCAGTGATTCCACTTGTTGAAGAAGCACTTCTATCAGAGTCATCAGCCGCTGTTAGAGAAGAACATTTATGGCTTTTGAGTCCACTCTACAATAACACACTTTCACACACATAGGCAAAGACGATCCAATGTAGAAGTAACTTTAATACTAGTACTTGTAAACTTTAACCTTTGTCAAACCTGACCAGGAACTTCCATTTGAATCTTAAATTTGACTTGAAACCTCCATCAGCACATCATTTCTCATCAAGAAGCCTATTCAGAAACTCAAATTGGACGTAGAACTTCTTTCAGAAACTCAAATATAACCTGGAACCTCCTTCAGAACCTTACGTTTGACCTAAAACAGCTTTCAAGTCCTGAAATTCAAAGTAGAACCTCCAACAGATTCAGAAATATAAGCCTGGAACCTCATTCACCTAGAAACCTGTTCACAAACTCAATTTGCACCTGGGAGTTCTTTCAACCTGGAACCTGTTTGGGAACCCATAATTGGACTTGAAACTTCTTAAGAAACTAAAATTGAACCTGCAACCTTCTTCAGAACCCCTAATAGGACCCGAAACTTCAGAAACCAAAATTGAACCTGGAACCTCCTTCAGTATAGTGGTACCTCGACATACGATCGCTTCGACACACGATCTTTTCGAAATCCGACGTAAAATTTGACTCGCCATTTGTTTCTACATCTGACGAAATGCTCGAAATACGACAATCTATGACAACGTCGCAATTTTATTGTTTTCCCGCAAGACGGACGTACGGTGGATTTTCTTGTGAAAGAAATCAACTTGGATTCCAAGAATGTTAACGCAGGGGGTGAAAAAAGAAAAAAGCTGAGTTTACCTTTGAAATGAAGATGGAAATGATTGAAAAATTAGAGTGTAGGGTGCTCGTCCGTGAACTGCTTGACAATACTTCTCCGACCTCTGTTCGCCAGTCTTTATAAGTTAAGGTGACAATTATTACTGTGGTACCATTCCCAAAGAGATTGCCAGCTTCGTCAGGTTTCTAATCATTTATCTTAGAACTTGTGCAACACAACACGCCAACTGTCTGCCACAGTTGATGCCAGCAACAACAACACGTTGAAAGAGAAAGTAAAATGTCAACTGCACTCTCTCTCTCTCTTCCTTCAGCTTCACGGTGCGTCAGGTACACCACGCAAAATACATCCACACCATTAGAACCCGATTTGTTACATTATTACAGGTATTATTATTATTGCTATTATATTATTATTCCGATTTTTACTCATCATTTTTTTGTTTTGCTCTTTGTAATTGCTATTTGCAATTGTAACAGCAGTATTTATTAAAGACTTAATGTAGGTTTTCAGGCTGTGGAACGAAAAAATGGAGTTATAATGTATTCTTGTGGGAAAATACTGCTCGACACACGACCATTTCGACTTACAAACAATGTCCTGGAACGAATTAACTTTGCATGTAGATGTACCAATGTACCTTGAATTTGATCTGGAAGAAATTTTAAGACCTGAAATTAAAAGAAGAACATCCTTCAGATCCTTTTTCAGATCCTAAAGTTCCTAAAGATCCTAAAAGTTTAACGTGGAAACTTCCTGAGAACTTCATATTTGATGCGGAATCCCCTTCAGAACCTCATATTTAACCTTGAAGTAAATACAGGACCTCAGGTTGGACCAAGAACATTTTTCATAAACTCACATTTAACCCAGCACCTCCTTCAGAAACTTGCATTTCACCTAGAACCACCCTGAAAGTCTAAAATTCAAACTACAACCTCATTCAGATCCTGAAATTTGACCCGGAAACTTCCACAGAACCTCACACTTCACCTGGAACTCCCTTCAGAACTCCATATGTAACTAAGAAGCCTATTAACAACTTTAAATTGGATCTAAAACTTCTTTCGGAAACTCAAATTGAACTTGTAAGCTCTTTCAGTGCATTACAGTTGACCTAGTACCCCCTTAAATACCTGAAAGTCGAACTAAAACTTCATTCAGATTCTGAAATTCAACCCGAAATTGTCCTTAGAACCTCATATTGGTGTAGAACCTGGTATTTGACATGCATCCTAAAACTGAACCAGGAGCACTCCTTCAAAACCTCAAATTTGTATTGGAGCTTCTTTCAGAAGCGCTTACATGATCTTGATCCTGTAAAAACGGATCCCCAAATCTCTTGTAGGACCTCAAACATGAAGTCAGTAGAGTAGTGTGTGAGAGATTGAAACTGACGTCTTAATTCACACAAAAGAGATTAAACACACACACGCGGGCGGGCACCACCTGTTTCTGAATCCAGATAAGGTGGATGAGCTTTTCTCCTACAATCTTTCTTGTTTCAAAACAGACAGACAGACAGACAGACAGACAGACAGATATATGGATACTTACTGGTGGTTGTTTCTGCCGCTTCACCTAAATATGAAGATTAGGTTTATCAATGGGAATACGTACAGTACAAGCTATACGTAGATATGATAGCCAGAGGTGGGGAAAGCGAGCAAAATTTGAGATCAATCAAGAGTAGTGTTACTTCAAAATAGTATTATTTGAGTTAAAGTCAAAGTCGACATCCAAAAAAATCACTCATATACAAGCAGAGGTGAAAGTGGCTAGAATTTCTTGCTGGAACTCCCTGACATAAAGGTCAGGAGCCAGCATAGGCGGAGTTTGACTTTTGGGGTGGGGTGGGGTTGGGGGGCACAACATGTTGATAACCCAAATACGCAGAGTCAGCAATAAAATTAACTTACAAGAATATTTTAAACAATTAGTTGACAATGAGCGTTTTTTGTTTCCCATCATTCTTGAGGGGAATTCTAAATCAGTCTGCTTAGGCAATACTTTTCGCCAAGATCGTCATCCATTGAATTTGGTACGCCCTCCGGTGTAGTGCCAATGTAGTTACCTCAGCCAAAAATTGTATCCCCTGGGCGGAGCCATTCGGAGGTAGATTTGTGTCTGTATTATTCAATAAAAAAAGAGTTGCTTCAATTCAATTCAAGAAAAAATTCAATCATAGAAAAGTTTTTTAATGCAAAAAAATATTTGAGATTGAAAAATTTGCATATGAACACTTAATTTTTCATTGAAAAAGTTTTCTTTGATTGAAGCAATGCTTTTTGTGTTTGGGCCATAGTATATTAGGACATTTGTATCTAAATCGTTCAATCCCCCCAAAAGTTGCTTCAATCCAAAAAAAATATTTTCAATCAAAGAAAAAATCATTTTTAAAAATATTTTTTTTCTCTATGATATATATATTTTCTAAATTATATGCAAAGCAAATGACCGTCTAAGGTGCTCGAAAAAATTTTTTGACCCATTATAAAAATGTTTTTTTTGTTCATTTCATTCATTTTTGTTGCAGTTTTATTGCTTTACAAGTTTTATATATATACAAGAAAGTCAATTACATGCAATTACACTTTTCGGGCACCGTGGGGGGACGGGGGGGCTGGCCCCCCTGGCCCCCCCTTAAAATCCGATTCTGGGAGCCAGGATTTTTATTTATTTATTTATTTATTTTGGGGCAGGGGGCTCCTAAATGCAAAGAAAACTGCTTTTAGCACAGTTACACCTATAACACACAATAAAACACAACAGGGTTTTTCACATGCATTAGGATACTGCATTACACTTATTGTTACTAGGCATACTTAAGAAACTGATTTTCATTCTAAATTTTTTTTTTTTTTTTTTCCAATAATTTTCAAAGTAACAGTTAACAAAAACACCAGTAACCACAACCACCATCTCCTAATATTTATTTGTCCATTAAATATTATATATTAAAATTGAAGATAATGTAAATATCAACTTTTTTTAATAATAAAGATATAATTTACACAAAACAAAAATAAGTACATTACATTATGCACAGTGAAATGGAATATATTTTGAAGATAACGCAAACACTGACCTTTTTTAAATTATAAGGAAATAAATAAGTAGCCTAACATACATGAACAAAAAACAGTCCAGAGTGCACATTAACATGGAAGATATTCTGAACCTCCCCATCAGAGCAAATAAAATAAAATAAGCGTCTTTTTCTTTCTCTTAAAAATCTGATCGATTTTCCATTGCATTAATTCAACAAGCTTGTTCTTCTTTTCGTTTTTTTTTCTCAAGAAAACGTGTATTTGAACCAATCTGAGCTAGCTATCCATGCCGATCACATGTCAGTATGTCAGCCAATTGAACGAGCCACTGAGTCCAGGGTGGTTTGCGTGCGGACATAGACGCGATTCATCAGACTCAAAAGCTCTGGGAAATAATTAAATAATAAATATCGGTTGAACGGATGACGCTACGCAAGCACTTTATTAGACTTGTTGTTGACACTTGTGTATGGAAATCTGACGTTAGTAGATTATTTTTGTGATGATGCATGTGTGGCAGCCTAGCAGCTTTTATTTACCATGGGGTTTTGAGAGTTGCCGTCATATTTTTGGGATCAAAACACTGTTCCGCCCCGTTCCGGCTCCAAATCTTATCGGAACAGTGCACCGGACCGTTCCAGACCACTTTCCCCCCTGAATACAAGTTTAAAAAAAAAAAAAAAAAAAAAACTATTTGGTGAAAAGCAGTGTTGCTTTTGGCAGCCCTTTTATTTTCACCTTTATCTTATGAAGGGAAATACCTAGTAGTCTTAGTTATATTTTAGTCATTTGAAAATGTGTTAGTCTTCGCCTAGTTTTCATTGACAAAGGTTAAGCACTTTTCGTCTGGTTTTTAGTCAACGAATACTCAAGATGTCTTTGTCTTCAAAAATTATCAGGTTTTAGTTTAAAAAAAAAAACTTTTCTACTTTTCCACCAATTTCGACAGCGTACGTTTTGACAAATCTTTGCAAACTATGATAATTAAAACCGGGTTTATACTAGCACTAAACCAGGAGCAGGTCTGTCTAAACTACAACTACGTTATGTCCAAACCATCGAACCCAGCACTCCTTCCTGTGCTAATACAAACTCAGCAGGAAAAACTGTACATTTCTCAATTAATTATACCGACTTGTACGCCACGGACTGTAAACTTTAAGAAGACGCTCGTTAAAGCAAATGCTAATGCGATTGCTATGCTAAAGTTATGAGTTACATTTAGTGTGTGATGATCATTGAGCACCGACCTTTAAAGGCTAAAGGGACATTGCATATTATGTCTTGCCAAGATAAGAAAGCAAATCTTACCTTGTGTTTTAAAACAAGCAAGCCTTGAGCGAAGCCTAGCTTGAAGGACACCAGTGAGTGTGTGTGTGCGATGAAGGCTGACAAAGTAAATGTGAATAAATGACAGAAACTATGTCGCATTTTTGTCTCGTCAGTCGAAAACTGGCATTTGTCTCGTTATGATTTGAGAAAAGACATGTTTTTAGTTAGTTACATTGTCATGAAAAAAATTGTCAGCAAAATATTTTCATTCTCGTCATAGTTACCAAAAGCAACAGTTGCCACGTTTACATGGAGCCAAATATTCCAATTTCAATCGGAATATTTGTTCAAACCGAATAAATGTGTTCCATATAAACACCTCATTCGGAATGAACAGGCCCAAACCGAATGGAATTTCATTCCGATTCACAGGGGTCGAATATTCCTTTTCCCAAACCGATTAGAAGTAAAATTATATCATGTAAACATGGAAGCGGAATGGTGTCTGGCTGCGTTCTTTCAGCACATGCTCCGTACTGACGTGGTGACGTCACTTGGTGACGTAAGTAACGTCACATGCAACATGGCTTCCAAGCACACGCACAGCGCACCCACACAACTTTTTAAATGAACGGCGTGTCATTCTGAAGTTTTGTTTCCACTCGAAAAGTTAGAACAGCAGCTGATCTGACGATCAATCTCCATGTTTTGCAACGTGACGCTTTGTTTTGATTAATCTGCGCATGTCAGACGGCAGTTGTCAAACGTCCTTTCGGAATAAAGGCAGACACATGTAAACGCTGGATCGGAATAGATGAAGTGACATGTAAACAGCTGATGTGAAATTTCCATTCGGAATGATTTGAATCGGTATGAAAAAAAGTCAGCATGTAAACGTGGCTAGTGCTGAATTACTCTGATTTTGACTCGTGTGAGTAGCATTACTTCAAAAATATCATTACTGAAGTACAAGTCAAATTAGCCATCCAAAAAATAGACACGGGTTAAAGTAGAAAAGTATTAGGTGAAAAGAATACTCAAGTACTGAGCAAATGCTTCTAAAGTTTGACTTATTTTTTAAACAATGTCGTCAGAAGAGGTGGTTAGAGTAACCCAAAAATGTGCTCAAGTAAGAGTACCATGACTTTAAAATTATATTACTCAAGTGCAAGTAAAAGTATCCATCCATCCATCATCTTCCGCTTGCTCCGGGGTCGGGTTGCTGGGGCAGCAGCTTTAACAGGAAAGCCCAGACTTCCCTCTCCCCAGCCACTTCAGCCAGCTCCTCCGGCGGGATCCCAAGGCGTTCCCAGGCCAGCCGAGAGACATAGTCTCTCCAGCGTGTCCTGAGTCATCCCCAGGGTCTCTCGCCGGTGGGACATGCCCGGAACACCTCTCCGGAGAGGCGTCCAGGAGGCATCCGAACCAGATGCCCGAGCAACCTCAGCTGGCTCCTCTCAAGACGGAGGAGTAGCGGCTCGACGCCGAGTCCCTCCCGGATGACCGAGCTTCTCACCCTATCTCTAAGGGAAAGCCTGGACACCCTACGAAGGAAACACATCTCGGCCGCTTGTATCCGGGATCTTGTTCTTTCGGTCACGACCCACAGCTCGTGACCATAGGTGAGAGTAGGAACGTAGATCGACTGTTAAATCGAGAGCTTTGCCTTTCAGCTCAGCTCCTTATTCACCACTACGGACCGGTGCAGCATCTGCAGTGATGCGGACGCTGCACCGGTCCGCCTGTCGATCTCTCGCTCCCTCCTACCCTCACTCGTGAACAAGACCCCAAGATACTTGAACTCCTCCACTTGGGGCAGGATCTCATCCCTGACCCGGAGAGGGCACGACACCCTTTTCCGACTGAGGACCATGGTCTCGGATTTGGAGGTGCTGATCTTCATCCCAACCGCTTCACACTCGGCCGCGAACCGTTCCAGTGAGAGTTGGAAGTCACGGCTTGATGAAGCCAACAGCACCACATAATCTGCAAAAAGCAGAGATTCAATGCTGAGGTCACCAAACTGGACCCCCTCAAAGCTTCGGCTGCGCCTAGAAATTCTGTCCATAAAAGTTATGAACAGAATCGGTGACAAAGGGCAGCCTTGGCGGAGTCCAACCCTCACTGGGAACGAATTCGAATTACTACTGGCAATGCAGACCAAACTCTGACACCGGTCGTACAAGGACCGAACAGCCCGTACCAAGGGCTCGGTATCCCGTACTCCCAGAGCACCCCCCACAGGACTCCCCGAGGCACACGGTCGAACGCCTTCTCCAGATCCACAAAACACATGTAGACTGGTTGGGCGAACTCCCGTTCACTCTCGAGGACCCTGCAGAGGGTGTAGAGCTGGTCCACTGTTCCACGGCCGGGAGGAAAACCACACTGCTCCTCCTGAATCCGAGATTCGACTTCCCGACGGACCCTCCTCTCCAGCACCCCTGAATAGACTTTACTGGGGAGGCTGAGGAGTGTGATCCCTCTATAATTGGAACACACCCTCCAGTCCCCGTTCTTAAAAAGGGGAACCACAACCCCGGTCTGCCAATCCAGAGGCACTGTCCCCGATGTCCACGTGATGTTGTAGAGGCATGTCAGCCATGACAGCCGCACAACATTTTAGCCTTTAGGAACTCCGGGCGGATCTCATCGACCCCTGGGCCCTTGCCACCGAGGAGCTTTCCAACCACCTCAGTGACTTCAACCTCAGAAATTGGAGAGCCCACCTCGGAGTCCCAGACTCTGCTTCCTCAAAGGAAGGCGTGTCGGTGGAATTGAGGATGGCTTTGAAGTATTCTCCCCACCGACTCATGACGTCCCGAGTCGAGGTCAGCAGTACCCCATCTTCACTATACACAGTGTTAATGGTGCACTGCTTTCCTCTCCTCAGACGCCGGATGGTGGACCACAATTTCCTCGAAGCCATCCGGAAGTCGTTTTCCATAGCCTCGCCGAACTCCTCCCATGTCCGAGTTTTTGCCTCGGCGACCGCCGTAGCTGCAGTCTGCTTGGCCAGACGGTACCTGTCAACTGCCTCCGGAGTTCCACAGGCTCTTCTTCTTCTTCAGCTTGGCGGCATCCCTTACCGCTGGTGTCCACCAGCGGGTTCGGGGATTGCCACCATGACAGGCACCAACCACCTTACGGCCACAGCTCTGATTGGCCCCCTCAACAATGGAGGTGCGGGACATGGCCCACTCGGACTCAATGTCCCCCACCTCCTCCGGGACAAGGGAGAAGTTCTGCCGGAGGTGGGTGTTGAAACTCTTTCTGACAGGGGATTCTGCCAGACGCTCCCAGCAGACCCTCACAATACGTTTGGGCCTGCCAGGTCTGGCCAGCATCTTCCCCCACCATCGGAGCCAACACACCACCAGGTGGTGATTAGTTGACAGCTTCGCTCCTCTCTTCTTCCGAGTGTCAAAACATGTGGCCGCAAGTCCGATGACACGATTACAAAATCGATCATCGAACTGCAGCCTAGGGTGTCCTGGTGCCAAGTGCACATATGGACACCCTTATGTTTGGACATGGTGTTTGTTATGGACAAACCGTGACGAGCACAGAAGTCCAATAACAAAACACCACTCGGGTTCCTCCCAATCACGCCCCTCCAGGTCTCATTGTCATTGCCCACCTGAGCGTTGAAGTCCCCGAGGAGAACGAGGGAGTCCCCAGAGGTGGCGCTCTCCAGCCTACCCTCCAAGGACTCCAAAAAGGGTGGGTACTCTGAACTGCTGTTCGGTGCATAAGCGCAAACAAAAGTCAGAACCCGTCCCCCCACCCGAGGGTAGAGGGAAGCTACCCTCTCGTCTACCGGGGTGAACCCCAACGTACAGGCGCCAAGCCGTGGGGCAATAAGAATGCCCACACCTGCTCGGCGCCTCTCACCGTGGGCAACTCCAGAGTGGAAGAGAGTCCAACCCCTCTCGAGAGGATTGGTACCAGAACCCAAGCTGTGTGTGGAGGAGAGTCCAACTATATCTAGCCGAAACTTCTCTGCCTCACACACCAGCTCGGGCTCCTTCCCTGCCAGAGAGGTGACATTCCATATCCCAAGAGTTAGCTTCTGCAGCTGGGGATCGGACCACCAAGGCCCCCGCCTTTGGCTGCCGCCCAACTCACTACGCACCCGGCCCCTTTGGCCCTTCCCACAGGTGGTGAGCCCATGGGAATCAAGTAAAAGTAGTCATCCAAAAAAATTAACTCAAGTACAAGTAACAAAGTATTTGGTGAAAACATGACTCAAGTAACTGCTTATGGTATTGAGTATGGCGTGGTAAAACTACTCTTTGAAACATATTTTTCTTCATAAGTTACTCAAGTAAATTAAACGCGTCACTACCCACCTCTGGATACATTTCAGCTGCGCGCGTGAGACCTACATGCATTGGCGATCCCTCCCGGAAGCGGCAGGAAGCTCCCGGGCATCCATTGGCGGGACTCAAACCCGGCGCTACAGCGTTGGCAGTCTTGTCCGCCGGTGTTGTGTTCACAGTCACACGTCAGCGTGGCGTCGCGCAACACGCAAGCGGAAGCGTGCAGGTTACATTTGCACCTGTAACACACAATTTCTTCGCTTCAGTGCTTTTAGTAGTGTTGGCATCGGTACCGATACTAGCATTGGGGAGTACTAAGAACAACCATACAATATGTAGCCTACCTAGCGGGTACGTCGATGTTGGAAATGGCGTAGAAGTACTTGAGCAAGTTGTCTCTTTGGACATAGGTCCCTCCAAGAGCCGGTCGCAGGAGCCTCAGGCGCAGGTTGGTGAAAGTGAAGAAGTCTCGCAAAGCTTTGCT
This sequence comes from Corythoichthys intestinalis, assembly GCF_030265065.1. Lineage (NCBI taxonomy): Eukaryota > Metazoa > Chordata > Actinopteri > Syngnathiformes > Syngnathidae > Corythoichthys > Corythoichthys intestinalis. The sequence continues at coordinate 3,924,893 of NC_080415.1, forward strand.
GCTCTGCAGTCGTGTGTACAAGGCGTCCAAGTTGAGGAGTTTGGGGCCAGCGAAGAGGCGCAAGCGAGCTCCCACCTCAAACACCACTGTCTTTTCCTCCTAGGCGTTAGCAATCGCGTGTTGGCTACTCGGGTATAAACGCTTTTTTCATTCTCCGTGGCTTTGCATGTCAACTTGTAGGCTACTACAAGAACATGTACTTATGTGTACTTGTGCTAAAAGTATGTGCATTTGCATGCACTTGTACTATAGAAATGTGTACTTGTATGTAATCTCTCTACATGTACATGTGCTTGTGTGTATTTGTACTACAAGTTTGTACTTGCGTACAAGTGCACTACAAGTAAGTGTTACTGCTTGTACTCATACTACAAGTTCATATACAGTATGTACTATGTATCTCCACATACCTTGGCGCCCACCCATCTGGAGTAGCGCTCGGTGCAGATGACCCTGGTCACGTTGCTGGGCGCTAAGTCGGACACCCGCTTGGGCGGCATGCCGAAGGTCTCCATGCAGTCGTCGGCGTAGAACTGGTACGGCTGCCACGTCAGCCCTGCCCACACGCGGTAAATATATTGGACGTCTAGCTCCGTCAATGGCTGGGGCTGGATTAAACAGCAGATGCTTTGACATTGATAAAATCAGCTAGTTATGACTTAATTTTAGATGGCAATCCTACAAACACTGCCGCCATTTTGGTAGGGCTGAGACAGATTTCTTTGTTTCTCACACGAAGAACATTTGTTTATTCCCTGCCACTCCTCCCGCTTCAAATGGATTGGATGTCTTGCGCCGTCAATAGTGGATGCTTTGATATTGATCAGTCTTTTAAAACTGGGTTGAGAATTAGGCTAGTTATGAGTTCATTTTAACATCAGTGCATTGACTTTGATGGGAACGTCGCCTCAGGGTGGCCATAATGGTAGGGGCGTTGAAAGGTCTTTTCTTGCTTCTGCAGTGAAAATGAAATGAGTTTATCACGGGTAAACGTCCAATCCATTTTAAGTGGGAGGGAGATAGCGATTTAACATTGGCTGCCAGCCATGCCGCTTTCTGCTGCACCGGTCGGAGAGCGCATGGTTCCACCTTTGTCCGTAGACTTGTCCAGCACCATGGCGGTGGGACGCCCGTACTCGAAGCTGACCACCAGGTCATCCGCGGCCTCCAGGCTCTTGTTCCACGACAGCGTGACGTTGGCCAACAGGGGCTCAGGGTACTGGGACCACGTGACCGTTTGCCAGTAAGTGACTAGGCCGCCCCTTTCTCGGTCTCCCATCAGCTGAGGCGGGTGAGACAGGTCCGGGCTAGACGCGTCGCACTCGTCGCTGCACAGGTACGGGTTCTCCTGAACGATGAGGACGGTAGAAACAGGGAGTTGTTGCGGGCGTCTCCACTAAAATTGCTGGAGCCATATGTAAGAAATGGCTTTCATTTCGGGAGAAAGTGAGTGGGTAACTTTGTTGTGCTGGTTGGTAAACTGCGGTTCACCTCCTGTAGATTTTGGGGCACTTCAGGCTCACTTCCTATGGATTTCGGGTCACATCTTGTTGATTTGTGGGCATTTAAGGGTCACTCGTTGTTAATATCGGCTAACTCTGTGTTGATTTTGGGGAATTTCGGGGTCCCTCCCTATAATTTAGGCTCACTTCCTTTTGATTTTTGGGTTCCTGTCGATGCTGTCACTTTATGTCTATTTGAGCGCATTTCGGAAATGAAATGCACAGAAATCAATAGAAAATGATCCTAAATGTACAGGAGGTAACCCCAAAATGTGCAGGAAGTGACCCAAAATCAACAGGAAGTGATCCAGAAATCAACAGGAGTTGACACAAAATGTATTCATTGCCTTTAACTGTCACATCATCCCCCCTCCCCATCGAACCGCCCCACAGCCTCCATGTATGATGGCGCCTCATTGATTTTAATGCATTTAATGTCCCGTTTGAACTCTACCTGAAACCGCTGAATGAATGTACATAGGTGCCCAAAGTGAAGGATATTTACAGTGCTAGGAGTTTGTGAGTTAAGAAGCAGGCCCTGCCCACCAGAACAGCTGGCCGTAGAACGACAGAAGAGGCAGGGCCTCGACCACACATTGCCCCCGACTACCTCCGGCGCCCCCCCCCCCCCCCCGCCCCCATGGCACCTAGGGGACAACCCCTCCCCTCCTCAGCATGGGACGACCAGCCCTACCACAAATCCCATGGACTCCAAGAGAGTCCGCCGACGGCCCCGTCGATAGAAAGGCAGTGGCGGCCGCCACAGGCTCAGAGATGCAGGCGGAGCCGAAGACAGGCCAAGGGGACGGAGGCGCAATCCCACCCCCCCTCTGAGAGGGGCTGAGAGGGGAGACCTGTAGGGGACCGACCCGGCCGCCATGGCCAAATTAATCTTAAAAAGGGGGCCCAAAAATCTACAGGAAGTGACCCAAAATGTACAGGAAGTCACCCGGGAATGCCCCAAAATCAAGAGGAAGTGTTCTAGAAATGCCCCAAAATTAAGAATAAATTATCCTAAATGGTCATGTATGTAAAATCAAAGGAACATGACCCATAAATTAACAAGGAAATGGCCCACTATCAAAAGGAAGTGACCAAAACGCACAACAGGAGCTGCTCACTTAGCACTTTGCAGGCAACCCAAATGGTTTGCGCTTCAATATTTTCATCCAGGTTTCAACCATTTTTGACTACCAATCTTACATTTGGCTCGTTTAAGACAAATGAGAACACTGACCAGGGTGCAGAATCGTTCCGGGGGGTTCCCGCAGGTGACCCCTGGTGGATCAACCCTAATTTGCATGGCTTCTTTCATGTTAGCGGGCGGCGGCTGGCAGGGGGACGCTTCCCAGCCGCGCCCCGTCGTCCGCCCGCAGGCATCGAATTGACATCTGACAGACGTAAACAATAGAAGCAGAAGTGGGAGGGACCCAAGGCGCTCCATGGGCCCTTCTCAGTGGGGGTCCCGACGGCTCATCAAGCCTGCAGGACATCGCTCGCCCGTGTCCTGTTCATTTGTCGGTCAGCTGCTAGCTAGCTTGCTTGTTGCGGTGAAGATGGAACGAGGCTCCGGCCGGACGGCTCAGTTGTTTATCCTGCAAAGAAGCAACATCGTGCAACGGCGTTTGTTCATTGCTGTTACCAGTGTTGTAATCTTACTTTTAAAAAGTAAATTATTACAGTGAGGGGCGCTGCCTGGAATTTTGGGCCCCATGAAAAGATATCACTTTGGGCCCCACGACCAGTGCCGGGACACACACACACACATTTAGTGTATCAACTACGTAATTTCCTGCATTCTGGTGAATCTTTACACACTAATTTGTGCATTTTCTGCATTAATTTAAGATGAAAATATATTTATGTAAACATACAGCGTATAGAACAATAATGAATAGACTGATATCATCTATTAGAAATGTACTGAAGGCCATCTTGTACAAACTAAATATATTTTCATTAGAAATATTCTCAAAGCAAAAACCATAATGAATGATTTAGAATTAATGTTTTAATGTTTTAACTTGACTATACTATACTACACATTAACAACAATTAAAATAACATAATCTATAGAATGATATAACAAAGCGGGCAGCAGATTTTTTGACCCTGTATACATACTTTAGGTGTATTGATCTAATGTAGCCATATATTTAACAGCTGTCACTGCATGATCCATGGTCCCTTGCTTAGCCTTACTCACCAAGATCCCAGCGCCGAGCCTTCTTGCTAGCAAAGTTACTGATCAAATCATTAAATTCTAGCTTCCTAGCCAACTGACTTTCAATGGACAGCATATCAAGACTAGAAAGCCTGTCCTGACACATAGTGGACCTCAAATTTTTCTTTATGAGTTTTAGCTTACTGAAAGCTGTCTCGTCACCTGCAACCATTACAGGGAGTGTGCAATATATTCGTAAAGTGATACACACAGGGATGGGAATCGAGAATCGGTTCTTCCAGAGAACCGGTTCCGCGTGTATCAATTCCATGGAATCGTTTGGCAGATTATATAATGATTCTCTTGGAGATTCCTGACAATCCAACAATGTCATGGAATTGACGCATGATACACTCCGACAAGCAAGTAAGTATCTCAACATGAATGCGCACAGTGTAACCACGTACCAAAGGTACCAGGAGATGTCGCCACAGAGTGACAAAGCAGTGATATTCACAGGCCAAGTCATTATTCATGAGCCTACTTAAAGAAATGGTGATTCCCCCCCCCCCCCCCCCCAAAAAGTCTATTAATGAGTCTATCATATTCTCGTCTAATACTCTATAAGAAAATATAACATAAATGCATCTAAAATAATCCTAAACAATTTTATGAGCAATTTTAATACTCCTGTTAGAAAGATTTCATGGGTATGCGTTCGTTCCAATAGCAGCCAGTCAGTTTCCTATTACTGTCCGACGTCATGCGCGCAGCGTATTCTGGGACCGAGAATAGGTGTAAGGTGCGCATTTCGAGCAGACGGCCACCTATTGGTGGAATTATTAATTTTTGCGCGTCCATGAACGAATGTAAGTATTTCCTCTTCATGCCATAAAGTTCTTATGATAAATTAGAGCCGTTATCAGTGCGGCCGTTTCGTGTTTTTACTGTCGGCTGGTTGCTCCACTCGTCCTCGCTGCGTAGAGGAGAGCGTTTGTGTTAAGAGGGAATGTGTTAGTTCAGCATTTTAAGATGATGTTGTACATCCATCTGAGTGTACAGTGTTTAGTTTTCGCCACTTTTATGGCCAAGATGACCGAACGTGCACGCAGCGTGCTTCCGGCTTGTGCGCGGGCACTCGCCCCCCCCCCCCCCCCCTTTGTGTTCATTACACTGCGAGTCTTGTATGTGTGTTATTAACTCCTTTACATTCAATTTGCATTGTTTATTGCATCAGCGCTAATTTTCTTTCCTTTCAGAACCACACAAAATAGTATATCCACACATTCCAGTCATTCACACACATACAAATACATCAACATCTTTCCACGCATACTCCCATCTGCTCATTGAGTGATTCTCATATCAAGTGCCATTGCCTGTATATAGTTGTGCATGTTGCCAAGATGTATTAAAAGTGCCAAAGACAAACTCCACTCCCCGCTCCTTGTGTTCTAACCGACACCCCAAGGCGAATGAACCATAAAACATATTGAACCCAGAACCTCATGCAGTCCATTAGTCCAAATTAGAATCGATAAGAGAATCGATAAAGAATCGAATCATTAAGCAATATCGATAATGGAATCGGAATCGTAAAAATATTGTTAATTCCCATCCCTAGATACACACTTCTCCAAAAATGCCTTGCAGCTGCATCTTACACATCGCATTCAGGAGACCAAGAGAGGACAACTGTTTTAGTATGAAGAGCTTGCTAATGGTTTACCTGCTGTACTGATTAAATGCAGAGGTGAAAGTGGGCCAGAACGGTCAGGAACGCAGTTCCGGTATAAGATTCAGGGCCAGAACGGATTTCCGGTATTAAGATTCAGGGCCAGAATGCTGTTCCGGTACACGTTGCTTTGATTCCGAAAAATACAATTTTGAATGAAAATTAGTTTTTGTATGTATAATAGAAATAACTGTGCTAACACAGTTTTCTTTGCATTTCAGTAGGTTAAGAGGTTTGACCCCCTGTCCCTCCCACACACACACACAAATGAAAGGAAAAAAGATAATAAATAAATTACATTTCTGGCTCCGTGGCGACCTTTACATCGGGGAGTTCCGGCAAGAAATTCTAGCCAGTTTCACCCCTGATTAAATGTAAGCTAAAAGTGGAGCAAACACTAGTTAGCAACCACATACAGTTAGCTCCATATGGAAACTCGCGATCTCCACTATAGGCTACAGCTCCGAAGCGAGGTACCTTGTTAACAAACTAAATTCAATAAATAAAATAGAAATCATATCACTTTTCACCCCTATATGGCGCCCCTGATTACAGTTACAAATTACTTCTCCCAAAAAGTAATTTAGTTAGTAACTCAATTACCTGAATGTAAGAGTAATTCATTACTTGTCAAAATAACTGGTGTCACTTCATGTTTTTTTCCATTCCCAAAAAAAAAAAGAAAAATATAGGTCACACTATGGCCCTAGCCCAATTCTTTCCCCCAAACTTAACTAGACGCAGGGGTATTGTGGATATTGCGATAACTAGCTAGATAGTAACCTTTGCTATGTTTGGAAGTCATTTAATGTTGTTAAAATTCCTCCCATTATTGCATTAGTTCCCTTCTGTCTACTTTCGACATGTGAAAGTTTTTAAACTGTTTCATCACTTGAAAATAGATTCAAGTCAAGATTTAAGAGTATTTTAGATAAACAGTTGCTTAGGTTTGCTAGGAAGGTTCTCTACAACAGAGCCTTCCTGAGAGGTTTACTGCTTTAAGATGGTGGCTGTTTACTTACGCCGATGAGTCTATCATTTCGCAAGAGACACAGAAATGTCCCAAAATCAACAGGAAGTGACCAAAAATAACCCAGGCAATTGCCCCAAAATATACTGGAAGTGACTCATAGATGCAACAAAATCAACAGAAAATGCTCCAAAATACAGGAAGCAAACCCAGAATGCCCAAAAATGTGAAGAAAGTGACCCAAAATCAACAGCAAGTCACCAAAAAGCCCCAAAATCCACAGGAAGTGCCCAAAACCACGACCCCAAATTGAAATGAACCCAGCATTGCACAAAAATCAACAAGAAGTGACCCAAAACTGCCCCAAAATGAACATGAAGTCACCTGACGGCCATAAACGTCCGTTCCATTTTAAGTGGGCACTTTTTTTCATTCTCTGCTAGCCCTCCAACTTCGAATGAATTTGGAAATCTAGCGCTGTCAATGCTTTGACACTGATAAAACATAAAAAAAAAAAAAAAACAAAGACGGTTTAATTTAGTTACGTCTTTTTATTGTCAGTCCATTGACTTTAATGAGAAATTTACCCCTACCAACATGGCTGCCTAGAGGCCATATTCATAGGGACAGTCAAAGGTATTTTCATGCTTCTGCCATGAATCAAAATGACTTAACTCTGTCAATGATTTAAGCAGTGCCTGTCTAAGCTATCATCTCAATTACTTTATGTTCAAGTGAGCATGCAACAATTTAGCATTTAAAGAAAAAAATATATACATATATGTTTTTGTTTTTTTTTTCAAAAAACCTGGGATCGGCAGAGTATCGACATGGACAATATCACACAATCGCTCACGCTGGTCTCACCTTCAGCATGACTTTTTCCTTGCTGTGTCTTTCTTGCGCCTGTTGTCTTTTCCTGGGGCTCCTTCTTCTCGCTCTCCTAATCTCCTTCTGTGATTGATCCTCTTAAGTCTTCTTCTACTTCTGACGCTTTGCCGTGGAGACCACGCCTCCAGTGACTTTATCACCATTATCGCCGTCCTCATCGTGACGGATGTCAATCCACATTTTTTTGTGCCAAAAATTTGCTCGCAAAAAAATTCTGTTGGAACAGGACTGTTTTTGCAACTCCATTTTTTTGCATCTGATTTTTTTTCCAAAGTCTACAAAGTCTAATATGGTATTTGTATTTATTATATTGTAATAGTATTTGTAAAAATATAATTTAACTTTATGTCAAATTACTATTTGAATCTTGGAATATTAAAATTATTCTCGTAATATTACGACTTTAATTTCGTAATATTATGCCTTTTTCTTACAATGTTATGACCTTGCGAATATTAGGACTTTTTAATATTGTAATGCAATATTACAAATTTAATCTCGTAATAATCCAACTTTAATCTTGTAATATTACAATTTTTTTCTTGTAATACGACGACTTTAATCTCGTAATGTTAGAATTTTTTTCTCGCAATATCATGATTTTAATGTCGTGGTATTTGATAAGATAATTATTAAATGCTTATTAAATATTTGCTTTTACCAATGAAGGCTCATCATAAAATATCAATTGCTATCATAGGATGTTCCATGATTGATTGCAGTAAGAGACATTTTTGGAATTGATAACTATAGACATGTTTAGCTCGTGATAATACTGCCTTGTCATTCTGACCGGTTTAAACCAGCCTAGGTTCCATAGGTCAACTTTAATACATTTAAGGAATCATATTATTGCATTTTAATTCTTACCAAATGCTATTGCTTCATGTAATGTATTTGATGAGATAATTATTAAGGTATTATTATATATTTGCTTTTATCAATTGCTGCCTGCAGTGAAGAAATGCTTTTGCTCATTGCTGCCCCCATTTCGCTGAAATGGTTTTGCTTATTATTATTGTTCACAAAGAATGTTTTGTCTTGGTCTGGTCAAGGTCAGAAGAGGCCGCTTTGCTTTGCTGAAATGTGCTGACACATATGTGTATAATTCCACCTACATGCACACACATAGCCAAACAAAGACAAGAGGTGTCGCAAGCTTGCTTCCCCTTTTTCCCTTTTAGGGTATGACACCCGTCAATTGGTAGGGCTATCCCAAATAAAAAGCGAGGTGAAGGAAGGGCTAGTTAGAACGATTGCGGAAGCTGTATTTTGTAGTCCGTTGTATAGCTTTCCCCTTTTTTCTCCTTGCAAGCTTTTCAACTAAATTGAGGGCCTTATTTTGGGTAATATTAAAAATGTCTACTTAAGGATTCTTATTTGAACTTGACAGTATTAAAACTTTTATCTTGTAATATTACGACTTTTTCCTTGTAATTTTACGACCTTAGTCTCGTAATATTACATTTTTTTTTTCATTAAATTACAATTTGAACGTTAATCTCATATTATGACTTTTTTCATGTAATTTTACAACTTTTTCTTGTAATAATATGACTTTCCCTGAAAATTACAACTATAAGTAATGATTACTTTGGTAATGTTATGACTTCATTCTCTTGGTCCCATTTTTTTCTTTCTTTATTTGGCCCGAATACTCCATGGTATCTTTTGACTTTTTCAGCAAAGTAAGACAGCGAAGTCATCTGCGGGCGATGGAAGCAGACGACAAAGACATGATGGCCAACGCGTTTTTTTGTTCTTTCTTGGACGTGATGTCCATGGATTGCGCCTTGTACCTTTACATCATTATACTATTGACCGGTGCATGAAGATGGCACCCGCTGACGGAAGTAGCCGCTTGGGCATCCGATGCTTTGACAGCAGAGGGCGGGAGATATATGAGAGTCAGACATGACAGCAAGTCGGGAGAACATTTGGAAGGATGAATCTTTTCAATTTTAGGCAGGGACTAGTTTCCTTTTAGAGAGGGGCTATAATGGTGTTATTTGTTTTAGTTGTGAGTAATTAATTACTTTTCCAAACTTTGCAACATCCTTACTCAGGATGTGAAGGGGTGTGGTACTACAATTTGGTTGAATGATGTGCGAGTTGTTGACAGTTGATTTTGTCACACATTAGTGTTCTGTCTATTTGCGCTACCATGTCAAAGTAAACTCTCCATTGTTGACAGCAGCTTAACTCAACGGCGATTGCAGTAGCATAGGTACAGTGTATTTGAACAGGCTTATAACATCCTTTAAATAAGACTGCTACTAGAAGTATCATATTTTAGCAGGCTTATTTTAAAGTAAAATAATATTCTACTATGATTAGCATTTTCAATAGGGTTAGTGGTCAAAAAGCACTATAAAATGAATATACTTGAAAAAATATTACTTGCAGCAACAACCTCGTAGTCAAAACGGTAGACCAACTCAACGAACATTTGACCTGTGTTAACCCTTGGTTGGGGGTGGTTGCCGTGCATGTGCTCAGGAGCATTTTGGATATCAATTCGACAGAACACCGGCACTACTTCTTGCTCATTGAGATTAAAGGCAAGAATGAGTCCTTTAACCCAAGTTCACATTTTTGGGTATAGGTTTTTGTGCTTGAAGTATTTTCAATATTTAATACTGTTTTGCACTGGTTAATGGTCACTTTACATTTGTGTTTTCTTAACAGACTAATATAATGGATCCAAATAAATACCAAATGTTCTAAAAGACTGTATATAGTGTTTTTAATCTTTATTCAGTTCAATTCAATTTTATTTGCATAGCCCTATATCACAACAAGGTTATCTCAAAGGGCTTTGCAGAGGCAATATGATACACAGTCAGAATCAGCAGATGAATTAAATAAAGTTCAAGTCCTGGGCATCCCCCATCCTTAGACCCTCCATGTCGGCAAGGAAAAACTCCAAAAACTCTTTGGAAAAAATGAGAAACCTTGGGGAGAACCACAGTCAGGAGAGATCCACTCCTCGGACGGATAGACAAGATGCACCAGGACTGCTAATGGGAATTAGCAGACGGAGTTACAGTTTGTAAAGATGCAATAGAGTAACGGAACAAAAGGAGGTCCATCTAGCCAGATGAAACAGGGGGGCAACGAGGACGTCCATCCAGCCAGGGGTCCGGAAAGTCAGGAGGCTGCGGCTGAAAAGTAGCCCCTTCCAAGAGGGGAGTGGGGAAAGAGGACACCGGGTGACTAGTGATGAAGGGACTAGTCAACTAGATATTAAAATTAGAAAATAGAAATAAAGTAAGACAAGTGGTAGGTAGAGTGAGAAAAAGGAGATAGGACTCAGTGGCTGTACTTCCCCCAGCATTATAGCTTCTAGTGCAGCTTAGACTGAACTGTGAGTCTAGTCCAATTTCAACTAGCCTGACCATAAGCTTTGTCGAATAGGAACGTTTTTAGTCTAATCTTAAATGTACAGACTGTCTCAGCTTCTTTAATACTAGCTGGAAGCTGATTCCATAAAACAGGAGCTTGGTAGCTAAACGCTCTAGCTTCTACTGTACTTTTAGAAACCCTGGGAACTACCAGTAGACCTGCATTCTAAGAACGGAGTGTTCTGTTGGGGGTGGTATGGAACCAGAGCATCGGTGAGATAAGATGGCCCGAAACCATTAATGGTCTTAAAGGTAAGAAGGAGGATTTTAAATTTAATTCTAAACTCGACTGGAAGCCAGCGAAGGACCTGGAGCACAGGGGTGATGTGCTCTCTTCTATTAGTTCCTATTAAAAGTTTTGCTGCTGCGTTCTGGACTAGCTGAAGACCTATTAGAGAACTTTTAGGAAAAGCTGCAAGTAGGGAGTTACAGTAATCCAATCTAGATGTAACGAACGCGTGAATTAATTTTTCTGCATCATCTTTAGACAAAATATTTCTAATTTTGGCTATGTTGCGCAGGTGAAAAAAGGCTGTTCTGCAGGTTTGTTTAATATGAGCTTTAAATGATAAGTCTGGGTCAAATAGAACTCCTAGGTTTTTAACTGTGGTGCTGGAGGCTACACTTACATTGTCCAGAGTGACTATCTGGGCAGTTAAAGAGTCTCTCACACTTTTTGGGCCTATTATAAGGACTAAAAGGATCTCAGACGCAGGTGCTTGATTAATATAAACATCTTTGATGTGAAAGATGTCATAGGACGTTAAAGGAACCTGTATTTTAAATTACCTGTTTACCGATTAATCCTCAAGGTTCCATGCGTGTTCGTTTTCGTAAAAGGGCTCCAATAACGACGACCTGTTCAAAGTCAACAATTTATTGCCCTAAGTTACTGACAGAGGAGTTCTAAGCAGCATGCTGGGTCAGTGAACTACTCCTAGTCCTAGCCCAAAAAAGATCGGAGTAGACTGACAAAGTCTTTCCGGCTTGCCCAGTATTTTATACATGCAAGTGAAGAACTGAGGATGTGTGTTCATGTGAGTTCATGTGATTAGAGTCATTATGTCCATGGAAATCCCGGTCATTATTGTCACATGTGATGAATGATAATCAAAGACGTCTGCTGTCGGTATGGCCGGACTGCTGGACACCCCCACGTTGTCGTCCGGCCTGAAGACTGTTGGTCTTTGTTGCCCTCTGGTCCTAGGGAGCTTCCAAAGTGTATGGCCTTCCTATGGCCCATTGACCTTTTGCTGCTACGTCCCTACTGACCTCCATCACGAGTCCCAAGTGGTCTCTTGTCAAAAGGGTCCCTGTGCTTAAAGAAACAGTCTTAACATCCTTGTAGCAATTACATTTCATTGTTTCATTCTTTTAATATGTTATTAAATATCAGCTATTTAATATCACTTCCCTTCAATGTATAATGTAATAACGTGTACTGATGTTATTTTGCTGAGTAACTAATTACTCTTACAGTGAGGTAACAGAGTGACTAAGTTTTGGGAGAAGTGTCGCAACAGGGCACACACGGCTGAACTCAAATGCACGAGATGAGAGGATTGTAATGTCCAATAAATGTTTAATTCACAAAAGGAAATGTAAAAACAGGCAAAGGCAAAAACTTATCTTCAAGGACAGTGGTGACGTAATGGCCTACTGATTTCCAAAACACTAAAAACACACTGGCAAACTACAACAAACAAGAGGAGTATATAGACCCCATTCACCTACGTTACACAATCACGTGATCGCTTTATTGTGCCGCCATATTGTCCGTCATTGTGTGTCCGTATTGTCAATGATTGTAGTTTCTAAAAGTGGATTCACTTGCAAGTTATGGAAGCCCCGGTGCTTTCAGACGCTGTAAACACATTGGATGAGTTGCATTAAAGCCATTATTTGGAAAAGCTTTGGTCGATCCAGTTGCCAGATCCAAATTTGATGCCCAAATCGATGTTTCCTCCCGTCCGGTCCCATCCCGTGCGTCAGAGCTCGTCCTGAGACCACAAAATTTCCAGTCATACTCCAGTTTATGTCACAATGAGGATATAAACCGACATTTGGGCAGCTGAGCGTCACCGTTGTCACGATTGTAAAATGAAACCTGATCGGCGGTTCGACAACCGGCCGGTGTGTGCCGTAAAATAGCCGCCCCGCGTGAAATGTCCCCCCTGACGGGAGCGCTTATTTATAACACTATATTGAGGTGAAAACTAGAGGTGTGCATCGGCACTGCCCTCACTATTCGATTTGATTACGATTCGGAGGGCCACGATTCGATTTGATTCGATTTGATTCAGAGGGTCACGATTCGATTCGGTTCAATTCGGCAATGTATCGCGATGCATTAAAGCCTGGGATGCATTAAAATTCTAAAGCAAAGCATATTTTTCGTAAATCATGAGGCAACACAGGCGGTCAGACATTAAACAACTTTTTAATGGCTCTTGTGTCACTCCTGGTTGAAGTCAAATGAAAATGGTATACTTTCAGATATATATTAAAAAAAAAAAAAAAACAGATTACAGAATTTAATTAGTGCTTTGAATGAGACCAAGGCTTTCTCTTTTTTTTTACACACAGTAGCAGCCTTTCACACAGTGCAACATCTGAACTCCTGTGCAAAATCAGTAATAACAGTCACTGTATTTTAGTCACACCGACCCATCAATAAAAATATTCAAGTAAATATTAAAGAAAATGACAAAGAAAATATTGCAGTGCAGCAGCATCTTTATCGCAAAATGTCAATCATTTACCTGCGGGTCGGGTCGGGCCGGACTTCTCTCTCGCTAACTTTTTAAAAATAAATATATATTTGTAAACTAAAACGACGTATGGATGTTAAACTAAGGAATACTTGTTATAAAATAAATACATTGAAAAAAACAGAAGGCGCTTTGGTAATCCCAAACATAAGCCGCAGCTGAGCCAGTACATTGGTTGCGCACATGAACGCCGTGGCCCCGCCCTCCTTTTTAATCTTCCCCTTGCGCTCTAGTGCTCTCCGTGAGTCTACGACTCTGCATCCTGGTATTTCCTTTTCGAATTTCGATATGGAGCACCAAGAGGCGAAAAGCAAACTACAGACGGGGGGATTGAAAAGGCAAGAATCCATGAGTTGTGTGTGGAAAGGATTTAAATTGATAGTGGAAGATGCATACAGAAGACTGTGTCGGCCTTGCCGAATGCAACAAATGTGGCGCGCGCTTTGCTCTCGTACGAGAGCAGAAAGACTGGCACCTTCACGCTGAGACGGCATTTTAAAAGCTGTACTGGCCTAAAAGATGATATTGGTCACCCATCGTTATTATCATTTGTTTCGAGGGCTGCACCTCTTCGTGCTAAACAGGAAATCGTGGAGTTCGAGCATGGTGTTCCTTAAAATGTTATTATTTATTTTGTTTCAGTGCTCCTTAAGGCAGCTTGTTCTTTTGTGTCTTCTGATGCGAGTCATTAAAATAAAGAATTTTATTTAAAAGTTTTTTAGTTTATTTTTGTATATGCAGCTGTTCCTCTCCTCGTCAGAGAGGCGCGTCCATGTGAGCACAATATCCCAAACATTTCCGGCATTATTTCGTTGTGTACATGCATTTATAATGATCGTAAAAATATGTAGACTCTTTAAACATTAAGAAAACTTGCGTTTTTTTCTGCCAACTCGAAGAAATTAAAATAAATGTCTGTTGCTGCATTTTGCCAAGTAAATGAGCATGGATTATGCACCTGATAGAACAGACACACAAATATAAACGATATAAATGTTTATTGAATATGCATCTTACAGTCTTGTTTATCTGGGAGAATTTGTTACGAAAGACAGGTTTTAATTTATCATTATGCACATAGGTACCATCACAATTGTGATCACACAACGCAACCACGCATTGCAACCCCGCATTTGCTCCTCCTGCTGAGTCCTCACAAATAAAACGGGCTTGGGCCTACAAATGAAACGTACATTTTCGGGGGGGGGGTTCGGGCTCGAGCCTACAAATAAAACGTAAAATTTCGGGCTCTCGGCCTTTAATACACGCGGGCCGGATCGGGTCGGCTGGATTTTTTAGGCCCGAACTAAGCTCTAATCGAGAGAGCAGAGAGATAGGACATAACATAACAAGGGCTGAAGCGGAGAAAGTAGGAGCGAGAAAGATTATTGATGCACCTAAAAAAAGTAGGAGCGAGAAAGATTATTGATGCACCTAACACATTGAAAGCAGACATTTGGAGACATTTTGGCTTCTACGAGGTTGGTGAGAAACTTGACCAGAGTTATGCGTGCTTGTAAAAAATGAAACATGAGAATAATAATACAAATGGGGAAACCAAATCCGTTGCATCACCGGAATTGCGCAGGGAAGATTTTTGAACGTACTTATATATTTTAAAATGCGCTGAATCGATTCGGCTTGTTGCCCGCATCGAATCGAATCGTCCATGCCCCGCATCGGGATGCATCGCCGCATCAATTATTGTTGACACCCTTAGTGAGAACATCAAATGTTTTCATGGACACATTACAGTAATGGATTTACGACTGTAAAATCAGTTTTAAATAAATAAATAAATTCCACAAAATAGTAGTACTGTATTTTAGTAACAAATCGTTAACTGGGCCACATAACCACCTTTGAACAGAAATGCATTAGTCTACAGGTTTTCACGACCATATCCCAATGACAATCACACGGGTATGACATTTATTAGTTCAAGCAGAGTAAAATAATACATATTCACGGTACAAAAAAGTCATTTCCGTGTGGGCGCTCCCGTCAGGGGGGAGATTTCACGAGGGGCAGCTATTTTTTGGCACCACACCTGTTGTTGCGCTCACCTTCTTGCTGTGCGACCGTGGCGAGGAGCTTCGTAGTCTCCGTCTGATGATGTCTGCGATCGTGTTGGCATCACGACTATTGATGTTTTCGCCACTGTCTGACGGCTGTCGACACAAACGCATCATGGACCGTGAAGGAATTTGCTCCACCCCCCGGCCAAGCCGCACGGAAACACCGACAGCCAAACGGAAATGGTGCTCCGCTGCTCACCGCTTCCGCGAGTCAACCAGGAGGGCTGACATTCCGCGCATTCACCTCTTGTGTTAACCCTTTGTACTGACTCCATGTTCCAAAAGTTTGAAGAAAGCTCACCGAAAACAGGTTGACAATTTATTCGTCGACAATGGTCAAAAAACAAGGCATAAACAGAAGACGGAGGAACAATGCTGGATCCAAAACAAGGCTACATGGAAAAGTTTCCGACCAGCGAACTGTTTGTTATCTCAGTGTTCAGTGTTTTTAAAGGCTATGGTGGAGTGGGCCGGGCCGAAGGTGTGGCAGGGTGTTGTCTTGGGATAATTCCTTTGTGGCCGGTTTTGGGCGGTTAGGTTCGTGCGTGGATGGGTCGTGGTTGCCACACCGACCGATGCTGGTCATGACGTCCCAAGCGCCTGCTATCAACTTTGTTATGCTGGCTGGGCGAGACGCTTCTTGTTTTAGGGCAGAGCGCCCTGCTCTTTGTCTTTGGAGCTGCGTCAGTCTTGCTTGTGACGCACACGTTGGGCTTCTGTGATAAGATGCCGTTGTGTATCTATTCTGCTTTTCATTAAACTATGGTGCGTATTTATTTTATATTAAGTGTGTTAGAGTAGTACAGTCCTACAGTAAATATGAGAAATGATAGTATTCCCTGATTAATTATATTACGTGTGTTAGAGTAATGCAAACAGTCATATGGTGTGTGCGAGAAAGGTAACTATTCCCTTCATTCGAGATAAACAAACCGTGCTGCTTTAGAGATTTGCCCTTTTAACAGTGGGCACACAGTAAATACTAAAATGACTTCTTTCACTTGGTCCCAGCTAAATATTGTTAAGAAAATAATGATGGTGGAAGAAAGGGAAGAAATAAATTTTGAATTTGAAACAAACTGTATGTTGTCGGCGATTAGCCTCGCAATGATCTTAATTTTGGTTATTTGTTAGCCCAAAACCCTCTAAATATATATTAAATGCATCTTACCAGATATAAAATGACTACTACACAGTCTGTGGTGATCGTTTGGTGCCCAGTTTTGTCCTCTAATTGCAGCAGTCCATCTCGCTCTCCTTTTCGGGTCTCTCGGTATACGATAGAACTTCAAGTTTCTCCGTTTATCTTCCCTATTACTGCAACCAACCACCACACATGCCTTCACCATTTTGATTAAACAATGTTAACCATTGTCAGGAAGGTTTTTGGGTTCGTTTACTAGGCGGTGATTCCTTAGACAAGCAGAAAACCACGCAGTAATAAGAGGAATATACGTAGTTGTAATATGTAAACACAATCAGCTGACGGACAATATGGCGGCACAAGTCAGGGGGCGATGTTTGACGTCACGTGAATGAGGTCTATAAGGTTTTGGAGTAGCGCTATACTGCCAATTCCAAATCAGTGGCGCCTCCAGAAATTCTTCATAGGGGTGGCCAAATGGGGCCACTTAAAACCTTGAGGTAGCACACCAATAAATAAAAGCCATAATTTCAGGTTTTTACTATGTTGTAGTAATAAACAGGCCAGTAGAATACTGTTAGATTGACTTAAGGACACACCTACTTATATACTTTTGTTGATTGTGTTATATTGTATTTAGTACACTATTATATTGTGTTAATGTGCATAGTCCATAATAGTCCAGTCAACATTTTGTGTTCCGCAGCTACTACAATCTAACATTATACTGGCGCGTGGGGTGGCCAACAAATCATTGGGGGGAGCCGTGGCCAGGCCTGGCCACCTCCTGGTGGCACCACTATTCTACCTCGCACAAAATGCACGGTGACTCATGTCAATAAGCCGGAGACGTATTCCGCGCTTGATGGCAATACGTCGGTACCTGGGAATGATCAAATTATTAGTTTTGAATCAAATTTTATTCGGGCAATTCTTTATTCATTTGTCGATACCTTAGAATTTGTAGACAAATTTGTTGTTTGAATGCATTTAACCTATTTGAAGTTTAGTTTCAGTCCCTCCCAATGCCATTTGACTGACAGACCATTCCTTTCGTTAAAAGCAACATAGAAAAGATAAGCGAAATAGAAACAGCAATGGAAAAAAAAAAATTTCTCCCCTTTTTTTTAGGCAAAAGTGAAAGTCAATAAAAAAGTTACTTTATTATTATTTATTCATTTATTTCTCCTTATATTTATTTATTTATTTATTTATTTATGTGTTTTTTTTATTTTATTTTGGCACTACTGTGATTCCATACATTCTGCCATAACTGCCACACAGAGTCAATTTTTTTTTTTTTAACAATGATGAATTTTACAATTCAAAAGGCAGTTTGGTATAACATTCCAACACCGTGCTGGCAGCTTAATTCATTTTCTTCTTCTTTGGTGGTACATATACAGCAGCCAACAGTGTTTGAGCTTCATTATCACCACCGCATGGACATATTTTCCATGCACCATTGCAATGCATTGTGGGATACAGGGAGCTCCGGAGTGACCATCGTTTTTCACTCGATCACTGAGCCCTCTGAGGGTTCATCTCACCAAGTTCACTTTCCTGTTTTGGGAATTGGAACGGCCCTTAAGATGGCGGCGGGGATTCCTCCGGGGGGCGGTGGCTAGGGCAAGTGAGCGAGGGCTCATTTAAACCGCGATTGAAACGCAACCCTTGTGGTTGTTTCATGATTTTCTTGCCTGTGAGTGAGCAAGGGCAGGTGTGTTCCATTTCCGTCTTTCGCTCCCCCTCCGCCCTGCAAGTGGCCTCCGTGTGACGTCATAGCAAGTGCTTAGGGCAAGTGAGCGAGGGCAACTCAAACCATGATTGGAACGCAGCCAAGGACTAAGGCAAATGGCAAACAGGTGTAGGCACTCAGGTGATTGGGGAAGGAAAGACAAAGCTAACTGAAGTGAACACAAAAACCACCAAAATAAAACAGGATGTGAAAGGACTCAATCAAAGCCGCAGACGGCGGCTTGTAACAAGTCATTTGTAACTGTAACTAATTACTTTTTTAAAGCAAAACTAACAACGCTTCTTGGTGAAAAAGTGTTGTCTTGTTTTGTTGGAATGAAATCCAGCACCCACTAAGCCCTATGTGGAATAGTTTGGACTTTGGACACCCCTGCTCTAGAGCAGGGGTCCCCAACCTATTCCACAAAGACCCACTGTGGGTGCAGGATTTCATTCCTACCAAACACCATGACAACACTTTTTCCCCAATCTGGTGTTTTACAAGTGCAATCAGTTGATTGCAGTCAGGTGTGGCTTGTTTTAGCAGAAGCCTCATTGGTTCAACTGTCTCTGCTGGATCGGCTGGAACAAAAACCAGGACCCACAGTGGGCCTTGAGGACTGGGTTGGAGACCCCTGCTCTAGAGGGCAGGGGTGTAAAGGAGGCGTGGTTGGTTTTTAACCTTGCCAAAGGTACTGAACCCAACTAGTTTCACATATGCAATCACCGAAACCTAGATAATAAAGCATTTTTCATATTCAAAACGGATATAGCTAAGTTAACAACCCTAATATCTACGCGATTTCCCGTTCAAATTTCTTCTCATTTTGAAAGCGTCTTATTATAAACAGGTCAAAATGTGATGTTTTTATTTTACAGATGTAGGGATTGAAGAAGAAAAAGTGGATTTTCTCTTTTCACAGGTTCTTTAATTTTTTTTTGTGAACAAGAGATGACAACACACAATATTCAGGAACAGAAGCTGGCCTGCCAGGACTGAATGAATCTCCTAGAGTGCTCTGCCTGCCTTTGTGAAGATTCCTCCTCGACCTGTTATTCCAAATGCCAATAGCAGGCGACCGCGTGCCGGATCTGGCCTCAGCTCGCCAGATCTGCATAGCAATCACACCCGCTTAACATCAGTGCGGCAGATGCGGCCAGGATCAGCACAATGACAGTCTACTCTAAATGATGGGTTACACACTGTTCCGGGGCGGCCAGTGCAGACCGGACGCGCCCAAACTCTGAAAATTAACAGTTGACATGTGACATCACTACCCATAGCAAAAATTTGCTACTCATCTGTTGCGTAATCTCATCTCGTGAGACGAATTTGATCATCTCAAATTTATCTCATTCTCTGCTTATTTGTTTCTGAGTTTGTGCTCCTAAGGGTAGCCTTAGGAGCAAGTGATGAGTCAAATTGAGCAAAGACATCATTGAAACAAAGGAGGTTGATTTGAGAAAGCCAGGTTTGAGCAATATTTGAGAAGAGAAATTCTCTTAATTAAAAATGGAGTTAGACTTGTACAGCACCGTTCGGGCACTCAAAGCACTTTGACACTATAATCCTCATCTACCTGCTGGTGACGCAACACCGTGGGGTTCAGTGTCTTGCTCAAGGATACTTAGATGAATTCATCAGGACAGAGAGTTGAACTCACAACCTCTGGGTTGGGGAACGACTTCTCTACCACTGAGCCACACACGGGCTCTGATGCACTGTGGTTGATGTGACGTGGCACATAAATGGAAAGCAACTTTAGAAACAGCGTGTAGCAGCGATGAAGAAAATTTATTATATTTTTGTTCATTTAATAATTCATATTTCTTTCATATTCCAAAAAAACCCTTCCAAATCGCAGACATGTTGCCTGTGAGCCAGTAGTTTTAGCGAGACTTTGTCAGCCAGCGTGTTGCCTGTTTTGATGATGTCATCAAAAAGAGGACTAAGGTTCTTCACACTATTTTGTGGTAAACTTTCAGTCTTCGAAATCAAAAACCGATAATGCATTTGTAGCGGCTGATAGTTTTCGGCGCCGAATTTTTGGTCACATCTCTAATTTTTACATTGAACAAGATGAACCAAATGAACCAGATGTTATTTAATTATTTGACCAATTATAATATTTTCTCAGATTTTGGCATGAGATGAATTAAGATGTGATTGGACATGTCAGAGCAGGCACTACTCTTTCTTACAATGAAAGAATCTTGAAAACCCAAATTGAGCAATTGCAGACTAAAAAGATCAAATTGAGAAATATTTGTGACTGGCACAATATAAGGTTGATCCGCGAGATCAGTAAAAGAGGCAGCTTTGAGCTAAGTTGAAGAAATATAATACGTTGCTCATCCGTATCTATTACTGAGACATTACTGAGATCGTGACTCCAAGTAAGGGATCAAATTGAGACGCATTTGAGATCGACACAAGTACTCATAGTTGTCTCTTGGTGAGATCTTGAAAGGAGACAACTGTGAGACTTCATTGAAAAATCGTGCCAGTAGAACTATTGTCAAGACCTTCTCATGTAATGCTCACTATGAGACTTATTTCTTTTTTTTTTTTTTTTTTTAACCTGTCCTGTTCAGCTGTTTGACACAGAGAATGGAAGTCTAAGTGCCCGGATAGTCTGAACAGTTTTAATGTTTCACATTTAGAGTCTGACATACTCCCATTGTGATCATTCAAAATACCTTTTTATTATGACAAAGCAGCGAACAGGAAGGGATTATGGGGGGACAGAAGAAAAGAAATACAAGAGAAGAAAGAAAAGAAACAAAAACAAGAAATACATTGAACAACTAGACTAGTTACTAATATGCTGGTGCTATCGTCAGCAAGATGTATTTCCGGTTTACACCATGTGGGGGCCTATTGGCCAGTGAAAGAGGGGGATGGGGGTGTCTATAAGCCTATAAGCCAAGTGATTGAAAGGGGTAGAGTGTACACAAATCAGTTCTGTGATCTAGAACCCAGTAGTAGTGTGAATCTCTTATGAGTGTAAGCCCGGTGGCGACCAACCCTACGCCGCCGCATCGCCAATCCCGGCACCGCGACCCCCAACCCGAGCCTGCCCTACCACATCCAGCAGCACGCAAGCCCCACCGGGCACGCGACAGCCACGCAGATGGGCGGAGAAGCCGCGCGGGCGCCAACCCAGGGCCACGGCCCCCACCCAGCCAGCCCGGGGAGGGAGGGCGGGCGGGGGGGTGTGGGGCCAAGCGCAGCCCATCCCTGCTCCCGCAGCCCAGCAAAGGAGCCGTCATTTCCCCCCCGCACCCATCAACCGGCCTTCAGGGATGGCCGGAGGGACGCACCACCAATCCCACGCCTACCCCCACCCGGGCCACGAGCCACAGCCGCAGCCCCCCAACCGGCATGGCACGCCACGGGACCCCCAGCGGCCCACCAAGCCCCAGGCAAGGCAGGGTCCCCCCGTCGGTGCAGGCGACACCCCGCTGATACACCGGCGCCCAGCCAGCGACCTGCGACGGAGCGCAGGGCGGATGCCCAGCCAAAGAAGACAGGGGAAGGCGGAGGCAGGAGAACGCCCAGGAACTGCCACGGGGCGATGCAATATCGGAGATATCGAAAATATGAGACTTATTTCTCGTGAGACAAAGTTGGAAAACTGAGAAAACCACTCTGTCTCGATTATTGCTGATTCATTTCCCAGCGATGTAAAAGACATGAACAAGATCTCATCTTCAGTTTTGCTTTGCTGTGGGATATTATTTTCTCGGAATTTTGCACGAGATGAATTCAGGTGTGATTGCACATGTTAGAGCAGATACTAAGCTTTTACAATGAAGGAATCTCAAGAATTTGACATCAGCAATTACAGACTGGAAGGAGTTCAAATTGAGAAATATTTGTAACTGGCATATGTCTATTAAGGGCTGCTTGGCATGATCAGGAAATGAGGCAGCTTTGAGACAAGTTTAAGAAATAAAATACTTTGCTCATCCATATCTTTCACTGAGAGATGACTGAGATACTGAGTACAAGTAAGGGAGATCAAATTGAGACGCGTTTGAGATCAACACAAGATCTCATAGTTGTCTCTTGATGAGATCTTGAAAGGAGACAGCTGTAAGAAATTATTGAGAAATCGTGCCACTGGAATTATTTCTCAAAACCTTCTCACGCAATGCTCACTGTGAGACTTATTTCTCACGAGACAAATTTGAGAAAACTGAGAAAACCACTCTGGTCTCAATCGTTGCTCGATTGATACTGATTCACTTCTCGGAGATGTAAATGAGACATGAACGAGATCTCATCGTCAATTTTGCTTTCCTATGGGTACAAGCACGCACCTGAAAGGCAACTAAACAGAAGCGCACGCAGGAGTCACGACACATCAGCGGCCGGCAAACTTGTATGGTAAGTGCTTTATTCAAAGTCATAATCGCGTTTTGAAGTCACTGCTTGACTGCTAAACAAGTTATTCAATCGAGCGTTAATAAAATGGCTGGTGTCTTCAAGTTATCTGCCATGTCTTCAAGTGAGGCTACGTCTACACTAGGACAGATAGTTTTCTCCAGGGTATTTTGCCGACTATTTTTATACCTGTCCACACTTCATTTAAGGTGCGTTTAAGGGCCTCCCAGCTTCTGCAAGGTACGCCTGCATTTGGGCAAATTACGCATGGGTAAAAAGGAGAAGCCTCATGTGTTACGTCATCATCCGCGCGGTATACTTCTGAAACGGAAAATTTCGAAATTACCTTCTAGACTGTCATTATTTTGTGATCACGTTTTTTTTTTCGTGATCGCAATTAAACGCATCACACAGGAGCGAGAGTGGAAGGGAGAGCACGCTCTGCTTTTACGAGCAAGCGCCGTGTTGTGATTGAAATCTTTATAAAACAACTAAAGCCTGACTTTATTACTTGGGATGTTACAATCGATGCTCAGTTGCGCTCTCACCACTTGGAAAATAACAAATAGAAGCATATGGTGTGGCGCTGCTTATATTTCCTGGAGGCCGCAACATCGACTGCTTGTGTATAAAGTGGCGATCCTGGAAGTGGCAAAAGTTTTGACAGGCAGAAAAGTCTGGGGGGAAAACTGATCGCGCGCCTCTTTGACTTGGAGTACCACGCAGGTCACTTTTCTGGTTTAATTTTCCTCTACAGCATTTTTATAAACAGTACTCATGTTCGGTCGGCATTGAGTTGGGGGGCAGGGGGGGCAGCCCCACAGCTGGCTGATCGGAGACAACTTGGGAGACGAGCTCAGTAAAAAACGCTCATCTCCTCCTCATCCGTGATGGGAGGACGTCAAATGGGCACTGAATTTAAGCATATTATTGAGACGTAGTTTGAAGGTTCAAGAAAAATGCGTGGAAAAGAGCAGGAAGGGTAAATGGTGTTATACTCTGCCACGTCGTGATCGTCCGCCTTCATTGTTTAAACTGGTTGCTGATCCTGCAATTGAGTCCTTACTGAGTTTGGGCTATTGTTCAAAAAGACACTGGGGTGGATCCGTTCTATAAAGTTGGACCAAAATTTGCAGTACATCTGGCCCATGTCCGCTCCAGTTATATTTTGTTATCTGGCAACTCATCCCACATCTCTGCAACAAAACAATCTGACCAACAGCAGAATGTGAAAAACTCATGCCAGTCGTCATACTAGCATCTTTTCTCCAAATCCAGCCAAACCACGTCATCACCCCCAGAGTGCATTGCACGCGTAAAACATGGTGCCCTCCGTAGTTGAAAACATGTTCTAAATATTATTGATTTTTAAACCAATGGCAATAATATATGTTTCTAATAACATACTTTAGTTAAAGAGAACAGTTGTGACTTATTAGAGCCTACAAGTAAGTCCCAGGGTCCCTTTAAAAAAAAAAAAAAAAACTGTCCTCTGCATCCTCTGCTCTCACATCAATTTCGGCCAAATAAAACGTGTGAATCAGACATATGAATCCCATAACTTACAAAAATAAAATATATCAAAGATGGCCTACGTAGTGATTTAGTTTTACTGTGCGGATAGAGAAAGTCGGACATCCGGGCATTTAATGATGTCACCAGCCACAACAAAGCGTCGCCATATTGAAAGTCGAGTCACAAGCAGTTGCTCTGTCATGCATTGTAATACAAACGCGTTGAACTTTCGTCTTATTTGTGGTCTTTTTTCCGTCGGAATGACTAAAAGTTGCTGTGTTGTGGGTTGTCACACAAGGAAGAGTTTGGAGCAGGATTTGAAGTTCTTCATTCTTCCTCGTGAGAAGAAAAGGAGAAACAAATGGCTGAGAGCAATTAATCGAGGAACAGTAAAAGAAGACGGTTCCGTGGACTATTTTCTCCTGTGGGAACCTAAATCCAAGCACATTTACGTTTGCAGCCGACATTACTGGTGAGTAAAGTTTAATCGATTTTTTTTTTGCCCCAATTAGCTGCAAGGATTCAATAGACTAGGCAGTGGTTATTATTACCGTAACCGGCAACACGCAAAGCGTTTTCTTTTGCCGTGAACTGCTCTGATTTGTCAGTCGGTATATTATTGGCCTGGTGGGAATTGGTTATTTTGCCGTGACGTGTTCACGGCTAAATAACGCTTGGAGGCGAATTACCGGTTACGGCAGAAATAATCACTTCGTATATACTACCAATTTACTCAGTTCCACACAGTACATATTCCACGTAATTGATGAAGGTCAACTTACTGGGTGACTTTATAAGGTAGTTGTAGATGTTTCCGAACTCCACTGCAGGCCATTCCTTTGTTCATCCAGCTATCAGCTGCGACTTTGTATGGGCAAATTTGCAAGCCAATACACGGTAATTTTAAATTGTATCCTCCTCACGTCTGTCGGCAGTGACTCGTGATAATAGTAAGCCGTGTTGAAGATGTTTTTATGAAAAAATACGCAAAACACACCTGAAATATAATTAGGGCTGTCCCAAACGACTAATTTTCTCCCGATTAGTCAGCCGACTATTTTTACGATTAGTCGACTAATCTAATAATTTTTTTTTTTTTAACTAATTTAGCAATGAAATTTTTGTTGACGCTTATCAATTAAAAAAAAAAATTGGAACACTCAAATCATTTATTAAAGTACAAATAAACACGTAAATAACAATAATAAATCACAAATAAACAATGAGTTCAAATGCTGATAGAATTAACTAGTCTAGCATCCCGATTGAAAAGATGGTCTCTTAAACTGATGGTTTACAACTTTTATTCCATCCTTGATGTAAACACACCGTAAGAGGTACGGTGCACACAAATAAAGCAACACAATTAGAAATTAACAAAAAATTTTCACCTTTTTCCTTTTAAACCTTATTTATATATCAATGAATTGCCTATATGAATTGCCTTTACCTTATTACCTTATCATTGACAATCTCTCCCTTGAGTGCAATCACTGTATATACTGTATATATTTATGACCTTTTAACCTTATATAATTTTCTATACCATAAAATAAACCATAACATGAAATAAACCTTTCAATTAGCATTGAGAACAATACTAATAGCACTTATAGGCCCATTGTCAATGAAACATTATTATTTAGTAAGGCGACAGCACCCTCTGGTGTACAAAAATTGAAAAAAAAAAAAAAAACCTTACAAACTGCGTGAAGACGCTTGAGGTGTTTATTCACGGCCGACGTGCAGCCAAGCTTGGCACTGAAGAGACAGGACAGAAGAGTGTACTCTCCTTTGTTTCTTTGAAATAAGTCAATGTTTTGGACACTCTGGTGCGCTTTTTTTGGCTTTGTGCCGCTTTCCCCGCTTGCAAACAGAGCATCCGACATTCTAACTTTCCACGCAAATATTTTTTTAACCCTTCATTAACCGTCGACGGCATGTTGTGCTCGTCGACGGATTTACGTCATCGATGACGTCGACTACGTCGACTAGTCGGGACAGCTCTAAAATATATGAATTTCAGACGTTTGTCTACGGAATGTTTAGCTGTGCGCGCCCCCTTCGCAAAATGGCGGCATGTTGCTAAGCGAGGTGACGTCATCGTGACATTACGTCGACTTTCTCCATACGTCTTGTTTCCCTTTTGAATTGCATGAAGTTTTTCAGAGACTAAAAAATAAATTAAATAAAAATAAAATAAATAAATTTAAAAAACTTTTTTCAGAGACAAAGAAGGTGACGTCATCTGCCAGCGCCGGAAACAGAAGTTAAAGAGAAGATGGCCGACGTGGTAAGTGTCGGCGTTAACTTGGATGCCTTTTCTCACGCTATAAGCGGGATCCAGGCGCTCCGCTCCAGCGTCAGCCGCGTCTTCGAGTCCCTCAAAGATGGCATGAAGAATCGCGAGACGCTGGAAGGCCGAGAGAAGACATTCCTCGCCGTCTTCCAGGACAACCTGCAAGCTGTCAACCGAGACCTCAAGTCAGTCGCTTCGTTTCTCCGCTTTTTATTACCTAGTATTCAGAGGCAGCACTGGACAGGCGGGAGGATTCTCGCTTCATGTGTTGTCGAAATGATGAGAGATTGCACTTGTCCAGTGAGAAATTGCACGTGAACAACTCGTATTTTCTACTGGAGAACTGGGAATTCCCAGTTTCCCAACTGAGACAATCGTTTCGATTTGAAAATGGCGGACGGCGAATAAGGAGTTGTACATGAGAAGAAACTATGCCTACGTTCAGACTGAAGGCACATCTGATTTCAGTCGGAATCAGAGGGCCTGTTCAGAGTGGGCCACAATATTGACATGTCTGACAGGTTGCTGTAGCAACAAATGCGTCATCCCGGGTAAAGTGACGTCGAAGCCCATCTAAGATATTCAGACTGAGAAGCATGTTGCCAATATCGGATATCGAAATACCTCGAGTAATCATTCTCGCAAAAATCGGATTCCTCTGCTTTGTGACTGTTGATAAATCAGATTTTGGATGCCAGTCTGAACAAGGCTTAGGTTTTTTTTAAAAAGATTTATTGTCAAATTGCCTTTTCTTTTGATGCCAAATAATAATGTAATTTCAAAATTCTAATTTTTGAATGATGTTCCCATCAAAGTTACTGCATTGGCATTAAAATTGTGTCATAACTATCTTATTCAATCGATGTCAAAACGATTTTTCCTCAGTGGCTGCAATTAACGACGCTAGACGTCCAGTCCATTTGAAGAGGAAGATAAAATCTCATTTCAATTGATGATGCATGAAAAGAACTTTCATTGCTCCAACCAAAATGGCTGGGAGGTGTGACGGTCCCATGACAATCAATGCATCGACATTAAAGCGAAATCATAACTACCGTAATTCTCAATCAATTTAATAAGCGGCATGGAAAATGAATGAATGAATGAATGAATGTTTACCGACCGCTCAGAAACGTAGCCATTGACACTCTGTGTTTGTTTTTGTTCAGTGAATTGGAGCGCCTCAGCGGTTTGGTGGGCCGCCCCTCTGAGTCACACCCTTTACACAACAGTGGCCTGCTCAGTCTGGATCCAGTTCAGGACAAGACACCGCTGTACTCGCAGCTGCTACAGGCCTACAAGTGGTCCAACAAGGTAGGTCTCCGAGGGCGACCTCTAGGGGTGTAACGTACACAACGTAGTACTCGTGGACAGATAATCAACAGGAAATTATACAAAATGTAAAGGAAGTGACCCCGGAATGACTCCAAATTTGCAGGAAGTGACTAATGATCGACTTAACCCTTAAGATAAAAGTGAAATGGTTACGCAAGTGAAGCGACTCAAACATGCTTCAGTACAACCACGTGAAGCGTTAGTGTCCTCTGCTAACAAATTACGTTTTGTTTGTTTTTTTGTTGGCAGCTGCAATACCACGCCGGCCTGGCGTCCAGTTTGCTGAACCAGCAGTCGCTCAAGCGCTCGGCCAATCAGATGGGCGCCTCGGCCAAGCGCCGCCCTAAAGTGCAGCCCAACACTCTGGTCCTCCCCCCGCAGTGAGTCCAAAAATGAATCAAATGATGTTATGTTGTGCTGTCAAATGATAATGTTCATCGTTTAAAGACATTATGAACCTCAACATTGTCTAAAGCCTCCTTTTTTGTGTTTATTGATATTTTTTTTCAATTCAAAATGTAAAATGACGGGACACACACACACACACAAAAAAAAAAGGTAATACATATGTTAGAGGCTTGCGAAGTTTCCGATTCTTAGATTATTCGCGATTCAGCCGTGGGAGATTCGAGAACCATTCACAAACATCCAAATTCAGATTATTTAATCATACCAGGTAAAACGGAACTAAAACCCAGTCAGCGCGGTCTTCGGGACGCAATTAGGAATGGACCGGGAGTAAATATCATGTTCAACTCATGCCACTAGATAAAAAAAACAATAATACCTGACTGCGACCAACAGCCGCTACAAACAACGCCCAGCTGCTAGTTGCGAAAAACATACGGCCACGTAATGCTACGGTAGATATCACATATATATAGAACTAGATGCAAAATGACAGACTTGCCGGCGTTAGTAAACAGCCGCCATCTTAAAGCAGTAGACTTGTCTGGAAGGCTCTGTTGTAGCGATCCTAATGAACTTTTTATCTAAAATATTCCTAAATCGGCAAAATCTTGACTTGAATCTATCTTTAAAACAGTTTTAAAACTTTCACATGTCGAAAGTAGACAGAAGGGAAATTTCGGAATAACGGGAGCAATTTTAACAACTTTTAACAACAGTTGATTCACAACATTAAATTAATTGAATGTAGTTTAAAGCTACTGATACAGAATGGGAAATTGAGTATTTTATTTACTGTTTTGAACTGTTAACTTGATACTGAAATAGTAGTTTGGTTTAGCCTGGGATGGTTTTTGAACAATTTTGGAACTAATGTACGAAACATTATTGGGGGTGGGGAGGGGGGTGCAGCCATAATCGATTTATAATCGAATCATAGCCTCTGAATCATAATCGAATCGTTAGGTGCCCAAAGATTCCCACCTCTAATATATAATTTCTTTTCTTTTTTTTTTTTTTACTGGGGATTTCCCGATTGCATATTTTTGCACCCGAGTCACCTGATTTTGAGTCCCGAGCATACATATACATATTGTACTTTTTACAGTACTTCCTCTTCTGCCTTTTGTGGGAGTATTGCGGAGTGTAAAACATATATTTTTGTATCTTTTGACAATGTCATTGAAATTCTGGATCATTTTGTTACTTTTTAGCCCGAAAAAAGCAAAAAAAATATAAAGTAGGCCTGAACGATATTGGAAAAAATTAACATTGCGATATTGGACAAAATAATGGAAACACCTCACATTTTGGCATCATAGTAATTCAACATAATTGTTAAAGAATGGCATGAAGAACATTCAAATGAAGTTGCGCATCTCATATGGCCGGCACAATCCCCAGACCTCAACATTAGTGAGCATTTGTGGTCAGTTTTAGAGATCCAATTAGGACGTCGAATTCCACCGCCATTGTTTATAATAGAGACTTCTAACTGAAGAATGCCTTAAAACTCCTTTGGAAACAAGTTGTATATATATATATATATATATATATATAATCTTTATTCAGGAGTCACACGGGGTGTCCATATCACACAAATCAACATAAAAATGACATAAGAAACACAGAAACAGAAACTGAAAAAGCAAAAACATGAAAAAGGCACAAACTATCTGTGCACAACAAACAGGCTTTTACTCCAATGGCGCCACATGCTTGACCTACACCTATAACTATTTTTAGGATCCGTTATTTTCATTAAAATACTATTTTCGGACTTATTTAACCGACACATGAACTTATACATCAGATTTCTTAGTAGCGCTTTAAAGGTGGGTAACCCAGAACTGACAAATAATTGGCTGGCGCTGTACCATCTAGGCACCTGCAATAACAGCCTCAAGGCATCATTATAAGCTACATTTAGCCTCTTTATGGACTTCGCTAAGTACCTGGTCCACAGGAGAGCAGTGTATAATGGTGTGCAATATGCCCTGAACAGTGATATTTTCACGTCGATGGAACACATAAAAAATTTTCTCTTAAGCATATTTGCCTGTGCATAGAGCAGGGCGGTAAACCGAAAATTTACCGTCACCGAAATTCTTAACGATGACCGACGTAATTTTGACCATGTCGGTAAATTCGGTAAATTAATAAAACAAGAAAATATAGTCTTTTCATCCCGCTTTGATTCTGTGTTGTTCGTCTATGTTCATTCCCCTTTAAGAAAGCAGTGAATGTGCTTACGTAGGGAGTCACGTGATCATCAGGAAGCCAATCAATCAAAAGCCCGGTAAGCTAACGCTAGCAGCTAACGCTACAAGCAAAACGTGATGGAGTGTGGCTTAAGGGAGGTTCACCAAACTTTCAACCGACATTTAGTAGACTCTTGGTGGCATCCAGACGGGCTTTCACCCGCTGTCCTCCTTTGTTCTCACGATTTCCGGAGATGGTGCTTCTAGTGCTTTCTACTGGTAGCCAGGCTAACGCTAGCTAGCGGCTAACGCTACAAATGAACGTTATGGAGTCGGATAGCGGCTCTAACCTTGTCGAAACGGCTGAACTTAATGAGTGGATTGGGCACGGACTGCATCTAGCAATTACTATGTGGCGTTATTTTGTATCTCTGTCTGTGTGTGATTCCTCTGATAGCTTTTGTGATGGTAAAGCATTCAGCATAAAGTACAATCCAACGGCAAAACTTATAATGACCGAGAAATGGCCCCAGCTATTTTTATTGTGCACTGGGGGGAAAAAACCCTTAAACCATAAAGTAAACACTTGTATTTAATAATTATGTCACAGCAGCCATTAACAATAAGTTGTCTTTTTGAAGTGTACTGTTCAAGCTGCAAGTCATTTGTGTTACAATTACATGTTTGCACAGGCATATTGATTTTGACAATGTACATTGTTCAAGTCATACACGCTGTTATAAATGTTCATACTTGAATTCTTATTGCTTACAATACATTTTTATAAAATTAATGTTTAGACTGCATGTACAATTGTTAAATACAGTATATCAAATTGAATGCTTGTAAATAAATCAACAAGAAATAGTTAATCCGTATTTCATGCATTGATTCAGATTTTCAAATTATATAACAGTCCGCTTGGGCGAATTTATCGTCATTTATCGTTATTGAGATAAATCTGCTCAATTTATCGTGATACATGTTTAAGGCCATATCGCCCAGCCCTACCTGTGCATAAAGTTTACTGCATTGCCGGTGAATGTCCCTGTCGTCTGAAAAATCATCAGTTATAAAATGTCCGAGATATTTAACCTCATTGCAGTCATTTAGTTTTTTTTGCCCAGAAAGAAGCGAGGGAATACAGCCCCCCTATCTTCTTTAGATCTTAAAATCATAATGTTACTTTTCTCTGCATTGTATTTGATGTCAAATTGGTCACCAAACTGAGAACATAATGAGAGTAACTCCTGTAAGCCAGCACTACATGGAGAGAGCACCACCACATCATCCGCGTACATAAGATGGTTAATGATAGTGCTTCCTACAACACAGCCAGTATTACATTTATTGAGACGGTTGGACAATTCGTCCATTGAACAGATATGGTGAGAGTATTCCTCCCTGTCTCACACCATTCCCAACTCTGAAGGAAGAAGAAACCGTGCTACCCCACTTAATGTGAACAAGTTGATTTGCATACCAAAAGG
The DNA here is from genome assembly GCF_030265065.1 of Corythoichthys intestinalis. Classification (NCBI taxonomy): domain Eukaryota; kingdom Metazoa; phylum Chordata; class Actinopteri; order Syngnathiformes; family Syngnathidae; genus Corythoichthys; species Corythoichthys intestinalis. The sequence continues at coordinate 3,956,927 of NC_080415.1, forward strand.
CTAGAATACGGATGACATATTTGGGCACCCCCCTTTGTGTCAACATTAGAAAGAGTTTGCTATGATTGATCCGATCAAAAGCTTTTGATGAATCAATAAAGCATAAAAACATTGTTGAGTTCAGGCCTTGATACTTCAGTAGGACTTCCTTCAACGCAAATACGCACATATCGGTTCCATGTTTTCTTTTGAATCCAAACTGATTGTCACTTGTGGAAATAAATGTAGCTATTCTGTTCAGTATGATTGTCTCCAGCACTTTAGACAGCACACTGGCCAGAGCAATTGGTCTGTAGTTATCTTTATAATTAATTTTCCCAGTCTTATCTTATATAATAGGCACAAGTTGTACTGCCATCATAGAATCGGGAAGAATGCCATGTTTAAAGAAGCCATAAAAACACAAGGCAAGGAGAGGAATTACCTTCTGACTGGCATGTTTTAAGTGCTCAGCTGTAATGCAATCGGAACCACAGGCTTTGTTGTTTTCTAGCTCAATAATGGCTTTATGGATTTCAGCTGGTGTGATCACTAAAATCTCATTAATATCACAGTTATCGGGTGTAAATGTATCACCCTTAATGCAATTAAACAGCTTGTAGTAGTGCTCTCTCCATAGTTCTGCAATGTTATTTGGGCCACATACTCCATTGATATTAAATGGCAAGGGAGCTTTACAGTTATTCAGTGCTTTCACCTCCTTCCAGAAGTCACAGAAGCTATGATTTATAAGTTTGCCTGCAAGGGAATCTGCCCTCATACTGGCTTCATTTCTGCTGATAAAACGCACAGCAAGCTTAAACCTTGCATTTGTACGCTTTTTATTTTCAAATAACGTCCCACATCTAACTCTTCCTGATGCTGCCCATTCTTTGAAGGCCTGCCTAGCTGCTGAGTGAAGCTCAGCTACATGAGAATTCCAACCAGGCTTTGCATGATGAGTATGCCTATTATTGTTTTCATGTAAGGTCTTACCAGAGTCGTGGAGACATTTAACGATGAAATCATACAGAGTGCACAATTCTTTGCAGTGCTGTTCATTTTTGCAATTTATATCACAACATAATAAAGTTTCCTTTGGTAGGACAACAGAATCTAACAAAATATCAGTGCTGATGGTGTATCTGCTGATAGACTCATCCGTTAAATTTGGCCAGTTAAGTTTACCAAAATTGGCTGTGTTTTCATCTATGCTTATTATTGGTATATTCTCCACTTTGAGACACATTAGTAATGGAATATGGTCAGATGTTGCTAGGTCGTAGCAAATTTCCATACTCATCAGCGAAGCATAGGCATCCGCTGTAGATATACAATGGTCGAGCCATGTATGAATCAATACCTCGGAGAATTGTGGTTGTAATTGCCGCAAAAGGCGCACCACATTAACACCACATTAAATTATTTTTTGTTAATTTTAAAAAAAAATTTTTTTAAAGTGTTTCCATGATTTTGTCCGACCCTTGTATACTGCCAAGGCTACACACTTCTTTTTGTGTTGGTTGCACTGGTGCGCCTAACTTTTTTCGTAAGGGCACCAGCAAAAAATGTAGATGCACCCGCATCACCTTTAACTTTTAATCACTCTCCATAACATTAGTAATATTCATTCATTCATTTTCTGAACCGCTTATCCTCGCGAGGGCTGTGGGGGTGCTGGAGCTTATCACAGCTACAGTGGGGCAAATAAGTATTTAGTCAACCACCAAATGTGCAAGTTCTCCTACTCGAAAAGATTACAGAGGCCTGTAATTGTCAACATGGGTAAACCTCAACCATAAGAGACAGAATGTGGAAAAAAAAACTGAAAATCACATTGTTTGATTTTTAAAGAATTTATTTCCAAATTTCCAAAAGGGGAAAATAGGTATTTGGTCACCTACAAACAAGCAAGATTTATGGCAGTCAAAGAGGTCTAACTTCTTCTAACGAAGCTCCACTCGTTACCTGTATTAATGGCACCTGTTTGACTCATTATCGGTATAAAAGACACCTGTCCACAACTTAAGTCAGTCACACTCCAAACTCCTCTATGGCCAAGACCAAAGAGCTGTCGAAGGACACCATAGACAAAATTGTAGACATGCACCAGGCTGGGAAGACTGAATCTGAAATAGGTAAAACGCTTGGTGTAAAGAAATAATCTGTGGGAGCAATTATTAGAAAATGAAGACATACAAGACCACTGATAATCTCCCACGATCTGGGGCTCCATGCAAGATCTCACTCCGTGGCGTCAAAATGATAACAAGAACGGTCAGCAAAAATCCCAGAACCACACGGGGGGACCTAATGAATGGCCTACAGAGAGCTGGGACCACAGTAACAAAAGCTACTATCAGTAACACAATGTGCCACCAGGGACTCAAATCCTGCACTGCCAGACGTGTCCCCCTGCTGAAGCCAGTCCAGGCCCGTCTACGGTTCGCTAGAGAGGATGAAGCAAAAAAACCATATATTTAATTAAAAACCTGATCCTTTTCAACCGATTCCAATCCTCTGAAAAATGGTGCGATCGGCCCAATTTCCGATCACGTGATCAGATCGGCACATCCCTAATTTTGACATGTTTGACCCCTTTTTTTAATTTATAAAGGGGAAAACTGGAAATACTCTTCTTCTAATATAATTTTTTGAAATTATTTTTTTATGAATAAAATTAAGTGGGGAAAACAATTTTTTTTACCTTACGTATTTTTCTATTTAAATAAAGAGGAAAAAAACTACCGGTAAATATTTTTTTCATATCTTTTTATTAATATTTGACATTTTTCTTTGGTCAATTTGTGTTTTATAGTTTTTTTTTTCTTTTTTTTTTCTTTAAATTAAACGTGGGCGCGGGAAAATTTTCACAACAAAACACAAAAACGAAGAAAGAAAACTTTTTTCATCTATTATTCTAAGAAAGGAGAAAAAAACAAATGAATAAGTGAATATTTACTAAGTTTTGGTAAATAAAAATAAAAAGGTAAATATTTTCTTTGCTTTATTATTCTTATGTTACATATTTAAAATGAAAAAAAAAACAGTCAATTATTTCTTAGTTTTTTTTTTAAATAACAAGAACAATTCAAATACGTATTTACTTGTTTAAAAATTCTTAAATTCTGAATCTTAATCTTATTATATCTTGATTCATTTTTTGTCTTATGTTTTTAGAAAAATGTTTATTTTCAATGTTAAAAAAGGGCAAAACAGTGGATTATTTTTGTTTTGTAAAAACAACAGAGGGCAAATATTTTTTTTTTTAAATGAGGGGGAAGGCAAATATTTTCTTCATTTGGGTTTTGTTTTAAAAATACATTTTATAAAATATTATTTTATAAAGGAAGGGAAAATGGTATTTTTCCAAAATATTTATTTTAAATGTAAAAAGGGTATATATATTTTTTAACATTAAAAAAGTAACTAGTCCCCTTTTTTTGTTTTAAGAAATTAAACCTTTGAGGAAAAAAAGTGTGTGTGTGTGTGGGGGGGGGGGGACTGTTAATATTTTTATATATAAATATATATATATATATATATATATCTCTGCTACGGCCAGATTAACTATTGCGGGCCAATACTGGCCTCCGCACACGTGCACCGCAAGTTTTCCACCCGCCCAATTGACAACTTAACGCCGGTGTTTTTTGAGGTACGTGGACGACGTGATCTCGCGCATCGACCGAATGTTCCCCGACATGAGCATCGAACTCTTCAGACCCAACGGATCGTCCGCGGTGCTGCTGGTAAACAAGCTCGCCGGCCAAGTTTTTCCCCGTACAATGGGGAAATTTTTATGGTAGGGGCTTGTCTACTGTGAGAGACTATCTAAAAATAAAAAACAATCCAGACAGTGTATGATTTTTTTTTCAACAATTTGTATTCTACTGCTGCAATAAGTATTTGAACACCTGAGACAATCAATGTTAATATTTGGTACCGTAGCCTTTGTTTACAATTACAGAGGTCAAATGTGTCCTGTAACTTTTCACCAAGTTTGCACACACTGCGGCATGGATTTTGCAACACTGCTCCACACAGATCTTCTCAAGATCAATCAGGTTTCTCGACGGTCACTTAGGAACACGGAGTTGGGGCTTCCACCAAAGATTTTCTATTGAGTTAATGTCTTGAGACTGGCTAGGCCCCTCCAGAACCTTGATATGCTTTTTACGTAGCCTCTCATTGGTTATTCTGGCTGTCTCCTTTGGGCCATTGTCATGTCATGGCCCAGATTCAATGGACTGAGGGAAGGTTATTCCCCAAAATCTCACAATACATAGCCCTGGTCATCCTCTCAAAACAGTGCAGTCGTCTAGTCCCATGTGCAGAAAAACGCCCCCAAAGCATGATGCTACCTATCACCCCCATGCTTCACAGTATGGATGGTATTCTTGGTATGGTAGTCATCATTCTTCCTCCAAAAGCTATGAGTGGAATTAAGACCATCAACTTCCATTTTGATCTCATATTACCATGAGTTTCTCCCATGAGTCCTCTGGATCATCGGCAAACTTAAAACAGATATGGACATGTGCTTGTTTAAGCAGGGGAACCTTTTGTGCCATACATGATTTTAAACCACGGCGTCTTAAGTGTATTACCAACAGTAACCTTGGAAATGGTGGTCCCAGCTCCTTTAAGGTCATTGACCAGCTCCTCCTCTGTCGGTCTTGGTTGATTCCTCACCATTCTTAGGATCATTAGACCCTACGAGGTAGATCTTGCATGGAGCCCCAGTCCACGGGAGATTGACAGTCATGTTTCGCGTCTTACATTCTCTAATAATATCTCCAATAATGGATCTTATATCACCAAGCTGCTTAGTAATTGCTCCATAACTCTTTCCAGCCTTGTAGAGGTCTAAAATTCTATCTCTGGTGCCTTTGGACAGCTCTTTGGGGTGCATGCTGTGGACAGGGGTTTATATGCAGCGAACCGCCTCAAACATGTTAAAGAAAAAAATCACTCAAATAGTCCACCTTCAATCCACTTATTTAGGAGAAAAAGTGAAGTGGAGGTGGACTTTTAAAGACGACTAACCGGTCTTTGGGTCTCACAATTCTAGCTAATAGACAGGTGTTCAAATACTATTTTCAGCAGTATAATACAAATAGTTAAAAAACACTGTGATTTCTGGATTTTTTTTATTTTTAGATTGTCTCTCGCAGTGGACAAGCACCTGCCATGAAAATTTCAAACCCGCCCATCATTTCTAAGTTGGAGAACTTGCAAAATCGCAGGGTGTTCAAATACTTATTTTCCTCACTGTAATGCTGGGTGTCCGTCAGGTAACCCTGGGTAAGGTCCTCAAGGCACTGGTGGTCATGCGCTCGCTCTTCATCGACCGGACGTTGGTGCGAGGCTTCCACGAAGACATTTACGAGCGCGACGGGAAGAAGGTGAGGCCGCTGTAGGTACGATTTATCGGGCAGAACTATGCATTTTTTCAACACATGTAGTGGGCTTGGTGCAAATAGTGTGACTGGAATGTTTTGCATACGTTCAGAGTTAAAACCTATTGTGCCCCTCAGCTGGACATCTGGAGCAAGTCACAGCATCTGGTCTTCCGGAAGGTAGGTCGGCATACCTTCGGCATCCGTTCAAGCGTCCAAACTGACGGGCCGTCTGCCGGTTAGGTAACGGATCACGCCACCACCGCGCTGCTGCACTACCAGCTGCCGCAGATGCCCGACGTGGTCGTCAGATCCTTCATGGTGGGAAAACATGCCATATGCATACATACGTTGAAATGAGTTTATCAGGAGTAAACGTCCAATCTGTTTGAAGCAGGAGAGTGGCCAGCACTCCCGTTTCAAACGGATTGGACGTCTATGTGACTTACGGTTCATTTTGGGGCAGTTTTGGGTCACGTGTTTATATTTGGGCACTTCCGAGTTAAGTCCTGTAAATTTTGGGACATTTCCTGGCCATTTTTGGTCACTTCTTGATTTTGGACCTTTTCGGGTGACTTGATTTTGGGGCATTTATGGTCACTTCTTATGGAAGTGACCCAGAAATCCCTCCAAACCAAAAGGATGTCACTGAAACTCAACAGGACCTGACCTTAACGCCCCAAAATGAAATAACTCATGTTCATTCGTCCCCTCCCTGTCAAATTGTCAATTGTCAGAGGTAGCCATTTTGGGTCGCTTCCTGTTAATGTAGGGGCAATTCTGGGTCTTCTGTTCATTTTGTAACATTTCAGGTCACGGATGGCACCAAATGTGTTCAACATAGTTATTATGTTGGAACACTCTTCTGGTGGAAGATTTTCTAGTAACTTGTTGGTTCCTTCATATTGTATGTAGTTCTACTATATAAAGATGTGATATCTATGCAGACATGGCTCCGCAGTTACATGAAGCTCTTCCAGTCTCCGTGTCAGCGCTGCGGTCGCTTCCTGCAGGACGGCCTGCCTCCCACTTGGAGGGACTTTCGGACCTTGGAGGCCTTCCACGACACCTGCCGCATGTGACGTCCTACAAATGTTGAACGCCCCCGACGGATTTGAAGGCACCTTAACGATGTCTCTGTGACCTTCGCGGTGAACTTCATGACTTAATGATGAGCCCAATTAGCGAGCGACACCAGCTGTCTGTCAAAAACCTCCAGAGACTCCTAGAAAGGGAAAAACAAGTACTGTACGTCTTCAAGCTCAAAACTGAGCGAGAAAACAATCATTTACGTACAAGTTACATTTTTGAACCAATTCTGTTCTAATACAAATGTTTTATATGCAGTTGACCCTGCACAATCATAGCCAACATTGATGCTAGATGCCCAATCCATTTGAAGTTTACTTAATTTTGACCCATTATTAAAATCGTCGGATTTTTGTTTATTTCATTCATTTTTGTTGTTTTAATATGTTAGTTTTTATGGACTAATTTTACAGACTATGTATTTTTGGTTGAACTGCCACCCTCCTGCTTAAAACAGATTGTACACCTGATGGTGGTAAGCTAGTCTTTTCATGCTTCTGTAGAGAATTGAAACCTTGCATTGCTCTTACCAACATGGCCGCCCTGAGGCAACGTTTCCATCAAAGTCAATACGTTGACATGACCTTGTAGTCCTAACTAGCTTATGTCCTAACTTAACTATGTCAAAGCATCTATTATTTACTCGGTGGCTGCCAATGACTGCAGGAGGCTTCCAAGCCATTGGAAATTGAGAGGGCTCATATTGGATGAACGTTTGATAAATTATTGCCAGCCCTCCTGCATCCAATGGATTGGACGTCTACTAGCAGGACCACAGTGGGGCTCATTGTCAGCCCTGGTCATACCTCAGACCAGCCCACTTTATTTCTTGACCTACAGTATAAAAATGTCATTCTAACATTGCATGTTAATGACAGTGTTCTCCACTTTATTTCATGACTGTATAAAAATGTCATTCTAACATTGCATATTAATGACAGTGTCCTCTAAAGCCTTGTAATTCAGTGTATTTTCCCCCCCAAAATTCCCAGTGATTGTTTTACAAGGAGATTAATCTCAATTTGAGTGCAAATCTCCACCGGTTTTCTTTGCAACATTTTTTTCAACAAATTTAAAAATGAATAAAAACATTTTGGAAAAAAAAAAGTATTGCATTGTACAACTTGTCCAGCGAAATGTGCAAAAAATCAGCAGCTATTTAAGGCACTGGCAAAGCTTTAACTTTTGAGATGGGGGGGCAAAACATATTGATGACACCGAAATGCAGTGTCAGCAATAAAATTTACTTGCAACATCTACTAGTATAGACCCTACCCACGTGACGTCACAACTCCGCTCTCCTGAATGGTACCGCCCAATTGTCAGGCATGAAAATGGGTCAGGGGTTAAAAAGGTGAGAAAGGTGTGGAGGAAATATGTTCCGGCGTTCTGCCAAAATGTCCGCCGTCGGCAAAACGTCTACATGTGGCGAATTTGACCATTTTAATTTTTCACATAAGGCTTAATATTCGAGTTAACGGGGGTTTAATTAGTTGAAGGAGTTGATTTCAACCACCATTGACTCGCGCTAGCTTAGCCACTCCGGAGCCCTGAAACTAACAAATAACTGTCAAACTGCACAGAATTTGTTCAAATCATTTCCAACGACTAATTAAACCCCGGCTAACTCAAAGATTAAGCCTAATGTAAAAAATTCTGAACTTCCCCTTTAAAATAAAGACCATTGAATATGGCCCTTAAAATGTTGTCTATAAAAGTTTTAGAGCAATAAAACAACACAAATGAATAAAATGAACAGGAATCCTTCAAAGTATTTCATAATGGGTCCAAATTATTTTTCGAACAGATCATGTGACTATAGAACCTTAGAGACAGCCGTTTGCATTGCTTAGCCAAAACTACAGCTGAGGAGGCAAGATGGATATTTAGAATTTCTTTAAACCTAAGCTTTCAAAACCCTCAACAACAACTGAGCTTGAACCGAGGATTGAGCACGAGCAGTATCAAAAAGTCCTGGCTGTCGTGTTACCTGTTGTGCTGTAATTCCAAGTGGTGCTTGAATTGGATGCTTATAGCGGTGGACAGTCTTTTTGAGCCAGCGCAAAGTTTGCAGCGCACGGAGATATTTTTGTTATCTTTACTGGACAAAAATGTGAAGTAATGGCTGTGTTTCCAGTGTGCAAATGCAGCCGTTTGTAGTATATCTCCTGCCTATTTCATTGCATCCTGGTGAGGTAGCAAGGCTATGTTGTTTTGGCCGCAAACTCCCAGCGCTCACGCATCATGGTAATACACGTGACCCTTTTTGTTCCATCCCCGATTAAAAAATGTGACATGTGATGTCACTCCCATGACTACAGTATTCTTCATTCTACACACATTATGGGGCAATAACAAAATAGTAACGCACAGGCATCAAGGAAAGTAATTTTACTCAGATTACTGATTTAGAAAAATGAACGCGTTAGATTGTTCTTTACTGAAAGAAAGTAATCAGATTAGTTACGCATTACGATACCGCGTTATTGACAACACTGCTTTTATATTACCGTTAAATACACAAGCTTGACGCTACCTTAACGGGAGCTATTTTTTCACCGGACGCTCTGGCAGTGTTCAACGCAAGCTGCAACGAACGGCAGTAACTTTGTCATACCACAAAATATGAAAATGAAAACCATTACTCACTAAATTCAATATGCTGGCAAATGCATTCATCTAAAAACAATTGGGAGTGATACTTTACCTCCTCCAGCGAATGTGAATTTGTGCTTAGTACAAGATCATCTGTCGCAATTAGCGATCTTTGACGCTCTTTTTTTTTTTTTTTTTTTCCTCCCCGCATACAAACTTGTTTCTCTCTCAGCGGCTGTGATTAACCTCAATGAAGTTGCTGTCCTAGCTAAGCCTTGCCTATCATTCGTCTTTGTAAGTTTTTAGTAACTTTGTGTATTGAATTTGAAAGGAAAATGTGTGTTTTGTTTTTGACGAACTTTTTCATGAAGCTAAACTGTTGAAGCTACTCACATGTGGAAAAATACGAGTGTACAACGTTTTAAATGTATTCATTTGGTATATTTCAGTTACCACGATTTGAGAGATCAATAAATTGAAGAGTTTACGCCTTGCGATTGGAGTGCTTGTTTTGGGGTTTGCTGGAATAGCGTCACTGACACACGCAGCATCAAACAGGGGAAGGGGTAAGCGCTGCCGCGCCAAGCTAATTCTGGCTGCATTTTCGACACATGAAAAATAACGAATACGTACTACTGTATGACGGAAAATTTTAGTGGTTTTGTAACCGCGACGTTTTCATAGCATGGTAATCCGTGAAGGTAACTGGCACATGCCTACAAACGACCCCCCCCCCCCCTTAAAATTTTTTTCTCCTCGGATCTACACGATTCACGTAGGTCATCCTTTTTGACTTCAAAACGGCGAATTTCGCCGAAAGGTGAGAGATTTTCATGCCTGAATTGTCCGTCAAAACATGCTCCTTAACATTAATAATCAAAATGGTGAAGGCGTGTGTGGCTGTTGATTGCACTAACAGAGAAGATGGAAGGAGAGACTTGAAGTTTTACCGTATTCCGAGGGATCCAAAGAGGAGAGCGAAATGGACGGCTGCAATTCGACGTGAAAACTGGGCACCAAAAAATCACCACAGACTATGTAGTAGTCATTTTATATCCGGTAAGATGCATTTAAGATATACTTAGAGGGTTTGGGGCTGACAAATAACCACAATTAAGATCATTGCTAGGCTAATCGCCGACAACATACACGTATGTATGTAGTGAGAGTGCTATCGCTAAACCATATAACCATTAAAGTGCCTGTGACACGAAAAAGCATGTTTATTTCATAATACACGCGGTATTTTATGCCCCTGAATGATATGGACCGCTTGGATGTGTGTGGAAGCGATCGCTATATTTATTTAGTTTTTTGAATCCCGCGCCATGAAAATGAGTGACTTCCGGTGTTGTACCGAAATCTGCGATCCGTCAGAATCTGTGACGAAGGAGGGCGATGTTGCCAACAGCAAGGCCAACGGCAACGACGAAGAGGAAACGAAGAAGAACACTTACGCTAACGGCGTGAACTGCTACGTAAACGAGGCTCGCTACAAGTTGCGAGGCTTATTTTCCCTTTTACGGTATTAACGTCGTGACATTCGATCATGACATCGTTACTAAGAAAATGCTTTAAAAGTTTTGGATATTTCATGTGAATTTTTGACATTGTGAAATAGTCCGCTGTAATAAATTGCTATTATTCTTCATCATGATGAGGTTATTATGTAAATATCCCATTACATAAAATGTATGGCTTTTGATGTTGTGAAAATGTACGCTTTTCTAAATTAGGTACTGTATTGTATTTGTGAAATTATGGAACTGTCCGCTCTTATAAATTACTTTCATTCTTTTAACTTATGACTCTTCCACACATGCACTCACAATTTTAAATGCATAAGGATAATGATATAAATATATGCCGTAGTCTGTGATTGATCTCGCTGTATTTTCCTTATGCTGTTGCCCAGCCCATCAAAGACAAATCCTTACTAATCTGACATTATTTTACCGTCATCTGAATATATAATACCTCAAAACGACCTCCAGAAACTATATTTTTATTGTCACAACCTCTGGTAGGTGCAGACGTGGCTGTCAGAAATTGTGATCCTCCCTATTGTGTCTAAAATGCAGTCACCACTAAGGCTCTCTGCTGATTTTCTGACACCCCCCCCCCCCCCCCCCCCCCCCCCAATACTACATCTCCTCTCAATTGGACCCCCAGAGTTTGTACATTTTGTCATCACTAAACATCACAGGAGGATCACAATTTCTGATAGGTGCAGATGTGGCTTACAGAAATTGTCTGCATCAGAAAATGTGATCCTCCTGTATTGTGTCTAAAATCAGTCAAGTCACCCTTAAGGCTCTTTGCTGATCTAATGATAGTGATGTTTAGTGATGACAAAATGTACAAACTCTGGGGGTCCAATTGAGAGATGTAGTAGTGAAGGGGGGGGGGGGGGGTCAGAAAATCAGCAAAAAGCCTTAGTGGTGACTTCATTTTAGACACAATAGGGAGGATCACAATTTCTGATAGGTGCCGATGTGGCTTACAGAAATTGTCAGCATCAGAAAATGTGATCCTCCTGTATTGTCTCTAAAATCAGTCAAGTCACCCTTAAAGCTCTTTGCTGATCTAATGACAGACCCCACTTCCCCCAGTACATATTTTTTCAATTGGACCCCCAGAGCTGAAAATTGGGTTAATCGGCTATCGCAAAAGTGCAAGTGTCAATGTTACAGCCCCACCTACAGTTGGGGAGGATCACAATTTCTGACAGCCACATTTGACCCTATCAGAAAATGTCATGATAAAGTGTACAGACTTTGGGGGTCAATTGAGACAAGATGTGGTAGGGGGGAGTAGGAATAGTGTCAGGGGATCAGGAAAGAGCTTTAAGAGTGTTTTGATTGTTCTTAGACACAGTAGAGGAGTATCACTATTTCCGACAGCCACATTTGCACCTATCGGAAAATGTAATAATTAAATATACACCCTCTGGGGGTCCATTTGAGAGGATATATAGTAGGGGGGAGTTGGGATGGTGTCAAAAGATCAGCAAAGAGCTTTAAGAGTGACTTGATTGTTCTCAGACACAGTAGAGGAGTATCACCATTTCCGACAGCCACATCCGCACCTATGAGAAAACGTGACACTATATAGTATCTGGTGGTCGTTTTGAGGACACATGCATTCAAATGACAGTAAGGGAATGTCAAACAAGTAAGGAATTGCCTTCGATGGGCTGGGAAATAGCACAAGTAAAATACAGCGAAATCACACACTAACTACCGCATTTACATTTATATCATTCATTGTCCTTATACATCGAAACTTGTGTATGCGTGAGTGTGTGAGGAAGAGTAATAAATTCATAATGTAATTTATAGGTGCAGATAATTTCATAATCTCAGAAATACAATACAGCAATTAATTTATTAGAACACACATTTTCACAACGTCAAAAGTCATACAATAAATGTAATTCATTGAAGAGGATATTTACACAATAACCTCGTCAGGAAGAATAAGAAGAAAAATCGCAATTTATTGCAGCTTACTATTTCACAATAGCAAAAGTAATCTATTCAAGCAGAAATTTTCGAAACATCAAACATTCATAATATACTGTATGATATAGCTACTGTATGTGATTCTTTGAAGCAGACATTTTCCAAATGTCAGCGTCATGATTAAATATCATGACGTTTATTTGGTGAAAGGGAAAATAAGCCTCGGCAACTTAGAGTGAATAGCCTCATTTACGTAGCAAATGGCTGTTTACGCCGTTAGCGTAAGTGGCCTTCTTCGATTCCTCATCTTCGTTGCTGTCGGCCTTGCTTTTGGCAACATCGCCCTCCTTCGTCACAGAATCTGACGGATCACAGATTTCGGTACAACACCGGCTTCGGTCTTACATTGAGGAGGAGGGCGCTGTGACGTGTACGGTAGAAGACGTTCTCTTCACTATACAGTGTACTGTTGTGTATGAGGACGAAGGATTCTGCTGATTTTGCGGATTAATACTTTTATTTTTTGCATCACGCCAGCCAAACAGCTGCAGAAAAATCATTCTGTATGCGGGAGAGGCGTATGCGCCTTTTTGGAGTTTCAAAAGGTTCCCATTCACTGTGGATATTTACTGTGGGACCATTGGACTTACAAGGAAGTGAGTAAACATCTTGTTTTGTATTATGTCAAATACGAATACAGTGATTACAAAGTAAACACTATAAAATTCCTTTAAATAAAGGACTACTTACGTTTGATCATTGATAGTCATGTAAAAAGCTATCCTCATGCTCATTAGCAGTTAGCTGTTAGCACGTTAGCTGCACAACAACTCCAGCCACCCTCCTCCAGGGAACGAACTGTAATTTGCTCTCCGCCGGGCGGTTTGCCGATCCGCAAAGAAACTCGACAACCGGGTCGTCATGTCAAATAATCCAGGCTAGTTATGTGTGATTTTCCACTTCGAAGACTTTGAAACATCCCTCGGTTCGGGTTAGCATGTCGGCTGGATGTCACTCCTTCTGGTCTGTTTACATTCTCCAAGCCGGGGAAGGGAAATTACATATGTCCGATTTAGGTGTCATAAAATATCGTTCGGGAGGTGTGACAGTAAAGGTGAAGTCGACAGTTTTGACCACTATGGAGTATTTTTGCCATGTCGTCTTGAATAAATGGATTTTTATAATTTTATATTCCATTTAGCACAAGATCGTTATTTGTCATGACCATGCTATTTATTTAGCAATTGGGGAAAGTACTTGGGTAAAAAGAATATCCTGTAAAAATACTGAAGTAAAGAGACAGAAACAATGACATTTTGCCGCTCTCTTCGTCGCGTTTTCCTCATTGTGGATAGTTCCCCCTCGACGGGCTGACTGGTCCTTCTCAAGCCATTTATATAGCTATGAGGGAAAAATACTTGGATAAAAAGAATATCCTGTAACAATATTGGGAGTAGAGAGACTGAAACAATGACATTTTGCGGCTCTCTTCGTCGCGTTTTCCTTGTTCTGAACAATTCCCCCTCAATGGGCTGAATAGTAAAACCAATGAGCCCAGTCTACCGCTGACGTCATCCACCTGTTGGGGACGCTAAAGCCCTATAATGGTAGGCGTGGCTAACCGGCAGATTAAAAGACTAATTTCTCGTCATCTGCGCTTTGCTAAATTGTTGTATATAGTCGAATCGTCTCAAAATATGATTCTAATTCACATAATAATGCCATTTAAGACTTTTCTTCTGGTGTCTTATGCTCTTTAACTCCATTGACAAACGACATGAAATACATTAGACTTAACAGTGGATGTTAGCAATAACAAAAGATTTTGAATTGAAAATTTCGTAACTCACCTTTCCAAGCACAAGATAGATTCCTGCCGAATTTTCGTGGACGAGGACCTGTTTCACCCAACCAGCAACGAAGTATTTATAAGCCTCCAAGCTCTTGAAGTTTTTCAAGTTTTCGTGAGAATAGGCTGATTTTGTGTGGACAAGATAATTGTAAATATCAGCGTAGCAGATGTCAGGCAGACAGGGCGAAGACAGTGGGTCGAAAAACATCGATTTGGGCATCAAATATGGATCTGGCGACTGTATAGACTGTATAGAACAAAGCTTTTCCACATAACGCCTTTTATGCAACACATCCAGTGAGTTTACGGCATCAGAAAGCACCGGGTCTTCCATGAAATGCATTTTAAATTCCTCGATCAATTGAAACCAATGCTAATACAGAGACAAAATGACGGACAAGTGGGCGGAACCATACAGCGAGCACGTGGTTTTGTGACGTCGGTGGGTAGGGTCTATATGGCGGAAAACACTCAGGTGACATGAAGTTCCGCTCTGGGACCCCCAATTTAGCCAACTTTCAAAATTGTCCGATATGCACGTGTGCTACATCATTGGAAAGCTTACTCTCAATTTTCTGGGGGAAGAAAATTTTTGAACTGAAGGGCATTTTAAAAAAAAAAATTAAACTGCAAAACCCTATCTGGAGGTGAGAGCACGCGAGAGCAGAATTACAGACGTCATGACTTGAACGAGATGTTATCGCGTACTTACCTTGTTTCGATCCAAAAAGTATCACTGAGGCCATGTCCACACGTAGCAGGGTATTTGGCAAAAAGAAGATATTTTTCTATGGTTTGACCTATCATCCACACGTGCACGCAGATTTAAACCAGGGTTCTTAAAAACGACGGGGAAGGTGAAGATGTGCGAATCCTGCGTTTGTGGCTCCATCATGTGGACACTGATTACCGAAGATTTACGTCACTGGCTGCGACAAATTTTGTCCTCACGTCACACGAGACCAATTTTTACATTTGGAGTGTATTAAATGGGCGCTGTTTTGCTTCTATTTTTTTTTTTTTTTTTTTTTTTTTTTTTTTTTTTTACAAACTCTTGCTGTGCTTCTTGTTGAATAATGGGTATTTTGGACCATTATTTTATTGTTTTGAATGTACTTAAAATTGAATGAAAGCGGTTGGCTGTGGAAGTTTTTTTGTTTGTTTGTTTTTTCCTACACAAACGTGCAGGTGTGGACGCAATTATTTTTCCCCCGACGTATTAGGGCAGAATCCTCATTTTTAAAAACACACTGCCACGTGTGGACATGGCCTGAGTGTCAAGACACAGCTGTGAATGGCCACAGCTGGATTTTTGGGGGATTTTATGGGTGAAACACTAATATAACAAGGGTCGCGATGCAGAAATCGCAGACATCAAGGAGTGGCCGAGAGTTTCTTTTTCATATATTTACCTTTTTAAATGTTTTTTTTTTTCCAATTTTTCTTTGGATCGATTATCATCTTACATATCGGAAAAATGTGACAGGAAAAAAAATACAATTAACCGATAGTTATGAGGTAAATATCTGTGACTTTTTTACAGACACCATTTTTTTCATTGTGACGTAATTTGTTTAAAAGTTTAAAATATCTTAGTGAATAGGTTTTTTGGGTTTTTTTTTTTAAACGAAATATTACACATCAATTAATGATTCTAAGCTAAAAATGACACATTTCGAATAATAAATACGATTACTTACCTTCTTTTCATGGCTAGGTTGAAACAAAAGCGGTTGCGTGACATCTGTAAATGGGGGCTTCCAGGGTAAAACGGACAAATTAAAAATAGTTCGAGAACTTAATGCGACATGAATCTGCTATGGCAGCATATAGACATATTGTTCTATCAAACACAACAGTTGTTTTGGCTGTGAATACAGCAGTTTATTTTAAAGAGGAGTGCAAGAGCAGAAACTGCTTTTTCAGTCTTGTCTGTGTTGTCCGCCCTATATATACATACATTACCATCCAAAAGTTTGGGGTCAGTAATGTAGACAACTTTTTTTCATGAAATGGTACACTTTTACTTATCAAATGAGTTGCAAAACGAAAAGAAAATGTTGTCAAGGTTAAGAATAATGTTTTTTATTTTAAATTTTCTCATTTAAACTTGGCTTTCGACAAAGAATGCTCCATTTGTAGCATTTACAGCATTGTGAACCTTTGGCATTTTAGCCGTCAATTTCCTGTGGTAATGTGGTAAATTTGACCCCATCATTCCAGAAGCCCCTCCCATACATTCGATCGGCTTGATGGGCACTTCTTCCTTACCTTACAGTCAAGCTGCTCCCTCAATACCTTAATGGGATTGAGATCTGGTGATTATTCAATTCATATCATTTTTATTATCTAGACTATTTTCTATTCATTTTGCATCTCATTTGATAAATAAAAGTATGACTTTTATGTAAAACAAAAGTTCTGAACGGTAGTGTGAGTATATGTATTTATATATTAGTGCTGTCAAATGATTAAAACATTTAATCTAGTTAATCATATGTCAACTGTCTGATTAATCATGATTAATCACATTTCCCTCGGGATGAATAAAGTTGCTCTCCAGGAAAAAAAAAAATCTAGGAAAACACTACAATTGACTTAAAATTTGTTTTCAGATTAAATATATGATGTATGAATGAATTAATACTTAACCAAATTGAGTTTTTAATTTTTTTTTTTTTAACAATTTTAACAAACAAAGCTCGTATAAAATAAAATAAATTGTAGAAAAGAGTTTAACAGATTAAAGTGCCTCAGACTAACAATGTGGCTCAAGTACCGTTTGGCATATTGCCCAAAATTAACTGCCAACTTAAAGAGCAGACAGGCACAATAAAGTAACAATAGCTAGTGTTTCAAAAAATGTGTAAACAACTTGTCTGTTAAATTAAACATTTCACACAAATGCAGCATTTGCAGTTTTACACTAAATGGCCTGAAAGCTGTGTGAGAGTTAAAAAAAAAAATTATTATAATTTGTCAATTTTCACACACTAAACTGAAAAACATTACACTAAAATGTGTGTAAAGGTGTTTAGAAACACTGCTTAAGTTAGCCAGTCATACCCTTTTTTTTTGTTTTTGTCCATTGGTCTCCTGTCAGTGCAACAAACGTAACTCTGGCTAGTTGCTCCACCTTCGTTTCCTTTTCATTTTCAAAAAGTTCATGAATTTTAGTTCATCACAGCAGTATGTGCACACAACTTTTGTTTTATCCAGATTTCCATTTTGCAGCTTTTTAAAACGGAATTTGCCATGGAGCAGTCCTGGGTCATCATCCTCACTCATTGTGGCTGGCTGCATTTTGCCATTGCCGCGCGGAGAACGTAAACATCACCGTGTGGGACTACGGGAGGCAGTTGTGGCCAAACTTGGTGTGAGCGGTAAATTGCGTTTTTTTTTTTTTTTTTATGCGTTAATATTTCCAGATTAATCATGGTCGTTAATGTGTTATTGTTGACAGGCATATATATATATATAGGGCTGTCAAAATTATCGCGTTAACGCGCGGTAATTAATTTTTTAAATTAATCACGTTAAAATATTTGAAATAATTAAGGCACATGTCCCGCTCAGACAGTATTCTGCCTTTTGGTAAGTTTTACAGCAAGGCTTTTTGTGCTGCAGCACAACAGCGAACTCTTGTGGTCGCTTTGCGACATGGTTTATTTTTTTCTTGCCAGTTCATATGGCTGCACGACGTCTCGGGCTGACGCCTGCGTTGTAATGTTGTGCTTATATGATCCTTGGACAAGATTTGTCCGTAAGTATGGTTGTTGTATATGGACGACCAAAGCTGCCAAAATTAAAAATAAAAGTAATTAAAAATAAATCAATAAAAGGCAAAATATAAACGACTATAAATACAAAATAAGAATTAAGATACAAAAACTAAAAATAAATCCAAAAATAAATATGGAAATAAATAGCTAATTAAATAAAAGTAAAAATAAAAATGAATATATATACAAAAATAAGAAATTACATTAAAAATTTAAGAATAAATACAAAAATAAATGTGGAAATAAATACAAAAATAAATATATTGATTGAAATAAATGTCAATCAATAAATAAAAGCGCTTTGCCTTATATTTACTTATTTCATTGTCAGCGCCAACTTGCAAGTGGAAATGTAATTCAAATGAGGGGGCGTTCCTAAGGGTGCCATGGGTTGAACTATTCGCTTATTGGTTGATCGACATTCGATTTCTGAAATCTACTAGCCATGCCTGCCACAGATGACAGAACGTAGGTCTGAAAGTCAGGGAAACAACCGACCTAGTTTAGTAGTCCTACTTGGTGAAAAGTGAGAGAATATGCATTATCCACCGTCGAATGTCAAAGCATGGTATAAGGTGAGTTTGTATGACAGTGGCATATTTTAAAATGAAAACTTGGTTATTCGTATGGCATGCTGCACTCTCTATATATATCTGACTGCTACTGGTATCAAAGCTACTTGTAACTGCTCCAGTGTAGCTTAGCAGAAGTTACAACTAAGTTCTCATGAAAGCAAACGATATTCCTGCTCACCATAACATTGTTTTTAGAGTCTCTGACTTGAATAATTCCAGTGACATCGCAACGTTGGATGCTGGGTGATTACAGGGATCCCAGGATCTCATCCAAATTCTGGGTTCAGAATGATGCAAGGACGTCTCAGGTTCCGACGTACAAAGGTTCAGAGTAAGTGAATGTCATTAATAATTTGACTTGGACTATAGTTTCATTCATTCAAATGAAGTGTCAAGAGGAAATATTTGTGTTAAAAAAAAAAATAACGAGCCGAATCATGACTTTGCCATCAGGGTTAAACCATTTTGTTGTTTCAAGTCCTGTTTAAACACTAGAAATTACTTCTTCAGCTTTTATGCAATGCAACTTTTTAAATTGCAACTTTTTTTTCCTGTTTTTTCATGGAGGACTTCGTGTGCAAGAATCCATGCCACGTCTGGTTCCACCGGGAATTGTCCGCACACTACAACTACAAACTGTTCGCCGTAGATGATATTCTGTGCCAGCCCCCAACAGTCAAAGGCATAGCTATGGCAACCATAAAGTCATAAATTATAGCTCTATATTGGGGGACTCGGAAGGTAGTACAAAAATAAATTAAGACCATATTTTTTTCACCCATTTTGGAAAGATAAACCCATATACAGTATAATATAGACCATTTTAAATTAAGTTTAAATATTTCATGCTTTTATTATTTATTACACGCTAGGAATCTAATTCATTTAGATTTGGAGTGCTTTCGCTGCCAGCCTCTCCCAGTCAAAAATTGATTGGATGTCAAGCGCTGTCAATGGCAGCCAATGAGTTAAATATAGATGTTTATGGCTTGCAAAAATAAGAAACCCTAAAATTTTATGTCTCAGAATTACGAAAAAAAAAAAATTCTGGGCCCTGCAACACATTGTCTGTTATTGCAGAAATGTTGGTATAGTTTTAGTTGCCACTTCTGGGAGATGATTGGACTAAATTTTACCCATCAAAATCAAATTATGAGGTGTGGCACGCCCTCTTTGCTTGTTGGCTCTTTGAAAATGGCTTAACAAGTTCAACTTCAAAAGGGATAATGTAAAGTGCACATTTCTAATCAAAAACATAACATTAAAAAAAAAAAAAAACATAAAAGCATGAAATATCCCTGACCAAAAAAATTACAAATAAAATTATATAAATGCGAACACTTTCACAGTCTAGGGCTAGGCACATACAGATGAGGCTAATCAATAACTTGCCATATACGATGTGTGCATGTTTAGTTATATTTTAGGACTAGTTGGTTCAACTTTAAATTACATATTTGCAGTTTTATGTGATGGTCCACATGGTCATCATCCCCATGTCGATGTCAGTCCCAGAAGTGCAGCTGCGACAGGCCTCGACTCCTGAAGAAATTCAGCAGATGTCAGAATTTTCTAATGTATTGAATGTCTACAACAAGACTATCCATCCTGCGTCAAATATTTGGACTTGTTTTAAATGACAGCATAGAATGTTGGTTGTCGTTGATGTGACAGTACCTCAATAATGTGAAGAAATAATAAAGGCAATGATTGTTTTTCTGCAAAGTATTTTTTTATTGATGACCAGTGTAATACAATACAAACGATAAACAGGCAATTGATGTACAAAAAAGGACTTCCAGCACAACTAACTCGTTCATCAAAAAAATTGTCCACTGGTCAGTAACTTTTTCCCCTAATACTGGCCAACTGCTCACCATCAGCATTCCCTGAAATGTAAATTTATTGTGTCTTCGGGGAGCTTTAGGGTAAAAAAAAAAAAAAAAAAAGCACGTAGATAAGTGAGGACGAGAGATGTCTTATTGTTGAGGAACGACACCCCAACCTTCCTCCGAAGTATCTAGAAGAAAATAGATGACAACGGCAAAATGGTATAATAGATTAGCTACGAAAGCATTAAACGAGACACCAGCCGGTGCAAACAGTCTCCCGGAGCACCACACGAACTTGAATGTGTGAATTTTGCTTCACTAAATTGCGCTAACGCTAAACTATTCCTTGTGAGTTTAATGTTGTTAGCAGGTTTATCCATGTCCCGCCTTGCCTCCCCTTCCTGAGACCCAATGCAAGGTATTAGCTTATGGAAGATTATATAGATTCAACATACCTCAACTGGACTTAAGTAAAAAGTTTTTTAAAAAACACACATCAAATTACCAATTTAATACGTACCTTGTCCTCATCCAACCGATTGCCAGCATCCCGTAGCCGCTTGGATTCCGACCTTCTCGTCTCGTCCCATTATTTTACGAAGCAAGCAAGCAAGCAGCACGAAGGCAGACATTACTTCGTCGATCGAGAGGATCACTGAACTGGCATGTCGATCGACCAATGGGTGAATAGTTCAACACATGCAGTACCGCCCCCTCATTTGAATAACATTTCCACTTGAACGTTGGCACTGACAATGAAATAAGTAAATATATGGCAAAGCGTTTTTATTTATTGATTGAACATTTATTTCAATCAATATATTTATTTTTGTATTTATTTCCACATTCATTTTTGTATTCTTACATTTTTAATGTAATTTCTTATTTTTGTTTATATATTCATTTTTATTTCTACTTTTATTTAATTAGCTACTTATTTACAAATTTATTTTTGTATTTATATTTAATTTTTGTATCATATTTCTTATTTTTGTATTTATTTTCGTTTTTATTTTGCTTTTTATTGATTGATTTATTTTTATTTTGAATTTTGGCAGCTTTGGTCCTCCATAGGTTGTAAAGAATGTACATATTATGTTAGTAAGCGAAATGTTCTATTTTTTGTATGAGACGCTTTTTGTTTATGTTTAGTGAACCTGTATAGCGTGCTAAGCTAACGTTGTTGTTAATGCAATGCTTGTGTACTTTTTTTTTTTTTTTTTGTAGTTTTATGACGGTCTAAAGAGGACAATGGTTTGAGGCTATTTTATTAATAAATCAGATGAAAAAGGAAGAAGTCTGATTATTAAGGCGTCGTTCACTAGCTGTCTAACTTTGGAAAAAGTAGACGCTTCGGAGTGAGGACAGCATAGACAGATTTAAATGACAGTAGAGTGAAATGCCCACTAAAGTCCTTATGTACCGTATGTTGAATGTACAGTGGGGAGAACAAGTATTTGATACACTGCCAATGGATTTTCCCATTGGCAGTGTATCAAATACTTGTTCTCCCCACTGTATATATCCATCTTGTGTCTTATCTTTCCATTCCAACAATTTATTTTACAGAATATATATAATTTACAGAAAAATATGGCATATTTTATAGATGGTTTGAATTGCGATTAATTGCGATTAATTACGATTAATTAATTTTTAAGCTGTAATTAACTCGATTAAAATTTTTAATCGTTTGACAGCCCTAATATATATAGATATACACAGTGCCTTGCAAAAGTATTCAGCCCCCTTGAATCTTGCAACCTTTCGCCACATTTCAGGCTTCAAACATAAAGATATGAAATTTAATTTTTTTGTCAAGAATCAACAACAAGTGGGACACAATCGTGAAGTGGAACAACATTTATTGGATAATTTAAACTTTTTTAACAAATAAAAAACTGAAAAGTGGGGCGTGCAATATTATTCGGCCCCTTTACTTTCAGTGCAGCAAACTCACTCCAGAAGTTCAGTGAGGATCTCTGAATGATCCAATGTTGTCCTAAATGACCGATGATGATAAATAGAATCCACCTGTGTGTAATCAAGTCTCCGTATAAATGCACCTGCTCTGTGATAGTCTCAGGGTTCTGTTTAAAGTGCAGAGAGCATTATGAAAACCAAGGAACACACCAGGCAGGTCCGAGATACTGTTGTGGATAAGTTTAAAGCCGGATTTGGATACAAAAAGATTTCCCAAGCTTTAAACATCTCAAGGAGCACTGTGCAAGCCATCATATTGAAATGGAAGGAGCATCAGACCACTGCAAATCTACCAAGACCCGGCCGTCCTTCCAAACTTTCTTCTCAAACAAGGAGAAAACTGATCAGAGATGCAGCCAAGAGGCCCATGATCACTCTGGATGAACTGCAGAGATCTACAGCTGAGGTGGGAGAGTCTGTCCATAGGACAACAATCAGTCGTACACTGCACAAATCTGGCCTTTATGGAAGAGTGGCAAGAAGAAAGCCATTTCTCAAAGATATCCATAAAAAGTCGTTTAAAATTTGCCACAAGCCACCTGGGAGACACACCAAACATGTGGAAGAAGGTGCTCTGGTCAGATGAAACCAAAATTGAACTTTTTGGCCACAATGCAAAACGATATGTTTGGCGTAAAAGCAACACAGCTCATCACCCTGAACACACCATCCCCACTGTCAAACATGGTGGTGGCAGCATCATGGTTTGGGCCTGCTTTTCTTCAGCAGGGACAGGGAAGATGGTTAAAATTGACGGGAAGATGGATGCAGCCAAATACAGGAACATTCTGGAAGAAAACCTGTTGGTATGTGCACAAGACCTGAGACTGGGACGGAGATTTATCTTCCAACAGGACAATGATCCAAAACATAAAGCCAAATCTACAAAGGAATGGTTAAAAAATAAACGTATCCAGGTGTTAGAATGGCCAAGTCAAAGTCCAGACCTGAATCCAATCAAGAATCTGTGGAAAGAGCTGAAGACTGCTGTTCACAAACACTCTCCATCCAACCTCACTGAGCTTGAGCTGTTTTGCAAGGAAGAATGGGCAAGAATGTCAATCTCTCGATGTGCAAAACTGATAGAAACATACCCCAAGCGACTTGCAGCTGTAATTGGAGCAAAAGGTGGCGCTACAAAGTATTAATATTGCACGCCCCACTTTTCAGTTTTTTATTTGTTAAAAAAGTTTAAATTATCCAATAAATTTTGTTCCACTTCACGATTGTGTCCCCCCCCCCCCCCTCGCAGCAACGACGATATCAGTGATATTTCCACCGAAAGTAACCACTCAGGATCGCGCTTTTGTGACGCTAACGATGGTAAAGGCTCCTCCTCTACAATTAATCCCTACATGTTTGAACGTGTGGCGTCAGGTGACGACGATTTACTCAGCACAGCAGAAGTTGGTGATGACGCCAGTTGGCAGCTCGACACTTCACGAAAGAAAGAGTGGTAGGCCTATGTCTAGCATCGTGATTTCTAACTTTCCCCAGTCATTGCATGATGTCAGTGATTGCAAAAACAGACGAGTAGTTACAGTATTTGTTACAAGTATTTGATACACTGCCAATGGGAAAACCCATTGGCAATGTATCAAATACTTGTTCTTCCCACTGTATATAGATCTAGTAATAAATGTATCAAATTGACATGAATAGACAACCTGGCAGCTGTCTTATGACAAGCAAGCAACAACAACAACAAAAACAGGTCGCGATCAAATAATAAACGTATCAAATTGTTATGTCTTTGAAAAACCAAGGTTGTATCCTGGGATTTCAAAGCTGTCGTCGCTGAAATGTTGAAAACAAAGATGCGACCGAGGAGCCGGGGAGAAGTTCTTCCGCTTTACTCTCACAAAAGATGTCCACATCCTTGCAGAAGATTTTTGGGGCCACTCATAGAGTTGCCTTTATGTGAGCAATTCATCGCTACACATTGAGATGGCATGATGAATCTCTTGAGTAAAAATATATGGCGAAGATAGCGTGGTGCTATACTTTCGTATTGGAGTGCTAGCGAGGTCTTCAGGAATTGATGTCATCAGGTAGCGGCCGGCGAGGTAGCGAGGCGCGTCCCTCGTTGCTAAGCTGTTGCTAGGGCAGTACTCAAAAACAACGCGTGCAATTCCCCCAAAAAATTGGGTAATATGATTTTGAGACAGCGAATGATACATTCAATACAATTTAACAGAGTAAAACGCTCAAGAATTGATGTCTTCACCTGCCATTTAATTTTGGACTTTATAAGCCAAAATGGGGCACGTTGATGCGGCGTGTCGAGCATTAACCTGCCTGGCAACAAGGTGTGATCAATTATGGTAGTTTTTTAGCTTGTTTGGATGAAAACAAAGAATATACAGCTACTGATTGGACGATGGCTTTTCTTGTCATACTGGTGAGTGACGCCTGTCAAAAAATACGTTCTTTGCTCCTCTTTTGATGAGGAAATGGAGTGTATTTCAGACAAATCATGGGAAATTAACCTATCTAGAAAAATCACTTTGAGTTCCGCCATACCATTCAAGCAGATAGTCGCTTCCCGGTCACGTCTGCAGCTCCCTCCTCTTTCACCTGATTGGCTCGCCATCAGAAGGTGACCAATCCACATAAAGCTGCAGTTCAATGTATTGGTTTGTGGAATAGCAAAAACATGGTTTCCTGTCAAGAATAGCTTTTGGTGCTGTTTTTTCCCTCTTCATTTAATGAGGAAATAAAGTGTATTTCTGACAAAACTTCAGAAGTGGAAATATCTACAAGAACTGCTTTGTACTCCGACACTGTATTCAAGCAGATAGTTGCTGCAACTCTATTCAATTCAGTTCCATTTTATTTGTATAGCCCTATATCACAACAAGGTTGTCTCAAAGGGCTTTGCAGAGTCAGTATGATATACAGTCAGAAACAATAGATTATTTAGATAAAGTTCATGTCCTGGGCATCCCCCGTCCTTAGACCCTCTATGTCGGCAAGGAAAAACTCCACAAACCCTTTGGAAAAAATGAGAAACCTTGGGGAGAACCACAGTCAGGAGAGATCCACTCCCAGGACGGACAGGCTATAGATGCACCAGGACTGAAATAGCAGAATTAGCAGCAGGAGGTCCAGTTTGTAGAGATGCAATGGAATGAAGAAACAAGAGGAGTTCCAACTAGCCAGATGAGATGGGGGGGCAATGAGGACGTCCATTCAGCCAGGGGTGTATTTACAGACATTGTCGGCTTCTTTAATACTAGCTGGAAGCTGATTCCATAAGACAGGAGCTTGGTAGCTAAAGGCTCTACCTCCTCCTGTACTTTTAGAGAGAGCTCTCCACTCTTTCTCTTGACTGGCTGGAACATCAGATGGTGATTTAATGCAGAAATGTGAGAAATTCCAAAAGGTTCAGATACTTTTTCATACAACTATTTATATATACCTCTTACACCTTTAAAAAAATAAAAAATAAAAAAAAATGAAATGTTGGTTTTGTTCCTAGGGGGCGCTACACACATTTACGCATATTTTGATTTTTTTTTTTTTTTCTTCTCCATTTTATCAAAGTTTTCACCAGTGTTCACCTGGCTGTTGAGTTTGGTGAGTTTTGAAGCATTCTGAAGGGATCAATGTACGGCTCAAAGTGTCGTCGGGACAAAGAATGACTGCTTGGGGGCGCTACATAGTGTATTTGGAATTTGTCTTTACACGGGATCAAAGATTGCACATGTCTTGCCCTGCCTGCCGATTTTGGTGTATTTCGAAGCATTCTAAGGGGGTCAAATTGAGCTCAAAGGGGCTGCGGAACAAAGAATAACTATAATATTAAAAACCGAGGAACCACAATATGTTACCAAAAAAAAAAACATTGTCACCTGCATGTCCATACTGTTCAGTTATGGATGTGTTCTAAGTCAAATAAAATCAAATCAACTTTTATTTGTTTAGACCAAATCACAACAATGCTTATCTCAAGGAGAAAACAAAACATATTTTAAGGTGCAGTAGCCCTACGCTGGATTTCGACATACTTGAGCATTGTACCTTTTTTTTTTGCCCCCCCCCCCCCCCCCCCCATTTAAGACTAATGCCCACCCACACCTGGCATCACTACTTCATACCTTCATCACAGCAATAACAAGCCATCTTGGCCTCCAACCTCAGTCAAGAGATTTGCAGAGCCACCGCTTCTCACAGATTTCCTTTTTTAATATTTGTTTAATAAATACGCCCTTGGGCTCCTTCTCATCACTGACTCCTCGCTGCTGCGCTTTTGGGTCACACCCTTCAGCCACCATAACAGAATCCCTTTGTAATATTTCGGAAAATTTTACTTTTTTTTAATCCGGCATTTTGTTGTTGAGTACTCTTAAATTTGTACATGAAACTGTAAGTTTGAAAGCAAACTGCGATATTACAATGGCAAGAGACGCGTCTTTTGCCCAAAGAACAGTGCTGTTGGCTCCAAAATCAGGGATGTTCTATTCTCATTGTCGAAGTTTCTAAATTCTAATTTTCCGCACTAAATGGAGGCTTAAAGAGATTAAAACCATCTAAAAAAACTCCCAGATGGTTGTAGTCCAAATGTATAAGATTTCCAGGAAAATAGTCAAGCCGTTTTGAAGTCCATAGGGAAGATAAGTTTATGTTCCCTAATAGAATACATACTAATACATACTCTAATACCTCTCCACCAAATTCCACCAGTACGGTCTCACTCTCCCTCCTATCTGGACAGTTTGTCAACCTCAGTGACTTCTGAATGCCTCGAAATGTGCAGGAAGTGCCCCCAAATCAATATGAAGTGACCAATGAATAGGAAGTGGCCAGGAAATGCCCCAAAATGTGACCAGCGGCGTCTTTTGCCTGGAAATACTTTTAATTCAACAAGGTAAAGACACAGAAACAACTCATTGAAAGCCATAGACTTCCACTTCAATTAAACCGTGAGGACCGAGCTTATCTTTCAATGTCTTTGATGGCGCTAAGAAATTCAGTTCAATGGGACTTGACATTTTTTGCTTTTTCTGAAACTGTCCCTTCTTCGGAGACAAAAGTTTGGACACCCCCGGGTCAAGCCGACATCGTTGCCGGAGTGACATCACAAACAGACGAGCTCGCGGTCTTAAACGCACGACCTCGTCGTACGGGCGACGTCATCACAGGCCGGCCGCGTCATCAACTTTGTGCGAAAGTCGAGTCATCGCCGCCGGGCCCGTTTTCGCCTCCCGAGCTTCGATTTTCCCTCAGAAAAAGTTTGTTCCTCAAAGGTCGAGGGATCTCGCTATGTCTAGCTCCACCCAAAGCACGAAGGATGTCAGCTGGAAGATCAGGAGGCTGGTCCAGAAGCAGGACGAGTTCAAAAGGCTGTGGCAGACGGACCAGTTGAGCCATGAGGCCAAGCTTAAGGCCGTCGAGGCCCAGAACCGGGCCCTGCAGGAAAAGCTGGATGCGGCAAGCAAAGACCAGGAGGAGCTGATGACCCAGGTGAGGGTCCACAAAGCCCAGATCTTCTCCCTGGAGCAAAGAAAGTGCCAGTCAGAGTCGGAAGCCCGAGACCTAAGAGCGGTCCAGGCGCAGCTCCAGGAGAAAATCGGTGAGCTGGAGGCTGCGCTGGTGGACTGGGAGAATAACATGGAAGCCCAGGCCCAGAGGCACAGCGAGCAGCTGCAGATGGCTGAAGAGGAATGGCAAGAGAAGATGCGCGAGAAAGACGAGGGCTTCGCCAAGCAGGCGGCCGGCATGCAGGCCCAGATGGAGAAAATGAGCAAGCAGGCGGAGGAGCTGGCCGAGGAGAAGCGCAAACTCCAGGCGGAGTTGAGCGAGCGTCAGGAGGAGCTCGAGGCCCAGAAGGGCATCCGCGACAAGATCCAGTACGACCACGGCGTGGAGATGAGGCTGATCCAGATGCAGAAAAACGCCCTGTCCAACAAGGTGACGGCCCTCACCAACACCACCGAAGACCTGACGGAGAAGAAGGAAGCGCTGAAGAAATCCGAAGAGCAGAAGAGCAAAGAGCTGAAGGCCAAGAATGCCGAAATCAACGACCTGCAGACCCACAAGGAGATCGTCAACGCCCAGCTCCAGCGCGAGGAGAGGGGGGCCGCCACCCTAAGGGAGTCCGTCCGGAACATGGAGACCGACATGGAGGCCCTGAGGGCAGAGTACACCGGGGAGCAGGCCGCTCACAAGGTCACCAAAAAAGACCTGGCCCTGGCCAAGATGCAGGCCAACGACCTGGCCGAGAAGATCAAGTTCCACGAGGGCCGCGTCAAGGCCTACCAGGCCAGCGTCAAGAGCCTGGAGTGCGTGCTCCTCACCAAGGACACCTACATCCGCAGGTTCAGGGAGGACTTGGAGACGTCCATTTCGCTCATCAACAGACCCAAGACCTTCACTAAGGCTATCACCAGCCTCAAGAGGAAGTACATCACGGGGGACCAGGACGTCTGCGTGGACGGCATCGAGGACAAGATCGCAAAGTTCCTAGAGTCCAACAAGCTGCAGTCCGATCACTTCGAGAAGACCGTCCAGAGTCTGCGGCGACAGCTGGAGCAGAAGGACGCCGAGACGCAAAAGAGGCTACAGAAGCTGGACCGTTGCCGCGGTGACCTCATCAAAATCATCAATGAGCAGAGGCTAGAGCTGGCTAAAGTCAAGGCCGAGCTCAACGACGTCACGCACCAGCTCCGGCAGTTGGCCCCGCCCCTCTCCGTCGCCAGAAACAGTCGACCGTGAGCTAGTATTGGACCGTTACCAATATTAGTATCAGTACCGATATGGCGCTAAAATGCTGTCATCGGTATCGGCCAATACTTAAAAATAACCTGCCGGAGCTGCGCAATATGCACTTTCCGAGATCGAGTTTCAAAACGCCGGTTGCCTTCTGCTAGCTACGCAGCCCACAGTAAATAAAAGAGCTCTAGTCGCCCTTCCCGGGATGATAGACGTCCAATCGTGTAGCATCCCTGCTGTCAATTTGACTAAGTTTATTACTAGTAGGCATCCAATCCATTGAAGTGGGGAGGGTTGGCAGCAAATTAACATTGGTCAATGGTGGCCAATGAATAAAAGGAGGCTGATTGAAAAGTCAGTTGAAAAATAAGCTAGTTATAACTTTTTTGAATGTAAATGCGTTGAATGAGACCAACATGGCTGCCCTGAGGCCATTTTGGTAAGGACAATGAAAGGTATTTTCAAGCGTCTACTCGTTCTAAACTCCTTTCAATTCACAGCAAGAGTTTTAAAAAGCAACGTGGCTGCCATGTTGGTAGGGGCGACGTTCCCATCAAAGTCATTTTATTGACATTAAAATGAAGTCATAACTATCTTATATCGCAAACAATTTTTAAAAGATCAGTGTCAAGGCATCTGTAGTTGACTGCTAGATGCCCAATCCATTTGAAGTTGGAGGGCTTAAGGATTTGGATGTCTGCTAATAATAAAATCATTCCAATTCATGGCACAGGCTCATGCGACCTTCCCATTAAAGTCAAAGCATCGACATTAAAATGATGTCATAACTAGCGTTAAATACGTTAAAACACATTTGAAGTGGGAGGGCTGGCAGCAGATGAACGAACCCACTCAAATAACTTGAAGTAAACTAGTTATGACTTGGTTCTAATTCCAATGCATTGACTTTGAAAGGAACGTCGCTCCAACCAACAAGGCTGCCTTCATTGAGGCCATGTTGGTCGGAGCGATGAAAGGTCTTTTCGAGCTTGAATTAAAATCAGTTTATCACTAGTAAACGTGGAAGGGTGGCAGCGAATGAACCCCGTGAATGAGCAAAGCAGTGTCTGACCAAGCCGTGATAGCAATTACTTTATATTGAAGTGAGTATGCCGTAATTTCCTGTTGAAAGTAAATATCATTCTTCTATTCAAAAAACATGGTATCGGTAGATAATTGGCATCGCAATATGCGCAATCTGTATCAGGAGCAAAAAAAATAGTAGGTAGGCTATCAGTGCAATACTACATATTTTCATAAAATGCTATGGGCCAATTAAAATTGGGCAACCCAGAGCTAGCGTGTCACCTGGTTATTTCTCAACTCCTCCAGCCTATGCAGGATCCACCTGACTATTTCCAAAGCTATGTCCAGAGCAATTGCTAAGCCAAGGTTAAACTAATGCTAAACCAACACTTAAATATGCTGAGCGAGTGCTCAGATGGTGGGCAAACTTTTGACACGTGGGCCACATTGGGTTCTAAAAGGGGCCAGATCACATACAACCCCTAGCAAAAAAAGCATGGAATCACAAGTCTCGGACGAGCACTCACTCAGATATTTTATTATGTAGAACAAACCCAGATAAAAAGCTTGAGAAAATAATGAATTAGTTCAAAAGTGCCACTCCTCGGCATTCAGAAACACTAAAAGAAATAAAAAACATTGTGGTGATGAGTAAATGTTACTTTTATAGAGCAAGCGCAGGGAAATATAGAATCACTCCATTCTGAAGAAAAAAATATGAAATCACTCCATTTTGAGTAGAAAATACAGACACACCCAGTCACTTACCGTTCCTTAATGGGGCCCCTGCCTCAGATTAGATCTGTTTGTTAGTCAGCAGTTAAAAACAGTGCAGTTATCACACCTTGGAGGGCTGCTGGAACAAGTGGATTCACAAGAATCATGGCTCCAACAAGAGAGATGTCTCTTGAGACCAAGGAGAGGATTATTAAACTTCTTCAAGAAGGTAACGCTACACGTATGGATGCCAAAGATGTGGGCTGTTCCACAGTCAGCTGTATCGAAAATCTGGACCAAGTACAAACAGCACGGCAAGGTTGGTAAAGTTAAGTGTACTGGTAGACCGAGGAAGACATCCAAACGTCATGACAAACAACTAAAGGCCTTGAAACTTGCAACTAAATACGAAAGATGTGTTTTGATTGATGTGTTTTGATTGTTATTTCTTTGTTTCTCATGATTCCATATATTTTTCCTCAGAATGGAGTGATTTTATATTTATCTCCCTGCACTTGATCTATAAAAGTAACATTTACTGACAACCACAATGATTTTATTCATTTAATTTATTGTTTCTGAATGCCAAGGAGTTCACTTTTTTTTTCAAGCTTTTTATCTGAGTATGTTCTAATAAAAAATGTCTGAGTGAGTGCTCGTTCGAGACTGGTGATTCCATACTTTTTGCTAGGGGTTGTATACTAAAGCATTGTGCGTTAATGTGCAGACATCAGCACAAGCACAGCACATATACAGTACAGTGATCTATCAAACCTCTTCGTTCTTAATAATTTCAGGTAATTAAATCAGCTACTATTGCCTGGGATAAAATAAAAAAATCAACATTCTTAAAAGTTTCAATTGAAGACACCAAGTTAATTAAGACATCAGTATTTATTGAAAAAAGAATCACTTCATCATTCAACAACAAAATACATCTCAAACATTTTCATTTTCTGTTGCACCGCTTCACGTAAATGTGCGCTCAATTGACCTTTCGCAAAAGCCTTTTAGTCTTGGTTGCTAAGCCGACAAGCTTCGTGACTCCAACTGTGGAAGCCGTTGCAGGCAGACGTGTACCGGAGTGTTTAAAGTGATTTATTTTGGAGCGACACCAGTGCAACATCCTCCAGATTGAGGAAAAATGTTTTCCAATATGCAGCGGACGGGCATATTAAAAATAGAAAGAGTTGTAGGAAGGTATTGAGGCAAAAGCATACAGGTTAAACACTTGCGGCAAAGCAAAGCGTTAAGAGACTAAGGTGTCCGTTCACAAAATGTTACATTAAAAATAAAAACAAAATACAGTGGGGAGAACAAGTATTTGATACACTGCCGATTTTGCTGGTTTTCCCACTTGCAAAGCATGTAGAGGTCTGTAATTTGTATCATAAGTTCTCTTCAACTGTGAGGGACGGAATCTAATACAAAAGAACAGAAAATCACGTTGTATGATTTTTAAATAATAAATTTGCATTTAATTGCATGAAATAAGTATTTGATACATCACAAAAATCGAACTTAATATTTGGTACAGAAACCTTTGTTTGCTATTACAGATACCAAACGTTTCCTGTAGTCCTTGACAAGGTTTGCACACACTGCAGCAGGGATTTTGGCCCACTCTTCCATGCAGATCTCCAGAGCCTGAGGTTTCGGGGCTGGTGCCGGGCAACACGGACTTTCACCTCCCTCCATAGATTTTCTATCGGGTTCAGATCTGTGACTGGCTAGGCCACTCCAGGACCTTAAGATGCTTCTTACGGAGCCACTCTTAAGTTGCCTTGGCTGTGTGCTTTGGGTCTTTGTCATGCTGAAAGACCCAGCCACGACCCATCTTCAGGGCTCTCACTGAAGGAAGGAGGTTGTCAGCCAAGATCTGGCGATTCTCCAGAGCCTTCAGGTTTCGGGGCTGGTGCCGGGCAACACGGACTTTCAGCTCCCTCCATGTACATAGCCCCATCCATCCTCCCCTCAATACGGTGCAGTCGTCCTGTACCCTTGGCAGAGAAGCAGCCCCAAAAAATGATGTTTCCTCCTCCATGTTTCACGGTTGGGATGGTGTTCTTAGGGTTGTACTCATCCTTCTTTTTCCTCCAAACACGACGAGCCGAGTTTAGACCAAAAAGTTCAATTTTGGTCTCATCCGACCACATGACCTTCTCCCATTGCTCCTCTGGATCATCCAGATGGTCAGTGGCAAACTTCAAATGTGTCTGGACATGCACTGGCTTCAGCAGCGGGACCTTGCGTGCGCTGTAGGATTTTAATCCATGACGGCCTAATGTGTTTCCGATGGTTTTCTTCAAGATTGTGGTCCCAGCTCTCTAGAGGTCATTGACCAGGTCCTGCCGTGTAGTTCTGGGCTGATCCCTCACCTTCCTCATGATCAGTGATGCCCCACGAGGTGAGATCTTGCATGGAGCCCCGGAACGAGGCAGATTGACCGTCAACTTGAACTTCTTCCATTTTCTAATAATCGCTCCAACAGTTGTTACTTTCTCACCAAGCTGCTTGCTTATTTG
Source organism: Corythoichthys intestinalis (assembly GCF_030265065.1). Classification (NCBI taxonomy): domain Eukaryota; kingdom Metazoa; phylum Chordata; class Actinopteri; order Syngnathiformes; family Syngnathidae; genus Corythoichthys; species Corythoichthys intestinalis. Next base: position 3,990,462 of record NC_080415.1, read on the forward strand.
CCTGTAGCCCATCCCAGCCTCGTGCAGGTCTATTATTTTATCCCTGATGTCCTTCACAGCTCTTTGGTCTTGGCCATTGTGGAGAGGTTGGAGGAGTTTGTTTGTTTGAGCATGTGAACAGGTGTCTTTTATACAGGTAACAAGTTCAAACAGGTGCAGTTACTTCAGGCAATGAGTGGAGAACAGGAGGGGTTCTTAAAAAAGAACTAAAAGCCGAAATATTGACTAGTTGATAATGTATCAAATACTTATTTCATGCAGTTAAATACAAATTTATTATTTAAAAATTATACAATGTGATTTTCTGGATTTTTGTATTAGATTCCGTCCCTCACAGTTGAAGAGAACTTATGATACAAATTACAGACCTCTACATGGCTTGCAAGTGGGAAAACCAGCAAAATCGGCAGTGTATCAAATACTTGTTCTCCCCACTGTAAGTTCAAGGTTCATATTAGGATGCTATAAAAAAGAAGTACAGTGATACCTCGGCTCACGAACGCTTAAGCTCACGAACTTTTCGCCTCAAGAACATTAAATTCGCGAGCATATAGTCTCTGCTGGCGAACTAGTTTTCGGCGTACGAACCAAGCCACGCGGTCGGACAGCGCCACGAGAAGCTGACGCACGCTCACGGCGTCCCAGTTCGTCCCCTCCCTTTCGTTGAGTGCGGACGTGGTTTGTGTTTGATAGACATTTTGGACCATACTGAGTGTACTTTTGCTATTATGGGACCGAAAAAGAGTTACATACAGTCCTTATGGAAGGTGACTCGTGTTACCAATTCGCCCTCGACTGGTAATTGGCGGTGCTTTCAGCTTCCCACCGTCGTGAGAAGTGGACCGGCGAGTCACGTTGGCTCGTTGTCGTCGGTTGTCTTCGGTGCGCCCGATGGCGGCTTGCATACAAACACCCAGAGGTGTCGGATGGCTTTTTGTGGGCACTTTTATTAACAACCAAAAGCATGCGGGGGGCACAGCAGTGGAGTCTACGCTAACTGCGCACTTTGCCGGTAACACTCTCCTTCCAAACAGTAACTCCCTCCCTCCTCCTCCCACTCCTCCCACTCCCATACCATCGCAAAGGTAAATAAAACAACTTTATTATACAGTACAGTTTATTTCTTTAATTATAATACAATAGCACACTTATTATACATAAAATAAGGTATATTTTTGTGTAGTTTTAAGGCTTATTTAGTAGAAAATTATGTTTTATGGGGACCTGGGAACGGATTATTCTCATTTTAATGGTTTCTTATGGGAAATAAATGTTCGGAAGACGAACTTTTCGCCTCACGCACACTTTCTGGGAACCAATTATGTTCGTGAGCTGAGGTATCACTGTATCCCTTTAATGTTAGTGCACTCGTAAGAACTGTTTTGTACTCACATTTATATCATTATTTGTATACTGTTTAACACAAAACAGGTAAACCGGCATCGCTGGGATACAGAGATGTCTGGTTTTAATCCTTTGGCTGATAAAACACCTTTATGAGCTTCTTCCTCACCCTAAAGTCAAAAACAACCCCCTCTTGGAATTCATGATTTATACCTGTTTGTATGCAAAAATGCCCCAATGTCTGCTAATTTGGGATATATTGAAGTCAGATTTGAAAGCAAGTGTGCCTCTTTCATTAAAGGGTACCACGGAGAGAAAGACATGTAGTTCTTGAAAGATAAATGTTAGTATGAGTTATAATAATTTGATGTTAAAACTCCTCTTAATGTTTCTGTTTTGATAAAATTTGTAAAATTAGTGTAACTAGTAGGTCACCATTGTTGACGACGACGCTGGTGATGACTTCACCGGGCCGTGTTGCCGGACTTCCAAAGTTTCGCTCTCTGACGACAAACATTTCGTCGGTTCTGCCCTTCCAATCTGAACCCGAGCGGAAAAGTGATTAAAAAAGCCCTGTCGATATTTCACAAAACGACTAGCAACTGCAAAATTAACAGGAAAGACTGGACGAGGCGAGAGTAGCACAAAACCGGTAGTGTTCATATGACAGGTTCGCAAGAGAAGCACGCTCCTGCTCGAGTGACGGAGCAGGAGAGTGATGTCAATGAACTATTGTGTGATCCAACTTGTTCCATTATGCATAACCTTTTATTAAGGAGATAGTTATTGTCCAGCATCGTATGATTAGGGTAGACAGTGAAACACAGCAGTTTGATTATTTTTGCAGATACTCTGTGCACCACAGTACATGAAAGTTTGCCTTTACTGAGCCGTCTAATGACATGTTACCTTATTTTTGTCACGGAAAAACGCTGTCCAGATTAATGATCATTATGCTGGTGTTCTCAGATTGATCAGATGTTGCTCCCGATGCTTGCGTGGCGGTTAATGAGCGACACGGAAAACGAATGAATATGTATTGTGTATTAAACTTAGTTTGATTGCCGGCTATACCTATCATTTTCTGCCCAACAGAATATCATTTGTGTGCGGGAGTATTTATGTGCCTTATTTTGCACATTGAGATATAAGAGGACTGTCGTTTATTTGTACTTAAAGCACGTGAGACATACACTGCAGTGAGCAAACGTGTTTCTCTTTTTGTTCCACTCCGCACTGGCGCTGCAATAAGGGTTCAAGATCACACTTTTGGCAACATTAACATACACAAGGAACACGTTATTTTTTTCTACATCAATAGTATGTGTATGTTTATCGAACTATTAGTTGCAATTGGTAACTCAAGTCCTTAGATGACAAGCAACAAACGGTTCGGGAATGCGGAAGCGAGGCTTGACCACAAAGCAGACAACAATAGCAGAGCTATTGCGTACAAGGGTTTATTAAACACACGAAAAACACGCGATCGCGAAAAGGGAGACAAAAAAAAGGGTGCGTGACAGCAGGTCGGGGTTAAAGAAAACAAAACTGGGGAAACCGTTTGCAAAAGCAAGGCGAAAACAAATAATGCACTCAAATACCTGTACACGGCAGAGTATTCCAAAAACCAGGGCGGCAGACAAATGAAGAAAAACAAGGCCAAAATGCAACTAGCACCGAAGGGATATACAAACTGTCAAATGGCAGCAAGTTAACATCTCGGCAAGCTGCCTAGGATCACTTTTTGGATACTGGAATTGTGTGCAGGTACGATGTTGGGAACTCATCCCACATCTGTGTAACAAAACAATCTGACCAGCAGACAAAATCACGCCAATGGTGATACTAGCTTTGCTTGCTAGCTAGCCCCAAAAGCCTCCAGAACAGAACACGAACGCACAGCCTTGTGGGTACGAGGTCAAGAGACAACGCCAACAGAACTAAGACAGGAAGTTAACTAACTTTAGTTAACGAACAACTATACTTACTGTGGGGCAAATAAGTATTTAGTCAACCACTAATTGTGCAAGTTCTCCCATTTGAAAATATTAGAGAGGCCTGTATTTGTCTACATGGGTAAACTTCAACCATGAGAGACAGATGTGGAAAAAAACAGAAAATCACAGTGTTTGATTTTTAAAGAATTTATTTCCACATTAGAGTGGAAAATAAGTATTTGGTCACCTACAAACAAGCAAGATTTCTGGCTGTCAAAGACTTCTTCTAACAAGGCTCCACTCATTACCTGTATTAATGGCACCTGTTTTAACTCATTATCGGTATATAAGACACCTGTCCACAAGCTCAGTCAGTCACACTCCAAACTCCACAATGGCCAAGACCAAAGAGCTGTCGAAGGACACCAGAGACAAATTGTAGACCTGCACCAGGCTGGGAAGACTGAATCTGCAATAGGTAAAACGCTTGGTGTAAAGAAATCAACTGTGGGAGCAATTATTAAAAAATGGAAGACATACAAGACCACTGATAATCTCCCTCGATCTGGGGCCCCATGCAAGATCTCACCCCGTGGCGTCAAAATGATAACAAGAACGGTGAGCAAAAATCCTAGAACCACACGGGGGGACCTATCAGTAACACAATGCGCCGCCAGGGACTCAAATCCTGTACTGCCAGACGTGTCCCCCTGCTGAAGCCAGTACATGTCCAGGTCCGTCTGCGGTTCGCTAGAGAGCATATGGATGATCCAAAAGAGGACTGGGAGAATGTGTTATGGTCGGATGAAACCAAAATATAAATTTGTGGTAAAAACACAGGTTCTCGTGTTTGGAGGAGAAAGAATACTGAATTGCATCTGAAGAGCACCATACCCACTGTGAAGCATGGGGGTGGAAACATCATGCTTTGGGGCTGTTTTTCTGCAAAGGGACCAGGACGACTGATCTGTGTAAAGGAAAGCTTGAATGGGGCCATGTATCGAGAGATTTCTAGTGAAAATCTCCTTTCATCAGCAAGGGCATTGAAGATGAGACGTGGCTTGGTCTTTCAGCATGACAATGATCCCAAACACACAGCCAAGGCAACAAAGGAGTGGCTTCGTAAGAAGCATTTCAAGGTCCTGGAGTGGCCTAGCCAGTCTCCAGATCTCAACCCCATAGAAAATCTGTGGAGGGAGTTGAAAGTCCGTGTTGCCCAACGACAGCCCCAAAACATCACTGCTCTAGAGGAGATCTGCATGGAGGAATGAGCCAAAATACCAGTAACAGTGCGTGAAAAGCTTGTGAAGAGTTACAGAAAACGTTTGGCCTCCGTTATTACCAACAAAAGGTACATAACAAAGCAATGAGATGAACTTTTGGTATTGACCAAATACTTATTTTCTACCATGATTTGCAAATAAATTCTTTAAAAATCAAACATTGTGATTTTCTGCTTTTGTTTTTCCACATTCTGTCTCATGGTTGAGATTTACCCATGTTGACAATTACAGGCCTGTCTAATATTTTCAAGTGGGAGAACTTGCACAATTAGTGGTTGACTAAATACTTATTTGCCCCACTGTACATGTTATAGCAATTTCATCCTAATGAGATATCATATTGTTTGATAGCCGGTTTTATGAATGTTTTTGCCTCTATGTGCAAATTAGGCAAGACAGCTTGCTAGTTAGTCTCTGGCGTTAACGTAATCTTACCTTAAGAAAACGCGTGTGTGCTTATTTTGGAGACATTTAGCTGTACGTCCACGCTGTTTAATCCATTGAAATCCAGTTGGGTTTTTTTTTCAGCTTTGGGAAGGGAAAGAACCGCATATAGGGATGTTGCAGCTAGACAGGGGACTCTATCCATCCCCCTAGTTTTTAAAAAGTGGGGAGTAGGCCCCCAAAGAGTGACTTGACAGGGTGTTTCTCAGGGACTATTTACAACATCCTCATGGAGATGGTGTTCTGAGGGTTGAAACTGCAAAAATCTGAAAAGGCCTTCTTCAATGGTATGTTGTAAAGTGTGGTCGTACTTAGATCGCTTTGCTTGCTTTATGTTGTCATCACTTTGAATAATGACAACGTTCACTGGCTCATCATCACATCCCGATTTTCATTGAAAGAAATCTAAAATAGTTTGAAATTTACATTAGTCAGTTTGCCATTTCTTTGGCTTTTCACATAATGCGCATCTACAATATTTCGGTTTGATCAGAAGATCAACAAAGATTGAAACTTATTATGAGGGTGAAGGCGCAAGTGTAAATCTAGCTTTACACGTATATTCATAACCGCTATATTGACAAATTAGATGCCGTTACAGTCGCCCTCTCTCTGCTGCTAGACGCAGGCAAAGACACTCGCCAGTCTCTTCTTGGGTGACGACATCCCAACACAACAAATGTGGGACAAAGTAGGGTTTTTGCACTGCTCAGGAGTGCCACTTCTGCGTGGCTTGTCAATATCAAGCAGCAAGTGCTGCATTGCTGTATTTTGTTAAAAAAAAATATATATATATAAAACTAATCCAAAGCATCCTCCTCCTAATTGTCAATAACTGCCAATTTATTTATACATTTGCAACGACTGGTGAGAACAACAACATAACACCACACCATGTTTAGTGTGCATTTACAGAACTAAGGCTGAAACATTTTAGATTTTGCCCATCGTCTTTCACTTTTCTCCCTCACAGCAACAAACAGCTGGCCTGGCCTGGCTCCCCTTGCTCATGGGCATTCATTCATTCATTGCAATTCACCTCAAAAAGAACCTGGCAGTGAGTAATAGACAATTTGGAGAGTGAAAGGTTTAGGAGTGAGGAGAGAATGATTAGTACAGTAGTTGGCGTAGATGGCGCCAGCAAGAAAGAGGACCCTATTTGCCCCCCCCATCAAGTACATCATTGTGTTACCGATAGTACCCTTTGTTACTGTGGTCCCAGCTTTCTGTAGGTCATTCACTAGGTCCCCTGTGTGGTTCTGGGATTTTTTGCTCACCGTTTTTGTCATCATTTTGACGCCACGGGGTGAGATCTTGCATGGAGCCCCAGATCGAGGGAGATCATCAGTGGTCTTGTATGTCTTCCATTTTCTAATAATTGCTCCCACAATTGATTTCTTTACACCAAGCGAAGAGTGAAGAGTTACAGAAAACGTTTGGCCTCCGTTATTGCCAACAAAGGGTACATAACAAAGTATTAAGATGAACTTTTGGTATTGACCAAATACTTATTTTCCACCATAATTTGCAAATAAATTCTTTAAAAATCAAACAATGTGATATTCTGTTTTTTTTTTCACATTCTGTCTCTCATGGTTGAGGTTTACCCATGTTGACAATTACAGGCCTCTCTTATATTTTCAAGTGGCAGAACTTGCACAATTGGTGGTTGACTAAATACTTACTTGACCCACTGTATATCCATCGACGTACAGGAAGTGTTGTTGTGAGGCACATGAACTTGTCTTCCCTTGCCTAACAGCGTTTTCCACCTGTAAACGAACGAACAAAAAACTTGTAACACTTACATTTATGCATTTACATAATTGTGCCATCTTACACATACTGACTAGCAACAGGCTAGCAGCAGATTGTATTTGTTGCAGCCACAGCAGATACAGTAGTTGTAGTAAATAGTATTAAAGATAATTACAATCATCATCGTAATAACAATTTCAAAGGCAACAAGTCGTTTCATGCGCAAGATTTTACCTTTAGTATTTTTTGAGCACCGGACTGATGAAAATGCAGGGATAGTGTTGAGGTGGTTGCAGCTCAACCTTGTATTCGTAAGAAAAATTGACGGAGAATAAGTTGTCTTTCAGCCAAAACTCGGCATATTTAATTTCCATCGGCATGTGGATACATCCTCTCTCATTGTTGTCTTCACAGGCAATCCCACAAATCAAAGTAATCGAAGTCAAACAAAAAGAATAAAAGTAGCACTTTAGACAATGAAGTCCCATCCTGCCATCTTGTGGCGAAAAGATAATATGCCAATAATAACAAGCAGTAGGAACATTATTTCAACATCAACTGAGGACACATTTGTGAATACAAAATATTTCTCCCAACATTTCTCTCAACACCCCCACTTGTTCTCATATTGATGTCCTTTTTAACAAACAAATGAACTTTTACATTTCAAATTCCAAAAAATAACACTGTTAAACTTCTTCAATTTTAACTTTGTTCCAGGTTTTGTCGTGATATCAGCTATCATGTCATCTGTTGGACAATACGTCAATGTTACTCTTCCCTGATTCACAGTAGATCTAATAAAATGATATTTTATGTCTACGTGCTTGCATCTCTGTCTGTTAACAGGATTTTTGGCAAGAGCGATTGTCCCTTTGTTGTCATCGTGTACAGTTGTTGGAGTGTACTGATAATGATCAATGCTACCTAGAAGTTGTTCTAAATATAGGCATTCTTGTATGGTATTGTTGTATGGTTGAAGCCAGTGCCATATAGTATTCAGCTTCACAGTCAGCATCACTATATGCCTGTATACCAAGTTTTGCATTGTCGTCTCTTTTGAAACTAAGGCTCTTTTCGGAAGTACCTTTTAGGTATCGTAAGACATGTTTCATAGTAGTCAACTGCTCCTCCGTGGGTTCATTAAAGTACTGCGATAACCAGCTTACCACATAGCTTGAGTCCGGTCTTGTGCAAACCATAGCTATTCCCATTTTCTGGTTAAATCCCTTAGCCACAAATTGTGCTTTGTACTTGCCTCTCCCATCTTCATCCTTTTTGAGTGCGTAAACCCATTTACCCCCCACTGTTTTCTTGCCTTTTGGCAGTGTTGTCAAGGTAAATGTTTTATTTTTGTTTAGTGACTGAACTTTTTCATCCATGGCTTTTGACCAATCTTTTGAGTTATTTGAACTCATGGCCTCCTCATATGTTTGAGGTATACCAATTACCATCCTGTAGCAGTAGTCTACAGTGGTATAAACTCCATCACTATCTCTGTCTTCTGTTATGAAGTCTTCTAAATGACTCAGTTTTCACCTCCCTCTTGAGGGATGCCTTCTACTCTCAAGTTTACATTTTGTCACGTCCTTTGAACTCCCACTATGTGCACTTGGTTCTACATTTGTTTGATCAGTTTTTGGTAACCTTATCATGTTGTATTGTTCTTCTTGATCCATGTCACATGTCTGTGTCTGTTTTTCTATGACTTCCTTGTTCACAAACTTAACCAGCCTATGTTTTTGTACTTTGTGTCTGGATAGTGGACTCGATATGCTGGACTGTTTTTGTCATAGCCAACAAACTGTCCTTGGCCACACTTAGAATCCAATTTTCCCTTGTCTTGTTTGTATGTGTAACATACAGACCCCAATTTTTGCATTCTGGAAATATTTGGTTCCTTGTTTCTCAACATCTGGTAAGGAGTTTGCCCTGTGCGTCTATTATAACATCTGTTGTGTACCATTGCTGCGGTTTGTACTGCATAGTGCCATAGGTATTTTGGTAGCCCACTTTCGACTAGCATGCACCTACACATTTCAAATAGTGTACGCCATCCTCTTTCAGTTGTCTGTTCTGGTGTGGGGAATATGGCGCTGATGTTTCGTGTCTTATTTAACTTTTTCTCAACAATGTTTGCAACTCATTGCAAGTATATTCAGTCCCGTTATCAGATCGGATGCACCTTACTTTCCCACACGGAGCTATATCTGCAAGAAATTTTTCTCTTGCTAGAACAGTGTCACTTTTGTTTTTCAGGAAATATGTGAAAATTGCACCAGAGTAATAATCTGTGAATAACTGCACGTATTTGTAAACATCAATCGATTCTGGAGTTATAGGACCCGCAAGATCTGAGTGTACCAATTTTAAGGGTGTATCTGCTCGAGTATCTGGGTCTCTATTTCGAGTCTGGATAAATTTTCCTTGTATGCATATCTCACACATCTGTTCAGGTCTTGTTTCTTTTCCCTTAATCTGCATTCCATCAACTTCTTTCTGTAATTTGAGCACATCCACATAGGCTGTATTGGCTGAGCGAAATTGTGTTAGTTCATTCCACTGAAGTGGATCTACATGAACTCTGCTTTATAATATACATACGCTACTAATTAGTACCAAAAAAAAAAGTACTACTCACAGTTTCCAGTCATTTTTTAGTAATTAGCGTTTTCGTGTCGGTCTTTTTTTTCCACCGTGGCGCAGTGATATTGATACGGCGGCGTCATATCGTAAGTGTGTGAAGCCATTTTAGGTCACGTGCACCAATAGGAGACGAGGATCGTTGCTATGGGTTTCTAAAACAAACAACATGGCGGCGACCGTGTCAAGCTACGACACGAGCGAAGATGAGCAAAAGATAAGAAAACCGCATTCGAAATTTAGTCAAAAGGCATCGACACTATGCTATATGCATCTCTCATTTGTCCAAGGGCGAAAAAGGGCAGGAATTTGGCCGAAATGGTGGGCAACTTGCTAAGCCTTCGTGGCTACGTCAGACAATGGCTTTCTCTCCAGGCTTCGTCGAAGGATCTTGCTGAAAAAGCCTTGACATGGATTTTTAACGACATTGACTACAGGTAAGCCACACACACACCTTTTGTTGTGAATAATTATGGGAGTTGGTGGGCTTCTGGTCAGATCACATATGAAGTTAAGACTTGCAATGTGAATTTTGGGCTGTAGCGGTCATTATATTGATGTTAGATTGTTAACTTTGAGCAAAAAGTTTAGATTGACCAACAACATAGTATTTAGTTTGTTTAACTGTAGTTCCAAAAACCTATTTGATAATTTTATTCAGGAAAAAATGGCAGAATAGACAAGCCTAGATCATTTGGATTGGAAGATTATGTAAATATAATATGGATGAAACAGTTCACACATGGTTTATGTGTGTGTGCGTGTTTTTCAGAACTGAAACACCCTTCACTGACAGCTACTTCTTCTGTGAGACCGTCGTCCATTAAAAGATTAGAGTTGACCAGGAAGTGCTGCGAATGGACAAGCTTGTGGAACCATGGAAAAAGTGCTTAGAAAATGGATTTCATTCCACTACGCTGGATCTATGCGTTCAATGCATTTTTTTCAAAGCCAATACCTTCCTAACTAAGTCACCAGCCAGAAATGTATCTTGATGTGAATACACAAAAATAGATTCTAGTGTTGCTGTTTTTGCTTGTTTTAAGTGTTATATTAATTCTGGCAACACAAAATCTTTATCAAATGTCATAAACACATCTACCAAACATTTGAAACAAGTATTGGTGCCTTAGTATACACATAGGTGAATTCAGAATGAGAAATGTAGCTGATTTCTTGAAGGAAACACTTCAACATTAATGATTTGCACCCAGCACAATGAAATATATATTGAATTAAGTTCAAGGCTTATGTGTCATATATTAGAAATAGCACAACCTACTATGCAATGAAATATATAAAATAAAAAATGCACACTACCATCATAAATGGCTGAAAATCAACCGAATTGCTACCACACCCTCCTAAATCTGAATCATGGCAAAAATGGAATAAGACAAAAAAATACGGGGTGATCAAAAAATAATGTGCCAAAATCATCAGGTGATATTTAAAAAATGAAAGACATCACAAAACAAGTGATGGACACATGTGTTGAAGATAACTTCCAAGTTTTATTTCATGTTTCACAAGTGCTCAAATGTGAGCACACCCAGCAGCATGGACAAAATTAAGCCACGATGAGAATTCCTCTCAAACGTGTGCATGTCGCAGTCATTGTCTTGATTGCAACTGTTGTTCAATATTTCACATCATCAGTACTTTCTGGACGTGTTGGTATGTTAAAGACAAAGTTCATTATCCATCTTTATGGCACATAACGTATGTTATACACTAAGTGTATGTTCCACCACTTCCAGCAAATATTAATGACATGAAAGATCGAATAACGGACGCAATCAACGAGGGAGGGAGGAATTCTCATGTTAACTTGATGTTCTCCATGCTGCTGGTGATGGCCATATTTGAATACTTTGAAAACATGAAATTGTCATCTGTCCAAGGTAGAGTTTTTTAATGTTTTTCGTTTTTGACATGGCATTATGATTTTGGCACAGCCTTTTTTAATCACACTGTATAGTTGGAATCATTCACAAGTATGGTACTGTTGGTACACAACATTTATTCAAACATGGTAGTGTCTCATACTATGAAAATACACATTATTACACATACAATTATTGAAAAACAAATTATAAAATATATATATAGAAATAAAAAATAGTAAAACTGTACATGACAACATTACTCCTCAAAATTGCTTTCATCAAAGTCATCATCCCATCCAAGAGTCTTCTGTTTCTTTGGAAACATTCTCGCATGCTTGGCACCGATATTAATCAGTACAAGAATGTTTTGCAGACATACAGGAACATTTTCCCGTGTCACAATTGGTTGCCTTTCAACTACAGTTGACTACTTGCAAAACAGTGTCAGGGGCAGGATTTTTAGTCATCCATGTCACTGCCAACTGCCCATCCTCAACGTCCCACCCATTCCCAATGGGTGAAAGGGGCACACATTTTACCTGTCAGACAATGTTTCATAATTGCTGCTTGATAGTTTGCTGTCCTGCAATGTTGGTACAGAGCATCAGTTGTTGGGGGAACAGAATGTTCTGGCAAGACTGACGAGGCCATACAGAAAGATCTGCATTTGGCATCATTTTTGGCAGATGACTGGGCAAACAGGTGGCACACGTATTTACACAACGTGTTAAATGTTTGTAGGTCAAGTTTAAAACTGCTGCCCAGCTTGCAAACCCAGTCAGGTATTCTTTATGACGTGCAACAGAAAATGTTTTTTGCATTTGCCATGAAAGGCACAAGCAGAGTCACAACCTGTAAATGTATGGATGCCAATGAGTGCTGAACACACACTTGTGCCAAGAGCTGCGGAGACCTTCGAGACGTCAATCCTCGTTCTGTTGCCTCCTCCTGTGAAAAAATGTAATCTACACTAAATCTTTCTGCAGACGTACAGCAATCACTGCCACGTCAGTATCAGGGCTTTTATTGACTACAGCTTGATGTTCTTGAGCCAGAAGGTTTATTTAACAATTGTCACCCATAACAGGTATGCAATAAAAAGTTCTACTGGATTCACTTTCTTTACACTGTATATATGTCAGACCTGGGTGTGAAGGTTCTTTTGCTACCAACTTTATGTTTGTTTCCACTGTTAGAAAATCACACAATTAGGGAACTTAACATTTTTTAATTTAGAAAAGAGCAATGCTCAAAACAAAAAAAAAATAACGTTTAGAGCTGACAGCAGTGGTAAAAACTGATTACGAAAAATACTAAAAAAGTTAACTCAGTTTGTTAAAAATGCTCCAAACCAGTGCTTAATGATACTAGATAAAACTTTTGGGCAGACAGGAAGGTGTTAAGCCTGCGGCGTCTCCTCGCGACACTTGGCGTCCCTTGCCGCGGCTGCTGCTCCAGCTTGTGGCTGCGCCCTAGGGAGGAAGAACGCTTTTAGCCACGTGATCGCCCAACACTAATATGGACGACGCGCTGCTGCGCTTTGCGTGGTCACGTCCCTTTACTTAGCTTGGTAGACACGTTGATCAAGTCTATTCACGTCGTCGTGCTTCTCTGCCGCCTCCTCTTGATGGTGGCCGCGTCCTAGGGGGGAAGCACGCCTTTAGCCACTCGATCGCCACAATAATGGTACGAATGAAGCGCTATGCTTTTTCACGTCCCTTTACTTAGCTGGTTAGAGGCGCTGATCAAGTCTCTCCCTCTCCACGTCCTCACGCTGCTCTGCCGCTTTCTTCCGGGGTCGCACCTTTGCCCGATTGCCTCCTAGCCAGTCCGATCCTTCCTTGCGTGCCTGTGCGCGTCCGAGCGTGCGTGCCCGTGCACGTCTATCTTGGCCAGGTATGCAGGCTTTCTCTTCCCCCTGCACCTGCGTGCATTTGTCCTTATAAAGGGGGACTAACCAATTGCGAGTCGTGTGGGGTGTGGTCAGTTAAGTTCCCGTTTTTGACAGCTGCCAACAATCAAGTCCACTCGATAAAACGTGCAAAAAAAACAAAACATCCGCCAAAATTAACGGCAACACTAAAACAAACAAAGTTAAACACAGCAAACAAAATGGCAACATATTCAACCCAGGAAATGTCACTGACATTATTCCCCCCCCCCCCTTTTAACAAAGGCTCTAGCTGTCGTGTTTGCAGATTGATCCCGGGTAGGCACTGCAAGAGCATACTTTGAGAACAAATCAGTCATCACCAGAATATAGGGATACTGGTCCTCTGGACGCCCCAAGCCGAGGTAGTCCACCCCAACAACTTCGAATGGATAGGAGGTCGCAATTGATACTAGAGGGGTCCTCACCTCGGGTCCAGCTTTAGCACTTGTGCAATGCATGCAGGTGTTTGTCCACTCCTTCACATCCTGGGTCATTCTGGGCCAATAACTGCGCCGTCGCAGAGCCGCCAAAGTCCTTTCGCTGCATGGGTGACCCATCCTCTCATGGTATTCCCTCCACACACCATTTGCTTGCTGCTTTGGGACCAGTACCTGGAATATCTCAGACTCAGTCGCCGGACGCCATCTGCCCAGCACACCATTTCGCAGCCCAATCTTGTCACAATCTCTGATCAGCTGTCCCAATCTCTGATCAGCTGTTTCATGTAGGGGGATGCAGATTCGGGTAACTTGGGGCGAGCCAGCTTCAACTCTATCTGCTGTTGAATCTGGGCAAGATCTGGGTCTTTGGCCTGGCATTCCACCCATGTTCCATCCTCTTCTGCCACGATGCGATTCGCATTCTTTGATGTCTTCTCGTTTTGCTCCGGTAACCTGGACAGAGCATCAGCATTCCCATTTTGTTGGCCTGGGCGGTATTTGATGGTGTACTTAAAGTTAGCCAGTTGAGCTGCCCATCGTTGCTCCACTGCCCCAAGCCGAGCCGTTTCGAGGTGCACCAATGGGTTGTTATCTGTAAAAACAGTGAACTCTGCATCATAAAGGTAGTCCTTGAATTTCTCAGTCACTGCCCACTTCAGAACCAACAATTCTAGCTTGAAGGAACTATAGTTCTGATCATTGCGCTCTGCTGGGTGGAGGCTACGGCTGGCATAGGCAATTACTCTCTCTTTGCCCCCTTGTACCTGCGTCAGCACTGCTCCCAGGCCCTCGAAACTGGCGTCTGTATAATTTGAATGGAAGAGAGAAGTCAGCATAGGGGCGTTCAACAAGGCTTCTTTTAAGAGATCGAAGGCTTGCTGGCACTCTGATGTCCAGCTAACTGGGGCTGACTTTTTACCCTGTGTGGTTGTGCCATGTGTCAGTACATTTAATGGCAGGGCAATCTTTGAGAAGCCAGGTATAAATCGGCGATAATAGCCAGCGAAGCCGAGGAAGGATTTTACCTGCTTCACTGTCTCAGGCACTGGCCAGTCTCTCACCGCTGCAGTTTTCGCTGGGTCCGTGGCTACTCCTTTCTCGCTGATCACATGTCCCAGGTAGATTACTTTTCGCTGGAAAAGGTGGCACTTTTTAGGCTGCAATTTCAGACCATGTTGGTGGAGCTGCTGGAACACCTCTTCCAGGTGGCGTATGTGGCTGCTGAAATCTGGGGAGAATACAACCACATCATCAAGGTAAATCAACAAAGACTCATTTACCATATTGCCCAAGCAGCATTGTATTAGCCTCTGGAATGTCGCTGGGGCATTACACAAGCCAAAGGGCATTCTTTCAAACTCATAGAGGCCAAAGGGCGTAGTGAAAGCAGTCTTCTCCCTATCGGCCAGGTCCATTTCTACTTGCCAGTAGCCACTTGCCAAGTCCAGGGTGGAATACCACTTGGCGGCCTTGAGACAGGTCAGAGACTCCTCAATTCGAGGTAGGGGGTAAGCGTCTTTATGCGTGACTGCATTTAGTTTTCTGTAGTCAACACAGAACCTCCAGCTTCCATCTTTCTTCTTAACGAGCACAATTGGGGCTGCCCATGGACTTGCGATTTCCTTGACCACACCACTGTCTAGCATGTTCTTCAGCAAGGTGTGCAGTTCAGCATACAAACTTGGGGGAACGGGTCGGTACCTTTCACGACTCGGGGGTGCCGTGCCCGTTGGTATCTGATGTTTCACAGCCCCAGTGCGTCCAAAGTCCTCATCATGGCAGGAAAACACTTTGCTCCACCTTCGCAATAGGCAAGTCATCTCCTGCTCTTGGTCATCAGTCAGCTCCTCTCCCTTTAGCGACATCACAGGATGAGACGGAAACTCGTCGTCTTCGTTGGTAGCTCCCACACGCCTCACTGAAACCTCCACCACGTCCGGTGCAACACTATTGAGTACCAGCTCTTGTTCTCCCTGTATGTCTGTTGCAGCAACCTCTGTCACTTGGGCCAATGGCTGGCGTTGGGGGAGCTCTACTGGATATGGGTTCGGATTGCAGATCCTACATGGCACCCGCCCTCCATTTAGACTGACGAGGGTTCGACCCACACGCCACTCCGTATCGCTATCGGGGAGTGGCTCCACTACAACAATGCAAGAGGGATTAGAAGCACCTTCAGTTATCTGTGTCCACACTACCATTTCAGACTGGGGCAGGATGATCACTGCTTGTTGCCGTGGTAACTTTGCCACCCCTTGGTAGGGAGGAAGGGGCCCTCTGGTGTTAATTTGCTGGCACTCTGTAAAAGCTCGGGCCCACCTCTGCCCTTCTGCAGGAGGCATGATGGTTTTGAAAGCAGACAATCCTGGGTGGTTACCTTGGGTAAGAGCAGACCAAACTGGTTTAATAATGTTCATGCCAAGTATACCCTTGTCTGGACCCAAGCACTCATCATTAACAATTATTACCCCTTTACTCAAAACTTGAATGCTTCCTATCACACAGTCGACAAGAGCATAACCAACATAAGGGATAGTCAATCCATTAGCGGCACGAAGGGTCAGCCAGGGGGTGTCAGCAGCTTTAGTCACTCTGGTTCCTTCTAGAGACTTCCTGAATAAGCTCCGACTCAACAGTGTGACTTGGGATCCTGTATCAAGCACAAAGGGCACAGAACATCCATTCATTTTAATGACAACTTCAGGGCACTCACCAACCAAGGCTGACTTTGGCCGTGCTGTGGGCTCCTTATGGGTGACAGCCCCTACTGCTTGGCCCTGGGCTGTAGGGGGAATTAAAAATCCTGATGCCCCGATTGTCTGAGAGGACATCGGCGCTTAACATCACCGACGGCACCACACCGATGACAAATAGGCCTACCCCGTGTGTCCCATTTTTAGGGAGTTTCTGTTGTGCGGGTTGGACGCCGTCCCGCAGAAGAGGCTTGCATGGTGGGCATGTGGTGGTAATGAGGCAGGGTTTCTGGGATCAGCCGTGCTTCCCTGGTGGCCATTTGTGACCTCACCTCTTCCATCAAGTTAGTAAAGAGGATCTTCATCTGCTCAAAGAGCTCCTTTTTCATTTCTCCTATCAACCCTCGTTGCAGTTCTGCTTGCATTTGGTCTTTCCATTCTCCTATGGTGGCCGTCGTTGGATACTGTGGGGCCGGCGCAGTGATTCTTTGAGACAATAAGGCTTCGCCATCTTGCAGCTCCTGTTCTAGGGCCGTAGCTCTTTTACCATGGCTTCAAACGTCGTCCGTTCGCTCCGCCTTATGTGCCTGCTCAGTTCCCGCTTTATGGGCCCCGCTTATAATCCAACCATAAACTGGTCGGGCAGCAGGTCATCGCCATCTTCTGTCCCCCTTTCATCCCGTCCGTGCCATCTGAAAAACAGTTCTCGCAATCGCAGTGTGAAAGTGCCCACCGTTTCATCTGCACGCTTTTTGCAATTAAAAAAACTAGCCCATAACTGCTTTAGTGGCACGTTTGGCATAAAGTCTTTGTAAAATATCGAGCACCTGCTGGCCAGTCTCTTTGTCTCTCTGATTGACAAGTTGTAACTCCCGCTTAACTTCTCTTTCTAAGGAGCCTAACACAAAATCAGCTTGCTGCTGCTCAATCAGCCGTTGTGCTCTCAACATGGCTTCCAACTGAGCCCTCCATTCCAAAAACTTTGTTTTGTCACCATCAAATTTAGGAATCCAAGCAGCCCCCCATAAACCATGGCCATACAAATTGTGCAGTTACTTTGCTGTGTTCGATCCATTTTCTAACAGTGGAATTGGTAGTCCTGCCAGCAACGCCAAAAATGTCACACCCGTGTGTGAAGGTTCTTTTGCTACCAACTTTATGTTTGTTTCCACTGTTAGAAATGTCATGTTATGATGTCCAATTTGTTTTGCGCACTTGCCGACAGCTTTACGGTAATTCTAAGTTGCACATATCGCAGCTAATCTCGCGACAACAGTGTTGTAATGTTGTTGAGGCTCGACCGCCATTAAAGAAATTACGTGTGCATGATAAGGGCCTCCTTGCCATCATTTACATGGTGTCAGAAGTTAAAGCTGTATATTATGGCGAAATTTAACCCCCCAACGAACTTCTCTTTTGACAAGCCGAGTGAGTGGCCGGACTGGAAGCAACGCTTTGTGAGATTCCGCACCGCTACGAAACTCGACAGGGAAGATGGCGCGGTGCAAGTGAGCAGCCTGATTTACGCCATGGGCAACGAGTCCGAGAATATCTACAGATCGTTCACCTTCGCTGAGGAAGGCCATAGAAATCACTTTGACCGTGTGCTCAACAAGTTTGATGAGTATTTCGTGCCGCGTAGGAACGTAATCCACGAACGCGCGTGCTTTCATCAGCGCGCACAGCGGCCGGGGGAAAAGGCGGAGACTTTCATCAGAGCTCTGTACGAGCTATCTGAGCATTGCGACTTCGGCGCGTCCCGCGAGGAGAACATCCGCGACAGGATTGTCGTGGGGATATTGGACAAAGATGTTTCACGTAAATTGCAGCTGACGAACGACCTGACGCTGGCGCTTACCATTGAGACGGTGAGGCAGTGTGAAGAGGTGGCTTCGCAAATCAGCATGCAGGGGGAAACGGCGGGAATGGTGCGTGAAGTCACTCGCAAGTACAACAAACACACCAAACGTCAAGGCAAGCATAACGAGGGCTATAAAGACAATTGTGGCAAATGTGGAAAAGCAAAGCATAACAAGAATGAAACTTGCCCTGCTAAAAAATCCATTTGCAATTCATGTAACAAAATGGGACATTGGAGCAGGGTGTGCAGAAATAAAAAGGAAGTGAGTGAAGTCACAGAGCAAGCTGAACAGCCATATTTCCTGGGAGCTGTGACCAAAACGGATGGCTCTTCAAAGCAATGGGCAGTTAAGTTGCTGCTGGGTGCTACTCCAGTTGAGTTCAAAATTGACACTGGGGCTGACGTGAATGTTATTCGCGAGGAGACTTATCACTTACTAATTCCAAAAATGGTGCTGCAACCTGTCAATGTACCACTTGATAGTCCTGGTGGTGAATTGAAGTGCCTAGGACAAATTCAAAGCACAGTGACCTATAAAGGGAAAACTTACCCAATCGCTGTTTATGTGGTCCGAGGAGCTACGGTGAAAAAACCTTCTCAGCAGGCCACTTTCAGTCAAAATGAACTTGGTGAGGAGAGTGGATGAGGTTGTTTCAAACAGTCGACACCTACAAGCTTATGGTGAGCATGGAACCTTGATGATGACCAGTGAGAATTACACTCAAAGAAAATGCTCAGCCATATGCTGTTCACACGGCACGCCGTGTTCCTCTCCCAATGCTGCAAAGAGTGAAGGAAGAGTTACAGAGGATGGAACAAAATGGCGTTATCGAGAGGGTCACGCAGCCCGCCGACTGGTGCGCCCCAATGGTGCCAGTGCTGAAGAAAAGTACAGGGAAAGCACGCATCTGTGTTGATCTTAAAAAGCTGAATGAGGCCGTCAAAAGGGAACGGTATATCCTGCCTACAGCTGAAGAGATCATCGCAAAATTAAGCGGAGCTACAGTCTTCTCTTCATTAGATGCCGCCAGCGGGTTTTTCCAGATTCCGCTCCATCCTGACTGCTGCAAACTCACTACTTTCATCACGCCGTTTGGACGCTTCAACTTTAAGCGGCTGCCGTTCGGGATTACAAGTGCTCCTGAGATCTTCCAGAGGAAGATGATGGAGACCCTCTATGGACTTGAAGGAGTCGAGGTCTTCATGGACGACATCCTAGTGTTTGGTATCACAGAGGAGGAGCATGATAGCCGCCTGGAGAAAGTAATGCAGCGCATAAAAACGGCCGGCTTGAAGCTAAATAAAGAAAAGTGCTCCATCAAGCAACGTCAACTGCGATTCTTAGGACACCTCATTGACGGGGCCGGTATCCGACCAGACCCAGAAAAGGTGGAGGCTATACAGCAGCTGTCGCCACCAGCCGATTTGAGAGAGCTGAAGCGGACACTGGGAATGGTGAACTACCTCGGTAGGTACATTCCAAATCTCTCAACTGTGGGACAGCCTATGCATGAACTACTAAAGAGCAATACAGTATGGACATGGGGCCATGCTCAACAAACATCGTTTGATAGCATTAAAAAACTGCTAACAACGGCACCAGTGTTAGCGTATTATGACATAAACAAGCCAACGTCCGTGTCAGCTGATGCGAGCAATTATGGACTTGGAGGTGTGTTACTTCAGCTCCATGGGGAACACTGGAAACCAGTGGCATACTGCTCTCGACGGCTCAGCGATGCAGAATCTCGCTATGCTCAAATTGAGAAAGAAGCTCTGGCCGGAGTGTGGGCATGCGAGAAGTTTGATCGCTATCTCAATGGCCTAGACCAGTTCAAATTGATAACCGACCACAAGCCACTGGTACCTCTCATCAACAGCCGCAGCTTAGACAACGTGCCATTACGTTGCCAGCGACTTCTCATGAGGCTCATGAGATTCAACCCAGTGGCTGAATATGCTCCGGGGAAAACCCTGATCGTTGCTGACACACTGTCACGTAGTCCACTGCCTAGCCAGAACACTGTAGAAGACACACACAGCGAGGTGGCCTGCTACGTGGCTATTGTAGTGGAAGGGATTCCAGCTTCAATAAACAAGTTGGATGAAATCAGGGCAGCAACTGCTGCCGACCCCGAACTGTTATGTGTTAAAACGCTCGTAGAGAGAGGCTGGCCTGAACACATAAGCAAGGTGCCGCTGGATGCTAGACAATTCGTCCAAGTGAAAGCTGAACTGTCGGTGCATGATGGTCTCATTCTGAGGGGTTGCCGGATTGTCATACCCAAATCAATGCAAGGTGATATACTTCAGAAAATCCACGAGGGGCATCAAGGCCTTGTTAAATGCCGACAAAGAGCGAGTTCCTCAGTGTGGTGGCCAGGGCTCTCTTCCGAAATAAGTAAGCTCGTGACATCATGCCAAACTTGCTGTGAAATGAAGAAAACTCAACAAAAAGAGCCACTCATTTCAACAAAGCTTCCAGAGCGACCTTGGAAGAGGATTGGCATGGACCTATGTGAATTCAAACAGCAAAACTACCTTGTGATCTCAGACTACTACTCAAGATTCCTGGAGATATTACATCTGCCGTCTACTACGAGTACACAAGTGATCAAAAACCTTAAGGCTGTTTTTGCTAGATTTGTAATTCCAAATGAGGTCGTAAGTGACAATGGTCCACAATTTTCGAGTGCAGAATTCCAAGAATTTGCCAAGCAACTCGACTTCAACCATTATACGTCCAGTCCTCATCATCCGCAAGGCAACGGACACGCAGAGCGAGCTGTGCAAACAGCCAAGAAAATTCTCAAGCAGGACGACCCTGTTATGGCTCTGATGTCTTATAGGGCTACTCCATGTTCTACTACTGGCTACAGTCCAACGGAACTGCTGATGGGGAGGAAAATCCGAACTACACTTCCTCCATTGGAAGAAAACCTCAAACCCAAGTGGCCAAATAGAACAGCTGTGGAGGAAATGGACAAGAAAGAGAAAACGAAACAAGCGCTGTACTTCAATCGTCGCCACGGTGCCCGACTCCTGCCTGCTCTTCAACCTGGTGATCATGTGCTCTCCAAGTTGGATCATGAGAAGTCGTGGTGTATGCCAGCAGTCGCCTCAAGCGAGAGTTCTACACCAAGATCCTTCATCATCCGTACGCCACAAGGAGCAGAGCTGAGGCGGAACCGTCGTCATCTCCGACTGGGGCCGATTCCACAAGTCGTCCCAGCAGCGACCAGAGGAAGCGAGGGGACTGACTCCCACTTCGACAAGCCTGTCGTGATGGACACGGTGCCTGTAGTTGACAGCGAGACGACATCCTCGGGTTCTTTGCCTACTCAGACAGTGACCCGTTCTGGGCGGGTTTGCAAACCAGTTAACAGGCTTGACCTTTAACGGCTGAGAAACATATTCTTTGGGAAAGTTGGAAACAAAGTTGTGGAAAAAAAAAAAAGTTTAATGTTGATGTTAATTCATGTGCAGGTATATGTCTTGCTTATTGGTTGAATTAGTTTTATTATTTTAGTAAGGACTGCTGGCGCACTTGCCGACAGCTTTACGGTAATTCTAAGTTGCACATATCGCAGCTAATCTCGCGACAACAGTGTTGTAATGTTGTTGAGGCTCGACCGCCATTAAAGAAATTACGTGTGCATGATAAGGGCCTCCTTGCCATCATTTACAAGAAAATCACACAATTAGGCAACTTAACATTTTTTAATTTAGAAAAGAGCAATGCTCAAAAAAATAAAAACGATTAGAGCTGACAGCAGTGGTAAAAACTGATTACAAAGAATACTAAAAAAGTTAACTCAGTTTGTTAAAAATGCTCCAAACCAGTGCTTAATGATACTAGATAAAACTTTTGGCCAGACAGGAAGGGGTTAAGCCTGCGGCGTCTCCTCGCGGCACTTGGCGTCCCTTGCCGCGGCTGCTGCTCCGGCTTGTGGCTGCGCCCTAGGGAGGAAGAACGCCTTTAGCCACATGATCGCCCAACACTAATATGGACGACGCGCTGCTGCGCTTTGCGTGGTCACGTCCCTTTACTTAGCTTGGTAGACGCGTTGATCAAGTCTATTCACGTCGTCGTGCTTCTCTGCCGCCTCCTCTTGATGGTGCCCGCGTCCTAGGGGGGAAGCACGCCTTTAGCCACTCGATCGCCACAATAATGGTACGAATGAAGCGCTGATGCGCTATGCTTGTTCACGTCCCTTTACTCAGCTGGTTAGAGGCGTTGATCAAGTCTCTCCCTCTCCACGTCCTCACGCTGCTTTGCCGCTTCCTTCCGGGGTCGCACCTTTGCCCGATTGCCTCCTAGCCAGTCCGATCCTTCCTTGCGTGCCTGTGCGCGTCCGAGCGTGCGTGCGTGCGTGCGTGCGTGCCCGTGCACGTCTATCTTGGCCAGGTACGCAGGCTTTCTCTTCCCCCTGCACCTGCGTGCATTTGTCCTTATAAAGGGGGACTAACCAATCAGTTCTTGTCTCGTGACGTTTCTGGCGCAATGCATTGTGGGTTTTCGTGTATTGCAGAACAACAACAAGCCCGCGACGTGATCCTTTGCTAGGCATCCATTCTGCGTGGTAATCGTTGAAAATGGTACACTCGTGTTGTGTGAAAGACTGCCATTCTAGGTCCCATGATAGAAACGAATGCAAAAAGGATGGGATAGGTTTTTTTTAGCATTCCCGCCTGGAAGAGAAGATATGGAACTCAGATGAGTTGACCAAGAGGCTTCGAATGGTTGCAGCGGTGAGAAGAAAGGCCATCACGTTTTATAGGGAATGGGACGTACTACGTCATTGTTTGGACGCGCCTCCATGCTGGCAATATGATTCACTTCCGGGCCGGCAGTAGTGACGAGATTTGTCGTTCACTTGAGTAAACGAATCCATTCCGGTTCGTTCAGTAAAATGATTCGTTCAAACAAATCGTTCAACGAATCGTTCGACCCCCTCATCTCCCTCCCCGCCCAAACGAATCGTTCGGTTACTGAACGGGAAGTGACGTTGCCGAACGAATCACCAAAGACCGCTTCGCAGTATAACTGAACGGGAAGTGACATTGCTTGGTCCCTCCCTCTCTTCCACATTGACCACTCGTCGTAGTTTCAGAAATGAGTGACAGGCGGTATCATTCTGCTTTCACAGACAGCCTCGTCTCCCTCCCGCTGCTGCAAAAGCGAGGGAGAACTTCCGCGTCGTCTGTCCTAGTTCTATGGGCTCAAAGTCATGGCTCGTGCTTGCATTTCGATTTAGGACACGGTTAAACATTTTCCTTTTGTGAGGGGAGTAGGGGGCGGGGGCGCACGGACTTTCTTTAGCAGGTTCTTGATCACACATACAATCACATATACAGCATGTTTGCTGTCACGAAAATAAAAATACATCGAAAGTTTAATTTCTGAATATGGAACGACCAACACATCATATTTACATCTCGCTCTGTTGTATTTTTGTTTTTTAGTATTAAGATGATCGTGTTGAATTTTTGCACTGGTATTAATAAATAAAATAATCCGGTCAGCTCCCCTGTCGTCCCCGCATCTCAGATCGTCAAATGCTGACGAGAAATAATTGTTTGCTCTTTACGATGTCGCCTTTCTACTCTCATTAGTCTGTTAAGAAAAATGTAGACATATTGCGACATCTCCCGTGTTCACGTGCTTTGTTTTTGGGCGCTTGAGTAGCACATGATGGACGGATTGACATAATTTGTCAAACCAACCAAAACCTGACACGGAAAAAAAAAAAAAAAAACACTCGGAAAAAAATTACATGTATATACAGTTTCATTGCAAATCAGTATTATGGTGATCATATTGTTTTTTTGCACTGGTATTAATAAATAAAATAATCCGGTCAGCTCCCCTGTCGTCCCCGCATCTCAGATCGTCAAATGCTGACGAGAAATAATTGTTAGCTCTTTACGATGTCGCCTTTCTACTCTCATTAGTCTTTTAAGAAAAATGTAGACATATTGCGACATCTCCTGTGTCTGCGTGCGTTGTTTTGGGCGCTTGAGTAGCACATGATGGACGGATTGACATAATTTGTCAAACCAACCAACACCCGACACGCTGACACGAAAAAAAAAATAATAAAACACTCGGGAAAAAATTGACATGTATATACAGTTTCATTGCAAATCAGTATTATGGTGATCATACTAAATATTTTTTTCTGTGCACATATGAGGTAAATATCGCTGCCATGAAGCCTCCACATAGTGACAGTTCTCTGCCCGCTTCACTGCCGTCACGCGACCGCAGCTCAGCTTTTGCTCGCCTCGTAGCTACCCGTGTTTTAAATTACTGTAAATTTGATAGTATGTCGTCATAGGCAGTCACGAGTTTGTTGAGAAAAGTACCACTCTAAACAATGCTCGCTAGATTTGTGTGGTGTTTTTGTCTGTTTGAGCAGCATTTGATAGGCTCCACGTTAACAAATATGTGACAAAGTCATTTCTTTTCATTTTCTGATTCGTTCACCGCATAGTCATTACTGGAAAATCAAGTTAGCAGCAAGCTAGGTCAGGAACCGGAGGACCGAGTCACTGAACGGGAAGTGACAAAACTCAGTCTTGCCCCCCTGCCTGCACGCTGGCTGCTTATTGGCCACACGTGGACGTGAGTGACAAACGCCCTGATTCTGTTTCCGCTCCCTCCCCTGCCCGCGATGAGGCTGGCGTCTAATTGGTCGTGTGCGATGTCAGAAGACGCTGCCGCTTGCTCAACGCCCTCCCACGCAGCGAACAAGCACCACCTTCATAGAACGAATCAGTGCAGTGATGATTAGTTCGGTCTCGTTCACCAAAACAATTCGTTCAAAAAGAATGAATCGTTCGCGACCGATACAACACTGGCCGGCAGACTCAATGCGGATTGTAACGTGTGGTCGTGCTAAGCTAACTCTTTCGGTGTTTTAGAAAGAAATTATGGGTGTGTATTGTTGTGTTACCGGGTGCAACAGCTTCTCCTACGACTAAAAAAAGGGCGAGGAAAACTGGACTGACTTCTCACCGTTTTCCTGCATGGAGGACCAAATATCAGATCACGAAGGCACGCCGGATGGCTGGGTTGCAGTGGTTCGTCGGAAAAGCATTTCTTTTGATCATATTTCTGCTGGAATGAGAGCGTGTTCCCGTCATCTCGACTCTTGTAAGTTGAACGATTTATCCGTTTTGGTTTCAATACGTTTTTTAAAAAATTTTTTTTACCGTTGTGTAAATCTGCCTCGGTAGCAATGCTAACCTACTCCTCCTCCTCACCTACCTGTTGTGTTACTAGGAAAACCTGCATATGAAATGCTGACAACACATCCCGATTGGTCACCATATCTCTTCTTGGGTTATTCTGAGGTCAAGCGCACCACATCGGAGCGTTATGAGAGGTTGGAAAGGCGAAGAGTGCACGCTGAAACTTCAGTTTGCTCTGCTCTTACAAACACGATCCCAAGTGTTGTTGTGAAAAGTCAATAAAATATGAATACCAAAACATGACTTGAACAACTTCTTGTCAAACTGTAACTGCTTGTTGTTTACTTCAGGTCTTCATAATAAACAGGTGTAATAATTACAAAGTCAGGTGACTTAATTTTGTTATTCTATTTGGAATATGCATTTACAATTTTTGGACAGTGTTGTAGACAAGAACTGGGACTGATAAGTTGCAATAGATTTATTTCAAGTAATGCAATTTCTCCAATACGATATTTGAATTGACAGTTTAAAATCTTTAAATTAGTGCAAACAAGGCCCACCCTCTGACGGTGGCAGCAAATATTATATAATTATAAGTAATACACAAATACAAGATCACAATAAACGTGTCTTTGTCAAAGCAGTTTAAAACACTATTTACTGGCCTTGGGTAAATTGCCAGACAGGATAAATATGTGCTTTAAAGTTCTTGCATTTCCATTTTAAGTATTGCAAGTACTAGTCTCCAACACAGTATTTGAACTGACAGTTTAAAATCCTTTTAGTACAAAATGGCCCACACTCTGGCAGGGGGCAGCAAATATTATAATACATAATATATTATAAAAAGCTATATACTATATAAATACAAGATCACAACAAAACCTGTATTTTTTCAAAGCAGTTAAAAAACATCCAGTGGCCTTAGGTAAATAAAGGTGTATAAATATGTACTTTACAGTTCTTGCATTTCTATTTTAGGTATTGCAACTTTTCCAACACTATTTGAATTGACAGTCTAAAGTCTCCATAAATGCAAATAAGAATATTATAATTTAAAAATAATAATAGAATATATAAATTCAACATTACAATGAAACGTGTCTTTGTCAAAGTGGTTTAAAGAAAAATAAATAAAATAAAATAAAAATAATACGTCACTGGCCATAGTTAAATAGCCAGGCAGAATAAATATGTGCATTAAAGTTCTTGCATTTTCACAAGTTAAAAGCCCGCAGTTCATCGACGAGAAGGGCAGACCCAGATGGCGTCTGCTGCAGGGGCTTGTTTGAGTCCGACACAGGACAAATGGAACCACTCCATTGAACAAATTTTCTTTGTCAAATGATCCAAGAAGAGAGATGGTGACCAATCGGGATGTGTTGTCAGCAGGTTTACCTAGGAACACAACAGGTAGGTGAGTCGCATTGCTACCGAGGCAGATTTACACAACGGTGTAAAAAAACAAAAACGTATTGAAACCAAAAGTGGATAAAGCGTTCAACTTACAAGAGTAGAGATGACAGGAACACACTCTCATTCCAGCAGAAATATGATCATAAATGCTTTTCCGACGAACCGCTGCAATCCAGCCATCCGTCGTACCTTCGTGATCTGATATTTGGTCCTCCATGCAGGAAAACGGTGAAAAGTGAGTCCATTTTTCCTAACCCCTTTTTTTGTCGTAGGAGACGCTGTTGCACCCGGTAACGCAACAATAAGCACCCATATTTTCTTTCTAAAACACCGAAAGAGTTAGCTTAGCACTACCAAACGTTACAATCCGCATTGACTCTGCCGACCCGGAAGTGAATCATATTGCCAGCATGGAGGCGCGTCCAAACAATGACGTAGTACGTCCCATTCCCTATTCATCAACTGAAAACATGTCGGTCTGTTCCCTACATTTCCATAAAGGTAAGTAACTGGAAGTGTTAATGTTCTTCGGATGCTGATACTGACTGCATTTAAACGCTTATGGCGTGTGGTTGTGTTGTTTACTTTGGCTAACCACGCTAGTGTCTAAGAGAGGCTAACTGTAGCCCTACTGGCTAACTGTGCATAAGCAACAGGCGTTCACCGTATGGTACTAGTACACAAAAAACAGTTCAAAGGTAACAAAGTAAGGGTAGTAATGAAGATGTAACAGCACACAATGAATGATTATAAGTATGGGAGATGTGTTAGGAAAAAAATGCGATATTTACCTCCCGCTTAGGCTACTGATATGCTTGACCAAGCACTCTGTGGAGGAGACTACAGATCTACTAAATCACCAGAAGAATCTTCTGCTTGTTTGTTATGCCTAATGATCAGTTAAACTTAAAAAAATAAATAAATAATAAAATTTAAAAAAGTCTGTTGCATACAAATCAGTGCCATATGAGGGCAGGTCCCACCAGTTTAGACACACTACAAAGCTTTAAAATCCATTTTAAGTTACTAATGTTAACCTGTTGTATGACTGATACGACTTTTATAATTTCAGGAAAACCAGCATATGAAATAAATGAGGCAGACCCTGACTGGGCACCATCCTTACGCCTGGGACACACATGTGTTCAGCCCACCAACGTGGACCGCTCTTCTAGGCGAAGCAGGCGTGAGAAATTGAGGATGGAGGAAGACGTTGGTGAGCTACAGGAGGAGCCGTCAGCGCCCTTTAGATGCTCCTTCTGACCTTCATGCGCCTGCGTTTGGACCTGCCTACACTACAAATTGCACACATATTCCATGTTTCCCGTAAGACTGTTTATTGAGTGTTTAGTGGCATGGTGCCCTTTTTACATGCTAACTTGAGACGAGCAATTGTTTGGCCCAACAGAGAAACACTCTATAAAACAATGCCTCACGAGTTTGTTGAGTCCTTCAGACGCAGAGTTGCAGTGATTATTGAGTTTTTTAAAATTTTTACAGAGAAACCATCAAATCTTAAGGCGTGTGCGCAAATGTTTTCTAGTTACAAGCATAACTACACCATGAAATACCTAACTGGAATCACACTAAAGGGGGGAATTTGTTTGATGTCAAAAGGTTGGGGTGGTCGCACAAGTGACAAACATATCACCTTGAACAGTGTTTTTTTTTAATAACCTTTTGCCCGGGGACATTGTCTTGACTGACAGAGGCTTTGATATTCAAGAACATGTGGGTATGTTATGTGCAGAGGTCAAACTCCCTGCGTTCACAAAAGCTCGCTGTCAGTTAGCTGGTAGAGATGTGGAGGAGACTAGGAAGATAGCACATTTGAGGATCCATGTTGAACGGGTAATTGGTAATCTTTGCCAGAAGTATAAGATCCAACAGGAACTATACCTATTAACTTGGTTCTGCCATGTGATGGCGAAGATTGCACATTGTTGGATACGATTGTTTATGTATGCGGTGCCCTTAGAAACCTTTGCCCAACTGTTGTGTAGTTTGTACTGTTATACCAATTACTATGCTAACCGTTTCAGCCTTTCAAACTTAGCTTTTATTGATATTTTGTATTTTGTTGTGACTTGATTGTATTTAATAAAACATATTAAGTCATCTTGAATCCTATTCTTTGTAAGTACAGCATGTGTCAATACTGTATTATATATATATATATATATATATATATATATATATATATATATATATATATATATATATATATACACACACGCGCATAATAATGTTTATACAAAGGACGACAGTTAACTACTTTGGCCAGGTACTTTTAATGTTGCCAAATTGTCAGTTAAAACAAATCACAAACTACCAACCACCACTAACTTAAGTGGAGCACTGAGAGCAGAACCAACACGTCTTTATCTGTTTCACGCGGTGTAGACCAACACAGGTTAAATAATAATGGGGCAGATCTCATTATCACACGCAACCATGTCATCTTTGGTCTCCAGACCACAGCAGAGGCACCATAACTGACAAATACCGATCTCTCGCTTCCTTTTCAAGCTTTTCCACATAAGTGGCCTATACTACGAACCGAGTTCAACCTCCCCAGAAGTAATCCAGTTTACCAGCGGGTAACCGGAGTTGACAAAACCTGGTTGTCTAGTTTGTGATCAATCGGTGCTACGACGCTGATTATGAGGTTGATTAGTCCAGGGGTTTTCAACCCAGTCCTCAAGGCACACTGTGGGTCCTGGTTTTTGTTCCAGCCGATCCAGCAGAGACAGTTGAACCAATGAGGCTTCTGCTAAAACAAGCCACACCTGACTGCAATCAACTGATTGCACTTGTAAAACACCAGATTGGGGAAAAAGTGTTGTCATCTTGTTTGGTAAGAATGAAATCCTGCACCCACAGTGTGCCTTAGTGGAATAGGTTGGGAACCCCTGGATTAGTCGAACCTGTGTCAACCCAGTCAGAGTTACTGCGCGTTCACATAAAAGGGGGCGGAGAGCAGAGTCAAACACTACTTGTGACAATGGCACGGGCACCTTACTTCACAGAGGAGGAATGCGCGATGATTAAAATCCACCCTCACCGCGAAATCCAACACCGATTCAGCGAGTTGAGCACGACGGGTCTGTTGACAGCGAATTTACAGATCGTGTGATTTGTGAATGCGTCAATATGCCAGTTTAGTTATGTCCATGAAAAGAAATAAAGCCTGCTGTCAGGACAATAGAAGAAGATTTGGTACGTTAACAGTAAGAAATAATTTATCGCGCATCACCACATGAAGCAGGATGATTGTATGTTTAGTCTCCTTGACTGTATGAATACGTATGTTCTTTTTTTTAGTTTGGGCCTAAAAAATCCAGCTCGACCCGACCCGAGTCCGATCAATCAACTTGATTTGCAGGCCCAAGCCCAACCCCCCCTCCCAAAATTTTATGTTATATTTGTGAGGACTCAGGAGAAGAAGAAAATGCGGGGATGCCATGCGTTGTTGCGTAAATTAAACCCCGTCTTTTGTAACGAATTTTCGCTGACAAACAAGACTGTAAGATGCATATTCAATAAACATTTATATCTTTTATATTTGTGCGTCTGTCCTATCAGTGGATTTGACAATTTAATCTCTTCGAGTTGGCAGAAAAAAACGCAAGTTTTCTCAATGTTTAAATAGTCTACATATTTCTATGATTATTATAAATACATTTACACAACGAAATAACGCTGGAAAGTCCGTTAAATATATTTCTTGTATGAGAGCAAAGCTCCGCATTCGTTTACATTCAGCGATTTCAACAATCAATTTGAAGCATTTCCATACCCCACTCCGAATCGCACGGCATACAGTGTTCTTACGCAGATATTCAGCATCACCGATGGACTCATGGAATACATATATTGTTCCTGGCAAAAGAGCGCACGGACAGGCACACAAGCTGTGCGGTTGTGAGGGCCTGACTCGGCGGGTTACATTAGTGACGTCCGCCTCGATCAGTTGGCACAGGTAAAGAATTTCCTCACTTGAAAATATGTCTTTCATGGAGAACATCTTCCGGGTACGCCAGCGAATTTTGGTGGTCCCGAAATACCCGTGCCCTCCGGAGAGAGCCCCTCACAATCCGCGCGCCAATGTCGTATGGGTCGTCCAAGTACGCTGTCATTGTCAGGAGGACACGTCCGCGGAGGGGTGCTGTTTAAATAGAGCGTGGTTAATTGGAATCCTGATGTTAAGCAAGATCTAACTCTGACACGACCAGGTTTGTCATGTGGCGTGTGTTGCCATGGCAACACTTCTCGGTTCCAACATATCCACCTTTCGTAGTCTCGCATAGCCGCGAACTTACGTCGCACGTGATAAAGTTACTCTCGAAGTTACCCTGCTAAGCCAGAAAACCGGCTTCGTAGTATAGGCCACTGGGCTAAATAATGGTATCGTTACAACACTAGTTTAGATAAGAATTTTGTGAGCATAAGTTAATAACAATTAACCTTGTAATGAAGGCGTGCGTGTAGCTTACCTGTAGTGAATGTCGTTAAAAATCCCAGTCGACGCATTTTCAGCAAGATCCTTCAATGGAGCCAGGGGAGAAAGCCATTGTCTGACGCAACCACGCAGGCTCTGCAAGTTTTTTCCAAATTCCTGCCCTTTTTCGCCCTTGGACAGATGAGAGATGCATATAGCATCGTTTCGATGCCTTTTGACTAAATTTCGAATGCGGTTTTCTTATCTTTTGTTCATCTTCGCTCGTGTCGTAGCTTGACACGGTCGCCGCCATGTTGTTTGTTTTAGAAACCCATAGCAACAATCCTCGTCTCCTATTGGTGCACGTGACCTAAAATGGCTTCACACACTGACGATACGACTCCGCCGTATCAATATCACTGCGCCACGGGGGAAAAAAAAGACCGACACGAAAACGCTAATTACTAAAAAATGACTGGAAACCGTGAGTAGAACTTTTTTTTGTTACTAATTAGCAACGTATGTATATTATAAAGCAGAGTTCATGTAGATCCACTTCAGAAGAACTAACACAATTTCGCTCAGCCAATACAGCATACTCCTCTTTTTAGTGCGACTCCACTGCACCGGGTACCATCTGCCAACTCGACGCTGTTGTTCTCTGGTTTGAACGTCTCCTCGAAGCTTTTGAACTTGGTCACGTCAGTGATGATACGAGATGTCGCTCCCATGTCAACCATCAGGCCTCGCTCCCGGATGCTGTGTGTATCCTGCCACCTGGTGTCGGGCTGTTCATCTCTCACCTTGAACGCGAAGTCAGGATCTCCATCTTCAGCGATTTTTCTCACTCCGTCCGGTTTGTCCTTGCGTCTACAAGTGGTGTCTTTGTGCGTGTCAGTTTTGCAACGACTACACCATGTGTTTTGTCAACATGATTTTACACGGTGGTCTTTGATCCCACATTTGAAGCACACCAACTCTGTGTCATCTTTGATCCGGTCACGAGCGTTTGCTTTTGTGGTTTGCTTTGAAGCTCTTGCTTGAGTCTTCATCACTCTGTCGCTTGATTCTGAGTTTGGTTTTGAATTCTGCAAATGTCATTTTCTCATCGGTATGCGCCACATGAATTGTAAATGGCTTGTAACTTTCTGGCAGTCCCTTCATGACCATTGTGATAAGTAGACCATCTCCCATTGTTTCACCTGCATTTCGCAATGCTGTGATGGCGGTCTCAGCTCTTATTATGTAGTCCACTATGCTTTCTTTGTTTCCCTTCTGAAGAGATGTTAGCATGGTGTACGAGTTTATAATCTTGGGTTTTCCCTTTCCAGCATAATATTCTCTTAATATTTTCAGAGCTTTTCTTCCGTCATTTGGCGCATCTCTCATTATTAACGAAAGGCTTTTATCATCAAGAAGTTGTATCATTTCAGCATTGGCTTCCGCATTTTTCATTTCGTCATTTTCTCTCTCGGCTTCAGTGGTTGGTCCTACCAGCACTGTCTTCTTTAGCCCGATTAGATGAAAATGTCCCAACATTTTAGTTTCCCAGAGTTCATATTTAGCTTTATCTCCGTCAAATGCCAGTCGAGTCAACCTACTCGTTCCTCGTGGATCCATGTTGCTTGTTAGCTTTTTCGCTAATCAGCAGTCCGTGAGCACGCTGTCCTTAGGGACCTTCTACACGGAGGAAACTGACTTTACCTTCGAATGACTCCTGGGCCCATAACCTGTTGAGGTGGTTGCAGCTCAACGTTGCATTCGTAGGAAAAATTGACAGAGAATAAGTTGTTTTTCAGCCAAAACTCGCCGTATTTAATTTCCATCGACATGCGGATACATCCTCTCTCATTGCTGTCTTCACAGGCAATCCCACAAATCAAAGTAATCAAAGTCAAAAAGAAGTAATAAAAGTAGCACTTTAGACAACTAAGTCCCATCCTGCCATCTTGTAGGGAAAAGATAATATGTCAATAATAACAAGCAATAGGAACATTATTTCAACATCAACTGAGGACACATTTATGAATACAAAATATTTTTCCCGACATTTCTCTCAACAGATAGTTAGAACTTACCTTCCATAACACCAGCGGGAACATGGCTACATAAACCCCCCGTCTTTGTGGTGGCATGGGCTTGGTTCCACATCTGCCTTCATGAACATGTTGTCCTCCTATGTCGTGACGATGGCAGATGCGGTATATCCAAATTGTCTTTTTTTGAGGGATTTTGATGGGTAATGTTACTCCAGCTCCACTGTTGTTTTGGATGGAGAAAGTGGAAAACTGAAGTCGCAAGCAGAAATGTGGAAGTAAATGGTGTCATACTTGTACTGCGCTTTCCCACCTTTCAAGGTGCTCAAAGCGCATCTACCTACTGGTGACGCAGCACCAGGAGCAATGTGGGGTTCAGTATCTTGCTCGAGGATACTTAGGCGAGTTCATCAGGGCAGAGAATCGAACCCACCACCTCTGGGTTGGGGGACAACTACTCCACCTCAGAAACTATAAATATTTTGTCCTTTTCTTCTCTATCATGGAGGATTTATTTTAAATTTACGTAAAGTATCATCCATATTTGAATAATTCTGAGCATGAATAAATAACAGCAAATGAAATAGTAGCTAAAATACTTGGATGTAAACGAAGAACATGGGATATCTGAATAATACAGTCATTTCTGACAGTATTGACGCTGTGTATTACATTCTGCTGAGAAATGATTTCCGCACTTTTAGTTTTAGAAAAAACAGAGTTCTCAATAAAGGGAATTGTCTTCATGGATATTGAAATCGCCTTTGGTGGATTTAAATGTTTCTCCTCTTCACCAAACAATACGACAGAGCAAGGCAGCATAGCTTTTTGCATGCGTTTTGCCTGTTGGAATTTATTAGGAGAAGAAGAAAACGAAGAGCCATCCAATAGGGGCGCAGGATGAAGTTTGTCCAGGAAGTTAAAGCTAACTGCAGGGGATGAGTCACCATGGTTACTCCTCCGGTATCAGACGTGTATGGAGACACTCAGCTTCAATGCAACCCATTTGAGGTTTAGGTCATCACTAATATTTACTCGTTTCATCTCGGTTCCGCTTTGAGTCGTTTCGGTGCGCGTTAAAAAAACTTCGCAGCCTACTTATTATAGCCTAGCCTAGCCCAGCCGCTAACAAAGAGAAGAAGAAGAAAGGGATTGCCGAGCAAGCAAACGTTCATCTTGCGACCTGCCCTTCCTGAAACCCCAAAATGTCAGGCGAGTTGACTTTTGATTCGAAATTACATTACAATGCGAATGTTTGTTGTGTTTTTGTTTTCAAGTCTGGCGTATTTTCGTTGTTCATTTCAAAACGTAAAAGCTGTTCCTCTGCTGCCCTAATTTAACATGATATTAAAGTGCGCACGACACGAGAAAAAAGTCTTAAATAGGATTATTATGTGAATTAGAATAATGTTTTGAGACGATTCGACTATATACAACAATTTAGCAAAGCGCAGATGACGAGAAATTAGTCTTTTAATCTTAACTTGCCGGTTAGCCACGCCTACCATTATAGACCCTACCCACCGACGTCACAAAATCACGTGCTCGCTGTATGGTTCCGCCCCCTTGTCCGTCATTTTGTGTCTGTATTATCAATGGTCTCAATTGATCGAGCAATTTATAATGCATTTCATGGAAGACCCGGTGCTTTCGGATGCCGTAAACTCACTTGATGCGTTGCATAAAAGGCGTTATGTGGAAAAGCTTCAGTTTATCCATTCGCCAGATCCATATTTGATGCCTAAATCGATGTTTTTCGACCCGCTGTCTCCGCCGTATTTGCCTGACCTCTGCTAGCTACCCTGATATGTACAACTATCTTGTCCACACAAAAGCAGCCTATTCTCACGAAAGTTTGAAAAACTTTAAGAGCTTGGAGGCTTATAAATACTTTGTTGCTGGTTGGGTGAAACAGGTCCTCGTCCACGAAAATTCGGCAGGAATCTATCTTGTGCTTGGAAAGGTGAGTTACGAAATTTTGAATTCAAAATCTTTTGTTATTGCTAACATCCACTGTCAAGTCTAATGTATTTCATGTCGTTTGTCAATGGAGTTAGGGCTTTTAATGTTTATATGGTTTAGCGATAGCACTCTCACTACATACATACGTGTATGTTGTCGGCGATTAGCCTAGCAATGATCTTAATTGTGGTTGTCAGCCCAAAACCCTCTAAATATATATTAAATGCATCTTACCAGATATAAAATGACTACTACATAATCTGTGGTAATCGTTTGGAGCCCAGTTTTCTTGTCGAATTGCAGCAGCCCATCTCGCTCTCTTCTCTCCGGGTCTCTCGGAATCCGGTAGAACTTCAAGTCTCCCGTCTTCTCCGTCTATCTTCTCTGTTATTGCAACCGACCGCCACACACGCCTTCACCATTTTGATTATTAATGTTAACGAGCAGAAAAACACGTCGTAAATAGGAGGAATGTACGTAGCCGTAACAGGGAAACATGATGTGTTGACGGACAATTGGGCGGCACCAGTCAGGAGGAAGGAGTTGTGACGTCACGTGGGTAGGGTCTATAGCGTCCCCCACTGGTGAATGATGTCAGCGGAGTCACGATTTCATCTGATTTAGTATGCAGCCCATTGAGTGGGAATTATTCACAACGATGAAAACACAATGAAGAGAGCTGTAAAATGTCATTGTTTCATTCTCTCTACTCCAATATTTTTACAGGATATTCTTTTTATCCAAGTATTTTCCCCAATAGCTAAATAAATGGCTTGAGAAGGAGCAGTCAGCCCGTCGAGGGGGAATTATTCAGAACGAGGAAAACGTGACGAAGAGAGCCGCAAAATGTCATTGTTTCAGTCTCTACTCCAATATTTTTACAAGCTATTATTTTTTATCCAAGTATTTTTCCCCAATTGCTAAATAAATGGCATGGTCATGACAAATAACAGTCTTGTGCTAAATGGAATATGAAATAATAAAAATGCTTTTATTCAAGACGACATGGCAAAATTACTCCATAATGGTCAAAACTGTTGAATTCACCTTTACTGTCGCACCTCCCGAACGATATTTTATGCCACCTAAATCGGGTTTATGTCATCTCCCTTCCCAGGCTTCGGAGAATGTAAACAAACCAAGAGGCATGACAGCTAGCCAACACGCTAACCCAAACAGAGTGATGTTTCAAAGTCTTTGAAGCGGAAAATCACACTTAACTAGCCCAGATCGTTTCACATGAGGACTGGGTTGTCGATTGTCTAAGGTGATCGGCAAACCGCCCGGCGGAGAGCAATTTACAGCTCGTTCCCGTGCTAATACGGACAGAGGAGCTCGCCGACGAAGCAGCT
Source organism: Corythoichthys intestinalis (assembly GCF_030265065.1). NCBI lineage: Eukaryota > Metazoa > Chordata > Actinopteri > Syngnathiformes > Syngnathidae > Corythoichthys > Corythoichthys intestinalis. Next base: position 4,027,094 of record NC_080415.1, read on the forward strand.
GGACAATGACCGCTGAACATTTACATGCCAGTCCAATCAAACGTGAGCAGTCCTTTATTTAAAGAAAGTTTACTTTGTAAGCACTGTATTCGCTGCTATTTTTAAGTCAAAGTTGCAATTTCTGATCGGTCGGAAAATTTGACAGAACACATGGCACTTGAAGAGGGGAATAAGCCGAGTATACTAGTAGTGCTCTCCCGGCGGGGGGGTGTGCGACAAGCCGCCAGTCGTCGGCCGAGGGGACAAGGAGCATGTCACAAAATGCAAGCCACCTACATATTAAAATGATCCCAGTATTTGACAAAATACAAAACACGATGTTTACTCACTTCATCGTAAGTCCCATGGTCCCACAGTAGTAGGGCTTCTTTGGCCAATATCCACCGGTTAATGGGAACCTTTTGAAACCCCAAAAAGGAGCACACGCCTCTCCCTCCTACAGCAAGATTTTTCTGCTGCCGTTTGGCTGACGTGATGCGAACAATAAACGTATTAATCCGCAAAATCAGCTGAATCCTTAGTCCTTCTCATAAACCAGTATGGCTGTATAGTGAAGAGGACTCCTTCCTCTGTACACGTCACAGCACCCTCTTTCTCAACTCGAGACTGTTGCCAGAAGTCAATCATTTTCATGGCGCGGGATTAAAAAAACTAAATAAATACAGCGATCGCTTCCACACACATCCAAGCGGTCACTTTCATTCAGGAGCATAAAATACCGAGTGTATTATAAAATAAACATGCTTTTTCGTGTCACAGGCACTTTAATAACATTATATGACGTGCTTTCTAGGCATTCTTTTTTATTCTTTTTGATTTTGTTATAATGGTTTTAATGTAGACACTTGGATTTTTTTTTTTTTTTTACAAGTCATCTTTTTCATTTTTGCTTGAATCCTACAAGGCTTACTGTCACAAGGATGACTCATTTTATTTCACTGAAAAATTCCATGCACCCAAAAAATTATAGGGGGAAAAAGTGCACTAATAATTGGCCCGTTGACACAGTGATAAACCCCATTGTATTCCTGAAAATAACGGCATATTACTTAACCTGTGACCTTACAATGACCTACTTTAAAAAAATATATACACTTGATACAAATATTCTGCTTCTGACAACAATAAGGAACATGCCGATTTCCTGCTCATTAATACCCATATTTTAAGTTATATCTCAGGCATGAAAATCTCTCACCTTTCGGCGAAATTCGCCGTTTTGAAGTCAAAAAGCGTGACCTACGTAAATTGCGTAGATCCGAGGAGAAATTCTTTTTGGAAGGGGGGGGGGGGTCTGGAGATTTTATTTAATTAATTATTATTATTATCATCATCATGTGATTAACTTAATACATAAACTGAGGAATTCAGAAATCGGTCCTTTAAAAAAATGTCACTTGGACAGTCAGCAAATCCTTCTAGATGCTTTGCTGACGAGAACCAATCATCGGCCCAAACTGCGTTCCATTATTCCAATCGCGCGCACTCTTTACGTGTACATTGGAGTGCTTGGAGAGCCTTTGGTTTGTTTAAAAGCTGCGAAAACAAAAAGCAGGCCTTATCCACCACGGAGCAGACCACAGCGCAGCATACACACTTGCCTGTATTTGCCAGTTGATTGAATTTGGTGAGTAATGGTTTCAATCGTTTTCATATTTTGCGATATAATAAAGTTACTGCCATTCGTTGCAGCTTGCGTTGAACACTGCCAGAGCTAGCCAAATCTCCCGAGAAAAAATAGCTCCCGTTAAATTGGCGTCAAGCTTGTGTATTTAGCGGTAATATAAACGAAGAAACGCACTGTTGAGCCAAATTAAGCGACATAATCTCGGATGGAGGGGGGCGCCTCGCATCGCTCCCGTTGTCCGCCTGAGACGCGTTATTTTCGGCTGGGACTTGAGCTGACGGCCGGTGTCGGAACAACACCGGCCCAACGAGTGGTGGGAATGATTTTTGCTTCTTAAAGCTTTTCAGAAATACAGTGATCCCTCGTTTTTCGCGGTTAATGGGGACCAGAACCCGCCGCAATAAGTGAAAACCGTGAAGTAGCGCCCCCCCCCCCTCAATTTTTTTGTGCGTGTTCAATGTATTTATTCAGATTTTACATTAGGAAAAAAGATACATATATAAGACGTTTTTTCACTGTATTCCCCCCAAAGTATCATTTATAAATGGTTTTTAAGCACTTCAAAATGTAAGAATTATGATATTTTAAACATGTTACTGCCCCACCGAATTATTTTTAAACAACAATAAAGTAGTAAGAAAATGCTTGGCTTTATTAAATGCTTCATAGTGAGTCTACTCAAACCCTCTGAGGGTGCTCACTTTGTTAAACGATGATTGACACATGTGCAAACTTTTTCTATGATTTAAGTTTTTTAATTTGAGGTTTTTTTTTTTTTTAAATCAAAATCTCTTTATTTTTCACAATAGTAGTGCGTTGGTTTCCAGTTAGAAAAAAAAACACAAAGTGGGATGAGAAATGGGACTGACATCCAACACACATACAATAGAGAAGTAATGATAATAAAAATAGGAAGAAGAAAAAAAAAATAATAATAATAACCGAAATAAACCAAAAATAAACCATGAAATTAATCCCTTTCACTGCCAGTGAGTTTCATGACCATTGCACATTGAGTTTTAGTAATTGTTTTGGATAGTAAGAATCAATACAATTAAGATATGTCAGATTATGGAATGCCAAGGGCTTAAGAGGACTAACACATGTTTAAAAAAGGTCCCCAGGCACGTAGGAATCTCCCATTAGAATAATAGAGAGAGTATTTTCAATTTTCAAACATGTCATTAAGGCCATCAGCCATTCGGTGTGTGTGGGAGTGAGGGGGTCCACCCACCTGAGGAGGACAGACCTACGGGCCAGGAGGGAGGCAAAGGCTAGAGTGCGGCGCTGATCAGAAGACAGTCAAGAGTCCTCTGTAACTCCGAATAAACCAATAAGAGGGTTCGCTTCCACCCTCACTGTTAAGATCTGTGAGAGGGAATGAAAAACCTCTGTCCAGAATTTGCTGAGTTTAGTACAAGTCCAAAACATATGAAAGAGTGAGCCATCTGAGATGTTGCATTTGGAACAGAGTGGGCTGATGTCAGGGTAAAAAGTGGCCAGTTTGGTTTTGGAGATGTGAACTCTGTGGACCACTTTGAATTGGATTAGATTATGGCGAGCGCACAGAGATGAGGAATTGACTCGTTTTAAGATAGATAACCATGTTTCCTCAGAGAAGGGGGTACCAAGGTCCTCCTCCCATTCCGCTCTGACTCTATCCATAGATGCAGACTTCAGAGCCAACATCGTGCTGTAAAACAGAGATAGGCCTCTTCTGGTTTGGTTTTGAGGAAAGAACCATGTCAACAATAGTCCTGTCGGAGTTTAGCGTGGCGGGCAGATTACAAAGTATAAAATGTCGAATTTGCAGATAACGGAAGAAATTTGACTGTGGAAGTGCAAACTTGTTACTTAATTGTTGAAATGATTCCAAATTATCATCAATAAATAAATCTCTGAAGTGTTCTATTCCCCTCTGACTCCACTCTTTGAAGGCGGGGTCATTGAGTGAAGGTTTGAAAAAATGATTATGTAGTATTGGGCTTGATGGTGAGAAGTCATGTAAAATGAAAAATTTTCGGAACTGAGACCAGATCCTCACTGAGTGTTTAACCACTGGGTTCTTTAAAGATCTGGTTGAGAGTGGAAGAGAGGAGCCAATCAATGCAGCCAAGGATACATCATCCTCTGATCTCAACTCCATTGCCACCCAGTCAGGAGGATCTGGACGACAATGAAAGTGAGACCAGAATGTACGACACCGCAGGTTGGCCGCCCAATAATAAAAACGGAAATTAGGCAAAGCCAAGCCACCGGCAGCCCTCGTCTTTTGTAAGTGGGTTTTATTAAGACGAGCCCTTTTTCCTTTCCAAATATAAGATGAGATAATCGAGTCAAGATGATCGAAAAAGGTTTTGGGAATAAAAATTGGTAGCGCCTGAAATAAGTACAAGAATTTTGGTAAAATTGTCATTTTAATGGAATTTATTCGCCCAATGAGAGACATGGAGAGTGGTGACCATTGTGTGAGTGTTTGTTTGGTTTGAGTTATTAGGTTTAAAAAGTTCTCTTTAAAAAGGTCTTTGTGCTTCTGGGTCATCGTGATGCCTAAATAAGAAACTTTGTGAGTTTCAATTTTAAATGGTAAATGGTGTTGAAAGTTGGTAAAGTCTGAAGCAGACATAATATTGCCAATTGGAAACAGCTCACTTTTTTCAAAGTTAATTTTATACCCAGATAGTTGACTGAAGTTATTAACCCTTGAGAGTCGAAGGACGCGCCGGCGCGTCCTCAGCGCACGTAGTCTTTGAAGCGCCCTCACGTTTTAATTACGTCACCCACATGGCGTTGGTTGGTCTCGTTTTAAAGTGCGGAAGTTGCGGTTTACTCTCGTTATTATTTGAAGTCAATCGACCAACTAAAACGTGAGATATTGTCATTTAAGTTTGATAGTTTTATTATCCTCTCAAAAAAACATTAAAACGCTGCATGGATCATTTGTTTATGTCTATATTTCCATCATTTCTTGTCCTTTTTCAAAACGGAAGCTCCATGAAAAAAACACAAATCAAACGAACCCTTTTGAAGTCACAGTGGAAGCACAAAATGCGTTTTTTTTTAATAAATAAAACTGCCGTGCGAGGTTCCACCGAACGAGAGGGAGGAGTGTTCTGAAGCAGCGAGGTGGCGAGCGACGGCCGTTTGGATCAAGCAGCGACTTGGTGTGACTTTGAGAATGAACGGAAAACTAAATTTAGCGCAAGCAACTGTGCTTTTTGATCAACTTGAGGAAGAGGATGGTCTAAATTCGTCATCATCGTCTTCTTCGGAAGAGTCCTCGAGTGAAGATAGTGATGGATTTGAACACGTGGGTGACGCCATCGACGAGCAGAGGTAAGCCAACTCACTTTTTTTTTTTTAATGCTGAAAAAGTTTCTTTTGAAAGTTTCTTTTGATATTGCAAGACAAAGTTAATTTTGATGTATAAGTGTGTGTTTGTGTATATAATAATAAAATGTGCATATCAGATCAAAGTCGTACGTGCTCTGTGTGTATCCCAGGCAGGAATTTATAATTTGTGTTCTTTTTTCTATATGAAGATTAGGGATGTAGCACATATTCATCAGCTATGCTATTGCTATGGTATTCTTTCTATTGTCATACATATAGATTTCCATTATTATTTATTGCTGTATATATTTTTATTTTATACTTTATTATTTTCATAAATACTGACTTTTTTTCATGTACATTTATAGTGACAATGAAAAATCTACATTCACTGCCCGAATGGAAAGAGGACGAGGGAGAAGGGGTCATCACGGAAGAGCGATGAGATGTTAGCGGAGGAGAGGCTGGAGAAGTCAGCGCGGCAGAAGCCGATCACCACTGGCTCAGCCTGCACCTGTGCCATGGAGCACAGAGCAAGACACAGACACTGCCCCACAGTGCAGCCGGTTCACACCCCGGAGACCACCAGGACCTCAGGTGAATCGTGACCATGCATACACCCCAAAAGAACTTTTTGACCTGTTCTTCACCTCATCGACAATGATGAATATGTGCAAACACACAAACCAGTATGGCAGAGTCCGAAAAGAGATTGGGAAAAAGTTTGTGTGGACAGACACTACAGTGGAGGAGCTTGAAAAATTTATTGGACTCCTCTTGTACATGTCTTTGGTTTCACTTCCAACTGTGCAAGATTATTGGAAGGCAAGGAATTCCAGGACGAAACAGCTTTTCGGAGTGGCATGCCTGAAAAAAATTTAACTTGTTTATTGTAAATATTTTTGAAAATACTTTTTTTTCCAATGCTATATATATATTTTTTCCCCCCACAATCAGTCTTCTCAATTTGTGTATATAAATGTGTGTTCAAGAAGCTTGATTGTGTGCACTGCTGGACTGGCCATCGGGCATACCGGGCATTTGCCCGGTGGGCCGATGGCGATTTTGGGCCGGTCCTGAATTTTTTTTTTTTTTTTTTTTACCTAACAGCATTAATCACATTGGTACACAAAACTGGTAGATCGGCCCATCAGTCAAGATTGGTTATGGGCTGGACCAATTACAAACGAGGGCCGATGCCCCCTCCCTCTTGATCAGATGTATCAGATATACATTAATCAGACATAGAGAGAGAGGAGATAAACAAAATGGATAACTACAAGAAAAGGAAAGGAGGCGCGGAAAAAATTAGAGATAGAAAGAGACAAGCCCTTCATGCGGATGCCGCTAAATGTGTTAAAATAACAGATGTTTGCCGGTGGCGGAGCTTCCTCTTCAGCGACAGCAGCAACCGCAGGTTACGATGGCGGGGGTGGCCGTCAGGTGGATGAGGGGAAGGGGAGGCAGGAGGAGAGACCCGCGGCCGCCGGCGGTCCGAGTGGAGGGGAATCTGGACTTCAGGTAAGAAGTGTTGAACTGCAGTCTATCTGGTTCAGATATGAATTAAGCGTGGGTGTAGTTTATTTTCATTGCGCTCGCTAACTCTTAACACCGCCAGTAGTTATAATTAGGCCGTTAAGCAATGTAGCTAGCTGTGCATGCAAACTAACACGATGGGGTTTCTCTAATGCTGGACGGTTTCTATGATGCTATTCTAGTTGTAATTATGTTAGTGCTTAAGTAACTTTATTTTATTAATTTAGTTAAGTATTATCTCTATTTGTTAGGTAGTTAAAAACTTTATAAGGTCGAGCGGACGCGCCGGCGCGTCCGAGCACATAACTTTTTTTTGTAAGACAACACAGGCAAGATCTAGCCTGGTAGTTTCCATTCAAACTTCTGTCAAAAGTGCGAAATCTCAACTATATGACAGTTTATGAGTGGTCTCAATTGGCAAAGTTAAACCATATTTATGATAAGTCGATCACTCCATTTGGAAGGCTGCCGTAGTCACATTTTGATATTCATCTCATCTCTGTTCCTCTCTGTCCTTTTTTCAGGATCCCATCATGTTCTATGTTTTTTCAGGAGGTTCACTTGACCATGCAGACTTTTGGATTCCTCTAAGTAAGTACTGTATAGAATACATGTTTCAACTGAGTAAAAATAATACAGCACTGTGATCATCAGAGCAAGTCCATCAGGTGACATTCTTTTTCACCTCTGTCTCCTTTCACTTTGAAGGTTCCCATGTTTGAGGAAGCATTTGGCGTGTTGCTGTGCAAAGTGTTGCTGCAGTGGAGGTTCAAGGTTACTGTTTATTGATATGGTAAGTACATTAGTCTGTGAAAATATCACTTAATTACTTCTGCTAAGTTGGTTTGTTTGTGTACGGTACAATTCAAAAAGTTATGGACGGATCTTAATGAAATTTTCAGGAAATATCCACTCTGGGACAAGGAAGAGATGATTCAATTTAGATTTAGAGGTGATCCGGATCACTGTCTTGATCCAGGATTTTTTTTGAAGGATTCTTTATCATTGCAGGATAGGGCGATTTTCAGCATATGTGTATGCAACTCCAAGAAAATTGCCCAGATTGCTTGTAAAAAAAATAATAAAAAAATACAGGACATGGCCATGGTAGTTGCTATGAAATGACACATTATGATTTGAATTCTGCCAATATTCTGGGTACTGTTATCCAGTACATGAGAAAAATAGGGGCTTATCACATTTTTTTGACAGTGAGGTAACAGATGAGGGTACAGACATACAAACAGGTCTGTGCTCTGTGTTTTTATAGTTACAGTCTGTAATTTACACATTTTAATATTCATCTCAACTCTGTGCCCTATTTTTCAGGATCCCATCATACTTTGTTCATTGTTTGTTCAGGAGTTTGCCCTAAGTAAGTACTATATGGAGTATATGATGCAACTATTTTTCCAGATTTTTTCTAGAAACCAGTACTGTGATCATACAAGTCCATAAAGTGTTATTCTTTATCACTTATCTTCCTCTGTCTCCTTTCACTTTTTAAAGGTCTCCATGTTTGAGGGCCTATTCTGTGGATATATTTATTTGCACTTTTATTGATGCAGTAAATAAATAGTCTATGAAAAAATCATTAAATCTGTCATTTATTCATTTTAATATATTCATCAATGATCATGTCTCACCTCTATTCCGTATTAATCCCTGTCCTAATTTCAGGATCCCATCATACGTTGTACATTGTTCAGGAGGTTAACTAGACCATGCAGCCTTTTGATATCCGCTAAGTACTGTATAGAATATTGGAACTGGAAGGATGGTTTAAGTTTATGTTTAAGTATATATACACCAACAAGACAGCGTGAAAGCATTGTCACAAGAAAGTTTGTTTTCATTCATAGGCTTAATTGTCTTTCCATCAATACGTGGTGGGCCGGTCTCAGCTCAAAATGCCCGGGCTGATTTTTTGTCCCAGTCCAGCCCTGATTGTGTGTACATAGTTTTCATCAGGTGATGGGCCGCAATACCTAAACTCATAAAGAGATGGCCTCTAAACACTTTTTGTGTTAGATGGTATATATTTTTTCACTGTTCTTCACTGTTTGGTCTGCTGTAAACAGGTTATAACCTGTTTTGACTAGAGCATGTATAAAAGCAAAAAACGCCTATGGCTATACCTGTTGTTTATGTTGAATTGTCAAATATAAGACTATTTATTCTAAATTTTTTTGGTTGAATGTTCATCCTAACATGTTGAATAAATATTATAAAGTTTCAAAACGGTTCGTTACGCATGTTTGGTTGTCAATTGGACATCAATATTAAAAATGTTCACAAAACGATTTTGGAATTTTTTGCCTTTTTGGGCCAAAAATGATGATTTATAATTGGTCAGTGAAGGAAACAACAGTTTGGACATGAAGTTCAAGGTGTCACAAAAAAAGGGACCAAACCAGGCCATCGTAAACCATTCTTTCTTTGAAATATAAAGGCAACTTCAAAGGCATGCAAAATCAGACAAAATAGGCCCAGACCTTAAAGGGTTAAGTAGTGATAGAGCCGAATGGAGAGAAGTAATCGGGTTTGAGACAAGGAGCATAAGGTCGTCCGCATAAATCGAGGCCTTATGTTCAATGCCGCCTCTCCATATACCCGTGATGTCATCCCGGCTACGGATGGCGATTGCAAGAGGTCCGATAACCTAGTCGAATAGCATGGGGCTGAGTGGACACCCCTGGCGAGTACCACGATGCAGTCTGAAAGGATTAGACAGCTGGGAGTTGGTTCGGATAGAGGCTGTAGGATGAGAGAAAAGCAATTTAATCCACACCATGAAATTTGGCCCAAAACCAAATTTCTCCAGCACTGCCCACAGGTAGACCCACTCCACACGATCGAATGCTTTTTCAGCATCAATGGAAACTATACACTCAGGGATGTCATCAGGAGTAGAATAGATAATGTTTAATAGTCGGCGTACATTAAAGAACGAGTGCCTACCTTTTATAAAACCGGTTTGGTCCTCAGATATGATAGCTGGAAGGATGGTTTCTAGTCTGCGAGCGTGAACTTTAGCTAGAATTTTTGCATCAGTGTTAATAAGAGAGATGGGCCTATACGAGGCGCAATGCGTGTGATCTTTGCCTGTTTTGGGGATAAGGGTAATATTGGCTTCAGAAAATGATTTAGGAAGGTAACCTTGCCTAAATGATTCGCAGAGCACAGAATAAAGTTGTGGAGTCAAAAGTAAAGAAAACTTTTTAAAGAACTCAGCTGGAAAACAATCGGGGCCTGGACTGCTGCCTGACTGCATTGAAAAAATAGCTGAGGCTATTTCATCCTGTGTAATAGGCTCATCCAGTCTCTTACCATGGTCTGGTTGGAGTTTGGGAACATTGAGACTGCTTAGAAAGTTGCAAATGTCATTAGGATCGGGTGGAGATTCTGAGGAGTAGAGGTTTGAATAAAAATCCCTGAAAGCATCATTAATTTGAGTGTGGTCCGTGGTAATTTCACTATTTTGTGTATGAATTTTAGTTATGTTTTGTTTCGCAGAAGAACCCCTCAGCTGGTTTGCAAGCAGTTTGTCGGCCTTGTCTCCGTGGGCATAGAATGTGGCTTTATTTTTGAGGAGCAAATGTTCGACTGAATGGGTAGTAAGTAGGTCAAATTTAGTTTGGAGCTCTAATCGTTCTTTATAAAGATTTTGATTTTTAGTTTGCGCATACTGTTTGTCAATTTCCCCAATTTGATGAGCCAGATCCGAACGCTCTTTGTTACCTTTACTTTTCATTTGAGCTGTGTAAGATATAATTTGTCCCCTAAGGTAGGCCTTAAGGGCATCCCATACAATCAAACTAGAGACCTCGGGGGATATGTTAGTCGATAAGAAAAAGGTTATTTCATTTTTTATGAGCTCCACAAATTTGTCATCTGACAGAAGAGTGGAGTTGAAGCGCCACTGTCTGCTCCTCCGGGGGAGATTTGGCAGGGAGATGGCCATGGAAACAGGCGCGTGGTCTGAAATGACAATACTATGGTAATCACAGGAGCGGATAAGGGGCAGGAGACCATGGTCAAGTAAAAAATAGTCTATGCGTGAATATGTATGGTGGACATGTGAAAAGAAGGAGTATTCTTTTTCCTGGGGATGTAAAGAGCGCCACACATCGCAAACACCATATTGCATGAGGAAGGCCTGAATGAGAACGGCTGATTTACTCGGCGTGCCGGGGTTGATGGAAGACCGGTCTAAGAGTGGATCCAGCCAGCAATTCAAATCACCTCCAAAGACAAGAGAGTATGTATTAAGGTCTGGGAGTAATGAAAATAGGCGCTCAAAAAAGCTTGGTTCATCCACATTGGGGGCATAAACATTAACGAGGACCACCATTGTGTTGTGTAATTTCCCAGTCACAATAACATATCGGCCAAATTTATCAGAGGTCACATTATGAGGCTCAAAGGTAATATTTGGAGAGATTAAGATCGAAACTCCTCTGGCCTTGGCCTGAAAGGAGGAGTGGAACGCCCCTCCCCCCCAACCCGTCAGGAGACGCCCGCTGTCTGAGGTGCGAATGTGTGTTTCTTGCAGAAAAGCAATATCTGCTTTGAGCTGTCTTAAATGTGAAAAAATCTTTCTCCTCTTCACTGGGTGGTTCAAGCCCCTGACATTCCAACTGACAAAATTCACACAACTATCCACAAGCATTTAGAGAAAGTGAAGAGTGTGAAATTAACTAAATGGCCGGTCAAAGAAAAATAGATATAAACGTGTACATTTGATTCCCCAGCTGTTGGCAGTGACCACCCCCCCCACCCCTCCCAAGAAAGCTGCCAAAAAGAAAAGCACCAAGCTCTTAAACCCAAACATCTAACTAAATCTTCCTGTCTCAACTAAGCTGCTCCTCCGGTATCGAGCATTATAATAGTAAAAGTCAAACATCCCCATAGACAACATTGAAACAAAGATCAGTCCTGAAAGACTTGTCAGATTCTATTTAAATTAGATTCAATCGAGTTGAATTGAATTCGGGACCAGTAAAAAAAAAGGGTTGAGTATAAAGCAGTGCATACTGACATGTCAGTAGTCTTAAAGTTTCAAATGTGCTGGCTCCACTATAACTGTCACTCAGACTACAAACATACAAAGGAAAAAAACATATGTATGGCGCACGTACGCACACACACAGATTAGATTATTATTATTATTTTTTTTTTCCTCTTCTCTTTCTTTCCTTTTTTCTTTCCCTTTAAATAATTTATTTATTTATTTTAATAGAGCAGTTACGATAAGCGCGTTCCTAGCGTGTTCTGCATGGCTCAGTCGCGCTGCTGTAATAAAGTAGCTAATTACAGCAAATTTGTAAACGAACCAGCATTTCGGTACTCGTGGCCATCTGGAACTACGGCAGAGTTACCTCTCATCCAGTCAGGTTGAAAGTGTGTTATGAAGTTATGAACGTGATTTGGGAAGGGTGTCGATGTACTTCTGTGCCTCTTCCACTGAGCTGATCCATTTCTTGACTCCCCTGGCCAGCGTGAGCCGCAGCCGGGCTGGGTATAGCAGCGCGGGTTTCAGACCCCGCTTGTACAGCTCCGCCATGACGTCTCGGTATTCCGCGCGCTTGCTGGCCACCTCGGGACTGTAATCCTCCACCACTCGGATCGTGTGGCCGCGATAGTTGAGCATCCCTCTCCGACGCGACTCCCTGATGAGTAGGTCCTTGGTCTGGTAGCGGCCGCTGTCCGGGAGCCGGTTTAGCCGCCAGGGTTCGGTGGGCTCTGTTGATGTCCGGCTTGGAAGGCAGCGTCTCGGAGCCGAAAACCTCCATCAGCAGGTCCGCGAAAAACTCGGAGGGTCGACCGCTCTCGGTGGACTCAGGGATCCCCAGAATACGGATGTTTTGCCTGCGGCTTCGTCCCTCCAAGTCAGTCACTTTGGCTTCTAACTTGGCGTTGTCGATGGTCAGCGCGGCGCACCTTTCCTCCAGGTCGCTAACTCGCTGGCTCAGGTCGTCCGCGGCGAGTTCCAATGAGGACACACGCTGGTCGTGGTCATCCACAGTCTGTCTCAGCGTGTCCAGCTTTTTTTTTTTTTTTTTGAAGCAACTTATTTTTTGATTGAAGAATAATAAAGACACAAATATCCTAGCCAAAATGTGGCCCAAACGCAAAACATTACTTCAATGGAAAAAGTTGTTTCAATCAAGAAAAATAGTTTTCAAATGTTTTTTTTTTTTGTCTCAAATTTATTTTATGCGAGCAAAAACATTTTTTTTTTTTTTTAATTGAAGTGACTTTTTGGGGATTAAAAATATATATTTTGATTGAAGCAACTTTTTTTTTTTTGGATTGAATAATAAAGACACAAATCCAGCTCCATAGTTATTGAGAGAGAAAGAATTTAAGAAAGCTCTAAAAATAAAAGCCACCGGGGAGTCTGATTTTTTTTTTTTTTTTTAAAGATTTATATTTCATGATATAAATATGCCTTGTAAGGAAAGGAGATTGAGGGATAAGAAAAAAAAAAGAGTTGGATGAAGCTGCTAAAGGCAGTGGATACCTCATCAGCTGGGTGAATAGCACACTTAGTAAGAATAAGTTTGCAAGGATGGTCGGGTATGAAATACAATTATAAACACAATTACAATGTTATTTTTCTATAAGATTTTATGCCATTGCTTTATTAAATGTTAGGTGCTAGAGTTGTTAAGTATGGATAATAATGAAATAATAGTTTTGAGAAAACTGTGCTGTTGGTTGCTCAGTGACCATCTGATGTGGTTTTTTCTCAGATGAACAAGTTGAGGAAGGAAGTTTTGATGCAGAGGTTGAAGGAAGAAAAGAGGCAGACTGACTGAGTCACAGCCAGAAAGTGTTGATGACAGTGTTGATTTCTATTCACTGTTGCCCCCTCCCAATTAAAGTATGTCACAGTTGCAGCCAATTATTATCTAAAGCTGGTTAAAATTGAAGTTATGTTGTTTTAAGGTGTATTTAGTACTTGTTCATGTGGCCCTTTTGATCTACGAGCACCTGCCCATCCACCGGTCTCTGCACTGCCCTGCTGAAACACAGTGTGGGTCGACAGAGCTCAATATTTTTTTGGGTTGTACAATGTACCGGAACATATTTCCTCCACACCCTTCTCATCTTTTTAACCCCTGACCCATTTTCATGCCTGTATATCTAAATATCATTAAATTATGAAAGAAATATGTTAGGTGCCATTTAAGTGCATTTTCGTACCAGATCTTTAGATTGATTATAGCGGTCAGTAGAATAAGATGCACTTCAAAAGCGTATTCTCGCAGTCGGCGTGATGTCACGATGACGTCTATCACATAGCAACGTGTCGCTATTTTGAGAGAGGGGCAGGCACAGGTAAATATCAGTAGACAAACGTTGTTTGAAATTCATATATTTCAGGTGTGTTTTGCATCATTTTTTCATAAAAACGTCTTAAACATGACTTATTATGATCACGAGTCACTGCCGACAGACACGAGGAGGCGATACAACTTAAAATTAGCGTGTATTGGCCTGCAAATCTGCCCATACAAAGTCCCAAATCAAATCAAATCCAAATTTATTTATATAGCCCTTTACAAAACCCGAAAGGTCCCCAAAGTGCTTTACAACAAAGACAAACATGGCACATAGTAAATAAAAGGCAGGAAAGTGTTATACAATGACATCAGGAAGAAAAAAAAGAAAAAAAAGAAACGAAACAACGCATCACGATTAAAGTCAGACAGCAAACAAGACAATAAAACAGATAAAATCCGAAAACATTAAAAACCCTAAAGAAATAAAACCAGGCTAAACTAATCTTGGGGAAAGGCGAGTTTAAAAAGGTGTGTCTTTAAACGAGATTTAAAAAGGCCCAAATTTGTAGTGGTGCGGATTTCAGGGGGAAGACTATTCCATAACCTGGGTGCAGCAACCGCAAAAGATCGGTCTCCCCACTGTTTGAATTTGGACCTCGGGACATGCAAATGAAGTTGGCCGGTAGAGCAAAGACTCCTGCCAGAGTTACGGACGGTTAAAATTTCTGAGAAGTAAGAATGAGCCTGGCCATTAATAGAATTAAAAACAAACAGTAAAAGTTTAAAATCAATTCTAAAATGGACTGGAAGCCAGTGGAGCGATGATAGCACGGGGGTAATATGTTCACTTCTAGGTGTATCTGTTAAAAATTGAGCAGCAGCATTTTGCTGATAGCTGGATAAACAATCCAAAGGAGTGGAGTTCGGAAACATCTACAACTACCTCATAAAGTCACCCAGTAAGTTGACCTTTATCAGTTACTTGGGATATGTACTGTGTGGAACTAAGAAAACTGGTAGTATATATAGAGTGATTATTTCTGCCGTAAACGGTAATTCACCTCCAAGCGTTATTTAGCGGTGAACATGTCACGGCAAAAAAAAACAATTCCCACCAGGCCAATAATATACCGATTGACCGATCAGAGCAGTTCACGGCAAAAGAAAAATAACGCTTTGCAAGTTGTCGGTTCCGGTAATAATAACCACTGCCTAGTCTATTGAATCCTAGCAGCTAATTGGGGCAAAAAAAAACAATCGATTAAAGTTTACTCACCAGTAATAAAATGTCGGCTGCAAACGTAAATGTGCCTGGTCCACAGAACAGTCTTCTTTTACTGTTCCTCGATTGATTGCTTTCAGCCAATTGCTTGTCCTTTTCTCTCACGAGGAAGAATTAAGAACCTCAAATGCGGCTCCGAACTCTTCCTTGTGTTACAACCCGCAATACGGCAACTTTTAGTCATTCCGACGGGATAAAAAAGGCTGCAAATAAGACAAAAGTTCAACGCGTTTGTACTACAATGCACGACAGAGATACTGCTTGTGACTCGTGTTTTGACCCCATTTCAATATGGCGACGCTTTATTGTGGCTGGTGACGCCATTAATGCCCGGATGTCCGACTGCGAGAATGCCTATTAAGCAATACGGCTAGGCCTGGCACTATAAGGCATCATCGTAACAACTTCATTCAGTATTTCATATACAAGTAATATAAGACATAAACAACAACGTTGCAGATCAACATCACATCTATTTATTTTACATCATCCATCATCACTTTGAAAATTCCCCATTATTCAAATCATTAATAAGTGACCTTAACTAACCTCATTCGTCTTGAAATTAGCATTGGTGCATCCGCCATGTAGTCAGCTTCAAAAGAAGACCCTGACCTTTGGAGTAAACAATAAAGTTTTTGTGAAGATAGTTCCAAGGCGTGCCACAAGAGGGTATGCACTATGCAGGGCTGGAACCACAAATCCGGGACGCCATTTTGTAGCTAGGGGGGTGGGTTTTCGCAAGTGCCTATTTAATGTGATCTTAAAAGGCACCTCGTTTATGAGGACTTGTAGTTCTTAAAAGATAAATGTTAGTATAAGTTATAATAATTTCATATTAGAACCCCTCTTGGTGTTTTTGTTTTTATATATATCTGTAAAAATAGTAGTACGGGTAGGTCAAGATTGTTGTTGACGTTGTAATGCACTCCGGGTGGCAAGGTATTGTAGTTGCAGGTACTGCCGGTCCTCTGGAGTATGAACTGTTTAGCGGCATAAACAGCCTTTTGAACCCAAGCGAAGCATTAATCAACAGAACAGCACTGATGTTTCACAAAACTAGCAGCAAAATGAACAAGTAAGATTTCCATCTTACTTGTTCATTTTGCTGAGATGAGAGTGGGACAAAGCCGGTGACGTATGTGCAGCAACTGATAAAGGAGCGATAGAGTGTGTTGTCAAGAACTCCAGTTTTTGCAGATCTTCATGATTTACAAGCTATTGTGTGATCAAACTTATTCCATTGTCAACCTGAGAGAGTAAGCATCCAAAGCTGTCGTGTGCATTGCCGATAATTAGAATATACAGCAGTTTGATCACTTTTGTAGATATCCCATGCATCCCAGCACACGAAAACGGATGCAGAATACTTTTACTGAGACGTCTTATGGGCCAGCCTCCACGGCCAATAGAGTGCCGCCTTACCCAATTGGAACCGGGTAGCCATCGTTGTCACGTAAATGCGCTGTCCAGATTGATGAGCGTCCTGCCGGTCAGGTAAGACCAGCTACAGAGTTGTTCAGAGCATTACTCGATACTCACGATTACTGAGAGCGTTACATTAAATTAGAGCTGAAACGAATACTCGAGTAACTCCGAGTAATTTTATTCACCGCGAGGAATCGTTTAATTTTGCCAGCTCTAAGCATCACGTTTTGCCCGGACTACTTTTAATGCGGGACAACGCGCTGATGTCACGTGCGTAGAGGGAGAAGCAATAAAAAAAAAACTTACTGCAGCCGACAGCCGCTACAAACTACGCCGATGTTGCTAAAAACTAGCCCGCATGATGCTACGGTGGTAGCAGGTAGCATCTGGTGCGTCTCATAGATATCACATGTATGTTGAACTAGATGTGAAAAGACAGAGTCAGCTGTGTTGGTAAACAGCCGCCATCTAAAAGCAGTACACTTCTCAGTGCTAATAAATAAGATTAACGTTACTGTCACTCGCTCACGTAACGTTAGCCCTGCGGAGGGCTAGGTTTCTATTAATTATGACCACTGGCGATGCGTGGCTAACGTGTCTAACATACAGGCTTTATTTAATCTGTCAAAACATAGTGCTGTAGAGTGATGAGGTTGTAAAATAAAAACTCAATAATACTGTCAATTTTAGCTTATAGTGTCTTGCAAAAGTATTCGGCCCCCTTGAATCTTGCAACCTTTCGCCACATTTCAGACTTCAAACATAAAGATATGAAATTTAATTTTTTTGTCAAGAATCAACAACAAGTGGGACACAATTGTGAAGTGGAACAACATTTATTGGATAATTTAAACTTTTTTAACAAATAAAAAACTGAAAAGTGGGGCGTGCAATATTATTCGGCCCCTTTACTTTCAGTGCAGCAAACTCACTCCAGAAGTTCAGTGAGGATCTCTGAATGATCCAATGTTGTCCTAAATGACCGATGATGATAAATAGAATCCACCTGTGTGTAATCAAGTCTCCGTATAAATGCACCTGCTCTGTGATAGTCTCAGGGTTCTGTTTAAAGTGCAGAGAGCATTATGAAAACCAAGGAACACACCAGGCAGGTCCGAGATACTGTTGTGGAGAAGTTTAAAGCCGGATTTGGATACAAAAAGATTTCCCAAGCTTTAAACATCTCAAGGAGCACTGTGCAAGCCATCATATTGAAATGGAAGGAGCATCAGACCACTGCAAATCTACCAAGACCCGGCCGTCCTTCCAAACTTTCTTCTCAAACAAGGAGAAAACTGATCAGAGATGCAGCCAAGAGGCCCATGATCACTCTGGATGAACTGCAGAGATCTACAGCTGAGGTGGGAGAGTCTGTCCATAGGACAGCAATCAGTCGTACACTGCACAAATGTGGCCTTTATGGAAGAGTGGCAAGAAGAAAGCCATTTCTCAAAGATATCCATAAAAAGTCTGGTTTAAAGTTAGCCACAAGCCACCTGGGAGACACACATGTGGAAGAAAGTGCTCTGATCAGATGAAACCAAAATTGAACTTTTTGGCCACAATGCAAAACGATATGTTTGGCGTAAAAGCAACACAGCTCATCACCCTGAACACACCATCCCCACTGTCAAACATGGTGGTGGCAGCATCATGGTTTGGGCCTGCTTTTCTTTAGCAGGGACAGGGAAGATGGTTAAAATTGACGGGAAGATGGATGCAGCCAAATACAGGAACATTCTGGAAGAAAAACTGTTGGTATCTGCACAAGACCTGAGACTGGGACGGAGATTTATCTTCCAACAGGACAATGATCCAAAACATAAAGCCAAATCTACAATGGAATGGTTCAAAAATAAATGTATCCAGGTGTTAGAATGGCCAAGTCAAAGTCCAGACCTGAATCCAATCGAGAATCTGTGGAAAGAGCTGAAGACTGCTATTCACAAACACTCTCCATCCAACCTCACTGAGCTCGAGCTGTTTTGCAAGGAAGAATGGGCAAGAATGTCAGTCTCTCGATGTGCAAAACTGATAGAAACATACCCCAAGCGACTTGCAGCTGTAATTGGAGCAAAAGGTGGCGCTACAAAGTATTAACGCAAGGGGGCCGAATAATATTGCACGCCCCACTTTTCAGTTTTTTATTTGTTAAAAAAGTTTAAATTATCCAATAAATTTTGTTCCACTTCACGATTGTGTCCCACTTGTTGTTGATTCTTGACAAAAAATTAAAATTTTACATCTTTATGTTTGAAGCCTGAAATGTGGCGAAAGGTTGCAATGTTCAAGGGGGCCGAATACTTTTGCAAGGCACTGTAATAGTCAGTGCTGGATAAAACACCAATAGCACTGGTCCCTAATGTGCTCCAATACAGCAGGTATCATACTGCAACGTTGACAAAGAGTCACCCGCTTCGTTAGGTTGCAATTATTATTTTTGGGAACTTGTGGAACAACCAACACACGACTGCTGTCTGCGGTAGCTGACGAATAGCACCTGCCAGAACTACAAAAACAACAGGAAGGCACCTCTCGCGCTCTCCCGCACCTCCCCTCACCCCCGCACGTCACACATTCAGGAACGCATGCAAATATCCCCGCCATATTACAACCTGATATGTTACAATACATTTATTTTGAACAATGCATAAACTCAAAATCGTATCAGGACTTACAGTTTAGACTAACTTAAAACTTAACTAGAACTTAAAAATAGTTTGACACAAATGGAAATTCAATTGAAACACGTGGGAAAACACCCAACTTTTAAGGGATGTGTGTTATCAAGCGTAATGGCATTTTTAGGTAAGAAACATATGTGATATATATATATATGTATTTTTTTTTGTAAGATCTAAAAGTTTTTTGATTGAAAGCATTGAATTATTCTTTTTTTTTTTTTTATTCTAGTCACATCTGAGAGGCAATTGTTGGCTGTTTTCAACAATGTACATCAAAAATAAAGACATTGATTGACTGAAAATGGTTCAATATTAGATCAAATATATTGTTTTCTCATGTATATTTATAATAGCTCTTTACCGAAAAAATTGTTTTTTTCCGATTAATCGATAGAATTTTCAGTCGATTACTCGATTACTACATTAAATATGTGTTTAATCATGTATTTTGAGGATCTGTAGACAAGAATATGTAAAAATGCCTATTAAGACTTTCTTATGTGATGCTGTACAACATGCTCAAATCAAAATGAAGTGAAAACTGGCAGCATGGTGAAGAAGTGTCACCTCACAGCAAGACTGCTTGATGCCTTTCTGTGCGTAGTATGTATGTGGAGACCCAGTAAAGGATAAGCGACACGGAACACCAATGTATTAAACTTAATTTGATTGCTAGCTATTTGTTTCATTTTATGCCCAACAGACACCTTATTTTGCAGATTGAGGTGTAGTAGGACCATGTTATTTTTTCTTCATTAATAGTATGTGTATCATTTATCTATATTAGATGCAATCAGTAACTCAAGTCCTCAGATGAAAACCAAAAAACGGTCCATGAACAGAAGTGAGGTTGGACCCCAAAGCAGACAACAATGACAAAGAGATTGTGTGCAAACACACACAATAAAACACGCCATCCCGAAAAGGGATAGAACAAAAAAGGGTCCGTGACAGCAGGTCGACGGGGATCATTTAATAAAAAAAAAATAAAAAATAAAAAAAAAATTGGGTAAACCGAGGTAAGAGGCAAAGTGCCACAAAAGTAGGGCGAAAACAAATAATACTGTACTCTCAAATACCTGTACAAGGTTGAGGATTCGAAAACGAGGGCAGCAGAAAAATGAAAAAACCTTGGCAAGGGCGCGACTAGCTAAATACAATGAAGGGGACGAGAATTCAAATTGTCAAATGGCGACCGGCAGCTCAATATCTCGGTAACCCTGCCTAGGATCGCATGTGTCTAAAAAGACTGCTGATGAGCGGGGTTTGGATGCAGGTGCGATGTTGGGAACATCCCATGCAACATGGCGTCCTAGGTAGGTCAAATTATGTACTCAATATTATAGATTTTTAAATCAATGGCAATCTTTTGTTTCTAATAACAACATACAAGAGAACAATTGCGGCTTACAAGTCTTTATACCCATAGTTCCTATTAAACAAACACCTTGTGTTGGTTTGGATGACAAGAAGACACGAATAAATACAAAATCTGCGAGGAGGAATATTTCTCCAACAGTAAATGAGTTAAGTTTGCAAATAAAGAAATAATCCCTTTTTTGGCCAATGTGTGTTTGTTGTTTTTGTCTCGCAGATGTCAGCCAAGATCATTGTCCGGAGCGCCAGGAGTCTGCTCGCGTCAAAGAGGAAGAGTCACCATACATAAAGGAGGAGCAGCAAGAGTTTGTACACATTAAAGGTAATTCCAGAAGTTTACAGTTTATTTTTTTGAATGAGTCTGAAATAAGGCAGTGTACCCCGACCTTTTCTGTACCACGGACCGGTCTAATGTCAGAATAATATTTTCACGCCCCAATCGAATCTAATCTAGCTGATAAAAAGAAATGAATAGAAGATCTGCATTAAAAACTGTGGTATTTTCTCAATAATGATAACGGTGAACGTAAATCCACTGTGCAACTTTATTAGCGGTGTCCTTGTAACGTCACAGCAAAAACAGAACATGACATGAGCAACATCCTGTCTACACTATGGTCGCTGTGTTAACGTTTAAACATACCTTCAAAATAAGACACAACACAAAAACAAAATGCATGAAAATGCTCGCCACTCACCATCACTGGGAGCTTGTTTTGCTGCAAACAGACGGTCCCGTCACAATGAACCCCGAAGCGTGCTCAGTAATTTTGTCTTGGTTGCTCTCACTGCAGAAAACCCTGCTTCCCACGTTAAGATGTCGGGAATGGCAACAGTGCTGTTGTGGCGATCTGCCATTGTATTCTGCCATGAACAACAGCGGAGTTGATGTCTTGGATAGGGATGGACCGATCCACATTTTTTTCACTTCCGATCCGATATCTGAATTTTAATATCTTCCCAGTTTCCTATGTACTTTAATATTATATTATCAATTTTAACTTTGGCTGTAATAAACTCCTCTCTACAGGCAGTTTAACTATGGCTGTAATAAACTCCTCTCTACAGGCAAATATGTTATGTACAAAGGTATTCAAATATGTCCCAAAAGGCTTGAGTTGAGGCAAGTATGCAGTTAGACAAAGGAAATTAGAAGAGGTTAATTTATTTAATTTTTCAGATATGTTTTATTCAATTTTTTAATGTACATAGACAAATGAAAGATTACAAAATAATCATAAAAGTGAACAGAGGACTAAAAAGAAAAAACAAAAAAAAACCCACAAAACAGCCAACCACCCACAACCTCAACCGTCCTAAATGGTTATATTATATAGGCAAACCATATATAAAAATGATGAGGTATTAGCAGTGCATCACAGAGTCAAGGCTGTCGTATTTATATTCATACTGTATATGTTTTTCTCAGGGCTTTGTTTGAGTGTTGTGGAAATAAGCCAAAAAAGGGTCCCACGTCTTATGAAACTTTCCCCTTGACTTATTCATAGAGAGGCGCAACATTTCTAATTTGAGACAGGACATTAGATCTCGAAGCCACTGGTCAAGCGTGGGAAGGGCAGTCCCCTTCCATCTTAGAAAAAATTGCACGTCTAGCTAAGAGCAGGGCAAAACTGACCAAACAGTGTTCTGTAGTAGACAAGTGACCATTATCTTCACCAAGAATACCAAACAGCGCGAGGATAGGGTTGATGCCAATATTCTTGTTTAGTACCGTGGACAGAGTTTGGAAAACGTCGTGCCAGAATTTCTGCAATTTGGGGCACAGCCAATACATATGAATCAAAGTAGCATCCCCTAATTTGCATTTATCGCAGGTGGAGGATATGCTCGGGTAAAAACTGGACAGCTTAGCTTTTGATATATGAGCTCTGTGCACTATTTTAAACTGGAGGAGGCAGTGCCTAGCACAGATTGATGACTTATGTATTGATGAGAGTATGGAGTCCCACAGTTTATCAGGGAGGTGCCCCACGTCCTGTTCCCAAGCTGCCCTTATCTTATCAGTTGCTGATCCCATTGACAATGAAATATAATTATACAGCTTTGACAGCGCCCCTTTGGGGACTGGATCAAAGGAAAGAAAGCGGTCAGTAGGATTAATACTGGGTGCTAAAGGGAATTCGGGCACATTCGAGCGCACATAATGCCTGACTTGCAGGTAACGAAAAAAATGCGTTTTGGGCAGGTTATATTTCTCGGTCAGTTGAGTAAATGAAACAAAATTTCCATCTTCAAACATATCGGCAAAGGATTTGATTCCCTTATCATGCCATATTCGGAAGTTATAGTCAAAGGAAGAGGGAGTAAAAGGTGGTTAGAGGCAATTGGACTCAAAAGAGAGAATAGACTATAGTTAAAGGATCTCCTGAACTGGACCCATATCCGAAGGGTATGACGTATCACTGGGTTAAGAGAGGTTGGTATATGACAGTCAGGTGGTGCAGCAAGAATTGCGGGAAGAGAGATGTTTTCACAGGAGTCTAGCTCCAAAGACGTCCAACCCGGACCATCCAGTTGGAGAAAAAAGTGAGTCCAGAAGGCAATATACCGAATATTTGCCGCCCAGTAATAGTGGCGAAAGTCTGGGAGCCCCATACCTCCATCCTTCCTGGGTCTCTGTAGTATGGCTTTACTGACCCGAGGCCTTTTGCCTTGCCATATGTAAGAGGAAATAACGGAATCTAAAGAGACAAATAAGGATTTAGGAACAAGTACTGGTACATTCTGGGACAAATATGTAAATTTTGGAAGTATGTTCATTTTTATTGAATTTATGCATCCAGCAAGCGTTAATGTTAAGGGAGACCACTGTGATAATGATGTTCTAACCTGATCTAACAGAACAGTAAAATGATCTTTTAGTAGATTCTTAAATTGCCGTGTAACGACCACTCCTAGATATGAAAACTTTCTCTCTTCAATCTGGAACGGGGTGCTGCTATGGTCCAAGTCCGATGCTTCTCTATTAACTGGGAATAATTGACTCTTAGATATATTAATCTTATATCCGGACACTGAGCTAAATTGCTCCAGCAATGAAAGAGCAGCTGTAAGAGAGGTATTGGGATCGGACACATACAGGAGAAGATCATCTGCATACAGGGACACCCTATGCTCCCTACCCCCTCTCCAAATACCCGAAATATCCTGGTTATTCCGAAGTGCAATTGCAAGTGGTTCAATTGCCAAGTCAAAAAGGATGGGACTTAGTGGGCATCCCTGGCGGGTTCCACGACCCAATGCAAAGAGCTGAGAGGTTATATTATTTGTTTGAACTCTTGCCATGGGAGAAGCGTATAGCAATTTTATCATTGCAACAAGTATTGGACCGAGTCCAAACTTTTCCAGGACCTTAAACAAATACTTTCACTCAACCCGGTCAAACGCCTTTTCGGCATCAAGTGAAACTACACATTCATGAGTTTTACTCGGGCTTGAGTATAAGATATTAAATAGCCGCCGAGTATTAAAGAAGGTGTGTCGATTTTTAATGTCCCAGTCTGATCCTTCGCTATTATTAAAGGAGCAACTTCCTCTAACCGGTGTGCTATTGCTTTGGCAAAAATGTTTGCATCTGTATTCAACAAAGAGTTTGGTCTGTATGAGGCACAGAGAGTGGGATCCTTGCCCTTTTTTGCAATTAGAGTTATACGAGCCTCGTTCATAGACTGGGGGAGTGAGCCAAGCCTAAGGGACTCAGAGAAGACCGTGACAAGGTATGGCGAATGTAGTGCTGAAAATGTCTTATAGAAATCCGACGATAGGCCATCAGGACCCGGCGTCTTTGCAGATTGCATGGATGCGATAGCCCGGGTTATCTCCACCTGGGACACAGGACCCTCCATTTTCCCCTGTAATGTTGGTGGAACTGTTGGGATAGGCAAGGGATCAAGAAAGGCTGCAATAGTAGCATCATCATCATCATTCTTGTCAAATTGCGAGGTATACAGCAGTGAGTAAAAACTTTTAAATATCATTTATTTCAGTGGGATCAAGAGTAATATCGCCATTGTCTGTTTGAATGCGTGTTATAAATTGTTTAACTTTTTGGCCTTTTAGTTGATTAGCCAGTAATTTCCCAGTCTTTTCACTGTTCTCGTAGTACACACTTTTACTTTTTAACAGAAGGTTTTCTGTTTGGTATGTGGTGAGGAGGTCAAGCTTTGTTTTCAATTCTACACGTTGGTTAAATAGCTCAGGGGTTTGATCACGAGCGTACTGACGATCAATCTCCTGAATTTTTGATATCAAATTTGACTGGTCCTTTTGCGACTGTCTCTTCAGACTTGCAGTAAATGCAATAATTTGCCCTCTTATATATGCTTTAAATGTGTCCCAAACCAGAAGCGAGGATACACCAGGTGTGCAGTTAATTTCAAAGAAAATGATAATATGTTCTTTTATGTAATTGACGAACTGAGGGTTTGAAAGTAAAACAGGATTGAAACGCCAGTGCCTCATAGGCCGGGGAACATTGGGAAATGACATCGACACCACAATAGGGGCGTGGTCAGATATGACAATACTTTGGTACGTGCAGGAGTTGACCAGAGGGATAAGTCTGCTATCAATAAAAAAATAATCAATTCTTGTATAAGTGTGATGGACACTGGGGAAAAAATTGTTTTTCTGTAGGGTTAAGAAACCGCCATATATCCGAAATCCCGAATTCTGTGATGAATGACAGAATGCGCGATGCGGATCTACTTACTACTCCTGATCTGCTAGAGGAGCGGTCAAGACTCGGGTCCAGTCAGCAATTGAAGCCCCACCCCCAGCACTAAATGATGTGTATCTAACCCATTAAGTAGAGGGAAAAAATTGTCAAAAAAGCAGACATCATCGGTTTCGGAGCGTAAACATTAGCAAGTATAATTTTTGTATTAAAAAGTTTCCCGGTAACGATTATGAATCTCCCATTTGGGTCAGCTGTGACATTGTCTGGTCCGAAATGTATATGTTTGGCAACCCATATAGAGACCCCCCTTGCCTTGGCCTCAAATGCAGAGTGAAAGTGCTGCCCTGGCCAGCCCACCATAAGCCTGGGGTGCTCAGAAGCCCGTATATGTGTCTCTTGTAAGAAGACAATGTCCGGTTTAAACTGCTTTAAATGACTAAATACCTTCTTTCTTTTAATTGGATGATTTAGGCCCTTAACATTCCAGCTTACAACATTAAGATCCCCATTCATGTATCGTCCGATCTACAGAGTATATTGGTACTGACATAACATCGTGTAAACCCTTTATGATAGCACTGCCACATTCTCTCAAAGAAAATAGCCCTTAGAGTGCCTAAATTTAAGCAAGAAGAACTGCTTCTCCCTCCCCATTTCCCAGCCCGTTTAAAGAAATAAGAAAACACAAAAAATTAAAAAAAAAAAAAAAAAAAACTTCCAAAAAACCACTATACAGAAAGCAACAGTAAGTTGCAATCTCTCCCTAACTTTCCCTATACTGTACATATACTTCCTATCCACCTAATCTCAGTCCTGCTCCCATATATGTAACAGTACCCTTACATTAGTAGTCCCCACATAACCAATTATTCTGCCCAGCATGAAAGGCTGATGGGGAAGTGTGATAAAAAAATTAATAGAAATACAAGCATCAGCCTAGCTGTTAGCATCACAGCATATAAATCATCCGTCAAGTAGTCAACGCGAAAACATGGGCAAAATAACTAGAATAAATTATCAGTCAATTGTGCTTTGCCAATATGAGGAGAAAAAAAAAGGGGGAGGAAAAAACGACGAAGCAAACAAAAACGACCACAGTCGACACTGTGGCTATCAACGTTAGCTCCTTATGCTAATGAAACTTCTGGAGGTAGTCAATTGTCAACAAGATCAACTGGAATGATAACGTTACCACTACTCTCCAGCCGAGTGTCCTGCCGCATCGTCACGGTGTGCTTTCAAGAAGATCGTGGCGTCCTCCACAGAAGTGAAGAACTTTTTCTTCCCGTCCTTGGTGGAGATCCGTAGCCTGGCTGAATACAGGAGCGCTGGTTTGTAGCCTTGTTAATAAAGCCTCGACATCACTTCCCTGTAGGCCCGGCGTTGTTCCACCACTTCAGGACAATAGTCGTCGTAGATGGCGACCGGTGTTCCACCGTAGGAATGCTTGCCTCTCCTGTTTCGGGCTTCCCGTATGATCAGTGCCTTCGTCTGGTAGTGGTGGACGCGTGCTATCACCGCTCTGGGCTTGGATCCCAGAGCTGGCTTGGCTACCAGAAGTCTGTGAGCTCGGTCTAGCTCCGGGGCCTCAAAGAGAACCTCTTCGCCAAAGATTTCCTTCAATAGCTCAGAAAAAAACACCGCGGGCTGCGTGCCTTCAATTGATTCGGGGACGCCAACTATACGTAGATTGTTGCGGCGGCTACGTGACTCGAGGTCGATTGTTCTTGCTCTTAGCTTGTTGTAGCTGTCATCTATAGCCGCGCACTTGGCTTCAAGCGCCGCCATTCTGTCGGTGAGCTCGTCAGTATTCGCCTCAAGTGAGGCGATGCGGTGCCCGTGATCAATAATCGTCGCCTGCACGACGTCCAATTTTGCCTCCAGTGGTGCAATGGCAGATTTAAAGTCTGCAGAAAGTGCAGTCTTATGCTCTTCGAGTAGCTTGGTCAGAGCCTCCATTCCGTCCTCGGATACGGCTGGAGCCGATATGTCACCCTTCTTTCGGGTCGCTTTTGTTGCCATATTTGAAATCTTTTAGGCTGGTATCAGCAAACAGCCAGGGAATCGTCCGGTTTTACCAAAAAAAAAAAGTGTCGATAAGGCTCAAGAAATGAAAATATGGAACGGTGGATGGGAGCTCGCAAAAACCGCGTCTACTCCATGCGCAACCCGGAAGTCAAGGTTAATTTATTTAAATGGTTATGGTTAGGAACATATCAAATGAGGAATCCAAAATAAAAGTGCAAAAAGCCTAAAAATGAAGTATCAAATATTGTGCAAACATTGTACACACACTGCAGTGTGTATCTGAACAACAAAAAGTATAGTAAATAAAATCACTTAAATGTTAACACTACTGTTAATAGGATTGAACTTATTGTTGCTAATGTAGCAGCAACAAAACACAAATTTTCAAGTATAAAGTGTAAACATCTAACCCAAACTATAAAGTTTGTATCTGAACAACAACGTTTCCAACGTGAAATACTTCCACACCGTGGACATGGTTTAACTAAGTGCCGCTGCTCACTGCTCACCTCTGGCTGCAAACTGTGGAACGGACATAATGAACTGATGCGCAGGTAGTACTTTGCCTGTTGTTCAGGAAGTCCACTCCATATTTTGCAGAGCAGGCAGAATTTTCACCAACAGCGTGGCAGACACACACAAACTCATGGATGAGAAATCACTGGAGGTTGGTCTGGAAATTCCCGATTGGCGAATTACATTGGTATCGGAGCCCGATTGTGATTCTGGATCGGATCGGTCCTTCCCTAGATTGGACAGATGTTTAGGGCCCCATCATTTGCGATCTCCAGCAGTTGATCTTCTTCACACCTGGATATGCTGGATTCACCTGGTTTAGGGGGCACATCTCGTGGATCTTTTGTGGTTGGGAAGTCGTGCTCGAACTCTTCTGACGGCAAGGGCAGGTGTTCGTGCGTTAGTTGGGAGAATGAAGGCGCAGGCTCAGTATCCTCCAAAATCCCTTCCAGTGTATGAAACATGTCAACTAGCGACTCTGTTCACACACCGTTCCTACATATCCAGTTTGGCTTTAAAAGCAGCTACTTTATCTGCAAACTTTAAGACACTTGTCATTTTCCCTCGAAGTGACTAGTTGAGTTTGTTGAATATGTCACACAAGTAAGCCAGTTTTGCGATCCATTCCTCATCACTGAGTTGTGGTGCCAGCAGAGAGAGAAATCTCTGCAGCGGCTCTCATAATTCAAATACTCTGGCCGGCGATCTCCCTTGGGATAACCATCTTATCATCGTGTATAAGAGAAGGTGTTCGTGGTCCATCTCTTCACAAAGCTGTTCCAACAGGTGCGAGTTAAGTGCGTGTGCTTTGATGTGCTTGATAAATTTAAGCACATCATTCAGAACGCGGCTCAGTTCTTGTGACATTTTTCATTTTCCTTTTTGAACGACAATGCGGACTGCAGCTACGGCGGTCGCCGAGGCAAAAACTGGGAGGAGTTTGGCGAGGCTATGGAAAACGACTTCCGGACAGCTTCGAGGAAATTCTGGTCCACCATCTGTCGTCTGCGGAGAGGAAAGCAGTGCACCATTAACACTGTATATAGTGAAGATGGGGTACTGCTGACCTCGACTCGGGACGTCGTGAGTCGGTGGGGAGAATACTACGAAGACCTCCTCAATTCCACCGACACGACTTCCTTTGAGGAAGCAGGGTCTGGGGACTCCGAGGTGGGCTCTCCGATTTCTGGGGTTGAAGTCACTGAGGTGGTTGGAAAGCTTCCTTGGGGGCAAGGCCCCAGGGGTTGATGAGATCCGCCCGGAGTCACTAAAGGCTCTGGATGTTGTGGGGCTGTCGTGGCTGACACGCCTCTACAACATCACGTGGACATCGGGGACAGTGCCTCTGGATTGGCAGACCAGGGTGGTGGTCCCCCTTTTTAAGAAGGGGGACCGGAGGGTGTGTTCCAATTATAGCGGGATCACACTCCTCAGCCTCCCCGGTAAAGTCTATTCAGGGGTGCTGGAGAGGAGGTTCCGTCAGGAAGTCGAATCTCGGATTCAGGAGGAGCAGTGTGGTTTTCGTCCCAGCCGTGGAACAGTGGGCCAGCTCTACACCCTTGGCAGGATCCTCGAGGGGGCATGGGAGTTCGCTCAACCAGTCTACATGTGTTTTGTGGATTTGGAGAAGGCGTTCGACCGTGTGCCTAGGGGAATCCTGTGGCGGGTGCTCCGGGAGTACGGCGTACCGTGCCCCTTGGTAAGGGCTGTTCGGTCCCTGTACGACCGGTGTCAGAGTCTAGTGCGCATTGCCGGCAGTAAGTCGAATTCGTTCCCAGTGAGGATTGGACTCTGCCAAGGCTGCCCTTTGTCACCGATTCTGTTCATAATTTTTATGGACAGAATTTCTAAGCGCAGCCGAAGCGTTGAGGGTGTCCGGTTTGGTGACATCAGCATAGCATCTCTGCTTTTTGCAGATGATGTGGTGCTGTTGGCTTCATCAAGCCGTGACCTCCAACTCTCACTGGGGCGGTACGCAGCCGAGTGTGAAGCGGTTGGGATGAAGATCAGCGCCTCCAAATCCGAGACCATGGTCCTCAGCCGGAAAAGGGTGGCATGCCCTCTCCAGGTCGCGGATGAGATCCTGCCCCAAGTGGAGGAGTTCAAGTATCTTGGGGTCTTGTTCACGAGTGAGGGTAGGAGGGAGCGGGATATAGACAGGCGGATCGGTGCAGTGATGCAGACTCTGCATCGGTCTGTTGTGGTGAAGAAGGAGCTGAGCCAAAAGGCGAAGCTCTTGATTTACCGGTCGATCTACGTTCCTACCCTCACCTATGGTCACGAGCTGTAGGTCGTGACCGAAAGAACAAGATCCCGGATACAAGCAGCTGAAATGAGTTTCCTCCGTAGGGTGTCCGGGCTCTCCCTTAGAGATAGGGTGAGAAGCCCGGACATCCGGGAGGGGCTTGGTGTCAAGCCGCTACTCCTCCGTGTTGGGAGGATCCAGTTGAGGTGGCTCGGGCATGTGGTTCGGATGCCTCCTGGACGTCTCCCTGGAGAGGTGTTCCGGGCATGTCCCACCGGCAGGAAGACCCGGCTTGGCTGGCCTGGGAACACCTTGGAATCCCACTGGAGGAGCTGGCTGAAGTGGCTGGGGAGAGGGAAGTCTGGGCTTCCCTGCTAAAGCTGCTGCCCCCGCGACCCGACCCTGGACTAAGCGGAAGATAATGGATGGATGGATGAACGACAATGCGTAGACTCACAAACCTCCTTAATCAGCAATCATAAGCAGTTAAACCAGACAGCCGTCTGGTCCCGGCAGCAACTCTGTCCGTGCATAAACTGACACAAAAGGACCATTTCGGTTTTCCTGACATATCCGGTAATCATCCAGTGACTTGAAAAGTTCTGCAGCTGTTGTGAATTTGTTTTTTGAATATCTGTTGACTCGTCAACCTGGAGCGCAAACCATGGTGACAAATACAAATCAATAAATAAAAAAGGTTGGTAATTTTCCTGGCTGCGATTTATTTCCGCGTGTGCTGCGTGCACTCTGCACACGTGCGTGTTCGACCATTGAGACACCAGTTCTTTTCACAGATTTTAATGGTCATCAAGACACTGTAGGAGTAAAGTTCAGACATACAAAATAATTGTACAGTGTGAGCATTGCTACATTGAGGCTAATGGTGAAAGACAAAGCCTGCTATTGAGACCAATGGCGGTCTTCTCCAAAACACAAGCTTAGCGGTGACACTTCACGGATGAAAACTTCCTGATTTACAGCATTTTTTAATTACACGTGAAATAAATAAAAATTGCAGCTTCCTCTTCTGTCCCTTCATCGGATCGTTTCCCTCTGCAAAAACAACTTTCTAAGGAAGTTTGTTTTTTGTTCATTTTGCTGGATTGCGAGATGTATCGGGTGATTTATGGTGTCAAGGCCTTGACATGCTTCAAGTGAGACGGATGTATCTGAGAGAATGCGGCCAACTTTCTAAATAAAACATTGACTCAGATAATACATCAAACAAATATGTTTTAAAAAATGCTTCTCGGTACCAAATGACCCAAGGCCTGAGAGTACAGGTGCTAACTAAAACCAAAGTAAACCGGAGAGCTTGCATATGGAGAGAGAGCAGTGGGTGAGTTTCTTAAAGAGACAGAGTCCCATTTCCAGCCGTTAAAGACGGACATGATGCAAACACAACTTTATATTACAGTAAGTCATGTATGTATTATATTGCATTCACAAATCAACTCAAGGCTGAATTGTTACTTGAATCTGCTGTACCATATGCCTGTAAAATAGGCGATGAGCAATATAAAACCTGTGAATAGAGAAAGGCTACTTTTTTCACTTGAGTATTTCTTCTTGTGTCTTGCAGACGTCAGTGGAAAATTGCTTTTTCCTGAATATGTTGAGCCAGACTGCCCTCCCATTGAAAAGGAAGAAGACATGAGAGAAAATCCCAATATAAAAATGAAGGACCCGTTTGCCTTTAAAAAGGAGGAGTCACGGTACCCTCATGTGGCAGAGGAGATGGTGATGCAGATTAAAAAAGAGGATGAGCTGCCATGCTTTAATGAGGAGGCGGACATTGCCGACCTGACCTTTAAGCCCCTGAAGAGTGAAGATGAGGCAGGAAAAGGGTTGAAGCATCTGAACGACGGCGGTAGCTCAACAGATGGCCTGATGATGAAATATGACAACAAGCGCTACAAATGCCCTCAGTGCGGGAAAGGTTTTGGTTACAAAATGTCTTTGAAAAGGCATCGGAGCAGTCACACTGGTGAGAAACCTTTCGCCTGCACAGCTTGTGATAAAAAATTCACTGAGAAGGGAGATTTAAAAATACACACAAGAATACATACCGGTGAAAAGCCTTTTGCCTGTTCGGTTTGCGGTCAAACATTCACTCAAAGGCAACACTTAAAAAGTCACACGAGAACACATACCGGGGAGAAACCTTTTTCCTGCTCCGTTTGTGGCCAAAGATTTTCTTTAAAAGGAGGCCTAGAAATACACACAAGAACGCACACTGGTGAGAAACCCTTCTTCTGCTCATTTTGTGGCCAAAGATTCTCGCAGAAGGGAAGCTTAGAAATACACATAAGAACCCACACTGGAGAAAAACCTTTCTCCTGCTCATTTTGTGGTAAAGGATTCCCTGCCAAGTCTGATTTAACGAAACACACGAGAACCCACACAGGAGAAAAACCTTTTTCCTGCCCAATTTGTGGCCAAAAATTCACCGCGAAGCGAAACCTAGAAATACACACGAGAACCCACACTGGTGAGAAACCCTTCTCCTGCTCATTTTGTGGCCAAAGATTCTCATGGAAAGATCAGGTTATGAGACACGCGTGTGTGTTGGTGTGAGAAGCGGTGGACAAAGGCAATGGTTTTGCCTGTAATCAATGCTGACTTCTGGTTTAGGACGATCCAATCCTAATAAATCCAAATCCAATATCATACTGATACATGCGGTTGTGGACTTAACATATTATTGCTAATTGTTGCCCCACTGGATGCTTAAATGTTGCTAACTGTAACAACTTCTCAGTTTTCCAGATAAACATTCGGTGAAAAATAAAAACTAGGAGAAAGTTATGGAAAAAGTTTTTATATTGCACACTATATTTATTGTTATAATCAAAATAGTGCAAACATCAGTTTTGGATCAAGTGCAAAGTGCCAATAAAGCACTTATACTGTCCATAATGTGTGTGTGTGTGTGTGTGTGTGTGTGTGTGTTGGGGGGGGTGCACAAATCGACAGATAGCAAAACAACCCCAAAATGTCATTGGACCTCCACCATGTTTGACTATAGGCACTGTGTTCTTTTCTTTATAGGCCTCATTCTTTGTTTTGGCACTGGGTGCCTTGACAGTGTGCAAGGAGTCATGAAATATTGTGTCTGCGTCAGAGGTCATGGGTATTCCAACAGTACATTGACCCAAAACATACCTCAAATAGCACCAAGAAATGGTTGAAGACCAATGCCAGAAAAAAGAATGAGGCCTACAAAGAAAAGAACACAGTGCCTGTAATATATTGATAGGATGATCGATGTCATCCTAGAACGATTGGTTCGCCTTGAGAAGCACATCCTTATTTGACATCTAATGTCTGGGTCTGGGGGAATATATGTTTTGTGTTTGATGTGTGTGGTGCAGTGCAAAGTAGCGAGATTAAAAAGATGTGTGCTACACGGTGTTCACCCACAACTGCCTGAGCGTTCTAATTTTAAAGTGTAACAAATACACAACATGGTGTCAGAAGAGTTTCTTCCTTCTTCCAAATGAGACACGAAGCGCTGTAAATCTTTGTCGTAACTCTGCTGTGGTGAGGAAGAACTTTGCTGTGTGACCGAATTTTGGCGTTAGCATGGACCAGTTCAAGCCACCTGCACCGCTAGTGCTAACGGGCAACCTCAGTGAGAATTGGCACCGGTGGGAGCAGCATTTCCAGCTGTATATGACGGCAACCGGTGCATGTGAAAAAAATGAACCAGTAAAGTGCTACACATGATTTGTGAAGATGCATTAGACATCTACAACTCGCTCGATGTTGAAATAGAGGAAGGGAACGGTCGGCCGGGTGAGCCTACATTGAAGAATATTATGGATGCATTCAGAAAGTACTGCATAACAAAGAAAAACATCGTGTTCGAGCGCCACCAGTTTTGGTCACTACCCATGCCAGAAGGTGTCAACGTTGACCAGTT
Organism: Corythoichthys intestinalis; assembly: GCF_030265065.1. Lineage (NCBI taxonomy): Eukaryota > Metazoa > Chordata > Actinopteri > Syngnathiformes > Syngnathidae > Corythoichthys > Corythoichthys intestinalis. The sequence continues at coordinate 4,061,066 of NC_080415.1, forward strand.
TGTGACGGAACTTCGCCAGAAATGTAAAAACAGAAAATGACATGATCAGAGATAAGCTTGTGTTTACTGTGCCTGATGTTCATGTGAAGGAGCGACTATTAAGAGAAATGGACTTGACTTTGGATAAAGCAGTCGATATTTGCAGAGCAGCAGAAGTTGCTAGGTAGCAGATGCGTGCCATGCGTTCAGCTCAACCTGAAGCATCCGTGGAGGCTCTTCACAAGGTGGCAGCTAGCTCTGAGAAGGGGAGAGTCGGCATGAAAAGACAAGACCACCAGAAAAATCAAGGGCACAAGCAGCGAGCGGTAACCTCGTCAATGTCCAGCGTTTGGCGTCCTATGCCACAACTGTAATAAGAAGAACCACTACGCGAAGGTGTGTTCATGCACACAAAACAGAGGAGCCACTGTCAGAGGCGTGCATGATCTTGAAGTGAAGTCCTTGTTCATAGGAACAATGTCCTGTGCTCCACCCAAAAGCAAGCACCAGGACAATGCGTGGTACATAACAGCCAACATTAAAAACACAGAGGTGAGGTTTACATTGGACACTGGGGCGGATGCCAATGTGTGTGTCTCAGCATTTTGCAGAAGATTCCAGGCCCTCATAAGCTACAGCCCACCCGTGTAGCTCTCGTGGCTTATTCTGAAGCCAGAAGGCTTACCTGTGATGTGGCCAGGACAAAGACAGATCTTCAGTTCTTCATCACCAAGCTTTCCTCAACTCCAATATTGGGCAGAGACACATGTGAACAGCTGAACCTGGTCAAAAGAATGGACGCCATCACAGTCGAGGCGCCAGCCACAAGGGAGGAGTTAGTGGACGCCTACCCCTCAGTCTTCAGTGGTCTGGGATAGTTTCCTGGGGTGCACCACATCCACACAGACCCACATGTGACTCCAGTAGTGAATGGGTGCAGAAAACCTCCCATTGCTGTTATGGACAGGCTGAAAGCTACGCTGGAAGAACTTGTTGAAAGATGTTAGAGTGGACTCAGTCAGATACATGGGACAATTTGTCACTTCAAAAGGTGTGAAACCGGACAAGTCTAAAGTGTTAGCGATCAGAGACATGCCGCAGCCTGAGGACAAGAAAGGACTACAGAGGCTACTCGGGATGACGAGGTATCTCTGCCAATACATCCCAAACGAAGCCATGATCACAAGCCCACTCAGAGAGCTGCTACGAAAAGATGCTGCCTGGCACTGGAGCCACGAACACACAGCTGCACTGGACAAGCTCAAGACAGCCCTCATGCAAGCCCCAGTAGGCCACTGTCTTATGCTTCACGAGCACTAACAGAGTCCGAAAAGTATTACGCTCAGATTGAGAAAGAGCTGCTGGCGATAACCTTTGCTACTAAACGCTTTCACCAGTATGTTTATGGCAGCACTGTGACTGTACAATCAGATCATAAGCCGCTGGAAGTCATCTTCAAAAAACATCTAAGCAAGGCACCAGCACGGCTTCAGCACATGCTGTTGCAGCTCCAACGTTATGATCTGAGGATAACTTACACTCCAAGGAAGGACATGCATGTTGCAGATGCCCTGTCATGTGCTGTTATCCCTGACTGCAATGATGACATGAAGGAGGATCTGTTTGTGGAGAGAGTAGTGCATGTCATGGAAGCCACAGATGCTCTCGACACAGGTACTCTGTCAAAACTCAAGGTTGCCATGACGATTGACAATGTACTAAAACAGGTGGTGGAGATGCACAACAAAGGCTGGCCGAGACGACGGAGCAGTGTTTCCAGCAGTCTACACCAATACTGGCCATTGAGAAACTCCATCAGCATCAGAGATGGCATACTGATGTCTGGTGACAGGATCGTTATCCCACAGGCAGCGAGGCAGCTGATGCTTGACAGACTACACCTAGCGCACCAGGGGATACAGCAAATGAAAGCACAAGCAAGAAAAGTGATGTACTGGCAAGGTATGACACACCATATTGAGCACATGGTGGAATGATGTGGGCCATGACAACAGCTCCAGCCACGGAACCAGAAAGAACCGCTAATTTCACATGAAGTACCTGAACTGCCATGGCTGAAGATTGGTGTTGACATTTTTGAGCTACATGGACAATCATATCTACTGAAGGTAGATTACATGTCTAAATACCCAGAGGTGGTCCACCTGCCTGACAAAACAGCCTATACAGTGATAAGTAAAATGAAGCCCATCTTCACCAGACATGGAATCCCAAAAGAGCTGGTAAGTGATCATGTTCCTTTTGCAAGCGCTGACATGCTACAGTTTACATCTGCGTGGGGCATTAAGCTTATCCACTCAAGCCCTGGATATCCACAATCAAATGGACTTGCGGAGAGGATGGTGATTTTTCACCAGCACAGGTTCTGATGGGAAGAGTACTGAGGAGCACATTGCCAAGCAACCAGGTGTGCCACATGGATTTCACTCAAAACTGAAGCATCTACAAGCCAAGCAAGAGCATTACTACAAAGCGAAGACGCTGCCGGAGTTTGCCCCTGGTACCACAGTTCACATGGAAACTCGTCATGGTTGGGAACCAGCCACCGTCCTGAAAAACAGAGCGGAACCACGTGCGTACAATGTGGAGACTCCTGGTGGTGTCACGTTCCGGAGAAACCGACGACATCTGAGGAGAATTCATCCTAGTCTTCACATGGTAGTTGACGATGAGATGTCGGAGCCACCCATTGCTTCACAGAGAGAGGACAGCTCATCACAGGCCCTGCTAAACCAGAGCGCACCTACACATGAGCTGAACACTCCTACTCCAGCTGATTCCACCTACAGCGCCAGAAGTGGGAGACCTGTGAAGATGCCTACAAAGTTCAGGGACGATGAGTTAAATTGATACCTATGCCCTGCTCACACCTAAGTCACGTTCAGACTCAGTTACAGTGGGGAGAACAAGTACAGTGATACCTCAGCTCACGAACGCTTAAGCTCACGAACTTTTCGCCTCAAGAACATTAAATTCGCGAGCATATAGTCTCTGCTAAAGAACTAGTTTTCGGCAGACGAACCAAACCACGCGGTCGAACAGCGCCACAAGAAGCTGGCTCACGCTCACGGCGTCCCAATTCGTCCCCTCCCTTTCGTTGAGTGCGGACGTGGTTTGTGTTTGATAGACATTTTGGACCATATTGAGTGTACTTTTGCTATTATGGGATCGAAAAAGACCCCACCTCAGGCTAGTGTTAAGCCTAAGAAGACATTAAAGAAAATAAGGTATATTTTTGTGTAGTTTTAAGGCTTATTTAGTAGAACATTATGTTTTATGGGGACCTGGGAACGGATTATTCTCATTTTAATGGTTTCTTATGGGAAATAAATGTTCGGAAGACGAACTTTTCGCCTTACACACACTTTCTGGGAACCAATTATGTTCGTGAGCTGATGTAGCACTGTATTTGATATATTTCCGATTTGCTGGTTTTCCCACTTGCAAAGCATGTAGAGGTCTGTAATTTGTATCATAAGTTCTCTTCAACTGTGAGGGACGGAATCTAAAAAAAAAAAAAAACAGAAAATCACTTTATATGATTTTTAAATAATAAATTTGCATTTAATTGCACAAAATAAGTATTTGATACATCACAAAAATCGAAATAATATTTGGTACAGAAACCTTTGTTTGCTATTACAGATACCAAACGTTTCCTGTAGTCCTTGACAAGGTTTGCACACACTGCAGCAGGGATTTTGGCCCACTCCTCCATGCAGATCTTCTCCAGAGCCTTCAGGTTTCGGGGCTGGTGCCGGGCAACACGGACTTTCAGCTCCCCCCATAGATTTTCTATCGGGTTCAGATCTGGTGACTGGCTAAGCCACTCCAGGACCTTAAGATGCTTCTTACGGAGCCACTCTTGCCCTGGCTGTGTGCTTTGGGTCGTTGTCATGCTGGAAGACCCAGCCATGACCCATCTTCAGGGCTCTCACTGAAGGAAGGAGGTTGTCAGCCAAGATCTGGCGATACATAGCCCCATCCATCCTCCCCTCAATACAGTGCAGTCGTCCTTTACCCTTGGCAGAGAAGCAGCCCCAAAAAAATGATGTTTCCTCCTCCATGTTTCACGGTTGGGATGGTGTTCTTGGGGTTGTACTTATCCTTCTTTATCCTCCAAACACGACGAGCCAAGTTTAGACCGAAAAGTTCAATTTTGGTCTTATCCGATCACATGACCTTCTCTCATTGCTCCTCTGGTCATCCAGATGGTCAGTGGCAAACTTCAGACGTGTCTGGACATACACTGGCTTCAGCAGCGGGACCTTGCGTGCGCTGTAGGATTTTAATCCATGATGGCGTAATGCGTTTCCGATGGTTTTCTTCGAGACTGTGGTTCCAGCTCTCTTCCGGTCATTGACCAGGTCCTGCCGTGTAGTTCTGGGCTGATCCCTCACCTTCCTCATGATCAGTGATGCCCCACGAGGTGAGATCTTGCATGGAGCCCCAGAACGAGGCAGATTGACCGTCAACTTGAACTTCTTCCATTTTCTAATAATCGCTCCAACAGTTGTTACCTTCTCACCAAGCTGCTTGCTTATTTTCCTGTTGCCCATCCCAGCCTTGTGCAGGTCTATTATTTTATCCCTGATGTCCTTACATAGCTCTTTGGTCTTGGCCATTGTGGAGAGGTTGGAGTTTATTTGTTTGAGCATGTGAACAGGTGTCTTTTATACAGGTAACAAGTTCAAACAGGTGCAGTTACTTCCGGTAATGAGATGAGAACAGGAGGCGTTCTTAAAAAAGAACTAAGAGCCGAAATATTTACTACTTGGTAATGCATCAAATACTTATTTCATGCAGTTACAAACAAATTTATAATTTAAAAATTATACAATGCGATTTTCTGGATTATAGTATTAGAATCCGTCCCTCACAGTTGAAGAGGATTCATGATGCAAGCCATGTAGAGGTCTGTAATTTGTAAGTGGTAAAACCAGCAAAATCGGCAGTGTATCAAATAGAGCTGGGAATCTTTGGCAGTGGCGCCTCCAGAAATTTTTCATAGGGGTGGCCAGATGGGGCCACTTTAAATCTTGGGGTGGCCAAAACTAAAAGCCATAATTTCAGGTTTTCATTATATTATTGCAGTAAAAAGGTCAGGGGAAAACTATCAGAAAGACTTAAGGACACAGCTACTGATATACTTTGGTGTATTGTGTAATATTTGATATTACTAATGATTTAATGTGCATAGTCCGTAACTGTTCAGTCAACATTTTGAGTTCCACAACACTTCTGTTTTATTGTGTTATGTATACTGTATATTAGGCATAAGGTGTACATTTAACTAGGGCTGTCAAACGATTAAAATTTTTAATCGAGTTAATCACAGCTTAAAAAATAATGAATCGTAATTAATCGCAATTCAAACCATCTCTAAAATATGCAATTTTTTTCTGTAAAATTTTGTTGGAAAGGAAAGATAAGACAAGACGGATATATACATTCAATATACTGTACATAAGTACTGTATTTGTTTATTATAACAAAAAAATCCACAAGATGGCATTAACATTATTAACATTCTTTCTGTGAAAGGGATCCACGGATAGAAAGACTTGTAATTCTTAAAGGATAAATGTGAGTTTGTATGCTGTGACTAAATATTGCCATCTAGTGTATTTGTTGAGCTTTCTGTAAATGATACTGTAGTGACTTAACTGTTCTGCCCAAATGCATGATGGGAAGTTGTGCCACCATGACTGTGTGTGGTGGCTGCAAATGCTATATCTTCTCTGTGTTGGGTAGAGTACAGGGTGTTAAGAAAAAGATCAACTCCTGTCATTCTTCCCCACGTCGCTTCCCACAATAATTATAGTTGCTGTGGGAGAGATGACCAAGCTTTTGCCAATTAAGAGCGCGGCCCCAATGAATGCTTTTATCTACTCCACTCACTTGACACTGCCTCTTTACTCTGTATAGAAGTAAAACGGCGCCATTGTAGGCTGTTTACGGCAATGCGGGAATGAGTCGTACTGCGAATGCGTTAATTGCGATAAATATTTTCACGTGATTAATTTAAATTAATTAATTAACGCCCTTTAACACGATAAATTTCACAGCCTACATTTAACAAAACAAAATAAATGCATTCATTTGGGATGAAATGCATAACTGATGCTACAACAATCTAACGATATACTGGTAAGCGGGGTGGCCAACCAATTTATAGGGGTGGCCGTGGCCACCCCCTGGTGGCGCCACTGATCTTTGGGCACCTAACAATTCGATTACGATTCAGAGGCTCCAGTTCGATTATAAAACGATTATTGAAGCACCCCCCTCCTTTTTTTTTTTTTTTTTTTTAATGTTTTGTACATTAGTTCCAAAATTGTTCAATACTTTGTTGTTCAATACTTTCAGGCTAAACCAAACTACTATTTCAGTATCAAGTTAACATAAAGCAGTAAACAAATATACAAAAATAACAGTAAATAAAAAAACTCCAGTCCCCATTCTGTATCAGCAGCTTTAAACTACATTCATTTAATTTAATGTTGTGAATCAACCGTTAAAGTTGTTAAAATTGCTCCCGTTATTTCATAATTTCCCTTTTGTCTACTTTCGACATGTGAAAGTTTTAAAACTATTTTAAAGATAGATTCAAGTCAATATTTTACCGATTTAGGAGTATTTTAGATTAAAAGTTAATTAGGTTTGCTTGGAAGGTTCGCTACAACAGCCTTGCAGGGACGTGTACTGCTTTAAGATGGCGGCCATTTACTAACGTCCACATCTAGCTTTTTGTAGGTGTGCTGCTAACGCTACCGAATCAATAATGCATCTAGTCCTATATAAATGATATCTACCATAACATCATGATACTTTGTAGCAGCTTTTCGGCAGCAGTCAGGTATGTTGTTGTGTTTTTTTTATCTCGTGGCATGAGTTGAGCTAGAGCCGTGAGTTGAGCATTGGCATTACCCGAGGGGCCGGGTAATGAAAAGCATGATGTTTAGCTACTCTCGCTCCGTTCCTCATTGACCGCGCGGCGCACTGAGTGTGTTGTACTTCCGCTTTACTTGGCATATTTCAATAATCGGAATTTGGATGTTTGTGAATCGTTCTCGAATCTTCCACGGCCGAATCGTGAATAATCTAAGAATCGGAAATTTTGCACACCTCTAGTATCAAATACTTGTTCTCCCCACTGTACATGTGCATATTACATACAGTATTTGTTTTTGTATTAACATCAGTGTTAAAAAAAAAAAAAAAAAAAAAAGTGGAAAAAAAGAGGAGAAAGTCATTTTGAAGAGTTTATTTATTCGTTGTGCTTAAAAGGCTGTGTTACTGTGTGAAGACATAATTTTAATGGTTAATTCATACAGTGCCCTCCATAATTACTGGCACCCCTGGTTAAGACGTGTTTTTTAGCTTCTAATAATTTTTTAAAATTTCAAATAATATGGGACCTTCATGGAAAAAAAACAGAAAAATCTAACCTTCAATACAAGTGCATTTATTCAGTGGGGAAACAATCCCACATAAAGAAATAATTATTTGACATCAAATAATGTGTGTCACAATTATTAGCACCCCTGGTGTTAATTAGGGTTGGGAATCTTGGGCATGAAGCCGATTCGATATGTATCTAGATACACAGTGAAGGAAAATAGTCGATTTCTCCTTGTTACAGGTTGTTTTATTCTTATAAAGAACAGGAGATGATGACATAGAATTCGGAAATGAAAAAGAACAAAGAATTTACACTGAAAGACACACAGACAGAACAAAAGAGACATGGCACCGGACGAGACGAAAGAGCAAAAGTGTCCCTCTCTCTGCTTGGAGTCTTTTTCTCCCTAACTTGGGGGTAGGGTCAGGTTGCTTGGCATGTGCATTGTGAACCCCCATCTGCTGGGCCTAGCTAATATTTTCCAGATGTGCTGCTACTCGAAGGCATACACTGTCTTATGATGGAGAATGCAATGTCCATATATGAATATTGTGAATAAATGGAAATATAATCCTTCAATCCCTCTTTTGGATTCAAATAGAAAATTGAATCCACCCAACTAAAAAAATAAACAACAAATCCGCAAAAGAAAAAAAACAACAAAACCCAAGTAGACTCAAAGATCAGATACATCACAAACCACGCGAGAGGTGAGGAGACAAAAACGGTACAACAAAGAAATGAAAAACGTATAATATAAACAATTAAAAATAAACCATAATATCTGAGTGCAGAAAGCAAAACACATTCCCATTTCCCAAGGGTGAGCACACACGAATTCCCAGAGTCTGTCCCAAACAGGTGTGCAAAGTTAAAGTCAGCATCGCTGCAATCTCATGGCCTCGGTGTTGGGATTGAGCCCATAACTTTCTTCTCGGGAAAAGGGTACGGTCCATGAAAAGGGTCAGTTCCATGTTGATATTCCATGGCTCAGGTTGAAACTAATCCTTTTTGTCAATGTGTTTTGAAGAAATCAATAATCGCAATCCTTAACGCAGTGCCCAGTAGTCGAGAATGCAGTTCAGAAAACAAGACGCAATCATCAATATCTAATACTATATCAAACACTAACACCGCCCTCTTTTGTGCTGTAATCTGTTCAACTAAAAAACACAGAATGCAATAGAAAAACATCAAATCATAATCAATTAAAAATAAAATGAGTCAGCCTATCTATAAAAAGCAATGTCGGTCGCTCTTGTAGGTTGTAACGTCATAGTTGCTCATAAGAAAGTAAAACAAAATATTTATTAATACTATAAAAATGGTCGTGTATATGTGATGCAAGTTAAACATTTCTCAGAACTATCACTTAATGACCTCATTTAAATAAAATGCTCGTTGGAATTCTACAGGCAGGAAGATAACTGTCACAATTAAAAATTCATTCATGTCAAAGGAACCTGAAAACCTTCACGCACAGAAAGGACAACACCCTCGGCTGGGATGAAACTCGCACCAGTTAAAGCCAACGAGTGCACCCACTCTGGGTCCAAGTGGGGACTGAATCAGCCTCCGATCATCTAATCTTCGGACAGCCTGGGCCCCATTCCTGACACCCGGGTCACCCTGCAGCCCCTGGTAATGGAGGCCGTGCGTCCTGCGAAGGCCGTGCGTCCTGCCAACGATGTTGACAGGACTCAAAAACGACATGAAAATAGCCAAATTGTCATCACTTATCCTCTCAAGTTATCATATATGTAATCTTACCACCTGGAGAATCCCAAAAGTATCTATCTCCAAACTCCTGGAACATATAATGTGACAAATCATTATCATCCGGGAGAGCAATAACTCCTCTGTTCCTTCCTACCATATTACTAACACAAAAACTAAATCCCTTCCATTTAAAATTTGGGAGAATACTATGCTTGAATAGTATGCTTGCAAAAGTTTTAACTCATCTGAATTTGCAGTGTCATATTATCTGTATGTTTTCAGTTGAACAGATAGCACAGATCCACCAAACCTTCAAAAAAAAAAACTATCCATATGTCAGTAGATAATTAACAAAACATAAAAATATAATTTTTTTTTTTTTTTCTTTTTTTTTCTAGAGTTTAAAAATCAACACAACCCCCCATAGGTATATAATAATGATGATGATGATGATTTCCCTCTTTTAGCCATGCTTACAAATCAAAGCATGGCTATATATAACATAAAACTATAACACCACTAGGTAACGTAAAAACAAAAAAAGCATTGTAATGAAAAAATCCAAACGATCATCATTAATTTATAATAATATGCGAGCTAAATCAAAAATCCAAACAAAATTGAAAGATCCCTCTTTGGAAACTAAAAAACAAAATATTATTTCAAAAGTATTAATTTCCTTGTAAATACATCATCATTATTATATCCAACAAAAACAAAATGAGCAAACCCCATAGAGGCAAACCATTACCAACATTAATAAATCTAATCCATTTGAAGACGCCTTTCTGGCACTCCGGAACATCATGTAATCAAATGAAAACATCCTACCAAATGTACGATTAAAGGGGATGTAGTGCCCTGGGAAAATTTTAATATTCCATCATTTATCCATAAACGCATGCCTTTTGTATTCATATCATGCCACTTCGTGTAATTACACACAAGAAAATGAGAGAAATTTGGCTCGATTGTCAAGCTAAAACGACCGGCGCCCTAGATCTGGCAGATTGTGTGCGTGACGTCACGACAAGTGAAGAGAGTGCCACCGGCCACTAGGGGGGCAGCGCCTGTCTGCATCAATAGAATTCCTTCTAGTGAGGGGAGAATTAGGTGTTTTGAGCTGTTTATGCTGATGCATTGTGTTCGTCCTGCACATATTCCAGGTTCCCTCATGAAGAAACACCCCTCGTTGTCAATAAAAGAGAATTCAGAATTGACAGTGAGGGGTGTTTCTTCAACAAGAAAAAGGCTCAGTGCTTTAACACTGAATGGCGGCGATGATGGCAGACAATTTCGTTTCTAGTTTCAGCGACGAATCCGATGTAGAAGGACGTAACGAATGTTCATCTAATGGTGACGAGGAGAGTTACGAAGCTTTAATCGGTGTCTTAGGTTACCAATTTGAGCCCAAACGAACGCCAATGCAGCGTAATGAAACGGTCATTGAGGGGAGCAATGACACTGATGAAACATCGGCAGCAGATTGTGTGGGAAACACCACTGATTTGTTTTGCATTTCTTTTTGTGAAGCTGATACACTGTGACTGCATAATAAAGGAATGCATAGAATAATTATCATTTATTGCGCTATCATAGCTTTTTGCTCTGCCAACAGACACAAATATGAATGGGATCAGAGGATTTGTTCTATATATTTTACGAACGATAATTTATACATGTGTCCAGTCTTGTATCCAATGCGTGACATTTTTTTATTATAAAAGAGTACTCACTCTGGCCATTTCGAGCTTGGCTGCTCCCCTCCTTTGCTTAGCCTTAGCCTCCTTTGCTAGTCATCATCCTCTGTCTTGATATCTCGGGACATATAGGTCGCTGCGCGTGTATGGTCCGCACCGCATCTCCTTTGAGCAGCAATCTTTTAGCAAAATCCGATTTCACTTGTCCATAGTTCGAGAAGCTTTCAGGTGGAAAATGCGCACCACAGAAAAGCGTGGTGGAGGCTGTGTCTAGAAAATTAGCCCTCTTTGCACGGACGAACTTTACCCATCGTCTGCGTAGTCCAGCTTTTTTTTTCGCATTCGGGAACTCATGGATACTATATTCCGATAAATAGCTATTTGTACACCACATAGCACAGCAGTTTTGAACCATTTTTGAGATGTTTTCGTCAAACAAGCCCCAACGCTACTCTCTCGTCGTTAAAAAACAATGGCACCTGGCACCGCCTCGACTGTCAATCACTTGTCGTGACGTCGCCGCCCCATTCGGCTGTTTCCGGAACACTTTCGGGAATGTTCGTCATTTTCGATCTATTTTCGATAATTGCTCATTAACGTAATTGTTTTTTTTTGTTAACTTTATCAATATTTGTTATCTTGGCACACAACGGTTCTATTGATGTCTCACACCCCCTTTGCCGCTACATCCCCTTTAAAAGAATAAAACATAAGAAAAACTGGTGACAAATTCAAAGACGAAGAAAAGATAGCAAGGCTAGTTTGAAATCAGTATTGAAATGGCGAAGAGAGTCAGTTTTCCTAAGGTCAAATGGCAACAAATTCCAGAGCCAACGGCTGAATGCCTTACCCCCATGTAGTCGTAGGTCAGATGAAGCAAAGGTCCAGTATGGCCTCGAATGAAAAGGACCAGGCTTAGGATTCCTCCATGCCGGGACATCATAATACATGGGAACGAAGTTTCGTGGGAGTGAAACACCGCAACTCTTCTTCTGGAATGGTTCGAGATTCTAGGGTGCACTGTCAGCCTTTTCACTTTCATTTCATATGGGATCTTAGGATACTACCTGGTCACAGGACGAAGCACAGGTAGTATATTCTGCCGGCTGTGAAACAACCTCTGTTTCGCGATATCATCAGGAAGATTCAACCAACTCTTAGTAAGAAATCAGTATGTCGCTGGGTGGATAAATAGCCTGGCCTGATGGGGTCTTTGCCAGTCTGGTAGAGGGAATACGGTCCAGCCAGCCTGCTCCAGTCCAGTTGGAGTCCACCGAGAGTCTTTCAAGGGAGGCCTGCTAAGGTCATCATGGCTCAAGCTAACTTAGGCACACTTCCCCACCTATGGAGAAAGTGGTTGAGTAGACCTAACTAAGTCCTTGCCTGGTCTTAAATTTAAACGCACAAGGCAAGGTATATCAAATCAAAAATGGCTTCTATAAATTCCAAATTAAAAATAACCACAACTAAATAAAAATATTAGGTTTACCGAAGTCGCGAAAGAAAAAGAAATCATATTAAAAGGAAATAAGCTACAAAAATTCATTTTACAAAATTTCAAAAGCGAAAGAGATCATTTGAAACTTAACTTCAAAGTTAAGAAAAATGAAAAGCTAAAAATTCCAAAGAATAAAAATCGGAAACCGAAAAATCAACAGTACTAACTATTGGCCAAACAAAAATACTCGAGCAAAACCGGAAAATCTATAGTACTTGCCATTAGCCAAACAAAAGTACTTGAGCCTCAATTTATCAAAACCACTCGAACTTAAAAAATAAACACAAAAATCAAAAATGAAAAATAAAAATCAAAAATGAAAAGTCAAAAAATGAAAAATAAAATGAAAAATCAAAATTGGTGTTATTCTGGGAAATTTGTTCTCTCCAGTGTAAATTTGAAATCATCATAAGCCATACGAAAACGCAATTTTCCCAACTTTACAAACAAAATTCTTACATGATTACAAAATTAACAATTTTCCCAGAATAATGTCGTTTAGCGTAATGCCAAATAAAGTTTATTTCCTCTCTCAAATTTGTCTGCTCCCTCTTTAGTAATTTGTCGATTAAATTTGGCTGTGGCATCTCTCGACGAAACTGGCCACCTATTTCCCACTATAATTTCATTACAACAAAATTTACATAAATTGGACTTCTCTACACATCCCAGATTCCGAAATTAATAAAAACGTTCATCCCATTATTTTGGTCACAGCTGAATTCAAAAATAGCCAGATTATATCAGCATGTGATCCAAAAGATTACATTTTAGCAAAATTTGGCATTTTCAAGTCCTTAAAAATCAAAATTAGATTGCATATCGTCTAATATTTCGTACGTGACTCAAGACAGGTTCCCTCTCATTCTTTCGTGAATCAATACTTGCTCTTTGTCAATTTTAAGATTTACTTCAGCTGCTTCCACTTCTCCTCTTGTAACAATTCATTAATGGCTAATCACTTTACCATATTAATCTACTTGCTTAGTATCCAGTCTACACTAAAATTAATTATCACTATGTCACTTCCACCTTTGAAATAAATCATCAACACTGGAGTTTCTTGAGCGTCTTTGTGATGCCCTTGGTTGCCTCCTGGTTACAGGGGTGCTGGGGCACATTAATAAAACCATTCAAAGCTACCTCAAATGTGACTGGATTCACCGTGATGCAGTCCAATGTCAGCAGGTCCCTCGGATCACAGTGACCTGTATACAAAAACATTCAGTACCTAAAGAATACATGTCAAGGGGTATTTGAACTCATGTCCAATCAGTTGCCAAACGGCATTGTCCCACCATGGGTCCCAATTCTTGAGCTTCGTGTCTTAGTCATCAATCTAAATACTTATGCATTAGTCGAGGTGAGATCTGGTAGGCATCTTAGCTTAGAAGTCGGGGAGCTTTAGTGGTTGGTGTGGAAGATGGGAATCTGTCTCGGAAAACAGCAAACAATGGAGTGACAGGAGACAAAATGTTCAAGTTCAACATATTTAAACCTAGGATAAGACAGAATGTCATCCGATTGGTGAAAAATAAACAAGTACATATCAGTCTCACTACAGCACCGCACGTCATGAATTATCTCCGTGCCTGGATCCAAACCTCTCCGTCGATGGCCAATTCTGGCAGTTGTTTCTGCAAAAATTCAAAATCATTTAATAACAATTTTAAGTCAGTTAACCCACCTTATTGATTTGGAATTATGAGGTAATTTCCAGGTGTTAGGGTGTATCTATTTAAGTTCCAACTTCTAGTCTTTGGGATCTTTTTTGGATTTGGTCACAGGATAGCGGCCGACGGGCCTTTGCCATCTGCTTTCAATTAGGGGAGGGGGTGAAAATAAGTCTCTGTCAGCTACCTTGGTCATCGTCTGGGCTGGGGCTCTGCTGCCCCCCCTCCCTTTTTTACGACTCCTGCAGCCGTCTCCTCAGGGATCCCTGTTGTCTTAAATTCCAATTCTGAAAACACTTTTTATCTGTCGCACCATATCTGCTGGCAGCTAGTTTACTCCAATTTCACTCTTTAATTTTACATTAATTTGCATATTAATCAATTTAGTATCTTGAGCTTACTAGAATTTGTAGTTTTAGAATCCCGTCAAATCTATATATTAACTCGACTTCTCATTCATGAATACTTATCTATTCATTCTATAGTTCATCTACCTTTTAACTCAAGTTTCCCCTGTTACAATATTTATTTAATTCTAGCATAAATATAACAGCTGTGCCAACTGTTTCTTCATAATTGATAGATTACAGTTAAGATTTTGCCGATTTAGTCTCGCTACAACAGCCTTCCAGAGAAGTTTATTGTTATAATTAAGCTATTGGTTTAGGGTTCTCGGATGGAGTTTAATTTCGAGATTTGTTGATCAATCAAATGTGAAATTATCTCCCACCGATGTTTTATTTTAAAATAAGAATACTACCTCCTTAGCACAATATTTTTCACAAATCACAACAATCCTTGCTCCATAAATTAATCAGATATTTAAACCTATTTTAATCTATGAGCTCGTGAATGAATACATCATTAGAGCTAAATAAACACATTAGAGAAAAAAATGTGGTCTAGCAGCTCATTAGCTGGTCTTAAAACTTAAGGTAAACATATGTTATCAAACAATATAATCATTGTCTCGACATGTCATTTTCCGCCAAATTAAACAAATCTCATTACTTTTAAGGTTGTTTAACAAAACATTTTGAGCTCTAAAGATCATACTATCGATCTCAATTAAGCTCACTAGTTTATTTATTTCACCTCACTCGCTTTTCATTTCATTCATGAATTCTATTTATATAATCAGTTGTTCCCCATTACTATCAATTTGATATTATCTCTAGTAAAAAGAGAGGGCTTAAATATATTTTCAGCCTCCCTGGTTATGCTTGGCCAGAACACAACAAGGGGGGCTCACAGCGGCCCGCTCTCCTAAATTTTGAACACCATCCCCCTTTTCTTAATCAAAGGCGTCACGTGGCACACACGGGTGCCTGCCAGAATGTGAACAAAGGTGCTTCATTTATTATCCTATACTCGATCGTTAAGTATTTCAAAAACAATTCCTTTGTTTGCCCGCGCTCCCTCTCCACTCACGAGAGCAGAATAAGGAGCGCTCACTTCACTCACAATTAGAGAGAAGAAAATAAAGAGGAAAAAGAAAAGAAAAGTTGGGGGACCCCACTCACACTCACACAAACAAACTGACAAATGGCAAACATCCGCGGAACAAATTCGAGTAGCCCATGCCCTCATCCTAGGATCAGCATTGCCCCATGGAACACTGCAAAATGCACTTAAACGTGGTTTGCGCAAATCGGTCCGCTTTGTCACGGCCGGAACTCCTCACATAGGGAGCTCTTAATTACTTCACACGAAACGGGTCGTCAAAAACTCCCGGAACTAGCTCACATAGGGTGTTCTACATGCACTTTGTAATCGCGATATATAAATAAATAAATAACATACACATTTAATTAATTCATTAATTAACTAGTAATAACACGATTAATAATTAATTAATACAATTAATTTTCTTCATATCAATTCAATCCTCTCTGGGACATTGGCATATTAAAAAATATTCATTCATTCATTCCGCTTTTCCTCACGAGGGTCGCTGAGGTGCTGGAGCCTATCCCAGCAATTTAGAATGTTCAGTCTGCCTACTATGCATGTTTTTGGAATGTGGAAGGAGTGCTAACCACTCAGCCACCGTGGCGCTATTAAAAAATAAAAATTACCTTATACTATATTGGCGCCTCACCGTCTGTCCCAAAGTGGCTTGAGTTCTCCAAATTCTGTGTCGCCTCCCCCGCTTCAAAAATCCTGCCCGACAACGCCATTTGAAGGAAAATAGTCGATTTATCCTTCTTACAGGTTGTTTTATTCTTATAAAGAACAGGAGATGATGACATAGAATTCGGAAATGAAAAAGAACAAAGAATTTACACTGAAAGACACACAGACAGAACAAAAGAGACATGGCACCGGACGAGGCGAAAGAGCAAAAGTGTCCCTCTCTCTGCTTGGAGTCTTTTTCTCCCTAACTTGGGGGAAGGGTCAGGTTGCTTGGAATGTGCATTGTGAACCCCCATCTGCTGGGCCTAGCTAATATTTTCCAGATGTGCTGCTACTCGAAGGCATACACTGTCTTATGATGGAGAATGCAATGTCCATATATGATTACTGTGAATAAATGGAAATATAATCCTTCAACAGGTTACTATTCGATTAAAAAACAATACATTTCTAAGGCCGAGCGATTCGATACGATTCGATAGTTTAAGAACGATACGGTTCGATACAGAGTGAAAACGATACGATAATAAACATTTGTTGTGTGTATTCGTACAGTATTTTAAACATATAAAAAAAGACCACATTTCTAATCGCAAAATTAAACAACAAAATTTCATACCAATGCTATGTTATATTTTTTTAATGAAAAAAAAAAAAAAAGGCTTACTATGTTACCGTCATTTTGTTGGATGGGATTGATAATAAAATAAAACTCCAGTGACAGACAACAATAAAGTGCAGTAATTCAATGGCGTACCGCACGCAGGCTATTTTTAGACCGTGACGTCGCATCGTAAAGCGGAAGTAAAGCCAAAGTGGGACATTATAGACCCGCCCTCGCATAGACCCCACGTAAAAAGTGCTACTTTTCGCCGGTAATCTTTCAAAAAGGAACATGGCGATCACGCATTGCTTTTTTGGAACTTGTAGAAACGACTCTAGACATTACGACCATGAAGGATGTTTTCTTCATACGTTCCCGGAAACCAAAAACTCGGGAGGAAAAAATGTGAAAACCGAATCAACATGCGCGGACTTTAACACCAGCTCAGCGAATCCATTCACGTTTCATATGCAGTAAACATTATATTGGGTTGGCATGGTCTTTCAGAGGACAAAGAGGTAAGCCATTTTTATATTTTTACTTTGTTTTTTTTAGCGTAACGTTGTGCCGTACTGCTTCTGTCTGACAATGAATGACCTGAAAAAACTACAATGGTATCTGACTGCCACTGTTACCGTTTCTGTTATATATATATATATATATATATATAAAAAAAAAAACTTTAGTAAGGGGGAAGTGTAAATAAATTATAGGATTAAGATGTGTTATCAATGAAAAAATTTAAAGTGTTCGTTGGCTGTCACTGAGTAGCATTTGCGACCGCTACACAAAGCTAACTAAATTACCCCCAAGAACGGTAAGAGACGTAGGACAACCAGAGGATATATAAGAAAGACAGGGCTGATGGTAAAGGATAGCTTGTTGAAACCGGAGAATGTCATTGTCAGTCGCGTCGATTAAAAAAAAGCTAAAACTATGCTTAGGTCGGCTCGTTTTTTTCCGTCTTTTTCAGCCTTCGACGCTAAAGCCATCTCTTTACTGAACATTTTTATGTTCTTCCACATCTATGCCAGTCAATTTGGCACCAGGCACATCATTTTCGGAGAGAATTGGTAGGTTTTGCGCTGTAAACATCTCCTTCGTACACGATTTCCATTCATTTCCTATTGGGGACAAATGGTGGCTTGTCCTTGCATAGCAACCGTAGCTAATGCCATGAATATTAATGAGCGGAAGTGACGTGTTGCTTGCGGTACGCCATTACTGTATTTCCTGGTGTTTTGAACACAAGAGAAGTAATTTAAGAGCGAACTTTCAACGTAAACATGTTACAAACAAAAATATTTTATGTAGCAGCTATAGAAAAAAAAGAATTAAACCTGCAATGTTATCATAAATAAATAACAAATTATGCTTTGCACTGGTATAATTGGGGGGGAATAAAAACAGCGCATTTTAGACAGACAGGTCAATAATCATTACTTTAACCTTATACACAGCAAAGTCTTTTACTTATGCCTGTGTTTCCACATTTTTTACTCCTCATCACTGTCCATATCTTTTTTGAAGGGCAGATTTTTTCTTGAGGAAGATCAACTAATCCACATGTTCATGTTTTAAGTAGATTGCGTTTTGTGGGAAAAAAATTCTCCAGAGGGTCGTGCTGCCCTTTCCACCATTGAAGTGGGTTATTTTTCAGGGTTAAAAACTCACGAAATCTGTACCGCTCCACACTTCACACTATCTCTGTCCCATGCAAACAGATCTGGCTGCCTTCCTCACTTCAAAGTCTGACTTTTGTTTTCCTTGGTGCGTTGAAAATCAATCGCTGCACGTCGCTGGCATCTGTGCTCAAACTGTCCATTGTTTTAGCATGTTGCTTCGTTGCCACTACTAGTTTCGTTTTGGGCTTTGAAGAAAAGCTACGGAGCGTGCGTTACAGTGGTTTTGTTAGCTCTCGCGTTTAGGCATGTGCCAGTATGATATTTTGACGGTACGATAACCGTGAGCAAAAATACCGCGGTTTCACGGTATCACGGTATTGCAATTATAGCTCCAAAAAATTTTGAGATGTATGGGTTAAAAAAAAAAACTTTTTTCCATTGAACAGGATTTTTTTCCCCCCAGACCATAGTTGCAAATTGGAACATGAATATATTGTTAAAATAAATAATCAATAAAAAAATATTTTAAATAAAATTAAACTAAATATAACTTATAGACTATACTCACAGCCACAGCTCAAGTTGCTCAAGATTAGAGCAAGAACAAAATAATTTCTATAAAAAAGTAAAAACACTTCTGAATAAAATTTTTTAGAAATTTATACTGCATGACTTTTTTTTTGAGGGTGGAAAAGCTTAAGTGATGTTTCGCCATTTTCAGCCACTGTGTCAACTCTAGTCTACATGATGTCATGCCTTTTTGTTAAAAAGAACATAAAGAATTCATAAGTTACTTAAAAATGTATAAGTTAGTTAAAATGTCAATATTGTTGTGGAAAGGTTTCATCTAAAAAATAAAATAAAATAAAACATTGGGAGTGAGACCTCTCCTTGATCCAGCGAACGTGGATTTGTGCTTAGGGCAAGATCATCTTTCTCAATTAGCGATCTTTGACACCATCACCTTTTCCACTTCATTCAAGCGACTCAAGCTTGTTTTCTCACTCTGCGGCTGTCACACTCAACGTAGTTGCTCTCCCAGGTAAGCCTAGGCTAACAATCATCTTTGTAAGCTTTTAGTTAGTTTTTATATTGAATTTGAAAGGAAAATGTGTGTTTTGTTTTTGGCGAACTTTTTCCATGGTGCTAATCTGTTGAAGCTACTCACGTGGAAAAATCTAATTGTACAACATTTTAAATGTATTCATTTTGTATATTACACTTACCACGATTTGAGAGCTCAATAAATTGAAGAACAGTACGCCTTATATTTGGAGTATTTGTTTTGGTTAGCTGGCTGGCTAGCCGATAGCGTCACTTTCACACACAGCAACAAACGGGAGTGGGTGAGCACTGCTGCGCCAAGCCGCTTCTGACTGCATTTTTGACACAAGAAAAATAGCGAATACCGTACTACGGTCTGACGGAAAATTTTAGTGGTTTTGAAACCGCGACGTTTTCACACCACGGTAAACCGTGAAACCGGTAACCGGCACATGCCTACTCGCGTTGTTATGACACGCCCGTGACGATCGAGTAATGACGGCGACTAGTAGCGGTTCTTCTGAGGCAACCACGACCGTGAGTTGTGCTTGTCCATATTATACCATGCATGCGGTCTCAATCTAAGTGCACTGTGTGGTGAATGACACCAGCGCAGCATGTGAAGTAAAAGTTAAATTATTATCCTGTCAAGCAATGCATTGAACTAGGCATTAGAAGCCGATTCTTGTGCTCGCGATAGCTGAATTCTATCTCTACTATCGGTTCATTGAATATTTAATGGCTAATTACTGTCGAGTTGTAAGTTTACTATCGATACAGCTGTATCTCTCACCTGTAAAACCAGATATCCTGTCGTATCGGTTTATCGTTCTCAACCTTAGTGTTAATACTTTGTACAACCCCCTTTTGCCAACAAAACAAGGTCTGGGGACTGAGATGGCCATGGGACGAGGGTCATTGTCTTGCTGAAAGACCCATTGACGACCCATCTTCAGCTTTCGGGCAACAGATTTTGATTTAAAAATGTCCTGGTATTTCAAAGCATTCATGATGCCATGCATCTCAACAAGGTTCCCAGGGCCTTTGGAAGCGAAACAGCCCCACAGCCCCAGACCCACCCCCATACTTCACAGTGGGGATGAGGTGCTTTTCAGCATGTGCATCTTTCGTGGCACGCCAGACCCACTTACAGTGTTTGTTGCCAATAAGCTCAATCTTGGTCTCATCTGACCAAAGCACACGGTCCCAGTTGAAGCCTGAAAATGGTTCACCAGACACAAAATCAAGCTCGTCCCATGGCCATCTCAGTCCCCAGACCTTGTTTTGTTGGCAAAACGGGGTTGTACAAAGTATTAACACCAGGGGTGAAGGTTGAATTTTTCTTTTTTTTCCATTAAGGTCCCATATTATTTGAATAAAAAAAAAGAAAATTATTAGAAGCTAAAAAACACATCTTAACCAGGGGTGCCAATAATAATGGAGGGCACTGTATGTTAATTACAGCTGTGATGTTTATGCAAGTGATTACTCTCAAGCTAAAAAGGGAAGATGTAATATATCGATAGCATGATCGATGTCATCCTAGATCGATTGGTCCGCCTTGAGAAGCACATCCTTATTTGACATGTAATGTCTGGGTCTGGTGGAATATATGTTTGTGTTTGATGTGTGTGGTGCAGTGCAAAGTAGCGAGATTAAAAAGATGTGTGCTACACGGTGTTCACCCACAACTGCCTGGGCGTTCTATTTAAAAGTGTAACAAATACACTACAGTGCCTATAGCATAGCTGCCAACTCTCACGCTTTGAGCGTGAGACACACACAATTGCCTGTTTTCTCACGCACACATCCAATTTCTCACGCAAAAAAAAAACAATCTGATTTTGGGCCGAGACTCGTTCGTTTCTTTTTCAAACTCTCCGATAGTAGATGGCGCTACTCGCGACTGTAACCCTATTCGCTGCATAAACATCCTAGTTGCGACAGAAGAAGACCTTCAAGAAGACAATTGTGGGAGAAACTCGAATGGAGAAAGAATCTCTGAAGAAAGTCACAATCTGAAGATCACAGACAGAGATTAGGTATGTTATAATCAGTGATATATATCGTCAATTAAGTACCCACTCTTTTAAACTTTAAATCTTGAAAGAAATTTGTTTGTGTTTGTGCGTGTGAATTTGATTTTGTGTTGTAAATGTAAACTCAGTTCCCATAACTAGCAGCAGGAGATCACCTTGTAGTATTGCCTACTGCAAGCATGCTCAAAACATCAGCTCATATACCTGTACAGGCATGAAAATCACTCACCTTTCGGCGAAAGTCGCCGTTTTGAAGTCAAAAAGGGGTGACCTACGTGAATTGTGTAGATCCGAGGAGAAAATTTTTAGGGGGGGGGGGGTGTCGTAAGTCTAATTAACTAACAATGTGTTTTATTGAAGTTGCTAAGCCTGTCTCGATATGCAATGAATCCATTTATCACAAGGTAAATAAAAATGAGGGCGGTAATTTTCACGGCTGCGTTTTATCACAGCGTACGTGCATACATTTGTGCGTGCGTGTAATTGACATATGAGACTCCAGTTGTTGTGTCCAGATGTTTATTGGTCAACAACACCCCGTAGAATTACAGTTCACACATACAAAATAAGGAAACACAACTACAGTATATTAAACACTGTAAATGTTAGCATTGCTACACTAAGACAAATGCGGAAAAAGACAACTTATGTTAGCCTGCTATAAAACATAGTCTTTTCCAAAACGCAAACTTGCGGTTAAAAGGTGACACTTCAAACATGAAAAATCGCTGGTTAACAGCATTTGCAAACGAAAAAATGACCCAAAAAAATCAATTAGTGACACCACAAGCAATGACGAAAAGTGCTTTTTGCGGCGTGTAAAGTTTTTAGCGGTTTAGCGAACGTACTTCCGGTAAACATTTCAAAATAAAGGCACGTCACGTTTGTCATAAATAACGATTTCTGGAGTTAATCCCACATACATCAGAATTAATACTATAATATGTAAATACTATAATACTACAGAATTCAGATTTTACACTAAGAATAACTTTAAAATGACACCCCTTTTTAAAAATTATGATTGGCAATTAATTATTATAATACTATTTTATATATATATATATATATAGTATTACAGTATACTATAATAATAATAATAATGCTAGACATTTTTTTTAATATGAATTGTTTTGAATAATGTTGGAACGGCGAAGTCAGTGTTCTGAATCTATTTACATTCCATTTTTTTGCACTACTAAATTCTATCAACTAAGCCTGCACAATATATCGTTTGAACATCGCCATCGCAATGTGCGCATGCAGAATAGTCACATCGCAGGACATGCAATTTCTTTTCTTTTTTTCAACATTTAAACTTTTGTTTTACTTCATCAACGCAGCAAGTGTGCAGATCCTGTATTAAACTGAGTTATAAAAATTAGGCCCGATGGTGCCATTTCTCAGAGCATCGGAATTTAAAAACAACATACATTCATGTTTTTCTGCTTCATGCTCATACAGTGCCTCACTCTCCCTCCTGCTAGGCAGCGCGACCAAACTGTTTTTCTTGGTCAAAAGTGCAGCTGTCCCGAACGGAGCTATTCAAGTTATTTGGTTAAACTTTTGTCGTTTTAATATCGCAATATAATATCGCAAACTCCCCCAAAATCGCAATGATAGTTTTTTCCCAATATCGTTCAGGCCTACTATCAGCATTTGACCTCAGTGTTTATGTGTGATTAATTATTGTTATTTACATGTTTATTTGTACTTAAATAAAGAATTTGAGTGTTCCAAAATGTTTTTGTGAATTAATAAGCGTCAGCAAAAATGTCATTGCTAAATTTGTAAAAAAAAAATATATATATATATATATATATATATATATATATATATATACTGGACTGTCTCAGGAAATTAGAATACACAATATTCTAATTTTTTGAGACAGTCCTGTGTATATATACAGGACTGTCTCAGGAAATTAGAATACACAATATTCTAATTTGCTGAGACAGTCAGGAAATTAGAATATTGTGTATTCTAATTTCCTGAGACAGTCCTGTATATATACACAGGACTGTCTCAAAAAATTAGAATATTGTGTATTCTAATTTCCTGAGACAGTCCGGTATATATTAGTCGACTAATTGTAACAATAGTCGGCTGACTGAGCGGGACAAAATTAATCGTTTGGGACAGCCCTACCGGAACATATTTCCCCCACACCATTCTCACCTTTTTAATATCTGACCCATTTCATGCCTGCATGTAGCATTGTTTATTTATTATTAGGCCGTGTTCACACTTTGCGCTTTTTCCCAGAAAAAAACGCTGCCTCCTGAGCCTACTGAGCGCCTTTTGAGCGAGTATTCTAAACGGGATTCTATCTTAAAAGTCACCATACATAACGGTTAGTAACGGTGGTCAACCCAACAGGCTAATGTAGTCCATCATTAGCATTTTATGTATTAAATTTGTTTAATAAAATGCTACTGGTATTAGCTTTGACATTTGAGGTAGAGGAGGAGGCTCCTGAACCAGCAAGGCGCCGTTAATGGATGCATGACATCCTCCGCAAAAGGGAGTCGCAGGGGCTTTCAATAACCTGGTCCGGGATCATTTGTGACTCATGTCCTATAACTGTGTAGTGTGAAATGGCAATGGCCAGTTATCCGACTGAGACTAATGCCCCACAAACCACCAGAAAGCAGGGCACAACACGGATAAAACGCCAAATTAATTCTAATTCCCTGATATTTGAGCCACCAACTTGTGTGCCTGCGTGCGGAGCAAAATTTTGGTCAACCCCAACAAAATCTCACTCCAAGGTTTTTCTAAAAGCTCGCAGCTCTGTCTGTTATAGTGAAACATGGCGGAGGTCCAATGATGTTTTGGAGTTGTTTTGCTGGCACTGGGTGCCTCGACTGTGTGCAAGGAGTGAGAATTATGGAGACTATCAAAATGTTGTGGGTCGGAATGTAGGGCGTAGTGTCAGAAAACTGGGTCTACATCAGAGGTCGTGGGTGTTCTAACAGGACATTGACCCAAAACATACCTCAAATAGCACCAAGAAATGGTTAGAGACAAAGCACTGGAGAATTCTGAGGTGGCCATTGATGAGTCTACATCTAAATCATATTTAACACTATATGGAGAGATCTCAAAATTGCTGTTGCAAGAAGGCACCCTTCAAATCTGAGAGACCTGGACAAAAGTGGTCCAAAATTCCATCTGAGAGGTGCACGAAACTTGATGATGGTTACTGGAAGCCATTGTTTTCTGTTATTTCTTCTAAGGCACGGGGTCTCCAAACTAGTAGGGCTGCAGTGGGTGCAGGATTTCAGTCCAACAAAACAAGTTGACCCATTTTCACCAATCTGGTGTTTTGCAAGGGTAATCGTTAACCCTTTAATGCTTGCAATATGAAGCAATTGTCAGAGAATCACAAAATTTGAAAAATAAGGTCTTAATGAAACATTTTTTTCAAAATTGTAAAAAAGAAAAAAAAAATGTGTAAAAAGCGCTCCAATATCTATAACCCTTGCTAAATCCTGTTTGTTTGTTTTTTTTTTTCTCATGGAACCTGCAGATGCATGAGTTGACTTGCATCCTTTTTTTTTTTTTTTTTTTTTTTTTTTTTTTGAGGAAAAATATTTCAAAATTCTGAATTAAGTCTCAAAATCACGAAATTCTAAGTGTATAAAATGTGATACATTTGGCAAGAAGGGGTTAACCTCAATTGGTTAAACTGTGTGTGCTCGATCAGGAACAAAAACCAGGACCCACAGCTGCCCTGTAGGACCAATTTGGAGACCCCTGTTCTAAGGGATGCGCAACCAAATATTGAGTTGAGGGTGCCAACAATTTCGTCCACCCCATTTTTTGCATTCTGTATAAAACTGTACATTTTGGCTTTTCTGTTTTTTTGTGTTTTTGTAATGCACATCCAAGAAATAAACACATTCATACTGAAAACAATTGTAATTGCATTAATTTCTGTGAGAAATGCTGCATTTTCTGGAAAAATTCCAGGAGTGCCAATAATTTCATCCATGTTTGTACATATTTATATACAGTATATCTCATTAGGCTCATAGCTACATTGCTTGAATATTTCACTGGTTTTGGAAAACAAGAAAAAGAATGTCTAAAAACAAATGAATATATTTGATATTGGTTTGGGATTCTAAATAATGTTGTGATTGGCCAAGGATATAAGCAAAACGGCAGATGATGCTGAATTGAAAGGAGCATAAAGTTAGCAGACATCACAATTTGGCCATAAAAGGACTTGCAAACATACAGTGAGGAGCAGAAGTATTTGCACCCCTTGTGATTTTGCAAGTTAACCCACTTAGAAAATGTGTAGAGGTCTGAAATTTCAATGATGGATTTCCACTTATAGAGACTAATTACAGAGGTCAGACACTTTCTGTAGTTCTTCACCAGGTTTTTACATTTGGAAGCGTGGATTTTGGCCCATTCCTCCACACAAATCTTCTGTTGATCTGTCAGGTTACAGGGCTGTCGTTGAGAAGCAGTGTAGAAAGATTCAGTTCCATCCAAAGATTTTGAGGCCTGGAGGCCACTCCCAAAACCTTGATATGCTTTTTACGCAGCCACTCCTTGGTCAGCTTGGCTGTGTGCTTCGGATCATTGTCATGTTGGAAGATCCAGCCACGACTCTTCTTCAAGTCTCTGACTAGGGGAAGGAGGTTGTGGCTCAAAATGCGACGACACATTTACCAATTCATCTGCTTTATACAGTACAGTCGTCCTGTCCCCTTAGCCGAAAAGACGGCCCAAAGCATGAGGTTTCCACCCACATACTTCACAGTAGAGTTGTGCTCATCCTTTTTCATCCACACACACGACGGGTAAAGTTTGAACTTTGGTCTCATCTGACCACACGACTGTCCCATGACCCCTCTGCATCATTTAGATGGTCCCTGGCAAACTTCAGACAGGCCTTTACATGTACTGGCTTCAACGGGAACCTTCTGAGCAATACGTTATTTTAAACCATTGCACCGTAGTGTTCTTCTGACAGTAGCCTTTGAAACTGTGCATCCAGCTCTCTTCAGGTCATTGACCAGCTCTTGCTGTGTAGTTCTAGACTGAGCCCTCACTTTTCTCATCATGGGTGATGCCCCACAAGGAGAGATTTTACATGAAGCCCCATTCTGAGGTAGATTAGCCTTTTCCATTTTCTAACAATTGCTGCAACTGTGGATTTATTCTCACCAAACTGCTTTCCAATTTTTCCAACTTTGTGGAGCTCAACAATTTTTTCTTTGGTGTCTTTCAAAAGTTCTCTGGTCTTGCCCATGGTAGCAGTTGGACTATGAATGACTATGGGTGCACAGGTGACAATATTGAGCTCAAGCAGGTGGTGTGGGTGGGTTGGAGGTTACTCATAGGGTAAAGGTGGACTTTATTTAAGGTAGACTGACAACTCTTTGTCATAATTATTGCTGAAGGGTACAAATTAGGGCTGTCAAACGATTAAAATTTTTAATCGAGTTAATTACAGCTTAAAAATTAATTAATCGTAATTAATTGCAATTAATCGCAATTCAAACCAGCTATAAAATATGCCATTTTTCTGTAAATTATATATATATATTGTGTAAAATAAATTGTTGGAATGGAAAGGAAAGACAAGACACAAGATGGATATATACATTCAACATACAGTACATAAGGACTGTAGTGGGCATTTCACTCTACTGTCATTTGAATCTGTCTATGCTGTCCTCACTCCGAAGCGTCTACTTTTTGCAAAGCTAGTGAACGACGCCTTAATAATCAGACTTCTTCCTTTTTCATCTGATTTATTAATAAAATGGCCTCAAACCATTGTCCTCTTTAGACCGTAGTAAAACTACAAAAAAAAAAAAAAAGTACACAAGCATTGCATTAGCAACAACGTTAGCTTAGCACACTATACAGGTTCACCAAACATAAGCAAAAAGCGTCTCATACAAAAAATATAACATTTCTCTTACTAACATAATATGTACATTCTTTACAACAACCATACTTACGGACAAATCTTGTCCAAGGATCATATAAGCACAACATTACCCCGTAGGCGTCAGCCCGAGACGTCGTGCAGCCATATTGAACTGGCAAGAAAGCAATAAACCATGTCGCAAAGCGACCACAAGAGTTCACTGTTAGACAGCACAAAAAACCTTGCTATAAAACTTACCAAAAGGCGGAATACTGTCTGAGCGGGACATGTGCGTTAATTGCGTCAAAAATTTTAACGTGATTAATTAAAAAAATTAATTACCGCGCGTTAACGCGATAATTTTGACAGCCCTAGTACAAATACTTACAAACCCCAATAAATTATAAATAAATTAATTTTTAAAAATCCTACAATGTTATTTCTAGATTTCTTTTTAGATTGTGTCTCTGTGAGTGGAAATGCATCTATGATAGAAATTTCAGACCTCTACCTATTTTCTAAGTGGGTGAATTTGCAAAATCACAAGGGGTGCAAACACTTCTGCTCCTCACTGCATGTATATGATATGAATGAATATTCGTGGTCACAATAATTAAACTTCCACTGTCATATAGCGTTGAGCAAGTCTGACATTTGTTTTTATCATGTTCATAAACAGTTCAAATAAGGAATTGGACAAATGCAAATGTTGATTTTACAAGTTTTATTATTTATATACAGTATTCAATATATATATACATACAAACTCACACATTGGCCATTTTGTTACGCATACCTGTCCAACTGCTCGATAACGTAAATTTTATCATCGACCAATTACATGGCAGAAACTCATGACACAAAGACATGGTCTGCCGCTGTTCAAACGGAGCACCAGAATGGGGATTTTCAAACACAACCATCTGTAGGGTTTCATAGAATGGTCCAAAAAAGGGAAAACATCCAGTGAGTGACATTCTGCCAAAATGCCATGCTGATGTCAGAGGAGAATGGCCAGACTGGTCGGTGCTGATTCTCTTCTGCTATTTGAGCCTCTTTTCTTTCAGTCTTGACGTGTTCTGTATAACAAGTAGTTATTTGAACGACTGTTGGCTTTCCATCAGCTCCAACGTCTTCACTAGCAAGCACCTTCCTTCAGGCACAAAAGTGTTATATAGCCACGGCATGAAGTTACATAAAGAAAGATTCCCATCTTTTATCATAAAAAAAGTTTCTACTCTTTTTCGTTCTTTAGTTAAGAGCAATTGAACTTCATAAACAACATTGTTGGTCGTGAATAAGGTCACCCTGTTGTACTTGGAGTACTTGCAAAAAGGTTAGGAATTTATGTAAGACATTCCATTCGGATAAAAAGAAAAAAAAAGGACAATCTTGAATGTAATTTGAATAGTAGTATAATCTCATGTATCATATGCAACATGTGGCATGATTTTTATGTATTGGGCCTTGATACTGACTGCAAAAGAAAAGCATTATAACTTCAATCTGTGATGTTTTCATACCTTGATACGATGGTGATGCATTGCCAGTCAATGTATAAAATCTGTGGTTTGATCATCCAAAGGTCTCATGCCAATAAAATGCAATTGTTTCCACCTTTTTCTAAATAACATACTGGAAGTCAATTAAATTTTACGAAAGAATTGACTTTTGGGGGTTCCAGATTTGTTTTTTTTGTTTTTTTTGAACAGTAAAACTCAGCCAAAATTTGACGGCCCTTTGTACAACATAATATTAAATCCACTTGCTCTGTCAAAATTCCACTCATTTTGAACTGTGCTTTGAAATTTAAAATGGTTGATCAGAGATTGATTCAAAAAAGCGAGTCCTTTTGGTACGATGTTCCTACTGCCGTTTTTTTAGATTGCGGGGGGCGACTTTAACAACAGCTTTTTGCCAAAAGAATTGTCCGGTTTTAGTTAACCAGTGCTCTTCTATTGGAAGTTGATCATTTTATGCCACATAGCATTCAACAGAATAGGAAATCAATTCACTGAAAAAAATGGAAGGCACAAGGAATATGGGGGGTAGCTTATTTTCTTGACAAAAATGGAATATACTACAGTGTGAGTGAGGTGTTTTGTGTTGAATTTCATCTTCAGTGTTCTAATTAAATGATGATGAGAGCCATTCTGTTACAAAATGGTGATTTGTATGATGTTAACAAGGTTATCAGGCTGTTTTTAATTCAGGAATTGTTCCCCAGTCCATTAAGATGAAACTATTGTTCCCCAGTCCAATAAGATGAAACTACAGTCTTGGGTGGACATTCAACAATCTTTCATTTCCTATCCCACCCAAATGTAAAGAAATATATTTTAAAGTCCTAAACGCCATTTACCACACACACAAAAAATAACTAATTTGGAGTCAAATTGTTGTGTTTTTTGTGAAAATGACATTGAACATTAGTTTTCTTAGTGTGACTTTCTGGAGGGATAAGCGGAGCTGGCTTCTGTCAATTTCAGCTTAATCATTCAAATTCAACGTTTACAGTGGAGTCAGTTCATCAAGTTTGGAATTTATGAAGAGGATAACAACTTGGTACAATGGCACCTCTACTTATGAACATACATACATTCCGTATGTATGTTCAGGTTTTCAGGTTACACGTTACGAAACGCCTCGATGGGAAAATGTTGCCTCTTGTTACGAAAGAAATTTCAGGATCCAAAAGGCAAAAATACTGGAAACAGAACGTAACATACATCTTGGCTATTGGCTGTTGCCTAGCATCTTCCTGGCATCCAATTGGCTAAGAGGAACCTCCACTGTATGTGTGTTCCAGAGTCCTCTTTATTTACCCCTGGTGTTCTGACAGCTTTACATGAGTGTATTAACTTTTATTCTTTTTTACAGTATGCACAACTCTGATTTTAACTTTATTGTGCAATAATCCAATTGTAACATGTTTAGATGCATTTTATACTTTATAATTAATATTGTTTATTGATTATGTCATAATTTTGGGGGGCTTGGAAGGGATTACAGCATATGCGTGGAAACCGCATCTCTACTTACTGAATTTTCAGTTTACGGAACTACTTCCAGAACCAATTCATTTTGGAAGTACTGTAGATGTGTGTATGTGTTCTTAAATGTCATTTTTTACTGGGAGAACGGTCCATTCATTGGCAGATATTTTAAAGCAAAACCTTGTTGTCTTCTGTGGAGAAGTTGCTCAATATGTTAGGGCTTCTGCCCCTCCCTCCTGAGACCTGGCCCCCCCAGGCAGGGGTTTATTTGTTTATAGGCTGGATGCCAGACGGACAGAGCCGCCGCAGCAATCGCAATCAGCGACTTTATAAAGCCAGTCAGTTCATCTGGCCTCTTTGGGATTCCCAGCTCACTGTCTGTGCACCCCACACTCTTACCTGAGCCTCGTCGGCCTGCCGCGGTCATCTTAAATAAACACTTCACATATCTCTAGCTACAGTGTCGTGTGTTTGCTCTGGGATCCCTCCACTCACCCACACTAATGAAAAAAAAAAGCACTCAACCTACGGCAATCTCATTATCTGAAATGGTCAACATTTACGTTGTGAAATTAATATTGGAATTTGGTACAGCTTGTTGTCGTCTTTTTTTCTACAAAATGTCAAGAGTTTATGTTTGTTTGAACATATCAGTCCTTGTTTATTAAATCATGTCACCGCTTTGTTGTAGTTAAGTTGACTATCATGGCATTTTAGTCAACTACAAATATACTAAAATAAAATCTGGGTTAGGTTATACATTTAAAAAAAAAAAGTACCTCAACATAATGCATTTAAATTAATGGGTACTAGCAGCCATTGATACAGGTTTTCCTGTTTAAAGTAGATTTTTCATTTTCACAGTTTAAAGCAGTTCCTAGGCATCTTAATGGTTTTTGTTAACACCAAACCCATCTGAAATCAGGTTGCTGTTTTTTTTTTTTTTACAGGGGAAGGCCTGTAGAGGCACCACTCATGAAGTAGTAGTAGTTGTTGATCTTGTTTATCTACTTCTTCTGAAATCTAACTTTGAAGCCAATTCTGTAATTTATGAACCGATCGTCTTGAAACTTGTATGTATCGATTCTAGGAGCTCAATTGATTTGATTTTTAAAACATTTTTTATCAGGGCTGATTATTTGCAGACTTGTGCAATTGGTTAGCAGTTAGCCAATAGAGGGCAGGCACAGTCTTCAGCCTGTATTGTGCTATGGCACACTGGTGCTTGTTTTAGGTGGTGGCCAGTCCTGTCTTATACTAATGGACATATTCATTTAAGATTTATTTATAAAGTGAAGTCGTTGAGAAATGATCAAACATTTGCAATGCTGACCTAATACCAAAAAGCTGAGTAAAACAAGCACAATGCAAGCGGAAGACTGCGATGGGACAGTAATCAAAATTTTAAAAGGCATTACAGGTGTACCTCAACCTACGAACGCTTCCGTATATATGTTCAGATTATGAAAGATACTTCATACTGTAAAAGATAAATACTCTGTGTTTTCTGCTTTTAAAAGATCCTGCTGCCGTATTGGTTATAATCTTTCCCATCATGCTTCAAGAACACGATTCCGCTTTCCTATTAGTGAGAATCTTTCCCATTATGCTTCAGAAACACGATTCTGCTCTCCTATTGGCCCATTGTTAATGACCTTTCAATTTGGGTGTCGCGGTATGACGGGGTTGTTGTAGCGGGTTCAACGTCTTTGCCAAAAGAGCACAAAACTTTCCTTTTTTGTCTCACAAAGAACATTTTCAAGCCCACACACAGTTCGCTCTGTGAGTAGCACATGAAAGCACAAGTCTCTTCCATTTTTTTGGGGGGTCTTGCGACAGAGAGTGAGAGAGGCACCATCTTGAAACAGAAGGAAGTCATCAGAGCAGTAACACCTTTGAAGAGCGTGGCTATCAATTCATGAGCTGGAGATACTTCTCTGCTGAATTAAGGAAAGGGAAAGTGCTGGAGACACAATCACCGAGACATTTTGCCATTTGACATTTGCCATTTTCAATCTCGTGAAAAAAAGAGGACATCGACTCACTCGAAAAGTAAGGTATTTTGTCTTTTTTTTTTTTTTCAAATGTGTTTAGCTCTTGTTCTATATATATATATATATATATATATATATATATATAACATTTTTTTTTTTTGAGAGATAGGAATATTATTTTTGTTGTGCTTTCACTAAACGATACTTATGTTTGTTGTGAAGGAGAAGCTTATGCCAATAAACGGTGCGCCTGTGTCCACTCGCCTTTACTGTAAAACATATACAGTGGGGAGAACAAGTATTTGATACACTGCCAAAACCCATTGGCAGTGTATCAAATACTTGTTCTCCCCACTGTATCTGGACATATCTTACCCAAAATAAAATAAGAGACACATAATTGCCACTAAAAGAAAGAAAACTTACCGAAATATGTGTGGAGCACAAATAGCAATTTGCATTGCATTGTGAATACAGCATGAACGTCTCACAACTACTAATTCTCCCACGTTTAGAAGACATAACATGAGTATGGAACGGCGCTGCCCCCAAGCGGCCGGTGGCATTCCCTTCACTCTTAATGTCCATAAACGGCCTCATTGTAATGTTTGAGGCAATATGCCAGCGGGTGCGTTAATTGCGTCAAATATTTTAACGTGATTAATTTAAAAAATAAATTAACGCCCGTTAACGCGATAATTTTGACAGCCCTAATATATATATATGTATGTGTATATCTATATGGCGGAAAACACAAGACTGAAAAAGCAGTTTCTGCTCTTGCACTCCTCTTTCACAGAC
Source organism: Corythoichthys intestinalis (assembly GCF_030265065.1). NCBI lineage: Eukaryota > Metazoa > Chordata > Actinopteri > Syngnathiformes > Syngnathidae > Corythoichthys > Corythoichthys intestinalis. Next base: position 4,094,202 of record NC_080415.1, read on the forward strand.
ACTGCTGTATTTTAAGCCAAAAGAACTGTTGTGTTTGATAGAACAATACGTCTATATGCTGCCCTGGCAGATTCATGGCGCATTAAGCCCCCGGACTATTTTTAATTTGTCCGTTTTACCCTGGAAACCCCCGTTTACAGACGTCGCGCAACCGCTTTTGTTTCAAGCCAGCCATAAAACGAAGGTAATAAATTATATTTATTATTCAACGTGTCTGTCATTTTTAGCTTAGAAATCATTAATTGATGTCTAATATTTAGTTTAAAAAAAAAAAAAAAAAAAGACGTTAAAAAATTATTCGCCCTCATATTTTAAACTTTTAAACAAATGACGTCACAATGAAAAAAATGGCGTCTGTAAAAAAGTCACGGATATTTACCTAATATCTATCGCTTAATTGTATTTTTTTTTTGTTACTTTCGCATTTTCTCTGATATGTTAGATGATAAATAATCGATCCAAACAAAGAAAAATTTAAGAAAAAAAAATGTTTGAAAGGGTATAAAAAAAGAAAAAGACAATCTCGACCACTACTTGATGTCTGCGATTTCTGCATCGCGACCCTTGTTACATTACCATGTTTCACCCATAAAATCCCCCCAAAACCCGGCTGTGGCCATCCACAGCTGTGTCTTGACACTCGGTGATACATACTACTTGGAGTTTTTGGATCGAAACAAGGTAGGTACACGATAATATCTCGTTAAAGTCATGGCGTCTGCAATTCTGCTCTCGCGTGCTCTCACCTCCAGATAGCTTTTTTAAAAACTTTTTTTTTTTTTAATGCCCTCCTGTTTTGGGGGTCTCAGAGCGGAACTTCAAGTCACCTGAGTGTTTTCTGCCATATGTATATACAGTGCTGCTCAAAAGTTTGTGAACCCCCTCAACATTTTGGAATTTTCTATTATTTCAACCTGATTTCCTAATCAATCAATTCAGTAGTTTTTTTTTGTTTTTTTAACAGTTGTGTTGTCGAGACTAAATTAAAAAGAGTCTTCATCAACTGATGTAGGTGCAAAATTGAACTGTTTGGTCACAACCAAAACCGCCATGTCTGGCGAAAAGTCAACACTGCATACCACCAAAAGAACCTTCTCCCAACAGTGAAGCATGGAGGTGGGAATGTCAAGATCTGGGCTTGCTTTTCATCCTCAGGACCTGGACAACTCCACATAGTCCAGGGAATCATGAATTCTGAGGAATATTGTCAAATCCTAGAACATAACCTGACGCCATCTGTTTTGAAGTTAAAGCTTGGCAGAAGGTGGATCATGCAACATGATAATGATCCAAAGCATTCCAGCAATACAACCAAGGAATGGCTGAAAAAGAAGAAGATTCGTGTTCTGGACTGGCCCAGTCAAAGTCCTGACCTAAATCCCATTGAAATGCTGTGGCGGGACCTGAAGCGAGCAGTTCATGCCAGACGCCCATCAAACCTCTCTCAACTGACTGCGTTCTGCAAGGAAGAATGGGCAAAAATCCCCCAAAGTAGATGTGAGAGGCTGATTAGTCACTACAGAAACCGTTTGGTTGAGGTAATCTCTGCAAAAGGAGGCGCAATATCCTATTAACTGAAGGGGTTCACATACTTTTGCACACATGATATCTGAGTTTTTCTTAAATCAACCACTTTTGTTAAATAAAGAATGACAATATAACTATTTCTTTTGTTTCAGTCCATTATTTGGAATGTCAGTATTGTGGATTTGGGTATAACTTAACATTTAATAAGGTTATTTTAGTTTTTTTTTTACAAAAAATCTGACCATCGCTGTGGGGTTCACAAACTTTCGAGCAGCACTGTATATTCCTATTATAAAATCTAGTGGGGCATCCAAGTAGTGGTTGGAACAAATTAGGCGATTTACATGTAAAATGTGGCTCAAGATACAAACAAATCATGATACGACAGCAACTCTGGAACTAATTCATTTCGTATGTCGAGGTACCACTGTATATGACTTTCAAGGCACATATGTGAACTTGGAAATATAAGTTTCCAGCACTTGAATTGCATCAACAAAACAATACAATTGCATTGACTGAAATGGCTGTTGGTGTGTTTATGACCATCAACCACAGTTTGACTCAATGGTGCTATGAAAGTGAATTTAAAAGGATAGCAGGACAACGATCCACCCAAAAAAGTGACAGAAAAGGCATAGTAAAGCCTAATTAGTCTTCCTTTCTCAGCTGCCCTGGCCCCGCCCAGTTAAAAAAGAACATATTCAAATAGATGTCACATCCAGAATGAATTGTTTAAAAAAAAAAAAGATTTCAGTGCCAAATGTCTACATTCACAGTGGAGTCATGTTCATTTTTGACACAGTCACCATTTCATAGCACCTTTAAGTAAGGCCTCTGTTAAACTTTTACCTCACATTTTACTTCAGAAAATATGGGTATAACATTAAGAAAGGACATAAGAATCTTTGAGGTGGATCAGTCACAAGCGGCAAATGTAGTGACGGGTGTTCCAGGATTTTTCTTGGTAGACTGTGCGATCATCTGTGGATAGATAATAAGGAAAGTAAGAGTTTACTTCTTTAGGGTTTTGTGCATGTGGTGTAGTCATTATTGGCACACTACATTATTTAGCAGAAGTCTCAGAAACAAGTTAAAAAATATGAGCTTGATCATGGTGATTATCGTACTGTATATAATAGCGCTGGGACTCAAAACAAATTTTAAAAATCAGGCTCAGAGAATCAATGCGTATACATCCATAGCATGTCAAGTTTTTGGCTACTCTACCCACCTCTTCACAGAAGTTTGACCAGCTACTGCAAACATTCGATTGACAGCGCACAAATTGCGTGTGAGAGCACACAGTACAGCGGTACCCCAAGATACAAAAGCTTCATGACACAAAATTTTCATTTGACGAAGTTTTTCAAAGCTTTGTTCGTTTCATATTACAAAAAATGACCCATCATAAGAAAGATCATACGTACTGTAATAGATTATTCCCGCTCGTAGCAATGCAATAATGTAACGTTGTCTATCTTATTATTCCAATGAGCAGACAAGGCGTGAAAATCATGCTCAAAAATAAAAAATGAAAACACATCTTTGTATATAATGTCCTGTAGCCCCATTTTGTAATCCCATTGCACGCTGGGTAATGTTCCAACTCCTAACAGCACAACTATGTTTGACAACTACGTTTGAACTGTAAAACAAAGCTATGACCTCGAGTACTCATGTGATATAAGCCTAGTTACCCTTAAGCACCACGAGGGGGGCGACAAAACTTACAACAGGCAATCAGAGGACGTGACAGAAAATTGTAATGTTGAGTTTTTAGAAATGCTGTCAGTTAAAGCGTTACTACGGCATTAACGCAAACCCCCTTTGACGTCATCATTTTTTTAAACATACGATGAATTATGGCCCCATCCAACCCCCGTAGTTTCAACTTCATGACAATGCGCTCTCTGGTCCGAGTTGGGCCAGTGAGCCACATGAAACACAGTGATACCTCGACATACACACACAATCTTTTCGACATCCCACGTAAAATTTGACTCGCCATTTGTTTCTACATGCGACGACATGCTCGGAATACGACGTGTTATGACAGCGCTGCAGTTTGTTTCCCTGAAAGACGGACGACCGGTAAATTTTCATGTGAGAGAAATCAACATGGGTTCCAAGAAGGTTAGTGCAGGTGGTGAAAAAAAGGACAAAGGTGATGCTTTCCATTGAAATGAGGATGGAAATTACAGAAAAATATGAGCGTGGTACGCGCGTCCGTGGACTGGCCCGACAATACGGCCGTAGAATGTCCACGATCTCGACGGTCCTCCTCCGACCTCCATTCGCCAGTTATAAATTAAGGTGACAATTATTATAGTGGTTACATCGCCAAAGAAATCGCAAACTTCGTCAGGTTTTTAATCATTTATTCCAGAACTTGTGGAACACAACACACCAACAACACAAGACATCAAAAGAGAGGGTAAAATCCCGACCTCACCTATCTCACTGTCATGTCAGCCATGCGGTGCGTTCAGGTACAGCATGCAAAACACATCCGCCGCATTAGAACCCGATTCATTACATTATTACAGGAATTATTATTATTATTATTATTATATTATTTCGATTTTTAGTTTGAATTTATTTGTTTTGCTATATGTAATTGCCATTTGCAATAGTACCAGCAGTATTTATTAAGGATTTAGTGAAGGTTTTCGGCCCTTGGAACAAATTAATGGAATTATAAAGTATTCTTATGGAAAAATCCGGCTCGACTTACAAACAAGGTCCTGGAACGAATTTACTTTGTATGTAGAGGTACCACTGTACTGGTTTTCAGATGAAACTTAATTTTGGCGTTTTATGGCGGAAATGGGCAACTTTGAGGTGGCGTGATGAGCGTGAACCCGCCCGGCAACTCGGCGCTATCCTTTAAGGTAATTTTGGATGAAAATATAGGGACGAACCTCCTGGTGCCATACACAGCTCCCGAGATGCACAACATGCGGCAAAAAGCACAAGAAGAAGCGGAGTGAAATCCCTGTGTCGGGCGAAGTGTAACTTTGGCGCTTTTTGTCTCAAAATGAGGCAGATTGTCACATTTATTTGTCATCTACTGAGCTGCAATGCAAAGGTGTTTGGCAGTGCTCCACTTGCGGGTAAAAGTTGTTGAAATTTCACTGGAAGGTTTTAGAGGTCTGTAGCGGGCTTTGGGTGCTCTAATAGCAGGTGAAAATGGTCCTGCAAGTTTTTGACAAGATAGAGCACCCCATTTTAGGGTAAAAAATGTAAAAGAAAAAAAGGTTAAAATTCCAGGCGGATATTTTTGAGGCTTTGTAGTGGGCTGTTGTCGCTATCAAAGCTTGTAAAAATGCTGTTAAGTCCTGCCAAAAATGGGCCCTGAGGTCTTGTTGCTGAAATCCTCGCGTAAGACAAGATAAAACAAGGTTGAGGCTACGATGTGCGCAGCCAATCAGTACACAGAATAATGCCACCCATACTGGCGGACTCGTCATGTCGGTCATAGTAGGGGCGGCTTTGATAGTGCTTATTAATTTTGTCATGTGTCAACCAGGAACCAATTGTGCGCCTTGGATGAGTGCTCGTGGGTATGTACAAAGCCCGTGAGTCATGTACGTACACTATGTTTTGCTGCAAAACATTCTCTCTCACGGCTCAAAATGAAACGATGCATTTTTTTCATTTTAATTTTTTTATGGATACTTTTGAAATCCCCCGCGAATAACAAACAGCAAATTTCGAAGCGCGAATTGGCGAGAGATCTCTACAGTATATATTAGTTAGATATATTATATGAGGGTTTAAATTGGTTTGAAACTAATTACTGACAATAATATCGCAAATCGGATATGAATTGAGACACCATATTGCCAACTGAAATTTCTCTACCACAGGCCTAGTCCTTTATTTAGTGCACGAATTGGGAATATGTAGTTCAAATATGGCTGAATTAGCTGAAATAATAATAATAGTAATAAATCGTAATCATTTGATTCAAATGTTTCTCCTTTTTTAATTCTTTAAGTTTTAAAGAATCTACACTAGTGAAAACATACAGTTGATTTCAACATGATTCAACCCCACTGCAGTATTGTGACAAGTATAACATAACAAGGACTTAAGAACTACTGCTGTCTAGAAAAAGCATTGCTGCTTGTTTAATGTTTGCAAAAAGGCACTTGGACACTCCACAGACGTTTTGGCAAAATGTCTTGCGTTCTGATGAAACCAAAGTTGAATTTTTTAGGAGTAACACACAACGTCATGTGTGGAGGAAAAATGGAACAGCTCACCAACAACAACACCTCATCCCCACAGTGAAGCATGATGGAGTGAGCATCATGATTTGGGGCAGTTTTGCTGCCTCAGGGCATGGACAACTTGAAATCATTAATGGAAGAATGAATTCCAAAGTTTATCAAGATGTTTTGCAGACAGTTGAAGCTAAAAAGAGGATGGATGCTGCAACAAGACAACGATCCAAAACACAGAAGTAAATCAACTTCAGAATGGTTCCATAAGAACAGAATACACATTCTGAAGTGGCCAAGTCAGGTCCAGATTTGAACCCCATTGAGATGCTGTGGCATGACCTAAGGACAGTGATTCATGCCAGACATCCCAGAAATCTGACTGAACTACAGCACTTTTGTAGAGAAAAATGGGCCAAGATTAGTATTGACCAATGTGCCAGACTGATCTGCAGCTACAGGAAGCATCTGGTTGAAGTTATTGCTGCCGAAGGGGGGGCACAAAATATTAAATGTGATGGTTCACTTACTTATTTTCCCCCTTCTGTCATTATTTAAGTACTATCCTCATTAAAATAGGAAAGCTGTAAATGTTTGGGTGGTTTCAGTTAAAGCAGACACTGTTTTTTCATCCGTGTGGTTTTGACAAAGATCAGATCACATGTGATGGTGATTTTATGCAGAAATGTGAGAAATTCCAAAAAGGTTCAGATACTTTTTCATACCACTGAATATGATCGCGACTAATGTTGTTTGCCGATATTGTCGTGTTCTACATTGATTTTATTCTAAAAGAGGATTCATTTTATGTTTGTATGAAACGTGAGAAAACAGGGTAGGGGTAGGAGGAGGTTTGAAATCCTCTTTCCAAGTAATGGAGTATGAAATATGTTAAATACCTAAAGTTGGTCCCCTTCTAGTGACTTCTGGATCTCCTGCAGCACTTCTGTAAGTAAACAAATAATCAGTCAGGGACATTGGGAAAGAACTTTCTACAACAACAATGGCCACACCCACTTACATGCCTGTCGGGTGGGCAAGACAGGAAAACAAAATAAGCTACTCTGTATTGTAGGTATACAGTATTTCCCAGTTAGTGCCACTGATACTTTTATATGTGCCAAATCTTCAAGAATGTGCCAATTTTATTCTGTAATAAACCAACAAAACTAAATACGTCACGGCTGATCACTGAAATCTACCTTCAATTTTTCGTGAATCATCATCACTATCCAGCCTTATTGGCCACAGTGAATTCAACATTTAACAAGGATGGCAATACTTTTTACAAAGTGTCAGGTAGTTTTGAATAGTGTTTTTCCAATAATAAATATCAAAACTAGATTTTCTGTTTAACATTCATTAGTAGAACATTTACATTAAAGTGAAGAACTGCAAAAAAAAAAAAAAAAAAAAAGTTGAGAACAGGGCAAACATTTTTTCACATCATTGACTTACTCTCATCGTTCAGCAAAGCATGCTCCATAACACGTCGAGCTGAATTGTCTGAAACAAACAGATAAATGAGTCCAACAACCATACAAAGCCACGAACAACAACCAAAATTGTCATATGAATATTTAAACAGGAAGATTAGTTGTCAGAAAGGCATATGCATATGTCTTTGTTTTACCTGAATCCCCAACTTCTTTGCTGGCTTGTCTAAAGTATGGTTTATAAAAAAAAAAAAAAGAAGAAAAAAAAAAAAAAGAAGCAGAAGACAATCATTCATGTAATAAAACTTTAAAATGAAATAAGCATGTCAACCTTAGCGGTGTTAAAGATCCATCTGGCATTGACGTGCTTTGAATTGAGGGATCTGGAAGCACCACCAGAGAGCAAGGCTCTACGAGGAAGCGGCTGGACAGCGAGAAGCGTTCAAACTCAGATGGAGAGATCAAGTAGAAGCCTGAGGACAGTCGGAACATTTGCACAAATTGCATCAAGAAATGGAAGGTTTTTAATGCAACCACAATAAATACATACAGTACATATCCAACCAGAAATTTTTATAGAAAAATAATAATTATGTATAAATAAATAATAATTCTCCATCCATCATCTACTGCTTGATCCGGGGTTGGGTTGTGGGGGCAGCAGCTTTAGTAGGGAAGCCCAGACTTCCCTCTGCCCAGCCACTTCAACCAGCTCCTCCTGTGGGATTCCAAGGTGTTTCCAGGCCAGCCGAGAGACTACAGCCTCTTTCACACACGTGAAATACCGGGAAAATCGCGGGATTTAAACGGGTAGCCCTTACGCGTGAAACCAATTTCCCGGGTCGACTGACACAGAGATTACATGGACATTTCTCGGGTCCCGTCTCCGTATAATGTCCGGGACTTTCCCGGGAAGCTTTGTGCGTGAAAGCAGGCGTTTAATTCCCGGGTCACAGCACGCTGGCTGATGCCGTAATTATCATGGCGGGCCGATCCTCACTTCCTCTCTCTTCACAGTAAGACGAAAAGCAGTAAACAAACATCACAATTATCAACATAGCAGGCTGGAAACATCTAAATTAAACTGAAAACATAACGAAATTAAATCGCTACGGGATTGTAGCACCGAGAAAGAGACTCCATTGTCCATCTTTGGAAATGTGTGGTTTATTTTGTTGCCGATGTTAGGGTCCGCTACTGTGGTGACGAGGTTGCACTTCAAAGCGGAAAACAACGGTGGGAAGCGTTTAAAGGTTTATTAAATACAAACAAAAATACACACGATCGCGAAAAAAGGGAGAATAACATAATGGGTCCGTTACAGTAAGTTGACGTGGATCAATAATACTAACCTAAGTAAGCGGTTAGGCAGGAAGCCGATAAGACAACAAAAAAACAAGCCAGTGGGATTCTTCCTTCCACCGGCAGCTTTCAGGCTGGCTCTCCAGCGATTAGAAGCCACCGGATGAAATACCAGCACAATGTAGGGGATTTCAAAACAAGATTGTCGAATGGCGCCCAGCAAGTTAATATCACAACACCCTTCTCTTCGATCACCCGGGCTTGAATACAGTGGGCAACACAGGACAAGTCTGTGAAAGTGTCCAACCCCTGTCATTCTAGGGACATCTCTAAATGAGTGAAATCAATGACCCGAGTTAATCCCGCGTCAACTTACGTGAGAATTTCCCTGGATATATGTGTGAAAAGGGCTATAGTCTCTCCAGCGTATCCTGGGTCGTCCCCAGGGCCTCCCGCCAGTGGGACATCTGAACCAGCTTCCCAAGCCACCTCAACTGTCTCTTCTCAACGTGGAGTAGTAGCGGCTCTACACAGAGGCCCTCCCGGATGATTGAACTTCTCACCCTAATAATTCTCCCTGTCTGACAGTAAATCAAGACTGTGCCTTTCCTCAAAACTCAAACGGCTTTGCGGTGGTACTCCGGCGGTACTCCACCTCGTAATTAGGACGACCAAAATTATTTCTAATTGGGCCATTCCAGAATTGAAGGATATTTTACATCGCACCCAGGAATGTTTAATAATCCGTGTGAAAAATATTGCATTATGCAGTTTCTAATAGATATGATACAGATAGTCCCCGAGTTACGTTCCCATGCTGGCGACGTAACCTGAATTAAGCGTAAATCAGAATTAACTTTTTAAGTACCTCTAAAAAAACAAATCACAAAATAACTATCCAAAAACATTTATTATATGTCATTATACTGTCTTCGCCAAGACGTTGAAGCGAGCAAAGCTCCGAAATGACAATGTCAGACGTCCGTGTGGTTAGCTGATTTAATTCAGCTGTTCATGACATCAACACTTGCAGAATGAAACTAAAATTAACCTGAAATGAAATGAGTTCCAGCCGCCATTAAAATTTGCGTTTATACCTAGCCGATGATACAGCAATAACAATCCACACAAACGATTAGCATGTATCAGTTAGCGTCCACACATCATCAAAAACAATCACATCACACTCGCCCCAAGTATTTGACCACAATTGAAAACACACTATCAACAGTACAAAAGGGGTTATCATAGACTTCATGAAGATATTGACGGGTAACATTCGCCAGACACTGAGCCACGCTTTCAAGTAGAGGGCCGTCCTACACTCCACTTCAGTCGGTCGCATTTATTCAACACATGCAGGGATCCAACGCCGGTTTTAGGTTGAAAAAATATGAAAGCTGTACCGCATACAAACAGGAAGGATTGTCTCAGGAGAGTTGTGTTCGAGGGTTCAAGGTAATTATTATATTTTTCGTACCATGCATGCATTTTGAAACTTTGTGAAAAAAATTAATGGAAGAAATTCACCACTACAGCATTGGCGTCATAATTGGCAATACTTTGGTAAAATAAATGCTAACTGCCCATCATTTTTGCTTTTAACCCTGAATGGAGATTGTATTGCATCCATATCTATAAAGAATTCAGGGATTTAAGCATTTATTCCCCAAAATTTCAACATAAAAAGCTCTTATAAGGCGGCGCCACAGTGGCTTAAAGACCAGCAGCATGTTCTACATATTTACGTAAAATAAATGCTAACTGCCCGTTTTTTTGTTTTTAACCAGGAATCAAGACTGTTTACGTCCATATCCATAAAGAATTCAGGGATTTAAGCAATTACAAGAATTTTCAACGTAAAAAGCTCTTTGTGTTTCTACTCGGTCAGCTTTGACGGAGATAGGCCCCCTATTAATCTGCCCCAAAACCTGTGTCCAGTCAATATCATTATGAAGTCTATGGCGTTATATATAGGTGTTGCCTCTGTGGATGCTTCACAAGCAACAAATGTGCGTGCAGGCTTGCAGCTGTAATCCTTTCCCCTTTCTCTCTTTGCGCTCTGCCTTGCGTGTGCGCTCTTCTTTGTGTGCGCAAATACGGTTTCATGTGTACATACGTTCTTACTCGCGTGTTGAAGTAGTACCTGCTCTATGCTTCCTGCGCCAAAATAAACGCAAGCTTCAAAAAACAACGTGTAGCTGGCGGACAGTTGTGTACCGATGTATTAACCATTCCACACCGCGAAAGAAAGTAGTTCTTGCCCATTATATGGTATTGTTTTTACTCAGATTTACTATAATGTGGGTTAGGGCATTCAACTGTTGCGATTGATCACACATTAAGTATTCCTGTTTGATAGGAGCCCACCAATTTTCCCGTTGCGCCTTCTCTATCAGGACCGGAAAAGTGTGCACATTTTTGTATTTATTCCCTTGGATTTTTGAAGCCAAATGCAACACAGAACTCCCACATCTCGTGCTCTTTCGGCTGATCGAATTTGGTGGGGAATGTAAAGTGGAAAGTCATAAAAAATCGTCAACATTTTTAGAGCCTTGCAAAGGCGCAACATGTGTACGAGCGTAACGACCCTATCAAAATTAGCGGAAATGCGGTGACGTCACGTGAAAAACCTCAATAGAGGATGAAAATGTTTACCTTGCCCATGTTTTGTGAAGACACACGAAGCAATGCCGCTTACATCTTCTTTGCGGATACACGGGTAGCGCACCTGCAGCTTCACTCCGGGTAGCGATATGACATGCAGGTCACCTTGATTCGTCAGAACCACCAAGTCGCTCTCGCTATAATCCTCCGATCGACTGCTGCCAAACCAGGCCACGCTGACTCGCCGTACTCTAGAGCCATCCATAGCTGTTAGCTTCAGCTTGGTCTTTGCATTCACCTTCGGAAGGGCGAACACCTGGACAAAAGCACCTATGCTCAGGTGATGTAAACTAAAGGGAAAGCCAATAGCTATTATACAGTGCCTTGCAAAAGTATTCGGCCCCCTTGAACCTTGAAAGGTTGCAACCTTTCGCCACATTTCAGGCTTCAAACATAAAGATATAAAATTTTATTTTTTTGTCAAGAATCAACAACAAGTGGGACACAATCGTGAAGTGGAACAAAATTTATTGGATAATTTAAACTTTTTTAACAAATAAAAAACTGAAAAGTGGGGCGTGCAATATTATTCGGCCCCCTTGCGTTAATACTTTGTAGCGCCACCTTTTGCTCCAATTACAGCTGCAAGTCGCTTGGGGTATGTTTCTATCAGTTTTGCACATCGAGAGACTGACATTCTTGCCCATTCTTCCTTGCAAAACAGCTCGAGCTCAGTGAGGTTGGATGGAGAGTGTTTGTGAACAGCAGTCTTCAGCTCTTTCCACAGATTCTCGATTGGATTCAGGTCTGGACTTTGACTTGGCTATTCTAACACCTGGATACGTTTATTTTTGAACCATTCCATTGTAGATTTGGCTTTATGCTTTGGATCATTGTCCTGTTGGAAGATAAATCTCCGTCCCAGTCTCAGGTCTTGTGCAGATACCAACAGGTTTTCTTCCAGAATGTTCCTGTATTTGGCTGCATCCATCTTCCTGTCAATTTTAACCATCTTCCCTGTCCCTGCTGAAGAAAAGCAGGCCCAAACCATGATGCTGCCACCACCATGTTTGACAGTGGGGATGGTGTGTTCAGGGTGATGAGCTGTGTTGCTTTTACGCCAAACATATCGTTTTGCATTGTGGCCAAAAAGTTCAATTTTGGTTTCATCTGACCAGAGCACCTTCTTCCACATGTTTGGTGTGTCTCCCAGGTGGCTTGTGGCAAACTTTAAACGAGACTTTTTATGGATATCTTTGAGAAATGGCTTTCTTCTTGCCACTCTTCCATAAAGGCCAGATTTGTGCAGTGTACGACTGATTGTTGTCCTATGGACAGACTCTCCCACCTCAGCTGTAGATCTCTGCAGTTCATCCAGAGTGATCATGGGCCTCTTGGCTGCATCTCTGATCAGTTTTCTCCTTGTTTGAGAAGAAAGTTTGGAAGGACGGCCGGGTCTTGTTAGATTTGCAGTGGTCTGATGCTCCTTCCATTTCAATATGATGGCTTGCACAGTGCTCCTTGAGATGTTTAAAGCTTGGGAAATCTTTTTGTATCCAAATCCGGCTTTAAACTTCCCCACAACAGTATCTCGGACCTGCCTGGTGTGTTCCTTGGTTTTCATAATGCTCTCTGCACTTTAAACAGAACCCTGAGACTATCACAGAGCAGGTGCATTTATACGGAGACAGGTGGATTCTATTTATCATCATCGGTCATATAGGACAACATTGGATCATTCAGAGATCCTCACTGAACTTCTGGAGTGAGTTTGCTGCACTGAAAGTAAAGGGGCCGAATAATATTGCACGCCCCACTTTTCAGTTTTTTATTTGTTAAAAAAGTTTAAATTATCCAATAAATGTTGTTCCACTTCACGATTGTGTCCCACTTGTTGTCGATTCTTGACAAAAAAATTAAATTTCATATCTTTATGTTTGAAGCCTGAAATGTGGCGAAAGGTTGCAAGATTCAAGGGGGCCAAATACTTTTGCAAGGCACTGTAAATGACCTTCATCCTTGGCTGCTCAAAGTATTTTAAATATCCAAATCCCAAATGTCTTGTACATCTGAGAAACGACAAAACAATCATTCAACTACAAAAAAAAAAAAAAAGGGTACATCTAATTAGCGCAGCCACTGCTGCGACGACGGTTGTAATCACGCTTATAAACACTATTACACTTCAATAGAGTGTGAAGAAATATAATTTTATATGATCATATAAATAAATTTGAATTTGAAATCCATTCTTTGCCGTCTTTGTCTGTCTTCAGGCTTGTTCGCAAAGTCCCTGTACTCCTTTCTGTAAACATTTGAACCCTCCTGCTCAAAAAATATAACAACAGCGACGTGGGAATGTATTGTTTATACTTTATTTCTCCACCATGTATAGATGGGCGGAAATTAGGCCTGTCGCGATAACAAATTTTAGTGTGCGATAATTATTCTCATAAATTATTGCGATATGCGATATTATTGCGCCCCCCCAATTTTTTTTAACCAATTTACAATAACACCGTGCGAATACAGTATATATTAATAGATCAAGTACACCCATTTAAACACGATAAATATTTACTCTTAAATTCAAATATACTTTTTAAGAAATCACAACTAAAAACAATAGACCCTGCCTCTTAAGTAAAAAACAACAATATTGATACCGCACAGAAACACAGAATAAATAAAATGTGTTTAAAAAAAAAAAATTTGCACTTAATAACTTAAGCATTTAGGAAAATGAAAACATTTCCACTCATAGCTTCTGCAATGGTGTTCCATAGGGATGCAACGATACAGTTAAGTCATGGTTCGGTACGAATTTTGATACGGGGGACACGATTTTCGATCCGATTCAATACATTTAATGCTATGTAAAAAAAAAAAAAAAAAAATTGTTTTTTTTTTTTTTTTTTGCTAACAAGCAAAAATTAAATTGCCATCATATGAACATGCATTTTATTGCATAATATTTACGTGCTTACTTCTTACTGATATGAAAAAAATTTGTATAAAAGGGCTGAGAACATTCTTTACTGTTTGTAAAGTGAGGCAGGGCACACCGTTGATTGCTACAGCTCTCTTAGCAGCTAGGTTTACTACATCAGCAAGACATCCTATTTATGGTCCGAATCCATCTGTGTCACGTGCTGAATTAACAATATTTGCAACATTATCTATAGTCACTGGTATGGATTGATTTGGCCTTCTTAACCTCATGTGACAAATGACAGTTTAGAATTCATCGATGTAGTATATGGACTACATGTCCCATAATCACTCTGGGCTCACGTAGCCAATGGCATGGAACGTAGCACATCTAGTTTGCCATTTCATGATATCTAGTGTGTGCGCGCAACCGCGCATTAAAAAAGTTAGCAAGCGCCGCTGAAGTCACGTCTGCTCATTACTACACAACACCAGCATATGACGGCTTTCATAAACAGGACGAGTTTGAAGCACAGCGCTCGTAATTTCATTCAGCTGTTCGTTGTCAAAGTGAGGTTATTCGTAGCAGCCAAGTCGGTAACAATGTTTTGGCGGACTTCGTTGTAAATATCCAGCGTTGTGCTGAAAAATAGCCGCCCCGCGTGAAATGTCACTCCTAAAGGGAGCGCTCACACGTCAACAACACCGGCGCGCCATAGATGGTCCACAGTCACTCCGGAGCACTGACACGGCCGGTATACGTCGAACAATAGGATACAATGGGAACGATTGGCTCTGGCGCTAGTTTTTGCCGGACCTGGAACGAAGATGCATTTTGCGCAGTTGGTAACGAACTTTTAACAGCACGTCTGCCGCACGCGCGCACACACGTGCACGCGAGGCGATAAATCGCAGCAGAAAAATTACCGCCTTCATTTTTATATATCGCGCGATAAATGGAATTATTGCATATTGCGACCGGCTTAGCGGAAATTTCCCGTAATGAGTGACAGAATCCCCTTACGGGGTTAAATTAAGGTGCTGACACAAGCCTGCCAATTTGAATAGGTATCATAAAGTGCATGATTGAGGGAGGTCAGGACTGATTCTTCCCGAACGCATCGTGCTACACCCGAGAACTAAGGTTCAGGTCGACCAGCTTTTAATTGTTCATTTATGACTACCGGTAGATGTATTTAGCTTAGGTGTATTTTTTTGCTTTCTTTTTTAAAGGAGCAATATGTAAGACTGGTGGCCAAAGCCAGGTAAGCGCTTCGCAATGGAGACTCATGCTGCGTTATCTTAACAATGTTGCGTTTCATTTAAACAAGACAGACACATTAACGATAGCAATGATCACATGAACATACACCATGTGTAGTCTACAACCATTCTCTATTACATACCAAAATTTTAAATGTCTACATTACGCCTTCAAACATAAAAAGATAATCATTTTTAACACGAGAGAGAAGTTTGGAAATTTTTTTTTTTTTAAGTTTTACAGCTTCCTGTTGTCTAGCACTGTCAATGGCAGACCATGAGTTAACAAGAAAGTGACCCTAAAATACTACAAAACTAACACGGCGTCACCTGTATATGCCCCAAAATCAACAGGAAATGATCCAAAATTTATAGGAAGTGTCTGCTGCTGTCTTCCAAAGTCCTCTATTTCACTTTTGCAACTAGTTTAGAATGCTGCTGCTTGATTTTTAACAGTTACATCCAGATTAGGGGTATAATATAATACGATGTGCGATAAAAAGCTCACGATAACGATGTTCTCACGATATGGCGATACAACGATTATCGATACACTGGTCAGGAAATTCAATCTATTTGAACTGGGAGGGTGGCAGCGAATTAACCCCTCCCACTTCATACTGGCCCCTCCCACTTCTCTTGCAGTCAGTGGCAGCCAATGACAGGCAACAAGGTCATTCACCTGTTGATTTTCAGTCACTTCTGTTGATTTTGGGGCATTTCGGGGTCAAGTGGCCCCTCCCACTTCTCTTGCAGTAAGTGGCAGCCAATGACAGGCAACAAGGTCATTCACCTGTTGATTTTCAGTCACTTCTGTTGATTTGGGGGCATTTCGGGGTCAAGTCGTGTTTATTTTGGGGTATTTTATGGGCCAATTCCTGTTGATTTTGGGTTACAGAACAGGAAGTTACCAAGGAATGAATAGGCAGTGACTCAAACTCAAATGGAAGTGACCTGTAAATACCCAAAAAATCGGAAGGAGTGACTGCGAATGCTCTGGTTTTGAACGAACACCATCCCGGCCGGATTGGGCGTCGAGCGCCGTCAATGGCAGCCACAGAGTTAACTGAGACACTATTATGGTGGAAGATTTCGGTAGCAACTTGTTGGTTCCTTATTATTAGTATTATTTTGAAACATTTGACAGGTTTTTAAAACAATATCTCGATTCTTGGCAAGAGCGAATCGATAACCTTTAGGGATGCAAAGTATCATGATATATCACCATTTTGACATTTTGTCACACCCCTAATCCAGATGTGAACATACAACCCCTAGCAAAAGCATGGAATCACCAGTTTGGGACGAGCACTCACTCAGACATTTTATCATGTACAACAAAGTCAGATAGAAAACTTGAAAAAATAATGAAATAGTTCAAAAGTGCAACTCTATAGCATTCAGAATCACTAAAAGAAATGAATAAAAAACATTACGTTGGTCAGTAAATGTTACGTTCATAGAGCAAGTGCAGGGAAATATATATGGAATATACACTGCTAGAACTTTTGTTTGGTGGTGTTCCAGTGAGATTCACAAAGATGACTGCCTGAAGAAAACATCAAAATTGCCTCAATCCTTAATGATACGGGGCCACATGTCAGGCAAAGGCACTAGGGAAATGGCTGTGGTTAAATCTTCAATAAATGCACAAGTTTACATTGAAATTTTAGACAGCTTTCTTATCCCCTCAATTGAAAATATGTCATTTTCGAAGATGACAATGCATCGTGTCACAGAGCTATAACTGTTAAAGCATTCCTTGGAGAAAGACTCATCCAGTCAATGTCATAGCCAGCAAATAGCCCAGATCTCAACCCTATTGAAAACCTGTGGTGGAAATTGAAAAAAAATGGTCCACAGCAAGGCTCCGACCTGCAAGGATGATCTGGCAACTGCAATCAAAGAGAGTTGGCCCCAAATTGATATAGAATACTCATCACATCCATGCCTCAGAGACTGCAAGCTGTCATAAAAGCCAGAGGTGGTGCTACTAAATACTAGAGATGTGTTTTGATTGTTTTTTTCTTTGTTTGTTTCTCATGATTCCATTTTTTTCCCCTCAGAATGATTCCATATATATTCCCTGCACTTGCTCTATAAGAGTAACATTTACTGATCATCACAATGTTTTTTATTCATTTCTTTTAGTGTTTCTGAATGCGAAAGAGTTGCACTTTTGAACTACCGTAATTTCCCGAATATAAGGCGCACCCGTGTATAACGCGCACCCCAAATTTACTTGTAAAATCTAGGGAAAATTGTTGTACCCGTGTAAAACGCGCACCCTAATTTTAGCACCAATAAATAGAAGAATACAAGAAAACAGAGCTCGTGTACAGATACACAAATGTAATTTTACTGACTGGTTAAACACAGCACAAGCATAGCACATTGGTAGTTCAAAACATTACCATAAACTGACAATATATACGGTAATAATATGATCTGATAACTTCTTCAACTTACCAGAATCCAGGAGAAAACAAAACAGATGTGACTTTTCTTCTACAGTAAAGGCTGCTGTATAACTTGCTTGTTTCATCATGATGAATAAATGTTTCTTCCATAGATTGATACGGTAAAATAAAAGTCAGAATTTAAGTCAGACATAGGAAAGAGCGCATCGCTGTAGACTAACAAGAGGAACAGGAAGTCTGTGTTGTGTTACGTTTGTTATGGTCCGAGTTGCGGAGCTGCAATAAACGTTGACTCAAATGAGTTCAAGAAACTAAATTCTGTGCTTTATGAAGAGTGAAAAAAGCTGAATTTAACACAGACGAAATCATTCGACCGATCAGAGTGAAGTATTACCGAAACAGAATGGTGACGTCACGTACCGTAATGGTCGGCAACGGATCGCCGCATACGTTTCTTCAACACAACCTGGCCGTGTCAATAAAACAAAAATTGGTCTTTATATTCATATAATATATATATATATATATATATTTCTGTCTCCATCCCTGTACCCGTGTATAATGCGCAGCATAATTTTACAAGTTGATTTTGGGGGGGGGGGGGGGGAGTGTGCGCTATATTCGGGAAATGACGGTATTTCATTATTTTTTCAAGCTTTTTATCTGACTTTGTTCTACATGATAAAATGTCTGAGTGAGTGCTCGTCCCAAACTGGTGATTTCATACTTTTTGCTCGGGGTCGTATTACCTCCGTGCTATCGTCACTCTACTGGCTTCCAGTTCATTTTAGAATTGCTTTTAAACTTGTACTGTTTGTATTCTATTCTAATTCTATTAACGGCCAGGCTCCTTCCTAGTTGTCGGCCATTTTAACCTCCTGTAACTCCTGCAGGGCTCTTGGTTCTTTCGGAAAGCTTCGTCTGAAAGTTTTAAAGTCGAGACTTAAACAGTGAGGTAATGGATCTTTTGCAGTTGTGGAATAGCCTGCCGCCTGACATCTGCAACATCACTCATCTAGGCCTTTTTAAATCTACATAGACCCACTTTTTTAGACTAGCATTTTCTACCGGCTTATCAGAGTTTCAATGCGTTTTATTTGTTGCAATGATTTTTAGCGCGATGCATTGGGTTTTTTTCTCTCTCTCAATTTTATTGTAAAGTACTTTCCTGCCTATCTTTTATCATGTACTATAGTTTGGTTTGTTGAAAAGGAGTTTGAGGATCTCTCAGGTTTTTGTAAAGGGCCATACAAAGAAATTTTATTTGCCATTAATAACGATAAATGTCACTTATCAGTGTTAGGACTGAAGGACTGGGTGTGAACGCTCATCTTCCAGTGCCATTGATATCTCGTTCGTTCATTCGTCTCTCCTGGTCAAAATGAAATGGACGTCGAGAGTCATCAATGGCAGCCAGTGAGTTAACTTATTTGGTCGAAAATAAACTACCGTAGTCCGACCCATGTGAGATCCAATTACCTTGGATGTGGCCTGCAAACCAAAATGAGTTTGACACCCCTGCTCTAGGAGAGGGCAAAAAAATACTCTGCTTCTTTTAGAACTTTACCAAGGGCAGAAAAATATATTAAACTAAATTGTATTGAATTATTTTATTCTACCTGTAAATATAGGGCCAGTAGCTATTCTTTGTGTTTCAGTGTGATCCTCACCTTGAACTGTTCCTCAGATATAACAACAAGGTGATGGGACCCATGCATATCAGGCGAACGCGCAAGGTCATGAGCTACTTCCAGTGGCTCAGGAAGAGGTACACCGTGACCATCCAATACGACAAGGCCAACAACAGGGGCACGGTGCATGAGCTGGATTTCCTTTGCTGCGGAAAAAAAAACAGATAAAGAACGCAGAGATTAGACCCTCCAGAATTTTTTTGATATTGGTACTGCAACTGATAACTACATTTCAGCTGAGTAAATTCGTCGACCAATTGCTACAAAGTTTCTGCTTATCTGGGTGCTATAGTTGTTATAAATTGCCTCAAGTGCATGACAAACGTTTTCCCTTTCAAAGATGAAAAAAATGCATCATTGGTTGCATAAAAAATAACAGCATACAAACATTAAACAGCATTAAAACCTGGGTATCAAATTAATAATCAGTGTAGATTAGGGCTGCTCATTATATCAATCACCTACCATGCGATCGCAACGCTAGTGTGGGTAGATCACGGCATCAAAAAAAAAAAGGCTCATTTATGTGGGATGGCATGGCTCAGTAGTAGAGTAGTTGTCCCCCAACCCAGAGGTTGTGGGTTCGATTCTCTGCCCTGATGAATTCGTCTAAGTATCCTTGAGCAAGATACTGAACCCCACATTGCTCCTGGTGCTGCGTCACCAGTAGACAGATGGCAATGTAGTGTAAAGTGCTTTGAGCAACTTGAAAGGTGGAAAAGCGCTATACACCACCATTTTTTTTGTTTGTTTTGTTGCGCAGTATTGCTATTGACCTTTAAAGGTGCTAAACGACGCTTTACACAAAAGAGTTGAATTATAGTCATTTGCATATCATCCATCTAATCGCTTGATTTATACTATATTAAAGGGGAAATTTCATTGAAAATATATAATATAAACAATCAATATCTATGCAATCTTCCATAATCCAAACCTGTTTTGAAATAATATAGCGACATAGTTGTTTTATAGGCATTTATTTATCAGACTAATTTCATTTGTCACAGACAATGAAAATTCAAATGGTGCAATCGGGTATTCTCGGCAATTTTCGGCGATGACATCATGTGGAAAGTGTGTATATTTATATGCGTTACTGTGTGAGCTTTCCGCCACACAATGCCAAATTATTGCGTTGTCTGTGGATCCAAGAGTGTTACAAACAAAGATTTAGCGATATCAACAAAAAAATTTCCAAAAGAGGATCCACTCCAACGGGTATGGGTGAGATTTGTGGAGCAATTTTCGAGAAGCTGGACCAGGGACTGTCGTGTGTTCACGACATTTCAAAGACGAGTGTTTTGAAATTCCTTGTGGTGCAATCCTAGAAAGTAAAAAGGACTCTGTAATGGTTACGTAAGCTTTTGGACTTCCAACGTTGAGTAAAAGGCCTAGTCCAGCCCCAAATGTCAAGCCAGGCTGGGAGGCAGGTACGGTAAGCCCCATTTAAAAAGGTGTTCCATCCATTTCAGAGTTTCCAAGAAAAAGAAACTGGACGCTGTGCCGATGGCGAGAAAAAATGTCCGGGTTATAAAATCCCGTCCCCGGCCTTCCCCACACAGAGAGCGCCGAGACGCCAACACGAGACAAGTCTGAAATTGTCCAACCAGAGTACATCTCCCCATGCCTGAAAGCCACAACATGGTTAAATCGCACGTCACATTACACAGGAATTTAGCGGAATACTCTGAATAAAAGTCTGAAAAAAAACAACTGGAGACAAAATGAGACTCCGGCATCATAAAGTCGAAATCACGTACGTCGCATACGACCACTATTTTCGTGATCTTATTTGTGACCTAGTTGCCATTGTTACAAAAGTAAGTAGGAAAAGAAAAAGTTTACTTCTTATTAGGGCTTTCAAAATTATCGCGTTAACGGGCGGTAATTAATTTTTTAAATTAATCATGTTAAAATATTTGACGCAATTAACGCACATGCCCCGCTCAAACAGATTAAAATGACAGCACAGTGTCATGGCCACCTGTTACATGTGGTTTTTGGTGTTTTGTCACCCTCTGCTGGCGCTTGGGTGCGACTGATTTTATTGGTTTAAGCACCATGAGCATTGCGTAATTATTGACATCAACAATGGCGAGCTACTAGTTTATGTTTTGATTGAAAATTTTACAAATTTTATTAAAACGAAAACATTAAGAGGGGTTTTAATATAAAATTTCTATAACTTGTACTAACATTTATCTTTTAAGAACAACAACTCTTTCTATCCATGGATCGCTTTAACAGAATGTTAATGTCATCTTGTTGATTTATTGTTATAATAAACAAATACAGTACTTATGTACAGAATGTTGAATGTATATATCCGTCTTGTGTCTTATCTTTCCATTCCAACAATAATTCACAGAAAAATGGCATATTTTATAAATGATTTGAATTGCGATTAATTACGATTAATTAATTTTTAAGCTGTGATTAACTCGATTATAAATTTTAATCGTTTGACAGCCCTACTTCTTATCTATAAATTTGTACGTATATTGAGTGTTTAAAATTTTCTTTCATAATCGACGTGCTTTTGAAAAAAATAGATCAGCTCACAAAATCGGCTTTTTTGTTAAATTGGTAAGGCCTTCGGCCTTTGAAAACCCCTCATCGCTTGACTTCTAATAATGACTTTTCCCTTGTAATATTACATAAAATTACGCAACAATATGATTTTTTTTTCATAATATTATGTAAAGATATTAGGGCTGTCAAAATTATCGCGTTAACAGGCAGTAATTAATTTTTTAAATTAATCAAGTTAAAATATTTGACGCAATTAACGCACATGCCTCCCTCAAACAGATTCAAATGACAGCACAGTGCATTGCCAACTTGTTACTTGTGTTTTTTGGAGTTTTGCTGCCCTCTGCTAGCGCTTGGGTGCGACTGGTTTTATGGGCTTAAGCACCCATGAGCATTATGTAATTATTGACATCAACAATGGCGGGCTACTAGTTTATTTTTTGATTGAACATTTTACAAATGTTATTAAAACGAAAACATTGAGGGGTTTTAATATAAAATTTCTATAACTTGTACTAACATTCATCTTTTAAGAACTACAAGTCTTTCTATCCATGGATCGCTTTAACAGAATGTTAATAATGTTAATGCCATCTTGTTGATTTATTGTTATAATAAACAAATACAGTACTTATGTACCGTATGTTGAATGTATATATCCATCTTGTGTCTTATCTTTCCATTCCAACAATAATTTACAGAAAAATATGGCATATTTTATAGATGGTTTGAATTGCGATTAACTACGATTAATTACGATTAATTAATTCTTAATTTGTAATTAATTCGATTAAAAATTTTAATCGTTTGACAGCCCTAAAAGATATGTAATATTAAAACTTTAATCTCCTACTATTATGACTTTATTCTTGGAATCCTTTTTTTTTTTTCTTTCTTTGATTGGCTACTTCCTCATCGTTGCTGATATCCATCACAGAAAGATAAACCCAAGTCATCATTTTGTGGCGTAAACATTTATTGCACTAAATTATTTGGTCAAAATGGCGACATTCCATCGTGCCAGACACGGTTGCTAGCCGCCGCATGTCGCGCTATAAGTTTTTTTTTTTTTTTATCAACGATGACGATAACGAAAATATTTCGTCGATGAACAATTATATTGTGACGATGATGAGACGATAACAATCTAAAAACATGTGTACAAATAACGCGTGTGCAAAACGAGACGAATGGCCAGTTTTCGTCTGACGAGACGACAATGCGCGTTTGTTTCTGACATATGATCACAATGTGTGACATTTTCTTATTGTATGTGTAGTTGACCTGCATTGTAGCAGTGTTTCGTTGTGTCACTCATGTGACGTGCTGCGGCCTCAACTCACCGGTGTCCTTACAATGTGTTTGAAAAACATGGTAAGATTTGTTTTCTATATTGGCAAGGGAGAACACGTCAGATGCTGCATGGTAAGTTTTGTTTTCTTATCTTGGCCAGATATGCAATGTTGCTTTAGCCTTTAAATATCTGTGCTGAGTGATCATCACACACTATATATAACCCGTAGCCTTAGCATAGCATTCACATTAGCATTAGAAATGAATGTCTATGTCTATGCAATCTTATTCATTATTTATTTATGGTGGGGATTGGGGGGGGGGGGGGGGGGGGGGGGACTGGGGACACGATACCTTTATCCTGCTCTGCACCAAGCACTTTTAATGGGTACTGACTATGTAGTGTTGTTGGAACTCCCATCAGAATTTCGTTGTTATCCTGACAATGACAAATAAACTCAATCTGGAATTAGTGTGGTGAGCGTCCTCCTTTTTTTAAAGTTTAAAAAAATATTTTTTTTACATACAGTTCGTGGCTGGTGGGTATAATTAATTGAAAATAATGTACTGCTTTCCTGCGTGAGAGTGTGTTCTTGTAGATGCTAAAATATGTGCTCGTCGGTCAATGTTCATTTGAAATTGTTGGAAACCTTCTATATGTTTAGTTTTGGATAAGCCTTTCAATTTTAGAGACAAAAACAGTTTGAGTAATCGTCGACTAAAACTAAAATATGACTAAGTCTAATAAGTATTGCCAAAAACAACACTGCCCAGCAACGCGGGATGACAGTGGGGCAAATAAGTATTTAGTCAACCACTAATTGTGCAAGTTCTCGCACTTGAAAATATTAGAGAGGCCTGTAATTGTCAACATGGGTAAACCTCAACCATGAGAGACAGAATGTGGGGGGAAAAAAGAAAATCACATTGTTTGATTTTTTAAAAAATTATTTGCAAATCATGGTGGAAAATAAGTATTTGGTCAATACCAAAAATTCACCTCAATACTTTGTTATGTACCCTTTGTTGGCAATAACGGAGGCCAAACGTTTTCTGTAACTCTTCACAAGCTTTTCACACACTGTTGCTGGTATTTTGGCCCATTCCTCCATGCAGATCTCCTCTAGAGCAGTGATGTTTTGGGGCTGTCGTTGGGCAACACGGACTTTCAACTCCCTCCACAGATTTTGTATGGGGTTGAGATCTGGAGACTGGCTAGGCCACTCCAGGACCTTGAAATGCTTCTTACGAAGCCACTCCTTTGTTGCCCTGGCTGTGTTTTGGGGATCATTGTCATGCTGAAAGACCCAGCCACGTCTCATCTTCAATGCCCTTGCTGATGGAAGATTTTCACTCAAAATCTCTCGATACATGGTCCCATTCATTCTTTTCTTTACACACATCAGTCGTCCTGGTCCCTTTGCAGAAAAACAGCCCTAAAGCATGATGTTTCCACCCCCATGCTTCACACTGGGTACGGTGCAATTCAGTATTCTTTTTCCTCCAAAAAAACCAAAACCAAAAAGTTCTATTTTGGTTTCATCTGACCATAACACATTCTCCCAGTCCTCTACAGGATCATCCAAATGCTCTCTAGCGAACCGCAGACGGGCCTGGACGTGTACTTTCTTCAGCAGGGGGACACGTCTGGCAGTGCAGGATTTGAGTCCCTGGCGGCGCATTGTGTTACTGATAGTAGCCTTTGTTACTGTGGTCCTAGCTCTCTGTAGGTCATTCACTAGGTCCCCCCGTGTGGTTCTGGGATTTTTGCTCACCGTTCTTGTTATCATTTTGACGCCACGGGGTGAGGAGGGAGTTGAAACTCCGTGTTGCCCAACGACAGCCCCAAAACATCACTGCTCTAGAGGAGATCTGCATGGAGGCATGGGCCAAAATACCAGCAAAAGTGTGTGAAAAGCTTGTGAAGAGTTACAAAAAACGTTTGGCCTCCGTTATTGCCGACAAAGGATACATAACAAAGTATTGAGATGAACTTTTGGTATTGACCAAATACTTATTTTCCACCATGATTTGCAAATAAATTCTTCAATCAAACAATGTGATTTTCCTGGGGTTTTTTTTCCACATTCTGTCTCTCATGGTTGAGGTTTACCCATGTTGACAATTACAGGCCTCTCTAATATTTTCAAGTGGGAGAACTTGCACAATTAGTGGTTGACTAAATACTTATTTGCCTCACTGTACATGGACTTGGTATGGGAAGTCATCACGTAACGAGAATCAAACTTCACGCGTCTTAACCACTCACCAGGGTGTGCAGTAATAGGCTCATCTATCCTATGCTCGACAGAAGGAAAACGGAGTATGAATACATATACACAGCCACCATTGGTCCCTGCCCAAAGGGAAGGAGTATTATGTGAACCTATAAAAAAAGATGTGTGTTAGAAGAGCCATTTTTTGTAATCTGAGTGACTAGTAAATATGGAATGTGGTGAGTGAATGAATGTGGTGACTCACTGTCTGAGAGGAAGGTATCAGCAAAGTAAAGTATCCGCACAAGACCAGTGAAAGAGTCATCTGAAGAACGAGCTTCAATCTTCCTTTGAACAGGTGCCAACTCCATCTCAGCCAGTTCGGCCTCCAATCGAGCATTCGCTTCCTGGAGCTTGGCAATGGTCATGAATTTATTTATTTTTTTTAAATCAAAGAACCAAATACAGAACACACATAAACTTAACCCGTTAACACTGACGGTGGTAGCCAAAGAAATGGAGCTGATGATTAAGATCTTTTAGCCGCCCCATTTAAATACATGATATCTTGTGATGGATTAGAATTTCAATTCTTAGATTTTCAAAGAGTGGATACGTTTATAGCAACAAATAAAAAATCTCATAAAGATAGTTTCTACTGTATATCATTACTAGGGTTGCCAACAATCCCTTGAAAAACAATAGTATTCAGAAACAAAAGTACGCTTTATTGAGCTTTCAAGGGACGCGCTTTGTCCCGTATTAATATGAAACTCGAAAATAGTGTCTTAC
The DNA here is from genome assembly GCF_030265065.1 of Corythoichthys intestinalis. Classification (NCBI taxonomy): domain Eukaryota; kingdom Metazoa; phylum Chordata; class Actinopteri; order Syngnathiformes; family Syngnathidae; genus Corythoichthys; species Corythoichthys intestinalis. Next base: position 4,120,444 of record NC_080415.1, read on the forward strand.
TTGTACAACTAACAAATACTGGTATGGTGCTTGAAGTAAATAGTATATTTTCCCGTTGTAGGAGCCTAAATAATGGTTTAGTTAATTATTCATGTTCATACTGATTTATTTATTTGGTTTTATAAAACAAGCTCGTGACGTCATGTTTGACGGCGTATGTGTGCGAACAGGTGCGCTGAGTCATAAGGAAGAGAGCCACAGTTTTTTGAACGCTCTCTTTATAGACTTGTCTATATTTCTTTATAGAACGTTCAAAGTTGATAATTTTTCGTTTCCTCATTATTCTCTCAGTTTGCTCTTTTGTTTATGTTTTGAATGTCGTTCTGTGTTGGATTAAAGGAACGGACTCAATACGAGCAGTGAGAGACTTTTTTCCCGCCGTCCAGCGTGCACGGGAGGAGAACGAGCAAAGAGAGCGTCGAGCTGGGGCTTTTTACGATTTGGAACCTACACCAGTATTTACTGGTTTACCTTCCGTCTTGCTCTAACACACCCAAGCGCGCCAGCGTGGTTCCGGCGGTTTGGCTGGCGTGATTCCAGCAATTTGGCTAAAAGGTCAAATTCCAACATGCTTATGCAGGGAAATGCATTCCCCAACCTCTCCTGCTTTTTGACCAATGAGCCGACGAAACAACGACAATACGAAATCCCAATCTTCTCATTGGTCGAGGTACTGCCACTTGACGTGATGATAACGGAAGACAACTTAAGAGTGTGGGAGATAAGAAGTTTGAGTGAAGCTTGAGTAAAAATTGATAACTTGTTCTTTTTCTTCTCTGTGTTTTCAATAATTGTATTTTTGTGTTCTGTCAATTTTATTGGTATTCCCACATTACATATTAGAGTGATTATTTGTGAAATGTTCGTTCTGAGGGGACACTGAACGCACCTAATCTGTTAAAAAAAAAAGTTTACGTTTGCACTTTAAAAAAACACCAAAAAAAATAGAATTTAAAACAAAACGGTCAAAACACACACAGAATGGCCCTGGACTTTTAAGCTTAAATTACACCGTTTTAGATTTATATTTTTTGTTTTAAAAATACATTGCTGATAATTACTGTTTGTGTACTTATATCATTCAAAAATATACTTAATTCAGGTTTTAGTAAAATTGTTATAATATTGTAATTATTAATAAATATCACATTTTACATACCCAAAAAAATACATAATTTAAAGGTGACAGTTATTGGGCCGGCTGGCTCTACCAAGAAGGTGTCCACACTCTACCTTGGCAGTGTTGGTGATGTGATGTTTCCGTAGTGAGACTCGACTGTGTCTTATTCTTCTAAAAGACTGGCGGAGTGATTTTTTAATGCTTTTCACCCTGGAAAGAGGACCCTCCATGGCAAGCTGGTCACTTGGGTTCAGAGTACATCTGGGGGGAAAAAAATCAGTTTCACCACACAAAAATAGACAAACATAGATAAGAAGATATGATGACTACATCAAAATTCAACAAATAGGTTCATACACTTAAACATAATATGTAATGTGTGAGGGTTAGGAAACAACCACACAAACAAGGAGACGGTCAATTATTACAAGCCGAATTCCCAGTCCCATTGAATATTAAAAGAGCTGTTGCACATTTCTGGGTGTATACATAGGCTCATCAGTCTGTGAACCCTGCAGCAATTGCCAGAAAAGAAATCCTGGGAGAGCAAATACTCAGTTCTTATCATACAAACATTCTAGGTCGGCATTCTTGAAAATGTCCAAACTAACTGCCCAGTAGGTCTCTCTAGTCAACCTCAGTCAGCGTTGTTGAGGATACATTGTATTACAATTTGTCACGATACAGGCAGTCCACGGATTACGATGTTCTCGGTTTAGTGCCCAGAACCAGTGTTTCTGCTTAGCTAGTGCATAACGCTTGTTTGTGTGCGCCAGGAGTATCAATGGACATAATAACAACTGTACAAATGTTAAATAATGTCTGGGTGGCAACTCCAAACTGGAAGCAAAACCGAATGTACCCAAAACAATGGAAGGCAAAAATAAAAGGGGGGGGGGGAAACCAAAACAAAGGTGACTCAAAGCCAACGCAAAAAGAACTCACAAGGACATATCATCTGTTGGCTGTAAATGCACAGACAATCGACTTCAAATTCTTCAAATTCTATAACGACATGGAACTGGTCGATTGGCCACTGTCCTGCTTTACAATGCGGTCAGAACCTGGACAACGCGCCTGCCCGGAAAACATCTTAAAGTCTGGATATTGTGGAGGATAGCTGGGGTAGATGGCGGCCGCTGTGTCTGACCACACTCGAAGTGGAACGGTATCGAGGATATTTTCTTTTGGTGCGCTGCTGACAGCTTCTGATTGTGCCAGGTGGGACAGTGATCGCTGGGACGGTCCTTATGAAGTGGTTGTCGTCAGCCCGACTTCAGTGAAAGTTGACTGACGCACTGAGTGAATTGATCCCAGTGCAAGCCCAGTGGCCTGAAGGACCTAGCGACGCCAGTCCCCCAGGCCATGAGTCCACAACCGGAATGGCGATGCAACCTGCGCAACCTTGAGATGAATGTTCGTCGGGAGTCAGTGGGAACGAAAACTGCGACGAGGATTAAGTCGACAAAAGGAGGGTGGCAGTCACGGCCTACCATCGGTCCTCAGCTATTCCCTATCTTCTGGATCGAATCAACTGAATAAACTAATTACTGAATTATGAACTAATCTACTGGATCTAATCAACATAACGAGCACATTGCCACGATCGGCAATGGACTATTGGGAAAATGAACAATCAGAGGGGATGGTTATTATAAAAAAAATAATAATAATAAATAAATAAATAAATAAATAAAATTTAAAAAACTTGTAATCATTACGAAATCTGAATGTCAAAAATTGATATTCGATATTTTCTGCGTCCTATAATGTACTGGACTGTCTCAGGAAATTAGAATACACAATATTCTAATTTTTTGAGACAGTCCTGTGTATATATACAGGACTGTCTCAGGAAATTAGAATACACAATATTCTAATTTCCTGAGACAGTCAGGAAATTAGAATATTGTGTATTCTGAGACAGTCAGGAAATTAGAATATTGTGTATTCTAATTTCCTGAGACAGTCCTGTATATATACACAGGACTGTCTCAAAAAATTAGAATATTGTGTATTCTAATTTCCTGAGACAGTCCAGTATACTGGGGACCGGTTTCAATAAGCTTCGACTTCTCCCGTCAGCCCTTTTCTTTTTGGGTTGAATTAATTGTAAACACATATAAATGCTGTATGTTTGTTTGGATTTGTCATGCCTGAAAGGAAAATAAAATAAATAAATAAATATTGTACATTAAAAAATTCCTTTTTCGCATCTCCCTTTCTTTTTAACTTAATGGCCCCATATAAGAAAGCTGGGTCTTCTGACGATGGTGGTCCAGCCCCCCAAAAAGCAAATACCTTGGAAACAAAGCTTAACATCATAAAAAGATGGGCAAAAGGAGACACCGACGAACTTTGGTAAAGACTTATGCTGCGCTCAGACCAAATTTTAACTATTGTGCAAAAACGCCTTGATTGCGCTATAGTAACCCGTCACCAAAAGCAGTTTTGTGTTCACAAAGACCTCATCGTCGCCACAGGTTCCTCAGCAATGGCACTCACAGCCTCCCCTCTTTCTTCTCCAGACAACTCTCAGCATTAATGCATCAGCATTAACTACGGCATCTTATGTTTCCATTTATTTTAGCATCTTCAAGGAAAATGCCAATTTTATTAAGATGGTTTATTTGCAACCAAAAGAAAGAAACAAGACTATTGTAAACTGTAGATGATGCCAACAAAACCATATTTTTTGCTGCCTTTGCACTCCCGCCAACTCATCCCCCCCCCCCCCCCCCCACCTTCTCTCTCTCCAGTCAGTCACACAGAAGAATACATACAACCTGATTCATGACAATACAGTGGTACCGCTACATACGAAGTTAATTCATTCCAGGACCTTGTTTGTAAGTCGAAATGGTCGTATGTTGAGCCATTCGTTCCACAGCCCAAAAACCTGCACTAAATCCTTAATAAATACTGCTGGTACAATTACAAATGGCAATTACACATAGCAAAACAAATATATTATAAATAAAAATTGAAATATTAAGAATATTAATAATATATTATTACTATAATTATTATTATTATATTATAATATTAATTAGCCTTCAACGGTCTGTGCTGAGTGATCATCAGACGCTGAATGTAATCCTAGCGTTAGCTCCAAACTATTCCACATAGGGCCACAGTGGGTGCAGGATTTCATTCCAACCAAAAAGTTGACACCTTTTCACCAATCTGGTGTTTTATGAGTGTAATCAGTTGATTGCAGTCAGGTGCTGCTTGTTTTAGTAGAAACCACATTGGTTAAAAGGTCTGTGCTTGATCGGTATGAACAAAAACCAGAACCCACAGCGGCCCTCCAGGACCGGTTTGGTGACCCATGCTTTAAACTCCCAGTTTTGTTCTTGCACCGACGTTTTAACTACGTGCCGATTGTTGATGTATTAGAGCCATATTCTTTGGCGAGATCAACCAAATGCACCTCTCTAGCTTTGTTTGTATCGATAAAAAAAACGTTTTTTCTGTTCCTCTATTCACCATCACTTTCTTGAGGACCATAGTGAATAAAATTAATACGTACGCTCGCGAGAAGCAGCCGAGACGCTCATGAAAAAGATGCCACATAAACATTGTACAGTGTTAGCCAATTGGATGCCAGGAAGATGCTTGGCAATAGCCAACCGCACAGAAGCTATGAGTATGTTACTTTCAGTAAACTCTGGGAGCTGCGAGTAGCTGCCCATACATGCAGCACCCCATATTGTGCTGTACTTTTGCCTTTCGTAACCTGAAATTTCACTCGTAACAAGAGGCATCCCCCCCCCCCCCCCCCCCGTTTAGGTTTGTCGTAGCCTGAAAATATCGTTTGTAGAGATGTTCGTAAGTAGAGGTACAACTGTACTGCTTTTTCTGCTGCGTGTGTATTATCATCACAACGTTGGCGTTGTCCTGGTAGATGCAACAAAATGTCTGTCTGTGTTCATATGAATTTGTTGGAAACCTTTATTTATTTCTGGACCAAACTTTTGAATTTTATAGACGAAAACATTTGAAATAACTGTCGACTAAAACCAGACGAAATTTATATTAGATTTCATCGACTAAAACGAGACAAAGACGAACACATTTTGAAATGACTAAAATATGACGAAGTATTTTCGCCCAAAAGACAAAAATTTAAAGGACTGCCAAAAACAACACTTCCTTCTAAAATGACCCAATTTCTCCTTACTTAATGAAGACATTATTTCTTTGTTGGTAATCAAATAATCCAAAGCCATGGCTGGTGCCGTAAGCAACCAGCTTCCACTCCGAGTGAAGACAAAGAGCTGTGACGACGGCAGGAGGCTGACATTGCACCAGAGTGAAGGGCTGGAAGCCTGCCTCAAAAAGTACCGGCTCTTCTCGAACATCTAGACGTGTATGCCCCTAAAAACAAAAACAAAAACAAAGGAACTTTACCACTAGGCTTGAGAGGTACGCATTTGTTGATATGCAGTGAAAACTGATATTGACATCTTCATGATTTCAGAATGTGTCATTTGCGGAACTTCCTACTGTAATTTTCAGTCAATAAGCTGATCCTGACCCACCAAATTTTACAAGAAGACCGTTTTTTTTAAACACGCACTGCAAGTGTATAATAACTGTCCCCGGTGCTCGAATTTTGTATTGAAGTGCATCCGAATCAGTTGAGTTTACAATTGAACATTAATCATGTCACCCAGTTTTTCACCCACAAATGTTGCTTTGTTCATGTTATGCTACTGCTTCCTTTAAAATTATGGTGTACGTATGACTGCCCGTTCTCTTTCCTCCTGCGTGGCTGGTTCGCACTTCCGTTACGTCGCTAGACTCCAACCCTCATGGTAATGCTTGTATATAAATAGCATTGTTTTTATACGCTTGATTTCGTTTGCCTTAAAAATGATACCTTGAATTATTTTGGGGTGGGGGGGGCATGAGGGCTAATGGGAAGTATTAGAACAGATTAACTGGAATTTGGTTATTTCTTATAGAGAAAATACATCCATATACGAGCACATTCATGTTACGATCCTGGTAGTTGTATGGATTCCCGAGTAGGCAAATTAGGAGAGTGGGGTTTCTCTGTCACTTGAAAGCAGAACAGCTATACTGGTGCACATCGCCAAAGCGCATAAAGATCCTGGGTGATTCCATTTACGGGATTGGGATTTCTGCATTATGACTTGTTTTGGTGCCATCTGTGAATGACTTTAAATTGGATTAGCTGCTAATTGATATATTTAGTCATTGAGAATGTTTTTTTTTTTTAATTTGCACGTAATATTTGTTGTCAGGTAGCATTGAAAACTGACCCCCCCAAAAGCCACACACACATTTGAGAGAGAATTTTAGTTACCTTCCAACGGAATCCTTCTTGGCCTTGCAGCAAATCAACAACTTTTGCTTCTACAATCTGTTCTGCTGCTTCATCATTGATCTCCAGCACCAGAATCTTCAAAAAACAATGGATTGAACAGGTCATATACATTATAACAACTGTCAATGTTGGGACGTGATGCTTTCAGTAAAGAACAATAAATTAGGTATCAATAATATCTATAAATGGACAACCTGTAAGTTGGTAAGCCCAATTTACCCCGATTTGTAAAATATTAGACTTTCAAATATTGTTCAGAGAGCTATCGAAATTTGTGTTATTGGATATTTATCATCTTTTCCAACTACCTCACAGGTGTGGTATATTAACATACTGAATAGACAGGCAAGATAATTGGACAAGTGTGCCCTCAGGCTATTGCAAATAAAAAGCACTCTAAATTATGTTGTTATATCATCCAGATTGCACAGATTTTGAGGAAGCCTGCAGTTGCCATGCTTACTGCGGACATGTGAATATCCACTGGAACAGTTTGCCATGTATTGAATCAATTTTTTTTTTCATAAGCCATATCCAAAGGATATTCCGAGAATTTGCCTCACAAACACAGAATACACATGAAAAGAAGAGCACAAAAGAAAGTGATGCTTTTCCTTTTTTGTCCAGTGAAGCCAGTGTTTCCCACCAATGAAGGAGACTGTGGCGGCCTGCCACAGTCTCGTTGCCCCCACGCCGAAAAAAAAAAAGAAAAAGATACTAATCAGACGCGTCAGTCAGCCGATTACACAGCTGTAGACCACTCCACTCTACTACCCGCGCGAGCGAGAGCAGCATTTTATAGTAGTATTTTATTTATTTATTTATTTAAGAGACGCAAGGGGAACGAGTAGGAAGAATGGGAGAACGAGCGAGATATCGAGAGATAGCGGTCGCATGTCATAGCAGCCCGCTGTTATTTTGTTATTGTTTTTCTTTATTACTGTTACCACAACCAAGTGGGTAAGCAAATACAGACTTCTCTCCTTCTTCCCCATATCCGGGGCATTACAATAGTTTGGATCGGACTTTTCGGCGAAAGTGAGCGGTGGACGGCCGTCTTGGACGGAAAGCAAACTTTGATTGAACTTGCGCGGAGAGGCGGGGCCCAAAATAAAGCCTTGCTCTATTTTCAGAGCGTTGGTAACAGTAAAGTATTTATTAGTTCAAGCAGAGTAAAATGATACATATTCACGGTACAAGAACGTCGTTTCCGTGTCCATCGATTGGTAAGAAAAGGCTGTTTGTACGAGTGACGTGTGGGCGCTCCCGTCGGGGGGACATTTCGCGTGGAGTGGCTATTTTTCGGCACAACACCGACGAGCCAACTTCAGACAATTACGGCTGACGAAAGTTGGATAAATGCGCCCCCCCCCCCCCAATTTCGCGAGCTCTGGGACACTCGAAAAATGACTGTCATACCTCTCCTTGCTAAGTTAATGGTACCTCGATGTGCGTTTGTGTGGAAATTTAGTTCACGAACAACGGGGGAAAAACTGTTCACCTTCTCACCGAATCAAGAAAAACTCTTTACACGGCCATTAGAATTCCCCCAGTTCTGTAAATGGGTCAGTTGACAGAAGGACTGTTATTGTTGTGGTAATGTAGTACTTATGAGGGTCAAATAAAAAGGAAAAAGGAGGGCTACGACGGCGGTCTGAAACCCGCGGCTCTTGGGCCGCATGCGGCTCTTTAGTGCTGCTTCGGAGCTTTTTTTTTTTTTTTTTTTTAATGGAAAAAGATGGGGGAGGGAAATATATTTTTTGTTTTAATAGGATTTCTAGGAGGACAAACATGATACAAACATTCTTTCAATTCATTAATATTGTAATGAAGTTAAACTTGTGGTGTCATCGTACAACAGAGTAGTGCGCTATAGGATCCACTGCAGGGAAAATAAACATTTAATCATGAAGGCTAATTATGTATTTCTAGCCAACTTAAGTCATTTTTATAGTAGGCTAATATATCTAGTATTGATAATTATAAGGCTTGTACAAGGCTTTTAATTTTTTGCTACTCCAGACATACTGTATCAGTTTTTTGTTTTTTTTTTTGGGGGGGGGGGGGGGGTGTCAAATATGGCTCTTTCAACAGTTTGGGTTGCCAACCCTGAGTCACTACGAGATGTAAGTCGTACTATTGCTACGAGAAAAAAAATCGCATTATTACATAGGGTAACGTAGCTGTAATCAGCAACGCATTTTACATACATGTACCGTAGCTGAGAGCTATAACATTAGCCTAGCTAATGAAATATTTCAAATATATCTTTGTTATGGTTCTTTTTGGGGGAAAAAAATAATGAAAAAAAAAAAAAAATTCGCCGTGGCACGACATGGTGTGGCTGTCCGACTCCGATGCAGTCCACCACCACAGTTTCAAAAAATCCTATGGTCAGAGACCCTCCCACCACAGTCTCCTAAAATCCTGTGGGAAACACTGGAAGCTCATAAAATCAATCGGGTACTCAAATCTATTCACCGAGTTCAGGTAATAATGGACTGTAATCTCACCTGTCCAGCTGTTCCCGCAACAGTAAGATAACCACTATATTTACAAAGCAGAATCTTCTGAATGCCAAGCCTTGGATCATCACTATAGGGGTCAAAGCAGCCAACCTAGACAGCCAAAACGGAAGCAGAATCTGACAGTCAGTCTGGTTTGGAGTAAGTGACTTTAGTTGTAAAGAGTAAAAATGTTACCTTCTTTGAAATGTTTTGCATTTCTTATAGATTCAGGTACAGTGAATATCATCACGAAATGAAAAAGTCATGCTTTTGAAAAACCGCACCTTTCTGAAAGGTGGCCACTCTCCTTCAGCACCTTGATGCATGTTGTCATTAGGGTCAGTGTCTGTGTGGAAGACTCCTGCAGTGGTCAATGTGTACATCGGATACAGACAGACTCCAGAAGCATCCCAGAAGCGCACAGTTCCATCTTCATGCCTATGTGTAACAGCCAAACGTGATACTGTTAAGAATTCGCGTGAATTAAAAATGGTTCGCAACAGGGAAGGCAATTTAGGTGATCTGACCCTGTGAGCAAAAGATCTCTCTGGGGAGGATCCGGTGCCAAATTCTGCCCTCCAGTTATGGGCCATGGCTGAATGGAAAGAGAGCAATGTTTCAGAGTTATGCACACTTAAAGGGAAATGCAAGGTTTGGATCTGTATCACAGCAGAAATAATCTTGTTTAACAATTTGAAAAAAAAAAACATTTTCACATTTTCAAAAAATAATAATAGAGAACAACATCAATAAAAAAATTATTACCAGGATGTATACACAATTTCTTTCTCCGAGCAGTCCTTTTTAAATGCTAGAACTGTTATTTAAAATGCCAGAATCAAATGTGAGTATTTTAGATTGTCAGCCATTGCTCATGACGTCAGTTAAACCCACCAGATCCTAGGCTATCAGATGGCGATGTTGTTTACATGCGAGCCGACACTTCACTAGTTGTCATATCTGCCATGTATGAGAGGTATCCCGGCCTAAACACGAATGCATTGAAATACTACCCGTTAGGGCAGGCGCCCCCTGCTGGGAAGAGTCAGGCTCCTTCTCTGAGGGAAAAAAAAATCAACCTACATCAGGGGAGCCTTAAGACACGTGTTCAGGTGTCTGATGAAAAATATTGAGGTTGCATTGCATCCAAACAGGAAACAGTGACAATGACTGTCGCCATATTGTCTCACCACAAATTCCACAATCCCACCCACACACCCACTCACACTCACGCACATACAAAAGGCTCAGGACTGTAAGGGTTGAATTATACTGTTTTAAACTTTGTATGGCAGATGTTAATTTTATTCTAGTATTCTTTTTTTGTAAATACACTGCTGATAATTACCGGTATTGTTTTTCATGTGCTTATATCACTCAAATATGTACATCATAGGTGTCAAACCAATTCCACAAAGGGCCAAGTGGGTGCTGGATTTTGTTCGAACCAATACCGCGCAAACAGTTTAACCAATGATTTTTCTGTTGAAACAAGCAGCACCTGACAAAGTTTAACTGATTACCCATGTAATAGATCAGATTGGTCAAAAGGTGTCCTCTTCATTGGTTGGAAAGAAAACCTGCACCCACTTGGCCCTTTATGGAGTCAGTTTGACACCAGTGATGTACATAATTCAATTGTCAGTAAAATAGTTAAAAAATAAAGTAATTAAAAAAAACACTTTTCTCATACAAGAAATACAACAAATAATTCAAGGCTGACAGTTATCAGGCCAATGAGGTGTTCATTTTTGTTCTTTTTTTACAAGGAGTTGGCAACCCTAAAGACAGCATGCTTTCTCCTGGAATTCGAACCGCTCACCCTTCAGTTACTGGATGATCCTGTCTACCGAATTTGCTCCGGCCGCCCCCATTGATTACTTTTCATGTTCAATTGTACCTTTTTGGAGTAATTTGTCTTTTGTAGTTCTCCGGCAGCAAGAACTCTCTCCCACAGTTTAACAGGGACAGCAGCGACATGGTGTGAGCAGGTGATTGCCGAACTGTGCAGCGGAAACAGGTAAGGTGTCTGAATCACCGGCCACCCCTGCGCCTCCAGGTCAATCACGACCAACTCCTCTTCAACTAAGACCACTAAAGCACTGGGATCTCCTGGGCAAGACAAGAGATACTGGGAATTACAATACTTGAAAATAATTAGCATGCAAACAAAAAAGGTTGACACAATTTTAAGAGTTAAAATGACAGAAATGTGTGTTTTTATAATCTACCTACTACCACTGACTGTAAAAGAAATAAAATAAAATGACTTGACAAGCCCTGGTAACATTACCCATAGCATTAGACATTCAGCGTTTGTTCCCTGCTTTTCACTGTTCATGGCGCCAAGTGGACAACCACTATGCTTTCTTTGGCGTTGGATAAACCCATATTTGGAGTATTGGGGTGGGACACGTTCTCTACGTCTATGGGCGGGAATCCAAATATGTCGACTCTAAAGAGGTCACGGGAGTGGGCACCAATGACAGTATTAAGGCTGCAACAACTAATCGATTATAAAATTAGTTGCCAACTAAGTAGAGATCAATTTTTGTCCGGAAGCTATGAGCCGTCCCGGTTGGGGCTTCGTTTGTTGGTAATGTGAGGCCCAGATTAAGAGAGAGAGAGAGTTCACTGCTCGTCTTTTACACTAAGGTTGGGTTGATAAATCTATAACTTTACAAAGTGTCCAGTGTTAGATTGTCTTTTGTGTTGTTAGATCCAGTGTGCCTCCGTCAGAGGTGAGTAAATGAAGCCAATTGTATTGTTTGGATCATTTGTTGATGAGACTTACTACTTAGCATGGAGCGCTAATCAGTGTCTTAACTGTCCATTTGTATTGTGTTTTGGCAAAGCATATTGGCGCTTGCGTTATTGTTAGATAGTAAAGCTGTCTCATTTCTTTTTATAAAGAAACCACACACATAAACCCAGTTTTGTAACAGTCTCCTTTCCACACAAACTCAAATTCAAACTGTAAATTGTCATACAATAGTGAGTGCTTTGAAACTGGATTGTATTTATGAATAACTGTTTGATAAAGAAATCGGATTCATTGCAGTCTGCCTCCTCGTTTGATTTTTTGTCGCTTAGTTTGTTTAAAGAAACTAAATGAGCCATTGACACAATTTATATCAGCACTTTGCCCACAAGATAAAAATATCAATCAGCAGCAATTTTTTTTTTTTTTGAATGAACATGACTTTTTTCTTATTTCTTATTTGTGTGCTGAGAAATTATTTTCATGTTTTTATACTAAACTTTTATTTAAAACTTTTTTATGTACTTCCTAAAACAACTTAGTTAAATTGTGAAGATAATTGAAAAAAGTTTCATTTATGCAATTGTTGTTTAATTAATCATTCTATGAATCAATTATAAAAATAATTGTTAGTTTCAGCCCTAGCCAGAATGCATCTTTTTTTTTTTTTTTTTTTTTTTTTTAGTTGAATCTCCTTTAGCATAAAAGAACCTACCTACTATCATCTACTTTTGGACCTATAGATCCAGCGATATACAGTGGACCCTCATCATATGAGCACAATCCGTTCCACAACCAAGCTCATAACGTGAATGTGGGGACGTGGGGGGGGGGGGCTCAGATTTGAGTGCCAAATTTGTCTTCTACATGTAAAATTACAATAGTGCGGTCATTTCTTTTCTATAAGGTCACCATTTTATAACACCTTTTAACTGCTATGTTTTGTGGTTAGAAAAGCTAGAGCCCGTGACAAATACCACAAATAGGCAAGGTTTTCAATTACTTCATTTTGAAAGACGGCTACTAATACTTACCACTGACGTCTTTGATGACAAAGAAGTCAATGATCCGGGAGGTGAAGTCCAAGGCGATATGTGTTTTATTATGGATTACAGTGATACAGTGTCTGTCTCCAAAACTTGCTCTTGGCATGCCACCACTGAAGAGGAGGAATGGTGTCCTATAAATATGAACACAGGTCAAACAATCAATCAATAGAACAGTACGAATAACTTCAGGGAATTTTTCAAACAATATTTATTACATATATTATTATATTATCATAAATAACATATCAAGTTAAAACTTGGAATACAATGTGAAGTGTTCCCAATGGATTTGTACGTGTGAGCTCTTGCAGTGAGGAAGTCTGGAAAATTTTTCGTAACACGAGACATCAAAACAACAATGAATGGGCATTCAAAAGTTAGGAAACAGGACCCCCAGGCTGGGACTACAAGAACCTTTTTGATGTGCTTAACCATTGACAGTCAAAGAACCTCATTCTAATAATATGAAGGCCTTTTCCCAGCAATGGTAGCAGTGTGCAGTTTGCCACGTGGAAACCCATTCATCGTACTGTGGAAGGTGCCATTCCAGACGGCAGTAAGCATTCATGGCCATTTTGGATGCAGCGGCAAAGCACGAGTTAATCTGCCGTGGAGGGGCGCATCCCAAAATAGAAACTATTTTAGAGCTCGTCCAGTGGCTCTCCGACCTCTCCTTGCTAAGTTAAATGATATCTTAAAGCGTGCTCGTGTGGAACGGCAGTTCACAAACGACAACAAAAACTATTCATGTTCTCGCCGAAACTATAAAGCTCTTTACATGGCTGTCGAGGTTTCTTGAGTAACAATGAAAATAAACACATCCGAGTTGCAGCTACTGTAGTAACCAGCCGCAACATTGCTGCATTATCACATAGTGTTTGTCATTTTTCTTAGACCACACGGAGGAGGGGCACAAAATTTCACTCACTTTGTTCACCATTTTCTTCTTGGTGAAGACACTAACTAAATTGGCTACTTATTCATTATTATGAATTTGCTTGGTATATCCTAGGAATGTACACAAATTGATCCTCAGAGGCGGATTTTTTTCATTTTTTTCTCTCTCAAAGTTCATCAATTGCAGACTTATTGTTGCCTGTATGTTTGGAGTTAGCCAGTAGAGGGCATACTTATGTCTCTGTGTTGGAGTAATTGTGTTTAACGAATTAACTAATCTATGCTTTCTTTATTATAGTTAGTCACCAGATATTATAACGTCTGTCCAGCCGGCCTTCTTTGTCCTTGATCACATGGGCAACTTCAGATCTAAGATTTCCTTGATCCTCGAAGGACCAAGAAAATGTTAGCTCTTACGTTAGGTTTAAAAACACCTAACTTGACTAAAAAAAAGAACACGCAGGAAATCGATGTACTTTTTATGGTAAGAAGCTCAGACACTTTGCAGTCCCGCTGTTGGCTAGCTCACTCACAGCTTAGAGTGCCCTCTTCTCCATTTATTCAGGAAACAAAAGGAACGGAGGGGGCAGGGAAGCAACACATAACATACAATAGAATGCATAGAGCACATGAGGGCCACATGGCCCAGTAGCAAGGATGCTGGCTGGACAGATGTTATCCTATTTGGTGACAAACTATAATAAGGAGAGCATTAGTTAGTTAATTTGTTACACACTTACTTAAACAATCTAGTCGGTCGTAGTTCGTTTGAAATTGTTTTGGCTGCAAAAGTCTTTAAATACTCTTCAAATTATATAGCAGAAAACAACATATGCAACACTTCAGAAAAGATACACACGTGTTGAAATGCATGGGTGAATGAAAACACAACATACCCCTCTTTTGTATGCAGCTGAACTATTTTGGAAATCGCTTTGCAAGGGAAATGTCCTGGGGGAAAAAAAGGAAATGTATTTCTTCTTGTCCAACAGTATAGGAATATGAGCAAGGATCATCCTCACCATAAGGAATGTCTGATTTCTCAATCTCGTTTTCATCTTCCTCACCAAACTTCCAACGACAATAGCTCCCATCACTGTGAGAACTAAGAATGTATCCTCTGTCCTCTGTCCACCATAAGCTCTCCAATTGCTGTGGTGGTATGGACATTGATACAACAAAAAATCTTGATTGATTCGCATATCACTTCCTACCTGAGTTGCTGGGAAGTGTTGGATGGCATGACGTTTTTCAAGATCCCAAATGACAATTAGACCTCGTCCATAACCAATAGCAATGTGATTAGGGTTGACTGGGTTCTCCTGTAAGGCTTCAACATGTTCTAAACTTCTATGCCCCATGCAGTCATCTGGTACACTGAAAGAGATAAAGGAGCACTTTTTTACATAATTAGAGTAACCCCACCGTGACCACAATCCTATCCCAATACATAATATTCAACAATTGACATTAGCTCAAATACCACTTACCACCTGACACTAGTGACCAATTACAGACATCCCAAGTTCCAAAAACTCATTTCAGGGAGATGTTTATCGACCCCACTCATGCCAACAACCGACACCCACGTATCCAACACTTACACACTTAATTTTTATTAACTTTTCATGATTAACAAATTAAAAATAATAATTTAATAATGAATAAATATTTCATTAAAAGTGATTTTTAAATTAATTTAGCCTACATTTTGCTTAATTGTAGGACAGTCTTTAACCTACAGAAATAAAAATGCAGGTGATGGCGTGTTAAATTTAGCCTACCTCTTTCACAGTCATTAAGTCCGCTGTGTGTAATGCTCAAGTCACTGAGTTGCACACATTACACCTCGCTACGGTGTTGTCATCATTCAGCATAACTAGACAGGGATATACAGTACTTTAGAATTTATATTCTGCTCTAAAGAGAGTTTTGTATTTTCGTTTCTTACTGGAGGATTCCCCATCTGCCGTCTCGCAGACTTCCCTCCTTACTGAGAGCAATAACTTAAGTGGCTAGGTAGTAGGTACACAACTAGAGTTGTCCGGTAATGACTTTTTAGCCGATAACCAATATTCCGATACTGTCCAATTCCAAAAATCTGATGGGCTGCGGGAGGATGGATTACACCCATAACCGCCCTCCCTCCCCAGGCTGGCTGGCTGGGTGGTGGCTGTGGCCATGAGGTGGCGCCCGCGCGGCGTCTCCGCTCGCCTGCACAGCTGTCGCATGTTTGGTGGGGCTCGCGCGCGGCTGGATGTTATTGGGCGCGCTCGGGTGGGGGGCCCAGGTGCCGGGATTGGCGATGGGGAGGCGTAGGGGCGGTTGCCGACGGGCTTACACTCATAAAGGATTCACACAATTACCTATTTATATACTTATTTATTTTCTTTTCTTCTGTTAGCCCATAACCCCTTCCTGTTCGCTACTTTGTCATAATAAACAAGATATGTTTAATGATCACAATTGGAGTATGTCATACTTTCAATGTGAAACATTAAAACTGTTCCGACCAACCGGACACTTAGACTTCCGTTTTCCGTGTCAAACAGCTGAACAGGACAGGCTTTTAAAAAAATAAATAAATCTGATACCGCTATTAAACCGTTATAGATATATTGGTCAAGGACTTAAAACTTTATACGAATCGTATCGTGATGCCCCAGTGGATGTGTTAATAATGAGAAATGTAACAACTTCAAGGTTTTCCAAACAAACATTCTGTAAAAATAAGAACAACTTCAACTGGAGTTATGAAAAAGGGCCTATATTGTACCACTAGATTTACTAATAGGTTTATCATTCATTATTTTTCAATCATTTATTGTTCATTTAATTTTTGCACCCTGAATGCAAATGGTCTGCTCGCATAACAAATCCATATCATCGTAGTTTAGCGACATCTAAAGGCCAATACACACAACTGCAGTGTTAAGCTGGTACAGGCCCTTGTACAAACGCAAAAGGCTTCTACATTCACTTTGAAGGCAACATGCATACTGGCCCTAAAACGATGTCGAAATACCCAATATTATTTTAAAATGCTTTTATCGCCGATATTATCAGCTACCTGATAATATCGGACAACTCTTTACACAACGGTCGACGACAGTAATTTGAAACCCTGCCAAACTGCAAGCTTATTTTGCTGACTAAACCAATCAGTGCGCCTTTTGTAAAGAAGTCACCCTGAACATTCGCCCTGAATGGAGGAAGCACTCGCTTTGAACAGACAGGCATGCACGCAAAATAAATAAATAAAACACTCCCTTGCATTTTCGGAAATTGCAGGATATGTTATCCGACTCGTGAGCATCAGGGAGCCACTATATATATCTGGGAAACTCCTGGAACTTCCAGGAGACTTGGGATGTCTGCAATTAACACAGGATTTGGTAAATATGTATAAGCAGGGACAATACTCAAGTATAAATCAGTCATTTCAGTAAAGTCTTCAGGTTACAATGTGCACTTATGGGTTTTTAATTTTTCATTTTGCACTCATAGTGGGCACATCCCACCATGATGTTTCAACTCAGACAGGACCATTGATTGCATATGATCAGATTACAGTGTCCCTGAACATTGAGAATAATCATATTTTTAAAAAAAATTTAAAAAAATAATTTTTGCAGTTATGTGTGTATCCACCTGTTGGCAACTGAAGCAAGGCTGATGTTCCTTTCCTCGAGCTCTCTGAAGCCAGGGACCTGAACAATAAAGACATGCCCCCCTTCCGATCCCAGCAGCAACAGATCCCCAGAAGAGTGGGCCAAGACTGCCGTCACCCTGGTCACACTTGGAGGGGCACTTAAGAGGGAAGAGTTGATATTAGTCAAGTTAACTTCCGAGGATTTGACAACTTTTTGCAGTATCCCAAAGTTCACCAAGGATTGAATAACAACGAGAGGCTCAGCACATTGTGTTTTAAATTAGACCTGTGTTATCTGTGAATTTTAAAAGTGTTGTACTGCCATGTCATTAAAATGACAGCCGTTACCAGTCGGCACATGTAAGACAGTATGAGATGTTCCACATGTACTCATGCTGTAACTACTATGTCCAGGTGTGTTCAGAACAAAGGTGGGTAGAGTAGCTATAAAATTTACTCAAGTACATAATGTTACTCTAGTATGAGGAGTCAACCAAAACATTTTATCAAGTACAAGAAGTTAAAAAAAAGTATTGGGTGAAAAGAATACTCGCGTAAAGACTAACCGCTTACAATGTCCAATTGTTTTTTGTTTTTTTTTCCTCACAGCAGAACGTCATCTATACAAACTGTTATTATACTGAACTATAGCCTGTTACATGATCATAGGAGGACATAAAAATACAAAAAATCATCAAATTCTGACTAGGAAAATCCACAGAAATGAAACATTACCCATCAAAAGAGCACGAGTAGACATATTTCCTAACATGAAATTAAAACGTATCATATCTCCGGTTTTTCATGGTCCATTGGTGCCAAATAAAAACTGGGATTGAGGTTGAAATCTGTGCTTACCAGTTATGTTGACGGCAGCGCTCTGTGTCAAATAGTTGATTTTTTTTTTTAACGACGCTTTAAATACGCCATAGGAGTAAATGTAACCCGTTACTACCCACCTCTGGTTAAGAATGATAATGTTTTGTTTTAATGAATATTATTGGAAATCTTAACCACATGTCTAAAATACTGTAGATTATCAAGATAAAATGAACATGTTCGCATATTTATTTGACACAGTCTGTATTCAAAACTGGACGAGTAAGCTTTTGTTTATCATTGTGGACACTACTATGATAAAGCCCACAATCTGACAATATATTTTTGTTGGAGTAGCTCGTGTACTATTTGTAAAATAGTTGAATTACAATGTTCTCTTTGGAGCCATCGGAGAAGAAAAACCGTGGTCTGAGTGATCATTTCCATCTCGCTGTGACAGCAGCAGGTCAAAATCGATTTTTCACAGAAAAGAAAAATGGTGCATGGTCACTGATGATTTTAAGGGTGACTGTTTGGTGGAAGAGCTACTACCTGCTATTGTGATAGTGAAGGGTGTAGGTCTCTTCTTCTGTTACAGTGATGTGTTGTTTGTATGCAGTGGACACTTTTTATTGTCTCATACAGTGCTGGCCAAAAATATTGGCACCCCTGCAGTTCTGTCAGATAATGTTCAATTTCTCCCAGAAAATCATTGCAATTAATAATGGTTTGGTAGTAATACCTTCATTTATTTTGCTAGCAATGAAAAAACACAAAAGAGAATGAAAAAAAATTAAATCACTATCATTTTACACAAAACTCCAAAAATGGGCCGGACAAAAGTATTGGTTGGCATCCTCAGCCTAATACTTGGCAGCACAACCTTTAGACAAAATAACTGCGAACAACCGCTTCCGGTATCCATCAGTGAGTTTCTTACAATGCTCTGCTGGAATTTTAGACCATTCTTCTTTGGCAACTGCTCTAGGTCTCTGAGATTTTAAGGGTGCCATTTTCAGATCTCCCCACAGGTGTTCTATGGGCTCCAGGTCTGAACTCATTTCTGGCCACTTTAGAAATCTCCAGTGCTTTCTCTCAAACCATTTTCTAGTGCTTTTTGAAGTGTGTTTTGGGTCATTTGTCCTGCTGGAAGACCTCTGAGGGAGACCCAGCTTTCTCACACTGGGCCTTACATTATGCTGCAAAATTTGTTGGCAGTCTTCAGACTTCATAATGCCTTTGGAGATGGACATGTAGCTTAGAGATTGCCCATGCTTCCTCACAACTTTCGCTTCTCAAGTCCTCAGACAGTTGTTTGGTCTTCTTTCTTTTCCCCATGCTCAATGTGGTACACACAAGGACACAGGACAGAGGTTGAGTCAACTTTAATCCATTTTAACTGGCTGCATGAGTGATTTAGTTATCACCACCCCCTGTTATGTGCCACAGCTAAGTAACAGGTGCTGTTAATTACACAGATTAGAGAAGCATCACATGATTTGTCAAAGTGTGCCAATACTTTTGTCCAGCCCATTTTTGGATTTTTGTGTAAAATGATACTGATTTTTTTTTTTTTTTAATTCCATTCTCATTGCAAGCAATATAAATGAAGGCATTACTACCAAAGCATTTGCAATTGCAAAAATTTTCTGGGAGAAATTCAGCATTATCTGACATAATTGCAGGGGCCAATACTTTTGGCCAGCAGTGTATGGATGACCCGCTAACTTGATGTAATTTATCAGTAATTTGAGTTATTTTGTTATTGTGCGGCTAATTTGAGTAAACAAATTGATAGCATTAGTCTGACGTCAAAGGGACTGTGCAGTCATTTCGATGATGTATTTCTAAACATATTAAATATGTTTCAAGGTAAGTGGTTAGTGGTAAGAACAGGCTGGAACAATTAAGTCCTGAATCTCTGAAATATAGCAAGAAATTGTTTCTTCTCATCCAGCAGGATCTTTGGGTGCTAGAATGGTGCGCAGTGGCATCACCTAGAACCTTGTTCTTATAATTTAAATTCATTGTATGGAAAAAAGAAAAATCTAAAGCCTTGCAATTGTACTTGTGTTAATTAAATGAAAATCATTTATCCCTCTTAGCTTGAACAACAGGTAGTGTATGTTTCCTAAATGTTAATTGAAAAATAAAGAAATCATTTTGGTCCATTACGGGAGGTTTATTGAAGGGTATGAACCCAAACGTTTTAAATTCTGCCTTTAAAGACAAAGTATTCATGTTGATCAATGCCAAGTACTGTGTGCAATGTGTGTATATAATTTGAACATTTTACCCTGGTGGACCAGTAAGAGTGAAGCGTCCTATCTCTAGAAGCTCTGAAAGTCCTGTGTGGGCTCTCAAAGTCCACATGTGCAAACTGTTGTCATCAAGTAGAGTCACCAGCTCAACCTAAACACAATACATCGAATAATGTATAACATACATAAATAATACACACAGTGTAATCATTAAAAATCGCAAATATTCATCATAAACAATTATATCCAACAAAGGCTCACTCTTTCAAATATTCAAAAGTGCGCTTTGACATGTCTGTACCTGGCGGGGTAGGAAATGGATTTGTGTGACTGCGGCATTCTCATCATGGAGACCCATGAACTCCACCCCTGGGGCTCCATATCTTGTATTAGGTTATGGAAACATAAGATCACATTTACAGTATATTTAAATCACATCAGCCCTGAGAATTCTGAGCGTTTTCCAGCATAAAGCTTTTATACACATCTAATCTTACTTCACGTTCACTGTAAATTTATACAGAGGTTGGTAGTAACGCGTTACATTTACTTTTGGAGAAAAATGTACTTCTAAGAGTAGTTTTACAACACCATACTTGAGTAGATTTGTGAAGCAGAAATGCTACTTGTACTCTGCTACTTTGGGCTACATTAAAGTCGTAACATTTTTTCCTCTTTATTCTTCATATCAGATTTAACTTTATTTTTGCCAGCACAGTGGCTCTACCAGTTTCACCAATGAGACGTCGCAACAATAATCACAATAATCCATTACACCAATCAGACGTAACAAAACATGACCACACACAAGCTTGCAGTTGAAGTCCAATGATCAAGCTCTCTCCCAGTTTTTATTTCACACAGATAGACCACGGAAAACCGAAGATATGATTAGGGTTGGGCATCGACCATCGATGGGAATCGGTTCTAACACTCCGATGCTCCCTGAATCGTTCGATATTTTACATTTCAATTCCATGTTTCGATGCCCTGACCACCCAGCGGAAAAAAACTGCTCAAGTTCAAAGACTGATATTTATATACAAGTTAAACTTAGCCCTGTGAGAAGATCATAATTTAAAAAATCATCGAGAAGTTAAGACTTTAATATAAACCATGCAATTTTTTTTTTACCCTGCCTTTTTTTAAATTTTTTTTTTACCCTGCCTCTTTTTGGCCTAATGTGGTCATGTAAGAGGTTACGCTACAGTATAATAAAAACAGTTCATTTAGATCAGGGGTTGGGAACCTATGGCTCGCGAGCCATATCTGGCTCTTTTGACGGCCGCATCTGGCTCGCAGACAAATCTTTAATTATAGAAAAAGAAAAGAAAATCTATTTATCTGTCTATCAATCGCATTGGCAACGCAGATGAGGCAGACACTGATCGAGTGGGGCCACCGTATTTTGCTGTCAAAAAGAGCGGCCGATGTGCGCGTGTGCGTAGTAATTTTCCCACCGTTTTAGTTTCGTTTTCCCCGCTAATTTTAGAAACCCTTTTGAGAAGATGGCAAAAACAAAAAAAGACGAGGAGTATCGTACTTTTCAGCAGGAATTGACAGAGGAATTTGCCTTTGTGGAGAGAGCAGGTTCTGCGGTGTGTCTAATATGCAATGATAAAATTGCATCTATGAAAAGGTCAAATATAAAGCGGCACTTCGACACCCGCCATACTACATTTGCTTCGAAATATCCGGCGGGGGACAACAGGAAGAAAGCATATCAAAAGCTTCTTACAAGAGTGCAAGCTAGTCAGTAGTAACTCCGTGTTTGGACCAAACAAGGTGACTGGAATTCGGCTAGCTTTGCTGGCGCTTTAGCAATTGTGAGAAACGGGAAGCCATTCACAGATGGGGAGTATGCCAAAGCATTCATGCTTGATGTTGCCAATGAGCTTTTTGACGATTTTTCGGATAAAAACAAGATTATTAAACGGATAAAAGACATGCCCCTGTCAGCAAGAACTGTTCACGATCGTACCGTCATGATGTCAAATCAAATTGAAGCAACGCAAGTGAAGGACATAAATTCGGCTCCATTTTTTCACTCGCTTTGGATGAGTCAACGGACGTTAGCAATTTATCACAGTTTAGCGTGATCGCAAGGTATGTTGTCGGTGACACACTGCATGAGGAAAGTCTGGCAGTTTTGGCTATGCAAGGAACAAAAAGAGGGGAGGATTTATTCAAGTCCTTCATTCAGTTCGCTGAAGAAAAAAATCTACCAATGGACAAACTTGTTTCAGTGTGCACTGATGGTGCTCCGTGTATGCTTGGAAAAAACAGAGGATTCATGTCGCTTCTTCGTGAACATGAAAAGAGACGTATCCTAAGTTTCTCAATGACTGCATCACGCTTAACCTCATCAAGTTTCAACCAGACTACAAAGCCATCAGCAACACCATGCAGCACCAGAAGTCGCATTAATGGTAAGAAATATTCATCATTGATTAGCAACAGCATAACAATGTTATTAAAAAGAATTCAGAGACCTATTGTACTTTAAAAATGTTGAAATTACATAAAATGCACACATTACTCTTATTTTTAGTTTTAAACATATTGTATGGCTCTCACGGGATTACATTTTTTAAAAAATGTGGTATTTATGGTTCTCTCAGCCAGAAAGGTTCCCGACCCCTGATTTAGATGATGTTGTGTTGACACTAAAAATATATAGTTGTTAAAAAACAAAAAACAAATACGAAATACATTTTTAATTGTACTTTAGTAAATTTTTGGATGACTACTTTTACTTTTATTTGAGTAATATTATTTTGAAGTAACGCTACTCTTACTTGAGTAAAATTATTGGCTACTCTAACCATCTTTGAACCCAGGTACATGTTTTCCGTTCTTTCCTCAAGATATCCTCAACATAAGCGCCACTGAGACATCATGCGGGCTGGATGTTGTCCTTCAATTGTTTTGATGCTAATGCATTAGAAGCGCCCCAAACAAGGATACAATTTTATTGCTCCAGAACGGGTACCAATTGCCAGCAGCTGCAGAGAGGGACTGTAGCCGAGGGCACTCGGTTGGTGTGGGAAGCCATGCTCCACCGTCTATAGAGAAGGGAGATAAACAGTAACAGTGAAAATTAACCTTTGAAAAGTAAGAAATGAACATCTGACAATGACCAATCCATCCATCCATCATCTGCCACTTTAGCTGAGGTCAAGTCGTGGGACAAACAGCTTCAGAAGGGAAGGGAAGCAATTTGGCAGTGTATCAAATACTTGTTCTCCCCACTGTATATGCCCGAGTAGTCCATCCATCCAACCATCCATCATCTACCGCTTAGTCCGGGGTCAGGTCACAGAAGCAGCAGCTTTAGCAGGGAAGTCCAGACTTCCCTCACCCCAGCCACTTCAACCAGCTCCTCCAAGAGGATCCCAAGGTGTTCCCAGGCCAGTCGAAAAACACGGTCTCTCCAGCGTGTCCTGGGCTGTCCCCGGGACCTCCCGCCAGTGGGACCCGCCCGGAACACCTCTCCAGGGAGGCATCCAAACCAGATGCCAGAGCGACCTCAGCTGGCTCCTCTCAACGTGGAGGAGTAGAGGCTCGACGCCGAGTCCCTCCCGGATGACCAAGCTTCTCACCCTATCTCTAAGGGAGAGCCCGGACACCCTGCGGAGGAAACTCATTTCGGCCGCTTGTATCCGGGATTTTGTCCTTTCGGTCACGACATAGGTGAATCGAGAGCTTCGCCTTTCGGCTCATACCACTACGGACCAGTGCAGAATCCGCATCACTGCAGATGCTGCAAAGTGTCAGATTTAAAAAAAAAAAAACTGTTATTAATCCCTCTTAATATTTTTTTAAATTGGTAAAATATAATTCAGGGTTCTGGCATTCTTTTAAAAGTCAAATTTAAAGCTTTTAAAGATTTTTTAAGACCTTAAAAGTATAATTTAAGACCAGGACATGTCACAACAATTTCTGATGAAGATTTTTTTAAAAATTTCACTGTAACTGGTGTCTAACTGGCAGCGAATGAACATTCATTCATTCGCTGATTCGCTGACAATCCCTCCCATTTCAAACGGATTGGACGTCGATGGCCATCAGTGGCAGTCAATGCCAGGAAACATGTTCATTTGGAGCATTTCACGTCATTTCCTTTTGATTTTCGGTCACTTCCTTTTCCTTTAGGGGCATCACATCCTGTTGATATTGGGTTACCGAAAAGGAATGTCCCCAAATGAATAGGAAGGGACTCAAAATAAAAAGGAGCTAACCTGTAAATGCCCTAAAATGAACAGGAAGTGACCTATAAATGCCCACAAGACTGGCTGTGAATGCTTTGGTTTCCATGCCATGACACCGCTAGACATCCAATCCATTCAAAATGAATTGGATGTCTAGCGCCGTCAATGGCAGCCAGTGAGCTAACACTATTCTAATGGAAGATTTTGGTCCCAACCTGTTACTGCCTTTATTTTATTTTTTTTTTAAAGAGTGACACCTTTTTTAAAGCAATATATCTTAGTGGGAACATAACGATAACCTTTTGGGTTACATGGTACAGCGATATATCACCTTTTCAATATATCCTTACTGTGCACCGGGCACTGTTTTTATTTTCACCAGTGGCTAACCACCTCTTACAACACCACTAGGTAACTTTTCAACCTTTATAAAATATTTTCATAACATTTGTGATGATATGTTGACTGACAACTAGTTAAATGACACCTATTCTATATGTTGAGGGGGTCTGTATCTTTTTCACCGGCACTAATTAACTTTGAGGAGGGCGGCAGGAGCCCTGCCACACAAAAAAAAACTACAAGTGTGCTGACTGCTTCATGGCATACGTGAGTGCCCCCTTTCCCTATTCATTATAAAGACGGAAATCGACGGTAATGCTTTCACGCGAATTCTGCAAAGATGGCAGAGGAGCAGGGACAAAAAGATTTGTCCGAGGGGGGGAAAAAAACAGAGGCTACCAGGATAAAAGGATACTTAAGAATAAACATCGACCCGGCTTTCACACTGTCCTGACACCCCCCTACAAACCGAATTCGTCAGCGCTTACGAGTTTGAGTGAGGTGGTGGGGTTAGCCACACTAAGCCACATGGCTAACCGTCATATGCTATTCTTTAGCCACAACTGGATTCATCCTTCACACAGCCGCTGGAAACAAAAATGTTGTTTAATCCATCTGCAGACGACTATCATGATTTTACAACACTATGCAGGTGTGCGCTGGTCCTCATGGCAAACGCAGTTTTCCTTAAGGCAAAACACTACCGCTTTGGCCACCAGCATCGCCAAAATTGACCAAAACTGAAAAGCTTACCAGGTTTTGCTTTAAATAAACCATCTTCCAACCATTTTTGTTTAGGTTTACACTTCCCCATCTCTGCATATTCCCACTCACCTCTTCAACCACAAATAACCAGAAAATGGCATCGTGGCGACAACTCAAGTCGCTAATGTACACCGAGGTTGCGAACAACGTACTGTATAATATATATTAATCCCAAACTCTCGTATTTAGTGCACGGCCATTAATAAAACAAATATTATCCAAAAAAAGTTTTAAATCAACATGGGTCCCAAGAAGGTGAAGGCAGGTGGTGAAAAAAGGTGAAGCTTAGCATTTAAATTAAAGATGGAAATGATAGAAAAATATGAGCGTGGTGCGCACATCAGCGAACTGGCTCGCCAGTACGGTCGGAATATGTCTACAATCTCAACGGTCCTCCTCCGGCCTCCGTTCGTAAGTCTTTATAAGTTGAGGTGACAATTATTATTATTGTAATATTGGCAAGGAAGTCGTCCGCTTCATCAGGTTTTTAATCATTTATTTCAAAACTTGTGCAACACAACACGGCTACTGTCCGCAGGAGCCGACACCAACAACAACAGAACATGAAAAGTGAAACTAAAAACTCTACCGCATCTCTCTCACTCTGTTATCAGTCACACGGTGCGTTCAGAAACAGCATGCAAAACACAATCGCCACATGAGAACCAGACTCGTTACGGAATAATAAAAGGTCGACCGAGATGGGATTTTCAAATGCCAATACGTATATCTAAAATTTGGCTGATTGCTGATAATCCAAGCCGATTTTGTAAGCCAACATGCCTTTTTTTTTTTTTTAAAAGCAGTGTTTTTCAACCGGTGTGCTGCGGCACACTAGTGTGCCGTGAGAGATCGTCAGGTGTGCGGCGAGAAATTATCTAATGTCGCATTCATATACATACATTGTAATGTCCGTAACTGTGCGGGCCCTTGAAGGGGCCATCAGACAGCAGAGTGGTGATGTAGCGGGAAGCAAGGAGGGAGGGAGAACGGCGTGTGAGCGAAGCTAGAGGTCGCATGTTGCTGATGCCACTGTTATTTTGTTTATTATTATCCATTGTTGCCACAATAAAGTGGGAAAGTCATCACAGACTCCTCTCCTTTCTATTTCCCCATTCGGGGCTATTACAATATTTTTTTTTTTTTACATTTTCGGGCCGAGTTGCAGTAGGAAGCAAGGAAGTAGTAGGTAGAAAGTTCTCTGTCATGTGCAGATGAGCGAAGTACTGTTCGTGTCACGTTCAAAAACTGCTCGGATTTCTAGCCATCAATGACCTTGCTGTCCGCGACAATTTGGACCCCAGCATGTCTACTGCACATTTTGGTTAGACTCGTCATGTGTCGATATACTCGAAAGTGTCCTTTCTATTTTATCCATATGTAACGACCGTCAATCCTCCCCGTGTGTTTTATTCCAACACAGTGTTGAGAACAGTAAGGTGGCTAATGGCTAAAAATCCGAGCAGTTCTTGAACGCAACACGAGCAGCTATCCAACAACAGCGCCATAGTGCCAAGCAGGTTTAAACGTCATCTCCAAACGCAACACCCGTCGCTTCAAAACAAGTCGATGGACTATTTTATTCACTTTCGTGAAAACACAGAAAAACAGGCAACTTTTTTTTGGAAAAACTACAAAGGTAAATGAGAAAGCCCTCAAAGCCATTTGTTGCTAAATCCAAAAAGTCCCACACCGTGATAGAGCCATTAATACTACCTGCCTGCAAAGCCATTGTCTCCAAGATGCTCGGCCCTGATGTGGTTAAAAACATTGCTCAAGTCCCCTTGTCTGATAATTCTTAGCTTTTTCAAGCCTAACTGCAATAAAAAATGAATAACTAAATTGAAAAAAAAAAACTGAGAAAGACTGAGAGCTGTTGAAGAATAAGGATTGTGTTCAAGTTTCACACTGAGTAAGTAAGTACATACTGAGAAATTATTTTATAATTAAATATAATTTAAGAAAATAATTTTGGAACATTTTTGGTTTGTGGTGTGCTGCGAGATTTTTTCCAATGTAAAAACGTGCCGTGAGTCAAAAAAGGTTGAAGAACACTGTTTTAAAGCACGTGGATTATGAGAGGCAATTTAAAAAAAATGCTTAAACAGCTTCAAATTTACAATGATGTCCTGAGACTTAAAGGATTAGTACAGTCTAGTGCTACCAAACCTTCTTTTTATGATTATACACACTCAGCAAGAACAGTACATTATTTTCAAATAGTTAAGCCAACCAGAGCGTCACGAAGAGATGTAAACAAGTGAGACTTTAAGAGGATGCTCACCATGCTAAAGATAATGGTAAGGTGGCGAATGCTGCGCCAATGCTACGGGTTACATTTAGAGTCTAAGGATTACTTAGTAAACACCTTTAAAGCGGAAATGTGAAGTAAGGTTGGCCAACCATGTTTTTGAATAATATCAATGGTTAAAAGATTATAAGCATATTTTCATTTTTTTTTTTTTAACGCAACCCTTCCAGATTCTTTGTTTAACCTATAGCAACGCCCTTGACAACGAAAATGCTTTTCTTCGGCAATCTTCGGAAATTACGTCACACTGAGAAGTGCGAGGGAAGTGCGAGGGAAGTACGTCATAGAACAGTATTGTTTGTTGCATTGCTTCTCGGTAAGATGCCACGGCGGTGAGTGGCGATGTTTTGTTCTCACTCAAACGAAAAGTTGTACGAGTGGCCAAAGGATAGCAGGGCACGTAAATGGACATCTTTCGTTCGCACGAAGCGAATTAATTTCACGCCATCATCGAGTAGTGTTCTCTGCTACAAACACTTCGAAGATGCCTGCTTCCTTAACCGGTCTGCTTATGATCAAGGATTTTGCCAAAAAGTAAGTGTGATTTTTGGATAGATGACTGATGACTTTGTCAAAGCAGAGCTGCCAACTGTTGTGGAATGAACAGTAAAAGCTAGCGACGTTAGCCAAAAGCTAACTCGTGGCAATCCCCGATCATAGTTGTTGTTGTGTTCGCTAGGTTAAGCATGTTTAAATGGTGCTTCATCTACGATCTTGTCGGAAAAGGTTAACCCACTGTCAATCGGGAAAGGGGTGTGGATGTGCATATAGGCGGGTCGGCGTCGCAGTCACGTTGCCGTAAGAGACACACACCGCCGGTGAGTTTGTGCACATTTATTTGTATTTGTATTATGTATTTCCACCTTCATGCTTCAAGCATTGCATTGCATTTGTACGGTTCGGCGTTTCTTTCACGGTGATCGCTTGATAGCCTTCTAGTTTGTGTTTTATGAGAGCCACTGACAGGTGACGGTTGACAACAAGCATGTTGGTTTTAATGTCTCGCAGCAAATCAGAGAGCGCGCAGGTCACGCAGTGAATCATGGGAAAAGTAGTCTCGGGACAACACTGAAGTGGTGCTTTGTAATCTGTTCGCTTGTGTGAAAAAATACATTTCCTCACACCATTAGACGCCACTTCCTTCCGAGTGCCCCGAGCCGTGTTGTACTGTTTGCTCCATGTGTTAATTAAGAAACAAAGTTGTCAGCACGTCGTGTGTTCGATACATTTGTAAACAAAAAGCTCATAACAAGACACTATGCACGATCCGTTTAAGAGACGCTGGAGTAGTAGGAGGCGAGGAGGAGATCAGCGAGAAGCAAAACTTCGCGGTCGAATGTGGCGGCAGTCCGCTATTATTTTGTTTTCTTATTGTTGCCACAATAAAGTGGATAAAGCCATCAACGACTCATCTCCTTCTTTCCCCCCAACGTTTTTATATTATTATTTTATATGCACTAGAGCTGCCGGATCTGCCAAAATGAACATGAAGTCCGATTATTATTTTTTTTAAACAATGTCATCATAAAATTATGTGCAAATGCCTGCATCTTCAAATCATGAAAACAGTTATTATTTTCATGATTTGAAGATGCCTATATTTTACCAATCTTGTAATCTCGATGGGTCTTGTATCCATTCCATGTCAGGTAGTCTAGGCACATTGTTTGCATCCTGATTAGCGTCTGGCTAATACATGTTAGGTCCAACATAAAATTCCAACCGCCTCTTCTTCCTCCAACTCTTCAAAAACTTGGATCTCCTCCCTTGTGCTCGATCTATCGCTTATATCGCTGTTTGAATCATTGTTTGAAGGGCTTTGTATGGCGGCCGTATGTATGGAGCGCTGCCAGATGTTCTCTGTGTGACGTATCACTTCCAGGTTCGTCCCCTTTCAGGCTCGAACTTCGGAAACGCGATTATTTTGTACACCATATAAATTTTTTTTTCATGCTTTATTTGTCGGACAATGTTTAATTACTTTAATTGTGACCCTATTTGGCATGTTATGAAATTACTTCACATTTCTGCTTTAAAGGCTAAAGCAACATAGCATATTGTCTCATGCAAAATCAAAAAAAAAAAATAGGCTAGCCTGAAGCTTCCTATAGGAGCCTGCCTTCAAGCTGCTGCGGGGTCCTACCGTCAGCTTATTTTCTTTGTTAATCGGCCAATGGCGGGAAAAAAATCCATTCATCAGCCCGATATATCGGTCGACCCCATTATATTATTCCGATTTGTAATTATAATTTATTGGTTTTGCTATGTGTAATTGCTATTTTTAATTGTACTAGCAGTATTTATGAAGGCTTTAGCGTAGGTTTTTGGGCTGTGGAACTAATTTATCCAATTATCATGTATTCTTATAGGAAAATCCCACTCGACATACGACCATTTGGACTTAAAAACCAAGTCTTGGAACCAATTAGATTCTTATGTAGAGGTGCCACTGTAAATAAAATCACAACCAACCACAAAAAAATACAGAACTGCAAAAAAATAAATAAATAATAAAGACTCATGATTTTAATTAAAAGAAATGTACAAATTATTGAAGAGAGAAAAAAAACACACACACAGATTCCGAACCACAAATGGGTTGCTTTCCTCGTCAATCTCCTCGCTCTGCACCCTTTTGTGTTTTTGTTTTATTTTATTCTTCCTCCTTGTGCACTTCGGATTAAAGGCTGCAACTAATGATTATTTTCATAATTGATTAATCGGACGAATAATTAAACGATTAATCAAATAAATGTCGCTTCTTTCAATTACCTTCACAATTTACCTTGAAGTTGTTTTCGCCATGTTGTAAGTAGCAATGAAGACAAAATGGATGACTTTTCCTTCAACTGTAACGATTATCAAATTAGTTGGCAACTAATTTATTAATTAATCGATTAGCTGTTGCAGCCTTATTAAGAAGCTAGTTTAGTAAGTAAGATGTCCGAAAATTGGCCAAAATGTGAATTGTTGTTTTCCAAAGTAAAAGCAGATTTTTGTTCATGTCCTACTTTAACTTCACAAAAATGTAATGAAGAAATCTGATATTTACAACTGACAAGTTATATAAATTACGGTTCAAAAGTTTGGGGTCACCCAGAGAATTTTGTGTTTTCCTTCAAAAGTCACACTTTTATTTTTAAAATGAGTTTCAAAATGAATAGAAAATAGAGTCAAAACATTGACAAGGTTGGAAATAAGGATTTTTATTTTAAATAATAATTTTCTCCGTCAAACTGCTTTTATCAAAGAATGTTCATTTTGCAACAATTACAGCTTTGCAGACCTATGGTGCACTAGCTGTTAATTTGTTGAGAAGAAGAGAAAGAATATAAGAGAAACTTCACTCCACGTTTCCAGAAGCACCTCCCACAAGTTGGATTGGCTTGATGGGCACTTGTTGCGTACCATACGGTCAAGCTGCTGCCACAACAGCTCAATGGGTTTGAGATCTATTGACTGTGCTGGCCACTCCATTACAGATAGAATACCAGCTGCCTGCTTCTTTCCTAAATAAGTTTTGCATAATTTGGAGGTGCCACTGTGATGTTGTAGGATGAAATTGACTCCAATCAAGCATTGTCCAAGGGGTATGGCATGGTGTTGCGAAATGGAGTGATAGCCTTCTTTATTTAAAATCCTGTTGATCTTGTACAAATCTCCTACTTTACCAGCACCAAAGCAAGCCCAGAACATCACATGACCTTCACCATTGTTGACAGATGACATCAGGCACTCTTCCAGCATCTTTTCAGTGGTTTTGTGTGTCACAAATGTTCTTCTCTTAGATCCAAAGTCCAAACACCTCAAATCTGTCCATAAATCTTTTTTTCCAATCTTCCTCTGTCCAATGTCTGTGTTCTTTTGCCCATATTAATTGTTTCCTTTGATTATCCAGTCTCAGATAAAGCTTTATCCTTTGCCACGCTGCCCTGAAAACCAGCATCCCGGAGTCGTCTCTTCACCGTCGACATTGACACTGGCGTTTTACGGGTACCATTTAATAAAGCTGCTAGATGAAGACCTGCGAGGTGTCTATTTCTCAAACTAGAGACTCTTATGTACTTGTCTTCTTGCTCGGTTGTGCAGTGGGGCCTCCCGCTTTTCTTTCTACTCTAGTTAGCTCTTGTTTGTGCTGCTCTCTGAAGGGAGTGGTACACAGCGTTATAGGAAATCTTCAATTTCTTGACAATTTCTCTTATGGAATAGCCTTAATTTGTAAGAACAGATTGTCGAGTTTTATGTGAAAGTTGTCTTTTTCTTGCCATTTGGAGAGTTTAATCAAACTTACAAAGGTGATGCTCCTGATACCCAACTAGCTCAATGGAAGATCAGTTTTATAGCTTCTCTAACCACCTAAACGGTTTTGAGCTGTGCCAATATGATTGCACAAGGTTTTCTAATCATCTATTATCCTTCTATGGCAACTAGCAAGCACAATGTACCATTAGAACACTGGAGTGATGTTTGCTGTAAATGGGCCTCTTTATGAAAACAACGTACTGTAGATATTGCATTAAAACCGGACGTTTCCAGCTAGAATAGTCATTTACCACATTAATAATGTATAGAGTGTTTTTCTGATTAGATTTTTTTTTTTTTTTACAATTTTTTAATTTCCATTGAAAAAAATTGTGCTTTTCTTTCAAAAAGGAGGACATTTCTAAGTGACCCCAAACTTTTGAACGGTAGTGTATATGTTACAATTTCAAGAATTTAGACAAGTTGAAGGTGAAGAAGGTCCTGAACAATTATTCGGTTATCGAAATAGTTGTCAATTAATTTGATATTCGATTAGTTGTCGATAAATCGATTAATTGTTGCACCTCTATTGTGCTTGGAGCTTAACAATTAAACTGAGGTATTTTACAGAAAGAAGCATTATGGGTTCTGTTTAATTTAGACTTGCAGTATGGCCCGGCGTTGCTCAAGTTTGTGTAATGTGAATGCAATACAGTCGAATCGGAGATAAAAAATAAAAACTTTCCTTAGAGATGCAGCTGTAATGTAATCATCGTAAAAGGACACCATAAAGGTGTAAATGCGCAATCGCTTTTCCATCACTGTATGAATATCCGGCCGATATGAACCCCCTAGTAATATTCCGGAAAATTGTACATTTTTTTAATATCCTGTATCCTCTTGTGTAGTACTCAAAGCCACTAGATATCAGCACAGCACATTTAAAGTAGTACATGACACAACAGTAATGTTTGAAAGCGAACTACGATTTTGCAGTCTTTGTCAAAAACCGCCCAGCCATTTCGGATTCGAACGAACACACACACACACACACACACACACACACACACACACACACACACACACACACACACACACACACACAAAGTTCCATTTATATACAAGTTTAGATATGTACATTGTCACTTGCCTTGTTGAACTGGAAAAGGTCCTGTTTGAGTCTATCTCTCTGGGACTCGTGGCCATGTCGTCTGAACCTTTTCATCCTGACTCGACAGCGTGGAGCCTTTAGCCCCACTTATACACTGATAAAAGAAGAAAAAGCAAGAATCATTCAAAGTTAAATTGTCATTCACATTTACATATAAACCGAGGCGGGTAGTAATCAAAGGTGGGTAGAGTAGCCGGAAAAATTACTCAAGTAAGAGTAGCGTTACTTCTAGATAATATACCTCAAGTAAGAGTAAAAGTAGTCATCCAAAAACATACTCAAGTACAAGTAAAAGAGTATTTGTTGAAAAGAATACTCAAGTAATGAGTAACATTGTGAGTAACTGCTTACAATGTTGGATTTTTCGTAACACATCATCTATATGAACTATTTTTGTTCTACTGTAATATAACCTATTACATGACCATATCAGGACAAAAAGATGGAAAAAAATGTATCAAATTCTGAGTAGACCAAAACTATGAAAAATCACCAGTCGAAAGAGCATGACTGCCCTCTTGTGGAGGAAAAAAAAAACATTGTTACCTCTGATTGTTATAATGGAGTCATGTGGGTATTGTTGCAACGTCTCAGTGAAACAAACTGTTGGCTATAATGTAGCCCAAAGTAGTGGAGTATTGTGTCTTCTTCACAAATCTAATCAAGTAAAAGTCAAAAGTATTGCGTGGTAAAACTACTCTAAGAAGTACATTTTTCTTAAAAAGTAAGTCCTCAAGTAAATGTAACGGAGTAATTTTAACGCGTTATTACACACCTCTGGTAGTAATGCAATACATTTACTGTGTTACATTTACTTGACTAACATTTTAAGAAAAACATCATTCTAAGAGTAGTTTTAGAACGCCACACTTTCGACTTTTACTTGAGTTGATTTGTGTGCTACTATGGGCTACACTACAGTGGTTACATTTTCCTTCCTTTGTCTACATCAGTGGTGTCCAAACTATTCCACACAGGGCCGCAGTGGGTGCTGGATTTCATTCCTACAAAACAAGTCGACATTTTTTCACCAATCTGGTGTCTCACAAGTGTAATCAGTTGATTGCAGTCAGGTGCTGCTTGCTTTAGCACAAACTTCATCGGTTAAACTGTCTGTGGTCGATTGGTAGGAACAAAAACCAGGACCCACAGCGGCCCTTGAGGACAGGTTTGGACACCCGTGGTCTACATATTAGATTTGACTTTATTTTTGCCAGCAGAGACTCTACCAGTTTCTCCAACGAGATGTTACAACAGTAATCACATGACTGCATGATACCAATCAGACGTAACAATGCATGGACACCCACAAGCTTGCAGTCAAAGTCCTATGATTACTCTAGCCTGTTCAATCATGTGGCGTTTTGAAAGCACCATTAAAAAACTATTTGACATAGACACTAACTTCAAAATTACTCCTACGCATGGATTTCAACCTCTCTCCCAGTTTTTATTTTGTACAGATAGACCACGGAAATGTGAAGATTCAGTATGATCGTTTTAATTTCATGGAAGGAAATGTTTTCTCCAGTAGAGCGCACTCATGTCTTTGAATGGGCGAAATCTCATTTCTCCATTTTTATAATCTCCATTTTCGGATTTTTGTGAATTTTATATTTAACATGGTCATGTCATAGGCTATAGTACAGTATAATAATAACAATTCATTTGTGAGCAATTATTCACAATGTTACCCATTACTTGAGTGTTCTTTTTACTAAGTACTTTTTTACTTGTACTTGAGTAAATATTTTGGATGGCTGCTTTTAATTTTACTTGAGTGGTATTATTTTGAAATAATGCTACTCTTACTTGAGTAAAATTTTTGGCTACAGGTCGACCAATATACCGGCCAGCCAATACACCAGGCCTTCCATTGGCTGATTTGCAAAACAAACAAACAAAAAAGCTGGGATATTGCGATTAATCTGTGGCAGTCTCCCATCCGAATACTAACCAGGCTTGACCTTGCTGAGCTTCCTTGTTCAGGTGTTTTTAGGGTAATATGGCTGCAGAGGATATACGACGAATGCACGTAGGCAAGCTGCAGCCGACTACTGACAGATGGACCCTACTAAGCTCAGAGCCACTGCAAGCCAAGCTGGGCTCCAGGCTTGCTTGTTTTGAAACACATGGTAAGGTTTGTTTTACCATCTCGATGAGAAAGAATATGCAATGTTGCTTTAGCCTTTAAAGCAGGGGTCCCCAAACTTTTTCCTGTGAGGGCCACATAACCCTTCTCTTCTCTGATGAGGGGCCGGGGTCAGTTTGTAACAGAAAAAGTGTGACGATTGCAGGAGTGCCTAAATGTAAAAATGTATTGTTTTTCAGAAAGCCACAATCAAATAACCCTTTCTGGATTCTTCACGGAACCAAAGTAAATAAAATAAAAATGATATAATATAATATAGTATAATATAATATAATATAATTAGGGCTGTCAAACGATTAAAATTTTTAAGCGAGTTAATCACAGCTTAAAAATTAATCGTAATTAATCGCAATTCAAACATCTCTAAAATATGCCTTATTTTTCTGTAAATTATTGTTGGAATGGAAAGATAAGACACAAGACGGATATATACATTCAACATACTGTACATAAGTACTGTATTTGTTTATTATAACAATAAATCAACAAGATGGCATTAACATTAATATTCTGTCAAAGCAATCCCTGGATAGAAAGACTTGTAGTTCTTAAAAGATAGATTTTAGTACAAATTATAGAAATTTTATGTTAAAACCCCTCTTAATGTTTTCGTTTTAATAAAATTGGTAAAATTTTCAATCAAAAAAATTAACTAGTAGCTCACCATTGTTGATGTCAAGAATTACACAATGCTCATGGTGCATAAAATCAGTCGCACCCAAGCGCCAGCAGAGGGAGACAAAAAACACAAGTAACAAGTGGACATGACACTGCTGTCATTTTAATCTGTTTGAGCGGGGCATATGCGTTAATTGCGTCAAATATTTTAACGTGATTAATGAAAAAAATTAATTACCGCCCGTTAACGCGATAACTTTGACAGCCCTTAATATAATATAATATAATATAATATAATATAATATAATATCATATCATATCATATAATATCATATAATATCATATAATATCATATAATATAATCAAGGGTGCACATAATTTTTTTGCCCAGGTTCTCAGAGGAGGACCTGGAGATGTGACTTGGTCCTCATTGAGCTTGAGAGCCGACCCACCTGATGCGATAAATTTATGACAAGCTTTACTTAGAGCCAATTAACTTTGATTAATTATATTAACAGTTAATGCTTGATTAACATCAACTGGCACAACAAAATTGCCATTACGTTGAAGTGAAATGTAAAGAAATAAACATAAAAGCACCAATTCAAAATAAAGGGCATTATGCGGCTCCCACATTAACTCCAAGCCTTTTTAAAAGTGGGATGTCCTCCTCATAAGACCTCATTGAACGTGCATGTTTAGCTTTGTAAAATGCGAGCAAAAACACGTTTGTCAGTGCATGTCGCTGTTCATTACCTTTATTCCGCCCTATTCCGCCACATGTCCATAGGGCGAGTGGGGTCCTGTTTGACATAGATAGTTTGCTTAATTGCCACATGCTCTCTGTTTTTTTCGTGCTTTTCAAAGTTTGGATGGCTGAAATTCTTTGACCCTACATAAAATGCGTTGCTCTAATCGGCGACATTGGGATTCTCACGGCACATTTTGTACCGCATTTCCGTGCGAGCATCATTCGCTTCTAGCCATGGTACCTCCTGTAGCCACTTTTCAGCAAAAGTCCTTTTTTTCGGTAGCTCCGGTGACGTCTCTGTCGTCTGTCTGTCTTTTGACGGGGGTGGGGGAACACGGAAGTAATTACTCAGTGTGGCCTGCCTCATCGACATTTTGAGAAGTTATTTTCTTGTGTCCGCGGCAAATAGAGTGGTCAGCCATCGGTACGCAAAAGCGTATGGAAGCCGTTGAGGGCCAGCGCGTTTGTCTACGTCCAGTACGCATGTGCGGACCACTTATGTGCACCCCTGAATATAATATAATATAATATAATATAATATCATGTAATATAATATAATATAATATAATAATACTGTATTAATTAAATAGATAATAACCAAATAACCATTGCTCAGTTCTTCACAGAAAAAAGCCAGGACATAAATAACTCTATTGAAAAAAAAAAAAAAAAAAATTTTTTTTTTTTTTGTTCAGGGGTATCCGGCCCGCAGCCACATATTCTAATATTCTATTCTATTATTCAATATTCTAATTTCCTGAGACAGTCAGGAAATTAGAATATTGTGTATTCTAATTTCCTGAGACTGTCCTGTATATATACACAGGACTGTCTCAAAAAATTAGAATATTGTGTATTCTAATTTCCTGAGACAGTCCAGTATATATACACATACATACATACATATGTATATATATTTACATATACACATATATATACATACATATATACACTCACCGGCCACTTTATTAGGTATACCATGCTAATAACGGGTTGGACCCCCTTTTGCCTTCAGAACTGCCTCAATTCTTCGTGGCATATATTAAACAAGGTGCTTGAAGCATTCCTCAGAGAGTTTCGTCCATATTGACATGATGGCATCACACAGTTGGTACAGATTTGTCTGCTGCACATCCATGATGCGAATCTCCCGTTCCACCACATCCCAAAGATCCTCTATTGGATTGAGATCTGGTGACTGTGGAGGCCATTTGAGTACAGTGAACTCATTGCCATGTTCAAGAAACCAGTCTGAGATTATTCCAGCTTTATGACATGGCGCATTATAATGCTGAAAGTAGCCATCAGAAGTTGGGTACATCGTGGTCATAAAGGGATGGACGTGGTCAGCAACAATACTCAGGTAGACTGTGGCGTTCCAACGATGCTCAATTCGTACCAAGGGGCCCAAAGAGTGCCAAGAAAATATTCCCCCCACCATTACACCACCAAAGTTGGTGCAGATTTGTCACCACCACCAGCCTGAACCGTTGATACAAGGCAGGATGGATCCATGCTTTCATGTTGTTGACGCCAAATTCTGACCCTACCATCCAAATGTCGCAGCAGAAATCGAGACTCACCACACCAGGCAACGTTTTTCCAATCTTCTATTGTCCAATTTCAATGAGCTTGTGCAAATTGTAGCCTCAGTTTCCTGTTCTTAGCTGAAAGGAGTGACACCCGGCATGGTCTTCTGCTGCTGTAGCCCATCTGCCTCAAAGTTCGACGTACTGTGTGTTCAGAGATGCTGTTCTGCCTACCTTGGTTGTAACGGGTGGTTATTTGAGTCACTGTTGCCTTTCTATCAGCTCGAACCAGTCTGGCCATTCTCCTCTGATCTCTGGCATCAACAAGGCATTTCCGCCCACAGAACTGCCACTCACTGGATAGGTTTTCTTTTTCGGACCATTCTCTGTAAACCCCTAGAGATTGTGGTGCGTGAAAATCCCAGTAGATCAGCAGTTTCTGAAATATTCAGACCAGCCCTTCTGTCACCAACAAACATGCCACGTTCAAAGTCACTCAAATCACCTTTCTTCCCCATACTGATACTCGGTTTGAACTACAGGAGATTGTCTTAAACCATGTCTACATGCCTAAATGCAGCGAGTTGCCGCCATGTTATTGGCTGATTAGAAAATAAGTGTTAAGGAGCAGTTGGACAGGTGTACCTAATAAAGTGGCCGGAGAGTATATATATATATATATCTTAGGGGTGTCAAAATTATTGCGTTAACGGCCGTTAATTAATTTTTTAAATTAATCACGTTAAAATATTTGACGCAATTAACGCAGATGCCCCGCTCAGAGAGATTTAAATGACAGTACACAGTGAGACGCTCACTTGTTGTGTTTTATGGAGTTTTGCCACCAGGTGCTGGCGCTTGGATGCGACTGATTTTATAGGCTTCAGCATCCATCAGCATTGTGTAAGTAATTATTGACAACAATGGCGGGCTACTAGTTTATTTTTTGATTGAAAATTTTACAAATTTTATTAAAACGAAAACACTAGGAGGGGTTTTAATATAAAATTTCTCTAACTTGTACTAACATTTTTCTTTTAAGAACTACAAGTCTTTCTATCCATGGATCGCTTTAACAGAATGTTAATAATGTTAATGCCATCTTTTTGATTCATTGTTATAATAAACAAATAGTCCTTATGTACCGTATGTTGAATGTATATATCCATCTTGTGTCTTATCTTTCCATTCCAACAATAATTTACAGAAAAATATGGCATATTTTATAGATGGTTTGAATTGCGATTAATTGCGATTAATTACGATTAATTAATTTTTAAGCTGTAATTAACTCGATTAAAAATTGTAATCATTTGACAGCCCTAATATATATACATATATATATATATATATATATATATAAATAAATATATATATATATATATATAGTGCCTTGCAAAAGTATTCGGCCCCCTTGAATCTTGCAACCTTTCGCCACATTTCAGGCTTCAAACATAAAGATATGAAATGTAATTTTTTTGTCAAGAATCAACAACAAGTCGGACACAATCGTGAAGTGGAACAACATTTATTGGATAATTTAAACTTCTTTAACAAATAAAAAACTGAAAAGTGGGGCGTGCAATATTATTCGGCCCCTTTACTTTCAGTGCAGCAAACTCACTCCAGAAGTTCAGTGAGGATCTCTGAATGATCCAATGTTGTCCTAAATGACCGATGATAAATAGAATCCACCTGTGTGTAATCAAGTCTCTGTATAAATGCACCTACTCTGTGATAGTCTCAGGGTTCTGTTTAAAGTGCAGAGAGCATTATGAAAACCAAAAAGATTTCCCAAGCTTTAAACATCTCAAGGAGCACTGTGCAAGCCATCATATTGAAATGGAAGGAGCATCAGACCACTGCGAATCTACCAAGACCCGGCCGTCCTTCCAAACTTTCTTCTCAAACAAGGAGAAAACTGATCAGAGATGCAGCCAAGAGGCCCATGATCACTCTGGATGAACTGCAGAGATCTACAGCTGAGGTGGGAGAGTCTGTCCATAGGACAACAATCAGTCGTACACTGCACAAATCTGGCCTTTATGGAAGAGTGGCAAGAAGAAAGCCATTTCTCAAAGATATCCATAAAAAGCCTCGTTTAAAGTTTGCCACAAGCCACCTGGGAGACACACCAAACATGTGGAAGAAGGTGCTCTGGTCAGATGAAACCAAAATTGAACTTTTTGGCCACAATGCAAAACGATATGTTTGGCGTAAAAGCAACACAGCTCATCACCCTGAACACACCATCCCCACTGTCAAACATGGTGGTGGCAGCATCATGGTTTGGGCCTGCTTTTCTTCAGCAGGGACAGGGAAGATGGTTAAAACAGACGGGAAGATGGATGCAGCCAAATACAGGAACATTCTGGAAGAAAACCTGTTGGTATCTGCACAAGACCTGAGACTGGGACGGAGATTTATCTTCCAACAGGACAATGATCCAAAACATAAAGCCAAATCTACAATGGAATGGTTCAAAAATAAACGTATCCAGGTGTTAGAATGGCCAAGTCAAAGTCCAGACCTGAATCCAATCGAGAATCTGTGGAAAGAGCTGAAGACTGCTGTTCACAAACACTCTCCATCCAACCTCACTGAGCTCGAGCTGTTTTGCAAGGAAGAATGGGCAAGAATGTCAGTCTCTCGATGTGCAAAACTGATAGAAACATACCCCAAGCGACTTGCAGCTGCAATTGGAGCAAAAGGTGGCGCTACAAAGTATTAACGCAAGGGGGCCGAATAATATTGCACGCCCCACTTTTCAGTTTTTTATTTGTTAAAAAAGTTTAAATTATCCAATAAATTTTGTTCCACTTCACGATTGTGTCCCACTTGTTGTTGATTCTTGACAAAAAATTAATATTTTATATCTTTATGTTTGAAGCCTGAAATGTGGCGAAAGGTTGCAAGGTTCAAGGGGGCCGAATACTTTTGCAAGGCACTGTATATATGGCGGAAAACACAGACAAGACTGAAAAAGCAGTTTCTGCTCTTGCAACCCTCTATAAAATAAATTGCTGTATTTAAAGCCAAAAGAAGTGTTGTGTTTGATAGAATAATATGTCTATATGCTGCCAAAGCAGATTCATGGCCCATTAAGCCCCCGAATTATTTTTAATTTGTCCTTTTTACCCTGGAAACCCCCGTTTACAGACGTCGCGCAACCGCTTTTGTTTCAACCCAGCCATAAAAAGAAGGTAAGTAATTATATTTATTGTTCAAAATGTCTGTCATTTTTAGCTTAGAATCATTATTCGATGTCTAATATTTCATTTAAAAAAAAAACACTTAAAAAAAATTATTCACTCGCATGGTTTTAACTTTTTAAAAAATTACGTCAGAATGAAAAAATGGCATCTGCAAAAAAGTCACGGATATCTACCTCATAACTATCGCTTAACTGTATTTTTTTTGTTACTTTTGCATTTTCCCCGATATGATAAATGATAAATAATCGATCCAAACAAAGAAAATTTGAGAAAAGAAACGTTTAAAAGGGTAAATATATGAAAAAGAACATCTCCACCACTCCTTGAGGTCTTCAACCCTTGCGACCCTTGTTATATTACCATGTTTCACATTTAAAATTCCCCCCCCCCAAAAAAAAACAGCTGTTGCCATTCACAGCTGTGTCTTGACACTCAGTGATACATGCTTCATGGACCTTTTGGACCGAAACAAGGTAAATACGCGATAATTCGTTAAAGTCATAGTGTCTGTAATTCTGCTCTCGCGTGCTCTCACCTCCAGATAGGGGTTTGCTGATTAAAAAATTTAAAAAAAAATTTTTTTTTAAAAAGCCCTCCTGTTCAAAAATTTTTCTTCCCCCAGAAAATTGAGATTTTAAGCTTTCCAATGATGTATCCCACGTGCATATCGGACAATTTTGCAAGTTGGCCAAATTGGGGGTCTCAGAGCGGAACTTCAAGTCACCGAAGTGTTTTCCGCCATATATATATATATATATATATATATATATATGGCGGGAAACACTAAGGTGACTTGACCAACTTTCAAAATTGTCTGATGGTAATATAACGAGGGTCGCGATGCAGAAATCGCAGACATCAAGGAGTGGTCGAGATATTCTTTTTCATATATTTACTCTTTTGACCGTTGTTTTTCAATTTTCTTTGTTTGGATCGATAATTTATCATCTAACAGATCGAAGAAATGCAACAGTAACAAAAAAAAAAAAAAAAAAACAATTAAGTGATAGTTATGAGGTAGATATCCGTGACTTTTTTGCAGACGCCATTTTTTTTCATTTTGACATAATTTGTTTAAAAGTTTAAAATATGCGAGTGTATAATTTTTTAAAGTCTTTTTTTTTTTTAATGAAATATTAGACATCAATTAAGGATTCTAATCTAAAAATGACAGACATTTTGAATAATAAATATAATTAATTACCTCCGTTTTATGGCTGGGTTGAAACAAAAGCGGTTGCGCGACGTCTGTAAACGGGGGTTTTCAGGGTAAAACGGACAAATTAAAAATAGTTCGGGGGCTTAATGTGCCATGATTCTGCTATGGCAGCATATAGACATATTGTTTTATCAAACACAACAGTTGTTTTGGATTAAAATACAGCAGTTGTGCAAGAGCAGAAAATGCTTTTTCAGTCTTGTCTGTGTTTTCCGCCATATAGATAATTTTTTTTTTAACTCCTCCCTATCCATTCAGTACTTTTGTGTTCTACTTGGTTGTGTATGGTTATACCCAAAGTTCAATAAATGGTTGGAATTCTAGTAATGTGGTTAATTTCTAATTTATACATTTAAATTATGAGTGTTGCCTTTTAAAACCAAAATGCTTTGGAGAAAAAAATACTATGTCACCCTGAAATATCAGCTGCATTTTTTTTTTTTTTTAATCTGTATCGGCCTTTGGAAATCCCCTATCGGTCAACCTCTCTACAATACACACCTCTGAAAGTTACCAAACTATTGTTTCCAGTGAGGCTTAAATTTGAATTATGGAAGAACGAGCACATTGGTCAACTTCTGTGATAATAAGTGTATTTAAAACTTCAAATATGTAATCATCTTTGCATTTAATGTTTTTTTTTCTTAAATTATATTAAACGCAAGTTAACTATGGACTGCATGTGCTTAATCGCAATCAAAAATTTTAATTGCTTGACAGCACTAATACATACGTATAAACACACACATATTGGTACCGCTACTATGAACGTCTGTACTTACAGAATTTTCAGGTTAAGATCAGTGGAATCTGATTACTTTTTTCAGTAACAAGTAATCTAACGTGTTCATTTTTCTAAACCAGTAATCTGATTAAAGTTAGTATCCTTCGTGTCTGTGCGCTACTATTTTGTTATTCCCGCATAATGTTTGTAGAATAAAAAAATATTGTAGTCATGTACGAAAAGCATTTTGAATAGAAAAATGCTTGAAACGTTCCCAGTGCGTGTTCCCATGGTAACCGCTCTAACTACTTCCTGTTTTGGTCTCGAGTCACAGGCGCGAAGTGTTTTCGGATGGCATGGCCAGGCTGCCAATGCGGCTGCACATTCGAGCCATGTGTTGAGATGTGCGAGGGAATGTTGATCTGTGTACATCCACGAATGAACGTGAGTTTGTAGTTTAGACCCCATACATGCGTGGCCGTTTCGTAGCTTTCGTTGCAACGACGGGCAGTCATCGCTCCAAGTTGGCAAGCATTGTTTATGTGAAATTCGTGTTGCACATTTATGCCGTGAGGTGACGTGCTCGTTTTGCATCTTTGAGATGTGTTGTAAGTCCGATTGAGTGTAAAGTGTTAGTTGCCACCACGTTTTGTGGCCAAATTGACCGCATGTGTGTAAAGCGTACCTCCGGGTTGTGCGTCCGCATCCAAGATTAAGCCTTACATCAAAAATTCTGATCTTCCCCTTTAAATTCAATTATCGGTGAGTCAATTCCATGCGATGACATTTTTCTGTTGTCATTCTTATGTGGAGGCGGCAAAGGGAGAAAAATTTGTAAAAAGTAACTGATGAATTACTATTAAAGTAACTTAGTTACTTTGATAACAAAGTAATCCGTAAGGTAACTACATTACTTTTTTAAGGCGTAATCAGTCATTAGTAATTAAATTAAATTTTCAAGTAATCTGTGACAACAATGGACATGCCTCACCAGGATAATATTACCTCCTGTTATAAAAGAAATGCCAGGATACGAAAGGCAAAAATACAGTATGGCTGGGACTTGCAGCTCCCAGAGTTTACTCAACATAACATTGCCTAGCATTCCTGCCATCCAACTGGCTAAGAGGGACCTTTATTGTATGCGTGTATCGCAGCGTCCTCTTCATTCGCCCCTAGTGTTCTGACAGCTTTACATGAGTGTATTAACTTTTATTCTA
This sequence comes from Corythoichthys intestinalis, assembly GCF_030265065.1. Classification (NCBI taxonomy): domain Eukaryota; kingdom Metazoa; phylum Chordata; class Actinopteri; order Syngnathiformes; family Syngnathidae; genus Corythoichthys; species Corythoichthys intestinalis. The sequence continues at coordinate 4,165,336 of NC_080415.1, forward strand.
TTCTTGGTTTTTTACATTACGCACAGCTCTGGTTTTATGTTTATTGTGCAATAATCCAATTGTAACATCTATTTGTTACATGGTTTGATGCGTTATAAAAGATTTATGCCTTAATTTTGGGGGGATTGGAACGGATTCAGGCATTAAACGGCAAAACACGTCTCTACTTACCAAATTTTCAAGTTATGAAACTATTTCCAGAATCAATTAATTTCGGAAGTAGAGGTACTACTGCATGTAGTGGTGCCTCATCATACGAGTAACTCACCTCACGAGTTTTTTTGGGGGGAAATGCCTGGCATCCAAAACTCTACTAATGGGCTACGACAATCAGCTGTCCCCTGGCGTAAGTGCTTTCATTTGATCAGCCCTTTCCGGAGTAGCTATCTAGCAAACAAACCATTTTCATGCAGCACAGTAGAACCAGTTAAACAGCTCCATTGCAAGGGAACTGGTTTGTAAACATAATGCGATCCCAAAACAGCTTGTGGTTTCATACCTCTCTTGTCACTCCCATAAAGCCGCGATCAAGTACGTATCGCACCTTTAAACTTGAAATACAGTAACTTTACTTTAAAAAGGGCATTGGTCCTTCAAAATTTAAACCTTTTTTTCATGATTTATTATTAACAAATCCCGATTATCAAGGGGAAAATGGCCTCAACACCGTGCATGATTACGTAGTAACCTGAAACTCGACTGTTGTCCCAAAGGACTTACCAGCATACCTGGTAGGGAGACACACCTTACTATGGAGGACGTTTCCGTCATTGGGCAACACTTGCCACAACCACTCAACTCCTTTCTCCATTGTCATTAAAGTTGCTTAGCAGATTGTCTTATATTGACAAAGTAATAAACAAAAGTGTTGCAAGGCACTATGGCGCTACAAATAGTGCGCTAAGAACGGCCACCTGTAAACAAGCAAAGGGTTGTGTATGAGTGATGGATACTTTTGGCCCTAGAGTTGACAAGTGCCGGAGAAATATGGCTATAGCATTTTCCGCTAAGGTGTAGAGTGAATTAAATAAAAGAAGTGCAAAACAAGTTAGCCTCGCTCGCGCACACAGGTGAAAGTTGCTAAAATTGCTTTCATGGGTGTGGTGAACCGTTTTTAGCAATTAATGAGTACCTAATGTAGATCCAGACTCGTGCCCGATCGATGTGGAAAAGAAACAGGTGGCTCTGAAGAAAACTATTGCTGTTGTTGCCAATAAAGCAACACGTGTGGCCATTATAAAGAAGTAGCACACTGCCGCGACCCTCAAAAAGGTAACTACAACCAAGTGGTATTTCAAAAATTCCTGGATAGCAGTACTTTACCCACCTGAAACCAAAACCGGTCGTTTTCGAGTTGGTCTTCACTATTCGGCGGAATTCTTTTCCAGTGTCAATGAGAGTTGGAACTCCTTGTCGCGTCAAATAAATTAAAATGAAATCGTACAGTACAGTGCTCACAGAATCCTCAACGTAGTTATTATGTGGGGCGGGGGCGACAAAAAAAAAAAAAACTAGATTTGAAGGGGTTAAGACGTATTCGCGGGTTCGATGTAGCAGCTACTCTAAGACAAGCAGCTTTAAAATTTGACTCCGCCTTCCCCTTCCCTCCCGTTGTTAAAAGTACCTCAAACTTGGGTGCAAAGTGCCGCCCACTTCCGCATCCGTATTCCCGTTTCTTTTCAGGAAGCGTGATACATGCATTTATAAACATTTAAAATACTTTAACGGAAAAAGTGTTTAAACCAACAAACACCTATGAACTGTATTTTCCTCTCGTTTACATTTCACTTTTTTCATATGAACTTTTAATTATGAAAAATGATTTTAAAAAATTCCTCGAGAAGATGTATTCTCCTATTCTACATTTTGGTATAATAGCACATATAAAAGCATAATATTGAACAATTTGTACGCATAAAACATAAAAATTGAAAAACAAATTTATAATAATTATTATAAAACTACAAGTGTGGCCATTTTTTAGAGTATTTATTTATTCATTGATTTTTTAATTAGTCATTTTTGTAGTATTTATTTTAGTCTTGACGTGAAGGCACTGTGACCGGCACCTCAAACGCTGACCAATCCCAGGGTAGGTACACAAACAGTTCGGGAGGCCTGCGTGTCACACTATTCGAGCTGCATGATCATGATTGGCTGAGGAGCTGTTATGCGCTCGTGTAAAAGTGCCTGATTAAAAATGCGACGCGAACCTATCTGACCACCCAAACACATCGTGTAGCTACATGGTAATACATGTTTATACGACTCGATTTGTTAATAAATTGGCCTTAAAAAATGAAATGTGCCAGCATAACTGGTCACGCTCACTTGTAACGATATGACACATGAAATGCGCTCCGTTAAAAGTGCCATGTTGAAAAATTCTATTTTTTCAAATCAAGTAAAATTAGATACGTACATGTACGATATTGGCATGTACAAGTGGTGCCCAGACACTCACGACTTCATGACTCACTTTCACACGAGCGCATTATAATTCAGCCAGACATATCGCGTGAAGAGTGAGGTGTGCACTTTTGTGCACCCGAAGTTTATGTACCTACAACTGACCCAGTTACACACAAGGAGGCATTGGCATCACATTTACAGTGGGGAGAACAAGTATTTGATACACTGCCGATTTTACTGGTTTTCCCACTTGCAAAGCAGGTAGAGGGTCTGTAATTTGTATCATAAATTCTCTTCAACTGCCAGGGACGGAATCTAATACCAAAAAAAAAAAAAAAAAAGAAAGAAAATCACGTTGTATGATTTTTAAATAATAAATTTGCATTTAATTGCATGAAATAAGTATTTGGTACATCACAAAAATCGAACTTGATATTTGGTACAGAAACCTTTGTTTGCTATTACAGATACCAAACGTTTCCTGTAGTCCTTGGCAAGGTTTGCACACACTGCAGCAGGGATTTTGGCCCACTCCTCCATGCAGATCTTCTCCAGAGCCTTCAGGTTTCCGGGCTGCTGCCGGGCAACACGGACTTTCAGCTCCCTCCATAGATGTTCTATCGGGTTCAGATCTGGTGACTGGCTAGGCCACTCCAGGACCTTCAGATGCTTCTTATGGAGCCACTCTTTAGTTGCCTTGGCTGTGTGCTTTGGGTCATCATGCTGGAAGACCCAGCCATGACCCATCTTCAGGGATCTCACTGAAGGAAGGAGGTTGTCAGCCAAGATCTGGCGATACATAGCCCCATCCATCCTCCCCTCAATACGGTGCAGTCATCCTGTGCCCTTGGCAGAGAAGCAGCCCCCAAAAAATGATGTTTCCTCCTCCATGTTTCACAGTTGGGATGGTGTTCTTGGGGTTGTACTCATCCTTCTTTTACCTCCAAACACGACGAGCCGAGTTTAGACCAAAATGTTCAATTTTGGTCTGATCCGACCACATGACCTTCTCCCATTGCTCCTCTGAATCATCCAGATGGTCAGTGGCAAACTTCAGACGTGTCTGGACATGCACTGGCTTCAGCAGCCGGACCTTGCGTGCGCTGTAGGATTTTAATCCATGATGGCGTAATGTGTTTCCAATGGTTTTCTTTGAGACTGTGGTTCCAGCTCTCTTCAGGTCATTGACCAGGTCCTGCTGTGTAGTTCTGGGCTGATCCCTCACCTCCCTCATGATCAATGATGCCCCACAAGGTGAAACCTTGCATGGAGCCCCAGAACGAGGCAGATTGATCGTCAACCTGAACTTCTTCCATTTTCTAATAATCGCTCCAACAGTTGTTACCTTCTCACCAAGCTGCTTGCTTATTTTCCGGTAGCCCATCCCAGCCTTGTGCAGGTCTAATATTTTATCCCTGATGTCCTTACACAGCTCTTTGGTCTTGGCCATTGTGGAGAGGTTGGAGTTTGTTTGAGCATGTGAACAGGTGTCTTTTATACAGGTAACAAGTTCAAGCAGGTGCAGTTACTTCCGGTAATGAGTGGAGAACAGAAGGGGTTCTTAAAAAAGAACTAAGAGCCGAAATATTTACGAGTTGGTAATGTATCAAATACTTATTTCATGCAGTTAAATAGAAATGTATTATTTAAAAATTATACAATGTGATTTTCTGGATTTTTGTATTAGATTCCGTCCCTCACAGTTGAAGAGAATTTATGATACAAATTACAGACCTCTACATGGCTTGCAAGTGGGAAAACCAGCTAAATCGGCAGTGTATCAAATACCTGTTCTCCCCACTGTATGAACAGACTGTAGTAACGACAGGCTTAGTACATGGTCGCCACTCATGTTTGTGGGGGCAATGTTTACATCAACGCAAACCAAGGCACATGCACTGAAATTGAATCCGAATGTGCTCGTTTCTCCACTGATTTGATTGAGATTGCAATGATTGAACAATCTTGTGTCAATGTCCAAACCTTTTAATACAGATCATTTGGAACAGCCAATGCGAACGTTTTTCCCTCAAGGTTCCTTTTCAGTGATTTTAAGGTCAAGTTTATTTATATAGCCCTAAATCATCAAAAGATCCCTAAGGACTTCACAAACAGTTGACATTAAAATGTTTCAAAAAATAATTCACATTAAATTACAAAGTAAAAAGGTATACATGGGCACTGCAGCTTCTTCCCATATCCTTAATACATGCGTGAGACTGAACACTATACATTTAGATAAATAAGATTAAGTGTGAATGTTTCGTCTATATGCATCAAGGTGTGTCAAGAAAAAAAAGTTGATAAATGAGAGGGGGTCCTATGTTTTCAGATCGTCTAATGATATACTTAATCATAATTAAAAGCAAAAAAATATGGTTTTGACTTTATTTACCTACCCCCTTTTTTGATTGAAAAAAAATCTTTTTTTGGGCCGTTTTGGCATTTTCTGACAGTTTCCGCCCAAATTAGTTTATCATATTTTTAATTTGGGGGGGGGGGGGGGATTTTTATTCATTGCCATTCAAAACTATATATTCACAACAATGGATCTTTAAAACTTTCATGTACTTTCCAATTAACTCTTGATGACAGTCTTTGGCGTTTTGGGGGCATTTCCACCATAAATGCCCAAATCCTATTTTGTGGCTGCTTGTCCACATCCCAGAACCTTTCAGACTTACCATCCCTACCTTAAGCTTGGTAAAGTAGCCCATACCACCTATACTTAACCATGGTCAGGCAAAGACAAAGGAAGCCAATAAAATCTATTTATTCAACTTAAGAAATTGTTTTCAAAATGTTTTAACTTATAAACAAAACGAAATGCAGACATAAAACAACTTGTATATGTTGGTTCTGTCCCCAGCAATGACATCCAGGGTATCACTCAAAACCAGTCCGGTAGAGAGTGTACTCTCAATGAGCTGTAATGGCCGGTAGCAAAAAGGACACTACATAAGTTTTAAATTAAAATGTAAATGGATTTTATTTTTAAAAGGACTATTTTCAAGCGTAGTTAATATTTGGTTTTAAATGGAGATAAATAATGCATAAAAATGTACAAATAAAAAAAAAAAGACGGAAATTGTCAAAAAATGCCGAAACTGCAAAAAAAAAAAAAAAAAAAAAGTTTAATAAAAAATTAATAAAGTCAAAATCACTTTTTTGCTTTTGAATATGATTACAGTTCAGACCAGAAGTTTTGACACACCTCATTCAATGCAACACAAATGAAGGTGCCAACCCCATTAATAAAGGACCTGAAAAGGCATACCTGTGAAGTCAAAAACCATTTTAGGGGATTGTCTCTTGAAGTTCATCAAGAGAATGGAAGGTGTGTCCCAATTTTTGGCATGTACAGTAACTCATAAGACAATTTAGTCTCATTTCTCAACTTTTTATTTCTTGACACACCCTCCAGGTCCTCCGATTGGTTGGCTACCAGTTCAGGGTGTACCCTGCCTCCTGCCTATTCATGTGTTTATTACTCATGTAAAAATACAGTAGCACTTCGACATACGATCGCTTCGACACACAATCTTTTCGACATCCGAATTTTCCGAAAATTTGACTCACCATTTGTTTCTACATCCGACGACAGGCTCAAAATAGGATGATTTATAACAGCGCCGCGGTTTGTCTTCCTGCAAGACTGACGCACGGCGGATTTTCTTGTGAGAGAAATCACTATGGGTTCCAAGAATGTTAGTGCAGGTGTTGAAAAAAGGAACAAGTTGAGGCTTACCATTGAAATGAAGATGGAAATGATAGAAAAATATGAACGTGGTGCGCACGTCCGTGAACTGGCTCGACAATACGGCCGTTGAATGTCTACAATCTCGCCAGTCTTTATAAGTTAAGGTGACAATTATTATTGTGTTAACATCGCCAAAGAAATGACCATCTCCATCAGGTTTTTTAATCATTTATTTCAGAACTTGTGCAATACAACATGCATACTGTCTGCCGCAGCTGAACAAAGTGAAAGTAAAAAGTCCCTCTCTCACTCTGTCAATTCAGCCACACGGTACTTAAAGGCACACTCGCAAAACACATCAGTCACATTAGAAGCGAGTCGTTACATTATTAGAGGTATTATTATTATTATTACTATATTATTATTCTGATTCTTATTCATAACTTATTTGTTTTGCTCTGTGTAATTGCCATTTGCAATAGTGCCAGCAGCATTTATTTAGGTAAGGCAATTTTATTTATATAGCACAATTCAACACAAGGCAATTCTAGGTGCTGTACATCAAATGAAGATCATAAAAATCACATTAAATCAATAGAACGTATAAACAAAGACAATCGAAACAGGAAATAAAATTATACATACAAATCGCATTTAATCACGGAGAAAAAAAAAAACAAAAAATAATTGAAATCAGCAATGGAGATAAAGCACAAGAGGAATAGAAAGCAAATAGCTTGAAATAGAGAGTTATGGATATGCTGTGCTAAACAAGTTTTTAGCCTTGATTTAAAGGAGCTAACAGTTTGAGCATACTTCAGGTAACTTGTTCCAGAGGCGAGGAGCATAATAACTAAATGCTGTCTCACCCTGCTTAGTTCTTGTTCTTGGAACATACAGGAGACCGGTACCAGACAACCTTAGGGGTCTAGATGTTTCATAGGAATCTAACAAATCAAGCATGTATTTTGGTCCAAGGCCATTAAGTGTTTTGTAGACGAGCAGTAGAATTTTATAGTCTATCCTTTGAGTCACTGGAAGTCAGCATAACGATTTCCAAACCGGTGTAATGTGGTCCAGTTTCCTTGTATTTGTGAGGACTGGCTGCAGCATTCTGTACTAGCTGCAGCTTCCTGACTGATTTTTTTTTTTTTATCAAGACCTGTAAATATACAGTACCGTTGCAATAGTACAATCTACTGAAAATGAATGCATGCATAAGTTTTTCCATGTCTTGTCTTATATAAGGATTTAGTGTAGGTTTTCAGGCTGTGGAACAAATTATTGGAATTATAATGTATTCTTATGGGAAAATCCTGCTTGACATACAACCATTTCTACTTAAAAACAAGGTCCTGGAACTGACTAACTTCGTATGAAGAGATACCACTGTATTTTCAAAATAAAATTGACTCAAATATACAAGAGAGGATGAGGGCCTGTGCAAAAAAAGGTTGGTCAGAATTCTCAATTTAAAGTCAAAATTATCACATATTGTTTATGACTTGATGTATTTGTGTGAAAAGATTAAGGATTTCATTCATTCATCTCATTTGTAAAGCAGATTCTAAAATACAGCCTATCACTCAATATTACTCATTTTAATGGAGGCGGCGAAGCACTACGTAAAGTACATAGGAGCTAATTTAGCTTTCGTAGCCTCAATGTATCCATACTTATTACGTAAAGATATGCAATATAATGACTTTAACCTCGTAATATTATATGAATATTATGATAGCTCGATTTATATAACGCAAATGGAACATTATTCATAAAAAAGAGCAGGTTTGGTCAAGCAGTTCAGAGTTTAATAATCAACTGCAATTTCCTGAATTTAACATGGAGTAGTTTTGAATCATGAAATGCTCATTCCACCTTTTTACCCGGAAAAAAATATTGACCAAGATGGCTGGCAGCAGTACTATTGGAGTGTGAATGTGTGCTAATGTAAAGCGCTTTGGGCATTTTAACGATGTAGATAAATGCGCTATATAAGTACTTCCCATTTACCATTTACCACTTGTCACGTTCCAGAGGGAAAAACAACAAAGGAAGTGTTCAAGTATTGTCAGAATTCAGGGGAGCTTGAGGGACTGAGCACCTACAGAAGGAGTTGCAACATAGAAAGTTGGCGTTCCACTGTATCTCCTCTGTAAGGAAGAAGAAAAAAATGCACATAAAGACACAATATGAGCATCATGAAAGAAACTTATCTTTTCATATCGCTACAGTGACATCTTGGACTTTCACATGAACAAACAGATTGATCTGTGCTCATATGAAATAACCATTTTTAGAGATTACCTCCAAATGGGGAATCTAGAATTGATTGAACGAACATACTGTACTATTGACCAGAGGTGGGTAGAGTAGCGAAAAGTTTTACTCAAGTAAGAATAGCGTTACTTCAAAAATAATATCACTCACGTAAAAGTAGTCATCCAAAAGGTTTACTCAAGAAAAAAGGATTTGGTGAAAAGAATACTCAACAATGAATAACTGCCTACAATGTCTGATTTTTTTTAACAATGTTTTTTTTTCTTATCACAATGTCACCTATGTGAACTACTATTAGACTGTGCGACAACCTATTTCATTACCATATTAGGCTAAAAAACACAAAAATCAGCAAATTCAGAACAGAAAAATCTACAGAAATGAAACATCACCCATCCAAAGAGCAGGAGTACCCTCTAGTGGAGAAAACATATGCCCAAAAATTAAATTAAAATGACCTTATCTCCCTCTAGTGGAGAAAACATATGCCCAAAAATTAAATTAAAATGACCTTATCTCAGTTTTTTTCACGTGGTCCATCGTTGCTAAATAAAAACAGAGATGCTGAAATCCACGATTTCCAATCATGTTAATAGCTTTGTCAAATAGTTTAAGGACGCCACGCGATTGAACAGGCCGGCGTAATCATAAGACTTCCGACTGCAAACTTATGTGTTGTCATGTGACTTTATTGTTACATCTGATTGGTATATTAGAGTGTTGGGGTTAGAACCAGAGACCGAGTCACCATATTTTGAGACTCTGCCAATACATAGTCCCGATCCCGAAAAAAATTGTTCAGAAAAAATAAGTTTTAAACATGTTAGCGCCCCACCAAATTATTTTTTTAAATGAATCACGGACAAAGACCTGTAAAATCTACTACGCCACAATTGTTCTCTTTTACTAAGATATGTTATGGTAAATGCATAAGATATTGCCATTGATTTAAAAATCTACGTATATTATTTAGCACATTTCTTGACCTACGGAGGGCGCCATGTTTTATGCACGTAATTCACGCTGGGGGTTGATGATGCGTTTGGGCTGGACTGGGAGAATAGCGGTGCTCTATACAAGCGAAGTTAGTATGACAACTGGCATGATTTTGTCACATCTGCTACTGGTCAGATTGTATTGTTACAGAGTTGAGAGATGAGTTCCCTACGTCGTACCTGCATCCAATTCCAGCTCATCAGCAGTGTCTTTAAACTGATCCTAGGTGGCTTGCCGAGATGTTGACTTGCTGCCATTTGACAGTTTGTATTCCTTACCCCTTCAATGCGAGTTGAATCCTTGCCTTGGTTTTTTCGTCCGTCTGCCTCTCACCGCGGTTTTGCCTCAGGGTTTATTTTTTTTCAGTTTATCCCAACCTACTGTCACGGATCCTTTTTTGTCTCCCTTTTCGTGATCGTTTTTTTGTGTGTTCATAAACTGTTTTACGCAATCCCTCTGTTATTGTTGTCTGCTTGCTTCCGCATTCACGGACCCTAGCAGATTTGTTGGTTTTCATCTGAGGATTGTTACTGATTGATAAACAATACACACACTATAGATGTAGAAAAAAATAACATGGTCCTTGTGGTGTTAATGTTACTAAACAGTGTCGTCTTGAACGCTACCTGCATGCAGCGACAGTGCGGAATCCGCAGCTGTCACTGTCACTCGACGAACTACCGGGTGTCCTACAATTCCTTCTACGCGGCGAGACTTCCTACTAGAGGTGGGAATCTTTGGGCACCTAACGATTCGATTACGATTACGATTCAGAGGCTCCGATTCCATTATAAATCGATTATTGATGCACCACAAACGACCCCCCCTATTAATTTTTTGTACAGTAGTTCCAAAAAATGTTCAAAAATCCTCTCAGGCTAAACAAACTACTATTTCAGTTTCAAGTAAACTGTTAAAAACAGTACATAAAATACTTAAGTCCCCATTCTGTATCAGCAGCTTTGAACTACATTCAATTAATTTAATGTTGTGAATCAACCGTTAAAGTTGTTAAAATTGCTCCCGTTATTCCATAATTTCCCTTCTGTCTACTTTTGACGTCTACTTTTGACGTGAAAGTTTTAAAACTGTTTCATCATATAAAGATAGATTCAAGTCAAGATTTTTTAATTTTTTAAAAATTTTTTTTAGATAAAAAATAATTAGGTTCGCTACAACAGAGCCTTCTAGCGAAGTCTACTGCTTTAACATGGCGCCTGTTTACTAGCGCGGGAAAGTGTCATTTCGCATCTAGTTCTTGGTATATGATCTAACACGGCCGTCGTCTGTCATTTCACATCTAGTTCTAGATATAGGTGATACAGTGCCTTGCAAAAGTATTCGGCCCCCTTGAATCTTGCAACCTTTCACCACATTTCAGGCTTCAAACATAAAGCTATGAAATTTAATTTTTTTGTCAAGAATCAACAACAAGTGGGACACAATCGTGAAGTGGAACAACATTTATTGGATAATTGAAACTTTTTTAACAAATAAAAAACTGAAAAGTGGGGCGTGCAATATTCTTCGGCCCCTTTACTTTCAGTGCAGCAAACTTACTCCAGAAGTTCAGTGAGGATCTCTGAATGATCCAATGTTGTCCTAAATGACCGATGATGATAAACAGAATCCACCTGTGTGTAATCAAGTCTCCGTATAAATGCACCTGCTTTGTGATAGTCTCAGGGTTCTGTTTAAAGTGCAGAGAGCATTATGAAAACCAAGGAACACACCAGGCAGGTCCGAGATACTGTTGTGGAGAAGGTTAAAGCCGGATTTGGATACAAAAAGATTTCCCAAGCTTTAAACATCTCAAGGAGCACTGTGCAAGCCATCATATTGAAATGGAAGGAGCATCAGACCACTGCAAATCTACCAAGACCCAGCCGTCCTTCCAAACTTTCTTCTCAAACAAGGAGAAAACTGATCAGAGATGCAGCCAAGAGGCCCATGATCACTCTGGATGAACTGCAGAGATCTAAAGCTGAGGTAGGAGAGTCTGTCCATAGGACATCAATCAGTCGTACATTGCACAAATCTGGCCTTTGTGGAAGAGTGGCAAGAAGAAAGCCATTTCTCAAAGATATCCATCAAAAGTCTCGTTTAAAGTTTGCCACAAGCCACCTGGGAGACACACCAAACATGTGGAAGAAGGTGCTCTGGTCAGATGAAACCAAAATTGAACTTTTTGGCCACAGTGCAAAACGATATGTTTGGCGTAAAAGCAACACAGTTCATCACCCTGAACACACCATCCCCACTGTCAAACATGGTGGTGGCAGCATCATGGTTTGGGCCTGCTTTTCTTCAGCAGGGACAGGGAAGATGGTTAAAATTGACGGGAAGATGGATGCAGCCAAATACAGGAACATTCTGGAAGAAAACCTGTTGGTATCTGCACAAGACCTGAGACTTGGACGGAGATTTATCTTCCAACAGGACAATGATCCAAAACATAAAGCCAAATCTACAATGGAATGGTTCAAAAATAAACGTATCCAGGTGTTAGAATGGCCAAGTCAAAGTCCAGACCTGAATCCAATCGAGAATCTGTGGAAAGAGCTGAAGACTGCTGTTCACAAACACTCTCCATCCAACCTCACTGACCTCGAGCTGTTTTGCAAGGAAGAATGGGCAACAATGTCAGTCTCTCGATGTGCAAAACTGATAGAAACATACCCCAAGCGGCTTGCAGCTGTAATTGGAGCAAAAGGTGGCGCTACAAAGAATTAACGCAAGGGGGCCGAATAATATTGCACGCCCCACTTTTCAGTTTTTTATTTGTTAAAAAAGTTTAAATTATCCAATAAATTTTCTTCCACTTCACGATTGTGTCCCACTTGTTCTTGATTCTTGACAAAAAATTAAAATTTTATATCTTTATGTTTGAAGCCTGAAATGTGGCGAAAGGTTGCAAGGTCCAAGGGGGCCGAATACTTTTGCAAGGCACTGTATCTACCATAGCCGTATGTTGCCGTATGTCTGTAGCAACTAGCAACTGGGCGCTGTTTGTAGTGGCTGACGGCCGCAGTCAGGTATTATTGTTTTTTTTTTTATCTTGCGGCATGAGTTGAACATGTTATTTACTCTCGGTCCGTTCCTCATTGCGTCCTGAAGACCGCACTGACTGTGTTATATTTCCGCTTTACCTGATATAATTCAATAATCGGAATTTGGATGTTTGTAAATCATTCTCGAATCTTCCACAGCCGAATCGCGAATAATCTAAGAATCGGAATTTCGCACGCCTCTACGTCCTACACATGCGTACATAGGTTAAAGCGGCGAGTACTTACTATTTGTGTTTTTATTAAGTCTTTTATTACTTTTTCATTGCTTCAAAATACTTTTTGCATGTGTTTCCCTCGCAAACTTTAAAGCATTGTTTTCTTGTAGTAGCTTTAAAACAGATTGTTGATCTGTTGGCCACATTAGTCACGTAGCGTATTCAAACAACCCTTATTTTATATTACGACGTTTAATTATTTTCTTAAGGCATTTTTAGTACATTCTGCCTGTAGGCATCTAAACAAAACAAGCTGAAAGCACACGGGAGTACTTTGGGTGTCGCCTCTTGTTGGACATTTTGCTGGTCTAGTACATTTTGGCAGAACACTGGTTTTGTCCTACTCTCGTCTCACTTCATCTTTCGTGTTCATTTTGCTTTTTTTTTTGTTTGGGGATATATCAGCAGTGATGTCCTGCTCATTATTGTTCCTCTCGGGTTCAAATTGAAAGGGCTGAACAGATGAAATGTCACTGAAAGCCCGGCAGCGCCGCCTGTTGACATCACCACCCACAGTGCATTGTGGCGTCAACAACAATGGCGACCTACTAGTTAAATTAAAATTTTACAAACATTATAAAAACGAAAACATCATGAGGTGTTTTAAACGCAAATTATTATAACTCACATTCACATTTATATTTTAAGAACTACAAGCCTTTCTATCCGTGGTTCCCTTTAAACAAGAATAACGTAGAAAAACACCTGCCATTATCAAATGCTTCACTAAGCGAGTCCACACAAATCCGCTCACGCTTCTAAGAACACTTACACACAATGAGTTGCCACAGCATACTACCGCTAATGTTTAACAAGCACAACGATGATTGACACATGCAGCGTCTTTCATGGTAGCGTTCCCAGGTTTCTCTGGCAACAGTAATGCTTCAACGGCCTTCACTCATCGTTAACTGTAACAAGCAAACTGCAGTGCACTGGTGAGCAAGAAAAGCAGCAATAGCAATAGTGAAGGCTGTACGCGAATAAAGCAGAGAAACAAATAATTTTCTTTAGATAAAAACCCAATCCTTTTCAGCCAATTCCGACCCACTGAAAAATGACTCCAACGGACCAATTTCCGATCACGTGATCAGATGAACTCTAGTGTAGCCCAAAGTAGCGGAGTAAGGGTAGCGTTTCATCTTCACAAATCTACTCAAGTAACAAAAAAAACCTATTACATGGTAAAACTACTGTCAGAAGTACATTTTTCTAAAAAAGTTCCTCCTGTAAATATAATGGAGTAAGTGCTGTATATTCACATAATCATTGCTCATGTTAGTGTGTAGTTAGTTAGCCTCTGTCTTTTCTAATTGAAATGCAACAATGCTATGAAAGGCATCTTGATTCTCTATTGCAAAGTGACTTTATGGCTGTGCTTTTCAATATTTTGACCTGGGTTGCGGTACATATGGAATTACAGGAGTGCTGTTAAAAGATAAATGAATGAATAAACAAATAAATAATTATGAAGAGAAATAAATGTATAAATAAATACATGAAAATAATGAAGTGTATTTTGTCATTGGCTTTGTTTTTTCCGTTTGTGTTTTTCAATGACAAAAAGTAAAAGTTAATGACAAAAATTGCCATTGTCTTTTCAAATGAGAAAAAAGTAAAGGTCAATACAAAATATTTTATATTTTCATTTATTGATTTGTTCGTTCATTTATTTCTATTTATATATGTGTATTTATTCATTAATTTACATATTCATTCATTCATTTGTTTTAATTTTAGCACTCCTGTGATTCCATAGGTACCATTTTTGGCCACCAGATTTACATATGGCTCCTTTAATAGCTCTGTGCAAGTTATGGTACAATATATGTGCAGTAGTTACCTGTATATGCTCTATAGTCCTTTCAATGGCACGGGCCTTCACCAAAGTTATTGTGCAACCTCCAAACCCTCCACCTGTCATTCTGCTGCCCAGCACTCCCTCCACCTCCATGGCAGCAGACACCAGATCATCAAGTTCTTTACAGCTCACCTCATATAAATCTCTGACAAAAAGATAAAAGCCATTAACCTCTTATCTTAGGGAAAACACTGAAATGAAAACAGTGACTCTAACCCCCCAAAAAGTCATATCAAAACTATATACAGTTTTAAACAATGAGGAAGAATACCAAAAGAATATAACAGTGTTGCAGTACAGTTACCAAAAAAACAGTAGTGCTGTCGAATTAATCGCGTTAACGGGTGGTAATTAATTTTTTAAATTAATCACGTTAAAAGATTTGACACATTTAACGCATGCGCGGAATGACCCGCTCATGCATTGCCTAAAACAGATTATAATGACACCGTTTTTAGCACATTGAGAGCTAACAGGCAGAGAAAGGCGAGTGGACACAGGCGTTCATTGGACTGCGCCGTTTATTGGCATAAGCTTTGGAAATCCCTTTGCAACAAATATAAGTATCATTTAGTGTAAGCACAACAAAAAAAATATTGATATCTCTCCCAAAAAAATAATGTTCACAAAAACAATGCAAAGAGAACTGGCATTACCCAATCAATAACCTTTTCTGGGACGTGCTGCGGTCAGTTAGAGCAGCGGTCTGCAACCCTGTGGCCTGGACTACGAACGGAGTTCAACCTACCCAGAAGTAAACCAGGGTTCCAGCGGGAACCGGAGTTGACATAACCTGGTTATGTAGTTTGGGATTAATCGGTGCTACGACGCTGATTATGAAGTTCATTTGCTGAACCTGTGTTAACCTAATCAGAGTTACTGCGCGTTCACATAAAAGAGGGCGGGGACCAGAGTCAAACACAACTTTTGACGATGGCACGGGAGTCATGAAGAATTTAAATCCACCCTCACCGCAAAATCCAACCCCGCTTCAGTAAGTAGAGCGCGACTGGTCTGTTGGCAGCGAATTACAGATCGTGTGAATGCGCAAGTATGCCAGTTTTACTCATGTCCATGAAAAGAAATAAAGCCTGCTGTCAGGACAATGAAATAAGATTTGGTAGGTTAACTGTAAGAAATAATCTATCATATGTGCATCACCACATGAAGCAGGATGATTGTATGTTTAGTCCCCTTGACTGTATGAGTCTATGTATGTCCTTTGAACAACAGCAGCAGAAACGCACCTGGCAACAGGTCAAAATGAAATATAAGAACATCATCCAAAATGGTAAGTGTATGAAACCTGTGTCAGCAATGTAAACGAATGTGGCGCTTTCTTCTCATACAATAAATATATTTAACAAACTTTTTAAGCTTTTTTTTGTTGTGTAAATGCATTAATAATCATAAAAATATTTAGACGATATAAACATTTAGAAAACTTATGTTTTTTTTCTGCCAACTCAAAGAGAATAAAATAAATGTCCACCAACCGCCTGATAGAACAGACAAACAAATATAAACGATATAAATGTTTATTGAATATGCATATTACAGCGTTGTTTAACTGTGAGAATTCGTTACAAAAGACAGGCTATAATTTGTTACCATTATGCACAGGCATTGTCACAAATGTGATCACACAAAACGCAACCACGCATCGCATCTCCGCATTTCCTCTTTCTCCTGAGTCTTCACAAATAAAACATAAAACTTTGGGTTTTGTCGGGCTCACGCCTATAAACAAAATATAAAATTTCAGACAAATAAAATATAAAATTTCAGGTTTTTTCGGGCTTAGGCCGGGTCGGGCTTTAATACTCACAAGCCGGGTCAGGTCAGGTCAGTGGCAGGCCAATTTTGGAGTGGTCTACCCCTGGTGCAGTGGAAATGTCAACCCTCTGTCACATAACATATGGCATTGAGGTGGTAAAATATGGCGAGGTTAATCGGACACCTGGGGTTAAGGAAGATTTAACTCTAAAACGAGCAGGTTTGACATGTGGCGTATGTTGCCATGCCAATATTCCCCGGTTCCAACATATCCACTTTTTGCAATCCCCGGTTAGCCGGAAAGTTAGGCTGCACGTGATGAAGTTACTCTCGAAATTACCCTAACTATCCTGATTATTTGAGTCAGGTGTGTTAAAGGAGGGGACATGGAAACCAAGCTGGATAGCGGCTCTTAAGGACCAGGGTTGCAGACCCTTGAGTTAGAGCGAAAAGAGCTATGTGGACACAAAGTTGTCAACAGGGAACACAACACGTCTCTAACAGGGTTCTGCACCCTTTTAAAAGTCAAATTTCATGCTTTTTAAGATCAAAACATGTCGCAACTATTTCTGTTGAAGAAAAAAACCAATAAATTTCACTGTAACTTGTGTTTTTCTTCTGTGCGACTTGACGGCTTTGACCCCCATTGTCCCCAACAAAAAACATCTTTTTTGCAGACTTTGCACTAGGGTTCAGAACCTCAAGGTACCTCATGATACAATTTTATTTGCTAAGCAAGGCTCACAATAACGATCTCACGATGAGGCGATAACTCAATTATTGATACACGGGGTATGAAATAATTTAAAAAAACAACTAATAAACAGAAAAACAAGCTGTGAATTGGAATGAGTTAGTAGACCTCCAATTCATTTGAATTGGGAGGGTGGCAGCGAATGAACCAATGCCATCCCTCCCACTTCAAACGGATTGGATGTCTATGACCAAGTTAATTTTGGGCATTTGATGTCCTTTTCTGCTGATTTTTTTCATTTTGAACCATTCCTTTTCGTGTTGCGGCATTTACAGGTCACATCCTGTAGATTTTGGGGCATCTCTGGGTTACTGAATCGGAAATGACTAAGAATGTCCACAAAAGAATAGGAGGTGACTCAAAATCAACAGGAAGTAACCTGTAAATGCCCACAAAGAGCTGGCTGTAAACGCTCTAAATTTCAATGCCATTGACAGCGCTACACGTCCAATCCAGTCAAAATGAATGGGATGTCAAGTGCGTTCAATGGCAACCATTAAGCTAGTGTAGACACTATTCTAATGGGAGATTTTGATGGCAACTTTCAACTGTTCCTTTTTTTTCTTAACCAGTCACACCTTTTGAAAACAATATACAGTGTTTTTCAGCTCCTTTGAAGCGCAGTGCTCCCAAGCTTCTCTGGCAAGATCAAAGGTTGTACGCCTGTCACTCATTGTTAACTTTAACAAGCTACAGGTGCTGATGAGTAAGAAAAGCAGCAGGAGGGGGGGTGAGAGGCTGTACATGATCAGATCGGAACATATTTATTTTTTAATTGAAAAAAAAAAATCCGTGATGGACTGAGGGCGTAAAGTTTGAAGCGCGAAGTAGCGAGGTATCGCTGTATCGAAACTTGGTGGGAACATATCAATCACCTTTTGGGTTACGAGTCGCTGAACTACGCAGAGTTTGCGGACAACGTACCTAGGGATGGGAATTGATACGATTTTTACGATTCTGATTCCCTTATCCATATTGCTTAACGATTCGATTCTTTATCGACTCTCTTATCGATTCTAATTTGGGGAAAAAGAAGAACAAACGTTTTGATTGGCATCGAGTTTGTTTAATCAGAAGTCACAACCTTACAAACTCACAGCGAGGTCAAAAGAGGCCCAAAGTCTCAATGTTAACTGTGGAAATAAGTGGCAAATACACAATAATGTGTATCTTTTTACTGAAACATTTTTTTAATAGAATTTTTTTTTAAATTGGTATATATTGGCATATAGGTTGTTGTTCTGCCTTTGGCAATATGTGTAAAGTCTATTATTTACCATTATATTGAAATGCATGCCGTTTAGTTTTAAGTGTGCTTTCATGCTCAAGTGGGGGCGCCCTTGCGCTTCCTCACGTGAAAAAGAACGCGCTCACGTAAAGAAGAGCGCGCTTACGCGCGAAGAAATGCAGCTACAAAGCATCCAAGCGAGTGAGCGAGTTAGTGAGAGAGAGAAACACTGCTACGAGTAGTGATGTGTCGGTCGCGAACGATCGTTCTTTGAAGTGAACGATGAGATCTCTCTCTCTGTCCCTCTCTCTCTCTCTGTCTGTCTCTCTCTCAAGAGGCACGTCACGTGATGACGCAATACGCGTCTTTAGGAATCGTTAAAGGGATCGTTAAGGCTTTTTCATTGTGATGTCGAGGCCTCGAAACACTAGGAACCGGTTTGGAATCGGAGCTCAACTGCCATCCCTAGAACCGTGTAACATGTTTTAATCCCAAACTTTCACATTTAGAGCAAATCCATTAATAAAACAAATACAGACGATTACAAGTTTTACGGCAGACTGCAGTGATTTCTGAAAATCATAATAATCAGGAAATTTAATTCCTTCTGCAATTTTCCATAAATTTAAGATAATTTAAGGCCTTCATTACAAAGATTTTAAATTTAAGACTTTTTAATGACCAGCAAGATATGTAACGCGTTACATTAAAGGTTACAGCAAAAAGCAATTTCGTTATGTAACGAAAGTAACGGGAAACACTACAAATTATACAGCTCAATGAGCCACGACGCATACACTTCAGTCCTTTTATGTAGGAATGTCCCGATCGCACATTTTTACACCCGAGTTCAAGTCATCTAATTTTAAGACTGCCGATCCCGATTTGATACTGGAAAAAAAACTACACAGGTACAGTACTGTACTTTTTACAGTACTTCCTTTTCCCCTTTTTCCGGGACTGTTGCGTACATATTTTTGGATCTTCTGGCAACGCCATTGTATTTCTGGATTATTTCGTTACTTTTTAGTTCTTAAAAAGTTAAAATATATAAACTAGGCCCTGACAACATTGGACAAAATTAACATTAACCACCACTTTATTTCTGTGGACACTCAGCTTCGTTTTATTAACTTGGCGAAGCTCGTTTTCTTGCTTTCTCCACTTGCGAACCATCGACTCGTTTCTATCCAATTCTCTCATAGCAGCTTGATTTCCATGTCCCTTTGCGTAGGTGATAGCCTGAAGTTTGAACGAAGCTTTGTAATCGTCTCTCTTTACAGTACATGCTATTTCGGGGTCCTTTGCCAAACTGATGATATTTTTGCCCAACGCACACACTCGGACTTTATATCTATTGGTGGCACGACCCCTATCCAAGGCAACCTTCTCTCTTCAAGGTTCGCATGCGGTTCTCATTTCCAGTAAATGTCCGCTTTGGTACTCGGTCCACAGACTCCACAAAATAGGCGCCCCGCATTATTAGGTGCCCCGTCAAATTTAGAGATTTTTTTTCTTTTAAGGTGTGCCTTATGAATGTGAAAATATGGTAATTATGAAAGCAGAAAGACAAACAACAATAAAGTTTCTTTCACAGTACCTGAGGGAGTTGTGGCTTTCCACCATGGCTTTGCCAAACTGCTGGTAGTCACCTCTCTTCAAAGAATCAGCTGCTTTGACTGTTCTTTGAATCTCTCCGATGACATGACAAGCTCTACGATAGGTCACATCATCTAGTTGATCCCTTGAGCCTGAAAGGCAGAGGGTAAAGTCAAGTCACATTTATTTTACAGGCATTAATCACGACAAATGATTCAAAGGGCTTCAAGGAAAAACCACAACAGGAGAAAATAGGAAGTCACAGATGGGAGATCCCCCCTCCCACCAAGACCAGGCAGGCAACAATGAATGTCGAGTGGGCAACATTTAACAAATTGAATAATGCTGTACAATGCTGATATTAAAAAAGAAATGAACATAATTTTTATTTTTCAAAACATATTAGCAAATTGGAACATCTGTATGTTAAAAAAATAAAAATAAAAATAATTGAAATATGCACATGTGTATGACTCGTATCATGTTTACATTATACACTCACTCTCTTAACACAGACAGTTGCCAGAGTGAAAAAAAAACTTGTTTTACCACTGCTAGACACACTAAACACGCTGGAGTGTCGTAGCTGGTGGGATACGTTCACGACAGTTTTACTAACCTTTAATTTTGTACAAATGCGAAATCATATTGGAAGTATTGCCTCCTTGGCAGCCACCCTCCGCAAACATGTTTTACATGTCGGTTGGCCCTCTTTCTCTAAGCCGCGGCCGTCTGACAATTTTCTGTACACGAAGTATTCCCATACCAGCGATTTCGTTTTCTTCGATGGGGGGAAAAGTTCAGGAGTTTCACCTCCTTCAGCCATGGTGTAGCACAGCTGACTCACTGACACTGAGCAACAACCGGTGGAGCAAGGGATTTTGGGACATGAAAAATAGCTGATACCTTAGGGACGCTATGACGAAAATTTTTTTGCGGTTTTGAAACATTGACGTTTTCATACCAAAGTATACCTTGAAACCAGTAATCGGCACATGTCTATACGCTATAGGTGGAATTCTCAGGAGAACAATACTTCCTGATGACCAAATGCTTGATTCCTCCAGAGTTGCCTCTGAGGAAGACGACCACCTCTGAACTGGGCTTGGGCGGTAACTACAGAGCCAGTGCAGCAGCTTCGGTTACTACCAGCCAGCCCCAACTACTTCCAGCCAGGGTGGGGGTGGGGGTGGGGTGAATAAAAGCGGTAGTGACATGGCCAATGTATCATTTTAACTAAAACATTTCTAGTTCTACCTAGGTAACCGCTCTAATTTCCCCAGGTAAGGCGTTCCAGAGTACTGGAGCCCGAATAGAAAATGTTCGCGAACCTGCAGACTTCTTTTTTGCTCTCTGTGTCACCAAAAGAGGCGCATGTTGGGAACTTACGTTCTCGGTAAGAATGTACGGTGTAGCTAAGTCGACAAAGTAGGAAGGTGCTGAACAATGTAATATTATTAGGGATATCCCGATCGCATTGTTCTCCAGCTGAGTCACCCGATTTTGAGAATCTGCCGATACTGAGTCCTGGTCCGATAACAAAAAGGTGTTTTTTTTAAAGGTTTTAAACATGTTAATGTCCCACCGAGCCGCCTTCATAATGTGAATTATTTTTAAACAAGAATAACAAAAAATGCTTGTCTTTATTAAATGCTTCTTTCAGTGAGTCCACTCAAATCCACTCACACTTTGACGTTCACGCTGCTGAGAACAGCCTTTCCCTTACACAATGAGTTGCCACAGCACACTAATGCTAGTGTGTAAGAAGCTAAACGAGGATTGACACGTCTGTGCCTTTGATCATTGAGCTACTAAGCTCCTCTGGCAAGATCAAAGCTGCCTGCTGACCAAGGCAGCAGCAGAAGGGAGGGTGAGGGACTGTACGAGCATGAAGCAGAAAAACATAAATATATATCTTTAATTAAAAACCTGATCCTTTTCACCCGATTCTGATCGTATGAAAAATGGAGCGATCGGCCCGATTTCTAATCACGTGAACATATTTATTTCTTTTTGTTTCAGTTGCATATGCAAATGCAATACAGACTACAGTATAAAGATGCAAAACGCAAATCGTGAACGCCTGCCATCTCACTTTATGTGGATTTCAGACTATGAAAGAATGTTATCTAGGGCTAGTGAAATACTTTCCAAAAAAAACTGTTTAAAGCCAACCACTGTGAGAAAGCTATTATTTCTAACTAAAAATGAACAACAAATTCTCCTAATAGCACTTTTTGCATTTTGTATATATATTAACACATGCACTTTCATATTTTAATAAACATAAATAGACAACCTTATTCCACAATTCTTGCCTCTTGGGCTTTAAGACCACTTGATTGCACAATACAGCAATTGAACCACCATGAAGCTTTAAAACGTCCCTTGGGAGAGACAGTCAACATCTGCTGTCAACTGTTGTCATACAACATATTGCTACCGTGCTTCATGGATGCCTCAACCATTAGTAATTACAGGCCAATATCAAATCTGACATTCCTGGGGAAAATTATCGAAAGGGTTGTGTTTGAACAGATCCAGACTTTTATGATGCAAAACAATCTTTTTAACTCATTTCAGTCTGGATTTCGGCCACAACACAGCACCGAGACCGTGCTTATCAAAGTCCTAAATGATATTCGTCGGAATACTGATGCAGGCAAATCATCTGTTCTGCTACTATTGGATCTCAGCGCCGCATTTGACATGGTTGATCACAACATACTACTCAGCAGATTGGAACAGTGGGTAGGACTTTACTGACACTATTCTTCAGTGGTTCACATCCTATTTACATGATAGAGATTTCTTTGTGTCAATTGGAAACTATTAGTCAGAACGAACCAAATTCACGTGTGGAGTCCCTCAAGGGTCAATTCTTGGACCACTCTTATTTAACATCTATATGCTTCCGTTAGCTCAGATAATGGAACAGTATGACATCTCCTATCACGCCTATGCAGATGACACACAACTGTACATTTCTGTGTCCCCACATGATTATAGTCCCTTAGTCTCCCTGAGTAAATGCATTCGTCAAATCAATGAATGGATGTGCCAGAATTTTCTCCAGTTAAATGTGGAGAAGACAGAGGTGATCATTTTTGGGCCAAAAAAGGAAAGGTCAAAGATAAGCAGCCAACTTAGCACAATGTCACTTACAGCTACAAATCAAGTCAGAAACCTTGGCGTAATTATTGACTCAGACCTAAAATTTGATAGCCATCTAAAGTCCGTCACTAAATCCGCTTATTACCACCTAAAAAATATAACCAGAATTAAGGGGCTTCTGACTCAACAAGACATGGAAAAACTTATGCATGCATTCATTTTCAGTAGATTGGACTACTGCAACGGTATATTTACAGGTCTTGATAAAAAATCAGTCAGGAAGCTGCAGCTAGTACAGAATGCTGCAGCCAGAGTCCTCACAAATACAAGGAAGCTGGACCACATTACACCGGTTTTGAAATCGCTACACTGGCTTCCAGTGAGTCAAAGGATAGACTATAAAATACTACTGCTCGTCTACAAAACACTTAATGGCCTTGGACCAAAATACATGCTTGACTTGTTAGATTCCTATGAGACATCTAGACCCCTAAGGTCGTCTGGAACGGGTCTTCTGCATGTTCCAAGAACAAGAACCAAGCAGGGTGAGGCAGCATTTAGTTATTATGCTCCTCACCTCTGGAACAAGTTACCCGAACGTCTGAAGTATGCTCAAACTGTTAGCTCCTTTAAATCAGGGCTAAAAACACTTTTGTTTGGCACTGCATATCCATAACTGTCTATATATTTCAACCTACCTGCCTTCTATTCCTCTTGTGCTTATCTCCATTGCTGATTTCAATGATTATTATTAGTAGTAGTTTTTGCTTTATTTTTATTTTTGTTTTATTTTTATTTATTTATTTTTATTCTGTGATTAAATGCGGTCATTTGTCTTGGTTTTTACGTTGTGTTGACTTAAATGTGATTTTTATGGTCTTCATATGATGTAAAGCACTTTGAATTGCCTTGTGTTGAATTGTGCTATATAAATAAATTTGCCTTGCCTTGCCTTCATGCCTCCCAGCATGCAATGTGACTGTACAATGTTTTGCTGAAATAAAACCACTCAGCAAGAATGAGTGGACTAAAAATGTGAAAGGGACCAGTTATAGAAAATCCTTCTTTTCGGTTTATGGATGACGTAAAAGAGGACACGAAGGTAGTTGGTGTGTGTGAGCACAGGATGCAGAGGACAGGGTTAAATGGAGAAGACTGGTGAGCCCTGAAGGGAAAAGCCGAAAGGCAAAGAGGACGACGACTGTTACTAGTGATCATGTTTCAGGACAATTAAGTTACTTAAAACAGAGAATACTTGAATAGTTTTTTTCTTTAAATAAAAAGTTGATAAATGATTTAAAACAATGATATGACCAAATAAAAAAGCGCTGAAAAGAATACTGGGTAATCAATGATAAAACTATTTCAAACCTTCCAGGTCTTTCATTGTTGCATCTCTAAGACTGGGTTTGCCTATGACCATGGCAGCCTTTTCACACTCTGCACGTCTCAAGGCATACTTGCTACTTGCCAAAGAATGTTTCACATTGGAGTTGGAGATGAGAAAGACAAGTCCAGGATCTGTTAATGGCACCAGAGTGGACTCCAACGACCTATGTCAAAGGAAATTGCAAGGGTGACAAGCCTGAACTCAATTGCATCTTTTCCACCAATTTTAACCATGAATTGTAGTATACTATATAATAATAATGGAAAAGTGACAAGACCTAGGACGTTTTGGTGGGGTTCAAATAGGCCCTGGAATTTTTTGACTTCCAACAGATTTGGACGATAAAAGATGAAATACTACCACCTTTGAGCAATAAAATTTTGATATACACTGCTTTAAGTTTTGGCACCCCTGCAATTCTGTCAGATAATTCTCAATTTCTCCCAGAAAATGATTGCAATTACAAATGCTTTGGTAGTAATATCTTGATTTATTTTGCTTGCAATTAAAAAAAATAATAAAATCATAATCATTTCCAAAAATGGGCCTGCCAAAAGTATTGGCACCCTCAGCCTAATACTTGGTAACACAAACTTTAGACAAAATAACTGCGAACAACCGCTTCCGGCATCAGTCAGTCAGTTTCTTACGATGCTCTGCTGGAATTTTAGACCATTCTTCTTTGGCCAACTGCTGCAGGTCTCTGAGATTTGAAGGGTGCCTTCACCAAACTGCCATTTTCAGATGTCTCAACAGGTGTTCTATGGGATTCAGGTTTGGACTCATTGCTGGCCACTTTAGAAGTCTCCAGTGCTTTCTCTCAAACCATTTTCTAGTGCTTTTTGAAGTGTGTTTTGGATCATTGTCCTGCTGGAAGACCCATGACCTCTGAGCTTTCTCACACTGGGACCTACATTATGCTGCAAAATTTGTTGGTAGTCTTCAGACTTCATAATGCACAAGGTCAAGCAGTCCAGTGCCAGAGGTAGCAAAGCAACCCCAAAACATCAGGGAACCTCCGCCATGTTTGACTGTGGGGACCGTGTTCTTTTTTTTTTTGAAGGCCTCGTTTTTTTCCCTGTAAACTCTATGTTGATCCCTTTTCCCAAAAAGCTCTACTTTTCGCTCATCTGACCAGAGAACATTCTTCCAAAACGTTTTTGGCTTTCTCAGGTAAGTTTTGGCAAACTCCAGCCTGGCTTTTTTATGTCTCTGTGTCAGAAGTGGGGTCTACCTGGGTAAATCTCTTGTCCATTTTTCTTTTCTGTTCACATCTATGGAGGTTAGCCGCAGTGCAATGGGCTTTACACTTATTGATGACAATGCGCACGGTGGACAAAGGAACATTCAGGTCTTTGGAGATGGGCTTTTAGCCTTGAGATTGCCCATGCTTCCTCACAATTTTGCTTCTCAAGTCCTTAGACAGTTCTTTGGTCTTCTTTTTTTCCTCCATGGTAAATGTGGTACACACAAGGACACAGGACTGAGGTTGAGTCAACTTTAATCCATTATAACTGGCTGCAAGTGTGTTTTAGTTATTGCCACCATCTGTTATTTGTCACAGGTAAGTAACAGGTGCTGTTAATTACACAAATTTGAGAAGCATCACATGATTTTTCAAGGGGTGCTAATACTTTTGTCCGGCACCATTTTTGGAGTTTTGTGTAAAATGATAATGATTCAAATTTTTTTCCATTCTCTTTTGTGTTTTTTCATTGCAAGCTAAATTAATGAAGGTTTTAGTACCAAAGCATTTGGAATTGCAATAATTTTCTGGGAGAAATTGAGCATTAACTGACAGAATTGCAGGGTGCCAATACTTTTGGCCAGCAGTGTACCAGCCACCAGATTTTAGAATCGATTGTTATTTTTCATTGATTTTTCAATTTGTTTTTACTTTTGTTTTTCCAAATGTAGTTACTTTTATTTCCTTTTTTGTGATTTTTGTTTTATTTTCAAAATTGCTTAGAGTGAATGATAATGTTAATCACACTAAAATTTACAAGCATCTGATAGTCTGTAAGGCTTTACACAGAGACTATAGCTGGGTTTCCATTACCCTCTGAAGTGAACAAAATGCAAATTGTGCATTAGCAAAGTGCTAATGGAAACACAGAAAATTGTGGGCAATGTCTGCCCCCCCCCTCAATAAAATTCTGTTTCTTTGGGCTGAAGCCATTTTACATGTCCTTTATTATTTTCATGCACATTTTCCCCTGTTGACTGTTGATTAAATGGGTAAGATCCGACAAACTCTCTAATGCACCGTTGATGTATTTGGTGGTTTTCTGATTGCCAACTGCCATATATCTTTGCGGAAGAAGATGAAAAGGATCAACAACTGCGGACGTCCATAATGGTGTAGCGAAGCGCCTATGGCAGGATTTCCCCTACATATATTAGATTGTGGCGCACCGCCACACCAAAATGAAAGCCTTGCAAATTGTTTTTTAAGACTTAAAGATATATTCAAATTTATAGTTTGTATAATTTAACATGGCGTCTAAATGAATATACATTGCTCATTATTTACGCCCTATTTCCCATTAGTCATCTGAAATAGCACGTCAAATACAAATTGTTCCTGTACATGCATTATTGCAAGCTTGCGCCTGTAATCAAAATCTCAAAGCTTAGCTGTAAGTATTGAATCTGTGTGCCTTGATAGTTTGCTAAGATATTTATATTGTGTATATAACCTAAACCTTCCGCTGCATTTTTTTCCCCTCAATTTGGAGGATGATGCACTGCTATTGCTCCTCAATTAAAACATTCCCGGAATACGTCTGCCTGCAACGGGTTGTCCCGTTGGAATTTCGAGGCTTGACGGCTTCACAAGCCGGGGGCGTAGCTTTTGCAAAAAGTCAATTACAGTGGGGAGCACAAGTATTTGATACATTGCCGATTTTGCTGGTTTTCCCACTTGCAAGCCATGTAGAGGTCTGTAATTTGTATCATAAATTCTCTTCAACTGTGAGGGACGGAATCTAATACAAAAATCCAGAAAATCCCATTGTATAATTTTCAAATAATACATTTGTATTTAACTGCATGAAATAGGTATTTGATACATTACCAAGTAGTAAATATTTCGGCTCTTAGTTCTTTTTTAAGAACCCCTCCTGTTCTCCACTCATTACTGGAAGTAACTGCCCCTGTTTGAACTTGTTACCTGTATAAAAGACACCTGTTCACATGCTCAAACAGCCCCTGTTTGAACTTGTTACCTGTATAAAAGACACCTGTTCACATGCTCAAACAAACAAACTACAACCTCTCCACAATGGCCAAGACCAAAGAGCTGTGTAAGGACATCAGGGATAAAATAATAGACCTGCACAAGGCTGGGATGGGCTACAGGAAAATAAGCAAGCAGCTTGGTGAGAAGGTAACAACTGTTGGAGCGATTATTAGAAAATGGAAGAAGTTCAAGTTGACGGTCAATCTGCCTCGTTCTGGGGCTCGTTCATGCAAGATATCACCTCGTGGGGCATCACTGATCATGAGGAAGGTGAGGGATCAGCCCAGAACTACACGGCAGGACCTGCTCAATGACCTGAAAAGAGCTGGAACCACAGTCGCGAAGAAAACCATTGGAAACACATTACGCCGTCATGGATTAAAATCCTACAGCGCACGCAAGGTCCCGCTGCTGAAGCCAGTGCATGTCCAGACACGTCTGAAGTTTGCCACTGACCATCTGGATGATCCAGAGGAGCAACGGGAGAAGGTCATGTGGTCGGATTAGACCAAAATTGAACTTTTGGTCTAAACTCGTCGTGTTTGGAGGAAAAAGAAGGATGAGTACAACCCCAAGAACACCATCCCAACCGTGAAACATGGAGGAGGAAACATCATTTTTTGGGGCTGCTTCTCTGCCAAGGGTACAGGACGACTGCACCGTATTTAGGGGAGGATGGATGGGGCTATGTATCGCCAGATCTTGGCTGACAACCTCCTTCCTTCAGTGAGAGCCCTGAAGATGGGTCGTGGCTGGGTTTTCCAGCATGACAACGACCCAAAGCACACAGCCAAGGCAACCAAAGAGTGGCTCCATAAGAAGCATCTTAAGGTCCTGGAGTGGCCTAGCCAGTCACCATATCTGAACCCGATAGAAAATCTACGGAGGGAGCTGAAAGTCCGTGTTGCCCGGCAGCAGCCCCGAAACCTGAAGGCTCTGGAGAAGAGCTGCATGGAGGAGTGGGCCAAAATCCCTGCTGCAGTGTGTGCAAACCTTGTCAAGGACTACAAGAAACGTTTGGTATCTGTAATAGCAAACAAAGGTTTCTGTACCATATATTAAGTTCGATTTTTGTGACGTATCAAATACTTATTTCATGCAATTAAATGTAAATGTATTATTTAAAAATCATACAACGTGATTTTCTGTTTTTTTGTATTAGACTCCGTCCCTCACAGTGGAAGAGAACTTATGATACAAATTACAGACCTCTACATGCTTTGCAAGTGGGAAAACCAGCAAAATCGGCAGTGTATCAAATACTTGTTCTCCCCACTGTATGTTTTCCTTGTCAAAACATTCCATTATACGTCAATTAATGCTCATTCACTTTCTCAGTGGAAAATAATCAAATTTAGAGGAATGCTCTGCTCTATGTTTTCTGGTTCTCTAAAAGTTCTCTAAAAGGTCTTCAGCTAGTCCAGAACGCAGCAGCAAGACTTTTCATCTTATCTCACCGATGCTCTGGTTCCATACCGCTCCAACAGAACACTCTGTTCTCAGAATGCAGGTCTACTGGTAGTTCCCAGGGTCTCTAAAAGTACAGTAGGAGCTAGAGCCTTTAGCTACCAAGCTCATGTCTTATGGAATCAGCTTCCAGCTAGTATTAAAGAAGCCAACACAGTCTGTACATTTATGATTAGACTAAAAACGTTCCTATTTGATAAAGCTTATGGTCAGGCTAGTTGAAATCGGACTAGACTCACAGTTCAGTCTAAGCTGGACTAGACGCTATAATGCTGGGGGAAGTACAGCCACTGACTCCTATCCCCTTTTTCTCACTCTACCTACCACTTGTCTTTATTACATTTCTCTTTTCTAATTCTAATACTAGTCACCTGGTGTCCCCTTTCCTCCCTCCCCTCTTGGAAGGGGCTATTTTTCAGCCGCAGCCTCCTGACTATCCTGACCCCTGGCTGGATGGACGTCCTCGCTGCCCCCCCACCCCCCTGTCTCATCTGGCTAGATGGACCTCTTCTTGTTTCTTCATTCCATTGCATCTCTACAAACTGGACCTCCTGCTGCTAATTCCCACCATCAGTCCTGGTGCATCTATAGCCTGTCCGTCCTGGGAGTGGATCGCTCCTGACTGTGGTTCTCCCCAAGGTTTCTCATTTTTCCCAAAGGGTTTTTCCTTGCCGACATGGAGGGTCTAAGGATGGGGGATGCCCAGGACATGAACTTTATCTAATTCATCTATTGTTTCTGACTGTGTATCATATTGACTCTGCAAAGCCCTTTGAGACAACCTTGTTGTGATATAGGGCTATACAAATAAAACTGAATTGAATTGAATTGGCTCTTTACCATACCTGCAGTCGATCAGTAAAGCATGACTCTCTATCCCAAGAACTGACACAAGCTGATCCATGATACCACAAGGCACGCCGGCATGAGTGTGTTCCGCTTGTTGACATGCAATGGCTTTGGATATTTTGTTTCCATCATCTATTGCAAAACAACAGCAAAGAAAAGATACAAAGTAAAAAGTTATGATTCGCAGAAGAAATCTATAGACCCCAATCACGTGACGTCACAACTCCACCCCCCTGACTGGTGCCGCCATATTGTCCGTCAGCTCATCGTGTTTACATATTACCGCTACGTACCTTCCTCCTATTACTGTGTGTTTTTCTGCTTGTCTGAGGAATCACCGCCTATTAAACGAACCCAAAAACCTTCCTGACAATCGTTAACATTGGTTGCAGTAAGAGAAGATAAACGGTCATTTTAGTAGTTGCTGTGTGCCCATTGTTAAAAGGGCAAATCTTTAAAGCAGCACGGTTTGTTTAACTCGGTCCATGATGCGTTTGTGTCGACAGCCGTTAGACAGCGGCGAAAACATCAATATGATGCCAACACAATCGCAGACATCATCAGACAGAGACTACGAAGCTCGTCGCCACGGTCGCGCAGCAAGAAGGTGAGCGCAACAACAGGTGTTGTGCCGAAAAATAGCCGCCCTGCGTGAAATGTCCCCCCTGACGGGAGCGCCCACACGGAAACGACTTTCTTGTACCGTGAATATGTATTACCGGTATTTTACTCTGCTTGAACTAATAAATGTCATACCTGTGTGATTGTCATTGGGATATGGTCGTGAAAACCAGTAGACTAATACATTTCTGTACAAAGATGGTTATGTGGCCCAGTCCACGATTTGTTACTAAAATACAGTACTAATATTTTCTGTAGTTTAATTATTTACATACAGTCGTAAATCCATTACTGTAATGCATCCATGAAAACATTTGATGATTTCACGTCAATAAAGCGTTATAAATAAGTGCTCCCGTCAGCGGGACATTTCAGCGGGGCAGCTATTTTTCGGCACACACCGGCCCATTGTCGATCAAGTTTCATTTTACAATCGTGACAACGGTGACGCTCAGCTGACCAAATGTCGGTTTATATTCGGGCCGGTGCCAATTTTGGGTACGCGACTCCTCATCGTGACATAAACTGGAGCATGATTGGAAATTTTGTGGTCTCAGGACGAACTCTGACGCACGGGACGGGACCGGACGGGAGGAAATATCAGTTTGGGCATCAAATATGGATCTGGCGACTGGATCGACCGAAGCTATTCCAAATAACGGCTTTTATGCAACTCATCCAATGAGTTTACAGCGTCTGAAATTTGCAAGTGAATCCACCTTTAGAAACTACGATCATTGACGTACAATATGGCGGCACAATACAGCGATCACGTGATTGTGTGACGTTGGTGATTGGGGTCTATAAAGAAAACAAGAGGTTTAGATGGAATATTGCTTTTCCTTCATGTCTGAAATGGAGTTATGCAAAATATTAAGATCAGTTGGTATTACCAAAGACATTTTTTGTTAAATGAACAATGAGAATACAGTGCCTTGCAAAAGTATTCGGCCCCCTTGAATCTTGCAACCTTTCGCCACATTTCAGGCTTCATACATAAAGATATGAAATTTAATTTTTTTGTCAAGAATCAACAACAAGTGGGACACAATCGTGAAGTGGAACAACATTTATTGGATAATTTAAACTTTTTTAACAAATAAAAAACTGAGAAGTGGGGCGTGCAATATCATTCGGCCCCTTTACTTTCAGTGCAGCAAACTCACTCCAGAAGTTCAGTGAGGATCTCTGAATGATCCAATGTTGTCCTAAATGACCGATGATGATAAATAGAATCCTCCTGTGTGTAATCAAGTCTCCGTATAAATGCACCTGCTCTGTGATAGTCTCAGGGTTCTGTTTAAAGTGCAGAGAGCATTATGAAAACCAAGGAACACACCAGGCAGGTCCGAGAGACTGTTGTGGAGAAGTTTAAAGCCGGATTTGGATACAAAAAGATTTCCCAAGCTTTAAACATCTCAAGGAGCACTGTGCAAGCCATCATATTGAAATGGAAGGAGCATCAGACCACTGCAAATCTACCAAGACCCGGCCGTCCTTCCAAACTTTCTTCTCAAACAAGGAGAAAACTGATCAGAGATGCAGCCAAGAGGCCCATGATCACTCTGGATGAACTGCAGAGATCTACAGCTGGAGTTGGAGAGTCTGTCCATAGGACAACAATCAGTCGTACACTGCACAAATCTGGCCTTTATGGAAGAGTGGCAAGAAGAAAGCCATTTCTCAAAGATATCCATAAAAAGTCTCGTTTAAAGTTTGCCACAAGTCACCTGGGAGACACACCAAACATGTGGAAGAAGGTGCTCTGGTCAGATGAAACCAAAATTGAACTTTTTGGCCACAATGCAAAACGATATGTTTGGCACACCATCCCCACTGTCAAACATGGTGGTGGCAGCATCATGGTTTGGGCATGCTTTTCAGGGACAGGGAAGATGGTTAAAATTGACGGGAAGATGGATGCAGCCAAATACAGGAACATTCTGGAAGAAAACCTGTTGGTATCTGCACAAGACCTGAGACTGGGAAGGAGATTTATCTTCCAACAGGACAATGTCCAAAACATAAAGCCAAATCTACAATGGAATGGATCAAAAATAAACATATCCAGGTGTTAGAATGGCCAAGTCAAAGTCCAGACCTGAATCCAATCGAGAATCTGTGGAAAGAGCTGAAGACTGCTGTTCACAAACACTCTCCATCCAACCTCACTGAGCTCGAGCTGTTTTGCAAGGAAGAATGGGCAAGAATGTCAGTCTCTCGATGTGCAAAACTGACAGAAACATATCACAAGCGACTTGCAGCTGTAATTGGAGCAAAAGGTGGCGCTACAAAGTATTAACGCAAGGGGGCCGAATAATATTGCACGCCCCACTTTTCAGTTTTTTATTTGTTAAAAAAGTTTAAATTATCCAATAAATTTTGTTCCACTTCACGATTGTGTCCCACTTGTTGTTGATTCTTGACAAAAAATTAAAATTTTATATCTTTATATTTGAAGCCTGAAATGTGGCGAAAGGTTGCAAGGTTCAAGGGGGCCGAATACTTTTGCAAGGCACTGTATATTTCTTTTACACCAGGGGAGTCTATTTTTTTCTCCAAGGGCTGTTTTCAGAAAAATCAAAGGATGCAAAGGACCAATTTGAAATCCTACCACTCTCATTTGTTGAAAAAAAAAAATCGGGTTTTGAAAATGTATGTAGTTTCAACTATTAACTCATTGGCTGCCACTGACAACGACAGACATCCAATCCATTATGACTTCTGAGGGCTGGCAGCGTTCACATCAAAACCCATTTTTGCTCGCTTTGCTAACTCACGGACTGGACAGATTGCCATCATCGACAGAAATTCAAAGTTTATCAAGACATTTGACAGGAAAGCATAAGACCATCTTGAAGCGCAACAAAGGATGGGTGATGCAACAGGACAATGACCCAAAGCTAATTCTTTGGGTCATTGTCCTGTCAGCTAATTAACGTAGCACAACCACACTAAAATAAAGCATGTGCTTCTTTTGCTTCTCTTGTTTTCTTTGAGATTCGTAACGATGAAATATTATGGCCATTTCATGATTAATTGAAGTGCAAATCCTACATTGTGCACCTTTAATAGACGAGGCACAAAAAATCGCAGTACATTATATTTAAACTTGTCTGCATAACAAGTAGGAAGAATACATCGTGAGAAGCTTTTCATGGATGATTTTGCTCAATTCATTCTCATTGTGGAAGCAGTGAAAACATTTTAAAAACATTCCAAGAAAATGAACCTAAAGCCCACATTATTATCATCTCGTAATTGTTGAATTCTCTGACCTGGCCTGAGTTGCTGCAGAAATGTGTAAAATGCCACTTCCAAAGAGGCTGAGCTGGACAGACCTGCTCCCAGGGGGACACTGGAGACCACCACGGCTCTGAAACCTGGGAGAGGGTGAGCTGAAGAAGAGAAAATGGTCATTGTACTGTGCAAGACTGGTGGCACCTAACAACTTTGTTGATTTTTTTTTCCTTCAAAAAATGATGTGACTGATTCTGTATAATGAACATTTTCAATTTCTGTGATGATAGATCATGGTTACTACAACTTTTTTTACTTTGTAGAAAAACAGAATGCCTTATCACAAACTAAACATCATACATCAGTGACTTCACATTTACATGTAAAAAAAAAAAAAAAAAAAAAATCTTTTCTTATGTTGTTCGATAATTGTTGAAATCCGGACCTGCTCACAAGCACTGTACTGTAATATTTATAAAATACATATGACAATACAGATTTACTCTGTCAACATCTAGGACAGGTTTGGGCAAACTATTCCACAAAGGGCCACAGTGGGTACAGGCTTTCGCTGCAACGCATCACGAGAACACCTTTTCACCAAACTGGTGTCTAAAAAGCTGCAACAACTAATCGATTAAAATCCATTCATAAATTAGTTGCCAACGAATTTGATAATTGATGTTTGCTGGCAGCTATAAGCAGTCCCGTTTGGGTCCTTGTTCGAGTGCAATGAGAGGCGCACGCCAGTGATTAGAGCAAGAGAGCGAGAGTTCACTGATGCTGCTGGGTTGCTTAATCAATATTACAACAGTGTCGAGAGTTTCGATTTTCTTTTGTTTTGTTATATCCAGTTTGCCTCCATCAGAGGTAAGTAATTGAAGCCAACTGCATTGTTTGTATTCTTTATTGATGAGACATTACTACCTAGCACGGAGCACTAAGGTAGTTAGCTAATTAGTGTCTTAAGTGCCCGTTTGTATTATATTTTGGAGAAGCATATTAGCACTTGAGTTATGGTTAGATAGTAAAGTCGTCTCGTTTCTTTTTATAAAGAAACCACACAAATAAACACATTCTTATAACAGCTTAAAGTCTCATCAAAAACACCCAATCAAACTGTAAATTGTCATACAAAAGTGTGTGCTTTTAAATTGGATTTGGATTGTAATTATAAATAACTGCTGACTAAAGAAAACTGATTCATTATAGTCTGCCTCCTACTTATTCAATTTTGTTGTTAGTTTGTTTCAAGAAAATAAAGTCATGACAGTCATTGACACAATTTATGTAAATGCTTTGCCCACAAGAAAAACCAGTCAGCAGCACATTTTTTTATTTGAATGAATAGGAATTTTGTCTGATTTGTGTACTGAGAAGTTCTTTTTACATTTTATACTCAGAACCTTTATTAAAAACTGTAAAGTTGTAGACTACAGTACATTTATGTCAGGAAGCTGTCACAAAATGTTATTTTTAAAGGAAGTAGTCATCAATTTTGTCTTTGTTGTTACTCACAACATGCTTAAAATAACTTCAAATTAAATTGTGAAGGTCATTGAAAAAAGGTGACATTTATCCAATTAATCGAGTAATTAAACGTCCAATTAAACGATTATTTAAAAAAAAAAAAAAAATCATACTAATCGTTAGCTGCAGCTCTACTGGTGCCTTACAAGTGCAATCAGTTGATTGCAGTCAGGTGCTTCTTAATTGTTTCCCCAAGGCCTCTCATTGGGTAAACTGCCTGCGCTGGATTAGTAGTTGTAACAAGGACCAGAACCCACTGCGGGCCCCTGATCTTGGACGAGCCACTGAAAAGCCTACAAGCGCATTGCCTTGTAAAACAAATACCTCTTTGAACACATATTAACAGACAAAGCAATTACACAGGCTTAAAAATTCAATTTTGCGGAAATCCCATTTAGTGACGACACAATCCCACAGTTGAACGAGACAATACGTCATCCACTGAATCCTGTTTGAACATACAGTATGTAATGCTGAGGCTCATTACATGACAGCATAAAGTTTTATAAGGAAACGTGCACAGGTTTATCCAGCAGATGGAAGCTCTTGCAGTGTATCAAATGCTTCGGAGAAGTAAATCAATTTATCTCAAAAGTGGTTGATTGTATCAGGAAAGTCTGTTTCTCCATTCATACTTGAGCAAATGAAAAGTGTGTTTTACCTACCTCTGAAGTGATGTATGACGCCTCTCACATAGTTTGCCCAATGTGGTAACCCTGGAGCGAGTGGACATCCCTCACTTGCCAACTCCGACGGTGGGAATCCCTCTTTTGGCAGACTCAGGTCAACTCTCCTTGGCTCATCGGCATTTTCGCTCACAGTGACAACGGTAGCCTCTCGACCCGATGCGACACTTCCAACCACGACAGTGACAAGGGGGAGTGCCTAGCATATACGGTCACAAAGAAACTTTCAACCCTGTCCAAGTTAAACTATTATAGAGCAAAAAAATTTACCATTGGAAGTACGTATCCCAAATTGTAGTCAGTGTGCTCCCCTATCAAGTTAACCCTCCCGGGAGCACACGCTGCAATTTTAGGAGCCTCACCGTCGAATATTTCTTTGAATAAACACGTAGCCTTCGAAACAAGCTGATCCACACTTTTAACCAGACTGGCCATTGATCTTAAGTTAGTTATTTTTTATAAATAATAATAATAGGGGTGATGTAAGAAATTAAGCTCAGGCGAATATGGAAATCTCCAGGAAATCACGTTGATATTCTACTTCTTGTGGTTGTTTTTTTTTTGTTTCACAAGCAATAGGTGCATTAGCGCCGTCAACTGGTTGGTATTGTCACACTTGGGGCACAGAAACAGGTATGCGGTCCTTTGATTCCAAAAATATGATGCCAACTGTCAAAACGCTATGAAAAAAAAAAAAAAAAAAAAAAAAAAAAATTACAAAGCTGCCACACATGCATTTCATTTCCAAGGAGAAAACCAACATCTACCAACATCAGATTTACATACACAAGTGTAAACAACAAGTATAACAAAGTGCTTGTGGAGCGTAATCCGTTTCCACCGATATTATTTATTTTATTCCACAGACGGCATGGAGGTTTCCCCAGCTGCTGCAGTCTGATGATGATGAGTCACGTCAATGTGCAAATGCACGTAGCAAAGCAAAACGCCTGGACTCATTTATCCGTTGAATGGTGTACCGCACGCATGCTATTTTTAGACCTTGACGTCACATCGTAAAGCGGAAGTAAAGCCGAAGTGGGACATTATAGACCCGCCCTCGCATAGAAACAACGTAATTTGTGCTACTTTTCGCCGGTAATCTTTCAAAAACGAACATGCCGATGACGCATTGCTAATTTGGAACTTGTAGAAACGACTCTAGACATTACGACACATGAAGGATGTTTTTCTTTCATACGTTTCCGGAAACCAAAAACTCGGGAGGAAAAAATGTGAAGACTGAATCAACTTGCGCGGACTTTAACACCAGCTCTGTGAAGCCATTCACATTTCATATGCAGTAAACATTTTGTTGGGTTGGCATGGTCTTTCAGAGGACAAAGAGGTAAGCCATTTTTATATTTTTAACTTTTTTTTTTTTGCGTTACGTTGTGCCGTACTGCTTCTGTCTGACAATGAATGACCTGAAAAGAATTCCAAAGGTATCTGACTGCCACTGTTACCGTTTCTGTTATATAAACAACTTTAGTAAGGGGGAAGTGTAAATAAATTATAGAATTTAGATGTGTTATTAATGAAAAAATTAAAAGTGTTCGTTGGCTGTCACTGAGTAGCATTTGCGATCGCTGCACAAAGCTAACTAAATTACCCCCAAGAACGGTCAGAGACGTAGGACAACCAGAGGATATATAAGAAAGACAGGGCTGATGGTAAAGGATAGCTTCTTGAAACAGGAGAATGTCATTGTCAGTCGCGTCGATAAAAAAGCTAAGGCTATTCTTAGGTCGGCTCGTTTTTTTTCGTCTTTTTCAGACTTCGACACTCAAGCCATCACTTTAACTGAACATTTTTATGTTATTCCACATCTTTGCCAGTGAATTTGGCACCAGGCACATCATTTTCGGAGAGAATTGGTAGGTTTAGCCCTGTAAACATCTCCTTCGTACACGATTCCCTATTAGGGACAAACGGTGGCTTGTCCCTACTTAGCAACAGTAGCTAATGTCATGAATATTAATGAACAGAAGTGACGTGTTGCTTGCGGTACGCCATTGGCTGACATACTGACATGTGATCACCAGAGATAGCTCGGATTGGTTCAAATGTGCATGTTTTCTGAAATAGCAAAAAAGAAAGAAAAAAAAGGGCAATGCAACAGAAGATGGATCAAATCTTTAAGAGCAAGGAAAGAGTTAAGGTGGCTTATTTATCATATTTAGTTTTATTTGCTCTGATGGGGAGGTTCAGAACATCTTAGCTGTCAATGTGCACTTTGGACTTATATTTGTTCATTTATGTTAGGCTACTTATTCATTTCCTTATGATTTTAAAAAGGCCATGTTTGCGCGATCTTCAAAATATAGTCCATTTCACTCTGCATAATATAAGTCATTTGTATTTATTTTTCTGAATATATGTTACTTATATCTTTATTATTAAAAAAAACACAACAAAAAGTAAATGTTTACATTATCTTCAATTTTAATATACACCCTGTGTTCTTAAGTAGTTAAAATTCAGATTTGGCATTCAGTATGTAAGGAAATGAGGGAAAATAAAAATCAGGAGATGGAGGTTGGGGTTATAGCTGTTTGTGTTTACTTTTATTTTGCAAATCGTTGAAAAAATACAATTTTGAATGAAAATTAGTTTTTGTATGTGTCATAGAATTAACTGACTAAAACAGTTTTCTTTGCATTTCAGTAGTTTTGACCCCCCCCAAATAACTTAAAAATAAATAAATAAATAAAATTTCTGGCTCCGTGGCGACCTTCACGTCGGGGAGTTCCGAAAAGAAATTCTAACCCCTTTCACCCCTGTACATAAATCTCAAGAAGTCAGCCAGAACAGTGTGTACTTGATTTGGCTCCATACTGGCAAAAATGATGGAATCAAATCATGCAGTTGTTTAGTCAACTTTTTTTTTTTTTTTTTTTTAAAGAAAAGCAAAATCACAGATATCACACATAACTGAAGTCACTTTTATTAGCAACTTTCTGGCTTTAGAAACACTAATCAAGGGGAAAAAAAGATGTGGTTGTCATCTGTAACAGTTACTTTTTTAGACCATAGATTTCAATATCTGATAGTGGAGTCTATGTTTAGACCGAGTGAAAAAAAAAAAAGATCGAATCTCTTAAATTCTTAGGGTGGAAAAAATGATGGAATCATTAAAAAAAAAAAAAAAATCGCAAAAGAACACTTAACACACCACTAGTACTTTTATACACAAGCTTTTATGACAACTCAGAAGTATGTACTTTAATGAATGACAAACAGTACTCTTCATCAATCTGGACTTTCTCTGGCTTTTTTCAACTTCCACTACAGATTTTGAATTGGATTGAAAGTGGACTATTTGCAGGCCATGACATTGACTTAATGCACTGCAAACATACAGTGGGGAGAACAAGTATTTGATACACTGCCGATTTTTCTGGTTTTCCCACTTGCAAGCCATGTAGAGGTCTGTTTGTATCATAAGTTCTCTTCAACTGTGAGGGACGGAATCTAATACAAAAATCCAGAAAATCACATTGTATAATTTTTAAATAATAAATTTGTATTTAACTGCATGAAACAAGTATTTTGATACATTACCAACTAGTAAATATTTCGGCTCTCAGTTCTTTATTAAGAACCCCTTCTGTTCTCCACTCATTACCGGAAGTAACTATACTGCACCTGTTTGAACTTGTTACCTGTATAAAAGACACCTGTTCACATGCTCAAACAAACTCCAACCTCTCCACAATGGCCAAGACCAAAGAGCTGTGTAGGGACATCTGGGATAAAATAATAGACCTGCACAAGGCTGGGATGGGCTACAGGAAAATAAGCAAGCAGCTTGGTGAGAAGGTAATAACTGTTGGAGCGATTATTAGAAAATGGAAGAAGTTCAAGTTGACGGTCAATCTGCATCGTTCTGGGGCTCCATGCAAGATCTCACCTCGTGGGGCATCACTGATCATGAGGAAGGTAAGGGATCAGCCCAGAACTACACGGCAGGACCTGGTCAATGACCTGAAGAGAGCTGGAACCACAGTCTCGAAGAAAACCATCGGAAACACATTACGCCGTCATGGATTAAAATCCTACAGCGCACGCAAGGTCCCGCTGCTGAAGCCAGTGCATGTCCAGACACGTCTGAAGTTTGCCACTGACCATCTGGATGATCCAGAGGAGCAATGGGAGAAGGTCATGTGGTCGGATTAGACCAAAATTAAATTTTTGGTCTAAACTCAGCTCGTCGTGTTTGGAGGAAAAAGAAGGGTGAGTACAACCCCAAGAACACCATCCCAACCGTGAAACATGGAGGAGGAAACATCATTTTTTGGGGCTGCTTCTCTGCCAAGGGTACAGGACGACTGCACCGTATTGAGGAGAGGATGGATGGGGCTATGTATCGCCAGATCTTGGCTGACAACCTCCTTCCTTCAGTGAGAGCCCTGAAAATGGGTCGTGGCTGGGTCTTCCAGCATGACAATGACCCAAAGCACACAGCCAAGGCAACTAAAGAGTGGCTCCATAAGAAGCATCTTAAGGTCCTGGAGTGGCCTAGCCAGTCACCAGATCTGAACCCGATAGAAAATCTGTGGAGGGAGCTGAAAGTCCGTGTTGCCCGGCAGCAGCCCCGAAACCTGAAGGCTCTGGAGAAGATCTGCATGGAGGAGTGGGCCAAAATCCCTGCTGCAGTGTGTGCAAACCTTGTAAAGGACTACAGGAAACGTTTGGTATCTGTAATAGCAAACAAAGGTTTCTGTACCAAATATTAAGTTCGATTTTTCTGATGTATCAAATACTTATTTCATGCAATTAAATGCAAATTTATTATTTAAAAATCATACAATGTGATTTTCTGTTTTTTTTTTTTTTTTGTATTAGATTCAGTCCCTCACAGTTGAAGAGAACTTATGATACAAATTACAGACCTTTACATGCTTTGCAAGTGGGAAAACCAGCAAAATCGGCAGTGTATCAAATACTTGTTCTCCCCACTGTATAGACAAGTTTCCGAGGTACTTCTGCTTTACTTCTGCATGTCTGCAAGCAACTTCTGTTTTAGAATTTTTCCATCCAAAACAGTGGAGCTGGAGTAACATTACTCATCAAAATCCCTTAAAAAGGCAACTTGGAAATACTAAATCCATCTGCCATCATCACGACACGGGAGGACAACATGTTTGTGAAGGCAGATGTGGAACCCAGCTCGTGCCACCACAAAGACTGGCAAGGTCATTGGTTTGGTAGGGACGATATAACTGCATAGCCTGCATGTACACTTTTTGCTGGTGACGGGACATTTATAAGACCAAAAACATTGGGGGGACGGGGGCTCAGGGCCTACATTTCCAATGAATATGAACCTAATTAATTGATAGGCAAAATGATCAATGCAAAATAAATCTATCGACTTATACTAACTTTTAGGTGTACTGGTCCAGGTGATATGCTGTTCCAATCCGACCTTTGTTTCAACAACTACTAAAGAAACATTTTGAAAACTTCCAGAATAGATTTCTGAATTTTATTAGCAAATTTATATCGCAATATTTGAACATAACATAAAATTATATTAACATTCACAATAAATAAAAATATGACAATAATCTCTTAACTATCTATTCATGCTAAAAACAAAAACATTTGTCTTAAGACCACTCAACATTATCTGTCTAAATAAAGGAATTCATTATAACTGAAAAAACTTCTTAAGCGAGGAATAACAAAAATAAATAAATATAAATACATTGAGGTTTCCTTCAGGTATCACTAGTGTTTTTTTTCTTTTTTTTGCTTTTGTCCACAGGACCGCCAAATTCAACAAAAAATGAAAGCTCTTTTGGGCTGCTTTTGCAAATTCACACAATTTAATGTGATGCTAACTCTGATGCAGGTTGGACTTTCAGTAGCAAAATTAGTACTGTGTCCCCCACCTCCACAATATTGACGTTTTTTTTTACATTACCTACAGTGGCTGCTGCTGGCTGAAGGAAAAAAACATACTTCTAATATCCCTCCTTTTTGAAGGGGGTGGCGGAGACAGCATGTTGTTTCTGTCGGGGTTGTGAGTGCGTGTGTGTGTGTGTTGTGTCAAATCAACAGCCAATCAAACTTGCGTTTGAGGAAAAAACAAATGGAATGGAACATTCAGCAAGTGAAAAGGGTACATTTAAGTCTGAACATAATGAAAATCTTTCACTTACTAATGGTAGAATAATTCTATCCTTACAACATATAAGGAGAGTGAGGGCATCTAAATGACCTATATAACTGAAGTCATTATATAATGCAAATAAGGTTGCTTAAAAGTTCGTGGGGACAATTTGAGCATCCTGAAAAATTGGTAGTGTTATGTCCCTACTGTCCCTATGCAAACATACGCCCTTGAAGACTGGGTGTTTTTGTAGCCATGTTGCCGCTGTGTTATGGAAGGCATTTCTTCCTATCCCTGTGCCCTGTATCCCTTTACATGTGTCCAGTGCTCAAAAAATACTAAAGCTAAAATCTTGCGCATGATACGACTTGTTGCCTTTGGTATTGTCATTACGATGATTATGATTGTAATTATGATGATCTTTAATATTATTTATTACAACTACTGTATCTGCTGCAAGCCTGTTGCTTAGGGTGACCAGATGTCCTCTTTTGCCAGGAAAGTCCTACTTTCACGTCGTCTTGGTGGGTTTTATAAATTCATAAAAATGTCCGGTTTTTATGATTTTTCACGGGACCAATTTGAAGAGAATCCCTCCGGTCGCTGGGTGGCAGCGCCTGCCTGCGATGATATGGCTCCTAGTAGTAGGGAGGGATGAAGTCGTTCTTCTTGTTTTTGTTGGCAGTTTACCCCTATCATTAGGCATTACCGCCATCTACTGGGTTGATGGCACAACGCCTGCTCAATTGTTAAGTTTTTTACGATAAATACGTATATAATGGCAACTTCTGTCGGAGCTTTGACTGTAAAATCCCGTTTGGTGTCGCATCGTTGCGCTGCCGATGATTGTAAACTTTTATAGCAAAGTTTGATTTTTGCCTCAGCTGGCTATCAGTAAGCTAAACCACGCTAGGCATTATGGGAAACGTAGTTTTGAACTGCTACGTTTGGAAACATGCTGGTTGAATAGTTTGTCAGTTTATTTCGGTTATTGTTTGTGTGCAATCTACAACATTGAATGAGAATATCAATTGAATGGGAATAACAATTTGTCAAGGGCAATTGTCGTGATAGTAATTTATAAGCCTACTG
This sequence comes from Corythoichthys intestinalis, assembly GCF_030265065.1. NCBI lineage: Eukaryota > Metazoa > Chordata > Actinopteri > Syngnathiformes > Syngnathidae > Corythoichthys > Corythoichthys intestinalis. The sequence continues at coordinate 4,208,579 of NC_080415.1, forward strand.
TGTGTATGTGTATTGACTGGACTACATTTCCATGGGTCTGCATTATATATATATATATATGTGTATATATGTGTATATATATATATATATATATATATATGTGTGTGTGTATATATGTATGTATGTATATATATATATATATGTATATATATATATATATATATATATGTATATATATATATATATATATATATATATATGTATTTTTTTGGTCATTATTTATTTATTTATTTTCAAACTGCATTTTTCCATCCAGAGTGAGGGGGCACACTTTAAATATATTAAAGTGGTATAGGCATCTTTGAATTTCGAGTAAAATTCAAGTATCTCGAGGCCGGGCTGAGTGTCCTCTTTTTTGGAAATCAAAATATGGTCACCCTACTGTTGCTAATCAGTACGTGTAGCATGGCACAATTATGTCAATGCATAAATGCAAGTTTTACAAGTTTTTTGTTCGTTTGGTTACAGGTGGAAAACGCCGTTAGGCATGGGAAGACAAGTTGATGTGCCTCACATCAACATACTGTACGTTGATGGACATATATCGAGACGACGTCAGGGCGACCGAAAGGCTGGGACAGACGGTGGCTCGCCTCTCGGCGGACCGTCAGCTCGATCCCGAGATCCAACTATGAGCTTTTTAACTGCAGCAACTTTAAGATATGGTATTGGAGCTGGAATTACCAAGGACAGCGGGAGAAAGCCTGTCAGGAGGCGCTGAGGGTCTGCGTAATGTCAGGTCAAAGTTTGACGAGGCTCTCAAGCTGCTCCGGAGCGCTGCTGTCTGATATCACATTCTCGTATTGTGATTTATTGACCTGTTTTGCACATGCACCAATTGTTTTGAAAGAAACAAGAAATGGAATCATGTTGTCCAAATGTTTTATTGCAATCAATATCTGCAATAAAAAAGAATGACATAATGGTTTTGCATGTACAGTGTATCACAAAAGTGAGTTACAGTGGCGGTCCTGGCTACTTTCGCGCCCTGAGCGAACCACCCCATCTGTCTCCCCTCCCCCACCCCCCCCACCCCCGCCGACATCAAACGCAAGAATGTGTTACGTTTTTTACGTTATTTTCTGATTCTGATCCTATTGACACACTACAAATTATTCAAAAAGCTATATCACATAAAGCTTACAAAACATCATGTCAATGTATATGACATGAATGTTATTTAAGTTAGTATAGACCCACGCATAGCATTAAAAATTCCACAGTCACGGCGTACTATTGTTTACCAAATTCCCAGACTAATATGCCTGTGTGAACTTGCGCTTGTTGTGTTGTAAACACAAACTAGCCTACTGGAGAAATGGTAGCTGCTAGTTCAGCAAAGCTAACAATACAGTCGTCTTCTGTGGCTAAGTAGCAACATATTAGCAAGAGGATAATAACATAGCGTATAGGCTACCGTTTACTGTTTTTTACATGCACAATTAACGTCACTCATAGAGACCTGCATACCTTTATCTTTTGAACGTTTCTCCTCTTCTTCTTTCCTTCTCTTCCTGAACTGGGCACCTGATGGTTTTTTTGGTCGTTTGTCCCTGATGCAGCACCCTTGACTCGACTCGACATCATCACCTTTTCCGTCCGTCAACCACCGGAGTCAAGATTGACGTGATGTAAACAAATACACGTTGATGCAGGCACAGATTCGTTGTTCTTTTTTTTTTTTTTTTTTTTTTTAACATTTTACAAAGACATTTATTGGGTTATGTCATAACCCGATACATTTAATAATATCTATGTTAATTTCATGAATTAAATACAATTTATTTGGAAGCAGGAGTTTGTGTTGTGTGGCCTGGGATCATGAGAGGTCAGTCTATCCCCCGCCCCCCTCCTTGCTTTTCCTCTGAGAATGAGTGAGACTCGTCCTGCTCACTCACTCTGCAGTTGCGAGCAGCCGATCCCCCTCCCGTCTCCCCCTGCCTTTTCTCCTGACACACACGACTCTCAGCAGCAGTTGACATGATAGTAAGGGGCGCCCTAGCGCCCACTCTACTAACTTGACGTGGAAATGTATTATAAAGGTATTATAAAGGTATTAGTCGAGAAAACTAGCGGATTTTTCCCCCCTTTTTTTTTCTCGAGGGTGCTTGTGCGCCCCCAAATAGATTGCGCCCTGGGCGGTCGCCCACATTGCCCATAGCAAAAACCGCCTGTGAGTGAGTACACCCCTTGCATTTCTGCAGATATTTATCTTTCCATGGGACAACACTGACAAAATGACACTTTGACACAATAGATAGTTCCCATGCGGTGTACTCACTTTTGTTGCCAGGAGTTCAGATATTAATGGCTATATTTTGAGGGGAAAATAAATGCACTCTATTGTATAAACTGCACAAAGACTACTTTTCATTGTGTCAAAGTGTCATTTTGTCAGTGTTGTCCCATGAAAAGCTATACTTAAATATCTGCAGAAATGCGAGGGGTGTACTAACTTTTGTGATACACTCTATGTATATACCTTGTAGCATTTCCTTGTAACAACAAAATCCACGTCAGCCCTTCTGCATTCGTCAAATGTAATATAATTTGTAATTTATCCTCATTTTGGTCACTCAAGTGGCCGGCGTATCAATCTATACCTCATGTCAACAAAGGCTGACAGGTTGTTATGATTTTGTCCACGAATAATCAACGAAGTGAAAAGAACCATCATACAATCTCATCTACGTCGTGCTGAATCCCTTATTGGAGATTCCGTGGATTCCTCCGGCTTGATTGTGCAGTTTTAACTTTGTCAACACACAGCTTACTGATGAGGTCTTTTGTAAACCGGAAGTCCAAGCAGAAATTTTCCATGATGGCGCCGCCCATGTTTTGCTCAGGAAACTTGTCTACCAACTTAATCTTTTTTTTTAATCCAGTCAAATCATTTTCTCCATCTTGTTTTGAGTGTCAAAGACTTGTTGACAGATTAATGTGTCAGATGATTCCAATTACTTTCAGTAAATATTACTATTTGTTTTTATTAAGCCCATACATCTAAATGTTGGTCATTTTTCACCTATATCAAGGAAAATTGCTTTCATTTTTTTATTTTTTTTTTACCTGTCCTGCTCAGCTGTTTGACACGGGAATGGAAGTCTAAGTGCCCGGATAGTCTGAACAGTTTTAATGTTTCACATTGAGAGTTTGACATACTCCCTTTGTGATCATTCAACATACCTCATTTATTATGACAAAGCAGCAAACAGCAAGGGGTTATGGGGGAACAGAAGAAAAGAAACACAACAGAAGAAAGAAGAAACACAACAACAAGAAATACATTGAACGCCTAACTACACTAACTATTAATATGTTGGTGCTATCGTCAGCTAAATGTATTTCCGGTTGACACCATGTGGGGGGGCCTGTTGACCAGGGAAAGAGGGGGAAGAAGGTGGGGGAGTCTATAGGCTAAGTGATAGAAAGGGGTAGAGTGTACAGAAATCATCTCTGTGATTTAGAACCCAGTAATCGTGTGAATCCCTAGTGAGTGTAAGCCCGTTGGCGACCGACCGGGTTGACATACCCATTAAGTTGTTTTTTTTGCATTGTCTTTCAAGGAATGCCTTCATGGTTTTTGATGGCAAGATGCATTGACATCCTGAAAAATGATTTCATCATCCCCAAAATATCAAAGTAGGCTTGTGCGTTCATTGAAAATGTGATGAAAGTCATCACCCAACTGCCTTTACCTGACATTCAGCCCCTTATGACCAATGACTGAAAATAGTTTGAGTTCATGAAACTTCATTGCCAGTGACATCTCCTGGCAAAAGCTGGAACTGCAGGGGATCACAAGGCGTCTTTAAAGTGTGAACACAGGAAAGCTGATTTTGATGTGTTATTTCGACATCCTCTTACAATAATCGCCTTAGTCATTTTAATATTATTTTTGTATTGAACCAAATTCTAATTATACTATATTGATTATTAATTCCATTTGAGGGGCAGAATTGAGTAATCCATTTGACAAAGGATGTAGCCAATTTTAGCAGAGATGGCCAGCATCCTGAGGAAATGTTCGGGGGGGGGAAACATTTGTCCAAATATCTCTTAGGCGAATATTTGAAGCGGGTGACTATTTACAAATAAAGACATGAATGTGTTTCGTCTCACTGATGTGAGCGATGTGGGAGGGGAAAAATTGCAGTGTGCTTGTGTAACTATGGTCATTATGTGGGATGGGGAACATTTTTATTGAGGTACATCATTATCAGCACAGTTTTTGGATTGAGTCGATTTCTTTTTTTTGCTTGCAACTCATCCACATTTAGAAAATATTCACTCACAAAGAACAGATGATGCTGGTGTGCACATAAATGAGGGTACACATTCTAATGGTTCTGCCAGTGAATTAGTGGGTTTTCTGTTCTTCACAGTGGAGGTCTTCTTGCGGCCGCCATCTGCTACAACCACACTTTAGGCCACGTTTTCACTTGATGATATATACCAAAGTGTACTGTACTGTGTACTGTGCTTTGATGAGGGGCAGTGGGATGTGTTGCTGGGAAGAACTTCCATGCGCCAGCCCCACTGCCCTCAACTGGACTCTCCTATTTTAATTTATACACCGCACTACCCTCCCCAGACAATCCCATCACGCTGCCGGGGACATGGCAGCCACAGTAATAGGGTTGTAGGTGGGTGCCACACTTGTCTTGATAGCGTGGCTCTTGGCCCTCCTCTTCGCCTGGGCCACCGGTTGCGCGGCAGCTCCTCAGCGTTCTCCTGCTTCCGCATTCCCCTCTGGTCCATGGGGGCGCGGATGGTCCCAAGGACCACCCTGGATCCCGGACGGATGGCAGTGGCTCCCTTGCTGGAGATGCGGGAGGAGGGATGGGCAGCGCTGGCTCACCTTACCGACTGGCTGGCTGGGGAGGCCCCGCGCAGCTTTTCCACTTTCCACTCTGCAGGACTATCACACATCTGATGGGATTCACGTATGACTGGGTGCAATTAGACACACTCATGAAGAGAAACTGTCGGTTCCAAGATTAGCGATCAGGCAGCATAGAACAGGTCAACATATCCACACTTACAAGTGATTCACATAATACTGGGTTCTACAGCTCACATTGCTGATTTGTGTACACTCCACCCCGCCTACTCAAATCTCTCTTTGACTCCCTTCCTCTCCTCTTTCTCTTCGGTCATCTGGCCCCCCCACATGGGGTCCACTACTATATTCATTGCTAGTGTAGGCCGGGGGTCGGCGACACATTTTTAGAGAGCCGCATGCGGCTCCTTAGCGCTGCCCTTGTAGGTCCCTGGAGCATTTTCAAAAATGTTTGAAAATGGAAAAAGATGGGAAGGGAAATATATTTTTTGTTTTGATATGGTTTCTGTAAGAGGACAAAAATGACACCAACATTCTTAACGTTTTCCAATGCTGTAAAAATGTGTAGAATAAATATTAAATGTCAACATTTCTGTCAACGAAGATTTGCGTCATAGCCTGTGACATACGCTTGACAGTGACGCAAGTGACGTTCCATTATTCTCGCTATATGAGAGTCGAAGTCTCCCATAAAATGCATGTTTAGAAATAAAACGTCGGTCACAACAACGCTTGCATGAACTGCTGGATTCTTTTTTTCTGTAACCATGGACGATTTATATGAGGAAATTTTCCACTACTTAAAGACAGGAGAAGCATCAGGACTCTCTCCTTAAAATGTCTCAAGGGCCGAAAGGCACACATTCCAGAGACTGCTCTTTTATATAACATTAACATTCATTTATAATACTCTCGGTGTGTGGTATCATCAGTTGCTTTACATACGCATTTTTAGACAGGCACTTTTAAGCGAATGCATTCAAGAACAACCGAGCCATTCTTAAACAGGCTCTCTTCGGCTAATCATATCGCGAGAATGACGGAACGTCACTGTCAAGCGCAGGCCCCCCGAGGGGATAGTGAGGGCTAGTGGATAGTGTACCTACACCGGGATATAATAAAGCGTGAAAAACTTAATAGATGGTGAGTACATGAAGGAGGCATTCATCAACATATCAGAACACCTATTTGCAGACTTCAAAAACAAAACAGATAAAAATAAAAAAATAAAAAAAAAATCAAAGATTTTTTTTGCAGCTCCAAACATATTTGTTTTTTGTTTTTTTGGTCCAATATGAGAAATAAATTCTTTAAAAATCAAACAATGTGATTTTCTGTTTTTTTTTTTTGTTTGTTGGCTATTTCAATATTTTGGGTTGCCGACCCATGCGTTCAATGTTTCAATGTATATCTTGTTTAAAAAAAAAAAAAAAAAAAAAAAAAAAAAAAAAAAAAAGCTGTTGGCATCGAGCGACGATTCCTTCTTGAAAAAAGCAAGACTGCATTGCCCAGAATTCAAGACCTCCGTTGAGTTGCCCCCCCATCACTCACATTTATCAAAAAAAATGATGGACGGGGCCACGCCCGCGGGAGCCTGCCTCTTAACTCACGCACTTCTCACTTCGGCACTGTAAATATTTTTCACCCTGGCACTTAAATGCTCATGCATTTCTCCGGGGAGAGTTGGGACGGGGCTTTACAGTCCCAGCCCGACTCCCCCCTGTTTTTAATGCACCACACACCAAGGTTGTGGGATGGTTGGGACCTGTTGGGGGGGGGGGGGGGGGGGGGGGGGGGCTCACGGCTGCCTCCTCACCACGGGTCGCTGGCTGGGCGCCGGTGTCGCCTGCACCGGCGGGGGACCCTGCCTTGCCTGGGGCTTGGTGACCCGCTGGGGGTCCCGTGGCGTGCCGTGCCGGTTGGGGGGCTGTGGCTGTGGCTCGTGGCCCGGGTGGGCGGGCGGGGGTGGGTGTAGGCGTGGGGTTGGTGATGCGTCCCCTCCTGCCATCCCTGAAGGCCGGTTGATGGGCGCGCGGGTGGCCCGGGGGACCACCCTGGGTCCCAGGGGGGGGACGATGGCTCCTTTGCTGGGCGGCGGGAGGAGGGATGGGCTGCGCATGGCCCCCCGACGGGCTGGCTGGGTGGGGGCCGTGGCCCTGGTTTGGCGCCCGCGCGGTTTCTCCGCTCGTCTGCGTGGCTGTCGCGCGCCCGGTGGGGCTTGCGTGCTGCTGGATGTGGTAGGGCATGCTCGGGTTGGGGGTTCCGGTGCCGGGATTGGCGATGCGGCGGCGTAGGGTTGGTCGCCAACGGGCTTACACTGATAAGAGATTCACACGATTACTGGGTTCTAGATCACAGAACTGATTTGTGTACACTCTACCCCTTTCAATCACTTAGCTTATAGTCTTATAGACACCCCCACCCCCATTCTCCTCTTTCACTGGCCAATAGGCCCCCACATGGTGTAAACCGGAAATACATCTCGCTGACGATAGCACCAGCATATTAGTAACTAGTTTAGATGTTCAATGTATTTCTTGTTGTTGTTTGTGTATGTGTTTCTTTTCTTTCTTCTCTTGTATTTCTTTTCTTCTGTCCCCCCATAATCCCTTCCTGTTCGCTGCTTTGTCATAATAAAAAGGTATTTTGAATGATCACAATGGGAGTATGTCAGACTCTCAATGTGAAACATTAAAACTGTTCAGAATCCGGGCACTTAGACTTCCATTCTCTGTGTCAAACAGCTGAACAGGACAGGTTTAAAAAAAAAAAAAAAGATGTCATTTGTTTTTGAGATTTTGAGTGATGACATCACACAGCCCCCCATTTACTGCAAAATGGACCGGAAATCATCACATGATCGGAAATCGGGCTGATCTTGCCATTTTTAAAAGATTGGAATCGGGTGGAAAAGATTGGGTTTTTAATGAAAAAAATATATGTTTTTCTACGTCATGCTCGCACAGCCTCTCACGCTCCCTCCTGAAAAGCAGTGTGACCAAACTCGGATACGGAAAAGCTACGCCATCATTTGAATTTAAAATCTCAAAAACGATAGCGGCACAAACGAAAATTTTTACAGCGCAATCGTGGCATAAACAATGGAAACAATTTTTAATCAAAATGGGGGGCTGGTTGACCTCGGATTGACCTATAAAGGAATTGTTAATATCTCCAAAATGACAGCAGCACCAACAAAGAAATTTCTTCAGATTATAACCTGAATTATTTTTTTTATAAATTTGCATATGATGGGGGACCAACTTCACAGAGGTCTTGAATTCAAGCTCTGCCCGTGAGCCAGAGCTGATTGGAGGAGGACAAAGCCAAACACGTGGGCAACCTGAGGTTCAAAGTGTTATAAACCGGTAACACTTTGACAGCGGCATCGTACGACTGTCATAAGAGCAAATGAACCACCATGAAGCTTTGAACCAATTGGCTGCAACGCTTCATTTCTTCAAGAAGCTTCATTTGGCCATCACTGCTCCCTTGGGGGAGACAGTCAACATCTGCTGCCATCTGCTGTTAACATTGTTGTTGTCCAACATGCCTCCTAGCATGCGTTGGAGCAAAACAGATGTACATAACAATCACAATTCATGAGCTGTGCTAATTATTTCTTCAGTTACTGTTCCAGTTTCATTAATTGCTAGTTATGGTATTTGGTAAACACTTTATTTGACAGTGGCACCATAAGACTGTCATTAGACAATCATAATTATGACATGACACTGTCATGAGCAATAATGAATGCTTATACCAGATGTCATTTAGTGTTATTCAGCAAATGATCTCACTTTTGAATGGACATAAACGATCCGAGCTAGACATAAATGGAGTAAATATGAATAAAATAAAAACGGACATAAAATCAACAAAAAAGCCACACTGGACTATAAGCAGCAGGATTCAAAACGAAGGAAAAAAGTAGTGGCTTAATGTCTGAAAATTACGAAAATTGAAAATTAAATTATAAAATAAGTTAGTCAGTACTTGAGTATTATTTTTACCCACTTTTTGACTTGAATTTTTGGGACGATTACTTTAACTTGCGTTATTAGAAGTAATGCTACTTACACTCGAGTACAATTTTTGACACCTTATTACAATTATCAAAATAAACCAGACAGAACAAATTTCTTAGTACCTTTTTACAAATCCTTTTTTTGACTGACAACTTTCACTTGTAGTATATTACATTATATCATTATACCATCTTTATTTAGATGTAACGGTTATCAAATTTTTGGCCCCTCTACCCACGCACTGTTTGTGAACGTCACAACTGTAGTATTGAACCTTTCCGTTGTGACTATTAAAGGATTTTTAGAACTTTCAAACAAAATTTCTCCAGCCCCCTGGATTGAAGAATATTTTGTGTTCATGTGAGAAGGTACCATTGTTCATCTATCTCTTCTAAAAAATTAAAAAATACTTTTAAGATAACAATGATACTGTGCACATCTTCCGTGAACATAAAAGACAATTGATGACGTCATTTTATTCAATGTAAACAGCAATCTTACAAAAAAAAAAAAAAAAAAAAAAAAAAATCACACGAAACGTCCATGCGAAAAAGAAAGATTTCGGTTGCAACCGACATGATGACCCATACATTGTTTTATTTACACAATCCATCAAAGCTTAATCACACCACCAATTTACAGAAGAACTAATCTCTATCAAAAAGACATAAAAACTTTAAACTGCAATTTAATGGTGTACCTCAGGTGCACATCAATTTGAATACTTATATCCAAAATATAGTTTTTACAAAAGAAACTTTTCAACTTACATTATTTTCATAGGAATGAAATACCAAGTCATTATTATCAAATATATATTTATATATATTTATATATATATGTATAGCACCACAATATGTTTGAATGTAATTGAGGTAAACTACATAAAAAAGACCCGTGTTAGTATCCAAGAAAAGAATGGATGATCAAATGTTTTTTACATACAGTATCATATAGTACCAATTAAGAAGCAGGAAAAAGACATGCATTACGCTTTCAAAGTAACACCTGGAAAAGAGCACGCACAGTACAAACGAACGAACGCGACGACTAATCGTCACGAGTTGCGATTTTCTCGGTGAAAATTGACATAATACAAAGTAAGAGAAAAGCTCATAAAGTCTGCAGCTATTTCTTGGTTTCATTTGTTTTTTTTTTTATGCAGACAAGCAATTCATTGCTTTCATCCTTAGTGACAACATCCAAAGCCCTTAAAACTAGTATCAAATCTTTCAAATAATAAAGGCAATTCAAATAAAAGGAGGAAAACATGATTAGGGCCCGAGCACTCTCAGCGTGCGAGGCCCTATTGTTCTTCGAAGGATTATTATTATTATTATTATTATTATTATTATTTTTTCATGGCAAATGAAAATGGGCAATTTGAAGGCCTGAACATGCTCAAAAACTCACCAAAATTTGCACATACATCCGGCTTCGCGAAAATTTCGAAAATTTAGCAACGTTTTAAAAAAAAAGCAACAAATGGCTCAGTGGCGCCCCCTTTCAATTTTAAAAATGCTCTTTGCTTTGATGTTTTTCAACGTAGAGCGATGAAATTTGGGGAGTGGATACATTGTCCAGAGACGCTTCAAAAAGTCTGCAGCACCCATATTCCAAACCCAACAGGAAATGGGATATTTTGGATTGAATGTTGAAAAACATAGCATTTTGGGCGAAAACCAGCATGCACGTTTCAGACCATTGCGCCGAGCCAGTACGTTGGATCTTCCTCAAAATTGGTGAAAGTGTTGATGAGACATATGAGATACTAAGTTGTGAAAATGGTGAGTTTTCGTCCACGGGCCTGAGCTGGGCGGGGTACCAAAGTCGGGTGTTTTTTTGGCAACGCGCCAATTTCATTAATGATTAATAACTTCCTGATACAAGGTCCAATCTTTTTCATATTTGGCATGCGTGTAAGGTGTCTTAACCTGAACACGACTGCATTGAAATATTTTCCATTAGGCCTGGCGCCCCCTTGTGGGAAGAGGAAACACCCTTTTTAATGAGAAAGGCTCCTCCTCCTGGTGAAAAACATCAATTGACCTCAAACCTGCATCAGGGGAGCATTAAGACATGTCTTTAGGTATCTGACAAAAAATATTGAGTTTTCGTTGATGTAGCAGTACCCAAACAGGAAAGTGAAAAGACCCTCGGCATTTTGTCTCAAAATGGCCAATTTCAAGGTCTGAACATGCTCGAAAACTCACCAAAATGTGCACATACATGCGGCTTCATGTAAATTTCATGAATTTAGCAACATTGCCAAAAGATGTAATAAAATGGCTCAGTGGCGCCCCCTTCAATTTTTAAAAAAGGCCTGTCCTATTAGTTTTTTTCGACGTAGAGTGATGAAATTTGGGGAGTGGATACGTTGTGCAAAACTGCTCCAAAAAGTCTCTTGCACCCATATTCCATACCCAACAGGAAATCAGGTATTATGGATTGAATCTTGCAGAACATGGCATTTTTTGTCAAAAACCTGCGTGCACGTTTGAGACCATTACGCCGAAGCAGTAAGTTGAATGCTCCTCAAAATTAGTCAGATTGTTCATGACACATATGAGATGTTAGGTTATCAAAATGGTGACATTTCATTCACGACCCTTTCCTGGGCAGGGGAGCAAATGTGTCTTATTTTTGACAATACAATTCAGTAAATGACTACTGTATTTTTCGGACTATAAGTCGCGGTTGTTTTCATATTTTGGTTTGGGGTGCGACTTATACTCAGCAGCGACTTATGTGTGAAATTATTAACACATTATGATAAAATTTCCCATGTTATTTTGGTGTTTTGGACTAATGGTTTTGTAAACTTGTTAGCATGCTATAGTTATCTGAATAACTCTTAATAGCTATGGCCACGTTCGCGTTCTGCCTTTGGCAATGTATGTTCAATTGTATAATTGACTTTTTTATATTGAAATGGATGCATTTAGTTTGTGGAGCTTTCACGCCCACCTGGGAGCGCACTCGCAGTTGTTTACGTGAAGAAGAGCGCTTGCACACCAGAAGAAGACAGACAGCTACGTAGCTCTGAGTGAGTGAGTGAGTGAGTGAGTGAGTGAGTGAGTGAGTGAGTGAGTGAGTGAGTGAGTGAGTGAGTGAGTGAGTGAGTGAGTGAGTGAGTGGGCGAGTTAGCGAGAGGGAAAGACGGCTGCGAACCTAAGTTCATTGTTTATGCTTTCAAAATATCTCTACAGAGGCAACGCCTGCGTGTATCATCTTTTCTGTTGTTGTTGTGTGTTTTCCACCCGCGAGCGGACACTTACAGCCAGTTGTGTGGTTGTTTGAATGGTGTGCTAATGCTAGCGAACGCATGCTAATCTGTTACGTTATTGCTGTAATAGTACCTAATTATCATTTATTTACGTTAATGTCAACCTGTTTGCTATCGAGGACCAAATCGATTCAACAAATTATGCGGACGTCCAGCATTGTCTTTTTGGAGTTCGCTGTATATAGCCAGGACCGAGCGGTAGCGTCCTGGTGAGGACAGTACATTCGCATTTTGTTGTTTATGCACTGTACACTGTACATTTATTCAGCATGTTGTTCTCTATTGTATTTTTATATTAAATTGCCTTTCAAGATGACATATCTGTTCTATGTGTTGGATTTTATCAAGTAAATTTCCCCCAAAAATGCGACTTATACTCCGGTGCGACCTATATATGTTTTTTTTCTCTTTGTTGGGCATTTTATGGCTTGTGCGACTTATACTCAGGTGCGACTTGTAGTCCCAAAAATACGGTAATAACTTCCTGATTGAAGGTGCGCTCTTTTTCATATTTGGCATGAATGTGAAGTATTTCAGCCTGCACATGACTTTATTGAAATATTACCCATTACGCCTGGCGCCCCCTAGTGGGAACAGGAAACACCCTTTTAATTAAATAGAAAGGCTCCTGCTTCTCAGGGACAAAAATCAATTGACCTCAAACCTGAATCAGCGGAGCCTTAAGACATGTGTTCAGGTGCCTGATCAACAATTTTGTTTCGTTAAAGCAGAGGGGTCCAATAGGAAAGTCATAATGACCGTGTTCAGGTGCCTAATAAACAATTTTGTTTTGTTAAAGCAGAGGAGTCCGATAGGAAAGTCATAATGACCGTCGCCATTTTCTCTCCCCACTAATTCTGAACATTCAGACATGCAATATATCTGCCTGGATATCTTTCTGTTGTCAACTGCCACCGCCCCGACCTGCCTGCCCTCCGACTTTGTTTGACGTCCGAGTTGCGCCATACGCGAGGGCCCGTTCAGTCCTGCTTGCAGGGCTAGTTATTTATTGGTTTATCTTGGAGGGCCGGTTATCTTAATTCTTCCAAGAGAACAATGCCATATATTATGGAATTACGCTTAATGATGAGGACATGAACAGATTTTATAGTGTGCGATGTATCTGTTTCAAGATATTTTAGTTTTATAATCAGTCTGACCAACCCATTATAAATATTTAAAAAATGATGACATATACACAGCCACACATACTTTGTACGCACACACATTGCAGTTGTGTTCAAAATTATTCATCCCCCCCACTGCAGTATAGTGTTGTAGCAAGTAATAAATAAAAATAATCCCATTTAAATCAGATCAAATAAGGACTTAAAACAGCTATGAAATACTACAGTGAGTGACAACAAAGCATATTTTGGACACAAACCATTCCAAAATACATGACAAAAAAAGGCTTCATAATGAAATTGATCCTAATTCGTTTTCCTTTCTCAGATGCCTTGGCTCCGCCCACAAAAAACTCTCCAAACATATGATGATGATGATGATGTCACACTCAGAAGGAGTTGCAGATTTTTACAGTCTGTTAGCATACTAATCATAGGCTTTCTATTTTCTTGTTTCCCTGTGACCACTGTCATCATGTACTAGCGAGCGCAATTCAATTCTGGTTGTGATGTAACAACCAGGTTCCCTAACAAAGAGCGGGCTCTCCATGATGCATGAACAACTATGAAATGGCAAAAAAACAGCCAGATTTTAATCCCAAATTGCTTTTCTACACATGACATGAGTGCAGTCATTTTCATTTTTTGACATTTCATAGCACATTTAGGTATAATTTAGACTGATGCAATTCTTGATTTTACAAGTCTTAATTTGATCTGATTATGAATATGACCCCAAAAAATGTCATGCCACTACACTATACTGCAGGGGTTGAATAATTTTTAACACAACTGTATTTATAAACGTGTGTGTGTGTAGTGTACTGGTTATTTTAAGAAATTATATTATTAATTATTATTATTATTATTATATAAATTATACATACATACATTAAAGCTTGAAGTTTACATACTGTGCAAAAACACACATTTCACAGCTTTGTCTCACTTTCTGAAGTCCAATCAGACTAAACCTCTCCTGTTTCAGGTCAGTCAAGATTATTTCGCTTTGTGCCCTCAAACTCTAGCGCACCTGGATCAAGCAGCAGGTCAACGATCATAAACACACCAGCAAGTCCACCCCAGAGGGGGTCAAAATGTTTGGATTTAATTCCAATCAGGATGTTGTGGTGTGACCTTAAATGAGTTAAATAAGGCTACGTCTACACTTGGACAAATAATGGCCATAAACGTGTAATCAGTTGCACTATACGGCATGTCGGCTACACTAGTGTGCCTATTATACGGATAATGTAAGTGGGTAATGTTTTACGGCGCCTAATATGGACTGATGTATCTGTACAACATTCGGATACTCAGGAAGGGACATCATGTCGTCGCTGTTTTTAGTGCAGCATGACGGCATCGTAAACAATGGAGGCGGACAATCACGACGTGACATTCCTGATCTTTTCTTTTCCACACATTCTTCTTGAACCTTCAAACTATTTCTCAATAATATGCTTCAATTAAGTGCCCCATTGGGGTCCTCTCATCGCGGATGACGCGGAGATGCGCGTTTTTTACACAGCTCGTCTCCCGCATAGTCTCCGATAGCCAACTGCGGGGCTGGCCCCTCCCAATTCAATGCCGACCGAACATGAGTATATAAAAATGCGTAGAGGAAAATTAAACCTCGAAAAGTGACCTGCGTGGTACCTCTAGTCAAAGAGGAGCGCAATCAGTTTTTTTTCCAAGACATTTCTGCCTGTCAAAACTGTCGCCACTTCCAGGATCGCCAATTTTATGCACAAGCAGTCCTGGTTGCGGCTGCCAGGAAATATATGCAGCGCCACACCACATGCTTCTATTTGTTATTTTCCAAGTGGTGAGAGTGCCACTGAGCATCAATTGTAACATCCCAAGTAATGATGTCAGGCTTTCGTTGTTTTATAAAGATATATTTCAATCACAACTCAGAGGTAGTAATTTAAAAATTTGCCGCGGGCAACTAATAAGTTTCCGGTTCAGAGGTAAGCCACGCGGGCGATGACGTAAAACATGAGGTTTCTCCTTTCTATGCATGCGTGGTTTGCGCAAATGCAGGCGTACCTTGCAGAAGCGGGGGGGAGGGGCTTAAACGCACCTTAAACGAATTGTGGACAGGTATAAAATAGTGAGCAAAATACCCTGGAGAAAATTATCTGTCCTAGTGTAGACGTAGCCTGAGTTCATGCTAGAAAACCCTCCCATATGGCAGTGTGAAAGACTCATTAATTCTTGCTGCCTAAGGGGACACAACTCATGGACAGGGAAACAGCGCAAACAGTCATGCGAAAATGCCTTGCAGGTCGGCGAATGCAGTTTTGTGTTGGCCGGTTCACCTAACATAAAAATAATATAGCAATTTTAATATTATGCCAAAAGCAGTTTTTTGTTCGAACAGACAAAAGTCTGTGCACATAGCTCTCCCAGCCTTGTCCATCAACGTCTCAGCAGCAATGCTAAGTGAAGCATTTTATTTATTGACCTGATACTCCGTATCGGTGCCCGACATGGCTATTTTTGGAGTATCGGACAGTATCGGATTTGCTGCCAAGATAGGATACGATCCAGTAGTCGTGTGTTGCATGACCACCGTGCTTTACGGCTACTGTAAATCAAACCAATAGGCCAAGGTTCACCAAATCCAGACCTCGATGCCCCCTATGCTGTCGTGTTTTCGATGTCTCTCTCCCCAACACACTTGAATATAATAATTCTCTCACCAGCAAGCTCTCCAGAAGCCTGATAATGATTGTGATTATTTGATTCAGGTGTGTTGGAGGAGGAATACATGGAAATAAACGACTGGAAGTGGCTCCAAGGTCTGGATTTGGTGAACCCTGCACTAGCCAAAGATGTCCGCTGAATGTGACGACTACTATTGATAGTTACAGAGCATTGTTTAATATTCTCAAGGAGATACGTGCAGAGCTCAGTATAATAAAAAAATATATATTATTATTATTTTTTTGCATTATTTTTACTGGCCTAAAATTATAGGTGTTAGATCAGAAAAAAATCTGATCGGAGGTAAAAAAAAATCACCATTGGGACATCCCAAATTTCCTTTTTTTTGTTAATTTGAATGTATTTTAGATATTGTATACGTACTATTTTGACGTACATTTCGACTTTAACGGAGAAGTCCGACTTGCGCCGAATTTAGGTTGCCAGTATAGGAACGGAACTCTGTCGTAACTTGAGGAATCCCTGTATTAGGTTCAGAGGGCAATTACTTCTTTGCACAGGGTCAGCAGATAATACATACACTGCTCAAAAAAATTAGCGCAATACTTTTTAATCAGAGTATAGCAGCCTATCAGTCAAACTTCTGGAATGATTAATTTGGTCAGTTAAGTAGAAGAGGAGGTTGTTAATCATTTTTCAGCTGATTTGTTGTTCATGAAATCAACAACAGGTGCACATCAGAAGAGCCCCAAAACAGGAATGATTTTCCAGGTTGAAGTCACGGATACCCCCTCCCCCACCCCCATCTCTTTTGGCTGATCTTTTACTGACTGACTTTCTATTGCTGTAATTTTTTATTTGGCTCATGTCGTTGCAAGACGGTTTGCCGTGTCTGCCAGCACAGTCTCAAGAGCATGCAGGAGATTCCAGGAGACAGGTAGTTACTCCATAAAGTTTTCAAATTGCTTCTCTCATTACAGTGGAATTTACCAAAATGAAATAATTTCGGTAATCCTGACTGACTTGAAACGAGAGTTTTAGTCTGATTTGACTTCAGACACTGATACAAAAAAAAAGAGCTATTAGAACCACCACTTCTCTACATTTGCTGTCAATTTTAAAATGTAGTCTGAACATATTCCGGCTTACAAATAACAACGATTAAAACAAAACACTTTTTTTTTTTTTTTTTTAAAGAACTTAAAAAAATAAAACATAACCTTATCATTTTTACTATTCAATATTTACTAAGCAGTTCAAGATTCATTTATTAATTCAACTATCACTTATAGTCACGAGGATTAGGTGGGTGCTGGATCCTGGAGCAGCTAACTTTGAGCAACACTCGGAATTGGTTGCCAGCAAATTGCAGGGCACGAGGAGACAAACAATCATACTTGGAGACAATTGAGAGTTTTCAATCAGCCTACCGTGCACTCTTTTTTGGGCTCGGCAGGAGAAAATCCACACAGGCACGGGGGAGAACATACTGTACAAACTCCACATAGGAATGCCAGAGCCTGGGATTGAACCCTAATTTAAGGCTGATTTATGCTTCTGCGTTGCGCTGACGGTGGACCTACGGCGTTAACGCAGACCCGATTTAGGACCCTACGCCGTAGCCTGACGTGTAAGACCGAAAAATTCTGACTACGCGTCACGTCACTGCGCATGATATGGACGTCGGAGGACTGCGATTTGTTCGCTCAGAACTTTGTTTCTGGTTCAGCAAAACACCACAGGCGTTTTCAAGCATTCGCAAATGTCTTCTGCGTCGCCGATGCTTCAACATTTGTATGAACAACATTTGTTGTTCAATATTGATTAGCTACAGCTGCAAATACACACGTTCCATCTCCTTTGCCATTGCTGTCAATGACTGGAAGTAAACTAAAGGACTTCGACAAGAGTCCCCCAAACCGTGCAAAGACAAAGCCACACCCTCTAGTGGTATGGAGTTGAATTACAGAGCAACGCATTCCCTTGATGCCGAACTTGGAATGCTCAATGACGGTGTTGGGTCTACGCAGTCGCTCCGCCGTCAACGGAACGCAGAAGCATATTTTAGGCTTGAATCACAGAACTGTGAGGCGAACATGCTAACCACTCACCCATTGTACTGCTAGAGTTGAAGATGACATTTGAAATATGAATGCAACCTTTTATCACTCAGTCAAACATTTGTCTACGGCCACATAGAAATCCAAGCTGCCAATAAAATGCTAGCGCTTATTTGTACAGATAATTTTGTCATAGTATCTAAAATGCTTTAAATTCAACTGTTTATTCTTAATGTAATTTTTCCTATTTGCTTTAATCTTTTACACACATCTGAATAAAATACAAATATTCTAATATAAAAAAAATGAAACAGTCCATTTCTTTTTGTAAATTTTTGTTGCATTTAAAAAAGAATGATGAAAAGGTATGGAACCCCAAAAGGGTCAAAATAAAATTTTAAAGAAACATCATCTTAATTTCATAATGCTTTTTTCCACAATAGCCTTTTTATTTCATTATGACGTTTTTCTGCACAATGATTTGTCTTCTGTCGGAGTCAGTTCAGTGATTGGCAGGATCGTGGAGTCTGGTTAGCTGCGTTAGCATTTGATAGCGTCGATGAACCGTTAAGTAAACTTCCAGAAAGCATCTCATCAAAAACACACTGCTGCTGAAATCCTCGCTCAGGCTGAGGTAAAGGCCATTCATGACTATATTACACCGATTTGCAACGTCTCTGAGTAACTCTAAAAGTGACGCTACCAGTGTTGTCTTCCGCAACAACGACAATAATGAAAACATTTCGTCCACGAAATATTTTCATGACGATGACGAGCAAAGAACGTGGCTTGGGAGCCTAGAACCTAATGCGACAAATACAAGTTTTTGTCTGACGGGACTACTACGGAACAAAAATGTGACATTGTTTCTGTCATATGTTTACGATGCATGACATTTTAATTGTAAGTGGAGTACGTCACCTTGCACCGTAGCACAGTTCGGGTCGTGTCACTCATGTGAGATGTGCTGCGCCTCTCCCTCACCCTCCTCCCCAGAGTTCAGGATGTGTCTAAAGCTAGGCACTCCATCTTGCTAGTTTGGAAACACAGTAAGATTTGTTTTCTTATCTTGGCAAGAGAATATATGCAGTGCTGCTTTTTAGCCTTTAAAGGTCTGTGCTGAGTGATCATCAGATGCTAAATGTAACTCCAAGCGTTAGCGTAGCATTAGCTTCAGAATGGCGAGCGTCCTCTTAAAACACTGGGTAGTCCAAAGCAGAGCCACTTGGTTTTTCTGGTCAGTGAGTCTAGAGGAGAGCCAGTTGGCAAAATAGCATTTAGCTATTAGCCCACTTCAGCTGTTTTTTTTTTTTTTTTTTTTGGATAAATGAGCAATTACTGGGAAATACTGAAATACTGCTTGCAACAACTAAAAAATCCCAGACTTCCCAGGGTTAAACGCTCGGACATTATTTTACATACAGCTCGGGCGGGTTTAATTGAAAATGATATACTGCTTTTCCTGCTGAGTGTGTATTATCATCACCAAGTTGGCGTTGTTATTGTAGATGCTACAATATGTGCTTGTATGTCTCTGTTCAATTGAAATTATTGTAAACGTTTATCTATTTTCGGATTAAAACCTTTGAATTTTACTGACGAAAATATTTTTGAGTAACTGTCGACTAAAACTAGACGAAATTTGTATGAGATTTGGTCGACACCCCTCAAATCGCAAGATGAGGACATTGAGGGGCAGACACACTGTATAACGGATTATTTGAATTTTTGTCTGGATGTGGTTGGCCCCGCTAAACCTGTACGCTGTTACTCAAATAATAAACCTTGGGTGACTCAAGAGGTCAAAACGGTCCTAAATAGGAAAAGGTGGCCTTTAGGGGTAGGAACAGAGAGGCAATAAAATCAGCTCAACAGGAGGTGAAAAGGTGTCTAAAGGATGCAAAGGATAGGTACAGGAGGAAGGTGGAGCTGAAGCTGGGGGAGAGTCGCATGAGGGAGGTCTGGGATGGTGTCAACGCCATCACAGGTCATAGGACTAAGTCGGTTCCAGTGAGTGGGAGCTGGAAGGAAGCCAACAGGCTAAACGGCTTCTTCAACCGGTTTGACTAACCCCGAATGTCGACCCCCCATTCCACACTGCTGGCTGCTCTCCCTGTCAATAACACTGTCCTATCCTTTCCTCCACCACCCCCCCTCACACCGTCTCCACCACCCCCCCCCCCCCACACCGTCTCCACCCTGCATAACTACCATCCAGGTCAGAGAGGAACTGAGGAGGTTCTGCCCCAGGAAGCCAGCAGGCCCGGATAGGGTACCCCCACGACTGCTCAAGGTCTGTGCTGCTAAACTGGGTGTACCACTCCAACATCTCTTCAACCTTAGCCTACGGCTAGGGAAGGTGCCCACCCTGTGGAAAACATCATGTATCATTCCAGTCCCGAAAAAGAATCGGCCCAGTGAGCTGAATGACTACAGACCGGTGGCTCTTACATCACAGCTGATGAAGACTATGGAGCGGCTACTTCTCAACCACCTCAGGCCACAAGTGGCGCATGCTCAGGACCCTCTTCAGTTTGCCTACCGGTCAGCCACTGGTGTGGAGGATGCCATCCTACATCTTCATCACACCCACTTGCACCTGGATAAAGTTGGTGGAACTGTGAGGATTCTCTTCCTGGATTTCTCAAGTGCCTTTAACACCATCTAGCCCCCTAGGCTTCAGGAAAAGCTAGTGGGGATGCAAGTGAACCCCTATCTGGTGTCCTGGATTTCAGACTATCTAACTTACAGGCCGCAGTTTGTCAGACTGGGGAATATCCTGTCGGACACTGTGACCTGCAGTACGGGGGCACCTAAGGGGACAGTGCTGGCCCCCCTTCTCTTCACCCTTTACACCTCAGACTTCTGCTACAGTTCGGAGGTGTGTCATATCCAGAAGTTTGCAGATGACACGGCCATCAAAGGCTGCATCAAGGATGACAGAGATGAGGAATATAGGGGTCTGGTTGACGACTTTGTTGCCTGGAGCGATGACAACTGCTTACAACTTAACACTTTTAAGACCAAGGAGTTGGTCATTAACTTTGGCAAATCCAGGCAGTGTCCACAGCCAGTGATGATCAAGGTGGATGAGGTAAAAATTGTTGAAAACTATAAATACCTAGACGTATGGTTGGACAGTAAGCTGGACTGGTCTTATAACACAAATCACTTGTAAAAGAGGGACCAGAGCAGACTGTACTTTTTAAGGAGACTGCGATCTTTTAACATTTGTAAGAAATTGCTGCAAATATTTTATCAGTGTGGTAGCCAGTGCCTTTTTTTACGCCGTGGTGTGCTGGGGGGGCAGCATAGCCAAGAGGGACTCCAACAGGTTGGATAAATTGATCAGGCGTGCGGGCTCTGTGGTCAGGATGACCCTGGACTCTCTGGTGACGGTGATAGAGAGGAGAACCATGAGAAAACTCTTGGCTATTATGGACAATGCCAGTCACCCTCTACACGCTGTCATCAGTGCACAGAGGAGCTCGTTTAGCAATAGGCAGCTCCTCCCCAGGTGTAGAACCAACAGACTGAAAGACTCCTTTGTTCCACGAGCTATTAAGCTCCACAACTCCACTTTAGGTGGGAGGGCGAGGGACAGAAATGCAATATTAGCACTTTAGCACCTCTGTTACTTGGTTCTCCTGCTAGTGTCTGTCAGGTGTTATTATTCTTTTATTGTACTGTAGTGGTAGCATATCGTATTTATTTTACTTTTAACTTTTATATTAATTTTATGTTTTTAAATCCTTTTTACTCTAGCACTTTTTACTATCCTGCACTTTACACTTATCTTTGTTACCGTGTTGTTATGGGCACTGGAAAACAATTTCCCTGAGGGAAGTCTCCCAAAGGGATAAATAAAGTTCACGGAATTGAATTGAATTATTGAATTGACAAAAACTAGACGAAGAAGAACACATTTTGAAATGACTAAAATATGACTAATACGTATTTTTGTCTATAAGACTAAGACTAAACAAAAATTAAAAGGGCTGCCAAAAACAACACTGGTGGAAAAAGGCATTATAAAATTAAATTTAAAAAACTTTGTGAAAATGCTTTTTATCTTGTAAAATCATTTTCATAATAATATTACTTTATTTTACAGTTTAAGGACCATTATACACAATTTGTCTGTTATTTATCAAAATAGAATTTATTTCAAAATGCGGTTTCCTTAAAATAAAATTTTGACCGTGTTGGGGTTCCGTGGAAAAGTAAATGAACGTTTTGTATCTCTGTTATACGATATGCATATTTAGGCAATTACATTTATCATAACCTTTAGCAATCTAATATTTTTGCATATCAATCAAATGATCATAAATGTTGTGCTGACATATTTACATTTGGTGACATTTAATTTGCATATGCTCATGTGTGTTTTTCAACTCCTAAACCTAGATCAGGAGGTAGTAGGTATACAACAATATATCTAGTTTTGTCAAATACATTGCATAAGCAAAGCATCGCTTTCGATGTTTTGTATCGATCCTGTCATCCAACTTTTAACTCTGCGTTGACTGGCTAAAATGCAGCCAATTATATTAGATGACCTGACATGTTTTGAAGGACTTCTTTGCATATAGCTGTCAACGAGTCATGAAACCAAATCCATTATTGCAACACTAATTCCAAGCATGTTGCTCCAGAATAGGAGTATTTTACACACTGTTGCTCATCCGTGGTCAAAACGCAAAACCTCATATTCCCATTGGCTAATTTCAGTTAATAGTGGACAAAAAAAGCTTTTGTTTCCTTTTCAATTTGCTGAAAAAAGTACATTTTTCATATCGGAGTAGTACGTTTTGACTATTACCATAGATACTAAATCAGTAGTTAAGAACCAAAATAACTTTTCTGTTCTCTCATTCACAACATCACAACCTATTACTGACTTTTTTTTTTTAATAGCCGATTTCAATATTTATATACTGTATATGGCGGAAAACACTCAGGCGACTTGGAGTTCTGCTCTGAGACCCCCAATTTGGCCAAATTTCAAAATTGTCTTATATGCATGTGTGATACATCATTGTAAAGCTTGAAATCTGAATTTTCTCGAGGACGAACATTTTTGAACTGGAGGGCATTTTAGAAAAAAAAAATTAAACAGCAACACCCAAAGTGGTGGTGAGAGCATGAGAGCGCAAAATGAAAGACGCCACGATTTTAAAGAGATACTATCGCGTACGTACTTCTTTTCGATCCAAAAACTCCATGTAGCATGTATCACAGAGTGTCATGACAAAGCTGTGAATGGCCACAGCCGGATTTTTGGGGAATTTTAGGGGCAAAACATGGTAATATAACAAGGGTCGCGATGCAGAAATCACAGACTAGTCCAGATTTTCTTTTTAATCTTTTTTTTCCAATTTTTCTTTTGGATCGATCATCATTATAACGGGGAAAATGCGACAGTGACAGTGAAAAAAATATAATTAAGCGATAGTTATGAGGTAGATATCTGTGACTTATTTACAGGCACCTTTTTTTTCCATTGTGACGTAATTTGTTTAAAAGTTTAAAATATCCAAGTGAATACTTTTTAAACAAAATATTAGACATCAATTAATGATTCTAAGCTAAAATTGACAGACATTTTGAATAATAAATATGATTACTTCCCTTCTTTCTGTGGCTGGGTTGAAACAGAAGCGGTTGTGCCACGTCTGTAAACGGGGGTTTCCAGGGTAAGATGGACAAAGTAAAAATAGTCGGGGGCTTAATGCGCCATAAATCTGCTATGGCAGCATACAGAAATATTGTTCTATCAAAAACAGTTCTTTTGGATTAAAATACAGCAGTTTATTTTAAGAGGGGTGCAAGAGCAGAAACTGCTTTTTCAATCTTGTCTGGTTTTCCGCCATATACTTTTCAATAAACAGCAACTTGTCCCTTGATCCAAAAATGATTTTACTGCCCAGTGAAAAATATATAGTTGAATATTAGTGGAATTTTTCTTTTATCCCAGACAATAGTTATAGGTGGTTTAAATACCTGACATGTTCATCTCTGATGAAGGCAGAAGTGTTCGCTGAAACATGTCAGGTATTTAAACCACCAAATGCGTGTTTAGCACAGTGTATGTAAACCTCTGGCCTCAATTGTAATGGAAACTTATTGTTGCCCGTCAGTTCAGAGTTAGCCAGTAGAGGGCATGTATGCTCTTCTTATGTCTCTGGGCTGCTGAGACATTGAGGGAGCCAGGCAGTCGTAGTTCATTTGAACTACTGTAGTTTGTTCATTTTAATTACTCCCAGAGGCGTTGCAGTGGGTTGAAGTCAAGAGCTGGTCAAAACCAGTCACGTTAATCTACAACAAGCTTTCTAATCCATGTCTTTACTTTGTACAATGGGTCAAAGGTTGTTTTTTTGAGCTGCAGAAACAGGCCATCCCCCAATTGTTCCCACATTAGTGGGTCTATGGAATTTGCTTAGAATATTGGCCCAGTGAAAAGAACCCTCAATGGTTCAGCATTTTGGACAATTCCATGCTTCCTGGGAGTAGCCCATGCTTGTTCCAACATGACTGCGCATAAGTGCTCAATGCAGGCTCCATAAAGAAAGGAATTACAACATTTTTGTGTGGATGACCTTAATTGGCATGCAAAATCCTGACCTGACCTTCAGTGTGAATTAAGAGCAGAAACTGAGAGCAAGGCCTTCTCATTCAACATCAGTGCGTGACCTCACAAATTGCTTCTGAAAGAATAGTCAAACAATTCACATAACACACGCCTAAACGTTGTAGAAAGCTTCAGAATAGCTGAAGCTGTTGCAGCTTTAAAAGAGGGGCCAACATTATAGTCAAACCTTACCTAACCCGAGATTATGAATGGGATCTCACTTCAATTCAAAAGTGAGTCAAGGCAGGTGAGCCACTACTTTTGGCAATATCATTTAGGTTACAATCTCCTAACAAATGTCTAAATATTGTCCTTAGAAAGGTGGGTGAGCGTACAGTATATTAGTCTTCCCAGATTTTTGCTATAGTTCTCCTTCACTTTAGTTGAAGAAATCATTAATCACAACCGGTCCCTACGGATGGATGGCCTCAAGTCGACTCACTAATACACGGTGTATTCAGTAGACATTTCATGTATTTACCTGAATCATGAATTATAACCTTGGCTATTGCCGTTTGACTGTGACAAAATGATGGGGTCCGAGTAGAAAGTCATATCCTACCGTTGGATGAGAAAAGCGAGGAGGTGTTTGCTAATGTCGCAAAAAGCTGCCTCCACAAGTGTTCAGAGCTTAGCAGGATTTTTTTTTAATGCTGTTACAATATATTTAAATTTAGGATGGAAATGAACCTTTTGCAAACTCCACCCCCAAAACAACCACCGACCAATCATACGTCCTAGCAACTGACCTTAAGCGAGCATGATCCGACAAACTCAGCATCGTCTCATTGATTTTTTTTTTTTTTTTTTTTTGTGGTTACTGTTAGCGTTACCTGAATGCCAACTGCCATAAATCTTTACAGAAGGTCTGGAAAGAATCAACAAGCTAAATGGTCGAGCAGTGCACCTGTGGCGTATGTAAGAGTTTATCTGGGGGAGTGTGGTTCTTTCCCTCCCAAAGACAAAGCTCTCAATCTCAGCTAAATGTCTCAAAAACAAACAGGCACACTTGCGCCTGCGCTAAGGTAACACTAAGCTAATGCCAGAGGCTAACTAGCTAGCCTGCTTGCTTCAGTAAAGTGGATATCAAAGTTGTAGTTATGTTATAGAATATTACATCTTACTAGGATGTCATATGCAATAATGTGTATAACCAGGGGTGCACATAATTTTTTCGCCCAGGTTCTCAGAGGAGGACCTGGAGATGTGACTTGGTCCTCATTGAGCTTGAGAGCCGATAAATGAGATGCGATAAATTTATGACAAGCTTTACTTAGAGCCAATTAACTTTAATTATGATAACAATTAATGATTGATTAACATCAACTGGCACAACAAAATTGGCATTACTTTGAAGTGAAATGTAAAGAAATAAACATAAAAGCACCAATTCAAAATAAAGGGCATTATGCGGCTCCCACATTAACTCCAAGCCTTTTTACAAGTGGGATGTCCTCCTCATAAGACCTCATTGAACGTGCATGTTTAGCTTTGTAAAATCCGAGCAAAAACACGTTTGTCAGTGCATGTCGCTGTTCATTACCTTTATTCCGCAACTTGTCCATAGGGCGAGTGGGGTCATGTCTGACATCGATAGTTTGCTTAATTACCACATGCTCTCTGTTTTTTTTATGCTTTTCAAAGTTTGGATGGCTGAAATTCTTTGACCCTACATAAAATGCGCTGCTCTTATCGGCGACATTGGGATTCTCACGGCACATTTTGTAACGCATTTCCGTGCGAGCATCATTTGCTTCTAGCCATGGTACCTCCTGTAGCCACTTTTCAGCAAAAGTCCTTTTTTTCGGTACCTCCGGTGACGTCTCTGTCGTCTGTCTGTCTTTTGACGGGGGTGGGGGAAACACGGAAGTAATTACTCAGTGTGGCCTGCCTCTTCGACATTTTGAGAAGTTATTTTCTCGTGTCCGCCGCAAATACAGTGGTCAGCCAAATACGCAAAAGCGTATGGAAGCCGTTGAGGGCCAGCGCGTTTGTCTACATCCAGTACGCATGCGCGCATGCGGACCACTTATGTGCACCCCTGTGTATAACGCTATAAGTATTGCAGTTTCATAAACTAAAGTTAGTTAACTTCATGTATAAGTTCACAGTCCGTTTTATGAGTGCGCTAACAATAAAAAGCGATGCTTCCTCTTTTTAACATCGCGTCTTAATAAGCGCATAGAACTTACATTCATGTAACATTTTCTTCCTAAATATTGCGATCCTGTGCTTGCTGTCAGTGTTGAACTTGTATGCTTTTGCCTCAATTGTTGTAGTTTCCCCTTTGCTACAATTCTTATTTTTTAAATATAATCATACGCTGCATATTTTAAACCCTTTTGCACAGGAATTCCACCAAAATAAATCACTAACACACTAAGCTGTACGTCTCCCTGCCACGTCTTGGTCCACTGGAGTTGCCAAACTTGACGGACTAGCAACAGTCACTAAAGGGGGGGGCTTTTGCGAAAGGTCAATTAACAATGTGTGGAAGGTGTTTTTTGAGCATTCTTCACCTCTTCCAATTTTATGTTGTCCTTGTTGAAGCTTATTTTGGAAGGTTTTAAAGGCATCAAATTCAAAATGCCCCCCCCCCCCCCCAAAAAAAAAAAACAAAACAATAATGTTCATATCAGTTTGTGAATACGTTTTTTTGTTTTTTTATATTTTGTTTCTGTAGTGTATTAATTTGATTGTAAATTGAAAAGGATTCGAACATTATTGTATCGTTCTAATTACTATTACACGACGTCCACACCTTATTGAAATTGGGTTTGAAATTAAAAAAAAAAAAAAGATTCGTATTCTCCAACTGTCTGATTGTTATCGAAATATGAATGTAAAAACTATTTCAGATTTCCTTGTTGTTCATGGTTGAATCAGAAATAAATGCAGTTCTGAAATTCTCTATTGAAAAACATGTTCTTCAAGATAATGAGCAATTCTAGGTAGCATTAGCAGTACTTTGCATGAGCATTATCATTAAAATCCTTAATATCTGTATTTTGCACTTTGTTCATTGTTTTCCACACACTAATAGAGCCACTTTAATTTACAACAAAAGCAAGTGTAAACACGACAATGATCTAAAAACACAAGAAACAATTCAATGACTATTTTAACTACATTTTGTGAGAAATAAAGTGTACCTCTGGCGGTTAGCTGAAAAAATATGTGGTTCCCGGGCAAATATTTTACAGTTTGATTAAGATCTAGTGTTGTAATATTTGTCTGTACGCTTGTATTGGACAAAATTATCCCCTGGATAATTAATGTTCATATATTAGGAACAAATGTGACGTCAAGTCGTTGACTGGGCTTTACTCGCACCCATCATTTGAACAATACGCTGGATCTTCGTTATTGTCATGTTTTCCATGATCAAAAGAACGTTCTCCAGGTTTTTGCTTGTTATTGAGACATTTTGTATTCCGCCATGATAGCCATGAATCCTGCGGCGGCATTTGTACGGACAGCAGGCACCTCTCAAAGATGTGGCGTCACGCTGCCGCCCCCTGCTGAACAAGAAGGAGAAAATTGGGCTGCACATTAACTAGGGGATCATTTTGTCAGTAACAAAAGACTTGACAAAAATAATGTAACTCTAGATATCTATCAAACTGTACAATATTTCTCTGGGAACAGTTTTATTTTTTTAGCTGACTGCCGGAGGTAATCTTAAGGGGGAGAAAAAAAAAAAAAAAAAAAAAGATTTATATGTACATATCATAATTGCTCCTCTTTGTAGCAGCTTCTATTATCTCAGGTGATACCAAATGGTTTTGTTATGCGGCTAAGTAACGTATATTCAAATATAACAAAAAGAAAAAAATGACAGCTCAATAAATACATCGTTATCACAGTTTATACAGGCCTGGAGCAGCTGAAACTGACATGGAGTACAACGGAGCTCCAGTGGAAAATGTTTAAATTGTTCGTAAAAAAATATTTTACCTTCGTTGAATATCCAGACAGGACACATGAAACATGAAATAACATCTGTGATCTATACGCACACATGGAAATGGTGGCGACGGTTACCCTTTGTTTTTTTGTTAGTTTCCAAGCGGTATGGAACTGACCGTGCTCTCTTCATACCCTACTTCTCCATTAGAAATATGTGCCTTGAAGTGTGATTTGAACTCACATTGATTCACCATACTTCAGACTCTTGCAGAGAAAATCACTTGTCCTGATTCCAACCTAAGACTTTAGGGTTCCTGTTTAATGCAGAATGTGCCTGAGCCATTACTCTCTTGATCAGAGGTGCCCTGGGAAAAGTTGAACTCATCCGCCTCCATCATCTCCTCCTCCATTCGCAGGAGTGAGTCTGCAAGACAAGGACGAAAAAAAAAGGAATCAAAAAGATAATTGCGTTTAAATGTGATGACGTCACTGAAAGAGGTGGACATGGGTTTTTAAAACATACCTAATGACGACAGAGTAAACAATACAGCGAATCATGTCTCAAAAGGAAAATGCCTATACTGTCTCTTTAATGTCTAACCATTGATATATTATGTGTGAATAGTATCAAAATGCCATATAAACTGATGACCTTATGCAGTTGAATAGCAGGGGTCCATTGCAGTCAGTGTTGCCAGATTGGGTGGGTTCACGCTCTTTTCAAAGGCGCAGGAGCGGGAGAGAAATCAGCATTGAGTGGCTTGATCAAATGTGGGCTACTTTTGACAAAGTCCAGCAGTTTTGGAAGGTACCCTTTTAATTAGTTTTAACAATTAAAACTTTGATGTCTAACACCTTGACGTTCAGCTTCGTTACCGAACTAGCCTGAATAGCATGCAGCGTTTCCCCTACAAATTAAATATTGTGGCCCACACCAAAATAAAAGTCTCAATATTGGTAGGGGCGCTATAACAGCATAATCTGCATGTACACTTTTGCTGGGCAAGGGACATTAATAAAAGCAGACAGATTAGGTGAACGGGGGCCAGGGCTACATTTCTCACCAATATGAACCCAATTAATATATAGGCTAAATGATCAATGCAAAAATAAATCTGTATTGACTTGTACTTTCACACTGAAAATTTATAACGTTTGAATCTGATGATTTTTTTCCATCTTGTTTTGAGTGTTAAAGACTCGTAAACAGATTAAAGGGTCAGATTATTCAATTTACTTTAGGTAAATATTACCATTTGTTCTTATTAAACCCATACATCAAAAGGTTGGTCATTTTTCACCAAAATCAAGTAGAAAAATGCTTTCAAATAATGTTGTGAATATTATCACTTCTTGAATTTAGAAAATTTCTGACGAAAAAATGTTTTTTTTTTTTCACTTTTTGCTTAAAATAAGTGTGTTAAGATTATTTTCAGATAGCTACTGTTATTATTTCAAGAAATCTGAGAAAAATTTACATGAAGCACTGGCAGCTAATTTCACTTATTTCTAGTAGATTTACACTGGAAACAAGGGGATTTAACAAGTCATCAGCCAGTCAAACTTGCGTTTGAGGGAAAAAAAATGGTGTCAGCGTAAATCTGAACATAATGAAAGTAATTCACTTCATAATGGTAGTGTCAATTCTATCCTTACAAAATATGTGAAGACAATCTAAATGACCTCTATAAATGAACTCGTTATATAATGCAAATAAGGTTGCTTAAAAGTTGGTGGGGACAATTTGAGCATCCTGAAAAGTTCCCAGTGTTATGTCTCTAACGTCCCGATGCAAACCTACGCCATTGGTCATTAACAGAAGGGCTATTATTGTTGTGTTAATGTAGTGCATATTAGGGCCAAATAAAAGGAAAAAGGACTACGATATGTAACTCGTACTATTGATACGAGAAAAAAGTCGTATTATTATGTAGGTAATGTAGCTGTACTGTAGCTGAGAGCTACGACATTAGCCTGGCTAATGAAATATTTCAAATAGATCCTTGTTATGGTTCTTGGGAAACAAAAAAAAGCTATTTTGCCGTGGAACGACATGGTGAGGAGGTCCGACTCCGATGCAGCCCATCACCGCAGCTTCCAAAAAATCCTAGGGCAAACCCTGGCATGTCATTTGTGATTTCTAGGTAAAAAGTCAAATTCAACAAATATATTCCAAAAGCGACATGACATTATAATGCGTTAGATGCCAGGGCGGACTGGCATACGGGGATATCAGGGATTTTCCCGGCGGGATGGTGGGCCGGTGTCTGGAGAAATAAATAGGGTCGTAATTCCTAAAATAAGGCTTGGTGCCACTACACATGAGCAAACTGAGACCCTACATATTTTACATGTACACGGGAAAAATAGATATTGGGTGAAAAATAAGTAGGAATTGGTGACTGAGGTCAAGCCAGCGGACGTTCGTGTTCTTGCGGACCCTAAGTTTAGTGCACCCGCATAATTTGAGCATTACGGTAAATGACCGAGCGGCAAGGCAGTTGACTTCCGTGTCATCGCGTTATGTCATCACGTTGTGTCATCGCGTTGTTCCCAACTCTTAAATATTTCCAACACTATAAAACATATAATGCCACCATTGTCCTCATTTAAGAAAGGAAATAAAGTCGCTCCATCTACATGTGTTACGTCAGTACAATGTTATGTGATTCCCCTTAGCAATGGGTCGTCTTAATAGATGGTAGGTTAGAGTTCTCATTTTTGTGGCATTATAAATCCACAAATCTAGACGTAGATATTTATCCACAAATATCAGAAGTAGACCTCTCTGACTACTCCCATACTCAAAATTGATTTTTTGCTGTACCAATATTTAGAACAATGAATTAAATGTCCTACATGTATACAATAATCAGTTCACTGTTCTCATTTTTGTGGTACTGGAAATCCACAATTTTGATTAAGCTCTGGCCAAGGTTGGAGAATTTCAGTAGTGTACCTCTCTGACTGCTCACAGACTCAGAACTACACTTTTACTGGAACAAAATTTCAAAAATTTGAATCCTGCATGTGTATTTTGATCAGGTTACAGTTCTCTAACGGTTTACTCATGCTATAGTTTATTGTATTAATGACCTGTTTCCCATAAAATCACTACACTGTTGTAAATATTTTACTCTAGGCTTATTAAGGGCTCACGTTATTGCTTACTGTATGATTTTTGTCCGAAACATTAAATGCTGTATTTTTTCCCCATCAAGCAAAAGGTACTTGTGTTCATGAAGTTGGATGATCTTTCAATGACCATCAATGACCATGAGAATCCTGGTCAATACAACCCTCACTCTTTTGCCTCCATTCATAGTCCATTCTTGCACTGGCGGTGCTTGGCAGCTAAAATAGTCTTTTTCATTCAACAGACGCAAATTCCCTGTTCATTTAGTGGCTGCTTTAAGGCTTCACAGTATTTAATTCATGTATCTTCTGTACCGCTTATCCTCATGAGGGTCGCGGGTGCGCTGGAGCTGACTATGGGTAAGAGGTAGGATTCACCCTGAACTGTTTGGCAACCAACTGCAACGCACGTATTGAAAAACAAACATTTTACACTCACAATCACACGTATTGAAAATTTAGAGTATTCAATCAATCTATCATATATGTTTTTTGGGATATGGAAAGAAACCCTAATATCCGGAGAATACCCAGCAGGAATAGGGAGAATATGCAAACTAAACAGAGGCAGGTCAGAGCCCGGGAGTGAACCCACTGAAATGTCATCCTAGCCAGTCAACCAACGTGGCCATTGCCCTTCAATCAACCAACCACTGAAGGCCCTCTGAAACTGTTGTCTATCTGAAATATTTCATGGGATATATCAGACCTTTTGGAAGAAATTTGTTTGAGGGACATGCAGAGACACATTGATTGCGCCCTCCAGTGAAAGGAGATTGCGGACTTGTCATTTTGAAAGGTAACATGCCTGTTGAGATGAACGAGGATGATTTGGACGATCTATATATAGTAGGGGAAGACAAATTGCATGTTGACTGAAAACAGGGCATGGCAAATTTATTTGTAAAGGAAAATTCAAGACACTGTTAAAAACGAAAACGATCGAACCCGGAAGCAAACACACAAACTGATAAAACGCACGCCATCCCATGTATTGCGTATTTGAATAGTTATTCTTAGGAATAAGCTGCGGTAAACAATAGCGTTTTTCACCCTGATTTAAAGATTGAAATGCATTTTGTCGACCCACGTATGCCTGTCAAAGTACTTGATCACAGTGAGACGCCACCAGCTGCTTCTCCAAACCACGCAATATAAACCTTTACAGTAGTAGTACATATTTAGTATATGCCTAGTAAGATATAATAGTAGATAACAGTAACTCCCACTTTGATATCCAGTTTTATGAATGTTCTTGCCTCTACTAATGCATTTTAGGCAAGACAGCTCACAAGTTAGCCTGTGATATTAGCTTAATCTTACCTTAAGCAAACACATATGACTTATGCTTGATTATTTTGGAGACATTTAGTGGGGAGTGATGCCGTACGTCCTGATTGCTTATTCCATTGGAATCCAGTTGTTTTTTTTCTGTTTGGGAAGGGAATGAACGACATTCGTACTGATATATTCCTAGGGTACCACGTGTCCGATTTAGGTATTCCATATTCGCATTCTTCACCATTTTGGAGATCAGCAGCTAGTTGATCTTGGCACAAAACCGATGCTAATATTTTCCAATATTATTTTAAATGCTTTTATTGGCCGAAATTATCAGCCCTCTAGTCACTAGGACGTATGATTGGTCGATGACCGTTTAGGAGTTGGAGTTTGACTAAAAAAATCCTGGACAAACCCTTGGTGATGTGTTAGTCAGCATCCAATTGCTTTTTTAGGGCCATGCCATGACAGCCGCTATGTTTCCTGTCCCTGTTGGGAATATATGGGGAATTTAAGCAGGTAGGTCGCGTTCCTCACTTCCTCACACAGCTATACTGTGTTAAAGGTTCAACTGCATGATCAAGTTTTTAATCAAACAGTAGGAGTGTAAAAATGTAATCGATCTGGAATGATATATCAATTGATTATGCACAACTGAATCTCAATAGATCAAAACCCAAAAATCTATATCGGCATCTCATAGATATGCTGCTTTGCTAAAATGAAGGTTTTTCATTAAAATGTCTGAAATGTTTTAGTAACAAAATTGTCAAAAATGTCCAAATAGCCTCGTATTTTTTTTTTTTTTGATTTAGGTGAAATGCTTGTGTTAAATGTTTACATAGTATTGTATTATTCCAATCGAATCCCCTTGAATCAAATCATGTCAGACTCTGTAATTTTGGCAAATATCATATTGTCCAAAAAATCGGTATTGCATTGTCATAAAATTGGTGCTTTAAAACCCTAAAGAAGAGTGAAACACAATTGCTTATTTGCCACTTTTGTCTGGCTCGTAGAAATTTCGAACATTGTTGGAAAAAAATCAACAAACACAATATATGAGTAGTTCGCAGGACTTTTGCTGTGGAAGTGGGTGTGGGCCGGAAAGTCATATATTTTGACATTTTTTCAAGAGCGATTATGATTGAACAATTGAGGTACAAAAAAAAAAAAAAAATTACCTCCAGTGCATTTAGTGATAGTGTCGCCATACAGTCCAAATTCAAATATTGTCCCAGTCTTTCAAAATATTTTTATGGTGAAATCATGCGTCTTACAATTCTAGTGTATGGGAGATTGTCTTGTTTGTAAGCCTTGGCTGTACTGCAAAGTTTTACAACACTTTCGGGAAGTAATTTTCAAAGACCGGAGGTTGGCCCTTATAGGTAAACCAACCGAGAACGTGTTCTCATTTACAATGATCACGACACTGGGGCAGTTTAGTGTTCTGTGTCTTGCTGAAGGACACTTGGACAAAGGACAGCTGAAAGCTGAGAACGGAACCATGCATCTTGCTGCATGATCTTACAAAGCCTGCTCAGATGGGAGGCAAAATGGCTTCTAAGACAACTAGAGCAGACCATGATTCAATACCCTGACAATGATTAGTGTGATGTTACCTGATTTATGTGTTTGGTGGAGGTGAGTTCGGAGATGGAGGTGAGTTGGCCCCTCAACTTGGTAAAAGGGTGGGCTCTGTTCTTCATCCCCTGAGAAGCTTCTTCTCCTGCCTGCCTGACTGAAGGGTCGCCGACCAACCGGAATCTTCCTCTCTAAACATGAAGCCAAACTCTGGTCAGCTACCAGAGGCTTATTGCACACAAGAGATAACTTAATGTAACATGTCTCATGGTTTATTTTCTACATTGCAGACAGTTATGGAGAATTTAGGATGGAAAACAATTTACTGATATTTTTATGGATATGCCTATTTGAAATATGGCCTGATCATTTGGAACAAAGCTTCTATGACCAAATAAACAGATTCCCTGTGGTTCAAAGTCTTAAATGCCAATATTGAAACACAATTTACACAAAAAGAAAATAACAGACTGAACTTACGTAGCTTACAAATAATCGATCCTTTAGTTTGTAAACAAACTTTTTTTCAGTGACGAAAATAAGACCGTAATGAAACAAAACAAAAATACTGTATATTGACAAAAACTATAAATAATGATAGTTTTTGTTAATGTACAATGTTCAATTATCATGAAACCAACATTAACAAAAAATGGCAGGAAAATGCTAGACCTTTCACACACCCCCATCAGACACAAATTTATGTAAAAATGATCTCAAACGTTTGTGCAGTAAAAAGTTTCGTTTGTGCTGCTATCCTTTTTATGATACAGTTGGGCAAATAAGTATTTAGTCAACCACCAATTGTGCAAGCTCTCCTACTTGAAAAGATTATAGAGGCCTGTAATTGTCAACATGGGTAAACCTCAACCATGACAGACAGAATGTGGGAAAAAAAACAATCACATTGTTTGATTTTTAAAGAGTTTATTTCCAAATTACAGTGGAAAATAAGTATTTGGTCACCTATAAACAAGCAAGATTTCTGGCTGTCAAAGAGGTCTAACTTCTTCTAACGAGGCTCCACCTGTTACCTGTATTAATGGCACCCGTTTTAACTCATCGGTATAAAAGACACCTGTCCACAACCTCAGTCAGTCACACCCCAAACTCCACTATGGCCAAGACCAAAGAGCTGTCGAAGGACACCAGAGACAAAATTGTAGACCTGCACCAGGCTGGGATGACTGAATCTGCAATAGGTAAAACGCTTGGTGTAAAGAAATAAACTGTGGGAGCAATTATTAGAAAATAGAAGCCATACAAGACCACTGATAATCTCCCTCGATCTGGGGCTCCATTCAAGATCTCACCACGTGGCGTCAAAACGATAACAAGAACGGTGAGCGGTGAGCAAAAAATCCTAGAACCACAAGGGGGGGGACCGTGAAACACCTACAGAGAGCTGGGACCACAGTAACACACAGTAACACAATGCGCCGCCAGGGACTCAAATCCTGCACTGCCAGACGTGTCCCCCTGCTGAAGAAAGTACACGTCCAGGCCCGTCTGCGGTTCGCTAGAGAGCATTTGGATGATCCAGAAGAGGACTGGGAGAATGTGTTATGTTCCGATAAAACCAAAATGGAACTTTTTGGTAGAAACACAGGTTCTCGTGCTTGGAGGAGAAAGAATACTGAATTGCATCCGAAGAACACCATACCCACTGTGAAGCATGGAAACATCATGCTTTGGGGCTGTTTTTCTGCAAAGGGACCAGAACGACTGATCTGTGTAAAGGAAAGAATAATTGGGGCCATGTATCGAGAGATTTTGAGTGAAAATCTCCTCCCTTCACCAAGGGCATTGAAGATGAGACGTGGCTGGGTCTTTCAGCATGACAATGATCCCAAACACACAGCCAGGGCAACAAAGGACTGGCTTCGTAAGAGGCATTTCAAGGTTCTGGAGTGGCCTAGCCAGTCTCCAGATCTCAACCCCATAGAAAATCTGCGGAGGGAGTTGAAAGTCCGTGTTGCCCAACGACAGCTCCAAAACATCACGGCTCTAAAGGAGCTCTGCATGGAAGAATGGGCCAAAATACCAGCAATAGTGTGTGAAAACCTTGTGAAGGGTTACAGAAAACGTTTGGCCTCCGTTATTGCCAACAAAGGGTACATAACAAAGTATTGAGATGAACTTTGGGTATTGACCAAATACTTATTTTCCACCATGATTTGCAAATTATTTCTTTAAAAATCAAACAATGTGATTTTCTGTTTTTTCCCCCACATTCTGTCTCTCATGGTTGAGGTTTACTCATGTTGACAATTACAGGCCTCTCTAATATTTTCAAGTGGGAGAACTTGCACAATTAGTGGTTGACTAAATACTTATTTGTCCCACTGTATTTACAATGGTTTTAAAGGTCATTCTGAGGTCAATCAACCCATCAGTTGGTTTAAAAATGGCTAAAAATAGTGTCGATGCATGGTTTGTGCTGTATAGGGTTTTGTTTGTGCTGCTATCCTTGGTAAGATATTAATTTCAAGTGATGACGTCACACAGCCCCCCATTTATTGCAAAATTGACCGGAAGTAGTGCCAATCGTTTATGCCACGTTTGTGGTCGTTTTTGCTGTAAAGAAAATTTGTTTGTGCTGCTATCGTTTTATAAATATTGCAATATTAATTTCGAGTGATAACGTCACTCGCAGCTTTTCCGTATCTAACTCCCGCTGTTGACGGAGCGTACCAAATCTCTCAATAACAGAGGGGTGTTTCAACCACTACCGCAAACGTAGCACAAACGAATGGCACCCCTTTGGTTCCATTTTGCAGTAAATGACGGGATGTGTGACGTCATCACTCGAAATCTATATCTCAATATCTCGTAAAACAATAGCAGCGCAAACGATTGACACAATTTTGAGGCATTTTAATCAAAATTGGGGGCTGTTTCACCTCAGACTGACCTATTAAAAAAAATGTAATATCTGAAAAACGATAGCAGCACATACGAAAAATTTTACAGCACAAGCAAGCACAAACATTGCACAAACGATTGACATCATTTTTATATAAATTTGCACCTGATGGAGGGGGCAACTTCATGGAGGTCATTCATACTAGATTCAGGGGCCGTTTACATGCCCAAAAAAACGAGAGTGACAACGCAAAAACCTTTCCAAGGAGCCCGATCATTTACACAGCAACAGCGTTCTGGGTATGGAGGACCAAGAGTACAAAAGTTAAATAAATAAACAATAAAATAAATAATTAAAAGTTGGCATTAAAATACTTCTATTTCAATATTTATTCATTTTAATATTTATTTCAAAATTTATTTATTTAAATTTCTATTCATTAATTTTGATTTATATTTATTTATTTCAATGTATTTTTCACTTTTTATTTATTTATTCCAATTTATATTTCAATTTTATTTATTGATTTCAATTTCCATTTATTTATTTAAATTTTTTGTTCCATCTTTATTTATTTCAACATGAATCTATTTATTCCAATATATGTATTTAGAATTTTTTTTGTATTTATTTCAATTTTTACTTATTTATTTATTTCAACATTTATTTATTTTGCTTTTTATTTCATTCTTGCACTCTTGTTCCCCGTGTGGCCGCATGAAATAATTTTATCTGTCAGTGGCTCATCAAACTCTGTGTGTGGGCGTGAACTGACGGGGTTTGAGTTGATCGAGTCTACCTACATGGCTCTGGAGTCAAGCTAGTCCTCCTTCCATGAGCTCCCTCTACGTGCTCAGGGGGCAAATTTCCTGCATCAACGTGTTCTGCCAAGTCTAAAACGTCCGTTATTAAATCCCGAGAAAGCTGATGCAATCGTTGCAATGTTGGGAAGGAGCATTTCCTTCAGAAATGAAACATCACCCGTACAAAGGAAATGAGTGCCCTCTAGTGGAGAAAACATTTCCAACAATCAAACTAAAATGATAATATTTCCAGTTTCCCGTGGTCTGATGGTATGGAGGCTGAAATTTGCGGTTTCGAATAATGTTGCAACGTTCAATGTAAAATTGTTTCTTTTTTACGGGCTTTAGAGATGCCGCGTGATTGAACAGGCCGGTGTAATCATAGGACTTCCAACTGCACACTTGTGTCTGGTAATGTGAGTATATTGTTAGGTCTGATTAGTATAATGGAGTCGTGTGATCATTGCTGCAAAGTCCCATTGATGAAACTGGTGGAGCCACTGTCAAAAAAAAATGTGTGTGTGTGTTCAATGTATTTATTCACTTTTAGCATTGGAAAGATATAAGACATGTTTTTCCCCTTTTTCCCCAAAGAATAATTTAAATTAAAAAAGTTTTAAACATGTTGCTGTCCTACTGAATTATTTTTAAACAAGAATAATTTAGAAAAATGCTTGTCTTTATCAAATGCTTCATTGAGTGAGTCCACTCAAATCTGATCACGCTGCTGAGAACACTTACACACACACAGACAGAAAATGAGTTGCCATAGCACACTACCACTAGTGTTTAACAAGCTCAACGACCTCATACATTCGCCGCGTTTCAAGGCAGGCGCTCCCAAGCTTCTCTGGCAAAATCAAAGCTTCAGAGCCGTCACTCATCATTACCTTTAACAAGCAGCTGCTTGGTGAGCAAGAAAACCGGTGAGAGGTGAGTGGCTGTATGTGATCGGATCGGGACATCTCTATAAAATGCTGTATTTGTTTATTTTTTATTTTTTTTTTGAGAGAAAAAAAAAAAATCCGCGACTGACTGAAGGCGCGAAGTTTGACGCGCAAAGTACCGAGGGATCACTGTAGTACAAAAGAATCAAGAGGAAAAATGTAAAGACCGGTTTAACACCAAGTCGCGGAGTAAGAGTCGTGTTTCTTCTTCACAAATCTTCTCAAAGTAAAAAGTATGGCATGGTAAAACTACACTTAGAAGTACATTTTTCTCAAAAGTTAACTCAAATAAATGTAACGGAGTAAATCTAATGCATTACTACCCATCTCTGCCAATCATGAATCGTTTATGTCAAAAACGCAAATGGATTCTGCACACACTCACACAGCCTATTTCTTGTGATCGCAAACGCAGTGACGCAATGTTTGACTAACAGAACAGATCATCTTCGGGGGGATAAAAAAAATGCCAATCCCATGAATTGCCCACAAATTGAAAACTAGAACTCACTATAGGTAGAGATTTGTTTTAGAATTTTAGTTGATTCATATGTGAACAGCATCAGCTGCGTCATCTTGATATGTCTTTTTCCAGTGAGAGATTATGGAAGTCATTACTGATGAAAACTGTGACAATCCACTAATATCTGGACACCATCTTAATACAAAGAAAATGTGGCTGGAGGATAAAGTGATACGGAAGATGAATGAGGTTTGAATTGACCTTTTCTGTTGAATAGTTGCAACCTTGAGTACCTTTCTTAATCAGTAATTCTTTGTTCAAAAAGCTGCAATCATTGGGAGGCTTGTTAATCACAAAAACATTGAAAATTATCTGGTTATCATTATTCAATGTTTAATAAAGAGCCATGGGTCCAGATTTACGGAACGTGTGGTTTAATTTGGCATGCAAACATGAGGAGAAAAAAAAGTTGAGAATGAATAAATACTCCTTAAATAAATACATGTAATAAGAATAGCACAAAAAAAAGAGACATTTTTAATTATTGAAATTAGCATTGTTGAAAGCAAAATAAAGTATGAAGCCATCATGATGGGGGTCAGAGTAACGTCAATGGAGCTGACTCGATACGGGTCCAAAAAATGTATTCCAAATAACCAATATTAGAACATTTCATATGAAGTAGAAAAAATGACCTGCTGACCTCGCATTATTGACGGCTGTTTGTGAACTATAAATTTGAAAAATGTCAAAACAAATGGTAACACACACGTACTTTATAGCAATTTTCAAGTCTTGAGAAAAACTTACAGATATATTCAGTTAGCCCGGCACTACACATCAGAGTGATGAGCCTGTCTCGTGGTGTGAGACGTTGGAATCGTGACACACTTTCAAGCTAAAAGCAAATGTTCGCATCTACTGGTGACTCGCAACGAGATCAACTGAGACATCAACAATGACCTGTGAGCTTGCAAAAACGTTAAGTGTGATACCCCAAAAAAGGGAGACAACAGCTGACGGGAGAGAGTGAGAGGCTAAGTCAGACAGCTTCCCTTAACTGCACTACGACTGCATCCCTTGCACTTGCCACTAAATTTAAGCCAATGCCAGTATTTCACAATCACTCACAACGTACACAATCAGTCCCATATTTTCAGGACCATATGGTGTACTGTATTAAAATGCGCAGTCTCAGTTTCTATATTTTAAGGCACCCCGTATCACAGGGCTTAAGATTCGGTAGCATACATAAGTACTAAAACATAAGCTAGCATTCAAATACGCTGGGCTACATATGGTTTTAAAAGGTCAGAGGGAGCAAAAATGACTTTGGTTGTGCTTTACTGAAGTACTGTAGTTAACAATGTACTCACACAGTGATGCCCAATATGACAATATATATCGTCAAAAGTATATTAACTGACATACAGTGGGGAGAACAAGTATTTGATACACTGCCAATGGGTTTTCCCATTGACAGTGTATCAAATACTTGTTCTCCCCACTGTATCGTCATGATCTTGTACCACCAATATCGTGACATATTGGGCAGAAAGTAGAGGTACAAGCTTGCAGTCTTTGTGCACAGACTGGTAACAGTTTAGCACATCACTTATGCTTAGAGTGACCTCTAGATGTTCCCAAATAAGGATGCTTGGTGGATGTTATGATAAGCCAATTTGAATCTGCTGTCTGTCTGGGTTGTGTAAGTTCAAGTGCATTGGTTTGTGAGGACCTGGATCAGTTAAAAAACAGTGAATAAAAAAATGGACTTACATTGTGTGTGCAGGTCATTAAATGTTCGATCAAAAGTAATTCAGAGGCTGTTGGTAAAGCCTGACTGAATAGGAGCTGAATTGAAAGGGGAGACGTACTAGTCAGATAAAAGGGCGAAAGAAAGAGCAAGCGATCGATAAATGGTTATGGATCACTATGATGGAAAGTAGGATTTAAAAATAGTGTGCAAAGTGATTGTGTGATCAAGGACACATCACTTAGCACAGAAAACACAGTAATTAAGGCTACCTCTACACAAGGACGGACGGAGTTGTGTGGTTGTTTGAACAATGTGCTAATGCGAGCGAACGCATGCTAACCGTTTGCGCCATTGCTGTAATAGCACCTAATTATCATTTATTTACGTTGATGCGAACCTGTTTGGTATCGAGGACGAAATTGATTCAGCAAAGTATACGGACGTCCAACATTGTCCTTTGGGAGTTTAGCTTGCTGTATAGCCAGGACCAAGCCGTAGCGTCCTGGTGAGGACAGTATATCAGCATTTCGTTGTTCATGCGCTGTACACTTATTCAGCATGTTGTTCTCTATTGTATTTTTTTTTCTATATTAAACTGCCTTTCAAGATGACATATCTGTTCTATGTGTTGGATTTTATCAAGTAACTTTCCCCCAAAAATGCGACTTATACTCCGATGCGACTTATATATGTTTTTTTTCTCTTCGTTGACCATTTTATGGCTGGTGCGACTTATACTCAGGTGCGACTGGTAGTCCGGAAAATACGGTAATAATAATATTGCTAGTAAGTAAATGAATAAAGAAAGTGTGCATCCCATATTAGCTTTGGAAGCAGCGCATCAGTCACATGGTCGTATGAAGAAAGGTCATCCGGCGACCATGCAGCAACTTAGGCTGTCGCTTACCTCATCAAAAAAATGCAAATATTTTGAATTTACAGAAAAAGGAACTATTACACCTTTGCTGCCGGGCTTCATTGATGCAAAGAACATTGCAAGACATCTGGTGGCCACGCCTTGTTGTATAAAAACATTGTACTGGCTAAGGGACAAAAATAGAAAAGAAAAAAAATAATTGAAAAAAATTAAAAACCATAAACATGCACAAGAAGGGTCTTGAACTTTGGAGAACATAGAGTGCAAACCAGTGTTGTTTTCGTCAACGATGATGATAACGAAAATATTTCGTCAACAAACAATATTTTAATGACGATGACACGCTGAAAACGTGTCTTGGGAGACTTAAATATAACTAGATGGATGCCGGTTGTTGTCTGACGACACAAAAACGAGATGAAAACTCGTTATAGTTTCTGTCATAAATTCAAAATGTGTGATATTTTCTTATTGTATTGTAGTTAGAACGCTTTTAGCAGCATTTGGTCGTGTCACTCATGTGACATGCGGCGTGCTCCCCACCCCTCTTGCCCCACACACAGGCATAAGCGTGTGCCCATTCCAGGCTCCTTTAGTGAAACGTGTCAGGT
Source organism: Corythoichthys intestinalis (assembly GCF_030265065.1). Lineage (NCBI taxonomy): Eukaryota > Metazoa > Chordata > Actinopteri > Syngnathiformes > Syngnathidae > Corythoichthys > Corythoichthys intestinalis. Next base: position 4,251,465 of record NC_080415.1, read on the forward strand.
GCTGCTTGGTAAGTTTTGTTTTCTTATCCTGGCTAGATATGCCATGTTGCTTTACCCTTTAAAGGTCTGTGCTGAGTGATCATCACACACTAAATTAAGTTGTGGCGTTAGCATAGTGGTCCAACTACCATAGCGTTTGCTCTAGCCAGGGGTCGCGCTAACCGAATATTTTCCGTCATTGACCGATTTTTTAAAACGGTGACGGAAAAAACTGAAGTCCAGCTGTCATTTTGACAGGTTGCAATTCACACCCCAGACCACAGGGTGGCGAGTGAGCATATTAATTAACTATTGTCTCTCTTGATGCATGACGTCGTTGGCCTTACTCAAAAAAATGTCAAGGCAACTGAGTGTCCGAAGTTTCTTCAAAAAGCCCCAAAACGACGATGGTGTTGATAAAAGAGGTGAAAAAACGGACTGCACAAGCGGGCACGCAATTCAAGTCCATGCGCACCAGGAGGAGGGTGTGAGGCTGCGTTCAGGCCACAGCAGGTGAACTGTTAATTTCATTGTTCCATATGTAGCCTACCTACTGGGGCCACAGTCAGCTGTTTTTGTCACTGCGGAGAAAAAGTTACATATTCATCTGCTTGATGTGTGATGGCACGGTGTGGATTCTCTGTTAAGCTTGTTCGGACAGAATATTAATTTAAAATGAATGAAAACTAAATGCTATTGAATATGTTGAAGCAGTATGCAATGTTAAGAGTCTTGTTAGCTCGAATTGCTGTGTCCAGGCGCTGTAGCTCTGCTGCTCTCTGTGAACTCTCAAGCCGGAACGCGCGCGGCTCTTAAGTGTCTGTCACGTGACTGTGTCGTAGCCGGTAACGCGCTCGGCCAAATGGACACACAAGTACGGAAGGTGAATTATGCCAAACAAAGGGTCACCACAATGTCATTATCATCATTTTAAAAATTTGAGTGACGGGTAAAAATAGATTATGACCGGATTTTTATGACCCTGTCAGTCAAAATGACAGACAACGAAAAAGTCTAGCGCAACCTCTGGCTCTAGCATTAGCATTTAGCGCGGTAACTCTACAGTTTGTAGCGTTCAGCTGAGTTTATTTGATTACAAATAATGTCCTGTTTTCCTGCTGAGTGTGTATTATCATCATTAAAATGGTGATGTCCTTGTAGACTACAGTCATGAGCTCGTCTGTCATGTTCATTCGAAATCGTTGGAAACCTTTTATGTACTATTTATTCATGGACTAAAACTTTTGAAGTTTATAAACGAACACATTTTGAGAATTGTCGACTAAAATTAGACGAAAGTCTTCGTTGACTAAAACTGGACGAAGTTAAACCCATTCTGAAATGACTAAAATATGACTAAGACTAATAAGTATTTTCGTCCAAAAGACTAAGACGAAAATTGAAATGGCTGCCAAAAACAACACTGTTGCAAACATGAAAATACAGAAAACATATTTCCAATAAAAATGCTGGCTTTTAAGCTCAAACATAGACATCATCATTATTGACGGGTCAGCTCGGCCATGCACTGCGCAACTCCTTCAAGCAGGGGGCCGCCCACATCAAGAGGAGCTATTCATAAACACGCACGAAGCGAACTAACGGTGGGTTTCGGTTCAAAAAGTACGAAAGCTGTAACACATACAAACAGCAAGGATTGTCTCAGGAGTGATTTGTTCAAGGATTCAAGGTAATTATTATATTTTTTGTACCATGCATGCATTTTGAAACGTGAAAAAAAATGGAGAAATTAGCCACTAAGTAGGGGTGTAACGGTACACAAAAATCTCGGTTCGGTACAGTGGGGAGAACAAATATTTGATACACTGCCGATTTTGTCGGGTTTTCCCACTTGCAAAGCATGTAGAAGTCTGTAATTTGTATCATAAGTTCTCTTCAACTGTGAGGGACGGAATCTAATACAAAAAAACAGAAAATCACGTTGTATGATTTTTAAATAATACATTTACATTTAATTGCATGAAATAAGTATTTGATACGTCACAAAAATCGAACTTAATATATGGTACAGAAACCTTTGTTTGCTATTACAGATACCAAACGTTTCTTGTAGTCCTTGACAAGGTTTGCACACACTGCAGCAGGGATTTTGGCCCACTCCTCCATGCAGCTCTTCTCCAGAGCCTTCAGGTTTCGGGGCTGCTGCCGGGCAACACGGACTTTCAGCTCCCTCCATAGATTTTCTATCGGGTTCAGATATGGTGACTGGCTAGGCCACTCCAGGACCTTAAGATGCTTCTTATGAAGCCACTCTTTGGTTGCCTTGGCTGTGTGCTTTGGGTCGTTGTCATGCTGGAAAACCCAGCCACGACCCATCTTCAGGGCTCTCACTGAAGGAAGGAGGTTGTCAGCCAAGATCTGGCGATACATAGCCCCATCCATCCTCCCCTAAATACGGTGCAGTCGTCCTGTACCCTTGGCAGAGAAGCAGCCCCAAAAAATGATGTTTCCTCCTCCATGTTTCACGGTTGGGATGGTGTTCTTGGGGTTGTACTCATCCTTCTTTTTCCTCCAAACACGACGAGTTTAGACCAAAAGTTCAATTTTGGTCTAATCCGACCACATGACCTTCTCCCGTTGCTCCTCTGGATCATCCAGATGGTCAGTGGCAAAGTTTCAGACGTGTCTGGACATGCACTGGCTTCAGCAGCGGGACCTTGCGTGCGCTGTAGGATTTTAATCCATGACGGCGTAATGTGTTTCCGATGGTTTTCTTCGAGACTGTGGTTCCAGCTCTCTTCAGGTCATTGACCAGGTCCTGCCGTGTAGTTCTGGGCTGATCCCTCACCTTCCTCATGATCAGTGATGCCCCACGAGGTGATATCTTGCATGGAGTCCCAGAACAAGGCAGATTGACCGTCAACTTGAACATCTTCCATTTTCTAATAATCGAATAAAACAGTTTTTACCTTCTCACCAAGCTGCTTGCTTATTTTCCTGTCGCCCATCCCAGGCTTGTGCAGGTCTATTATTTTATCCCTGATGTCCTTACACAGCTCTTTGGTCTTGGCCATTGTGGAGAGGTTGTAGTTTGTTTGTTTGACCATGTGAACAGGTGTCTTTTATACAGGTAACAAGTCCAAACAGGGGCAGTTACATCCAGTAATGAGTGGAGAACAGGAGGGGTTCTTAAAAAAGAACTAAGAGCTGAAATATTTACTAGTTGGTAATGTATCAAATACTTATTTCATGCAGTTAAATACAAATGTATTATTTAAAAATTATACAATGTGATTTTCTGGATTTTTGTATTGGATTCCGTCCCTCACAGTTGAAGAGAACTTATGATACATATTACAGACCTCTTCATGGCTTGCAAGTGGGAAAAACAGCAAAATTGGCAGTGTATCAAATACTTGTTCTCCCCACTGTACGTACCTCGGTTTTGAGGTCACGGTTCAGTTTATTTTCGGTACAGTAAGAAAACAAAATGCAAAATATAAATGTGCTAGTTGTTTATTACACACTTTTGTGCTTTCAACAATAGGAACAGTAGCCTATACAAGGCTAGAATTCTGCTCAAAAAGTAGCGGGTAGTTAAAGATAATAATCTAACAACAATTTGACTTTCAGACCCCGCGTATGCCTCAATGATTTTTTTCCCCCTTATGAACGGTTTTCAAAAGCTTTATTGGTGGATCTTCTCAAGTTAAAGCGCCACACAGAAATTAATACATTTAATTGTGTAAGCAGGATGTGTGTATTATTCTTACTATTTAATTACAGGTGTTTTAGCTCATTTCAATTTTTTTTATTTAAATAGGCTATTATTTATTTATTATGTGTATATATTTTACAAATGTGATGTAGTATTCATTTATATTGTATATTTTATGTTGTATAACTTTAGCTCCTATGTGTATATTAGTTCTACTTGTTTTGTTGTGGTAGGAGGGTTTTGTATTGAACACGGGACCGTGTTGGTTATTATTATAGCAGAGAAGACAACTGTAAATCAACAAAGACAAGTCAACTGTGCCCCGATCTACCACTCAAGAGATCTGATGGACTCAAAAAGTGGGTTACGATTGCATATTAGCTTGAAAATCGACCGGATCCACCGTATTTTTACACGAGTGACTTCCGGTCTGCTAGCTAGTAGTATTGACGCAGGAGGGCAGCGTCTAGCGCCAAATAATAAACTCTGCCGTTCTTTTCGCGTGCATCGCGTTGAGCCGCTTCTGGGACGCGTCTAACACACGGCCGCACTGCGACTGGTGTGCATTGGCTGATTGACTTTAACGGCCACGTTTCACTGCGTTCTCACGGCGGCCACGTTGTCACGCCATTGACGTTTCTTACCGTCCTACCGTGTTGGTCCGCATTATAGTAGAGAAGACTGAGTAAATATAATCTACACAAAGAAACTGTAACCCGATTGACTCACAGCCTCGAAAAGTAAGGGCCCAAGTACACCGCATGCGTGATCGTTGCGTTTCCGGTCCGACTCCGGTAAAAAATAGCGCCGGAGCCAATCCGTTCCCATTATATCCTATTGTTCAACGTATACCGGCCGCGTCAGTGCTCCGGATTGACTGCGAACCACCTCCGGCGTGCCGCATGCCCGCCGGATGGTATAGACCCTACCCACCGACGTCACAAAATCATGTGCTCGCTGTATGGTTCCGCCCTCTTGGCCGTCATTTTGTGTCTGTATTATCAATGGTCTCAATTGATCGAGCAATTTATAATGCATTTCATGGAAGACCCGGTGCTTTCGGATGCCGTAAACTCACTTGATGCGTTGCATAAAAGGCGTTATGTGGAAAAGCTTCAGTTTATCCATTCGCCAGATCCATATTTGATGCCTAAATCGATGTTTTTCGACCCGCTGTCTCCGCCGTATTTGCCTGACATCTGCCAGCTACCCTGATATGTACAACTATCTTGTCCACACAAAATCAGCCTATTCTCACGAAAGTTTGAAAAACTTTAAGAGCTTGGAGGCTTATAAATACTTCGTTGCTGGTTGGGTGAAACAGGTCCTCGTCCACGAAAATTCGGCAGGAATTTATCTTGTGCTTGGAAAGGTGAGTTACGAAATTTTCAATTCAAAATCTTTTGTTATTGCTAACATACACTGTCAAGTCTAATATATTTCATGTCGTTTGTCAATGGAGTTAGGGCTTTTAATGTTTATATGGTTTAGCGATAGCACTCTCACTACATACATACGTGTATGTTGTCGGCGATTAGCCTAGCAATGATCTTAATTGTGGTTGTCAGCCCAAAACCCTCTAAATATATATTAAATGAATCTTACCAGATATAAAATGACTACTACATAATCTGTGGTAATCGTTTGGAGCCCAGTTTTCTCGTCGAATTGCAGCAGCCCATCTCGCTCTCTTCTCTCCGGGTCTCTCGGAATCCGGTAGAACCTCAAGTCTCTCCGTCTTCTCCGTCTATCTTCTCTGTTATTGCAACCGACCGCCACACACGCCTTCACCATTTTGATTATTAATGTTAACGAGCAGAAAAGCACGTCGTAAATAGGAGGAATGTACGTAGCCGTAACAGGTAAACATGATGTGTTGACGGACAATTGGGCGGCACCAGTCAGGAGGAAGGAGTTGTGACGTCACGTGGGTAGGGTCTATAGGCTATTTTCTATTTCTGCCGGACACGCATCCGACAAAATGGGCGGAGCTGGGCCTGACGTCAAAAGCCCAGGTGCCTAATCACGGTTTAAACACGAGCGAAAATGGATGATGAGCGCTTCATCATGGAGGTGGAAAGTCACAAAGTGATATACATGCAGCAGATATTACTATAAGGACACCATTAAAAGCGAAACTGCAAAGTGTCCTATTATGTGTGTTTTTCTGGCAATGATATCAAACACGACGTGCTAAGCAAAAAAAAAAAAAAAAAGACAGCGTATCTGGAAGTGGTTCCACTGCAGAAATTCTCGTGCCCCGCGCACAAACAATCTCGGTTTGTATACAGAGTCTAGGGGGAAAAGTACGAAAGAGAAAAAAAGAGACGAAAGAGAAAAAGACACCCACAAGTTTCGACCTGGTGGTCTATTCAAGACGTTTCTCTTTCTTTCCTACATTTCACTTGACTCTTCACAGAAAAAACAACAGTTTGCGCTGGCCACATGAATCTGCAGTGTTGAGACACCAATTCCAAGTACGCTGTTTTTTTAGTTCGTGTCGAATATAATTCGCTATCCATTTTATAAATATGACAGATTATTTATCAGTTGTTTATAACAGCTCTATGAGATGTTATGTGCCATAAATTTTAAATGCGCACAAAGATATAAACGCACCGACACAACCAAGGGCATAATAGCCCCCCTTCCCTCCACACACGGAGCCCTGATCTCAACATGATGCAGTCAATCTGGAATTAAGAGACAGACACAACTAAAATATTGTAGCGTCGCCGGGGCTGTCATCGGTGGGTTAATTTATGCACATGTCATTGGTGTGCTGGTGCACCAGCGTGACGCTCCGATTGGTGGACTAGATAGCGTCAGTGTAAATACAGTGGGGAGAAAAGTATTTGATACACTGACAATGAGAAAACCCATTGGCAGTGTATCAAATACTTGTTCTCCCCACTGTAGTTGTTGTTTTTGCATTGGTGAGGTGGCGGGAAGTTAATAAAGAAAAAGAGGAAAAAGGCGTTGAAGCTCGTGTGTTGTTTTCGCGGCCAAACTTCCGCTTAGCAAACGTTACATTATCAATATGCAAGGAAAACAATGTGCTCTTTCTCTGCTTCTCTGATGAGTACATACTACAGACTCCGTGTGTATGTCGTTGATTTAAATGGCACATTATCGAGCGCGATCACGCGAGAGCTCACGAGGGGACGGAGCTGGCGGACCGCAGCCGTGCAGCAGCCGGTATGATTTGCCTGTTTTTGACGGACTGCGTGGCACGCAGGCAACACTGAACCGGACCGGAACCGCAACGATCACGCATGCAGTGTACTTGGGCCTTTAGGGTTATATTACGTCAGAAGCTCGTTCAGTACTCCTCCGTTCCGACCCGAGCACCAAATACCGAAACGGTTCAATACAAATACATGTACCGTTACACCCTTACCACTAAGGCATTGGCATCATAGTTCACAATATTTACGTAAAATAAAGGCTACCTGCACGTTTTTTTTTTTTTTTGCTTTTAACCAAGAATCGAGACGGTTTTACATCCATATCTATAAAGAATTCAGGGATTTAAGCATTTATTCACAAGAATTTCAAGTTATAAAGCTCTTAGTTGTAATAAGGTGGCGCCAGAGTGAACTTAAAGACGAGCCGCACATTCGACATATTTACGTAAAATAAATGCTACCTGCACGGTTTCTTTTGCTTTTAATCAAGAATCAAGACTGTTTTACATCCATATCTATAAAGAATACAGGAATTTAAGCATTTATTCACATAAATTTGAACGTAAAAAGCTCTTTGTTGTAATAAGGCGGCGCCACGGAGAACTTAAGGAACGCGCCGTACATTCGACATATTTACATAAAATAAATTATACCTGCACGGTTTCTTTTGCTTTTAATCAAGAATCGAGACTGCCTTACGTCCATATCTATAAAGAATTCAGGGATTTAAGCATTTATTCACAAGAATTTGAATGTAAAAAGCTCTTTTCCTGTGATTCCACTCAGTCAGCTTTGACAGCCTCGCCAACAATGCAGGTCCTCTATTTATTGGTCCCGTGTCCCGTCAATTACATTATGAAGTCTGTGGCTCAAACTCTTTAAATGTACTTAAATTTGCCTTGCCTTGCCTTTACTTAGAGTGAAAGTGACTCTTCAGCAGCAACTTTTTTTTTTAAATTGTAAAATAACAAAGCTTTGCTTTGTCAGTGCAAATGTATCATTGAGAGACAATTGAGATGTAAACTATACAAGCTATATTTCAAACTGTATACAATGAATGACGTATAGCTTTTTTTCCCCTATTATCATGTCAGTGTTGATCTGCTGTACAAAAGATAAACATATACTACATAAAGTTGTACGCATATAAAACTGAGTTATGAAATTTATAATACAAAAAAAAGCTGCAAATATTCACATCTGGTTTGATTCGGTCCCCCCTCATCACAGTGCTGTTGCGCTCGGAAGCGCTGCCTCGAACTTCCTCATCTAACTCTCACAATTGCTTTTATATTTGCTGTTCACGTCAGACATCTTGAGTAAAGTCGCCATGTAGAGCGTTTTCAAGTGAATCGACAATTTTTCAGACAGAAACGCACCGCGCGAACAATTTTTTTTTAACCATCAAATTAGAAGAATCCTATCTCGGGTTTTATGTGGTCAATTGGTGCCAAAATAAAATTGCAAAAGTTAAAAATTCACACTTTGAAGAATCTTGACAGCAGCGGCGCACTTAAAAGTTTTTTGTATGTGCCGCATTATCAGATCACATCGACGTCATCGTTGGCATCTGGGGGTAAATTAAATGTTGATTAAAGATATTGCTTGTTGATTTAATTTTTGTTGCGTATTTTTATTCCCATATTGTTATGAATATTTACTTCGTAAGTTTCCTTGAGATATCATGATGTCATTTTTAGGCTGTATCACCCACACCCCAATGGCGTACCGCACGCTACACGTCACTTCCGCTCATTAATATTCATGACGTTACAAACTTTTGCTAAGGCGGGGACACGCTCCCGTTTGTCCCCAATAGTAAATGAATAGAAATAGTGTACGACGGAGACGTTTACAGAGCTAAACCTACCAATTCTGGCCGAAAATGATGTCCATGGTGTCAAATTCACTGATAAGGATGTGGAGGACCATACAAATGTTCAGTTTGAGAGATGGCTTGAGTGTCGAGAGCTGAAAAAGACGGGGGAAAAGAAACAAGCCGACCTAAGCTTAGACTTAGCTTTTTTATCGATACCTTTTTCTTCCGCCACTGACAATGACATTCTCCTGTTACAACAATCTATCCTTTACCACCATATGCCCTGTCTATCTTATATATTATATCCTCTGGTTGTCTTACATCTCTGCCAGTACTTTTGGGCATTTTACATTGCTATTTTTGTGTAGCGATCGCAAATGCTACTCGTTGACAGCCAACAAACACCTTTAATTTTTTCATTAATAACAAATCCTAATTATATAATTTATTTACACTTCCCCCTTACAAAAGTTTTTTTTTTTTTTTTTTACAACAGAAAAGGTAACAGTGCCAGTCGGATACCATTTGACTTCCTTTCAGGTCATTCATTGTCAGACAAGCCGCAACGGCAAAACCCCACGCTGAAAAATAAGTAAAAGATATCAAAATGGCTTAACCTCTTTGTCCTATGAAGGACCATGGCAACCCAACAAAATGTTTACGACACATGAAATGTGAATGGCATTACCTTGCTGGCGTTAAACGTCCGCTAAGTTGATCCATTCTTCACATTTTTCCCTTCGAGTTTTTAGTTTTAGGAAACGCTTGACCAAAACATCTTTCATGTGTCGTAATGTCTAGAGTCGTTTCTACAAGTTCCATATCAGCAGTGCTTGATCGGCATGTTTGTTTTTTGAAAGATTACCGAAGAAAAATAGCTGAAATATAATGGTTTGTATGCGAAGGCGTGTCTATATTGTACCACTTCTGCTTTACGATGCGATGTCACGGTCTAAAAATAGCATTCGTGCGGTACGCCATTGCTGTTATGTGGGGGTGCGACAGTTAGTATGATACATGTATGAGCCACTCTGAATAACCGGACGGCACATTTAAATAACTTAAAACACAGTTTTTTCTAAAGACTTCCTGTTACATCACACAATTTTGTTGAGTTAACGGTGGCATTTCAGCAGCAATTAAATGATTTCCTGAGCAAAAAAAAAAGTAAGCTTGTTCGTGTAAGAAAAAAAAAAACCTCACACAATAGCCCCTATCAGAAACCTCCAATTCCACCCAAAACAAACCACAAAAACCTCCAAAAACAGACCCAATAGGGAAACGGGTAAGTGTTGTCAGAGAAGGATAACTCACTTTTCTTTTGGCCTTTATACTGCTGGGCCTTTTTCTTCTGCTTGGGGAGTGACTGCGACATTTCTCTGGTACCTGAAAGAAAACATTTTTTGGATCATCCTCTCGTGAGCTTGATGCTTTTACTTTGTTTTTGCCGTAACGTTGCCAAGAGCTTTAATGTGCACTCTGCCTTTTGCCATTATCACAAAATAATTGTTTTTTGTCTATATTCTGCCTTTGGTTTTAGACATGTAGCTTTTGTTTAGCAATTTTTGTTTGTCTTTTGTGCTGCTTGTACTTTTTACAGAGTGAAAGTTTAAGATGAATTTACTTAGTTCTTTACATAGTGTTGTTATTCCTTTTAATCAATGATTTTGTATCTTCTCCTTTCCACATTTACTATAATTTCTAAAATAGTTTTCTTTTGTGTTTCGTACACCCAACCAGAACCGCCAACTACAACATTTTTTCTGTTTACCTCTGTATTATACACTCCCCAATTTTGGATTGAAATGCTTTAGTTTTCATATCCAATCTACGGTCCGTTAGGGTGCCCAATGATTCCCACCTCTAGAAACTACATCAAGTGGCTATAAAGTAAAAGCAGACCCTATTCTGGACACAAATCCATACAAAACAGGTGACAAAATAATGAATTAGAAACTATGAATTAACAACTAAATTAGATCCTAATTAGTTTCTCAGCGGCCTTGGATCCTCCCACTAAAAAATCTCCAAATAGGCGATGTTACACTCACAATGAGGTGCAGATGTATGCAGTAGCATGCTATCCATAGGCCTACAATTTTCTTGTTGCTCTGTGAGCGTTCTGTCATTTTGTCAACATGTACTAGCTAGCGCGGCGCTAGTAACCTAGACATGATTATCAATTCTGGGTGTTATGTCACAACCAGAAATGCTGAAAAAGTGGGGAGTTCCCTGATGCATTGCTTTGAGTGGAATGATTATGAAATGATTTTTAAAAAACTGCCAGATTTAAGTGTCATATTTGTTTTCTACATGTAAAATTACATAAGTGCAGTCATTTACATTTTTTGACTTGCTCACCATTTCATAGCACTTTCAAGTGCTGTACAAGTTCATATTTTTCATAGGTCAAACTTTCTCAAAATCTTTTTTGTATCAGGCATAAGTCTCAGATACTAAATTTGGGATTTTAATGAACTGTCTGGTATATTAATCAAAATACAAGAAATAAACATTTGAAATACATCATTCTGTGTCTAATTAATGCATATAATACACATATTAGAATTTTTAAAAAATGCACACTTTTACAACTGAATTGCTGAATTCTTATTTTTCAATGAGCTAATTTCAGTTGTTTTTTTTACTACCACCTGCATAGTAAACTGTTTTTGAGTACCCATCATTACTTTCATTCAAGTATTTGATATAATCATTTTGCACAAATTGTATCCTTTTCTAGTCTGGTTTATTTAAAATTAAATTCTTACTCTGAGTAGCAGGGGGTTGGAGTTGATAGCCCGTCAGCTGACACCAACCCACAGGATAAAGATCAGGCGACTCGCAATCGACCCACTGGTCATACTCATCCTCCCAGCCGTCAAAGTGGATCCTTAGTAGCCGATGTACAATTCGGGTTACTGTAGCGACACACACCAGACGTGGCTCCATCAAGTCAACGGCTTCCAACTTCATGCCTCGTCGGAAACCGTGATTGGGAACGTCCTATTAAGGCAGCAAAAACAGGGATCAGTGAATCTACTAGTTAAAAGCGAACTAACATTGTCTACGTTTAGACCTGTTGCGATAACACATTTTAGTGGGCGATATATTGTCTCATAAATTATTGGTGATAAGGGATATTATTGTCATTTTTTGTTTTTAAACAATTCAACCACTAATGTAGATACGTCCTATAACGTCATGATAAATCACACATTTAAAAGCAATAAATTGTTATTCTTAAATAAACTATATTAAAAAAAATATTAAAAAAAAAAAAAAGCACACACACACAATGCATAACGATTCATTTGACAGCTAGCTAAGTGCAGAATATGAAATAGGTGAGGAAACCCAACACCATTTTTGTCGCCCATCAAAAGTGTTTATTTGATCCAAAATGACTGTCTTCTGGTCTTGCAAAGGGCGCATGTCAGCAAATTTGAAGCCAAATCCATAGACTTCATAATATATTGACGAGACACGGGGCAAGGGGCCGATTAATAGGGGGCCTATCTCCATCAAAGCTGACTGAGTGGAAACACAGACAAAAAGCTTTTTCCGTTTAAAATTCTTGTGAATAAATACTTAAATCCCTGAATTCTTTATAGATATGGCGGAAAAGAGTCTCGATTCTCAGTAAAAGCAAAAGATTGGGCAGTTAGCATTTATTTTACGTAAATATGTTGAATCTGCTGCTAGTCTTCAAGTCATTGTGGCGCCGCCTTATCACAACAAAGAGGTTTTTCCGTAGAAAAGGCTTGTGAATAAATGCGTAAATCCCTGAATTCTTTATAGATATGGGAGAAAAGAGTCTCGATTCTCGGTTAAAAGCAAAAAAACAGGCAGTTAGCATTTATTTTACGTAAGTATGCTGAATGTGCTGCTAGTCTTTAAGCCACAGTGGCGCCGCCTGATCACCAAAAATAAATTTTTATGTTGAAAATTCTTGTGAATAAATGCTTAAATCCCTGAATTCTTTACAGATATGAACTTAAAACAGTCTCGATTCTTAGTTTAAAAAAAAAAAAATTTTTTTTTTAAACGGGAGTGTGGGACGGCCCCCTACTTGAAGTGGGTCTGGGGAATGTATCCCGTCAATATCATTATAAAGTATAATCGAAATTATTTATTGCCAATCAGATTTTTCATAATGGATGTCATTGTATAGCTATTCTTGATCATAATGGATGTCATTTCATAGCTATTCTTAGTGTAGAATGTGAAGTACGTGAGATTAACTTCAGAAATCTTTATTTACATGTTGAACATGATGTGCTTTAATTTTGAAATGTTCACCGGAAGTATGTTCGCCAAGCCGCTCAGCGTTGGCGTTACACTCAGTAAACTTCAGTTTTCGTCATGCATGTGGTGCCAGTAATAGAACTTTTCTGGGGTTTTTGTTGTTGTTTTTTTAGCATTGTTTGAAAATGTTGTAAACCAGCGAGTTTTCATGTTTGAGGTGTCACCTTTTAACTCCAAGTTTGCGTTTCGGAGAAGACTGCCAATGTTTTTATAACAGACTAAAGTACCTTGTCTTTTTTCTTAATTAACCTCAGGTTATCAGTGCTAATGTTTTACAATGTTTAATATAGATGTGTTTTCTTATTTTGTATGTCTTTGATTCTACGGTGTGTTGATGACCAATTCACATCTGTGAAAGGAACTAGAGTCTCATATGCAATCAACACGCATTAATGTAGAGTGCACGCAGCACACACGCGGGGATAAATTGCAGCCGGGAAAATTACTGACTGTATTTTTATTTACTGTACGATACAGTGGGGCAAATAAGTATTTAGTCAACCACCAATTGTGCCTACTTGTAAAAGATTAGAGAGGCCTGTAATTGTCAACATGGGTAAACCTCAACCATGAGAGACAGAATGTGGAAAAAAAAAAAACAGAAAATCACATTGTTTGATTTTTAAAGAATTTACTTCCAAATTAGAGTGGAAAATAAGTATAAGTACAAGCAAGATTTCTGGCGGTCAAAGAGGTCTAACTTCTTCTAACGAGGTCTAACGAGGCTCCACTCCTTACCTGCATTAATGGCGCCTGTTTTAACTCATTATTGGTACAAAAGACACCTGTACACAAACTCAGTCAGTCACACTCCAAACTCCACTATGGCCAAAACCAAAGAGCTTTTGATGGACACCAGAGACTAAATTGTAGACCTGCACCAGGCTGGGAAGACTGAATCTGCAATAGGTAAAACGCTTGGTGTAAAGAAATCAACTGTGGGAGCAATTATTAGAAAATGGAAGACATACAAGACCACTGATAATCTCCCTCGATCTGGGGCTCCATGGATCTCACTTACAAATTTGGATTCAGTTTCGTAAAAACTTTGGTCTGGTGGGTCCATCAATTTTCGCACCAATAGCAAAAAAACATTTATTTCCTCCATCCAACCTTGACCCTACCTTCATGACTTGGCACAACTTAGGCCTGGTACATATTCAATATTTGTATGAAAATGGCCACCTCATGAACTTTGAGGAGCTAGTGAATAAATTCAGCCTTCCTTTTTACCGTTTTTTTACAAATTAGGCACTTTATTCATACTACATATCCAGTCTTTCCCAACCTGCCACCAACAACTCTGATCGATTCAGTGCTTAACTTAGACCCAGCCCGGAGGTGTACTATCTCATCTATTTATAATTCTTTAGATTGTCAGAGCCCTTTACATATTCGTTCTTTAAAGCAGAAGTGGGAGGAGGAGACAGGGACCACTATATCGGACAATCGATGGAAGCAGATATGCAAACTGGTTCATTCTTCTTCAATTTGTGCTAAACATGGTCTATTGCAGTGCAAGGTAGTTTTTAGAGTACATTACACCAACGCTCGTCTTGCAAAAATTTACCCCACTACCACTGACAGCTGCAATAGATGCAAACAATCACCCGCTAACGACACGCATATGTTCTGGACATGTCCTAACCTAGCTGGTTTTTGGCGCCAGATTTTTGACACTCTGGAAAACGTGACTGGCACAAACTGGGCGAACGATGCATGTATAGCACTTTTTGGCTGCCCTCCCCTATCTCCCACTCTACCCGCGCCAACACGGCATCTAATCGCTTTCACGACCTTATTAGCGAGACGTTTTATTTTACTTAAGTGGAAACATGCACTTCCTCCATCATTCAATAGTTGGCTCAAAGAGGTTCTGACTCATTTAAAGTTAGAAAAGATAAGACTCTCGCTCTCCGGTAGGGAAAATATTTTTCACGAAACCTGGCAGCCCTTTAGAGACTACCTGGATGGATTAATAATCTCCGCAGAATAGCAACCAGATGCCCTGCCCCACCCCCTCCCCTCTTAATTTCATTTTGAGGCTTGTTTTTTTAAATTGTATTTAATTGTATTTATTTTTTAATTATTTATTTATTTTTCTCTCTTTTTTCTCTCTCTCCATAGCATTCAAGCCTACCTACTGTGCTACGGTATGCTCGAATGGTGCGTTTTGTTTTCCTTGAATTTTATGTATTTTCTTTTAAAATTTCCATTACTATTATTTTGTTTTTGTGTGTGTGGGTATGTGTGTGCGTATGTGTGGTTTGTGTAAAATAGATGAGGACTTGCTCACGATACAGCCAAACATAACTCCTGTTTTGTTTTTTGTTTTTCTCTCTCATGGCAAAGACAAAGTGTTGTTATCAACCTATCCTTTGTTAATATTATTATTATTATTTTTCTTTTTTTTTATCCTATCTACATCAAATGTGCCATGAAAAAGACTATCTGATCTGTTATCTCAGATGATGCTGAGAACTACTAAATCATGTCAATGTATTCCAAAGCTCAAATAAAAAGATGTATACAAAAAAAAAGATCTCACTCCGTGGCGTCAAAATCATAACAAGAACGGTGAGCAAAGAGAGCTGGGACCACAGTAACAAAGGCTACTATCCGTAACACAATGCGACGCCAGGGACTCAAATCCTGCACTGCCAGACGTGTCCCCGTGCTGAGGAAAGCACGCGTCCAGGCCCGTCTGCGGTTCGCTAGAGAGCATTTGGATGATCAAGAAGAGGACTGGGAGAATGTATTATGGTCAGATGAAACCAAAATAGAACTTTTTGGTAGAAACACAGGTTCTCGTGTTTGGAGGAGAAAGAATGCTGAATTGCATCTGAAGAACACCATAGCCACTGTGAAGCATGGGGGTGGAAACATCATGCTTTGAGGCTGTTTTTCTGCAAAGGGACCAGGACGACTGATCTGTGTAAAGGAAAGAATAAATGGGGCCATGCATCGAGAGATTTTGAGTGAAAATCTCCTTCCATCAGCAAGGCCATTGAAGATGAGACGTGGCTGGATCTTTCAGCATGACAATGATCCCAAACACACAGCCAGGGCAACAAAGGAGTGGCTTCGTAAGAAGCATTTCAAGGTCCTGGCGTGGCCTTGCCAGTCTCCAGATCTCAACCCCATAGAAAATCTGTGGAGGGAGTTGAAAGTCCGTGTTGCCCAACGACAGCCCCAAAACATCACTGCTCTAGAGGAGATCTGCATGGAGGAATGGGCCAAAATACCAGCAACAGTGTGTGAAAAGCTTGTGAAGAGTTACAGAAAACCTTTGGCCTCCGTTATTGCCAACAAAGGGTACATAACAAAGTATTGAGATAAAACTTTTGGTATTGACCAAATACTTATTTTCCACCATGATTTGCAAATAAATTCTTTAAAAATCAAACAATGTGATTTTGTGGTTTTTTTTTTTTTCCACATTCTGTCTCTCATGGTTGAGGTTTACTCATGTTGACAATTACAGGCCTCTCTAATATTTTCAAGTGGGAGAACTTGCACAATTAGTGGTTAACTAAATACTTATTTGCCCCATTGTATATTAACTCTATCAAGTCAGGCTTATCTACATTAAGTTCTTCAATGTATAATTATTTAGCCAGTACCCCTTGTCGAACACACTAACCCAACCTTTTCTCAAGAGAATGACTGCTAGCAGATGTAAACGACAAATGCTAACCATGTAATAGTTTCTTTGCTGATTCTTTTTGTGTGGACGTGATGTACGTACAAGTCAAAAAGGTGACAGGTGAGCTTTCTCGAACTGCACCCCGATTGCGTTTATTAAGGCCCCTTGGTACGAATTGTTTACTGTATATTTATTCTGTTATGATGCTTCAGATGTGATTCATTTATTTTGTTTTTGTAACATGTAACATTTTGTGAATATCATATCACCAGGAGCAACTTGGGGTTCAGTATCTTGCTCAAGGATGCATGTGACGAGGTCGCCAGGGCTGAAAATTGAATCCACAACCTTTGGGTTGGAAAACGACTACTCTACCCCTAAGCCACGTCGCTCCAGAAAAGTGGATTAGAAAAGAATTTTTGCCAAGCAGAGACAGCGCTGCTGCCGCAGGGACACGCGTGGACGTGTACACAGGTGCGTGTTCGCCCAGAGTGGTCGACCCAATCCCACTCTATTGAAAGTAAGAAAAGAGGCTTTTTGGGGCAGATAAAATGTCAAGGCTCTGTGTACTCATCAGGGCATTGGTAGAGGGGCATGCAGGCCAGAGTAGAAATGTATTTTAAATTAGCTCTAAAAATCTTGTATAGTCCTTTAAAACACATCTGCTGCAATGGTTTGTGGCGTTCAAGTCACGAAGCTTGTCGGTTTAGCAACTGTAAGCAAGGAAGGGCGGAGACTTTGCGAAAGGCCAACTGGGACCCCGCGGTAGCTCAGGGATAAAATAAGAATTTAATAAACACAGGCCTACCTTGTTAAAGAATTTAACAGGAGCAGCTATCGAACCCGTTTCTCTGAGGTAGTCAAACCAGTTAAATGGCAGCTTAGTGTATCCTAGAGGAAAGAGTCAATTGAAACCAGAATAAAAAAATAAGTTGCTAAAAGATGTTTTTTTGTTGTTGTTTTTTTTTGTTTTTTTTTAATCAAAATGTGACACGGTTACAAATGTTGTTAGTGTCTTTTGCTAATAGAAAAATTAAATATTGGAATTGATTTAATAAATATTGTTGTACCATACCTCGAGGGGAGGTCAGTTCAATGTTGTTGATTTCACAGAAGCCAACAGGGAAGATGGAAGGTGAGGTTCCATGATAGCAAAACCAGTCTGATCCATCAACCGCCTCAGAACCATCAATTCCGATCATAAGATACCCGTCTGCCAACACCTTAATAGCACATATTGGCCATGGTTAGTTGTCGCGTAAAAATTCATGCAATACAGTATGTGGAAAAGATGAATAAATAAAAGAACACTAACCTTTCTTACAGTGGCTACACATATCGCTGAGAGATTAAGAGGGTCAATAGCTTCCAACTTCATGCCATCTTTGAACCAATCTCCACTTTGGTCCACATCCCTAACCTGAGGATGATTGATTGATTGATTGAAATTAGTCTTAGGACAATTATAAATGAAACAATATAATGTGCAAAATCCATTTTCCAAAGTAATGGCACAGCAAGGTCTATTACTTTTTTTGTTTCACACCGAAGACATTCAGATCAAAAGCTTAACGGGACAGAACTTCAGAATTCCAGCTTTTATGTCATTTCACGTTTTGATTTTCGTCTTATGGACGAAAATACTTACTGATCCTAATCATATTTTAGTCGTTTCAAAATTCTTCTTTGCCTAGTAGGCAAACGATTACTCAAAATGTTTTCGTTTGTAATATTAAGAAGTTTTAGACCAAAAACAAATAAGTAAATGTTTCCAACAATTTTGAATGAACACTGAGAGACAAATACATATTGTAGCATCTATAAAGACAACGCCAACTTCGAGCACATATTGTAGCATCTACAAAAACTATGGCAACTTCATGATGATAATACACACTTAGCAGGAAAGCACAGTACATTATTTCTAATTTATTATACCCACCTTGACACCACCAACTGTATGAAAAAAAGGTGTCTGAGAATTTAAGACGACGTTCGCCACACTAAATGCTAATGCGATGTTAACGCTACCAGTTACATTTATTGTGTGTTGATCACAGACCTTTAAAGGCTAAAGCAACATTGCATATTCCTTCATGCAAGATATAAAATAAAAATCTAACAATATTTACAAAACAGGCAAGCCTGAAGCTTTCTGCAGAAGCCTGCCTTCAAGCTGCTGCAGGGTCCTTCTGGGGTCCCACTGTCAGTCAGCAGCGGCCATAGTTGCCCACTCAGATTCCTAAATTAAACCCTTTTTTATCAGCTCATGTTTTTGTTAATCGGCCGATGTTGGAAAAAAGTCCATATATCGGCTTGATACATCGACCGGCCGATATATTGGTCGACCTCTATTGAAAATAACCCAAAACACAGACATTAATGTTGTTCGTATAGAGATTTAACTTACAAAAGCCAGGGCTGCAGCTATTGAATATTTAAGTAATCGATTAATCTATTTATTAGTTAGTCCGAATAATCGGGTAATCGTTTACTAACATTTACTGCCTTGAAGAACAAATTTTTTGAGTTTATACTTCCGATAATATTTATTTTGGCTTGCTAAGACTGCACATTAAATGTGAATACAAAATAAAATTCCGAAGTGTTTCTTCAAATACAGAACTGCATTTTCATTAAAAAGAAATAAAAATATCTCAGCTTAGCGTCAAATGGTATAAAAAATAAATGAGGATCTAAGTACAACAAACCTCCTAACAAATTGTTCAAACACACATTCCCACAAAAAATTCTAAATATGAATGAATACATAGACAAGAATTATAAACTCAAGCAAAAACTTACAACCTTATGTTGGCCTTAACAAAGGAGTAGACGGATTCAGCCATTAGACAAGCTATGTCATATTCTCTGTCTACACTAGCGGGCAGGATATCCACCCAAATCAATACAACTAAATGCAAACACTTTCAAAACAAATGACAACGCCACTTTAATTAAACGAATCCTCGAAGCAGCAAAATTTGATTCGGAGCTTTTTTCTAATTGAATTACTCAAGTTAATGGATTCATCGTTGCAGCAGTAGATAAAACGCTTCAATATTGACACTCTCATTTTGCCCATCTTACACAAGAAACAGTGAAACACTGCCTCTTTAAATTACACCACGTTATCTAATGGTGAGTGGCACTCATATACTGACAATTAGTGCTGCAACGATTAATCTATTAACTCGAGTATTTGATTAGAAAAAAAGATTTGAATTAACGTTTGCTGCTTTGAGTATTCGTTTAATTAAAGTGGCGTTGTAATGGTTTGTTTTGAAAGTGTTTGCATTTAGCTTTATTAATTTGGGTGGATACACTGCCCCCTAGTCTGCCTCATTTCACATGGCTGAATCCAGCTGCTCCATGTTAAGACCAACCTAAGCTAAGTTTTTGTTTGCACAAGTTTTTTTAATGCATTCGTATTTCAGTTTATAGGTATATTTAGCTGTTTTTGTGGGAATATGTTTCTGAACCATTTGATAAGAGGATTGTTAAAAAAAATTTTATTTTTTTTTAAGTTAGCATTTAAGATAGCGGACCTTTGCTATGTAAGTTGTACATAGATCCTTATTTATTTTTTATACCGTTTGAGGCTCAGCTCAGGTATTTCCCTTTTTTTTTTTATCTTCCTTATCCGATTACTCGATTATTCGAACTAAATAGTTCGATTAATCGACTACTAAAATAATCGATAGGTGCAGCCCTACTGACAATAATATTATTAAAAATAAGAAAGCGATTTAAATGTCAATTTCTTATGCTAAACTGCTGAATGCCCGCCCCCCCAACCTTCAAAGACAGCTTTCTTTTTGTTCTATTTAAACCACAATCGACTGAAATGGAAAAATTTTAATCCCATTGAATATTACCTTATGGAAGAGCTGTGACGGTGCATCAACTTGACCTTCAATTGTCTTTGTTACATCTGAAAAATATATTGAATTGAGTTACAACTAATATTGAAGGATTGGAGGGAGGATAAAAACAACACTTAAGATGGAGTCAAGACTGACATTAACTGATGATATACTGTATTTACAAACTTAAAATGTATAAGTATTTGGTAGGGATGAACCTTAGTTTACAAAAAGACAAAAAGTTATTTTGTAATTGGCTGATGGGTGGAGGGCGGGAAATCTGTTGGAAATACAGAATCAAAACAATGACTTTTTAATTTGTTTTTTAATTCAGTTTTTCATTAACAAAATACACACAATGTCTTATCTAAGACAGACAAGCAAACAAAGCACACACAAAAAAAAAGATTACGGTCTCAAAGCACGTCCTTCAATTTCCACAAGATCATCCGATCCTTATTTAGCTCTTCTTTATCCGGTTAATGTTGGTGTCCTCGTTTTCGTTCTATGGTCCCTACATTTCTTCAATTTAACTTCAAATCTCATTTTTCTATTCTTAATCTTATGTAATTCTCACCATGACAAACAGCTTTTCCACCATGCAAATCCACTGCTCCTCAGTTGGCTGAGCCACTTTATTTTTTCAGCAACACTCTAACAAGAATCATCCTCCTTTTGTATTGTTTTTCGGGTTCTCTAAATGTTCTTGGTTTCCCATATCCTAGTATTTTTCTCAAGTAATTTAAAAATTTTCAAGTCGTTTTAAATTGTGTCCCAATATTCTTTTTCATTTTGGCAAGACCACAATTTGTGTTTAGGTCCTACATCCATATGTCCGCATTGCCTGGTATACCAGACTCACCGTTGTTCCAGCGATTGAGTCTGGCGACCGTCCGGCGGATCAAATTTCGAGGGCGGCGCAAGCCACAGCAAACAGACAGCGGAGTGGACCACTCAGCGACAGGCAGACGTGACGTTGTTAAAGCGACAAGTAATTAGCGTGAGCGGAGAATGGAGAAGTTTATTCAACATGGCTAGCGCGAGCCATGTAGACTGTTGTCAACAGTGTTGTTAATAACGGCGTTACAATATAACGGCGTTACTAACGGCGTTATTTTTTTCAGTAGTGGGTAATCAATTAATTACTTTTCTCATCGTGGCAACGCCGTTACCGTTACTGAGGACGGAAAGGCATGCGTTACTATGCGTTACTATACTGGTTGAAAAGTCTGAGGGAGACGGACTCACCGAGACGACAGAGCAGAGCAGGAGTGGGGAGAGGCAAGAAAGTTGTGACGCCGAGCAGACGCGATGCTAGGTAGCTCCAATAATACATGTTGTAGCCGATAGCCTACAAACTACGCCCGCATGTTATGGTAGATATGGTAGACATGGTAGATATCACATGTACTGTATATAGATATAACTAGATGCAAAATGACAGACATTGCACTAAATGCGTTAGTAGACAGCCGCCATCTTGAAGCAGTATACTTTTTAGGACGGCTCTGTTGTAGAGAACCTTCCTAGCGAACCTAAGTAACTTTTTATATAAAATACTTCTAAATCGGCAAAATCTTGACTTGAATCTATCTTTAAATAATGAAACAGTTTTAAAACTTTCATATGTCGAAAGTAGAGAGAAGGGAACTAATGCAATAATGGGAGCAATTCTAACAACTTTTAACAGTTGATCCAGGGTAAAGAGTAAATTAGGGTAAAGAATTGGGCTCGGGCCAATTGTACCAAAAACCTTCACAAAAAACTTCACATAGTGTGGCCAGTTTTTTTTTTTTTGTTTTTGTTTTTTTTTTTTTGAGGGAAAAAAAAAAAAAAAAGTAATTATCACCAATTACTTTGCCAAGTAACTAATTACTCTTACATTCAGGTAATTGAGTTACTAACGCAATTACTTTTTGGGAGAAGTAATTTGTAACTATAATTAATTACTTTTTTTCAGTAAGATTAACAACACTGGTTGTCAATGACTTGTTTTGATGTGTTTTTGGTCATTTAAAACTGGTTTTACCGTGGATTGGAACATATTCTCGGCTCTCCCGTTCGCCATCTGTGTTGTTGTAGACACGACTTTCGGCGCGCAAGAGTGACGTTACACGTCACGCAAATAAACAAACCTGATTGGACGATTGATTTTGTACCTTGCTCGAGAGGCCGTTAATGGGCTGGGTCCCAGACTATTTCTCACAGTGTTTGAAAAATACAGGGAGAATAGTCTGGCTGTGCCAGGCAAATGTCCGCATGCTCTCCAGCACGGTTGTTGTAGTATACCAGCTCTTTTCTTAAACGGGGGGGGGGGCTTAGTATATTTTGCCATATAAATTCTCTCCAAACCTTGGAACAAGTAGATGTGCACTGCATCTGTGTCATAACAGTCCTTTATTTGTATGTCTTGATACTGGTCTTTCATCTTCAGTTCAAATCGTTTCGTTTGTTGCCCCCACATCAAACACACATTTATATATAAATGTTGTCAATCATTTGTGCTACGTTATTTGTGTTTGTGCTATAAAAAGTGTCGTTTGTGCTTTTATCCTTTTCTAGATATTTACAATATTTTTATACGTCAATCTGAGGCCTCCCATTTTAATTAAAAATGGCTAAAAATTGTGTCAATCGTTTGTGCTTCATTTGTGCTCATCGTTTTTGAGATATGAATTTTGAGTGATGGCGTCACACAGTCCCCCATTTCTTGCAAAATGGACCAGAAATGGTGCTATTAGTTTGTGCTACATTTGTGCTGTACCCGTTTAATAGCTATAGAGATAATAATTTCGAGTGATGATGTCACTAAGACGGCAACATAAACGAGCACAAACAACTGGCACCATTGCGGTCCCGTTCCACCATAGATTGGGAGTGTGGGGGGTGGGGGGGGGGGGGGGGCTGTGTGACTTCACTACAAATTAAAAGCATAATATCTACACATTTTATTAGCACACAGCACTAATGACTGACATCATTTTTATATAAATTTGCATCTAATGGGGAAAGACTTGAAGGAGGTCAAATCGCTGGCTTAATTTCTCAAAACTCTACAGCTTGCCTCCCTCAACTGTCAGTAGGTTTGCTCCCTGCTCCAGTAGTTAAGTAATTTTTCAACACACCCAGCCTTCTGCTACTCTAGCTATCAGGAAGCTCATCAGCTCATTGCTCTGATCACTGCCACCTGCACCTTGTTACCAGCTGCTCTGGGTGTGTGTATTTAAGCCATTGGTATCCAAACATTTAGTGTCAGTTTGACTCGGACTGTGTTTGTTGGCCTTCCTCAACTGATCATCGCATTTGACCCAACCTGCTAGAACCAACCTGTTCATCCCGACAACTACGGGTCTCCAGCTTCCGAACTTCGTACCCCATTCCTGGCCACGCCATATCCTGCTCAACCTTTGGAAGTTCGTGAAACGCAACTGGTTCTCCTGTCCCGTACCTGATATCAACCATTTTGCATATTGCTGTAACACCTCTTTTCGCCCACTCCCTAAACCCTCTATCGTTCAGTCTTGGGGTAAATCCTTTAGCAAACGCAAAGGTACTTAGAATTTTTGTTTCCTTTTCTAAATCATAACTTTCATTAGTTTTACATATATCTATTGTATTTTTGGTCGTCTCTCAATTGGCTGCATGCCGGTAGTTTTTATAGGGATGTCCCGATCTGATCGCGTGAAAAGCATAATTTTCTGCTTCATACTTGTACAGCCTCTCACTCTCTCTCCTGCTGATTTTTCTGATCAGCAGTGCACTGGATTTGCTTGTTAAAGTTAACGATGATTGACAGGTGTTGAAGCCTTGATATTGCCAGAGACGCTTGGGAGCGCGGCCTTCAGAGGCGCCAAACGCGTTAATCATCATTTAGCTTGTTAAACAGTTGCGGTAGTGTGCTGTGGCAACTCAGGCTACGTCTACACTAGGACGGATAATGGCCTTAAATGTGTAATTAGTTGGACTATATGGCATGTTGGCCACACTAGTATGCCTATTATCCGGATCAGTTATACTGATAATATAGACGGGTAATGTTACCCGCCGCCTACGCGCCACCTAATATGGACTGCTGTCACTATACAACATTCGGATATTCAGGAAAGGGGCGTCATGCCGTCCCTGTTTTTAGTACGAGATGACAGTAGGTCTGTCGCGATAACAAATTTTAGTGTGCGATAATTATTCTCATAAATTATTGCGATATGCGATATTATTGCGCCCCCCCTATTTTTTTTTAACCAATTTACAATAACACAGTGAGAATACAGTATATGTATATTAATAGATCAAGTACACCCATTTAAACGCGATAAATATTTACTCTTAAATTCAAAAATACTTTTTATGAAATCCCAACTAAAAACAATAGACCATGCCTCTTAAGTAAAAAACAATAATATTGATACCGCACAGAAACACAGAATAAATAAAATGTGTTTTTAAAAAAATGCACTTAATAACTTAAGCATTTAGGCAAATGAAAACTTTTCTCGTCATAGCTTCTGCAATGGTGTTCCATAGGGTAAGTCATGCAGGGGAAGTCATGGTTCGTTACGATTTTTGAAACTGGGGACACGATTTTCGATCCGATTCAATACATTTAATGCTCTGTAAAAAAAATAACAATTATTTGTTCCTTTTTTTTTCCTTTTTTTTTTCTTTTTTTTGCTAACGACCAAAAATTAAATTGCCATCATATAAACATGCATTTTAGTGCATAATATTTATGTGCTTACTTCTTACTGATCTGAAAATTTTTTGGATAAAAGTGCTGAGAACAATACTGTTTGTAAAGTGAGTCAGGGCACACTGTTGATTGCTACAGCTCTCTTAGCAGCTAGGTTTACTACATGAGCAAGACATCCTATTTGTGGTCCGAATTCATCTGTGTCACGTACTGAATTAACAATATTTGCAACATTATCTTTAGTCACTGGTATGGATTGATTTGGCCTTCTTAACTTCCATTCAGTCATGATAGTTTAGAATTCATCGATGTAGTATATGGACTACGTGTCCCATAATCACTCTGGGCTCACGTAGCCAGTGGCATGGGACGTAGCACATCTAGTTTGCCATTTCATGACATCTATGTGTGAGCGCATTAAAAAAGTTAGCAAGCGCCGCTGAAGTCCCGTCTGCTCATTACTACACAACACCAGCATATGACAATCGACTTTCACAAACAGGACGAGTTTGAAGCACAGGGCTCTTAATTTCATTCAGCTGTTTGTTGTCAAAGTGAGGTTATTCGTAGCAGCCAAGTCGGTAACAATGTTTTGGCGGACTTCGTTGTAAATATCCAGCGTTGTGCCGAAAAATAGCCGCCCAGCGTGAAATGTCACTCCTGACGGAAGTGCCCACACGTCAACAACACCGACACACCATAGATGGTCCACAGTCACTCCGGAGCACTGACGCGGCCGGTATACTTTGAACAATAGAATATAATGGGAACGATTGGCTCCGGCGCTAGTTTTTGCCGGACCTGGAACGAAGATGCATTTAGCGCAATTGGTAAGGAGGAATCCGAACTTTTAACAGCACGTCTGTCGCACGTGCACGCGAGGCGATAAATGCAAGCGGAAAAATTACCGCCTTCATTTTTATTTATCGCGCGATAAATGGAATTATTGCATATTGCGACAGGCTTAGATGACCGCATGTAAACAATGGAAGCGGACGATCACGACGTGGCATTCCTGCTCCTCTTTTGTTTTCCACACATTTTTCTTGAACCTTTAAACTACGTCTCAATAATATGCTTCAATTCAGTCCCTATTTCGGGTCCTCCCATTGCGGATGAGGTGGAGATGAGCATTTTTTACGGAGCTCGCTTCCCGAGTTGTCTCACATCAGCCAGCTGCGGGGCTGGCCCCTCCCAACTCAATGCCGACCGAACATAAGTACTGTATATAAAAATGCATAGAGGAAAATTAAACCCAAAAAGTGACCTGCGAGGTACCCCCAGTCAAAGAGGCGCACGATCAGTTTTTTTCCCCCAAGTCATTTTCTGAACTTCAAAACTGTTGCCACTTTCAGGATCGCCACTTTTATGTACAAGCAGCCTGGTTGTGGCTTCCAAGAAATATACCCAGCGCCACAAAATATGCTTCTATTTGTTATTTTCCAAGTGGTGACAGCGCAACTGAGCATCGTTTGTATCCCAAGTAATGATGTCAGGGTTTCGTTGTTTTATAAAGATTTCTTTCAATCACAACTCGGCTCCTGTTCGTAAAAGCCGAGCGTGCGCTCTCTTCCACTCTCGCTCCTGCATGATGCGCTTGATTGCGATCACGGAAAAACACAGTGATCACAAAATAATGACAGTCTAGAAGGTGTAGTAATTTCGAAATTTGCCAAGGGCAAGGAGTGAGTTTCCGGTTCAGAGGTAAACCGCGCGGGCGATGACTTAACACATGAGGCTTCTCCTCTTTGCGCAAATGCAGGCGTACCTTGCAGAAGCAGGGGGCCCCTTAAACGCACCTTAAACGAAGTGTGGACAGGTGTAAAAATACTCAGCAAAATACCCTGGAGAAAATTATCTGTCCTAGTGTAGACGTAGCCTTAGTGTGTGGGTGTGTGTGGGTAAGTGAGCAGCTGTTCTCAACAGCGTGAGCGGATTTGAGTGGACTCAGTCAATGGAGCATTTAAGAAAGACAAGCATTTTCTATGTTATTCTTGTTCAAAACAAATTCACATTATGAAAGTGGTATGGTGGGAGAGTAACATGTTTGGCATTTTGTTTTTTGGGAACAAAAAAATCGGTATCGGGACTCTATCAGCAGATTCTCAAAATCAGGTGACTCGGGTGCGGGAAATCCCTACTTTTTTAAACAACTCCTTATGGGCTATTAAGTTCCGCACCTCAACATTGATTTTCCATTTTTCTTTCCATTTTATAGCCTTCATTCTTCCTTTATAACCTTCCTTACACCAGCAAATCAAAGGCCTGATTTGTGCTGCATAGAAATATTCTTGTAAACTTTGCAAAGCCAGTCCCCCTTTGGCAGCTGTAGAGTCTTTATTTCCCATCCAAATAAACAGTGGGATCGACTTTTCCCATTGTATAAATAGTGTTTTTTTTTTTTTTTAATCTTTACTGGCAGGGACTGGAACAAATAAGAGTCTTGGCAAAACATTCACGGTATCTTAACCACCTCTATCCTTGAGCTGAAGCCCAAAACCATATCTGACCACCTTTCAAAGACGATTCTTATTTCTTGATTATAGTTTTTCGTATAATTAACAGATTGTCTATTCCCTTGACTATATTAACTCACAAATATGTTATTGATTCAGCTGTCCAATTTATTTTCTTCATATCCTTAATCTCCTGTTCATTGTCAAAAATTGAGCATTTCCCATAATCTTCCCATTGCCATATCAACCTCGGGAAATTCTCATTTGGTTGTTGCAAACAAACCCATATGTCATCTGCAAACAATCCCTTTTTGTGTTCTTCCTTTCCAATTGCCACTCCTTGAATATTGTCTTCCTGTTTTATCATTTCTGATCACAATAACATCTTTTACAATCCACTTTTAAAATGGTATAATCTCAGTTTAACCATTAAGAATATAGTCACAAATGTCAAGTTCCAGGGACTGACTCGTTGCAGCTTTACTTAATACAAGCTATACGGCTTGTGCTGGGTTGTTGGGGCCAAGGTTTGTTAAATCGACACATAAGAAACCTCGAAATGTGGGCTTCCCCATTTTTTTTTTCAATGTATGTTGGATGGATTTACCAAGCAGTACAGCCTGGCGTTGCTCAGGTGAAAAAGTGAAAATTGGCATTTTCTGTGCTAACGTTTGGATTTTCGAATTCTCCGCACTAAATGGAGGCCTAAAGAGATAAAACTCATTTATGAACACTCGTTTATAAATCAACTCAAACTCAAAATTCGTAAATATTTTTGTGTCTTGTTGTGGCGCACTCGAAACTACAACGGATCATCTCAGCACCTTTAAATATGTACATGAAACCGCGAAGTTTGAAAACCAACTGCGACAATTCAATCGCAAGAGTCTTTTGCCCAAAAGTTGGCGCTGTCGCTTCCACAATCAGGTTGCATTTTCTATGCTAATTTTGAGGGTTTCGAATTAATTTTCCGCACAAAATGCAGGGCTACAGAGATCAAACCCATAGAACACTTCCACACACATAGAGCAGAACTGTGTAAAATTTCATCAAAATCCGCCCAGCCTTTCGGCGTTCATAGGGAACGAATACAAAGACACACACACAAAGTTCCATTTATATAGGTATAGACATATGGTATAGATTATATCCCGCTCATATTCAACCCCGATTCTAAGCCTTTTATAAACTCACCAGATCTTTTAAAGCGGTGTCCAATGCTGCGTGACCATCCAATATTGTGAATAAGAGGGCTGTACATGTGACACCAGAAGTCATCAGACCCATCCTGACTTTCTTCATAGACCAGCCTGAGGCGACCTCCAATCACTTGCTCCACCAAGGCCACTCGTGTCCGGCACAGATAATTTTTATCCACCACTTCGACCCGCATCAGCTTCTTAAAGGGGAACTGTGTGTTTTCATGAACCTAAGATAAAAATGATAAAATATAAAAATGTACGCACATGTGAAATAGCTTACAAATATACTGGTCCAGAACAGTTTAAATTTTCATTATACCAGTATCTCTAATCCTTTTTGACCTATTGAAGCAGGGGTTCCCAAACTATTCCACATCGGGCCGCTGTGGGTGCTGAATTTCTTTCCAACAAAACAGGACCACGCATGTGTACCAATCTGGTGTTTTACAAGTGTAATCAGTTGATTGTAGTCAGGTGCTGCTTGTTTTACCAGCAATCTCATTGGTTAAACAGTCTGTGCTCGATCAATAGGAACAAAAACCAGGACCAGTTTGGGGACCACTGTATTAGAGCCTGATATTATTATATACATAGCCTGATTATGTATACACACATATATATTAGGGCTGTCAAAATTATCGTGTTAACGCGCGGTCATTAATTTTTTTAAATTAATCACGCTAAAATATTTGACGCAATTAACGCATATGTCCCGCTCAGACAGTATTCTGCCTTTTGTTAAGTTTTACAGCAAGGCGTTTTATGCTGTCCAACAGCGAACTCTTGTGGTCGCTTTGCGACATGGTTGATTGTTTTCTTGCCAGTTCAATATGGCTGCACGACGTCTCGGGCTGACGCCTACGTTGTAATGTTGTGCTGAAATGATCCTTGGGCAAGATTTGTCCGTAAGTATGGTTGTTGTACAGAATGTACATATTATGTCAGTAAGCGAAATGTTAAATTTTTGTATGAGACGCTTTTTGTTTATTTTTAGTGAACCTGTATAGCGTGCTAAGCTAACGTTGTTGCTAATGCAATGCTTGTGTACTTTTTTTTTGTTTGTTGTTTTACGACGGTCTAAAGAGGACAATGGTTTGAGGCCATTTTATTAATAAATCAGATGAAAAAGGAAGAAGTCTGATTATTAAGGCGTCGTTCACTAGCTGTCTAGCTTTGGAAAAAGTAGACGCTTCGGAGTGAGGACAGCATAGACAGATTTAAAATACAGTAGAGTGAAATGCCCACTACAGTCTTTATGTACCGTATGTTGAATGTATATATCCATCTTGTGTCTTATCTTTCCATTCCATTTATTTTACAGAATATCTATACAGTGCCTTGCAAAAGTATTCGGCCCCCTTGAATCTTGCAACC
The DNA here is from genome assembly GCF_030265065.1 of Corythoichthys intestinalis. Taxonomy (NCBI): domain Eukaryota; kingdom Metazoa; phylum Chordata; class Actinopteri; order Syngnathiformes; family Syngnathidae; genus Corythoichthys; species Corythoichthys intestinalis. Next base: position 4,281,672 of record NC_080415.1, read on the forward strand.
TTTCGCCACATTTCAGGCTTCAAACAAAGATATGAAATTTAATTTTTTTGTCAAGAATCAACAGCAAGTGGGACACAATCATGAAGTGGAACAACATTTATTGGATAATTTAAACTTTTTTAACAAATAAAAAACTGAAAAGTGGGGCGTGCAATATTATTCGGCCCCTTTACTTTCAGTGCAGCAAACTCACTCCAGAAGTTCAGTGAGGATCTCTGAATGATCCAATGTTGTCCTAAATGACCGATGATGATAAATAGAATCCACCTGTGTGTAATCAAGTCTCCGTATAAATGCACCTGCTCTGTGATAGTCTCAGGGTTCTGTTTAAAGTGCAGAGAGCATTATGAAAACCAAGGAACACACCAGGCAGGTCCGAGATACTGTTGTGGAGAAGTTTAAAGCCGGATTTGGATACAAAAAGATTTCCCAAGCTTTAAACATTTCAAGGAGCACTGTGCAAGCCATCATATTGAAATGGAAGGAGCATCAGACCACTGCAAATCTACCAAGACCCGGCCGTCCTTCCAAACTTTCTTCTCAAACAAGGAGAAAACTGATCAGAGATGCAGCCAAGAGGCCCATGATCACTCTGGATGAACTGCAGAGATCTACAGCTGAGGTGGGAGAGTCTGGCCATAGAACAACAATCAGTCGTACACTGCACAAATCCTGCCTTTATGGAAGAGTGGCAAGAAGAAAGCCATTTCTCAAAGATATCCATAAAAAGTCTCGTTTAAAGTTTGCCACAAGCCACCTGGGAGACACACCAAACATGTGGAAGAAGGTGCTCTGGTCAGATGAAACCAAAATTGAACTTTTTGGCCACAATGCAAAACAATATGTTTGGCGTAAAAGCAACACAGCTCATCACCCTGAACCACCATCCCCACTGTCAAACATGGTGGTGACAGCATCATGGTTTGGGCCTGCTTTTCTTCAGCAGGGACAGGGAAGATGGTTAAAATTGACGGGAAGATGGATGCAGCCAAATACAGGAACATTCTGGAAGAAAACCTGTTGGTATCTGCACAAGACCTGAGCCTGGGACGGAGATTTATCTTCCAACAGGACAATGATCCAAAACATAAAGCCAAATCTACAATGGAATGGTTCAAAAATAAACGTATCCAGGTGTTAGAATGGCCAAGTCAAAGTCCAGACCTGAATCCAATCGAGAATCTGTGGAAAGAGCTGAAGACTGCTGTTCACAAACACTCTCCATCCAACCTCACTGAGCTCGAGCTGTTTTGCAAGGAAGAATGGGCAAGAATGTCAGTCTCTCAATGTGCAAAACTGATAGAAACATACCCCAAACGACTTGCAGTTGTAATTGGAGCAAAAGGTGGCGCTACAAAGTATTAACGTAAGGGGGCCGAATAATATTGCACGCCCCACTTTTCAGTTTTTTATTTGTTAAAAAAGTTTAAATTATCCAATAAATTTTGTTCCACTTCATGATTGTGTCCCACTTGTAGTTGATTCTTGACAAAAAATTAAAATTTTATATCTTTATATTTGAAGCCTGAAATGTGGCGAAAGGTTGCAAGGTTCAAGGGGGCCGAATACTTTTGCAAGGCACTGTATAGTTTACAGAAAAATATGGCATATTTTATAGATGGTTTGAATTGCGATTAATTGCGATTAATTACGATTAATTTTTAAGCTGTGATTAACTCGATTAAAAATTTTAATCATTTGACACCCCTTATATATATATATATATATAAGTAAGCTTGAGAACGATAAACCGATAGACCGGATATCCGGTTTTACAGGTCAGAGATACAGCTGTATGGATAGTAAATTTACCATTTGACAGTAATTATCCATTAAATATTCAATGAACCGATAGTAGAGATAGAATTCAGCTATCGCGAGCACAAGAATCGGCTTCTAATGCCTAGTTCAATGCATTGCTTAATAGGATGATAATTTAGCTTTTACTTCACATGCTGCGCTTGTGTCATTCACCACACAGCGCACTTAGATTGAGACCGCACGCACAACTTCCCATGCATTTTGGCAGAACCGCTACTAGTCGCCGTCATAACAACGCGAGAGCTAACAAAACCACTGTAACGCACGCTGCGTCGCGTTTTCTTCACAGCCCAAAACGAAAACGAAACTAGTAGTGGCAACGAAGCAACATGCTAAAACAATGGGACAGTTTGAGCACCAACGCCAGCGACGTGCAACGATTGATTTTCAACGCACCCAGGAAAAACAAAAGTCGGACTTTGAAGTGAGGAAGGCAGCCAGATCTGTTCGCATGGGACAGAGCTAGTGTGAAGTGTCAAGCGGTACAGAGATCGTGAGTTTCTAACTCTGAAAAATAACCTACTACAATGGTAGAAAGGGCAGCACGACCCTCTGGAGATTTTTTTTTCCCACAAAACGCAGTCTACTTAAACAGTAACAAGTGGATTAGTTGATCACCCTCAAGAAAAATCTGCCCTTCAAAAAAAGATATGGACAGTGATGAGGAATAAAAAAATGTGGAACCACAGGCATAAGTGAAAGACTGCTGTGTATAAGGTTAAAGTAATGATTATTGACCTGTCTGTCTAAAATGCCATGTTTTATTCCCCCAATTATACCAGTGGTAAAGCAATTTATGATTTATTTATGATAACATTGCAGGCTTAATTCTTTTTTTCTAGAGCTGCTGCATATAATTAATATTTTTTGTTTGTAAGATGTTTACGTTGAAAGTTTGCACTTAAATTACTTACCTCTTGTGTTTCAAACACCAGGAAATACAGTAATTGAATTACTGCACCTTATTGTTGTCTGTCACTGCAGTTTTATTTTATTATCAATCCCATCCAACAAAATGACGGTCATCTAGTAAGCCTTATTTTTTTTTTTTCATAAAAAAATAAAACATAATATTGGTATGAAATTTTTTTGTTTAATTTTGCTATTAGAAATTTGGTCTTTTTTATATGTTTAAAATACTGTACAACACAAACAACAAATGTTTACTATCGTATTGTTTTCACTCTATCGAACCGTATCGTTCTTAAACTGTATCGAATCGGGCGGCCTTAAAAATGTATCGTGTTTGAATTGAATCGTAACCTGTGTATCTAGATACATATCGAATCGGCTTCATGCCAGAGATTCCCAACCCTAATATAAAGGGTGTTACGGTACATGTATTTGTATTGAACCGTTTCGGGGTCCTCGGTTCGGTACGGGGGCGTACTGAACGAGTTTCTGACAAAATGTAAAGTGCTGTCAAATTTAGCGCGCTAACAGGCGGCAATTAATTTTTTTGAATTAATCACGTTAAAATATTTGACGCATTTAACGCAATCGCGGAATGCCTGCTCATGCTTCCGATAATCCCACTGTTACGTCCCATGGACGGCTGCTTAGGACGTAACATAAAACGAGACACGCAAACAAAAGTGGACACAAATGTATTCACACAAGTCGAACTCGCAATGAACAAAATATACAAAATGCGGAAGAAGCTGACTTCAGCGTAAGCCCAGGCCAAAACAACAAACAAAATGAAACTACACTTGAACCCCACCCGCTAAGTAAACCCTGATCGTAAAAAAGAAAAAACAATACAGCCACTAACCTGGCTTCTACACTAAACAAAACGGGTTGGACAAAAACAGCAGTTTACCTCTACTGCTCCGGTGATCTTATTTACAGTGGTTAACAAAAACGATCCAATAACGAATGAACACAAAATACCTCACCGAAAAAGCGGGAGTGTAACAAAATAGCGATCAAATGCACAGGTTAATGAATTGCAAGCAAACAGCTGGCGAGGAGGTACGCGGCACGTATGTTGTCAAATGCGAAGTTGCAAACTCTGAGTGTTGACTGTAAAATGACGAGCGGTCAGATGACTTTTGTTAACGCTGCCTTTACTTGGTTAACAAGACTCAGGCACAATACAACACACAGGCGGGTATGCAAGCTCAAACAACGGCCTATTAGTATTCCACAGAGCCGTATTACTGTGTATCGGATTAGCTACCGTAAAGCAAGTGTCGTTATTGCCGCAAATGTAAACAAAGCGCTGCATAATGGATACATGTCAGACAGCGGCTAGTTTGGGTGGCCCGTCAGCGGCGGTGACGTCGTCAGCTCGTCCGGCGTCAATCAGAGTACGCCACGTTGGGAGGGGAGGCAGCCAGCTGGCGGACGCGGCGATCAGATGACTGACAGTCTCAAAAAAGATAAAAATTAAACGGCCAGGGCCGTCGCACCACTCAGAAGTGCAGTGAGCAGCGTGGGTAACGGTTTTTTGTCAACATGGAAGATGGTTGGCCCTCTGGGTGGGGAATTCAAAATAAAAAAGAATATAGATGGAACAACTCTTCACTTCAGTGTTGCAACTGTCAATTTTGCACATCAGATATTTATTTTTTTTAAAAGTCTTAGCCAAAGTTAATTTTATTTTTCAAAATATCTACATTTCAGAATATTGTATTTTTTATTTTTGAGCAGAATTCTAGCTTTGCATAGGCTAATGTTCCTATTGTTGAAAGCACAAAAGTGTGTAATAAACAACTAGCACATTTATAGTTTGCATTTTGTTTTCTTACTGTACCGAAAATGAACCGAGCCGTGACCTCAAAACCAAGGTACGTACCGAACCGAGATTTTTGTGTACCGTTACACCCCTGATTATATATATATATATATATATATATATAGATAGATAGATAGATAGATAGATAGATAGATAGATATATGTACAGTGGGGAGAAGTATTTGATACAAGTATTATTTGATACACTGCCAATGGGAAAACCCATTGGCAGTGTATCAAATACTTGTTCTCCCCACTATATATATATACACACACATACATACATACATACATACATACATACATATGGATGGATGGATATTTGAGCATTATACATTCATTCATTTTCTAAGCTGCTTTCCCTCACTAGGGCAGCATGGGTGCTGGAGCCAATCCCAGCTAACTATGGGAAGCAGGTGGGGTACACCTTGAATTGGTGACCAGCAGTGTTGTTTTCGACGACGACAAAGAAAACATTTCGTTAACGGCCATTTTTTTCATGACGATGACACAACGATGACGAGCTGAAAACTCGTCTTAGATGACTGTAACATGACGAAAAGATTGCCAATTTACATCTGATGAGACGAGAACCAGATGAAAATGCGCCATCGTGCCTGTCATATGTTCACATTCACAATGTGCGCATAGTTTTTTTTGTGCTCGTAGTATGTCAGCCTGAGTATGAGCCTTTTGTGTCATTCCCGTAACTTGCGCACGCCCCCACCCTCCCCCGAGGCAGTGCACATGAGCGGTGAGCTAACGTAACAATGGCAGTTGAAACGGCGCGACGATTCATGGTCGCATTTTAACTAGAATCCGACCAAAAAAAACCGCAATGCACTGTCTCCGTGGGAGACCAAGGTAAGAGGATGGCCACATTCGTGGTTGAAATATACAAATCTGAAGCGGCACCTCAAAGTTCAACATGCTGATATTTACGTGAAGGTAAGTTGTTACAAGTCATTTTAAGATATCATAGACCTATACTTTTATTTAACAAATGGTCCGTTACCATATTAATATGTATTTTCCACATTTTTGGTGTAAATAGAGCGCTGAGTTTAGGCTAATATTTCAGTTTATTTGCGCTGCTACTATTAATAAGCCTTTGAAAGCAAACAATGTGCAGCCTGCTAACATCATGTTATGGGGAGAACATTTGGCCATAAAGTATTTGATCACGCGGCACGCGCTTTAACCTGTATTTTTGGACTGTCTAAAACATAGTGTGAAGACGTGTTGCTGTTGCCCGTAGGTTTAAAATGACAGCAAATTTTAATTGGCCTATACAAGGTTTTGAACGTCTCTCTGTATATTAAGCACGTTGCTGTGTGCTACATGGGATTATTATAACATTCTGTAACGGAGCCCAAGTTAATTTTTTTCTTGACTGATAGTTAACTCGTTCAGTGCCATTGACTGTAATCGACGTCCAATCGTTTGACTGTTTTCATCCTTCTGCTGTGAAGTTGTCAGTTTGTAGACAGTTTGTAGGTTGGTAGCGAATGTTAACATTCTTTGCCAGCCTTCCCACCTTTAATGAATTTGACATCTAGTGGCATCAATGGCCGCCAATGAGTTAATATAAAACAAACACAAAACAGGCCAGTTACAGACTCTTTACGTTATTCTTTTTCATAGTCTAGCAAATATGTGATGAATTACAACATGCGTACTACTGTAAATAAATATTCAGATATATCTAGAGAAATTCTGGTCCGTTATCCGCCATTTCAGGTGGGTCACGTACATGAACGAATTCCAAAATAAATAATAATTCCGACAGTGGACCCGAAATCTTAACGTAAAATAAAAGTTTGGAGCTCTGTGAAGGTGCTCCCCAGATTAAATATTGGGTGCTCATTGGAGCACAACCGCAATGACGCAACTCAAAACACGAGGAAAGTATATACAATACTTGCCGATTATGTTTTTCAATCTCACCTTGGCATTAAAGTCGGGCGGTAATGTTTTAGCTCCAGTGAGACGCTTCACAAGAAATGCTTTCCAGTTTGAATGCTTATGCTGTATGCCTGCAAAAGATATAGCAGAAACACTCATACAACTATAAACCAGACAAAAAGACGTCTCACAAAAAGCAGAAAAGATTGATGGGCTCCCGCTCACTTTTGGGGGGTACAAGGGGTTTTCCACTAGAAGCACACCAGCCCACAGGGTGGACCTCGGGGATACAAAGATTACACCAGAAGTCCTTACTGCTGTCAATGTCAAAACCTTCATAACGCAGGAGAGCTTTGAACCCTGCAGAAAGAAATGTAGATAGCATAATCGATCAATAATGTAGCTGATAGGCATATAACCCATATTACAGGGTTTCTACAGGTATCATCAAATTCATTTAATGTCACTTTTAATGCCACTTTAAATTAATGCCCACGCCCGTCTGCAGATAGTTTCACACACACAAATTGTAAGTAGAGTTGTCCAATAATGACCTTTTTAACCAATATTCCAATCTTGTGAAACTCCAAAAATCTGATACCGATATCAAACAGATACCGGTATATACGGTCGTGGACTCAACATACAATGGCTAAATGTATTGTGATATACCACTGGATACTTTAACAATGATAAATGTAAAAACTTCAAGGTGTTCTGATAAACATTCTGTGAAGAACAGCATCAACTGAAGTTATGGGAAAAGTGCCACTAGATTTGTTGAAATCAGAATAATGCAGACATCAGTTTTTTGGATCAAGTGTGCCAATAAGGGACTGCCATATGGCTGACACAGTGATTCTGGCTAAATAGAACAACAAAGGCACACAGCTTCAGTACAGTGAAAGTGGTATGGAATTTATTTATTTGAAAGGGACAATGCATATTAATGAATATCTATTTAGAGACATCTCAAAGATTTAAATATGCCGGATTATAGCAAAAATGCTAATTTACAGTGCCTTGCAAAAGTATTCGGCCCCCTTGAATCTTGCAACCTTTCGCCACATTTCAGGCTTCAAACATAAAGATATGAAATTTAATTTTTTTGTCAAGAATCAACAACAAGTGGGACACAATAGTGAAGTGGAACAACATTTATTGGATAATTTAAACTTTTTTAACAAATAAAAAACTGAAAAGTGGGGCGTGCAATATTATTCGGCCCCTTTACTTTCAGTGCAGCAAACTCACTCCAGAAGTTCAGTGAGGATCTCTGAATGATCCAATGTTGTCCTATATGACCGATGATGATAAATAGAATCCACCTGTCTCCGTACAAATGCACCTGCTCTGTGATAGTCTCAGGGTTCTGTTTAAAGTGCAGAGAGCATTATGAAAACCAAGGAACACACCAGGCAGGTCCGAGATACTGTTGTGGAGAAGTTTAAAGCCGGATTTGGATACAAAAAGATTTCCCAAGCTTTAAACATCTCAAGGAGCACTGTGCAAGCCATCATATTGAAATGGAAGGAGCATCAGACCACTGCAAATCTACCAAGACCCGGCCGTCCTTCCAAACTTTCTTCTCAAACCAGGAGAAAACTGATCAGAGATGCAGCCAAGAGGCCCATGATCACTCTGGATGAACTGCAGAGATCTACAGCTGAGGTGGGAGAGTCTGTCCATAGGACAACAATCAGTCGTACACTGCACAAATCTGGCCTTTATGGAAGAGTGGCAAGAAAGCCATTTCTCAAAGATATCCATAAAAAGTCTCGTTTAAAGTTTGCCACAAGCCACCTGGGAGACACACCAAACATGTGGAAGAAGGTGCTCTGGTCAGATGAAACCAAAATTGAACTTTTTGGCCACAATGCAAAACGATATGTTTGGCGTAAAAGCAACACAGCTCATCACCCTGAACACACCATCCCCACTGTCAAACATGGTGGTGGCAGCATCATAGTTTGGGCCTGCTTTTCTTCAGCAGGGACAGGGAAGATGGTTAAAATTGACGGGAAGATGGATGCAGCCAAATACAGGAACATTCTGGAAGAAAACCTGTTGGTATTTGCACAAGACCTGAGCCTGGGACGGAGATTTATCTTCCAACAGGACAATGATCCAAAACATAAAGCCAAATCTACAATGGAATGGTTCAAAAATAAACGTATCCAGGTGTTAGAATGGCCAAGTCAAAGTCCAGACCTGAATCCAATCGAGAATCTGTGGAAAGAGCTGAAGACTGCTGTTCACAAACACTCTCCATCCAACCTCACTGAGCTCGAGCTGTTTTGCAAGGAAGAATGGGCAAGAATGTCAGTCTCTCGATGTGCAAAACTGATAGAAACATACCCCAAGCGACTTGCAGCTGTAATTGGAGCAAAAGGTGGCGCTACAAAGCATTAACGCAAGGGGGCCGAATAATATTGCACGCCCCACTTTTCAGTTTTTTATTTGTTAAAAAAGTTTAAATTATCCAATAAATTTTGTTCCACTTCACGATTGTGTCCCACTTGTTGTTGATTCTTGACAAAAAATTTAAATTTTTTATCTTTACGTTTGAAGCCTGAAATGTGGCGAAAGGTTGCTAGGTTCAAGGGGGCCGAATACTTTTGCAAGGCACTGTACATTCGTAGTCCTAGGCAAATAACGGAACAGTAAGACACAAGAAGACATAAGAGAGAACCAGAGCTTACAATAAAACAGCACAGTACTAGCGATTTCCCGATCCGATATTTGGATCGGATCGGACGCTTATATGGGTAAAAAAGCGCGCATCGGTATCAGATCGGAACACGGGAAAAATTCCGATCCAGACATCCAATCCAGTTTTTTGTTTTTTTTTTGAAGTCCGGTCCGGGTTTTCCAGCGCACCGATTTACATAATCCATTCCAGTTTTTGCTTCGGTTTCCCTAAAATCCGGTCCGCATTTTACGGCACACCTTCAACACACTACATTTACATTACCGTCTCCCAATTTACCGAGAGACTTTATCGGTAAAAATGTCTGCTGTGTGGGTATCATTTCACCTTAAAGGACGACAAAGACGAAGAGGCAGAGAGCAACATATGCCACAATAAATTCAAGCGTAGTGGTAAAGCTGTAAGAAGTTTAATACAACCAACCTAATTAAGCATTTAGCGAAATACCACCACAAACAATATGAGGAGTATGTTAAGAAAACCGAAGACAAAGAGAAAGGTCCTACGCAACTAACACTGGCAGAAACTTTTGCTATGCGTGACAAACTGGCACTCGACAGTCCCAAAGCCCAGGGAATAACAAGTCATTGCCGAAGAATTCATTCCGGATGACGAGCCATTATCTCACGTGAGTAAAGACGCACCATCCAACGCTTAGAACCACGGTACGACATGGCCAGCCGTCATTACATCCCTGAGCGATTCGGCCGTGGAAGATTCGAGAACGATTCACAAACATCCAAATTCCGATTATTGATATATGTCAAGTAAAGCGGAACTAATACACAGCGCGGTCTTCGGGACGCAATGAGAAACTGACCGCATTGCGTCCCGAAAGCAAACATAACTTGTCTTAGACCCGGGTAATGCCAATGCTCAACTCACGGCTTTAGCTCAACTCATGCCGCTGGATAAAAAACACAAGAATACCTGACTGCTGCTGACAGCCGCGACAAACTACGTCAATGTCGTTTTGCTGGAGATAATAGATATCATATGTATATAGAACCAGATGCTACACGACAGACTCGACTGCGTTAGCAACACTGAAGGATTGAAAACCAGATGCGTTAGTAAACAGCCTCCATCTTAAAGCAGAAGACTTCCCTATTAGGCTGTTGTGAACCTTCCAAGCGAACCTAATGAACTTTTTATCTAAAATACTCCTAAATTGGCAAAATCTTGACTGAATCTATCTTTAAAACTTTCACATGTCGAAAGTAGACAGAAGGGAAATTATGGAATAACGGGAGCAATTTTAACAACTTTAACAGTTGATTCGCAAAATTAAATTAATTGTATGTAGTTTAAAGCTGCTGATACAGAATGGGGACTTGAGTATTTTATTTACTGTTTTAAAATGTTAACTTGATACTGAAATAGATACTGAAATTTTTATACAATTTTGGTAACTAATGCACGAAACATTAAAAGCATCTAAAAGCTTGGGGGATTTGTGGGATTTTCCACTGAGGTTGTTGGTGTGTTTTGCTATTTTAAGACAGTTTACAATATTATTTGCACGTTTTACTGACTGACTGCCATATGCCACAGGTCAGTTTCTTGTTACCAACCGTTGTGTGTTATTCAAACTCACCTAATTCAGCTGGCTAGTTGTTATCAAGAGTACTAAAACCTTTTTCAACATGAGTCTGACAACTAAGTAAGGAGGCTAAATATCTTTAAACTTTAACACATGCTCAGATAGGTCGGTATCGGTATCGGCCAGTATCGGTATCGGATCGGAAGTGCAAAAATCTAAATCGGGACATCCCTAACACAGTACAATAAATTAAAGTTATAATTTAGTGGTTACAGGACTGGTTTACTTTCAACCACTGCTTGAGATAAGTTTTGAAGATTTGTAATGAAGGACACGCCCTCATGCAAGTGGCAAACTGTTCCAGAGTTTATTGGCCTTTACAGAAATAGAATTTTGACCAAAGGCTGTTTTTCTGAGTGGCTCCTCACATTCCCCTATAAAGGAAGCCCTGGTACTGACACCGCTGTGATCCCGTTTTTAAAAAAAAGTTCAATGTGGGAGGTGGGGCGAGTCCATGTAATATCTTATACATCAGACAAGCGATTTTAAAATTCTAGGGCCCAATTAGGCTCGAGCGTTTACGTCACAGCAGCACGGGATCGTGCGAGATTTGCGACAACGCAGCCATTGCGGAAGCACGTCTGCATCACGGGACATTTAAACTTAACGGCAAATACAATTGAACTACGAGTGCCAAAACGGAAAAATGTAGGGAAAACTTGCCAGTTCAATACAGAGGCAAACTTGTTACCACGGCGAAGGACAGATATGTGAGCAATTTTAAGGATGTGAACAATGTTGACCCTCACGAGCAAGCCGAACACAAATGGAATAAAGATGTCGACAAGCTTCCACCACTACGCGAAATGGACATCATGCTGTATTTAGTGTTTGGTGTATGTTACTACACTCATCAGCAATTCCGAAACTACAAATCGCTACAAAGCTACGAACAGTTTTGCTGCGGATAGGTGCAGGATCTGCACATTTTGACCATAGCAAACGGCAACACCATCTTTCTAGCAAAGGTAGGCATTGTGTGTTTACATTAGTCTGTGACCACGTATGTACAAATTTTTTGTAGCAGAAAATGTAGCCTGTGTACAAATTCTTTGCCACTCTCTCACGTCAAAATATTACATCTTTTTCATTTAGCAACGACAGGAATGATGTCTTATGAAGACAATGTATGCATGCTAGTTGTTTAGCTATAGCTAACAATAAGCCGACTTAGGACATAAAGTTACTGAAATTTGCGTAAACAAACGAAATTAACTTACCGGAGTGGAAGTGCATAGAGCAAACTCAGTGTGTAAGTGGAGAATCAAACGTTATGCCCTTCCTTCTGATCGAGGCCACCCATGCCATTCTTCGACGTTTGGTAAGTTCAGATATGACCTTTCCCTCGCCTTTTCTCCATGTAGGGATCCGGTAGAAACCCAATGGTGTTCCGTCGAGCTGTACATTCTCCTTTCTATTCGATCGGTTGTTGCAATTCTTTACCGCACAATAATTTCCAACCATTTTTAAAGAGCGACCTGTGTTGAAATGCCTCATTGTTTATGTTTCTCGCTTCCATAATGGCGATAGCGGCGGAAACCTCGCGAGTGCCACGTCATACGCTCGAGCCTAATAAGTTGTACTTTTTAAAAAATGTTACAACATGGAGTGACATTGGTTTTCTGGCAAAGACCTTTAACGATTTTTTATAGAGTGATTTTATGGTATTGCATGTATTTACACCTGCCAGTTGCCAACATGTAATGCAATATTCAATGTGTAATAGAATCATTGAATGCAGAAACATTCTAGCGGCACCAAGTTTTAAGGAAGGTCGTATTTGTTTAAAATTGTTCAGGTTGAATTTCACTGTATTACACATTCGTTTAATGTGGCTCTTAAAAAAAAAAAAAAAAAGTGTGGAATCACTCTATGTCCAATCAAGTGAGTACAGTCCTTAGAAACTATGTACATCCCTAAATGTCCAAATTGAGTACTGCTTGTCATTTTCCCTCCAAAATGTCATGTGACTCATTACAGGAGTGCTGTCAGCATTGCTGCTAAGATTGAAGGGGTGGGGGTGTGTGTGTGTGGTGGTGGTGGTGGGGGGGGGGGGTCAGCCTGTTAGTGCTCAGACCATACGCCACACTGTACATTAAATTGGTGTGCATGGCTGTCACCCCAGGAGGAAACCTTTTCTGAAGACGGTACACAAGAAAGGCCGCAAATAGTTTGCTGAAGACATGTCAACAAAGCACATGTATTACTAGAACCACGTCCTATGGTCTGATGAGACGGGCGGGCTTTAAACACTACTCAATTTGGACATTTAGGGATATACATAGTTTCTAAGGGGTGTACTCACTTTTGTTGCTTTTGTTGCCAGGGGTTTGGATATTAATGACTATATTTTGAGTTATTTTGAGGGAAAAATAAATTAACTATTATATAAGCTGCACACAGACTACTTTTCATTGTGTCAAAGTATCATTTTGTCAGTGTTGTCCCATGAAAAGAGATACTTAAATATCTGCAGAAATGCGAGGGGTGTACTCTTTTTTGTGATACACTGTACATACATGCATGGATAGGTGTGGCCTGTAATATTTTCTGCTTAAACCGTATTAAATCTGGGCGCGCAGCTTATAATTAGATCGGCTATATCAGGGTCCCCCCAGGATTAATAAATCTGAATTCAAGACTTTTAAGACCTTTTTTAATGCCATTTCAACTGAAAATTAATACTTTTCTCGCACCCATTATATAGATCATATTGAATCATATTAAATAAATAAAGCACTGAACATCAAATTTAACCTCAATTACTAAGTGTGTTTGACAAAAGAATGCACATATATTGAAGATACAATTAAAACACATTTAAAGGTGTCCTATTATGTGTGTTTTTCTGTCCTGATCTCATCATGATGCAGTCATGTCTGTCTCTTAATTCCAGATTAACTAAAATATCAATATGCAAAGAAAATATGTGCTCTCTCTCTCTGCTTCTCTGATGAGTATAGACTCCGTGTGTTTTTCGTTGTTTTAAATGGCACATTATCGCGCGCGATCACGCGAGAGCTCACGGGGGGGGGGGGATGTGATTGGCGGACCGCAGCTGTGCAGCAGCCGGTATGATTTCCCTGTTTTTGACGGACTGCGTGGCACGCAGGCAACACTGAACCGGACCGGAACCGCAACGATCACGCATGCAGTGTACTTGGGCCTTAACTCTTGAGTTAAAACGACGAAATTCACATTCATTCGAAAGGCAAACTGAAATGTTTAAGCAGGTCCACTGCCTTCGCATGACCCATAAACTGCTACCTAAAGTATCTGGATGTAACTTGAGCCCCTATCACATACTCCAAAACAACGGGAATATCGCGGGACTTAACCGTGCAGCAGTTGTGTGTGAAAACAATTCCATGTCGACTGACATGGGAAGCAGTGTGCGTGAAAGCAGGCGATAAATTCCCGGGTCACAGCAGATGACTTGTTATAAAATAAATAATTTGGGTAAAAAAAAGAAGGCGCTGTATGGTCATTGCAGAGCCAGAGCGTGCCTATACGCCCTTTTTAATCTTCCCCTCTGCGAGTCCGCAAAACCGCACCTGTTTATTTACAGTGCCTTGCAAAAGCATTCGGCCCCCTTGAACCTTGCAACCTTTCGCCACATTTCAGGCTTCAAACATAAAGATATAAAATTTAAATTTTTTGTCAAGAATCAACAACAAGTGGGACACAATCGTGAAGTGGAACAAAATATATTGGATAATTTAAACTTTTTTAACAAATAAAAAACTGAAAAGTGGGGCGTGCAATATTATTCGGCCCCCTTGCGTTAATACTTTGTAGCGCCACCTTTTGCTCCAATTACAGCTGCAAGTCGTTTTGCACATCGAGAGACTGACATTCTTGCCCATTCTTCCTTGCAAAACAGCTCGAGCTCAGTGAGGTTGGATGGAGAGGGTTTGTGAACAGCAGTCTTCAGCTCTTTCCACAGATTCTCGATTGGATTCAGGTCTGGACTTTGACTTGGCCATTCTAACACCTGGATACGTTTATTTTTTAACCATTCCATTGTAGATTTGGCTTTATGTTTTGGATCATTGTCCTGTTGGAAGATAAATCTCCGTCCCAGGCTCAGGTCTTGTGCAGATACCAACAGGTTTTCTTCCAGAATGTTCCTGTAATTGGCTGCATCCATCTTCCCGTCAATTTTAACCATCTTCCCTGTCCCTGCTGAAGAAAAGCAGGCCCAAACCATGATGCTGCCACCACCATGTTTGACAGTGGGGATGGTGTGTTCAGGGTGATGAGCTGTGTTGCTTTTACGCCAAACATATCGTTTTGCATTGTGGCCAAAAAGTTCAATTTTGGTTTCATCTGACCAGAGCACCTTCTTCCACATGTTTGGTGTGTCTCCCAGGTGGCTTGTGGCAAACTTTAAACGAGACTTTTTATGAATATCTTTGAGAAATGGCTTTCTTCATGCCACTCTTCCATAAAGGCCAGATTTGTGCAGTGTACGACTGATTGTTGTCCTATGGACAGACTCTCCCACCTCAGCTGTAGATCTCTGCAGTTCATCCAGAGTGATCATGGGCCTCTTGGCTGCATCTCTGATCAGTTTTCTCCTTGTTTGAGAAGAAAGTATGGAAGGACGGCCGGGTCTTGGTAGATTTGCAGTGGTCTGATGCTCCTTCCATTTCAATATGATGGCTTGCACACTGCTCCTTGAGATGTTTAAAGCTTGGGAAATCTTTTTGTATCCAAATCCGGCTTTAAACTTCTCCACAACAGTATCTCGGACCTGCCTGGTGTGTTCCTTGGTTTTCATAATGCTCTCTGCACTTTAAACACAACCCTGAGACTATCACAGAGCAGGTGCATTTATAAGGAGACTTGATTACACACAGGTGGATTCTATTTATCATCATCGGTCATTTAGGACAACATTGGATCATTCAGAGAGCCTCACTGAACTTCTGGAGTGAGTTTGCTGCACTGAAAGTAAAGGGGCCGAATAATATTGCACGCCCCACTTTTCAGTTTTTTATTTGTTAAAAAAGTTTAAATTATCCAATAAATGTTGTTCCACTTCATGATTGTGTCCCACTTGTTGTTGATTCTTGACAAAAAAATAAATTTCATATCTTTATGTTTGAAGCCTGAAATGTGGCGAAAGGTTGCAAGATTCAAGGGGGCCGAATACTTTTGCAAGGCACTGTATATTTAACAAACTTTTCCTGCGTTATTTCATTGTGTAAATAAATTTATAATGATCATAAAAATATGTAGTCTATTTAAACATTAAGAAAATGTGCGTTTTTTTCTGCCAACTGAGAATTCATTATAAAAGACAGGCTTTTATGCAGACATCGTCACAAATGTTATCACACAAAACGCGCGTCGGGCTTTAATACCCGTGGACCAGTTCGGGTCGGGCTGGACTTTTTAGGCCCGATTTTACCTCTATCTTAAAGTCTTGATGAGCTTAAATTGGCTGCAGTTACGAAGTCGGGAATGCTCCCTCCGGAAAAAAAACACGATTTGACCAACATTATGTTTAACAAACGTTTCCAGCGTTATTTCATTGTGTAAATGCATTTATAATGATCATAAAAATATGTAGACTATTTAAACATTAAGAAAATGTGCACTTTTTTTCTGCCAACTGAAAATTCGTTACAAAAGACAGTTACGAAATCGGGAACGCTCCCTCTGGAACAAAACGCAATATGACCAACATTGTGACAGCCGACACCGACCAAAAATGACGTAATATCCGAAACAGATCACCAATGGACTCATTTGAAGTATATGAATGGTGGTCTGTTTTGGTGTTCAGAATCCACAATACTTCTGCCTGCAGGGTTTTCGTTCCACTGACAAACGGACGCATTCCTGATGCAGAGGTGGATGGATTCTCCGTTTTGCCGGTTGTGGTGGTTTGGCACGCACGAGTTGCATTTCGATTTGTAGTGCATCGTAAAAATTCTATGCGTCATCTTAATTATGGATTTTTAAAAAAAAAACAAAAACAAACTTCGTCACGGATATAATTTAGGTTGCACTGGGATGTTCTTGAAAATTAAGACCACGGTGAAAATATTGCAGACTTAAAACAGCTCATTTAATACTTTTAATACCTTTAATAATGGAAAACTAAATTCAATGCTTTTTAAAATACTTTTAATAACCCGCGGGTACCATGTATATTGTGTGGAATTTCTGGTATGATTGTGTTTTTCATAAAAATAAAGTCCATACCATTCTTGGCCAGGTATTAACACTATGAATTTAAACACATTTATCATCACACACACAAATGCATGGCATTGCCGTCTTCTTACCTGCTAGCTTAATTATTTCTGCTATCCAGTAGACTTTAGAGGAGTGGTTGGTGTCAGAGTTGAGCACTTCAATTCTCACTCCTTCTTCAATTCCTCCCCAGCATGTCCCCATTGGGGCCTGAAACAGTCTTGTTGGAGAACTTATCATGCTGATTTAACCTACGCTAAGAGTACCTCAGACTTACATGCTTGAAACAGCTGACTGGAGCTCCAGATGTGTTGTTGATACAGATATACTGACCCCAGTCAAAGCTTTCAATTGGGACCACTGGAATAAATGCATGTATGAATGTGTAAAGAAAACAGAGAGATTCAAAATACTACCCCTTTTTCTTAGTCATGAAGACTGTCTAAATCTCATGGTACAATATCCCCATATACGGATCTCATGGTATTGTAGAAGAGGGGTGCAACAGCACACAAAGGAGAAGTAAAACATCCCTTTTTTGTTGCTGACTGAGTACTTCCCAATAAGCTTTAGTTCATGGTGATATCGCAGTATTTTTTTTCCCTTGGTGTCGATATTTGACATGAGGCTATATTCAAAAAATGAACTCATTCATTGCCAGTGCCGAGATAACTCATCAACTGCAATCCAAACAAAGTGCCAATGACGACTTTTCTCATTCATGTTCTTTAATAAGTGCTAACCCTAATGTATTGCATAATTCCTGACGTTTTCAGAAATAGACAAAATGCATTAATGTAGACACATTCCGGAAGCAGTGGCACACACTGATAAATCCATCTGATGTCAAATGTAGCAACTTGAGAAAATGATATTAAATAATTACACCAATTTATCTTTGTAATCAAATCAATCAGCATTTTTATCTCTTTCCAAAATTCTGTACACCAGTGTAATAGAAGTGAAATATTTCTTCTGCAACTTCATTTTGTCACACTGGCCACTAGTTAGTGCAAAATCACAATATGAGCATTACATTTCCCAATTATACTGACTATATATTGGCTAGGGATCGGCCAATCTTGAAACAGTCCAAATATTGGCCTAACATATCGGCCAGCTGATATATAGGTCGACCGTCATAAGAAAGATCATCACCAAAACAGTGAACATAGTAGTTATCCTATTATATTGGCTATATGTACGTAGTCCAATGGCCAACCTTGAAAAAAGTCCCTATATCGGCCCGATATATGGGGCCTTTGCTTCTAATTAGAGCTGTCCCAAATAGCTGACGTCATCGATGACGTAATGCGTCGACGAGCACACCATCCCGTCCGCGGTTAATAAAGGGTTGAAAAAAGCGGGGAAAAGCGGCACAAAGCCAAAAACAGAGCACCCGAGTGACCAAAGCATGGACTTATTTCAACGAAACAAAGGAGGGTACACTGTACACCAAGCTTGCATAAAACGGCAGCACATCGGCTATGAATGAATACCTGAAGCGCCGGCCTGTCACCCAGGTATAATTTTGGAAGACGAAAGGAGACAACAAGCTGGCGGATCATAAGTCCATATAACAACATTTTTTATTGAAGTTGGCTTAATGTGAGTCGTATTTGGGGCTAATGTCGGTCTAATGTAGCTAAATAAGCAGCTACATACTTTATGTAGTGCATTGCGCCCTACGTTAAAATAAAAAGTACTGAAAGCGTCTTGTGTTTTAGAATCGGTTTTACAAATAAGAAAATCCTTATTATTTTGCTTCATCTACTGTACATCAAATTACAATCAATAGAAGAATTTATACTAATGCTTCGTCATTTCTCCCAGCGAAGGTACATGTATGTAAAGTGCCTAGCGGCTCAAAACTACATTACCCCTGCGTAATAATGCAACTTTTTTTTCTCCTCGTAACAATATTATGGCTTCTCGTTCTTTTTTCTAAATTGATTTATTTGGCCCTAATGCTCCGTGTTCTGCCCTCGCTGGCAAAGTAACTTTATTTGACTGCACATTCTGTATATAGTTTGAGATTTAATATAACTTTATTGAAAACGCTCACGTTAAAGCATTCTGTTCCTTTAAGAGACTGCTTGCTTGAGACTGGTCACGTGATCTCACACCAGAAGTGGTTAGAGTTAATAGCATTCACCCGTGTCCTCCCACGCTCTGTGGACACGTAGCAATTATATACATCCCATGCACACGTGGCATCGTCGGTATGTATCTTTTATTTTTGTTAAATATATTAGTTTCAATATTTCTAAGCATTATCACGAAATTTGTATGTTGAGAGACGTAAGAGTAAGTACAGTGGTACCTCGACAGACGATCGCTTCGACACACGATCTTTTCGACATCAGACGTAAAATTTGACGCGCCATTTGTTTCTACATCCGACGACATGCTCGAAATACGACACGACAGCAACGCAAACGAACTCACGGCGGATTTTCTTGTGTGAGAAATCAACACAGGTTTCCAAAAAGTTGGTACAGTTGGTGAAACAAGGAAAAAAGTGATGCTTACCTTTGAAATGAAGATGCAAATTATAGAAAAATATGAGCGTGGGGTGCGCATCCGTGAGCTGGCTCAACAATACAGCTCCACGGTCCTCTTCCGACCACCGTTCGCCAGTCTTTATAAGTTAAGGTGACAATTATTATTGTGGTAACATCGCCAAAGAAATCGCCAGCTTCGTCACGTTTTTATAATTTATTTAAGAACTTATTCAACACAAAACGCCCATTGCCCTCTGCAGTTGACTGTGCTCTCAAGAAAACGAAAGCATTATCTCTACCGCACTGACCTATCTCACTGTGATGTCAGCCCCGCGGTGCATTCAGGTACAGCAAAAAGTGTCCGCCACATTAGAATCCAATCTGTTACATTATTAACGGAATCATTTTTTAAAAATTATTATTATTATTATCATTATTATATTATTCTGATTTTTATTAATAACTTATTTATTTTGCTATGTTTAATTGCCATTTATAATAATTGTACCAGCAGTATTTATTATGGATTTAGTGTAGGTTTTTGGGTGTGGAACGAATTAATGGAATTTTAATGTATTCCTATGGGAAAATCCTGCTCGACATACGACCATTTCGACTTACAAACAAGGTCTTGGAACGAATTAACTTCGTATGTAGAGGTACCACTGTACTTTCTTTTCATTGTCTTAGCACTTGTTGCTCACTTGGTGTAATACGCGCCACCTTGCGGCCATATCGAGTCATTCATAGTCTTGTGATTCATTCTTCATTTCTTGTCAAATGCTGCCATCATGCGGTCATTTCATTTCACTTCAACCTGCAATTCTATGCATATTATTTGTAGCGTTTTTATTGAAAATATATTTGTTGTTTAAAGCGATACAACTACTTGACAGTTGTAATTTAGGAAGATATTCACATCTATTCATTATTTAGTCAATTGTATATTATTTGGGAGTGCATAGGATCATTTAATTCATTTTCACTGACTACGCAATTGTTTTTGTATTCTGTCAGTTTCACCATTCCAATTGTCATTAAACCTGGAGTCAACTGGTCAAACTGGTCTTCAGAGTCGTGATGAGCGGAAGGTGTTGAGCTTACTGCCTTCTTGTACAGCACGCACATAGGAGGGCAGGACAGTGAAACGACAGCTTCATCGCAAGAGATAACATAGCTCTATGTTGGACACAGACAATGGAACACAACGAAGGATCAGTAGCAAACAAATCCTACACGTCATCTTCCACCAGCTCATCTACTGGCAGTGCAGCTGCCCGTGCACGTGCTAAAGCAGAGGCAGCGAAGGCGCGACTTGCCTTTGCAGAACAGGAGATGGCTCTACAAGTGGAAAAGGCTCAACTGGAGAGGGCTCTACAAGTGGAAAAGGCGCAACTGCAGAGTGCTCGACAAGTGGAAAAGGTGCAACTGGAGGCAAAAATGGCAAAGCTGTCGCTAGAAAGAGAAGTAGCTGCTGCCGTGGCCGAAGCAGAGACTTTAGAAGCGGCCGTTGAAGGCAGTGAGCAATCTAGCATGACGCTTCCACATGATGAGACGTTCGTCAATGTTCTCGAACGGACAAAAAGGTACGTTGCCGCCCAGTCAAGAGAACACTCAATCACAGCGCTGCAAGAACACGTTCAGGATGAAACAAGTCCGCTTCACCCGAGCTCTCTGGTCACTCTTGACAAGACTGGTCCGCTATATACAGAGTCACCTATGACACCAAATCTTCACTCTCAGGACAAGAGTGAGCATCAAGGTGGTCTTTCAGTGGGTGGGAACTCTATCACAGCTCCAGGGCTTAATACAGAGAGTGATCACGCCGACGCTCACGTCACGCATGCATCATCATACAGACTAACAACTAAACAGCCACAAGTTACCCCTGCCACGTATCTAAACCGTGGAAATGCACACAGGTCCCACAATGCCTGTCCCCTGCTTGGTAACCAGAGTCCTCCACGTCCCTGCACGCCGAGTAATTCAGCCCGTCAGGACCAATCAAGCATGAACGACGTCGTCAAGTTTTTCGCCCGTCGTGAGCTGCTTACAACAGGCATGACTCAATCCAACGACCAACCAGAGAGCTACAGAGCTTGGCAGCGGTCCTTTCAAAATGCAGTGGCGGGACTCGACCTGACCTTCAGTGAGAAGATGGACTTACTGGTCAAATGGCTTGGGAAAGATTCAGCAGAGCATAGAAAACGAATCAGGGCTGTCAACACTAATCATCCCAGACGAGGACTGCAGATGATATGGGACAGACTGGACGCTTGTTACGTCGTCCCAGAAGTAGTGGAAGAGGCGCTCTTTCGACGTGTCGACAAATTCCCAAAAGTAATCAACAGAGATTACACGAAACTTCATGAGTTCAGCGACCTTCTGATGGAACTACAGGCAGCGAAGGAAGACGGAACCCTCCCAGGCCTTCATTACCTCGACACAGCCAGAGGACTAAGCCCCTTGGTACAGAAACTACCATTTAGCCTACAAGAAAAGTGGCTAATTTCTTGGATCTGACTACAAACAGCTCCATCAGGTGTCATTCCCTCCATTTGAAGCATTGGTCGATTTCGTTTCCTACCAAGCTAAAATTAGGAATGATCCTAGTTTCAACTTCAGCTGTCAAATAGAGACTCCTAAACCAGTCGTGACTTCCAAACCTTTCAGACAGAGGGAACACAACACTGGAATTGAGGACTTGGAACGTCACTGCCCCATTCACAAAAGGCCCCACTCATTACAGAAATGTCGTGCCTTCCGAGAGAAATCCATCGAGGAGAGGAAAGCATTCCTTAAAGAGCACCACATCTGCTATAAATGTTGTGTGTCGAACAAACACATGGCAAAGGACTGCAAATATACAGCCATATGCATCGAATGTGGGAGTGAGAAACGGAACTCTGCTCTTCACCCCGGACCAGCAACGCAGATCGTGGAGCCACACCCCCCAACAGAGCATGGCGGGGAGCCACCTGCTACAGAATCATCCGAGGTCACAACAAGCAGCACCGAAGTCTGTGGTGACAATGACAGCAACAGGTCATGCTCAAAAATCTGTCTCATCAAGATCTACCCTGTCAACCATATAGAGAAAGCGATGACAGTCTATGCAATCATCGACGAACACAGCAACAGATCCTTAGCCCGTTCAGAATTCTTCAACAGTTTCAAAATACAAGGACCCTACTCTCCATACTCTCTCCGCACCTGCTCGGGAGTGACCGAAACCATGAGAAGAAGAGCTTCGGGTTACCAAATTGAATCTATGGACGGCAAGGTTAGTCTTCCGCTACCATGTCTCGTGGAATGCAACGACATCCCCAACAATAGATCGGAGATCCCAACTCCCAACACTGCCTACAACCATCCCCACCTGAAATCAATCGCTCATCTCATCCCAAGTCTTGACACGAGCGCACCCATCATGCTTCTCCTTGGGCGGGATATCATCACAGCTCACAAGGTACGCAAGCAGGTGAACGGCCCTCGAGATGCGCCCTACGCCCAGAAGCTCGACCTTGGATGGGTGATCGTCGGGAACGTTTGTTTGGGAAGTGTCCACAAACCAGAGACAGTAAATACCCTGTATACGAGGACGTCGGAGAAAGAACGTCCCTCCATTTTCAAACCCTGCCCAAACGTCTTTTGGGTGAAAGAGAGGTACAGTCAGCTCCAAAGCACTGATCATCCTAAACCACAGTCTACAGAGAAATTCAACTACAGCAGCGAAGCTGAGCAGTTGGGCTCCACAGTGTTCCAACAAACAAAAGATGATAACAAGATGGCTCCATCTATCGACGATCTTTCGTTCCTGAAAATCATGGAGCAGAACTTAAAGAAGGATAAAAACAACAGCTGGGTGGCGCCGCTACCGTTTAAGTCACCAAGGCCTCGTCTCCCCAACAAGATCCAGGCTCTAAACCGACTCTCGTCGTTGAGACGGAGTCTCGAAAGGAAGCCGGTAGTGAAAGAGCATTAACTCGCCTTCATGGAAAAAGTGTTCCAGAAAGAACATGCAGAAGTGGCACCTCCTCTGAGAAAAGGAGAAGAGCACTGGTACCTGCCGACCTTCGAGGTATATCACCCAAAGAAACCCAACCACATCCGTGTCGTCTTTGACTCTAGTGCACTGTATGGAGGAGTCTCCTTGAACAATGTCTTACTTACCGGGCCTGACCTCAATAACACCCTGATCGGAGTCCTCCTCAGGTTTCGGAAAGAAGCTGGGGCAGTGACAGTGGACATCGAACAAATGTTCCACTGTTTCCTTGTCAGAGAAGAGGACCGCAACTTTCTGAGGTTTCTGTGATTCAGAGAAAACAACCCGTCCAAAGACATCATCGAGTACCGTATGAGAGTCCATGTCTTTGGAAACAGTCCCTCCCCTGCAGTAGCCATCTACTGCCTTTGGCAGAGCGTTGAACAGAGCGATCCGGATGTCAGACAATTCATCAACCGCGACTTCTATGTTGACGATAGGGCTGGGCGATATGGCCTTAAACATGTATCACGATAAATTGAGCAGATTTATCTCGATAACGATAAATGACGATAAATTCGCCCAAGCGGACTGTTATATAATTTGAAAATCTGAATCAATGCATGAAATACAGATTAACTATTTCTTGTTGATTTATTTACCAGCATTCAATTTGATATACTGTAACAATTGTACATGCAGTCTAAACATTAAGTTTATACAAATGTATTGTAAGCAATAAGAATTCAAGTATGAACATTTATAACAGCGTGTATGACTTGAACAATGTACATTGTCAAAATCAATATGCCTGTGCAAACATGTAATTGTAACACAAATGACTTGCAGCTTGAACAGTACACTTCAAAAAGACAACTTATTGTTAATGGCTGCTGTGACATAATTATTAAATACAAATGTTTACTTTATGGTTTAAGGGTTTTTTCCCCCCCCAGTGCATTTTTTAATAAATGCACGCACAATAAAAATAGCTGGGGCCATTTCTCGGTCATTATAAGTTTTGCCGTTGGATTCTACTTTATGCTGAATGCTTTACCATCACAAAAGCTATCAGAGGAATCACACACAGACAGATACAAAATAACGCCACATAGTAATTGCTAGATGCAGTCCGTGCCCAATCCACTCATTAAGTTCAGCCGTTTCGACAAGGTTAGAGCCGCTATCCGACTCAATAACGTTCATTTGTAGCGTTAGCCGCTAGCTAGCGTTAGCCTGGCTACCAGTAGAAAGCACTGAAAGCACCATCTCCGGAAATCGTGAGAACAAAGGAGGACAGCGGGTGAAAGCCCGTCTGGATGCCACCAAGAGTCTACTAAATGTCGGTTGAAAGTTTGGTGAACCTCCCTTAAGCCACACTCCATCACGTTTTGCTTGTAGCGTTAGCTGCTAGCGTTAGCTTACCGGGCTTTTGTTTGATTGGCTTCCTGATGATCACCTGACTCCTTACGTAAGCACATTCACTGCTTTCTTAAAGGGGAATGAACATAGACGAACAACACAGAATCAAAGCGGGATGAAAAGACTATATTTTCTTGTTTTATTAATTTACCGAATTTACCGACATGGTCAAAATTACGTCGGTCATCGTTAAGAATTTCGGTGACGGTAAATTTTCGGTTTACCGCCCTGCTCTAGTTGACGATGGCTTGAAGTTGAACAGAGCGATCCGGATGTCAGACAATTCATCAACCGCGACTTCTATGTTGACGATGGCTTGAAGTCGTTCTGTACTGTGGAAACAGCAGTGGACCTGCTCAAGAGGGCACAAGCAAGTCTTTCGGGATCAAACTTGCGACTGCATAAAATTGCCTCGAACAGAATAGAAGTAATGGAAGCCTTTCCATCGCAAGACCATGCGAAGGACTTTAAAGATCTCGACTTTGGCTCTGACATTCTTCCCATGCAGCGGAGTCTGGGCTTGAACTGGGACCTCATGTCCGACACCTTCAGATTCAAGTTATGTAATTTGGAGAAACCCTTCACACGACGAGGCGTTTTGTCGACTGTTAACAGTATCTACAATCCTCTTGGGTTCATTGCCCCAGTCACCATTCAGGGCAAAGCCATCCTCAGGGAGTTAACGAAAGATCACGGTGACTGGGACTGCCCCCTCCCACAAGAGATGGAAGAGAAGTGGAACACATGGCGATCGTCTTTGGACCGCCTCAGCGGTCTCCAGATACCCCGAACTTACACGACGACATCTCTTTCAGAAATGCAGCGCAAAGAGTTGTGCGTGTTTTGTGATGCCTCAACCATGGCAATTGGTGTTGTGGCCTACCTCAGACTGTCAGATAAAGAGGGCAATATCCACGTTGGCTTTATCGTGGGAAAAGCTAAACTCACTCCTCTTTCAGAACATACAGTGCCAAGACTAGAGCTCTGCGCAGCTGTCCTTGCAGTGGAATCGCCGAGATTGTCTCCTCACAGATCGACATTCAACTTGACAACACTACCTTTTACACTGAGAGCAAGGTAGTCCTAGGATATATCCAGAACGAGACAAGACGTTTCTATGTCTACGTCAGCAACAGAGTCCTGCGGATAAGAAGTTCTTCTCGCCCACAGCAGTGGCACTATGTTTCTACAGAACTGAACCCTGCAGACGTCGCCACAAGGTCAGTTATTGCTGCACATCTCACACAAACTAGCTGGCTGTGTGGACCCATGTTTTTGAAACAACCCATAAAGATCCAACAAGTAAAAGACAACTTCGAACTCGTCGAACCTTCATCTGAACCCCTTCATCGACGTCAACGGCCTTCTGAGAGTTGGAGGTAGCGTCAGAGAAACACAACTCGAGCAAGAGGAGGTGCACCCCCTCATCATCCCTGGTAGACATCACATCGCAACACTCCTGGTACGCCACTATCACGAGGAAACCCGACATCAAGGACAACTGTTCACTGAAGGTGCCCTACGTGCTGCCGGTTTCTGGTTAGTGGGTGGCAAAAGGCGTGTGAGCAGCGTGATCCATGGATGTGTCACATGCCGTAGACTACGTGGCACTCCACAAATACAGAAGATGGCTGATCTACCGACAGACCGCCTCTCTACTGAACCCCCATTCACGAACGTTGGGATTGATGTGATCGGCCCGTGGACTGTGTCTTCTCGCCGCACAAGAGGTGGCCTTGCCGAGAGTAAGCGGTGGACGGTGTTGTTTACCTTCTTGAGTGTACGAGCTGTCCACATCGAGGTAATCGAATCCCTTAATACTTCGAGCTTCATCAATGCCCTCAGGCGTTTCTTTGCTGTGAGGGGCTCAGTCAAACTCATCCGGTCAGATCGAGGAACCAACTTCATCAGCGCTTGTAAGGAGTTGATGATTCCCTCAAACATAGGAAATTCTTCAGTTGAGACCTTTCTCCAGGACCAAGGTTGCTCATGGGAGTTCAACGTCCCACATACCTCTCACATGGGTGGTTCATGGGAGAGGATGATCGGGATAGCACGCAGAATCCTGGATTCGATGCTGCTACAACGAGGAGCTTCAACCTCACCTCACCCATGAAATACTCACCACGCTGATGGCAGAGGTTGCTGCCATCATCAACTCCAGACCGCTGGTTCCAGTGTCAACTGATCCGGACGATCCACTCATCCTCACACCTGCAACTCTCCTCACCCAGAAAGTTGGTCTTCCTTCAGTCCCAGCGGGAGACTGGCACAAGGACCTTCACAAGTCTCAGTGGCGCCAAGTACAACACCTCGCTCAAGCTTTCTGGAACACATGGAGGAAGCAGTACCTGGCAACGCTCCAACCACGGAGGAAGTGGCAAGTTCCGACACCGGACATCAAACCCGGGAGCATCGTCCTCATCAGAGATGGCCAGCTTGGAAGAAACGAGTGGCCCTTGGGTCTGGTGACTGAAGTCTTCCCCAGCAAAGACGGTAAGACTTGAAAGATTGAGGTTAAAGTCTCCAGGAAAGATGGGACTAGACTCTACCACCATCCCATTACTGAGACAGTCCTCCTCATCGCTCCTGACAAGTTTGATAAGGTTAGGTAGTGACATTCAAGAATGCCAGGTGGGGAGTGTTCTGCCCTCGCTGGCAAAGTAAATTTATTTGACTGCACATTCTGTATATAGTTTGAGATTTAATATAACTTTATTGAAAACGCTCACGTTAAAGCATTCTGTTCCTTTAAGAGACTGCTTGCTTGAGACTGGTCACGTGATCTCACACCAGAAGTGGTTAGAGTTAATAGCATTCACCCGTGTCCTCCCACGCTCTGTGGACACATAGCAATTATATACATCCCATGCACAAGTGGCATCGTCGGTATGTATCTTTTATGTTTGTTAAATATATTAGTTTCAATATTTCTAAGCATTATCACGAAATTTGTATGTTGAGAGACGTTAGAGTAAGTACTTTCTTTTCATTGTCTTAGCACTTGTTGCTCACTTGGTGTAATACGAGCCACCTTGCGGCCATATCGAGTCATTCATAGTCTTGTGATTCATTCTTCATTTCTTGTCAAATGCTGCCATCATGCGGTCATTTCATTTCACTTCAACCTGCAATTCTATGCATATTATTTGTAGCGTTTTTATTGAGAATATATTTGTTGTTTAAAGCGATACAACTACTTGACAGTTGTAATTTAGGAAGATATTCACATCTATTCATTATTTAGTCAATTATATATTATTTGGGAGTGCATAGGATCATTTAATTCATTTTCACTGACTACGCAATTGTTTTTGTATTCTGTCAGTTTCACCATTCCAATTGTCATTTAACCTGGAGTCAACTGGTCAAACTGGTCTTCAGAGTCGTGATGAGCGGAAGGTGTTGAGCTTACTGCCTTCGTGTACAGCACGCACATAGGAGAGCAGGACACTCCGTCGTACATTCATATCAACGTGCATCATTAAGTTCTTGTCACGTACTTCACTCAGGTGATACGTGACATTTATCTATCTACTCTGCTGTTGCTCACTCTAATGCTGGGAACAATATGACATACCACAAAAAGAGAAGGCAAGAATTGTTTTGAATCCTGTTAGAAAAGTGAAGTCACAATGTTCTGAATCTGTTTAAACTCCATTCTTTTGCACTGGTTAATGCCATCAGCATTTGACCTCATTGTTTATTTGTGATTTGTTATTTGTATCTATGTATTTGTACTTTAATAAAAACTTTAAGTGTTCCAAAATATTTTTTTAAATTATTGATCATCAACAAAAATTTAATTGCAAGATTAGTAGGAAAAAAAAAAAGTCGTAAAAACATTATTAGACTTGTCAACTACTTGTTAAAAAAGTCTGCAGACTAATCAGGAGAAAAATAATCATTTGGGACAGCCCTACGTTTAATATAGAAATATTGCGATATAATCAATATTGTTATTTCCCAAATCATTATAGAGCATACATACCAGCTTTGGATTTGGCCTGGTGCTGTTGACTTGCTTGGTATTGAGCATAAGCTGCCAGCTTTGCCACAAGAGGTTGTTTCTGTAAGACCTTTGCCTTTTTTGTTGGAGGCTTGCCCTTATTAAATCCAAAGAGAGAGCAGGATGAGTTTGGCTTACTGTTGCATATTCAACTCCCGGCA
Source organism: Corythoichthys intestinalis (assembly GCF_030265065.1). Classification (NCBI taxonomy): domain Eukaryota; kingdom Metazoa; phylum Chordata; class Actinopteri; order Syngnathiformes; family Syngnathidae; genus Corythoichthys; species Corythoichthys intestinalis. The sequence goes on from NC_080415.1 coordinate 4,310,739, forward strand.
AAAAAAAAAAAAAAAACATGAAATTGCCAGGTGGATGTTTACCCAGTTGTTTTATTGTGTAGAAAAAAAGCAGATCCTTGATATGACCCAAAGCTAACGTCAATTTAAATACAAACTTTCTAGCTTTAGCAAAAAAATAAAATAGACAGCCTTTATTGTCATTGCAAATGTAGACAATAAGTGAAGTGGCTTTTGAAGTTCACTAGCCCCACTATCAAAACCACTGGCCCAGGTCAACGTGTCAGTTATTGATCCAATAATTACGAAAAAGAACAGTATACTTAAATTTTTTTTTTTAAATTGCGGGAGATTTAATGAAAAGTGCAGCAAAATTGTGTAAAAACATGAATCTAGTGCAAATAGTCCTATTCCAATTATATAATCATATATAATGTACAAACGAGGCGCAGCCTAACTCATGCAGCCAGTGGAGTGCTATTATCCCACATAGATTTTGAGTGAGGCTTTTTCTGAAACAGGGGCCAAGAAGGGCCATGCAAATTTTGGGGCCAAGTGTCTCTGCAATCTCTGTTCAGGTCAACGAAGCAATACGCAGATTACCCTGCGTGAGGCGGTAAAAACATCAGGTAAGAACTACACCTGGTAAAAACCAGTCAAGTGTGTAATAATTTAATTTTAATCATAATGTGTGCAAGTAAGGATACAAGACATGGAACAGTAAATGTAATCACTTTTTGAAAAGTTATTTTAAACAAAAAAGTAGTCATATTTAACATGCTAAAAAAAACAACATTATCTCATACTCTCTCACTTCAGAAAAGAAGGATTCGCCGATTGCCATGCTTTGTAATAAAATGGGAACCGGGGCACTTCAGGGACATTTCAAATTAGAGAGGGGGCCAGTGGCCCTCTGTCACCCCCTTATAACCGCCACTGGAGGGTGCATTCACGGCGGCAGTGAGCGCTGGCATCGTCACAGCATTCTTTTCGGTGGACGTAGACCAACACGTCACGGCAAATTTAGGACCCAATTGCTAAGCTAAATGAGATCTTGATGTACGTTTGTGTGGAACTGTTCACAACAAAACGCTATTCTGTTTTCGCCGAAACTAGTAAAGCTCTTTACGAGGCCAATACAATCTATCCTACTACTTAAAATAAGACTTGGTCTTTTCTTGTGTAATCGATCGAGAGCCAAGAGAGTTCTAGTGGCGACCAAGCCAGGCAAAGTCACTCCCGGCCGGATTAAACGGTGACCGGCAGAAGGGTTGTGGAAGTCGCGGAATAAAATGTGACAAGGAGAGGAAGTGGTCGTGCCATGAAATTATTGTACTAAACCACATCAAATGCATATGCATGCATTTAAATACTATTTGTATACTGTTCGTATTATTTTAATTGGGCCGACAAAACAACAATGCAAGAAGGAGAATCCACTGACTTGGTGGGGAAGGAATGCAGCACACTATCCAACATTGGCAGAGCTGGCAATGAACCTACTGTCTATTCCAGCCACATCAACGCCATCAGAGCGTCTGTTTTCAGCTGCGGGAAACATTGTATCAAAGAAGAGGGTAAGCCTCAGCGCTGAGCATGTTGATACATAGATTGGATAATGATATCGATGGGTCACATCAGTCATACACTGCGCCTTGCCTTCAAGTAGGGGGCCTCCCCACATCAAGAGGAGGTACTCTCACACGCACGCAGCGATCCAACGCCGGGTATAGGTGGAAAAAGTACGCAAGCAGTACCTTAAAAGGTGGAAAACGCTTTACAAGTGTAACACCATTTACCATTTACTAACAGGAAGGATTGTCTCAAGAGTGATTTGTGCGAGGATTCAAGGTAATCATTATATTTTTCGTACCATGCATGCATTTTGAAACGTTGTGAAAAAAAATCAATGGGAGAAATTAGCCGCTACGGCATTGGCGTCGTAGTTCGCAATATTTACGTAAAATAAATGCTAACTGAATGTTTTTTTGCTTTAAACAAATAATTGAGAGTGTTTTATGTCCATATCTGTAAAGAATTCAGGGATTAAAGCTTTTTTCACAATAATTTTCAACGGAAAAAGCCCTTTGTTTTCATAAGGCGGCCGCAGCAATTTCAACATACTTACGTAAAATAAATGCTAACAGAACGTTTTTTTTTGCATTTAACCAAGAATCGAGACTACATTATGTCCATATCTATACAGAATTCAGGGATTTAAGCATTTATTCACAAGAATTTCGACAGAAAATGCTCTTTGTTGTGGTAAGGCGGCGCCACAGTGACTTAAAGACTAGCAGCCCATTCAATATATTTACATAAAATAAATGCTAACAGCTTTTTTTTTTTTTTTTTGCTTTTAACCAAGAATCGAGACTGTTTTATGTCCATATCTACAAATAATTGAGGGATTTACGCATTTATTCACAAGAATGTTCAACGTAAAAAGCTTTGTGTTTCCACTCGGTCAGCTTTGACGGAGATAGGCTTCCCTATTAATCGGCCCCATGTCCCGTCAATATCTTTATGAAGTCTATGGTTGATATATTTCCCTTCCTTCACTTCAAAAAGGGTATGTACACACATGCCATGAGAGAGGTGGATAACATGGTGTGGCAATCGCCTTGCTTTTTTTGATCTCTTAAAGCCAGAAAGTTGCCATTTGAAATTAGTTAAGGTTAGTGTCATGTCTATGATTTGCTCATTTGCTCTACACGATTAAATAATAGAGTGAACATCCACCGGGAATGGTAATACTATGGCTTATTGGCTTGTAGATAGTTTTGGGAAACATATTAGTAGCAAACACTTACCTGGAGTCTTGCCAATATACTAGCTTTTTTGGAATTGGAAGAATAGCTCCTGGAACAAGAAACACTGCAAAAACGCTTTGTTTTGGAATAAAAAGCGTCTCTGACTCCAATCATTCCACACATCTCACAGGTGGCTGCAACACAAAATCAAATGCAAGGAAATTACTGTGTACAATCACATTATGGAATTAAAAGGACAGATCATTGTTAGCAATTACAAAAAAAAACCACAAGTATCGTAAAGGTCTGCAACATGCACATTTCTTCGTCTGACTAAGGGTTTCAGTTGTGAATTGAAATTTCATTTTCAATTTTCATTTCAATTAGTTTTTTTCGCATAAAATTTTTACCAACAATGTTCATGGGGTGACTGTGATCTGCCGTGTAGTTAAACGATATACCCCGAATTGCAAAAACTGATCTGGCCAAATGATTAAATTAATTAAAAGAATAAATACTTTTTTAAAAGACTTTTTTTCGTCACCTTTACAAGATGTCTTTACAAGCATTCAAAAGCATATCTTTACAAACTAGTGAGCCGCTGATGTTTCACTGTCCCAGCACTTATAGCTGTTTGATGTAACATTAATAACAGAGATATGAATAGAAAATGTGGTGACTTTATCTTATAACATTATGTTACAGCGCTAAAAGTTTACTTATACTCTGAGTTCTATGATCGCATTGCGAGCGTCTTTAAAGCACTTTGAAAAAATAAACTCTTTTAGATAGAGCGCTGCCGTCAACATTACTCGAAAGTGCAGATTGCAAATTCTCCCCCAGTTTTTATTTGGCACCAATGTACCACGGAATAAAAGAAATATGCTTGTTATAATTTGATAGAACATAATGTATTTATCCGTCCATGAGTGCTCACTAGAGGGCACTTGTGCTTTTCATTTATTCATTTTTAAATTACAGCACATCGAACGCATTTTAATGTTATGTCATTTTATTTTGTTGAATTTGACCGTGTACCTTCAATTCAGAAATTATATGCGGTTCACAGCTCCATGCGCTGTGAGGTGCTAAAATGTCATATCTAATTAGAGCAAAGAAGATGCTGCTATAAGAAAGCAATGTAGTTGAACTTCAAGGTGTAGACATACAAGTTTAACTGTTAAAACTAATTAAAACAGTTCCTTCCAAAAAAAACACAATTTTTTTTGTCAAAAGTAGGCCAAATTTTATCAAACCGCCCAATGCATTTTTCTTTCGCCCGGAGTCTTTGAAAATACCCCATTTGGGCCTTTCGTCAAAAATGGATGCTTATGACACACTGTGACAATGGTCAATCTGATGATGGAGCCTTCGGAGACTAGAGAAAGACAGATCATCGGCCAGGCCAAACATCGGCGCCGATATTTAAAAATTTAAAGTATATTGGTATCTGCCTCTTTTTTTTTTTTTAATCCGACCAACAGATATGAAAAAGTTCCATTTAAAACTGGGTTATTTTGGCTCAGATGCAGCCGCGCCTCTCTCCTGCAATAGTATTCACTCAGTTGTCTGATTAAATGTTTAAATGGTAATGGGAAATGGAGTTACACTTGTATTGCCCTTTTCCACCTTTTTGAGGCATTCAAAGCGCTTCACACTATATCCTCATCTACCGACTGGTAACACAGCACTAGGAGTAGGGCTGCAGCTATCGAATATTTTAGTAATCGAGTAATCGACTGAAAATTCTATCGATTAATCGAGTAATTGGATAAAACATTTTTTTAGGTAAAGAGCAATTACAAATATACATGAGAAAGCAAGAGATTTCATATAGTATTGATTAGGGGTGTAACGGTACACAAAAATCTCATTTCGGTACGTACCTCGGTTTTGAGGTCACGGTTCGGTTCCTTTTCGGTACAGTAAGAAAACAAAATGCAAAATACAAATGTGCTAGTTCTTTATTACACAGCTTTGTGCTTTCAACAATAGGAACATTAGCCTATAGACCCCAATCACGTGACATCACAACTCCGCCCCCCTGACTGGTGCCGCCATATTGTCCGTCAGCTCATCGTGTTTACATATTACCGCTACGTACATTCCTCCTATTACTGCGTGTTTTTCTGCTTGTGTAAGGAATCACCACCTAGTAAACGAACCCAAAAACCTTCCTGACAATCGTTAACATTGATTAATCAAAATGGTGAAGGCACGTGTGGTGATTGATTGCAGTAACAGAGAAGATAAACGGTCATTTTAGTAGTTGCTGTGTGCCCATTGTTAAAAGGGCAAATCTCGAAAGCAGCACGGTTTGTTTATCTCGGTCCATGATGCGTTTGCGTCGACAGCCGTTAGACAGCACCGAAAACATCAATATGATGTCAACACGATCGCAGACATCATCAGACGGAGACTACGAAGCTCGTCGCCACGGTCGCGCAGCAAGAAGGTGAGCGCAACAACAGGTGTTGTGCTGAAAAATAGCCGCCCTGCGTGAAATGTTCCCCCTAACGGGAGCGCCCACACGGAAACGACTTTCTTGTACCGTGAATATGTATTATTTTACTCTGCTTGAACTAATAAATGTCATACCTGTGTGATTGTCATTGGGATATGGTCGTGAAAACCTGTAGACTAATACATTTCTGTTCAAAGATGGTTATGTGGCCCAGTCCACGATTTGTTACTAAAATACAGTACTATTTTTTTGTGTAATTATTTAAAACTGATCTTACAGTCGTAAATCCATTACTGTAATGCGTCCATGAAAACATTTGATGTTTTCACGTCAATAAAGCGTAATAAATAAGCGCTCCCGTCAGAGGCGTCATTTCACGCAGGGCAGCTATTTTTCGGCACACACCGGCCCATTTTCGATCAAGTTTCATTTTACAATCGTGATAACGGTGACGCTCAGCTGACCAAATATTTATAATTCAGGCCGGTGCCGATTTTGGGTACCCGACTCCTCATCGTGACATAAACTGGAGTATGATTGGAAATTTTGTGGTCTCAGGATGAGCTCTGACGCACGGGACGGGACCGGACGGGAGGAAACATCGGTTTGGGCATCTAATATGGATCTGGCGACTGGATCGACCGAAGCTTTTCCAAATAACGGCTTTTATGCAGCGTTTTTTACAGCGTCTCAAAGCACCGGGGCTTCCAAAATTTGCAAGTGAATCCACCTTTAGAAATTACGATTAGTAGTATTGATGCAGGAGAGCCGTGTCTCGCGTCAAATAATAAACTCTGCCGTTCTTTTCACGTGCGTCGCGTTGAGCCGCTTCTGGAACGCATCTAACACGCGGCCGCACTGCGACTGGTGTGCAATGGCTGATTGACTCTAACACCCGCGTTTCACTGCGTTCTCGCGGCGGCCACGTTGTCGCGCCGTTGACGTTTCTGGGTTATACTGTCCTACCGTGTTGGTCCTCATTACAGTAGAGAAGACGGGGTAAATATAATCTACACAAAAAAAACTAACCCGATCGACTCACAGCCTCGAAAAGTAAGGCCGGCAGAAACTCGTTCGGTACGCATCCATTCCGAACCGAGCACCGCGTACCGAAACAGTTCAATACTATTACATGTACCGTTACACCCTTAGTATTGATCCATTTTCAGTCAATCAATGTCTTTATTTTTGATGTACATTGTTGAAAACAGCCAACAATTGCATCTCAGGTGTGACTACAACAAAAAAAGACTAATTGACTGCTTCCACTCAAAAAACTTCTAAATCTTCTAAAAATATATATATTTCTTACCTAAAAATATAAATAAAAGTTTTAGGTTAGTCTAAACTCAACTGTAAGTCCTGATAGGATTTTGAGTTTTTGCTGTGTTCAAAATAAATGTATGATACCTGCTGTATTGCAGCACATTAGGGACCAGTGCTACTTGGTGTTTTGATTTAATGAATATTGAGCTAAAATTGACAGTTAGAATTATTAAGTTTTTATTTTACACCCTCATCACTCTACAGCGCTATGTTTTCACAGAATAAATAAAGCCTGTATGTAAGACAGGTTAGCCACGCATCGACAGTGGTCATAATTAATAGAAACCTAGCCCTCTGCAGTGCTAACGTTAGGTGAGCGAGTGACAGTACATTAATCTTATTTATTGGCGCAAAGAAGTCTACTGCTTTAAGATGGCGGCTGTTTACTAACGCCGCCGAGTCGGTCATTTCCCATTTAATTCTACATACATGTGATATCTATGAGACGCATCAGACACTACCAGCTACCACCGTAGCATTATGCGGGCGTAGTTTTTAGTAACGTCGGCGTAGTTTGTAGCGGCTGTCGGCTGCAGTACTTTTTTTTTTTTTTTTTTTTTTAGTTGCTTCTTCCTCGACGCACGTGAAGTCAGTGCGTTGTCCCGCAATAAAAGTAGTCCGGGCAAAACGTGACGCTTAGAGCTCGCAAAATTAAACAATTCCTCGAGGTGAATAAAATTACTCGGCTCAGTTTTTAAACTCGAGTTACTCGAGTATTCGTTTCAGCTTTAACTAGGAGCAACGTGGGGTGTAGTATCTTGCTTAAGGATACTTAGACGAGGTCAGGTCATCAAGGCTTTCTTTCCAGTGGAAAAACTTTCAGAGAGCTATTTATTGAACCTTTTATTCAACTTTATAAGAGATGTTTCTGAGTCTAAGAAATTCAGGCACTTCTGGAGCTATTATTTTCGATTTGTGTGAGTCAATAAACATGCTTTAGACATTTCAGTGATATTCCATTTTAACACTATCGGCTCCTCTAACTACTAATAATTGGTATCGGTCCTGAAAAACCCATAGTGGACTATTTCTACTGGAGACCATAACGGCTACCCATCAAGATTACTTAAAGGCATACACTGTACTAGTAAAAGTACTTGTTCATCCATCCAAATGATCAGAATCAGGTATCCTAATCACTTGGCCTGACCACAGTTGTATAAAAATCAAGCACCTAGGCAAGCAGACCGTTTTGAAAAACATTTGTTAAAGAATGGGTCACTCTCAGGAGCTCAGTGAATTCCAGTGTGCAACTGTCATAGGATGCCACCTGTGCAACAAATCCAGTTGTGCAATTTCTTCGCTCCTGAATATTCCACAGTCAACAGTTTGCTTATTACAAGAAAATGGAAGAATTTCGGATCAACAACAACTCCGCCATGAAGGGGTAGGCCTTGAAAACCGGCAGAGAGAGGTCAGTAGATGCTAAGGTCGCAGACTTTCAACGCAGTCAATTACTACAGAGCTCCAAACGCCATGTGGGCTTCAGATTAGCCCAAGTACAGCACGGTACGCAGAGAGCGTCATGGAATGGCTTTCCATGGCAGAGCAGGACATACATCAGCAAGTGCTATGCAAAGCGCTGGGTGCAATGGTGTAAAGGAAGCTGCCATTGGACTATAGAGCTGCGGAGACGCGTTCTCTGGAGCAATGAATCAACGCTTTTCCATCTGATGGACGAGATTGGGTTTCAAGGTTGCCAGGAGAACGGTAAATTTCAGACTGCATTGTGCCAAGTGTGAAATTCGGTGGAGGAGGAATTATAGTATGGGTATAGATTTTCCGGAGAAAGTGACTCAAGAATGTCCTCAAATGATCATGAAGTGATTCAAAATTAAGAGGAAGTAACCTCTAAATGCCCTAAAATGAACAGGAAGTGACCTGCAAAAGCCCACAAGAGCACTGTCAATGGCAGCCAGGAAGCTAAAGTAGACACTTATCTTATGGAAGATTTTGGTAGCAACCAGTTGGTTCTTTTTGTTTTTTAAATAGTGACACCTTTTTAAAACGATAATTGACTCTCGGTGGGAGCATATCGATAACCTTTTGGGCTACAAAATATCATGATATACTACATTTTTGATATATTGTCACACCCCTAAAGTCTAGTGCAGATTAACTTGACTGACCTGAACCCAATCGAACAACTTTGGGATGAATTAGAGCGGTGATTGAGAGCCAGGCCTTTTCGACGAACATCGGTGTGTGATCTCATCAATACGGTAATGGAATAAATGGTCAAAAATTCCCACAATTAATTTTCTCAACCTGGTGAACAGGAGAATTGAATCTTTAGCCCAAATTCCCATATGGTACTGAAGTTCATATGTGAGTCAAGGCAGGTGAGCAAATACTTTTGTTAATACAGTGTATGTGGGAGAAAATAAAGAAACTTTTTCAAATTGGTTGTTGTTTTGAATCTTATATCCGAACAGGGAGGAAACCTGAGACTCCACATTCTTATTTAATATGACTACAGTATATTATCATTTTGTTATTATATTAGTATTATTACTTCGCTCTTATTATTTAAGTCACGCTTGATCATGTTCATGTTATATACAGTGGGGAGAACAAGTATTTGATACACTGCCAATGAGATTTCCCATTGGCAGTGTATCAAATACTTGTTCTCCCCACTGTATATATACACAGTATATAAGATGGGTATTATCTAAAAAAACTAATGAATATGTATGTCAACTATTTTTTTCCAATTCATAGCACCTTTAAATTAATATTGCATTCTAGTTATCCTTGGAAATAAAAGAATAATTTTTGGACAGTGTATGTGCAGTTGTAGGGTTTTTTGAAGTACCAATTCAAGAACCATTTAAGCACCAGAAGCTTTTTTAAAAAGTACAGAGTAGTAACTGGTATCAAATAAAACCCAATCAATACTCACTCCTATTTAAAATCTTATGTAAATTATGTACAAACCCATTCCAGCCTTCCCATCAGGATAAGTGTAAACCTGTCCATTGTTCTTGATGATCGGAAGACTGGCAGGGATAGAGGGCACGATCTCATCCTCGCTGTCCTCTGAGCTGGAGCTGCTTGTTGACTCCTCACTACAGCTGTCATAGCCATCAAACATCCCAAAGGAATCCCTCCGCTTACGCTCTGAACGTGGAGTGCGTTCAGCCTTCAATGAAGAAAAATACATATATGAATATATTTAGCCACATAAGCATGCAAGGCTTTTTTCAGACAGATAACAATGCTTCAAGAATGATACCCAATGACTTTTTTTATTTAAATTAGCATATTGTGATAAAGTTCATTATTTTCTGTAATGTATTGATAAACATTAGACTTTCATATATTTTAGATTCATTACACACAACTAGGCATGTGCCGGTATGACATTTTGACGGTACGATAACCGTGAGCAAAAATACTGCGGTTTCACGGTATTGCAATTATAGCTCCCAAAAATTTTGAGATGTATGGGTTAAAAAAGAAAAAAAAAAAACTTTCCATTGAACAGGATGTTTTTTTTCAGACCATAGTTGCAAATTGGAACATGAATATATTGTTAAAATAAATAAATTATCAATAAAAAAATATTTGAAATAAAATTAAAATAAATATAACTTATAGACTATACTCACAGCCACAGCTCAAGTTGCTCAAGATTAGCGCAAGAACAAAATCATTTCTATAAAAAAGTAAAAACACTTCTGAATAAAATTTTAAAAAATGTATACTGCATGACTGTTTTTTTGAGGGTGGAAAAGCTTAAGTGAAGTTTCGCCATTTTCAGCCACTGTGTCAACTCTAGTCTACATGATGTCATGCCTTTGTGTTAAAAAGAACATAAGGAATTCATAAGTTAGTTAAAAATGTATAAGTTAGTTAAAATATCAATATTGGTGTGGAAAGGTTTCATCTAAAAAAAAATAAAAAATAAAAAATAAAAAAAAACATTGGGAGTAAGACCTCTCCTTGATCCAGCGAACGTGGATTTGTGCTTAGGGCAAGATCATCGTTCGCAATTAGCGATCTTTGATGCTATCACTTTTCCCCCTTCATTCAAGCGAATCAAGCTTGTTTTCTCACTCTGCGGCTGTAACACTCGATGAAGTTGCTCTCCCAGCTGAGCCTAGGCTAATATTCATCTTTGTAAGCTTTTACTTAGTTTGTATATTGAATTTGAAAGGAAAATGTGTGTTTTGTTTTTGGCGAACTTTTTCCATGGTGCTAATCTGTGGAAGCTACTCACATGGAAAAATCTAACTGTACAACATTTTAAATGTATTCATTTTGTATATTAAACTTACTTATTGAGAGCTCAATAAATTGAAGAACAGTACGCCTTATGTTTGGAGTATTTGTTTTTGGGTTAGCTGGCTGCGTAGCAGACACACACAGCAACAAATGGGAGGGGGTGAGCGCTGCTGCGCCAAGCCGCTTCTGGCTGCATTTTTGACACAAGAAAAATAGCGAATACCGTACTACGGTCTGACGGAAAATTTTAGTGGTTTTGAAACGGCGACGTTTTCACACAACGGTAAACCGTGAAACCGGTAACCGGCACATGCCTACACACAACTGAAGTAGTTCAAGCCTTTATTGTTTTAATATTGATGATTTTTGCAAAAAAGTCAAGGACAACCAAAAATCCCCATCTCAAAAAATTAGCATATTTCATCCGACCAATATAAAAAAGTGTTTTTTAATACAAAAAAAGTCAACCTTCAATTAATTATAACAGCTATGCACTCAATACTTGGTCGGGATTCTTTTGCAGAAATGACTGCTTCAATGCGGTGTGGCATGGAGGCAATCGGCCTGTGGCACTGCTGAGGTGTTATGGAGGCCCAGAATTCTTCGATAGCGGCCTTAAACTCATCCACAGTGTTGGGTCTGGTGTCTCTCAACTTCCTCTTCACAATATCCCACAGATTTTCTATGGGGTTCAGGTCAGGAGAGTTGGCAGGCCAATTGAGCACAGTAATGCAATGGTCAGTAAACTATTTACCAGTAGTTTTGGTACTGTGAGCAGGTGCCAGGTCGTGCTGAAAAATGAAATCTTCATCTCCATAAAGCTTTTCAGCAGATGAAAGCATGAAGTGCTCCAAAATCTCCTGATAGCTAGCTGCATTGACCCTGCCCTTGATAAAACACAGCAGACCAACTACAGCAGCTGACATGGCACCCCAGACCATCACTGACTGTGGATACTTGACACTGGACTTCAGGCATTTTGGCATTTCCTTCTCCCCAGTCTTCCTCCAAACTGTGGCACCTTGATTTCCGAATGACATGCAAAATTTGCTTTCATCTGAAAAAAGTACTTTGGACCACTGAGCAACAGTCCAGTGCTGCTTCTCTGTCGCCCAGGTCAGGCGCTTCTGCCACTGTTTCAGGTTCAAAAGTGGCTTGACCTGGGGAATGCGGCACCTGTAGCCCATTTCCAGCACACACCTGTGCACGGGGGCTCTGGATGTTTCTACTCTAGACTCAGTCCACTGTTTCTGCAGGTCCCCCAAGGTCTGGAATCGCCCTTCTCCACAATCTTTCTCAGGGTGCGGTCACCTCTTCTGGTTGTGCAGAGTTTCCTGCCACACTTTTTCCTTCCTACAGACTTCCCACTGAGGTGCCTTGATAAAGCACTCTGGGAACAGCCTATTGGCTCAGAAATTTCTTTCTGTGTCTTACCCTCTTGCTTGAGGGTTTCAATGATTGCCTTCTGGACAGCAGTCAGGTCGGCAGTCTTGCCCATGATTGCGGTTTTGAGTAATGAACCACGCTGGGAGTTTTTAAAAGCCTCAGGAATGTTTCGCAGGTGTTTTGAGGTAATTCTTTGATTCAGATGATTAGGTTAGTAGCTTCTTTAGAGTACCTTTTCATAATATGCAATTTTTTTTTGGATAGGGATTTTAGTTTTTTCTCTAATTTTTTGCCAAAATCATCAATATTAAAACAACAAAAGGCTTGAACTACTTCAGTAGTGTGTAATGAATCTAAAATATATGAAAGTCTAATGTTTATCAGTACATTACAGAAAATAATGAACTTTATCACAATATGATAATTTTTTAGAAGGACCTGTATATCCAACGGGAGTAAAGAAGTGATTATCAAAGTCATCTGAAGTTGCGCAAAGAAAGGTAAGGAAACGCTCAGCTAAAGTCAGTTCATTGGCTAAGTAAGTTTGGCAGCTGCAGTGTTAAAGAGGCATTCAAGTACCACTGTCACCCTATGTTGTAGGATACTGAACTTCCCTGAGCCACAACCCGTATTCCGTTTGTTTGTAGAACACACCAAAGCAGCGCCACACGCAGTTTTAATCCCAGTTGAGTTTAAATTTCCCGCTGCTGGGCAGTGACATTTGGGTAGGCATGTGCCGATAACCGGTTTCAAGGTACACAGTGGTATGAAACCGTCACGGTTTCAAAACCGCCAAAAAATTCCGTCAGACCGTCCCTAAAGTATTAGTTATTTTTTTATGTACCAAAAATGCAGCGAGAAATCCCTCGCTTGCAGCTGCAAGGCTCAACCCCTCCTCCACTGGTTGTTGCTCAGTGTCAGTGAGTCAACTGTGGCTGGAGGAGGTCAAACTCCTTAACTTTTTCCCCCATCAAAGAAAACAAAATCGCTGATATGGGAGTACTTCAGCTACAGAAAAGTTACAGACAGCCGCGGCTTGAAGGAGGGCCAACCAACATGCAAAACCTGTTTGCGGAGGGTGGCTGCTAAGGAGGCAATACCTCCAATATGATTTCGCATTTCCAATTTCCGACTCATAAGTGAGGGATCACATGGATATGTGATGATCTCTGTACATAGAGGATTTGGTCAAACAATATTTTTTAAATTATTTATTTCCTAACAGATACACGCACACACAAAAATCAACAAATCACCCATGTGCTTGAGAGACAACTGACTGTGATCATTAGGGATGCAATGATACAGTTAAGTCACGGTTCGGTCCGATTTTCGATACGAGGGACACGATTTTTGATTCGATTCAATACATTTAATGCTCTGTAACAAAAAATACAAGTGTTTTTTGTTTTTTTTAATGTTGTTTTTATTTTGCTAACAGGCAAAAATAACAATGCCATGAAATAAACATGTATTATAGTGCATAACACTTATGTGCTTACTTCTTACTGATCTGAAGAAATTTTGTATAAAAGTGCTGATAACAATCTTTACTGTTTGTAAAGTGAGGCGGGGGGACACTGTTGATTGCCATTACTCTCTTAGCAGGTATGTTTACCAGATGAGAAAAACATCCTATTTGTGGTCCGAGTCCATCTGTGTTAAGTACTGAATTAACAATATTTGCAGTATTATCTATAGCAGTGCTTCTCAATTATTTTTTTTGTTACGCCCCCCCCCAAGGAAGACGTAAATGTTTCGCGCCCCCCCAAACTCTGCCGCCACTGTAAATAGTATCATTTGTCTATAATATTACTATTATAAGTATGCCTCTGCCTTACATTGTATCCTTTTTTTCCTATTAGAGAAAATAACAGATCAACTTATAAAGTATAACTTTATTAACATTGTTTTTTGTTTGTAACAGAAAAGACAACGTGCATCAATTTGCCTGAATTAAAAAAAAAAAAAAAAATCACATCCAAACTGTAAAAATACACTCAAGGTACATTTTTGGCCATTTGATATTGAAAAATAAATTCAGTAAATAATAACAAATTCAAATTGATTAGAAACATTAACTCATGAGGACAATATGCCAAAAAATTTGACCGAAAAAACAAAACTGAATAGAAGAAGAAAAAAAGTGTCTTTGGACAGAAGGACAGTTTTTATTTTTGCTGCTCCCAGTATCACCTCCAGTTTGCAATGATGTGGGGTTATTTTGCACTGAGCATGCTAATAGTGCTCACTGGTTTACTGATATCACACTGACAAAGCAGGACGATTGTTGGCAATATTCGGCACGTTTTCGCTGAAAAACAACCAAGCGGCTTATCAATGAGATTGGGGTCTAATGTCTTTAAGTGGCGTCTTAATTGATTTGGCTTCCGGCTGTCCGCTATAATCATTTTTAGACACAGTAAACAGTAGTCTTTCCTTGTCTACCACTGTATTAAATGTCGAAGCCAAAAGGCAAACGGCCTGAAAAAAGCGCATTCTCGGCGGCCGAGGGAGAACCATAGGTGAGGGCGGTCGTCGTGACGATCCCAGGCCAAAAATGGCACTTCTCGGGCGGACACGTGAGAACCAAAGAGGACAGTGGGTCGCTGCATGAGTCCGGCCGGAAAACGGCATTCGAAAACGGCGCACAGCAGTCTCCAGCTCTTCATGAGTCTCTTCCGTGTGCTCTTGCTTACTTCAAAAATACTGCGCGCACTTTGAAAATGAGAGCGCCACTGCCACCCACTGAGTGGATGTGCAAGTAAGCTTTATTCTAGTATGGCAAAAAAAAAATGTTCCCTGAGGTTAGAGCAGGGCGGTAAACCGAAAATTTACCGTCACCGAAATTCTTAACGATGACCGACGTAATTTTGACCATGTCGGTAAATTCGGTAAATTAATAAAACAAGAAAATATAGTCTTTTCATCCCGCTTTGATTCTGTGTTGTTGGTCTATGTTCATTCCCCTTTAAGAAAGCAGTGAATGTGCTTACGTAGGGAGTCACGTGATCATCAGGAAGCCAATCAAACAAAAGCCCGGTAAGCTAACGCTAGCAGCTAACGCTACAAGCAAAACGTGATGGAGTGTGGCTTAAGGGAGGTTCACCAAACTTTAAACCGACATTTAGTAGACTCTTGGTGGCATCCAGACGGGCTTTCACCCGATGTCCTCCTTTGTTCTCACGATTTCCGGAGATGGTGCTTTCAGTGCTTTCTACTGATAGCCAGGCTAACGCTAGCTAGCGGCTAACGCTACAAATGAACGTTATGGAGTCGGATAGAGGCTCTAACCTTGTCAAAACGGCTGAACTTAATGAGTGGATTGGGCACGGACTGCATCTAGCAATTACTATGTGGTGTTATTTTGTATCTGTCTGTGTGTGATTCCTCTGATAGCTTTTGTGATGGTAAAGAATTCCGCATAAAGTACAATCCAACGGCGAAACTTATAATGACCGAGAAATGGCCCCAGCTATTTTTATTGTGCGTGCATTTATTAAAAAATGCACTGGGGAGGGGGGGGGGGGGGGGTGACCTTAAACCATAAAGTAAACACTTGTATTTAATAATTATATCACAGCAGCCATTAACAATAAGTTGTCTTTTTGAAGTGTACTGTTCAAGCTGCAAGTCATTTGTGTTACAATTACATGTTTGCACAGTCATATTGATTTTGACAATGTACATTGTTCAAGTCATACACGCTGTTATAAATGTTCATACTTGAATTCTTATTGCTTACAATACATTTTTATAAACTTAATGTTTAGACTGCATGTACAATTATTAAATACAGTATATGAAATTGAATGCTGGTAAATAAATCAACAAGATATAGTTAATCTGTATTTCATGCGTTGATTCAGATTTTCAAATTACCGTATTTTTCGGACTACAAGTCGCTGCTGAGTATAAGTCGATCCAGCCATAAAATGCCCAACGAAGAGAAAAAAAACATGTACAAGTCGCACCGGAGTATAAGTCGAATTTTGGGGGGAAATTTACTTGATAAAATCCAACACATAGAACAGACATGTCATCTTGAAAGGCAATTTAATATAAAAATACAATAGAGAACAACATGCTAAATAAATATACAGTGTACAGTGCATGAACAACGAAATGTGAATATACTGTCCTACGCTACAGCTCGGTCCTGGCTGTACAGCGAACTCCCAAAAGACAATACTGGACGTCCGTATAATTTGCTGAATCAATTTGGTCCTCGATAGAAAACAGGTTCGGATCAACGTAAATAAATGATAATTAGGTACTATTAGTAATAAGTAACAGGTTAGCATGCGTTCGCTATCATTAGCACATCGTTCAAACAACCACACAACTGGCTCTAAGTGTCCGATCGCGGGTGGAAAACACACAACAACAACAGAAAAGATGATACACGCAGGCGTTGCCTCTGTAGAGATGATTTTAAAGCATAAACAATGAAAGTAGGCTCGCAGCCGTCTATTCTCTCTCGCTGTAACTCGCCCACTCACTCAGAGCTACGTAGCTGTCCGTCTTCTTCTGGCGTGTGAGCACTCTTCTCCACGTAAACAAGTGCGAGTGCGCCCTCACGTGGGCATGAAAGCGCCACAAACTAAATGCATCCATTTCAAGATAAAAAAGTCAATAATACAATTGAACATACACTGCCAAAGGCAGAACGCGAAAGTGGCCATAGCTATAAAGGGTTATTCAGATAACTATAGCATAAGAACATGCTAACAACTTTACAAAACCATCAGTGTCACTGCAAAACACCAAAATAACATGTGAAATTATATCATAATGTGTTAATAATTCCACACATAAGTCGCTCCTGAGTATAAGTCGCACCCCCAGCCAAAATATGAAAAAAAAACGCGACTTATAGTCCGAAAAATACGGTATATAACAGTCCGCTTGGGCGAATTTATCGTCATTTATCGTTATCGAGATAAATCTGCTCAATTTATCGTGATACATGTTTAAGGCCATATCGCCCAGCCCTACCTGAGGTCATCGCTCTGCGCCCCCCTGGGGGGGTGCGCCCCACTATTTGAGAAGTACTGGTCTATAGTCACTGGTATGGATTGATTTGGCCTGCTTAACTTCCATTCAGTCATTGCGGTTTTTAATTCATTGATGTAGGATATGGACTACGCGTCCCATGATCACTCTAGGCTCACGCAGCCAAAGGCATAGGACTTGCGAGGATCTAACGTAGCACATTTAGGTTGCTATTTGATTATATCTAGTGTGTGCACCCGAGTGTTGTCGGGCATTTAAAAAGTTAACAAACGCCACAGAAGTCACGTCTGCTCATTACTTTGACAATCGACTTACAAAAACAGGACGAGTTTGAAGTACAGCACTCTTAATTTGCAATTCAGTGTTCCTCATGTAACCGTGAGTTACCTCTCTGTGACCCACATTCTTAACCTGTCTGTTGTTAAAGCTAGGTTATTCGTAGCAGCCAAATCGACAACAAGATATTGGCTGACTTTGTTGTACGTATCCGTAAAGACAGTCTTTGTTTAATATGTACGAGTTGGGATTGCATATCAGCTCACCCAAAATGCTGCTAAACAACAGACCTGTACGATATTGAAGCTATCAAGCCGCCTCCTTAAGTTTCTGTCTTCCCTCACGAGCAATGATCCTCGTACGCCACAGCTCCCACCTTTCATGCAGTTTGGGGGAGGTGCTACCGGCAGAGTTTGTTTTTTCAAGGCAAAGCTGTGCCGGACATTTTAGCGCGAGAGACGACAAAAATAAATTCTGAAAATACATTTGGGAGCTTTTCATTTGAATCGAATGTTTTTGCGTATTGAATCGAAGAGGGCGTATCGAACGGTTCAATATAAAACCGAGAATTGTTGCATCCTTAAGCCTGAGTTATACTCCCGCGTTGCGGTGACGGCGTAGCGACTACGGCGTCATTCGACATTCGATAGTTCTGCGGTGAGGGAACGCGTTGCTCTGTAATTCACCGCCAAGCCACTAGAGGGATGTGGCGTTATCTTTGTACGGTTTTGGGGCATGCTTGTTTACTTCCGCTAGTCGGAGAAAAAATAAACAATGCAAGATAGAACTCTTGAAAGTAAATATTCTGCTCATCAACACTGAATAAATATTGGACATACATATGTTGACGGGCAGGCGACGCAGAAGACGGTTTCGAGGCGGTCTGGCCGACTTTTGATGCCGCACAGAGAGTTTTAGACTCGGGTGGAGAGAGCTAGCTGTGGCGGCTAGCTTCAAACTGGCGTCAAGCACTGCGTTCAAGGTCTGCAAAGCCCTCCAGCCTGATTTGTTTGCCGTGTCCTACAACCAGCCAGTGGGAAGCCATAGCAGGTTTCTGGCGTCTAGGGAACTTCCCAAACTGCGTTGGGAGGCTTTATTTTAAGGTTACCATAAAAAGCACCGAGGCACTCTCAATCAGTGATGATGTATTGTGTGTGTGAACTGTCTGTTATTGAAAATTAAAGATCAAAACAACTCTTTTGACACCAAATCTGTGCTTTATTCTTCATATACTTGAAGTGTGACACGTGAACAAGTCACAGACTCACAGCAAATATATGTACACAGTAAATGATGAAGTGCACCAACCAAAAATACGACATAAAGTGATAAAAAGTTGGCAGTTTTTGGCCGACTGGGTCACCGCTTCGTGTGGCCACTCGATTCCGAACACCCACGCCTCGGTGGTTCTTCCATTTTTTTTTTCCCGATCGCCGACCTTGCCATTTGGCAATCACAATAATAATGTCTTGACGAGACTTGCTCTTCGATGATACTCCCGTCGGCTTGGTGCATTTTTGCGTGTAGAAAATAATGTTTGATTCTATTCTACAATGGCGGTGTTTTCGCGGTAAACCGGAAACAAGTCTGAGCGGACCAATCACAGTCCGTTTTCGTCACGTCACACGCGTCTACGCGACGCGAAGGTTAGAAAAATCAAGAGGCGCGCGTCAGGCTACGGCGTAGGGTCGTAACTCGATTCTTCCTTGACGGCGTAGGTCTGACGCGGAAGTATAACTCGGCCATTAGTGATCATACACTTAACAAGTAGGGGGCACTGTGCTCACATGAAGCTTAGAGAAATGAACCTTTTCTATAACCAATTGGCTGAAGTGGTTCAACGTCTCACGAGGCTTCCTGAATACACAAAGGCAGCTTTATGTTTAAATAAATTCAATTCACAACATAAAATGCATAAAGTCCATATAATCGATTCTTAATAACCAGGGCGCTATTTAGTCACATTTCAAATTAATATAAAATGCTAATTATATTTTGATGTATCCGTGTTTATCCCCCCCACCCCACCTACAAGATAAAGTACATAAGTTCAGCAGAAACAGGTGCTGGGGCAATAAAAAATTACCACCCCATTGCTTAAATCCTAGATGTAGAACAGTGACACGGTTACCCGTAGGTTAACGTCGTTGTTTCCTGCTTTTTGCAGCGAAGATGACCACAGTGCCTTAGTCAATTATTTCAATCAAAGATCCGAAGAAATACTGCACTCCATCGGATATGTAACGGTTTCGCAATGTTAACAACAACAAAAATATAAAATACAAAATAGCACAGAATCAGCTTTATGTTAGCATAGCTTGCTAGCGGAAACGTTCTGAAATCATTATTATCATCATTTTAAAGAGACAAAAACATTTAACTCAAGTCCTTAGAGCGTGCGATTATTTTAGACGTCCCTTGAAATGTTGGCAATATGTTGTTTTGCTAAACCAAAGATAGCCGATAGCACCGTAAATAAGACAACAACAAAGGATCAACCAAAGTAAACCGAACGTATTTGTTGTTACATCGAGGGCTTGCGGCCCGAAATCGTCATTTCACTTACCAGATCCCGTGTGTCTTCCATTAGCCCCTCATATAGATGATGTCTTAACTAGCGCATCCACTCTCAAAATAATTTACCGCTGCTTGGTAAACTTGGGGTTGGAAAGACGAAAACCGTGAAAAACTACACCAAACAGATATCAACAAATTATACTGGACTCTGCGCATGCGCCAGTTTTCTTTTTCTTCTTCTTCGTCGTACACTTCTTCTTCGCCGTCTTTGTCTTCTTCGTCTTCCTCTTATTTTTTTTATCGACATGGAATTTGATTTATATACTGAATATATGTATAAACAAGTATTGGCTTTTAACATTTTGTACAAAAATTCACAAAACATATCACACATTTCGCACCAACTTCCAATAAATTTTATCTATTCAGGGCATGCACGTTTAATTTTAACTTTTTCATATAACAAAAATATCTGCGTAAGTGAATGAAGAAATTTCCCCAGTATCAAATTTACATCAAGAACTCATACTGGTTTTATCCTCTCCAGAAACTCCAAAGTGGGATCAGCTGTCTTATTTTACATACAAATAAAAATAAAAAAGCGTTTGAACATGCTCTTCAAAATTTAAAAAATATACAACAGATTCTGTACCAAATTCCAATATTTATTCCTATGTATTCACAATGTAAATGTTGACATAAACACACTAACACACACACGCACACACACACACATCCCCGGCCGCACAAAGTAATGTTAAACTTTCAAAAAATGAAATTAGGTTGAGATTGTTTTTATTCTTGACCAACCGTTAGCAAAGAAGAAACTCATTCATTTAAAACTCAGTTAAAACAAGGTTTTGTCATGAAGTATCTGCATTTATGAATAAAAATGTTCCTAGTACCCAAATTACATTAGGGAGTTTTCAAGCATGAGATTTGTCCAAATGGGAGTGTGCCCTGGTTGAAGGGTATTTTTTTTTGTTTTTTATTTGCAAAGTAAAATCCCTTTGCAGACACTGGGACTTGAAATTTGACAATGCAGACCCAAAATCCTTCATGCCCTGTATTATCGGGAGCACTGAGCCGTCTGGAGGTTGCCACTTCCTGCATCTAAAATGTAGCGCATTAGCATATGGCATATGCAGGGGTTGGACAAAATGATGGAAACACCTTTAAAAATCAACAAAACTAATTTAATATGGTGTCAGTCCGTTTTTTGTGCTTTGACCTGGCCAGAGAAAGCTTGGTGAGTCGGTAGCTCTATCATCAAAGGCACAAATGTGATACTCATCGTTAAACTGTCAGCCCAGTCTGAAGTGTGCTGTGCCAACTCATTCATTGTGTAAGTGAGAGACTGTTCTCAACAGCGTGAGCGTCAAAGCATGAGTGAATTTGAGTGGACTCACTTAACAAAGCATTTAACAAAGACAATCATTTTTTACGTTATTTTTGTTGAAGAAAAATTCACATTATGAAGGCAGCACAGTGGGACATCCCCCTAACAGTTCTGGAATCATGGGTAGTGATGGGTCTAGTGATACTAATGCGCCGGCGCGCGCGCCAAGCTCATGGAGCAACCCCTGCGTCGGTGCGCGTATCGCTACAAGAAAATCACGTGACCGATGCATGAACTCATTGAACTGTGTCGACACAGTCATGACGCGGCAAACTGGTTCAAAAGGAAGCGCGTCTGTCAATGCGATAGAGTTGCTGAAACAATCCACATCTCACGGTTACTTCCTCGTTGTCTACCTGCTGTGGAAATGGACGTAAGACAGGGAAAACGCACTTGTCATCATTCACTCAAAATACAATTAATTTTAAGGTAAAGCTTAGTTTATTAGTGTGACGGGTGCACGCGGGTCCGTCGGTTGCCGTCCCTTGTCTTTACCCTACGCAACAGCGTTTGATCCGCTAGCATAGTGGTCAGAGCATACGCCATTCTTCCCCGACACATCGTGCGCGCGGGTTTGAATCCTGGTCAGAACGCGATTATCGGGTCGTTAAGCGATCCCAAAAAATTTTGATTTTACTATCAAAAGTTATTTTTTTGCAGGTGAAATGTCGCATTTGTACTTTGTATATGACTAACCTGTCATATAAAAACAGTTGCCACCTCCTCAATGCTGAAGCATTACTGGCCAAGCATGAGATTGAAGTTTCTGATAATCCCCAAATAAACACAGGTATAGAACCATTCCTTTACTTTCACACAGTCACTTTTTTGGTAATTTATTAGAAATCTGTAATTAAGCTATAATTTATTTTTTTGTCCACTTCAATTTCTTTCTGATGGGCTATGGTAGCACTTAGATGACAAAGTGGGGAGTCAAGGAGGCAGTGGAACTGTAGATGAAATTGCAAAAGTGCAACGATGCATGGCTGAGCCGAACATGGCACGCAATGCCGATTTTCTTCGATACTGGAGGAGCCAATGGATATCTTATCCAAACCTCTTTCAACTGGAAATTCTTGTGCATGCTGGCATTGTTGGTTCCATGCGAGTGTGTTGTCCACAGCAGGCTTGTTAAAAAAAAAAAAAAAAAAAACTAAATTTAGAAAAAAAAAAACTGTTTTTGAATAAAATTTTATCAGAACAAAAAGTCCACAGGCATTCCTTATTCACCCATTCATTATTACTTACATTTTCACATTATAATATATGTTCACATAATGTAAAGATATGGACTAATGCAATATGAATGCAAAGACTTAAATGATTTGATTTTACATGCTATGTCATCAATTCAGTGTCAGTCTGTCAAATGGGTTGCCTGTAGGGATTTTTTATGTCCAGCAGGTGTCAGTATTCAATGACACAGTATCCACACTGTGTCAACACAATGTGTCACTGTGTCGACACGCTTCATGAGGTTTCACGGACCCATCACTAAATGGGTGCTGTTATGTACTTCCTTGCTCTAAGTACATGTAAGGCCGAGACTTGAATGGAACAACACTTCTTTATTCAGTGTGCTTCTCATCATATATGTCACAGAGACATAACAGAGATTCCTTTTATACTGTAATACCACACCAACAGGAAGTGCACACTATGGCAACAGCAGTGTGACATAAATATGTCACATCTCCTCCCCCCTTACATAACATGTCCCAGAAATAAACACGAGGTATACCACCTGTTTTCCCCTCATTACTTATTACTTATAAATCCAATCTATCAGGCCTGTCGCGTGCAGGATAACAACGTTCAACAGTCACTTCCGATTTCCCACTTGTGGAAACAGGTTCCGATACCGTTTCAGGTTTCATTTGTGCATTGGTTGAATTAGACACAATTACAGCAGGATTGTTTGGGTTTGACACATCCGGTAAGCTAGACATTTCTGGTATTTTTGGCACATCCGGTAAGCTAGACATTTCTGGTATAATTACACTGCTAGCATCATCACAATCAAATAGACAGTTCTGGAGTAGTGTCTGGTGTTCCCAGCAATTGATCCACATGGCGACGCCAAACACCATCAGCTGTCTGAACGGTGTAGGAAACAGGCCCAGTTTGAGCAATGATGGTGGCAGGGGCCCACTTTTCCTTACTCTGGTAACTCCGGGCCATAACAGAGTCACCAGGTGCAAAAACTCGGTTCTTGGAATGCAGGTCTCTGTACTTGACTTGCTTCCGTTGATCCATTTGAACAATCTCGCTCAGGGTTGGTGGTTTCAGAAGATCCATGCCAGTTCGTATCTTTCGAGAAAACATGAGGCTCGCTGGCGATACTTTGGTAGTTGCATGCACAGATGTTCGGTATTTGAGGAGAAATTCGTGTAGTCTCTGATGGAGTGTACTTTGCCCTTGTGATGCTTTGAGAGCATGTTTGAGGGTCTGCACAAACTTCTCTGCCAAGCCGTTGGTTGCCGGGTGATAGGGAGCCGACTTAATGTGTTGAACCCCATTGGCTTGCAGGAATTCAACCATTTCTTTTGACACAAATTGGGGCCCATTGTCTGAGACGAGTTGTGCAGGGGCTCCGAAACGACTAAACATCTCCCCTAACTTCTCAATTGCCTTTTCCGATGTGGTTGATTTCATGATAGCTACCTCTGGCCACTTACTATGGGCATCGATATACCCTACCCACTGACGTCACAAAACCACGTGCTCGCTGTGTGGTTCCGCCCACTTGTCCGTCATTTTGTCTCTGTATTAGCATTGTTTTCAATTGATCGAGAAATTTAAAATGCATTTCATGGAAGACCCGGTGCTTTCTGATGCCGTAAACTCACTGGATGTGTTGCATAAAAGGCGTTATGTGGAAAAGCTTCGTTCTATACAGTCGCCAGATCCATATTTGATGCCCAAATCAATGTTTTTCGACCCACTGTCTTCGCCCTGTCTGCCTGACATCTGCTACGCTGATATTTACAATTATCTTGTCCACACAAAATCAGCCTATTCCCACGAAAATTTGAAAAACTTCAAGAGCTTGGAGGCTTATAAATACTTCGTTGCTGGTTGGGTGAAACAGGTCCTCGTCCACGAAAATTCGGCAGGAATCTATCTTGTGCTTGGAAAGGTGAGTTACGAAATTTTCAATTCAAAATCTTTTGTTATTGCTAACATCCACTGTCAAGTCTAATGTATTTCATGTCGTTTGTCAATGGAGTTGTCATATTTGTGTGTGTCTCAGTTCTTTTTCTTTCCTTTATGCAGCACCTGATTGAGCCAGATTGGCGGGGTAATGCGACACACCTGTGCTTGTGCACCATCTGCAAGTGTCGGACTATTGCTTGCTATTTGCCTTGCTTACCGCCTGTGTGTTCACCGTCATCCTTCGAGTTTCCCGACGTTCTACGGTCGTATTCTGGTTTGGTCATCTTTACTTTAGTGCTCTTTTGGGCTTTGTAGTCAGACTCTTGTACTGTGTTATATTCATGCATTCTAGCGTGCTCTCTTAGTTGTACTTTGTTAAACTCGCATTTTTCGCGTGCTCCCTTTGTTGTATTTTATTATATCCGCGTTTATTGGCGTGCTCCCTTTGTTGTATTTTATTATATCCGCGTTTATTGGCGTGCTCTCTCAGTTCTACTCGCATTTTTGGCGTGCTCCCTTTGTTGTACTTATTAAATACAAACATTAGCTCTACCTGATCTCCTTGTCTGTTTTTGGGATCCACATCAACGGCTTGCCGTTCACAACAGAATAGTCCGACCACATGGATCCCACGGACTCGGAGGGTCTTTGCCGTGCTCTCGTTGGTCACTACCATATGATCAGTCAACACGAGCAATCGATACGCAAATTAGTGGATGTGATCGGCTCACTCACCACAAGAGTTGCGAATATGGCTTCGCCTGTAAAGCCCGGTGATATAATTGACGCTGCTGCGGCGCCCGATCTAACCGCCCCGCCTCCGATGAGCCCGCCGGCTTCTTTTCGGGAGCCGATGTTGCCACACCCTCATCGTTATGAGGGAGAGCCAGGTGCTTGCCGACAGTTTTTGCATCAGTGCTCCCTAATTTTTGACCAGCAGCCTTGTACGTTTGCGAGTGACAGATCCCGTGTAGCTTATGTAATGAGTCTCCTCGCCGGTAAAGCGGCTACATGGGCCATGGCGGTAAGCAACACAAGGCCCGCGATCCGTAATTCTTTTGAAACTTTTGAGACTGAGTTTGTAAGAGTTTTTGATCATCCAGTTAGAGGCAAGGAGGCAGCCAGGGTTAGGGTTAGGCCTGTTGGATTTTTTTCAGGGCGATCTAACTGTTGCAGACTACTCTATTCAGTTTCGCATTTTGGCCGCTGAGTGCGGTTTTGGGGAAGCGGCGCTGTGTGGAATTTTTCGGCGTGGGCTGTCTTCTGTGGTGAAGGACGAGTTGGCGGTTCGGGATGATTCATCGAATCTGGAAGACCTGATTTCTTTGTCCGTGCTTTTGGACAATCGCCTGAAAGAGTGTGAGAAGGAACGTGCCATGGAGCCTCGGAGACGTCGTTGGTCATCGCCGCGGAGCGGTCCGACTGCGGTCCGTGGGGACAGCTTCGTCAAACCGCCGTTCGTTTCTACGCCGACGCGGAGTCCGGTCCCGATAGGAGGGGAGCCTACACAACTCGGTGGCGGGCGCCTTTCTGCTGCGGAGCGACGGAGGCGGTTGGAGGCAGGCTTGTGTCTTTATTGTGGCTCGCCAGGGCACCATATCGCCGCCTGTGACGCTGTCCCTTCGCGTCTATCTGGATCTTCGGTCCCAGGGGTTCCCCTTGCCCGAGGGGGGCCGAGGTTCGTACATGACGGTAATCAGTCAAGTGAATTGCCCCGCGACGAGATAAAGGAACCCAGCGACCCCCAAGGTGTTATGAGACTGCAACTGCCGGGTGAATTGTCACACGGCGGGGTTAATATTAAGTTTTCTGCTCTAATCGATTCGGGGGCTGATGATTGTTTTGTTGACCAGAGTGTTGTGGACGCTCTTAAATGTACATTAATAAGACTCGCTAGGTCCAAACGGGTTTTAGATCTCGATGGGCGACCCCTGGCGGACATGAGGTTTATTACGCCTCCGCTCAAAACAAAACTGTCCGGAAATCATTTTGAGGTCCGTAGCTTTTTGGTAATGCCGTGTAAATCTGCTCCAGTAGTGCTGGGGCTCCCCTGGTTGAAAGTACATAACCCCAATATTGACTGGGCTAAAACGCAAATAGTAACTTGGAGTACTTTTTGTTATGCACACTGTTTACGGTCGGCGTGTCTGCTTCCCAGTCAAGCACACACTGCTACAGAGCCAGTTAATTTGGACAATGTTCCTTCTGATTATCATGATCTCAAGTGCGTTTTTAGTGAAGAGCATGCTAAAACCTTACCGCCGCATCGCCCTTACGACTGCGCCATTAACTTGCTGCCCAATGCCACGCTGCCCAACTCAAGGTTATACCAGGTCTCTAAACCAGAGCAGGAGGCGATGAGGGAATACATCTCCTCTTCCTTGGCTGCTGGCCTTATTCGCCCTTCATCTTCTCCGTTGGGGGCGGGGTTTTTCTTTGTTGGCAAAAAAGATGGGGGTCTTAGGCCGTGCATTGACTACCAGGGTCTCAATGACATTACTATTAAAAACACATACCCGCTACCGTTGTTAGATTCAGCTTTCGCCCCATTGAAATCAGCCACCATTTTCACAAAATTAGATTTGCGCAGTGCTTACCACTTGGTCCGGATTCGTGAGGGAGATGAGTGGAAAACCGCTTTTAAAACCCCGCTCGGGCATTTTGAGTACCTTGTTATGCCTTTCGGTCTCACAAATGCACCTGCCGTGTTCCAGAGTCTCATAAACGATGTACTGCGTGACATGTTGAACATATTCTGTTTCGTATATCTGGATGATATTTTAATATTCTCAAGAAGCCTGCAAGAACATCGGCAACATGTTCGCCTTGTTCTCCAAAGACTTCTGGAAAACCGATTGTTTGTCAAGGCAGAGAAGTGCGAGTTTCACCGAGGTTCAATACAGTTTCTGGGGTTCATTGTGGAAAAGGGACAGCTCAGGCCTGATCCCGCTAAAATCCAGGCAGTGGCCGAGTGGCCAACTCCGACATCGCGTAAGCAATTACAAAGATTTCTCGGGTTCGCCAACTTTTATAGACGTTTCATCCGTAATTATAGCATGAGGGCCGAGCCTCTTACTAGGCTGACCTCTAACAAACGGCCATTTACGTGGTCATCGGTGGCAGAGGCCGCATTTGTAGGCCTAAAACGAGCGTTTACGAGTTCACCTGTCCTGGTCCATGCTGATGCTAATCTTCCTTTTGTGGTCGAGGTTGACGCATCGAGTTCCGGAGTGGGGGCCATCCTGTCCCAGAGGTCTTCGGTCGACCAGAAACTGCACCCCTGCGCTTTCTACTCCCGCCGCCTCAGCCCGGCGGAAGCGAACTATGATGTCGGCAACAGGGAGCTGCTCGCCATTGTGCAGGCTTTGCAAGAATGGAGGCACTGGTTGGAGAAACAGAAGAGCCGTTCCAGATACTCACGGACCACAAAAACTTGGAGTACCTTCGGGCAGCCAGGCGCCTCAACTCTCGTCAGGCCCGTTGGTCATTGTTCCTGACCCGCTTTAACTACATTATTACTTACCGTCCAGGGTCAAGGAATGGGAAGCCCGATGCACTCTCGAGGATCCATGAGCCAGTGGAGGAAGGGCCTTCCGACGAGCCGGTCGTTCCTGACAACCTGATTGTAGGGGCACTACGGTGGGAGATCGAACATCTGGTGGAGGAGGCCCTGCGGGGTGTAACTGTGCCTGGAGGCTGCCCCACGGGCAAGTTATTCGTTCCAGATGCTCAACGTGCAGGAGTGCTGAAGTGGGGTCACGTTTCCAAGTTCGCCTGCCACCCGGGTGTGTCCCGCACGTTCTTCCTCGTTTCACAGAGGTTTTGGTGGCCGGGTATGCGCAAGGACGTCATGGACTATGTTGCTGCTTGTACCATCTGCGCTCGTGGCAAGGCGGTTCACCGCCCTCCACCTGGATTGCTGCATCCACTGCCTGTCCCATCTCGCCCTTGGTCCCATGTGGCACTGGACTTCGTCACTGGACTCCCGCGATCAAAGGGTCATTCTGTCATCTTGACCGTGGTGGACCGGTTCTCAAAGATGGCGCATTTCATCGCACTCCCCAAGTTGCCCTCTGCTTTGGAGACTGCTGACCTGTTGGTGGCGCACGTATTCCGGAGTCATGGCATTCCAAGTGACCTCGTCTCCGATAGGGGGCCACAATTCGTGTCGAAAGTTTGGGGAGCGTTCTGCAAGGCCTTGGGGGCCACGTCGAGCCGGTCTTCCGGTTACCACCCACAGTCGAATGGACAGACGGAACGGGTCAACCAGGAGCTGGAGGCCGCCCTTCGCTGTGTTTGTCAGCTGCATCCGGCCTCCTGGTCATCACACCTCCCGTGGGTGGAGTATGCCCACAACACCCTCATTTGCTCAGCCACTGGGAGGTCGCCATTCATGACCGCGTACGGGTTCCAACCCCCGTTGTTTCCGTCGCAAGAAGCGGAGGTAGTTGTGCCGTCTGTCCAGGTCCACCTGCGGAGGGCCCATAGAGTCTGGAGGAACGCAAGGGATGCACTCGTCCGCACGGCAGCCCGCAACCGCCAGATTGCTGACCGCCACAGAAGGCCTGCTCCGGTCTATCGTCCGGGCCAGATGGTCTGGCTGTCGTCACGAGATTTGCACCTCGCTGGGACTTCTAAGAAGCTGAGCCCGAGATACGTCGGTCCGTTCGCTGTGGATGCTGTGGTGAATCCGGTCTCCGTCAGGCTGAAGCTTCTGAGCTCCATGAAAGTCCACCCGGTTTTCCACGTCTCCCTGCTCAAGCCGGTCTCCACCAGTCCCTTGAACCCCCCGCCAGTGGCTCCTCCTGCTCCTCGTGTGGTCGACGGTGGGCCAGTGTATACGGTGCGTTCCATTCTCGATTCTAGGAGGCGGGGTAGGGGGGTGCAGTACCTGGTCGACTGGGAAGGTTATGGCCCAGAGGAACGCCAATGGGTCCCCCGCTCCTGGATCCTCGATCCGTCGCTGCTGCGGGATTTCCACTCCCTTCATCCCACGAAACCAGGTGGTCCGCCAGGGGGCGTCCGTTGAGGGGGGGGTTCTGTCATATTTGTGTGTGTCTCAGTTCTTTTTCTTTCCTTTATGCAGCACCTGATTGAGCCAGATTGGCGGGGTAATGCGACACACCTGTGCTTGATTAGGAAAGCTCAGTATTTAAGGAAGCTTGTCACCATCTGCAAGTGTCGGACTATTGCTTGCTATTTGCCTTGCTTACCGCCTGTGTGTTCATCGTCATCCTTCGAGTTTCCCGACGTTCTACGGTCGTATTCTGGTTTGGTCATCTTTACTTTAGTGCTCTTTTGCGCTTTGTAGTCAGACTCTTGTACTGTGTTATATACATGCATTCTAGCGTGCTCTCTTAGTTGTACTTTGTTAAACTCGCATTTTTCGCGTGCTCCCTTTGTTGTATTTTATTATATCCGCGTTTATTGGCGTGCTCTCTCAGTTCTACTCGCATTTTTGGCGTGCTCCCTTTGTTGTACTTATTAAATACAAACATTAGCTCTACCTGATCTCCTTGTCTGTTTTTGGGATCCACATCAACGGCTTGCCGTTCATAACAGGAGTTAAGGCTTTTAATGTTTATATGGTTTAGAGATAGCACTCTCACTACATACATACGTGTATGTTGTCGGCGATTAGCCTAGCAATGATCTTAATTGTGGTTATTTGTCAGCCCCATAGACGAGGCCAGTTTCTTTCACTTGGTACCAGCTAAATATTATTCAAAAAATAACGATGGTGGAAGAAAGGGAAGTCACAAACATCTTGAATTTGAAACTATGTCGTACTACGTCGTATGTTGTCGGCGATTAGCCTCGCAATGATCTTAATTGTGGTTATTTGTCAGCCCCGTAGACGAGGCCAGTTTCTTTCACTTGGTACCAGCTAAATATTATTCAAAAAATAACGATGGTGGAAGAAAGGGAAGTCACAAACATCTTGAATTTGAAACTATGTCGTACTACGTCGTATGTTGTCGGCGATTAGCCTCGCAATGATCTTAATTGTGGTTATTTGTCAGCCCCGTAGACGAGGCCAGTTTCTTTCACTTGGTACCAGCTAAATATTATTCAAAAAATAACGATGGTGGAAGAAAGGGAAGTCACAAACATCTTGAATTTGAAACTATGTTGTACTACGTCGTATGTTGTCGGCGATTAGCCTCGCAATGATCTTAATTGTGGTTATTTGTCAGCCCAAAACCCTCTAAGTATATCTTAAATGCATCTTACCGGATATAAAATGACTACTACATAGTCTGTGGTGATTTTTTGGTTCCCACACTACACATACAATTGCAGCCGTCCATTTTGCTCTCCTCTTTGGATCCCTCGGAATACGGTAAAACTTCAAGTCTCTCCTTCCATCTTCTCTGTTAGTGCAACCAACAGCCACACACGCCTTCACCATTTTGATTATTAATGTTAAGGAGCAAAAAAACACGCCGTAAATAGGAGAAATGTACGTAGCCGTAACAGTTTAACACTATGTTTTGACGGACAAGTGGGCGGTACCATTCAGGAGAGTGGAGTTGTGACATCACGTGGGTAGGGTCTATAGCTACCATAAACATTCGATTTTCAAAAGGCCCCGCAAACTCAATATGAATGCGGTGCCTAGGGTCCTGAGGCAAATCCCAAGGATGAAGTGGGGCTGAAGGTGGATTGTTGCGAATCTTCTGGCAAGATGAACAACTTTTTACCGTCTCTTCGATCTGTTTATCTAATCCTGGCCACCAAAAATAAGTTCTCGCCATTTCTTTCATTTTAACAATACCACTGTGACCTGCATGCAGTTGCGCAAGCATTTTAGCACGCAATGACTGTGGCACAATCACTCTCCTCCCCCACAGCAAACAACCCGATTGAACAGAAAGTTCCCACCTCCTATCCAAAAAAGGTTTGAGAGCAGTGTTCTCACACTTGGTTTGTCCTTTAATTACCATGTCCATGACGACTGACAGGTCAGGGTCGTTCCGAGTTGCATGTTTCACTTGCGACGCTGAAATTGGTGCATGTTCAACATTTCGGAAATAGAATATGTCCACTGAGGTAGGCTCATGTTTTGTGACAGGAAGCGGCAACCTCGAAAGTCCATCAGCATTGCAATGCAAATCAGATTTACGATACTTGATGTCGTATGAGTGAGCTGATAACAACAAAGCCCACCTCTGAAGACTTGCAGCAGCCAGTGAAGGGATTCCTGCATGAGGTCCCAAAATCGTTGTCAGTGGTCTGTGATCCGTTAACAGAGTAAACTTCCTTCCATACAAATATTGGTGGAACTTCCTCACACCAAAAATAATGCTCAATGCTTCTCGTTCCAATTGAGCATAGTTTGACTCTGCTTTGTTAAGTGTTCTCGATGTGAAAGCAATTGGTCTTTCATCTCCGTTCGGGAACACATGGGAGATGACAGCACCCACCCCATAGGGTGAAGCATCACATGCCAGCTGTATTGGATATGAAGGGTTGAAATGAGTGAGAACCTCTGATGAAATCAGGGCGTTTTTCGCATTTTGAAAAGCTTTGTTACACTCATTCGTCCATTTCCATTTTACATCTTTGCACAACAGCTCATGCAATGGTTTAAGAAGTGATGCCAAATTGGGAATAAACCGTCCATAATAGTTCAATAGACCTAAAAAAGATCTAAGCTGACTCACATTTTCTGGGACGGGTGCATCCACAATTGCCTTTGTCTTTGATGGAGCCTTGTGTAGTCCTTCGTGGTCTATCACATGCCCGAGATACTCCACCGATGGTCTCAAAAATTCACATTTTTCCTTGCGCACTCGAAGACCATACTGCCTTTTTAAGACAGCATCCAGGTTGCGAAGATGCTCCTCGTCGTTGGCACCGGTGAAGAGAATGTCATCCAAGTAACATTGTACTCCTGGCAATCCACTCAAAATTTGATCCATAGCCCGTTGAAACAGAGCAGGAGCAGATGTGATGCCAAAAGGTAATCTGCAATATCTGAAAAGTCCCTTGTGCATGTTAATTGTCAGCCACTCCCGTGATTCTTCATCCACATGCATCTGCAGATAAGCTTGGTTGAGGTCAATTTTGCTCAATTTTTGACCACTGCTCAGACCTGCAAACAAATCATCGATCAATGGAAGTGGGTACTGCTCCACACAAAGCACCGGATTCAAAGTCACTTTAACATCGCCACATGTGCGAATTCCGCTATTTTTTTTCGGAACCGGCACAATTGGTGTCGCCCATTCGCTGGTGGTGACTGGTTCCAAAACACCACTTTTGACCAACGCATCCAGGTCAGCCTCGACTTTGTCACGAATAGCATATGGCACTGTCCTAGCCTTCATAAACACAGGTTTGCTTCCTGGTTTAATGTGCAATTTCACTGTAATGTCCTTCATGCTGCCCAATTCCTCACAGAAAACCTCTTCATTCTTGTCCAGAATGACTTGTAGTTGTGAAGAACCGTCTGACAGCTGCCGAACTTCTAGCCAATTTACACGAAGTGCATTAATCCACAGTCGTCCCATGATGGAAGCAAAATTCCCTTTTGGAACATACACTGGAAGTTTAGCAGTTTAAACCTTGCATTGCACAGTAATCTCAGTCATTCCTTTCATGTGCACTTTGTGTCTAGTGTACGCTTTGAACACAGTGTCTGACGGTCTTAATGGAAGGTGTCTCAAACACTGTTTATAGACTTGGTAAAACACAAGCGATGCCTGTGATTGTCAGGGACGCGGGCAGGCAAGGCAGGTTGTGTGGACCCAATTGCAGGGCAACAAAAGCGGCAAGGCAGGTGAACTCAAAAAACGTTTTAATTATAACTAACGAAAGGCACAAAGTACAAACAAAAGGACTGTGGATCAAAAAGGCAAGGTTCAAACAAAACTTACTTTACCGGAGGGACTAATACACGAGGGCTTGGAAAGGACTTCAACTTGGACGCAGACACTGACATTGACATAGACAATGACGCAACCAGGAGTGACAAGAAACTGGGTCATTATATACGCAGACAAGGGGTAACGAGACGAGGAACAGCTGGGTAACACAGGTGGATGCAGATTGCAGGATACACTGGGAAAACACACACAGGTGAGAGCAATGGGTAATCACAGGGACAAGTCACACAAGGAGAAACCAAACACAAAACCTAACAGTGATCCAGTATCTATATGCATTTTGACTGTCAAGTCTCGGCCTTACATGTACTTAGAGCAAGGAAGTACATAACAGAAGTGGCGACGAGGATGGGATAACAGCTCTCTATTCAGTGTGCTTATCATCATATATGTCACAGAGACATAACAGAGATTCATTTTTATACTGTAATACTAAACCCACAGGAAGTGCACACTATGGCAACAGCAGGTGCATTTCCGGCTCTGGCCCTCCTGTGTGGGGTTTGCATGTTCTTCCTATGCCTGCGTGGGTTTTCTCCAGGTTCCTGCTACATCCCTCGCAATGATAGCTTTTCCCAATATCATTCAGGCATACTATGCAGCATGAAGAAGAATAACTATATAATAATA
Source organism: Corythoichthys intestinalis (assembly GCF_030265065.1). Classification (NCBI taxonomy): domain Eukaryota; kingdom Metazoa; phylum Chordata; class Actinopteri; order Syngnathiformes; family Syngnathidae; genus Corythoichthys; species Corythoichthys intestinalis. The sequence goes on from NC_080415.1 coordinate 4,344,741, forward strand.
ATTTGAAAAAATTAAAAGGAGAAATCTGATTGAAATTGTTTTGCCAACATTTCACTACAGTGTTCTACCAGCCTTAGCCATTGTGAGGCTATGATTGAGAACATGGTCTACAAGTGTTGCTCTTATCTTATCAGGAATGCGCATATGTCCTCTTCCTCTTTTGCATTGCCTCCCAACTCCTCCCACACTCCTCTTCTCTCTGACCAATGAGTCGACCCTATCCAAATATATATATAACGGAAAACACTCAGGTGACTTGAAGTTCTGCTCTGAGACCCCCAATTTGGCCAAATTTCAAAATTGTCCGATACACACGTGTGATACGTCATTGGAAAGCTTAAAATCTACATTTTTGGGGGAAAGAAAAATTTTTAACAGGAGGGCATTAAAAAAACAAAAAAAAAACAGAAAAAACATTTTGACATCAATTAATGATTCTAAGATAAAAATGACAGACATTTTGAATAATAAATATAATTACTTACTTTCTTTTTATGGCTAGGTTGAAACAAAATGCGCCATAAATCTGCTATGGCAGCATATAGACATATTTTTCTATCAAACACAAGTTTTTTTGGCTTAAAATACAACAGTTTATTTTCAAGAGCGGTGCAAGAGCAGAAACTGCTTTTTCAGCCTTTTCTGTGTTTTCCGCCATATATAAATATATTAAAGATACACGATAATATTGGCTACCGATAATTATCGGCCGATAATGGCAATTATGACGTCACACAGATAATACAGATAATAAAAAAATCAACCGATAATGCAATCCGATAATTATATACTTGATTTAGCCTCCAAATGTGCGCAGCCAAGCAGTTTTCTCCACTTCTTCACTGCCGCCTGCTCAACCCCTCCCCTCTCTGAAGCCCCTGTGGGAGGAGGGGTTTAGGAGTACGGCGTCATAGAGGAGGCGGTGTTACACATCAGTGTTGACACTGTTGAGGCGCTCTCACTAGCGTGCTTTGCTTTTCCCGTGTGTGAAATGAAATAAACGATGCTCTCGCCATCTACAAAACAGTTCCTCAAGGCCTAAAGAAAGCGTCCTCATTGAACACCACTAGCACTAACCCAGCAGCCATTTAAAACTGCATCACAATGATTTTTGGAACAAATATGAGGCTGCTGCTAGCACGAATGCTAAAGCTATTGTTAACAAATAAACTATAAAGGAAGCTACGGGGCTTGTGACGATACAGAGACGCTGCGGTCCTCCCGGAGTCGGGGTGTTTGGGAATGCAGCCCAAAGCGAGTGGTAAACTCCCATCTATGGCTAAACACCTCACGAGATCGATAGTTGACAAGTAGCTGTCTTCCACGGAGCCCGCCGGTCCGGCAGGCCGCCGCCGCCGCCTCGCCCTAGGCGGGTAGAGGATGAGATCAGAGCCATGCACCGAATGCGCCGCAGCGAGCCGGCCGGGGCGGGTGGATATCCGGTACGAACTTAGCTGCCGCCGCCACTCCGGTTCAAGACAGAGGCCTGGCGCGGGTGCTAATTTGGCAGCCGGGTGGACTGAAGGGCACAGGCGGGAGGAAATTCCCGAAATGACCCGGTAGCCAAATCCCTGGATGAAAAAATAATGCAGTTTATATGACCACGATTCTTCGTGAAAGACATGCCGATCACATCAGTTTTACCACGGACATTTACACAGCTGATGCCAACAAACCATGTTTATCATGACGGCACAGTGGTTAGTTGATAATTGTAACATGCACCAAACGACACAAAGAAGTCATCCAGTCAGTAATGCATTCAGTACGCTTTAAATTTATGACGTCTTAATCAGATCATTCTTCTTAAATCTAGTCAAATAATTTTCCCCATCTTGTTTGAGTGTTGAAGACTAGTTGAATGCGCCAGATTATTCCACTTACTTGAACTAAATATTGCAATTTGTTCTTATTAAGCCCAAACATCTAAAAAAATAAGGTCATTTTCACCTAAATCAAGAAAAAATTGCTTTCAAATAATGTTTTGAACCATACATATTCTTGAATAAAGAACATTTCTGCCAAGTTTTTTTTTTTTTTTTTTTTTTTTTAGGATTATGTATAATAATTTATTGCTTAAAATAAGGCTGTTAATCTTATTTTCAGCTGGCCATTTTTCTTCAAGAAATCTGAGTGAAATACACTTGAAGTGCTGGCAGTTAATTTAACTTATTTCCAATAGATTTACACTGAAAACAAGGGACTTTAACTAGTCTTAAGGAGCTGTGTTTTTGCTGTGTAGTAATGTTATACTTTAGGAATGGCATACTTTTAAAGCCATTTTTGTGCAACTTATGTATTTACTCTGTAAGTAATTGTTGCCAAAAGTTTACCATTACACAATGTCAGACAATCTGTCTTTATTTAGATGTTGGAATTTACTACTACTACTACTTGTTCACATTTGATGTTGAAAAAAAAAGAGCAATATTATTTTTGCACAGCAATATTTTCTCTTGTGTATACTTTAAAATTTTACATAAATCTTTAATAAAATTATCGGCTTGACATTATCGGTTATCGGTTGGAACGAGGAGGAAATTATCGGTTATCGGTATCGGCTGAAAAATGCATTATCGTGCATCACTAAAATATATATACGTATTTTTTGGACTATAAGTCACAGTTTTTTTTCATAGTTTGGCTGGGGGTGTGACGTATACTCAGGAGCGACTTATGTGTGAAACTATTAACACATTATTATATAATTTCACATGTTATCTTGGTGTTTTGGAGTGACACTGATGGTTTGGTAAACTTGTTAGTGTTGTTATAGTTATTTAAATAACTCTTAATATCTATGTAAGTTTAACATACCGGCCACGTTCGCATTTCGTTGTTAATGCATCATATAACATTATCATACTGTACATTTATTCAGCATGTTGTTCTCTATTGTATTTTTATTTTAAATTGCCTTTGAAGATGACATATCTGTCCTATGTGTTGGATTTTATCAAGTACATTTCCCCAAAAATGCTACTTATACTCAGGTGCGACTTATGTTTTTTTTCTCTCTTCATTACTCATTTATGGGCTGGTGCGACTTATACACAGGTGCGATTTGTAGTCCGAAAAATACGGTATACATATAAATATGTATACATATATATAATATAATGGTAGGTACGAGTAATTATCTTTTTTTATATTTGTGATGGTTAAATAAAGTTACATACAAAATTAAAAAAAAAAAAAAAAAAAAAACAGTCTCCGCCCTTGTGCATAAAAAGAGGCTGCGTGGAACCCACAGCCCTTTTTCCCATTCGATTTGAGCAGTGGAAGGAGGGAATCTCATCGGACTGTGATTACGGTAACGCAATCTCTTTTAATTCCCAAATATTTCTGTCGATACGGTGGTCTGGATGAAATGTTATAGGCACAGTTTCGCCGCTACATTTTTCAAACCTTTCATATCTAAATAGAAACTCTGAGTCTAGTGGCATTGTGTTGCCTGACTGGGCCTGGGTTTCTCGATGAGTTCTCACTAGCTGGGTTTCCATGACAGTTTTTCGATTTTTCAAAAATGTCTACAAGGTGTAGTTGTGACTGAGCGTGTTTTCATTAAAGGCTGTTTTTCGAAAAAAAATCATAACGCTCAACTGCCTTCCGGTGCCAGGTTATCGTGCCGCCCGCTCAACGCTGGCCGACCGTAGTTGGCACGTCGCGGGGGTGACTTTGGGCTTTCCCCGTGCAGTTAGGGCGGATCTACGAAACTATGGCGCCCGGGCTCGCCGGCGGGCCGCTTTGTCTTTCGCCCCAGCACGTATTAGTTTTGCTAAGTAGCATTACACTGTTCCACTTGCATCGGAAAGTATGCCATGGTTTGTCGGAGTCTTTCTAGCGCTTTTCCCTTGTTTTTGTAACATGCGATTTTGAGTTCAGGAGACTTGAGCATTTTCCAAGTGATTGCCATATCACGTAAGACAAATGTTTCCGTTTACAGGGTATCCGCAGGGTCTTCAAAGTCTTTAAGACTTTTTTTTTTTTTTTTTTTTTTTTTTTTTTTTTTTTAACACAATCGTTTGAATTTAAGTCCTTAAAATGTCTAAAATTTCATAAAAGGTCTTAAATAATTATACTGTTGAGGTTGCATTACTATACTACTACTAATCTGTGCTCATTTGTTTCACAGTGTGAAAGTGCTGGGAATAAATTCATATGCTATGCAAGTAATTCCGAGCCTCCAAATCTTTTGTGCATTTTTTTCCCGTTATCGACATGCCCTGGGAAAATGTTAATATTCCATCATTTATCCATAAACGCATGCTTTTTGTATTCATATCATGCCACTTAGTGTAATTACACACAAGAAAATGAGAGAAATTTGGCTCGATTGTCAAGCTAAAACGACTGGCGCCCGAGATCTGGCAGATTGTGTGCGTGACGTCATTACAAATGAAGAGAGTGCCACCGGCCACTAGGGGGGCAGCGCCTGTCTGCATCAATACAATTTCTTCTAGTGAGGGGAGAATTAGCGTGTTTTGAGCTGTTTATGCTGATGCATTCTGTTTGTCCTGCACATATTCCAGGTTCCCTCATGAAGAAACACCCCTCGTTGTCAATAAAAGAGAATTCAGAATTGACAGTGAGGGGTGTTTCTTCAACAAGAAAAAAGGCTCAGTGCTTTAACACTGAATGGTGACGATGATGGCAGACAATTTCGTTTCTAGTTTCAGCGACGAATCCGACGTAGAGGGACGTAACGCATGTTCATCTAATGGTGACGAGGAGAGTTACGAAGCTTTAATTGGTGTTTTAGGTTACCAATTTGAGCCCAAACGAACGCCAATGCAGCGTAATGAAACTGTCATTGAGGGGAGCAATGACACTGATGAAATATCGGCAGCAGATCGTGTGGGAAAGAACGAATGATTTGTTTTGCCGATACACTGTGAAAGCAAAATAATGTATAGAATAATTTTTATTGCGCTATCATAGCTTTTCGCTCTGCCAACAGACACAAATATGAATGGGATCAGAGGATTTGTTCTATATTTTACGAGCGATAATTTATACATGTGTCCAGTCCTGTATCCAATGCGTGATATTTTTTTTATTATAAAATAGTACTCACTCTGGCCATTTCGAGCTTGGCTGCTCCCCTCCTTTGCTTAGCCTTAGCCTCCTTCGCCAGTCATCGTCCTCTTTCTTGATACCTCGAGACATTTAGGTGGCTGCGCGTGTAAACCCGATTTCACTTGTCCATAGTTCGAGAAGCTTTCAGGTGGAAAATGCGCACCACACAAAACCGTGCCGGAGGCTGGGTCTAGAAAATTAGCCCTCTTTGCACGGACGAACTTTACCCATTGTCTGCGTAGTCCAGCTTTTTTTTTCGCATTCGGGAACTCATGGATACTATATTCCGATAAATAGCTATTTGTACACCACATAGCACAGCAGTTTTGAACCATTTTAGTGATGTTTTGGTCAAACAAACCCGAACGCTACTCTCTCATCGATAAAAAACAATGGCACCTGGCTCCGCCTCGACTTTCATTCACTTGTAGTGACGTCCCCACCCCATTCGGCTGTTTCCGGAACACTTTCGGAAATGTTCGTCATTTTCGATCTATTTTCGATAATTGCTCATTAATGTGATTGATTTTTTTGTTAACTTTATCAATATTTGTTATCTTGGCACAAAACGGTTCTATTGATGTCTCACACCCCCTTTGCCGTTTCATACCCTTTAAATGGGTCTTAAGTTTGATTCATTATGGTCTTATAAAGTCTTAAATTTGGCGTGTTGAACCCTGCAGAGACTCTGTGCAGCATTATATTAATACCAAAACGTCTGAAAAGCCTCCTCATGAAAGCGTAACATTTGTTTGACAATAATTGAGCATTTTTATGTCATGCGCTTCTGTTACCAGTTCATTGCGAAATGCAGGTTTGTGATTTACTACTGTAGTGCTAATGGCAACTGTGGCTCAAACTACGTCCAGGTTTCTGAGTCATGTACGCCCCCCCCCCCCCCCCCAGTACCAAGAAATCCTATTTTATACTTATCAATTCGTTTTTATGACACTCGATGAATACAGGGTGACAACACACACACACACACAAAATAATGATAATAAAGGCTCCAAATTTGGTTGTTGCGGTAATTTCTTGATTTCAAGATGATCACATTTCAACACTGCATTTCACATGGCACAAAGTTGTTAAACATATCCTCAAATTTGGATAAATATAATTTTTTAAATGGAAAACAAGACAGCAGCTAAAAAATTAATTTTATTTGGAACATAATTTAAAATATTTATTCTAGAGCTGGGGTGTCCAAACCCGCATAGGGCCGCTGTGGGTCCTGTTTTTTGTTCCGACCAATCGAGCAAAGACTGTTTATCCAATGAAGTTTCTACAAAAACGAGCAGCACCTGAGTGCAATCAACTCATTAGGCTTTTAAGACATCAGATTAGTTTAAAAAAAAAAAAAGTGTCGTCTTGTCTTGTTGGAATTAAATCCAGCACCCAATGTGCCCTATGTTTGGACAGAGCATGTGCTCGATAATTTCTTGAGGCACAAAGTTACCTCCTTACAACCACTTTTGTTCTTGGCAGCCCTTTCAATTTTTCTTACAACAACAGGAGTGTCAAACTGGTCCTCAAAGGGCTGCAGTTAGTGCTGGATTTCATTCCAAGCAAACGAGATGGTAGAACTGTCTGTGCTGGATCTGTTGGAACAAAGACCAGGAATCTGTTTGACACCCTTGTTTTCAGGATTTTGGTCGAAAATACTTGTTTTTTGTCGATGGTTACTCGTTTATGATTATATCTTGACAGATGAGCACTTATTGTAGCATTTACAGACCCTGCAGGAAAATGGTACATTCAGCTACATTAGCCCTACGTACGACTTTTATTCTCGTAGTAATACGAGAAAAAGTCAATCAATTAGTACGAGAATTAATGTCGAACTAACAGTAACAGAAATAATAATAATCTTATTATTACGAAGGGCTAATGTTGCTGAATAAGCAGCTACGTAAGAGCGTAGCTGCCTATGTTAAAATCAATATTAAAAGCATCTTGTTTTAGAATCTGTTTAACAAATAAGGAAACATTATTTTTCCTCGGCTACATCAAAATATAATCAATAGAAGGATATATACTAATGCTTCGTCGTACCTCTCAGCGACCGTACATGTATGTAAAATGCGTAGCTGATAACATGTACATTATCCCTATGTAATATGGCATTTTTTTCTCATGGCAATAAATGAGGCAACATCTCATTGGTTGTTTTTTTTTTTTCTTTTTTTCTTTCTTTTTTTCCCCTCTTTATTTTACCTTAATAACCACAATAAGTCCTTCTGTTAACAGATCTCATTTGTTGACAATTTTAATCTTTTCTAAATACTTCAAAATACTAGTCTGAAAATGCAACTAGTGACATCAGCAACGAACGAACGAATGCTATGCTAGGACACGTAAATTCGGGTCGAAAACACGCCATAAAGAACATAAACGCTATGTCAATGCCAATATTAAGGTCGTTTTCACAGGCTTAAACAAAATTATATTCATTAACTTGAAATACCCTTCTGTTGATTTTTCTCCCGATTTTCAACGTAGTCTGGCACAAGTTTGCAACAGAACTGATGTGATTTTCAAAATAAAGCGTGTAAAGGAACAATTTGTGTTTGACGTGCTAATTCAGACAACTTCTGGCAAATAGTGCATAAATCATGAGCAGTATGCATACAGTATATTAATTCAGACATATTGTTAACTTATACAAATTAGAGAAAAAAAATTTAAATCCCATTTGCAAGGCGTGGCGCTGCGCCACATATATGTCTAGGGGAAACCCTGGGGCATGTAACGGTTCACTTGCATACATTGTACAGTTTCGGTTTTGTTCTATGCAGTTTTCCCTGATAGAATTTATTAATAGCGTGAACTAAGCACTGCCTTCGGAACTTAAGTCCCGTAGTAGTTTACACACGAACGCCTTAAGTGTCGGAAGCTTAAGCTAAACAACCCTCCTACTTGATTACCGTTGGGCCGGCCCTTATCGAGCAGCTGCCAGAGCGGCGATGGGCGCCCGGGCCGCGGTGTCGTTGCCACAGAACGTTTTGGCTTCCCCGTTAAACTTACCAACAGACAAAGGCAAGTGGATGAATCCAAAGCTGTGTTGACATTGCTGCGCGGATATGTCAAGCCACTTAAATCGCCACCGTCAATTTTGCATCTACATGTAAGAAGATATTGTCACTGCAACCGGATTTGTGTTTTCTGCAGAAAATGTGGATATGTTCATTTTTGTAGAAAAAAACTTGAAGCTTGGGTCATTACATTTGTTTTAAAGTTTAGTTTTGCTTATTTATATTTTTAAGATGTTATAATTGTTGCTATTTAATGTTTATTTATTTATTTTTAATTTGGGGTAATTTATTTGAATATCAACCAAAGGAGTTTTTTTTTATCTTTTGCACAAGTTTTATTGTTTAAATCTTTCAAAGTATAGGCATTTTAAGTATTTTGTCCTATATTTTCTTGTACCAAAATGAACTGAACTGAGCAATTCAAGAAACCCAACCGAAATGACATTTTGGTGTACCGTTACACCCCTTGCAGAAATGTTTAATAAAATGTGTAGTTTATGTCAGTTTCTTTTCTCTCTCTCATCAGTCATGGAAGGGCAAAACGAGCGCACCTTTATTGCCATCAAGCCAGATGGTGTGCAGAGAGGCATCATTGGGCAGATCATTACAAGATTTGAGCAGAAAGGTTTCAAACTTGTTGCCATGAAAATGCTCCAAGTAAGTCTTCACCTGTCATGTATTTTCTCTCCTGAGACTTGTCAAACTGAGCTGATATGAGACTAATGACTAGATTTTCAGGCAAGTATACAGTGAGTCCTGAGTGATCAAGTGAGCCGATTAGCGACCTTGTCTATTTTTGGCTCTTAGATCTTGGATAATCCGGGTGAAGAGCCTCTCTTTTTTGCACCAGTGGGTTTAAGTGTTGATCAGTTGAACTGTGGTCTGTTCGAACCAACTATGTAATCCCCTCTCCATCACGCAGGTTATGCAGAGATACCAACTGTTCCTTTTAAACTGCCTTTTGTAATGCGCAATTGCCATGTGTTACATTCAGGTATAAAGTATTCTGGTGATGGCTAAGGCTGTGGTATGTCGTCCCGTTGCCGGTGTATCTTTGGTGGTGATACGAATTTTCAAATATTGTCGTAGTTCCTCTTAAGCCTGCAATGCAATAAGTCAGTTAATCGCACGGTGAATGAAAATGAGGTCAGTGATTTTCCTGCCTGTGATTTATTGCAATGTGTGCGTATGTTGAGTGCACTCTGTAAACGTGCGTGTTAAAACTAAAGGTTCACCGATAAGGGATTTTCAAAGGGTGATGCTGATACAAATTTAAAAAGGAATAAAAAATTCAGCCGATTGCCAATGTCTGCAGTGGATTTAAGTGGATATTTGAAGCCGATATTAAGGGCATACCCGTACACAATCGGGTAAAACGGAACTGATAAAAAAAAAAAAAAATACAATTGTCAAAATGGTAACCTGAATGACATGGATTCTGTGCAAGGTGTATTTCCTATGATATTGCACTTGGCTTTTCCTGGAATTGGATGGGGAAAAATGCTACCCTACAGATCCTCTTTTTGTGCATCCAGTACCAGCAAGAAATAAAATTGTTGGTAAAAAAGTGTAACAAGTTGTGCTATTATGGGCAATGGTGTAATTAACTAAAATGATAGGTCTTTAACCCATTCACTGTCATTGCCTGATAGACAGCCATCTGTTTCCCGCCAGCCCTCCTAGCTCAAATAGATGAAACATCTACAGCAGGGGTGCCCAAGTCTGGTCCTCGAGAGCCCCTATTCAGCTTGGGTCTCACCTTTAACACATCTGAATCAAATAATCAGGATCGTTAGCAGGTGCCTGCAGAGCTTGCTGATGAGCTGATCATTTGATTCAGGTGCGTTAAAGGAGGGGCCGGACTTGAGCTGCCCTGGTCTCTCGTACTGTCAGTGGCGGTCAAATGACTATAGCGCAGCAACGATTAACTCGAGTATTCTGAGAGAAAAAAAAGCTTTGAATAAAATTTTGCTGCTTCGATGATTCATTTTATTGGTGTTTTTTGGGAGAAAGTCTTGGCATATAGTTATGATTTGGGTGGATATCCTGCCCTCTGGTGGCAAGTCATGACATAACTCCGCTAACATGGCTGAATCTCCCCGTTAAAACCAACATAAGGTGCATTTTTTTTGTGCTAATATGTTCATGCCTTCGTTATTTAGGTTTGAAGTATTCAGCAGTGGGTTTGTGGGAATATGTGTTTGAACAATTTGTTTAGAGCGTTGCACAAAAATGTGTTCTTTTGTTGTAATTAGATTTACATTTTTTTATAATGTTTAAGGTGAAGCTCAGGTATTATATTTTTAGATGCATTTATTACTCTGGTGTATTCCTACATTCAGGGGTTTTTGTATTGCATTTAATACTTTTGAAAGTGCAATCTTGGCAAGTCAAAATAAATGTTATTGCAAGCATACTTTTCCTCCTAAAATGTATTCTGTAACGCATTAAATGTTTGTAATCAGATTATTCGAACGAACCAATTGATAGATTAATCCATTTCCTAAGTAATCGATAGTTGCCGCCGTAAATGACTGTTTGATTTGTTGATCAATCTTCGGCTTTTCCCTTTTGAGGTCACCAGAGCGGATCAGTTGTCTCCATTTAATACTGATGCTATTTAATTGTTAATAGATTGTTAATAATACATAATTACATAGTAAACCTGTCTTGATATGCAATCAGACAATTTAATGCACTGTAAATAAAAAAGGTCAGTAATTTTCCCGGCTGTGGTTTTGGTTTATCGCCGCGTGTGCTACGTGTACTATCTACACGTGCTTGTTAAAACTTCATTCATTCAACGTCCATTCATTGCATATGAGACTCTGTTCCTTTCACTGATGTTTATCGGTCAACACACCATAGAACTTAAGTTCAGAGATAAAAAATAAGAAAACTCACACGTATATTACAATGTATAGTGTTAGCATTGTTTCATTGAGGCTAACGACAATGTACAGTGAGGCAAATAAGTATTTAGTCAACCACTAATTGTGCAAGTTCTCCCACTTGAAAATATTAGAGAGGCCTGTAACAGTCAACATGGGTAAACCTCAACCACGTGAGACAGAATGTGGGGGGGGGGAGAATCCCATTGTTTGATTTTTAAAGAATTTATTTGCAAATCATGGTGAAAAATAAGTATTTGGTCAATACTGAAAGTTCATCTCAATACTTTGTTATGTACCCTTTGTTGGCAATGACAGAGGCCAAACGTGTTCTGTAACTCTTTACAAGCTTTTCACACACTGCTGCCGGTATTTTGGCCCATTCCTCCATGCAGAGCTCCTCTAGAGCAGTGATATTTTGGGGCTGTCATTTGGCAACACACTTTCAACTCCCTCCACAGATTTTCTATGGGGTTGAGATCTGGAGAGTGGCTAGGCCTCTCCAGGACCTTGAAATGCTTCTTACAAAGCCACTCCTTTGTACCCCTGGCTGTGTGTTTGGGATCATTGATATGCTGAAAGACCCAGCCACGTCGCATCTTCAATGCCCTTGCTGATGGAAGGAGAATTTCACTCAAAATCTCTTGATACATTGCCCCATTCATTCTTTCCTTTACACAGATCAATCGTCCTGGTCCCTTTGCAGGAAAAATGGCCCCAAAGCATGATGTTGCCACCCCCATGCTTCACAGTGGGTATGGTGTTCTTCGGATGCAATTCAGTATTCTTTCTCCTCCAAACACGAGAACCTCTGTTTCTACCAAAAAGTTCTATTTTGGTTTCATCTGACCATAATACATTCTCCCAGTCCTCTTCTGGATCATCCAAATGCTCTCTAGTGAATGGCAGACGGAGCTGGACGTGTACTTTCTTCAGCAGGGGGACACGTCTGGCAGTGCAGGATTTGAGTCCCTGGCGGCGCATTGTGTTACTGATAGTGGCCTTTAGAGGTGTGCAAAATTTCCGATTCTTAGATTATTCGCGATTCGGCCGTGGAAGATTCGAGAACGATTCACAAACATCCAAATTCCGATTATTGAAATATGCGAAGTAAAGCGGAAGTACACAACACTCAGCGCGCCGCGCGGTCTTCGGGACGGAACGGAGCGGAGCGAGAGTAGCTTAACATCATGCTTCCCATTACCCGGCCCCTCGGGTAATGCCAATGCTCAACTCACGGTTCTAGCTCAACTCATGCAACGAGATAAAAAAACACAACAACATACCTGACTGCTGCCGAAAAGCTGTACATCCATATAATGTTACGGTGGATATCATTTATATAGGACTAGATGCATTATAGATTTGGTAGTGTTAGCAGCACATCTACAAAAAGCTAGATGCGGACGTTATAAACGGCATCATCTTAAAGCAGTACACTTCCCTGCAAGGCTGTTGTCGCGAACCTTCCAAGCAAACCTAATTAACTTTTTATCTAAAATACTCCTAAATCGGTAAAATACTGACTTGAATCTATCTTTAAAATAGTTTTAAAACTTTCACATGTCGAAAGTAGACAAAAGGGAAATTATGGAATAACGGGAGCAATTTTTACAAATTTAACGGTTGATTCACAACATTAAATTAATTGAATGTAGTTTAAAGCTGCTGATACAGAATGGGGACTGGAGTTTTTTTATTTAATGTTATTTTTGTATATTTGTTTACTGCTATATGTTAACTTGATACTGAAATAGTAGTGTGGTTTAGCCTGAGAGTATTTTTGAACAATTTTGGAACTAATGTACAAAACATTTTTTTAAAAAAGCGAGAAAAAAAAAAAAAAAAGGAGGGGGGTGCATCAATAATCGTTTTATAATCGAATCGGAGCCTCTGAATCGTAATCGAATCGTTAGGTGCCCAAAGATTCCCAGCTCTAGTAGCCTTTGTTACTGTGGTCCCAGCTCTCTGTAGGTCATTCACTAGGTTCCCCCCGTGTGGTTCTGGGATTTTTGCCCACCGTTCTTATCATTTTGACGCCACTGGGTGAGATCTTGCATGGAGCCCCAGATCGAGGGAGATTATCAGTGGTCTTGTATGTCTTCCATTTTCTAATAATTGCTCCCACAGTTGATTTCTTTACACCAAGCGTTTTTGTTTTTGTTTTTTTGTTTTTTTTCCCCACATTCTCATGGTTGAGGTTTACTCATGTTGACAATTACAAGCCTCTAATCTTTTCAAGTAGGAGTACTTGCACTTGGTGGTTGACTAAATACTTATTTGCCCCACTGCAGCAGAATATTTGGCAAAAAGGAGAAATTTTTCTACCGTTTGACCTATCATCCACACGCACATTTAAACCAGGGTTCTTAAGAACGACGAGGAAAGTGAAGAAGTGCGAATTCTGCGTTTGTGGCATCATCATGTGGACACTGATAACCGAAGATTTAACTGGAAAACGTCACTGACTGCGACAAACTTTGTCCTCACGTCACACATGAGACCAATGTTTACATTTAGAGTATATTAGACGGGCGTGTTTTTGCTTCCATTTAAAAAAAAAAAAAAAAAAATTTACTAACTCTTGCTGTGCCTCTTATTGAAGAATTAGAAGAGGTATGAAGTGGTATGCACAATTTTATAAATGTACTTAAAAATGAAAAGTGGTTGAATGGGTTTAAAAAAAAAAAAAAAAATTATTTAATGTGCAGGTGTGGACGCAATTATTTTTTTCCCCCCAACGTATTGGGGCAGGATCCTGTTTTTAAAAAAACCCCTGCTAGGTGTGGACATGGCCTTACTCTCGTTTTCTGTTGAGTCACTGAATTTGATGGTTGTCACTAGGGATGTCCAGATTGCATATTTTTGCACACAAGTCAGTCACCTGATTTTGAGAATCTGCCGATAGTCCTGATCTGATACCGAAAGTTTTGTTCAAAAAAAAAAAAAAAAAAAAAGGTTCCAAACATCTTACAGTACTGTACTTTTTACAGTACTTCCACTTTTTCCAGGAGTATGAAAAATGTATACTTTTGTATCTTTTGGAAATGCCATAGTATTTGTATTATTTTGTCATTTAGCCCTTAAAAAATATTGTATATTTTAGGGCTGAATGATATGGGAGGGGTGGGGGGGGGGGGGGGGGGGGGATTAACATTGCGATGTATATTGCCAAGGCACCACACTTACGTTTTGCATTGGTTGCACTGGTGCACTTTTTAAGGTGTGCCGGCACAAAATGTAGGTGCACCCACATTTTTCATTGCATCACCTTTAACGCCAACGTTTTAATCACTCTCCATAACATTCATATAATTCATATGAATGAATTAACACAAATTCACTTACGCTTTGATGCTTAAGGCTGATTCATGCTTCTGCGTAGCGGTGACGGCAGACCTACGCCATAAACGCAGACCCGATTTACGACCCTACGCCATAGCCTGACGTGCGCCGCAATATAATCCTGACGTGTCACGTCAACATCGAAGAATGGTGATTGGCCAGCTCAGAACGTCGTTTCTGCTTCAGCACAGCAAAAGCGCTGTTTTCAAACATTTGCAGTCTTCTGTGTCGCCTACACTTCAACATTTAACATTTGTTGTTCAATATTGATTAGCTGCAGCTGCAAATAGACATTCCATCTCCGTTGGCATTGCTGTCAATGACCGAAGGAAAACAAAGAATTTGACAAGTCCCCCAAAACCATACAAAGACAAAGCCACACCCCTCTAGTGGCATGGCAGTGAATTACAGAGCAACGTGTTCTTTTGACTGTCCTTTGAATGCGCAGTGACGGTGTAAGGTTTACTCCAGACATGTCCAAAGTCCGGCCTGGGGGCCAAATGCGGCCCGTGGTCAAATTTTATCCGGTCCCCAGCCTCGGTCATAAAATCAATAAAGTCTGGCCCGCACACAGACTTAAAATTGGTCAGCGGTACTGCTACCGGCATATGAAGTAGCTTACACACTAAATGCTGCTCCTCATTTACCCACTAAAAGGCAGCAGCTCTCTAAGCAACATTACCCCGCGTGATCCTTTACTCCCAGTTTTCTAAAATGGTGACAACCAACAAAAACAAAAAACAAAAAAAAACTTGACTGCGACGGCCGACGCTTCAAAGATAGGTGGAAATTGGACTATTTCTTAACTAAAATAAACAAATGTGTCTGCCTCATTTGCAAAGTGACAGTCACTGTTTTTAAAGAGTTCAATGTGAGGCGATATTACCAATCAAGACACGCTGACATGTACGACAAGATTACAGGGAAGATGCGGAGCGAGAAATTAAGGCAACTTGAAGCTAGTTTAATTTCACAGCAGCAGTATTTCGCAAGAGCCCGAGACTCAAAGAGATCGCCACAAAGGCTAGTTGCGAGATGTTTGAAATTATTAATTAAAAAAGAATAAAGCAAATGTGACACACAGAATGGCTTACTAAAATCTGCTTAAATATATTGTTATACCAAAAGGACGTCAGCCTAGGTTGGCCCCCCACATTTTTACTACACCAAATGTGGCCCCCTTTGCAAAAAGTTTGGACACCCCTGGTTTACCCCGTTGCTCCACCGTCACCAGAACGCACAAGCATAAATCAGCTTTTACGCTGCCAAGAACGGCCTCTAGACAATGAAAATAGACTGACATGACAATGATAATGATTGATTGCCTTTGATCGTAGAGCTACAGAACCTTCACTCACTAGATCAAAGCTACAAACCAATAAATCATCGTTAACTTTACGTAGCCAACTCTAGCTGCCTGCTGACCAAGAAAAGTAGCAGGAGGGAGAGTGAGAGCCTGTACGAGCATGAAGCAGAAAAAATATATATATATAATATACAGTTGGGAGAACAAGTATTTGATACAGTCAATGGGAAAACCCATTGGCAGTGTATCAAATACTTGTTCTCCCCACTATATATATATATATATATATTTTTTTTTTTTTAATTTCTAATTTTCACACAAAAACACAAACACGACATTCCCCACCACCAAGTAACACTAAACATAAAGAAAAATATAACTAATGAGCACCAAAACCAGCTCTTTCCCATTTCATTTTCACATAGTGTTGACTCAGTCTCTCAATATGCGATATATAGTTGACAGTTTTAGGGACATTCTCATAGAATCGTACTAATATTTGTATTATAGGGTGTACTTCGTCCCCACCTATCTTAACATCCTTATTATAGTAATCGCGTGTTTGCAGATATCTAAAGTCTTAGTAAGATTGTATTTTTCAGTTCTTGGAAACTTTTTATTCCTCCCCTTTTTAAACACTTTACTTATAGCTGTAATTCCCTTATCTACCCATGCCTTACACCCGCCATCTAATTTTCCAGGTATGAATTTATCATCGTATGATAACCATTTTAGTAGACCTATTTCTTTAAAAGTTTTACTAGAGTCCCATACGTCTAATGTAAAAGACACTACGACATTGCCAGCTCATCCTCAATTTTTTAAGTTAGGTTTTGGATTTGTCCAATTTGTGATTGTAACGGGTACTTCTGTGAAAAAACTTCGATATCCATTTTGCCGTATATCCCTCATTACACCAACAAATCAAATGTCTCAACTAGAGATGTCGGGAGGCAGATCGATCGGGTCCAATCACGTCATTTTCAAAGTATCGGAATCGGCAAAAATTAATATACGCGCTGTACAACCCTTTCACTCATTGACACACTCGATTTAATGTGATGCGTTTTAATCTACATAGAGAGATTAAATTCAGCATTAATAGAGTAGAACGACCTTTGGCAACTCTTTGAAACTATCTCTCACTTGATTTAAACCTTGCAAACACTCCCTATGTTTAGATATATCATGGAAAGCAATGGGGGGAAGCAGGTAGAAATAACTCTTTGTCCCAACACCATAACTAATTTCCCAAAGCATAGATGGTATGTATATCCATTGTTAGCATGACTCACAGTCATGGTTTTACTTCCCATCATGGTTCCACTTTCCCATCATGCCTTGGGGCATGCTGCAGTATCTGAACTGAAAGCTCAACAAATACACTAGATGGCAGTATTTAGTCACAATACACAAAGTCACAAGTCTTTCTATCCGTGGATCCCTCTCACAGAAAGAATGTTAATAATGTAAATGCCATCTTGAGGATTTATTGTCATAATAAACAAATACAGTACTTATGTACTGTATGTTGAATGTATATATTCGTCCGAGTTTTATTCATTTTTTTTTCTTAATGCATTGCCAAAATGTATATGATCGGGAAAAATTATCGGGAATGATCGGAATTGAATCGCGAGCCAAAAAAAGCAATCTGATCGGGAAATATCGGGATCGGCAGATACTCAAACTAAAATGATCGGGATCGGATCGGGAGAAAAAAAACATGATCATAACAACCCTAGTCTCAACTGTGCAGCTTGAAAATAGTGTTTCAAATTTGGAAGTGCCCACCCCCCTTTGTCTTATTTGTAATGTAGTGAATCTTATTCGTGGCTGCTTCCCTTGCCATAAAAATAGAGATATGCACCTATCCCATTTAATGGTGGTCGTCCATCACATTTATTCCCGGAAATAATTAGCTCCCACACCAGAATAACTGAAAAACGCGTCTTAGGACAGATTTTTTATGGGGAAAAGAACCTGACGAGCCAGAAGATGAGCCTACAACATCGAAGAAAACAAAATCTATGCTACTTATCAATCACTAAAGACCCACAAACTGCTAAGGAGTGGACTTGTGACCCGTATGTGAATAAACAGTGATTCCAACATGTCTGTGCAACAGGAATATCAGCTTGTAGAGATCGCAAATCACGGCGACCTTAAACGTACATTTGAGACAACAACTCTACCGAGGTTCTGGATTAAAGTCAATTCAGAATATCCTGACATCACTAGAACACTGAAAAATGTGCTACAATGTCCAACATCGTATCTTTGTAAAGCGGGCTTCTCTCACTTTCCCATCTCGGGACAGTCTCGTCGCAACGAAACAAGCTCAGGCCTCACACTGATTCAGCGGGTCAGTTGTATTTTCCCAGCACTTAATTAGACAGGGCTAAAAACAAATGTTGTTTTATATTTGCTGTATTTTTCTGCCGGACATTGCCGGTGTTCTGACAAATTTGGCATGTGCGTAACGTTATTAATGACAACAAATGCCGCGATTCCAAAGTACACACTACAAACTTTAAAGAAAGGAATCTTGCGTTTGCCATGTTAGCTGCACACAACTGCATTCAGCTCTCACTTCACAATTTCGCCGTGTTAAGCATTAATGCCATTTTCGTGTTACACATGTATGTTTATGATGTAAATAGTTTTTTAGCACCGTTGTATAACATTGAGAGTCCAACTGAATATAACAGAAATTTTATAATTTTATAAGGGTGCAAAATTTGACTGAACACCGGTCCGTGGAAAAACTCAAATCACACCGTTCCGTGGTCCAAAAAAGGTTTGGGACCCCTGTGCTAGATGCATTGCCACAAGATATGGGATAAATGGCCTGTGAATAGTTAAGCCAAATCACTTGACTGACATGGCAACTTTACCATGAGGATCTACAAGCCATTTTGTGGCGCTTATTAGGCAGGGAGTATAATTCCCACTTATAATGTCAGAAGAACTGGTTTCCACCTACTTCATGAACAAGTAATAGCAGGTCATCCAAACTCACGGGTTCAAAGCAAAACTAAATTTCTCACATAACAAACTAAATAGCATAACTAGCATCTCATGAAACAACTGGAACAGTAACTGAAATAATTGGCACAGAACATGAAGTTTGTTATTTACATCTGTAGTGCTGGGAGGCATGTTGGACAACAACTGTGTTGAGCACAGGTCTTCTCTCCCAAGGGAGCATCAATAGCCAAATAAAGCTTGTTGAAACTAAATATGAATATGGTAGTTCATATTCTCTCAAGTGGTCTTGGAAGCCCAAGAGTCCAGCAGTTTAGATTTGTATACAGTAGCTATTTCCTTTAAAAAAAAAAGTAATGATTGTGCTTGGGTTACTGTATAAAGAAAATGCAACAAGTGCTAGAGGGTTAATTTACAGTATCATTATTTGTAAATAGTGGCTTTCCCATAGTGGTTGGCTTTAAAGTTTTTGACCAAGTCTAGATAGTAGGGCTGTCAAACGATTAAAATATTTAATCGAGTTAATCGCAGCTTAAAAATTGTAATTAATCGCAATTGAAACATCTCTAAAATATGCCATATTTTTCTGTAAGTTATTGTTGGACTGGAAAGACGGGTGTATACATTCAACGTACTGTATTTGTTATAACAATAAATCCACAAAATGGCATTAACATTATAAATATTCTGTGAAAGGGATCCACGGGCAGAAAGACTTGTAATTCTTAAAAGATAAATGTAATTTTGATAGTTTGTATATTGTGACTAAATATTGCCATCTAGTGTATTTTTTTAGCTAAACAAAATGTTAGAGTTTGACCAACGTCTGAGTATTATTTTGCATAGCTATTTTGATTGGGAATGGCAGTTCTCTTTGCATTGAGCGCTTTTTTGTGAACTTTTTTTTTTTTTTTGAGGGATAGGAATATTTGTTTTGCTTTCACTAAATGATACTGTAGCGACTTTACTGTTCTTAACTGCCCAAATGCACGATGGGAAGTTGGGCAACCATGAGGATTTGGGCAACCATGACTGTCAGTGGTGGCTGCAAATGGTACATCTTCTCTGCGTTGTGTTCAATACAGGGTGTTAAGAAAAAGATCTCCTGTCATTATTCGCCACATCGCTCGCCACAATAGTTATAATTGTTGTGGAAGAGATGCCAAAGCTTATACCAATAAATAGCGCGGCTCCAGTGAAGGCCTATATCCATTCCACTCGCTTATCTCTGACTTAGTTCTCAATATACAGGGTGTCCATAAAGTCTCTTTACCATTTAAAAAAAATTATTAAAAATGCAATTAGATATTTTATTCAGATTTGTTCTATTGTATTCAGTGTTTATTAGTTTTATCACGCTGCATTACTGACCTTAAGCGAAGAATTACTGATGCCATTGCCACAATTGATGAGGCTATGCTACAGCGAATATGGCAAGAAATAGAGTAGCGTCTTGATGTGCTTCGTGCAACTAATGGTGCCCATATAGAAGTGTATTAAAACAGGTAAAAAATAGAACAAATCATGTGAATAAAATATCTTATCGATTGCCTTTTTTAATTTTTGAAATGGTAAAGAGACTTTATGGACACCCTGTACATAAAACTGCGGCATTTTAGTCTGTTCGCGGCAATGCGTCAGTGGGTTGTTCCGCGCATGCGTTAAATATTTTAACGTGATTATTTTAAAAAATTAATCACCGCCCGCTAACACGATAATTTTGACAGCCCTTCGAGATGGCATTCTTGAACAGCCCAAAATCCACAATGTGCGATGACAGGTGATTGCCATTGCAATTATATTGTAGTTTGTGCTGTATTTGCATGTGCAACTGAAACAAAAATGTTTTAATTAGTACATTTTATTTTTTATTTTTATTTTTTTTGTTTAAACGGTTTTTTGAATTGTATCATGACTTTCACATTGAGGTACATTGTATCGTGAGTTTAAGTGGATTGTCCCATTCCTAGTACTAAGCACTAGGAAACTTTTGGTGAAAACACAGCTTTTCAGAATCACTGGCCTAGATTGAAGAGGATATTTTTTTGCAATATGCTGGTCAGAATGCTAACTTCGAATAGAATCTGTCTTTAATGTCATTGTGTACAAAGAAGTGAACATTGCAAACTCTAGGATGAACATAAGAATTTAAAAAGGGAAAAAGACGGAGTGATTATAGCTGACCTAGATTAAAATATGTGCAATATAAAAATTGGTGCAATGAGGTCCTAGTAGGTTAGCAGCAAGATTTGTGCAACAATAAGAACATGACTAAAATCTGAATTTTTCTATAAATAGAACGTTTTTTGCTCGTTTAAGGTAGTGATTGCTCTGGGAATAAACTGTTTCTCAGCCTGTCAGTCCTTGTTTTGTGGGCCGTGTAGCTTCTGCCGCAAGGGCAGCAGGTCAAAGAGGTGGTGGCCGGAGTGAGATGAGTCCTTAATAATGTCAGCTCTTCTGTGGTAGCGAGAGCAGGCAATGTCCACCAGACTGGGGAGAGGGCAGCTGCTCCCGCCCTCCATGTTTATCCAGTATCTACCAAAATGAAATTGGATCGGATACTCTACTATATCTTGAAGTGTCATTCTGTCACTTTGTAAATGCTTTCAAGTCGGTCACAGGTTAAATGGAAATGGTTTTGTTCATTTTGACCATAACTCACTGGTCCTACACATTCATGTTTACAGCCATCGGAGGATCTGCTGATCCAGCACTATATCGACCTAAAAGGCCGTCCATTTTTTCCAGCCCTCGTCAATTACATGAAGAGCGGCCCAGTCGTTGCCATGGTGAGACCCAATCTTAACCTGCTACCAAAATGTTACTCTAAGGAGCAAAACTGCATTGTTTGTTTTATTTTGTTTACTCTAGGTGTGGGAAGGTAAGGGGGTTGTCAAGACTGGCAGGGTGATGCTCGGTGAAACCAACCCTGCAGACTCCAAACCTGGAACAATTAGAGGAGACTTCTGCATTGACGTCAGCAAGTAAGTATCATTTACCTCCATCTTGAGTTTGTTGTGTAGATTTAGTGGCAATCTTTTCATTTTTTTTTTTTGATTACAGAAACATCATCCACGGAAGTGACTCAATTGAGAGCGCTACAAAGGAGATTTCCCTGTGGTTCAAAGATGATGAGCTGACCACCTACACAAGCTGTGCAGTCAGCTGGATCTACTAAAACACTGTCCTTAAAAACTCCTTGGCCTCATTTACTGACAGCCGAAGTAGCCATTTCAAACCGTGTGCTAATACATTGAGATGTTGCTTTCTGTGGTTCATTTGTCTTGGAAAGATTCCATTTATTTCTCCTGCTGGATGACCTTGTCAAATTTATACCTAAATAAATGTCAGTGTTGAAGTCTAGTGGTGCTATTATTTGCAGGCATAAGCTCAGGTCCTAGGCTGGCATTGTAACCCGAATTTCCACACATGTAGGAATTAAACCTTTAAGTACCCCTAAATATTCAAATAACTATCAAAAAATGCGTATTTTACGTCATAATAATGAAATAGAGTAAAAAAAAATAAGATACTGTGAAGTATGTTGTGTTAAATGACATTCTATTTAATGACTTCAGGGTTAACTCATGAGTGAGTCCCCTTGCTGAGAGAAAAGAACTATGTGGAAAGAGTAGGGAGGTGGGTTATTAAAAAAAAAAAAAAAAAAAAAAAAGGCAAAACCCTAACTGGAGCAGGTGAGAGCAGAGTTTAGACTCCACAATTTTAACGAGATAATATCGCGTACTAACCTTGTTTCGATCCAAAAACTCCATGTATCACCGAATATCAAGACACAGCTGTGAATAGCCATAGCCGGATTTGGGGGGGATTTTATGGGTGAAACATGGCGATATAACAAGGGTCGCGATGCAGAAATCGCAGACAACAAGGAGTGGTCCAGATTTTCATATATTTACCCTTTTAAACGTTATTTTTCAGTTTGTTTGGATCTATTTTCTAAAATACTGGGGAAATGCGACAGTAACAAAAAATACAATTAAACGACAGTTATGAGGTAGGTATCCGTGACTTATTTACAGACGCCAAATTTTTCATTGTGATGTAATTTGTTTAAAATAGAATATGCAAGTGAATAATTTTTTTTTTTTTTTTTTTTTTACATCAATTAATGATACTAAGCTAAAAATGAGACATTTTGAAAATTTCTTTTTATGGCTAGGTTGAAACAAAAGCGGTTGCGCGGCGTCTATAAACGGGGGTTTACAGAGTAAAACAAATTAATAGTTTGGGGGCTTATTGCGCCATGAATCTGCTGTGGCAGCATATAGACTTATTGTTCTATCAAACAGTTCTTTTGACTTAAAATAGTTTATTTTGAAGTGGGGCGCAAGAGCAGAAACTGCTTTTTCAGCCTTGTCTGTGTTTTCCGCCCACTACATGTTATCTCCATAAAGCTAGACCAGAGGTCGGCAAGCTTTAATACTCAGACGAAGAGCAATTTTTTTTCCAGTTTCCACATAAAGGAGCCGCGTACACACATTGACATTTGATACGATGGTGTAGGTGTGTAATATATATAACTTCAAAGGAGTATAACCTTTGAGTGTGCTTAATAAGTGCTCACTTTTATTCACAACCCTCATGATGCAAAGTCTTGTTGGCACACCTAAGGGGTAACTAACTTTATATAGTAAGCGAATTCATGATCTGCGAGTGAACAATAAAGTCATGATTTTTTTTTTCAAGTGTTTGTGCCTGTATATGGTGCAGAGACTTGTAGGTACACCTTCCAAGTGCTATCTGTAACCTTACATAGTTGAATGTAGTATAGTTGAATCTGTTAACACAAAACTGATAGTCTAGCTTGAGCTTCCCCTTCCCGCCACATAAAAAAAAATCAACAAAACAAGCCCATTTCTCCCGAGGTATTGATTCATGCAACTTGTGAATTGTTTCAGAAGGAATTTTAAGTCGTTCTTTAGATTATCTTCAAACTCTTCATTTTTTTAAAGTATATTTTAGAGACTATGGCGGTGGACATCGAAGTCTTAATGGAATCTCTAAAACTGACCATAAATGCTGAATAATATTGATGTCTGGGGATTGTGGTGGCTGTACGAGATTCTCAACTTCATTAGAATGTTCCTCATGCCATTCTTTAACAATCATGTTCAATGATTATGATGCCAAAATGTTAGGTGTTTCCATTATTTTGTCCAACCCCTGTAGATGTTGCACTCAACGGCACCCTTATCCGTGACTTTGTTAAGATATTATTGTTTTCCTGACAAAATGATCTGAATCGTATCCCAACCACTGCGTACAGGTGCTGTGTCACACTTCGGTTGGAAGGGGGCAATGGTCATCATAAAAGTGATTCACTGACTGTGAAATTGTTGTTTTGGAGGAATCCCACAATATAAAAATGAGCCTCCAGACCCTGGAGAGAATGCTGAAAAAGAACAAATTGTGGAGGAGACGAAATAAGACAGATGATTCATACACCAACTGTCTCAAGCGTATTAAAAAAACTCTTCCGAAACAAGCGCCAAAGAAGCGTAGCTATGGTATTTACCAATTTCTACCATGCAGTTGGGTGCTAACTTTAGAGACCAAGAAGTAAGGAAGTCTTAATCGAATGACTGGCTCTAAGAAAAAGAAGTTCAACAAGGAACAAAGTTGCAAAGGGCGGAACACCATCTGATCTACTCATAGATTAAATAACCAAACTCTCAGATCAAACAAGATATAAATCAAATCACAGTTTGTGAACAATAATGTTAATTGACAATGTCAGTGACCTTCTAAGTCTTTATAAATAAGGAAAGCAAGCTCTGAGATTGATATAATGTAAGTTGTTGTCTTTTGCTGTCACATAACTTGAACATAAACGTTGCAAAGTGTACTTTGTCATCTTTGCGTGGCAAGCAGAACATCATCCACTCAAATGTTCCGCTTGTCATCAGTCCACTTGTGACGTTTCTGGAGAGTCACCATGTCTCCATCGCTTCCAGAAGCTCTGCCGGACAATACACCTGCTTTCACTGATTCCTGTGAGGGTCCTTATGATCGAATCAACTGGAGGAGCTGTCCCTTGAATCATCTTTTATATAAAAATTTACATGGGTTTAAGTTCTCCGTCGTAGTGACTGAAATCCGTCAGCAGTGGGTGCTGGTGGGAGGTAATGCATGAGTGAATAGGGGCCTATGATTTATTTTACAAGCATCTGTGATTGTTGTTTTGGAATCATGTCTTGTAGGGATGTACCAAAAGCAAAATTCTTGGCTGAAACCGAATATTGAAAACACTTGTCCGAAAGGCCGAAAAATACACTTGCATATAATTCGTTTTTGAAATATTTCATTATTTTCCGATGACTGCCCTTTGCCTTGGCATTGATTCTCCAACCCCGGAGGCTCGACAAATTTAGTTTGAAAGGTGGTGATTCGGAAACCCCACGGGTGGGTCCACAGGTGGTTTTTGCTATGGGCAATGTGGGCGACCGCCCAGGGCGCAATCTATTTGGGGGCGCACAAGCCAGACTAATGAATTATATATTTTTAAAAAAAATAGCAGGCTCTCTGTATTGCGCTTTTGCTTGTGCATGCACGCACATGAACGCTGTGGCGCCGCCCGCTTTTTCTTCTTGTCCTCCCGCTGTAGCACTTGCGCACGGCCGAGGCACCGCCCTCTTTTTCATTTTCTCCTGTTCTGGCGCCTTGCGCGTGTACACAACTCCACAACTCCTCATCCTCGTGGTACTTCTTTTTCAACATGGAGCAGCGAGAAGTTAAAAACAAACTGAAGACGGGCGAATGGAAGAGGCAAGAATGCACCGGTGTGGGTGTGAGGTGTGGAAAGAATTTCAATTTCAATTGATCGTGGAAGATGCAACAAAAAACTGTGTCGGCTTCGTCGAATGCAACAAATACAGTATATACCCAAAACTTTCCAAGTTGGCAAGAAAAAGTGTTGTGCATCCCTGCAAGCACCAGCCGCAGCAGCTGCGAGAGAGTTTTCAGCGCTGCAGGACGCACAATAGATCAGCGGAGAACGTCACTGAAACCTGCCAGTGGACGCAATCGGTCTAGTTATTTCCCGTATCTCACAGGAATAAAGAGCAGGACATGAGGCCGCAAGTTGCAGACTGCAGTCAAGGCCAGCCCGCAATTTAAAAGCTTTTATTTCATTTGTATTTTTATAAATAATTTATTTTTGGTATCGTTGTCATTACAATAAAGAATGTTATTTCAAAGCATTTGTAGTTTTTTTTTTTTTTTTTTTGCTGCTGTTCCCTCTCGTCAGAGAGGCGCGTCCATTTGAGAACAATATCCCACACACTCAGAAATATATTTAACAAACTTTCCCAATGTTATTTCGTTGCATAAATGCTTTTATAATTCTCATAAAAATATGTAGACTATTTAGATATTGAGTAAACTTGCATTTTTTTTCTGACAACTGTGAATTCGTTACGAAAGACACTTATTTATGCACACAAAGGTAACACAAATGTGATCCTTTTGAATCTTCTCCTCTGTGTGTCTGCAAAACCGCTTTTTTTTTTTAATATTAAACTTTCCAGCGTTATTTCGTTGTGTAAATGTTTTTATAATGATATAAAAATATGTAGACTATTTAAACATTAAGAAAACTTGCGTTTTTTTCTGCCAACTCGAAGAAATGAAAATAAATTGATGCGTTTTTTTTTCCGCGTCACTCCAACGAATTAAAACAAAAAATCGGGTTTTTTCGGGCCTGCAAATCTAGTTATTTGATTGGGTTCGGGCCGGGTCGGGCCTCAATACCAGCGGGCCGTGTCGGGTCGGGCTGGATTTTTTAGGCCCGAACTAGGCTCTAGTTAGAAGAAAAGGCAGGGGGAGACGGGAGGCGGATCAGCTGCAGAGTGAGTGAGCAGGACGAGTCTCACTCCCTCTCAGAGGAAAAGCAAGGAGGGGGGCGGGGGATAGACTATTTTAATAAAATAACGTAAAAAACGTAACACATTCTTGTGTTTGATGTCGGCGGGGGGGGTGGGGGGGGATGGTTGGGTAGTTTGGATGTCGGGGGGGGGGGGGGGGGTTGGGGGCTGATGGGGTGGTTCACCCAGGGCGCGAAAGTAGCCAGGACCGCCACTGGGTGGGTCACCCACTGGGGTTTTACTTAAACGGGCCAAGAAGGGGCGCCATGTAACCCTCAGGGGCCAAGTGCCGTCTTTGTTCAGTGTTTGTTTTGGTCAAGAAGATTATCCTGCATGAGGTGATAAAAACATCTGCTAAGAACTACTGCTGGTGGGAACCTGTCAAGTTTGTAATCATTTGAATTTAATCATAACGTGTGCAAGTAAGGATACAATATATGGAACAATATATTTAATCACTTTTTTGATAAGCCATTTTAAACACAAAAGTAGCATAAATATTTAACATTCCCCAGAAACAACATTATCTCGTTCTCTCTCACTTCAGAAAAGAAGGATTCGCCGATTGCCATGCTTTGTAATAAAATGGGAACCAGGGCACTTGAGGGGCCAGTCAAATTAGAGAGGGAGGCAGTGCCCCACCTTAAAACCGTCACTGGAGGGTGCGTTCCCGGCGGCAGTGAGCGCTGGTGTCGTCATAGTATTTTGTTTGGTGTATGGCGTTATATTTGTGCCGCTATTCTGAGTGAGCAATAACAGATTTTGCACCAATAAAATATCATTGAGCAACAAAAAAAATCAAGTCTGGGCTCCATAATTGCTTTTTTATCCGCTCAACCTCTCAAACCCTGCGCTCACTTTCTCGTTTTCTTTGCGCGCTCAGTTTGGCGCACACGTTACAAATGTGCCACGAAGCCAATCAATCAGAGAGCTAATTGGCTGAATTGAACGGGAGAAGGATGACTTCTTTGGAAACAGCCAATCAGTGTACTTCCGGACAGTACTGTTAGCTCGCTGTGTTTTGATGACATCATCGCAAGAGGACTAAGGTTGTTCAGACTTTTCGGTGGTAAACTTTTGGCCTTTTATTCCTTAGGTCTTGTCGTGTTTTTTTGGTATTGGATTTGTTTTGCTGTTACAGCCTTCTGCTGGCTTTTAGACTCTAATTTCACTTAATTAATTAGGCTCTATTATAATTCTGCTATTCAATAGTTCATACAGTTTGCCCATGATCCCTTCTCAGTTTTTATTTTTGTTATTGGCCTTTGAGATAGAGCGGTCTAGATTGTGGCTTCATGCCAACATTCTTATTGGTCTGCCCATTTTCACTGATTCACAAAAAATGACGCAGGTTGTAATAGCCCATTTTTAAAAGGTTCACCGAGGCATCAAGCAAGCGTGTGTTGTAGTCAGGAAATGGAGCAAACTTCCAAATTTGATTTTGAGCATTTTCAAGCGATGCAATTGGCCTGCAACAGACTTCTTGTGTATTATCGCATAATTTCATTATAAGTATACACCGTAATTTTCTGACTATGGGTCGGAACTTTTTTTTCCTTCATTTTGAATCCTGCGGCTTATTTGTTGATTTATTTGGGTTAATAGGTAACACTTTATTTGACAGCGGCATCATAAGAATGACATGACACTATCATGGGAGTACTGACTGCTTATGACAGATGTCATTAAGTGTCACCAAGCAAATTACGTCACTGCAAATGTGAGTCAGGAAACGCAAAGTGTACCTTTGATATTATGTGGCACAACCTCTGATTTGCAATCAATCAATGCTGCAATAATAGACAAGGAAAGCATCTACATTCATTAACTACTTGGAGAAGCTGGGGATTGAACCCAGGACCTTGTACATGCGAAGCAGACGCTCTACCACTGAGCTACTTCCCCACAGTGTGTCTCTGTGACCTCCTCCAGTCTTTTACCTTCATTCAAATATATAATATAAATATATAAATATCATATTTAAGTTTATAAATATATAATTATAAGCACTCATTAATGGTCATGTCATAACTATGATTGTCTAATGACAGTCTTATAGTGCCAATGTCAAATAAAATGTTACCAAGTACCATAACTTATAGCAACATAACATAGCAATTAATGAAACAACTGGAACAGTAACTGAAGAAATAATTAGCACAGAACATGAATTTTGATTGTTATTTATGGAGCGCTGCAATGCATGCTAGGAGGTATGTTGGGCAACAACAGTGTTTACAGCAAGTGGCAGCAGAGGTTGACTGTCTCCCAGGGGCGCCGTATAGGAGTGAAAAATGATACTGATTCTAAGGGCCCATGCCCTGATGGGGCCCCACAAAGAAAATTAGAACATTAGGTAATCGTTTGCAGATTAAAGTATTCGTCATTATAATTTCAATAGGAATAAGACGAAGGGTTTCTTTTTCTTGTTTTGTTTTTGGCAAAAAAGTAAAAAACCTAGAGAGCAAATGTATTGCCAGCCACCCCCCGAACCACATTATTTTCATTAAATGGTTTGGTCCGCCCTTCCTTCGATCAGACCGGGAGCAACGGTGCGCATTTACACCAGTCAATGACTCGGAGTGCGCGGTATTGCAGAAATGTTTTCAAAACAAAAATCGAGTTTTGAAAAGAGGAAAGAAAAGAAAGCAAAACAAGAGATGGGTAGAAAAGGCCAACAGGATGTGACGAAGTACTTCACAAAGGAAGGTTGGTGTCTTGTGTCAGTTTAGTGCTGAAAATTAACCTGTTATCTTAGCTCCGAAACAAGGTCCCAGCTCACTCGGTAAGAAATACGGGATTTTCCCGGCCTCAATAAGTGACATTCACCTATACAAAAACATGAATTCCAAATAATGACGGAATTTTGTGGTATCATACAGATGTTGAAAGTTGGTGTGGAAATTTTCTTTTTTAAAATCGGCTTGAATACAGTTAGTCAATTTATTGAATTTAGCTTGTCATCAATTGAATTTAGTTTGTTAACAAGGGGCCTCGCTTCTGAGCTGTAGCCTATAGTGGAAATCGCGAGTTTCCAGATGAGGCTAACCCTAATCCATAATGAAATACTGTAATTGTTTGCTAGCTAGCGTTTGCTCCACTTTTAGCTTACATGTAATCAGTACAGCAGGCAAACCCTTAGCAATCTCTTCATACTAAAACTGTTGTATATTGTATACTGTAATGTATACTGTAGTATAGTTAAGTTAAAACAAAACATTTACTCTAAGTCATTCATTATGGTATTTGCTTTGAGAATATTTCGAATAAACATATATTTAGATGGTAAAAGATGGCCTTCAGTACATTTCTTATAAAGTATATCAGTCTATTTATTATTGCTCTATACACTGTATGTTTACATAGATATATTGTCATCTTAAATTAATGCAGAAAATGCACAAATTAGTGTGTAAAGATTTACCAAAATGCAGCAAATTACGTAGTTGATACTCTAAATGTGTGTGTGTGTCCCGACACTGGTGGTGGGGCCCAAAATCCCTGGCAGCACCCATGCTGTCCCCCCCAAGCGAGCAGTGATGGCCAAATGAAGCTTCTTGAAGCAATGAAGCTTTGCAAGCAATTGGTTCAAGGCTTCGTGGTGGTTCATTTGGTCTTATGAAAGTCGTATGCAGTGGCGGAGCTAGACTTTTATTCTTGGGGTGGCCAGGGGGTGGCCGAGGCTATTTCAGGGGGTCCACAGACTATAACAATACATTTGTTTCTTGACTTATCAATTGCAATCAGAGTGTCAAATGTTGAAATGTACATACTAAGCACACAGGTGATGAGATTTATGTATATAATTTGTTTATTAACTTGATAATAACTATTTTTTACAAAAATGGTGAAAATGCACCAACACATTCACAGTTACTCATACGACCCCCCCCCCCCCCCCCCCCCCCCCCCCCATCAACATCTTAACGATGTAAAAAATGTAAAACACAACTTGGTAACAACTTTTCGATCAGTCATTAATAATAACTATTTTTTACAAAAATGGTGAAAATGCACCAACACATTCAAAGTTACTCACACGACCCCCCCCCCCCCCCCCCCCCCACACACACACACACTTCTCTCTTATCAATATCTTATCAAATATATTAAGATAACTATTAAGATAAATATATTTCCATACAATGGCTTCCATACTAGTGGTATGGAAGCCATTGTATGGAAATACTGTATATAGTAGAACTACTACTATAGAACTAAATATAAAAAATCAAGTTCCATACTTTCCATACTCACGTAGGAAACCTGTATCTGAAAAATTACTGCTGAAGTGAGCATGTGACTGCTTCTCAGACCAGAGAAGCTGCTTCTCTGCTCTGACTGACCTGGTGATGGGCAGTGTGTGCCAGATTCTTTCTCATCCTGAGCCTGATTCGTCCCAGACTTGGATCGCTTTAAAAAGAGGTTATAAATCTTGGCCCCCTGCCTTTTCATTCTGAACTGTCCCTATGAAACAATGAGCCAGTCCTGTTAACGTTACTCCTAGCATCACTCATAATCACACAATGTTGGTAAATGATTAAATCCCTACTTCAAGCCTTAAAAAATTCGGGGCAAATAAACCACCGTAGACATAAATTTAATATTCTGACTTTTAAGCTAGTTGACAGCAGGCCCGGCCAACTACCGTGTTCACGTGACGTTTCATTTAAGGCAAGAGAGCATGAGACAGCTGGCTAATGCTCTACAATTATTGGAGAAACATGTATGTAAATAGCGACCCAAATGAATTAAATATAGACGTTAATATCGAGCGGCTGTTGGAAGCTAGACGACATGAGATAACGTTAACGCTTGCTTGATGCCGTGGCTCTCTGTTTTAGCGACAACAAAAAATCTCCTTCCTACAAATTTAAGCATTGACTCATTAGGACACCAGCAAAAAACTTACATTACGACGAGGATTTCAGTGGCTTGAAGGCAGGGTATCCAAGTTCGTCTCCTTGTTTGTTCTTGTCACTTTGTTTATCTTCCGTGTTCCGTTCCGTCAACGATGACCAAGTACTCAAATCTCAAATCTTCCTCCGTTTCAGTGGCGATTCTTCTTCTCCTCATGAAAGCGAATTTGCAACGCTTTAAGGTACATAGCGCCAACTACTGTACAGGAAGGACTTAGCAGTCGGTGCCGCGATATGTCATTGTCAATCATCTGGGGTGGCACCTGGGGGGTCCAATCAGATTTTAGGGGGGTCCAGTGCTACCCCGGCCCCCCCTCTAGCTCCGCCACTGGTCGTATGATGCCGCTGTCAAATAAAGTGTTACCGGGTAATATCTTTTGGTTTAAATAACCCACAATACAATGAGGACAGCTGCGGCTAATAGTCCAGTGCGGCTTATCTATGAACAAATGCCGTTTTCGTGCCAAATTCAGTAGGTGGCGGCTTATAGCCAGGTGCACCTTATAGTGCGAAAATCACGGTCAATATTGTATTGTTATTGAAATACATTTACATTGAAAACTTCATTATAAATGTCTTGTTGTTGTTTCATTTTAATCCATGAAAACATTACCGGTGTCAGTATGGTGGGATTGTCAGGATCAGTTTACAGCGAAAGCCTTGCATTAAAAATGGCAATGCCTTCTGCCATCCGTGTTGTCAACACTTTGTGTCAAACAGCAGCACCTTTCTTTGAGAATACGACGTGCGAGCATATCAGTCTTTCCCAACAACCTCTGAATAAGGGATAAATGAGGGGTGTTGAAGGTCCAAGTGCAGCCCTGAAATGTGTCAGTCTTGATCAGTGGTGCGGAAATTTGCACCTCTGTCAACATAGTTGTTTAGATAGTGCATGGACTGCAAAGAATCGTCTAAAAGCATTTAATAAACATGACGTAACATGGACACAAAAATTTCAAAATGTGTCGCTCTCATGCTCATGCATGAGAATAACACTGCCCATCACTTACTTTCAGCGCTGCCTCTACGAGTGTGGTGAGTGATAACGCTCCGTGGTCCGCGGAGGCCGAGATGTCCAGTCCATCGTAACAAAGGTGAAAAGTGGTTCTGAGCCAGTGTTGTTTTTGGCAGCATTTTCAATTTTTGTTGTAGTCTAAGGAAGCTATAATTATGCACTTATAGCTTTTTCCTATTTATTTATTTTATTGGATACATATGTTTATACTGGAGTGCCACGTCCAATTTCGTTTTTCACAATGTTCCGTTGTTGACAATGACAATGAAGACCTATTCTTTTGGACAAAAATACTTATTCGTCTTAGTCATACAGTACTTTCATCGTTTCAAAATGTGTTTGGCTTCGTCTAGTTTTCGTTGACGATTACTCAAAATGTTGTCGTCTGAAATATTCACCAGTTTTAGTACACAACTAAAGGATTCCAACAAGTTCGAATGAACATTGACAGACGAGCACATATTGTAGCGTCTTAAAGAACAACGCCAATTTGGTAATAATACACGCTCGGCAGGAAAACAGTACATTAAGTTCAATGAATTATAGCCACCTGGATGCCACAAACTATGTGGAAAAAAAAGTTGCCTGAGAGTTTAAGATGACACTCCCCATGCTAAATGCTAATGTTAACATGAACGCGAATGTTATGCTAACGCTGCGAGTTACATTTAGCGTGTGATAACCACGCAATTCAGGCCTTTAAAATGAACATGGCACATGACCTGTAATCTTAAATATCATTATTACTGGAAATAAAATCATATATTGAGAAGATTCAATGATATACAGTACAACAATTTGAAAACGCGCGGATAATGGGAAATGCATCTTTAAAGCTGGCATTTAGCTCCTCTGGTTATCATCGCGCTCTGGCGCCTCCATTTGGTGATGACGTGACTAGGTGAAGTATTTAGCATTGAGCGCAATGTAGGTGCAAGCGTTTTTCACCGTTTTCTGGTTCAGGTGTGGATTTCGAACAGTATTGTCGATCCATGGGAAGTGTGTGACATGCAGCCATAAACATTATGTTGGAATCGTATTGATGGAGGGAGACGCAGAACGAAAAAAGGCGACCAAGACAACAAACACAAGGCTAACGACTTGAGCAGACTGCATGGGCAACACGAAATGTCATAATTTTTATCTCTTTTTGACGTCTCTTGATGCGCGTTTGTTTTCCTTTCTGGAAGCTAAAGAATAAACGGAGTCGACATACAAATACTGAGAGTCTCAGGGTGCAGTCAAACAATCAGCAAAAGCTTCAATGAATGAGGCACCGTTTCAGAAACTCCAATACACAGGGGGATTCAAAAAGAATGTTCTGAAATTACCACGCAATATGTCAAAAATATAAAATTCAGGCTTGGACACATATGTTGAACATAACTTCAAGATTTCATGTTTTACTAGTACAATACTCAAATGTGGCTATCACCAGCAGCACGGCCAGCATCAAGTTTATATGAGAATTCCTCCCAAATCAACATGGTGGACTGCAACATGCTAAGGCGTGTTAGTGAGGAATTCCATGTAAAACATAAAGTTACTCTGCAATGCACAGATAAACTGTGAATAAACATGTAGAATGACCGACTGTAAACGTTTTTGAGCCCCACCACCACCATGGAGGCTCCAGGCGCTCTGTCACAGCCGCCCAAAGCTCACTATTTTGGGGCAAAAAGACAAGGAGGAGTAGGATCAAATCCGCATTCTCAGGCAAAACGTTGCAAAATATGGCACTCTGAGGTAGATTGAATGGCTCGGATCTCCCGAAAATACACAGATGAACTGTATAAGTGCTTTGGAAGACAGTTGTTTTGGTTCGTTCAAAAATTTAATCTCATTTAAATTGGTTTGTATTTTTTTGTCATAAATATATGTATAATTTGGTGTAGCGGATGAATGTTGTTGAGTCTCGAAATAGCTCGTTGAGTAGACGTGTTGACGTGTTCGGCTGCTCGTGTCTCTCGTGACTCTGTTAACTCAGCCGGCGGAACGCGCACGGCTCTCCAGTGTCTGTAGAGCGTCTGTGCCTGGAAACGCGCACGGCAAAATATAGTTTACCCCCGGAACACAACATGCCCCACATAAGTTCCCTAGGTGAATTCTGTCAAAACACCACATTGGTATCATTGGTATAATATTTCATTATAGTTAGTACAGGACTACTTGAATAATTAGAACATCAAGTAAAAGTTGTTTTATTTAGGCAATTTAACATAAAAAAATTAAACCAACCCATATTTATTGAGCCATTACATGCTAATTGACATATCTCAAACAGTTCCGACATTTTTTAGATTGAGATTTTTTTTTCTTTTACATCACAAAGAATACGGTGAAAAGCCTCTGTTCTGTCCATAGATGCCACATGCGACATTTAAAACACCTGCAAAAGGGTCCAGAGCCTATAAGTCAAGTCTAAGCTTGGCTAAGAAGAGTTCAGACAAACATGGGGAAGACTGGATTGTATTTTTATAGAAAATATTTAGGTCCACTTGTAGGTTTTGTTCAAGGCTGTTGATGTTGAAGCTAAGATTATTTTTTTAAATACTAAATTGTTTTCTGCAATTTGCCCATTTTTTTAGTATGCGAAACTAAAATGACATTTTGAGGCAGTCCCCCCCCGTTTCCCCCCCTTCAAACTGTGGTTCCCATATTTGGATCACAGCAAGGACTAGATGCAGCAATCATTCAGGATTGAAGCTTTAGCTGTGATTGTGTGTGAACTTTTAGTATTTGAAACAAGGGCGTAGGTTTGCATAGGGACATAACACTACCAACTTTTCAGGATGCTGAAATTGTCCCCACCAACTTTTAGGCAACCTTGTTTGCGTTGTATAATTGCTTCAGTTATATAGGTCATTTAGATTGTCTTCCCATATGTTGTAAGGATAGAATTGACTCGACCATTATTAAGTGAATTACAGTACTTTCATTATGTTCAGACTTACATTGACCCCTTTCTACATGCTAAATGTGGCAGTCCATTTTTTTTCTCCCTCAAACGCATTTTTGATTGGCTGATTACTTCACCCCCCCCCCCCCCCCACACACACACATGCAAATTCACAGCCCGACAGAAATACAACATGCTGCCTCTTCTGCTCCCTTTGAAGACGAGAGATATTAGTTTTTTCCCGCCAGCAGCAACCACTGTAAGTAGTGTAAAAAGATGTCAATGTTGTGGAGGTGGGGAAAACACCACTAATTTTGCAACTAAAAGTCCGACCTGCATTAGAGTTAGCATAACATTAATCTGTGTGAATTTCTCAAACTCCAGGATGTAGCTGCGTTGAAATATCGTCCTGTATAATTTCTACTGTTACTGTTAAACTGCAAGAAATGTAGTGAACTACGGATTACCCCCTTGTAGGTATTTAATTGATGATTAACAAGTTTGTATTTATTTTGTGTTTATGTTCAAATATTGCAATTGAATTTGCTAATAATATCCAGACATTTATTCTGGAAGGTTTTTTTTTTTTTTTTTTTTTAAATGTTTCTTTAGTAGTTTTTAGAAATAAAGGTTTGAATCAAACGGTTTATCACCTGAACCAATACACCTGAAAGTTAGTATCAGTCAATACACAATTATTTTGCATTGATCATTTGGGCTATCAATTAATTAAGTTCATACTGGTGACAAATGTAGCCCTGACCCCCTTTCACCCAGTCTGTTTGGTCTTATAAATTTCCCGTCCCCAGCAAAAAGTGTAGATGCAGGTTATGTTGTTATATCGTCCCTACCAGTGTTGAGACCAAAGCTACGCCCTTGATTTGAAATATTACTAAAGATTGTGTGAGTTAGACCCACCTTGTCTCGTTCATTTTTTGATGTACAAAATATTAGGTGGCCACTCCACTCCACCCGTGACGTGGCCTGGATTGCCTGAATGTCCAGACTAGAAAAACGGGTCCAGTCCGTCCCTGCTTTGCGTGTGTGTGTGGTTAGGGAGTAACAGTCAAAGATCGTCCAAATACCTGAAAAGAGTATCCTCATGTACAGTCATTTTCCTCCACAGCAAATTATTATTCATGATTCTGCAATGATTCACCATATTTCAGGAATAACCGTAAAATGCTTTTATTTTGACAACGTTGGTGGGAAGTAAATAGGTTGCCTATTAATACTTGACGTTGATTTGCTTGCGATTTAAATCTTCTTTACAGTCAATGGACGCTCACCGGAGGCCAATATGACCAAGCGAGCTTGTGGACCTCTCCATATCATCCGATCCTCCCATTAGCAAGGTTTTCTGCCTTCATAGTTGACCGAATCGGAGGAAATGCAGACACTTTCATTTGGCATCCATCATTTGGTCGGATGTGCTGAGGATGTACTGTAAGCGGTCGATGAGTGTTTTCGTTTTTTGTTCGTTTTTGCTTCGAATTTCATCCAATTTTTGGTGATTATTTAGTGTTGAGGAGCGTCACGTTTATCACGGCTTTTGATGACCTACTTCATACGATGCGGAAAATATCTTGGGAGGAGAGCTTTACAGCACGATACCGCCTCAAAGGAGAGGACGCCTAACATTTTCGGAATGAACGCGGAATGAAGATAAAAGATGGATGTATTTGGAGGATTACTAATCATTTTCCCAGCCAGTTTTATTGCCTGCATATCAGGTGAGTCATTCATGCCGTCCGTCGCGGTCCCTCGATCGTACTCATATTCTTCTTCATGATGAAATCAATACTCCAGCGCTTTGTGCCAACGCGGTTAAGTATCATCATTGAAATCTATTGCATCAAGAGCCAACAAGTGTACGTGTCGTTGAATGATATGTATATGTATTCATGTACATGCATAGATAGTATATGTGTAAAGTGTGTGCGCGCGCCGCGCCCGCGTATAGGCTGTGTCCGCGCGCGCGCATGTATCCTGTAGACTCTGGAAAATATGCCGCTTGAGGTGTGAAATATAGTCAGTCCATGCATTGTCAATAACACCCTGGATTGTCTGCAGCGCATTAGGGCTGGCCTGATCGCAGTCAAAAGTGGGTGTCACCGAAAACAACCATTTACCTTTGAAAACCCTGAAACAATAATTACTCCCGTTGAAAATTTGGCTCATAACTCCTTGTAGTACAGTGGTTGCATATGATACTGACTTGTATGCATTATTACAGCATTATCACAATTTATGTGTTCAGGAAAAATAGTATTAATTGAGAGGTTAGCTATTGAATTTAAAGATTCTTCAAAAGTGATTCAAAAACAACTTCACATTCATCCTTTTTCTTTCTCCTGTCCAGATGGAATGAAAAATAATATTTAATATTTTCATCATCGAATCCAAGAAGCGTTGCTATCGCAATATGGCTATTCTTAGCAGAGTTGGGTTGAGTAGCCAAATATTTTACTCAAATAAGAGTAGCGTTACTTCAAAATAATATTACTCAAGTAGTAGTCTTCATCCAAAAAATTGACTCAAGTACATGTAAAAAGTATTTGGTAAAAAGAATATACGAACTGCTCACAATGTCTGATTTCTTTTAAACAATAGTACATTTTTTTTCTCAGCTTGTTATCTATGTGAACTGCTATTATTATTATTACACTGTACTATAACCAATTACATGACAATTTTAGGTCACCCCCCCCCCCCCCCCAAATCATCGAAATTCCAACTAGAAAAATCTACAGAAATGAAACATCACCTATCCAAAGGGCATGAGTACCCTCTAGTGGAGAAAACATATTTCAAACTTAACTTAACTTAACTTCTGGCCCTGTTGCTGAATACAATCCGGAAAAAATAGCCCTCCGCCACGGACACTAAAAATATTGATTTGAGTAGGATTTCTGTGTTCAGGCATCACGCTTTTGATCATAACAAATTATTTTGTCATGCGCAGATTGATCAACTATACCAGATATTGCTGTAGAAGACGAAGACTTCCATGTCAAAAAAATATTACTCCATCTATTTCTACTTTAAACCTCAACGTTATTTAGCATACTTCTGCATTTTTAATACCATCAGGTCTTTCAATAATTGAAGATTCTTGAATATCTGCAGCAACATGTCCATTGTCGTTCACTCGTCATGATCGAAATGGACTTTTGGGTTAGAAAATTCCGAATCGGGTGTCTACATGAAGCATTTTATTTTGTTAATCTAAATCTGAATAATAGAATAGAAAGCCTTTATTGTCTTTGTACAGAGTGCAATGACAATTAAAGCTTCGCCATAACGTGCGCCACGTAAAACATAAAGCAAAAGTACAATATGCTGAATATGAAAAAACACAGGTTACAGACTGGGTATAAAGTGAATAAGTGACTAGCAGAAATGGTAATATAACAGTACTTATTTGACTACAGTGGTATGAAAAAGTATCTGAACCTTTTGGAATTTGTCACATTTCTGCATAAAATCACCATCAAATGTGATCTGATCTTTGTCAAAATCACTCAGATGTAAATACAGTGTCTGCTTTAACTAAAAACACACAAACATTTATAGGTTTTCATATTTTAATGAGGATAGCATGTAAACTTTGACAGAAGGGGGAAAACTTGTTAATTGAACCCTCTGCCTAAGGAGAGTTAAAGAGCAATTGAAACCATTTTTTACTAAACATTTTAAGTCAGGTGTGTGCCCAATCACTGATGAGTGGTTTAAAGCTGCCCTGCCCACTATAAAACACACAACTGATAAGAACTGTGTTGATGAGAAGCATTGTCTAATGTGCATCATGGCTCGGTCAAAAGAGCTGTCTGAAAACCTGTGATCATGGATTATTGTTTTCTATAAAGCTGGGAAAGGATACACAACCATCTCTAAAAGTCTGGATGTTCATCAATCGAGAGAGTTTGGCACTGTTGCTTCTCTCCCAAGGAGTGGCCGTCCACCAAAGATGACGCCAAGAGTTCAGCGCAGAATACTCAGAGAGGTAAAAAAGAACCCTAGAGTGTCTGCTAAAGACTTACAGAACTCACTGCACAGTCCAATATCTCTTTGCACACAACAACTATATGTAAAACTATGACCAAGATGGGTGTTCGTGGGAGGACTCCACGTTCATGGGATGACTCCACAGAGGAAGCCACTGCTGTCTACAAAAAAAAAAAAAAACATTGTTGCTCGTTTAATGTTTGCAAAAAGGCACTTGGACACTCTATAGAGGTTTTGGTAAAATATTTTGTGGACCGATGAAACCAAAGTTGAATTGTTTGGGAATAACACACGTCATGTGTGGAGGAAAAATGTTCACCAACATCAACACCTCATCCCCACCGTGAAGCATAATGGAGGGAGCATCATGATTTGGGGCTGTTTTACTATCTCAGGGCCTGGACAACTTGAAATCATTAAAGGAAGAATGAATTCAAAGGTTTATCAGGATGTTTTTCAGGAAAACCTGAGTTTGTCTGTCAGACAGTTGAAGCTAAAAAGAGGATGGATGCTGCAACAAGACAATGATCCGAAACACAGAATTAAATCAACTTCGGAATGGTTTCAGAAAAACAAAATACACGTTCTGGAGTGGCCAAGTCCCAAGTCAAAGTCCAGACTTGGTGCTGCGGCATGACCGAAAGACAGCGATTCATGCCAGACATCCCAGAAATCTGACTAAACTACAGCAGTTTTTTAATGAAGAATAGGCCAAGATTAGTCCTGATCGATGTGCCATATTGATCTGCAGCTACAGGAAGCTGCCAATGAGGGGGCCACAAAATATTAAATGTGATGGTTCACTAACTTATTTTACATCCTTCTGTCATTGCTTGCATATTATCCTCATTAAAATATGAAAACCTATAAATGTTTGTGTGGTTTTAGTTAAAGCAGACAGTGTTTTTTCATCTGTGTGATTTTGAAAAAGATCAGATCACATTTGATGGTGATTTTATTCAGAAATGTGAGAAACTGCAAAAGGTTCACACACTTTTTCATACCACTGTGTTTACAGTACTCAGACTAGGAGGCAGATGGCTGATTTGATATGATAATGCAAATGACAGTTTGTGCATAGATATTGATATAACAGTGCAAAAATGCTATAACTGTGCAAATATTGTGTCCATGTAAATGTGGCCAGTGTTAAAGACTACATACAGTACCAGAATAAAGGGATGATGATAGTGTTATAATAGAAAAAAAAATGACACTGTGATTGTGATAGCCCTACCATCAAAGGACCTTTTGCCCCTACATCAACTGCCTGTATCGACTGCATGTAAGGTGAGTTAGAGTTGTCCCAGAATTTGCATGTTTTGCTTTATTAGGGTAATGGCTATGACTAAACATCGCTTAAGGGTAATTCTCAAAGAAATTCATATAGCAAAGAAATGGTTGCATTTGTCCTTAAAAATGTCTCTCTCCCACAGTATTCAGCAATGCCGGGAGATGGTGCCAGACAAGGCTAATAAATTCCAGGAATGGGTGGCTCAAAGAATACATTGCTATGTTATTTTTTTTATTTGAAAAATTCTTCTACCTAATTTTTCAAAACTTTCACTGCCTTTTTAAGGTGTCCGCGATGGTACCTTGCTTTCTTTTCATGTGTGAAAAAAAGAGTACTACAATTTGACATATAGTGACATATGTTGAGATAAATTGATCCAATTTGACATACAGTGTTGTACGTTTACATAAATTGATCAAAATGGTGTTTTATTCGGGATATTATAAAAAGTGTATATAATAAGGATTCAAAAATAAGGATGGCCTGCAGGCTGGTCGGCGTGTCCACTGTCTGTTTTTAAGTTCCAAAATGTCAGTCAAGTACACTTTTCTTGTAACAACGTGGAAAATGGGTGCCATTTTGTCTTGTTTATTTCCTATACATACAGAGCTC
Source organism: Corythoichthys intestinalis (assembly GCF_030265065.1). Classification (NCBI taxonomy): domain Eukaryota; kingdom Metazoa; phylum Chordata; class Actinopteri; order Syngnathiformes; family Syngnathidae; genus Corythoichthys; species Corythoichthys intestinalis. The sequence goes on from NC_080415.1 coordinate 4,386,015, forward strand.
ATCTTCAACCTTTCTCTTGGCCACATTAACTGCATGCCTCGTTAGCACCTCCACTCAAACAGGGCTTTGCGAGCTTGTGCCTAGGGAGACCCATCGCTCTATTGGTGGCATTTCAGAGATTTATAATTTGTAGGCATTGCTTTATGGTCAAGTGAAAGAGGAAGTTGCAATTGTGACGATGTCATTTACACCCACCCCAAAAATCTTGCACTAAGAGGACGTGAAAATAATTTATTGCTATAACTCAGCACTCAGATGTTCTTAGTCTTTGTACATTTTCGACAGTTACCTTCAAATGTATTTTGTGTGTTTCGAAAAATATCAGAAGTTTGCAGGACTTTCAAAGTACTTTTTAAACAATTTTTTCAGTTGTCCATCCATCCATTGCTTTCCCCTCCCGAGACTCTGGATGTCAGACCGGAATTTCTTTAAAGCTCTCGGGTAGTCGTTCTCCATGCCCTCGCTGATACCCTCCCATGCCCGTGCTTTTGCCTCAGTGACCATCAGCGCCACGTTCCCCTTGGTCAGCTGATACTTGTCAGCTGCCTCGGAAATCCCACACGCACAAAAGGCCCGATAGGACTCCTTCTTTAGCCTGGTGGCTTTCCTTACCACCGGTGTCCATTAACGGGGTTAATGGATCAGGGGTTGCTGCCACCACAAACACTGACAACCTTATGGCCACAGCTCGACCAGTCGGCCGCCTCATCAATGCAGGCGTGGAACATGGTGTACTCGCCCCCCCTCCTAATACTACCTATTCTTACTGACACATTTTGAAATCACCAGTGTTTTATACAAACAAAATGAATTATACAGCATTTCAAAAGTATGCACATTACCTTAACTAGCCGCACTAAGTAATACATGAACTGTAGCTACTAGTGTAGGCACTAGCAACTAGCACTTGCCTTGTACTAATCGTGAATTAGCACTGACACAAGAACGATAGTAAATGCCCTACAATAATACTCAACACTTCCAGGAGTCCGTTTTGGAAGTATTTTCCAAACTGTGGACATGTTGCCTCTCTACAAATTCAAAACCGCGGACATGTTGGCTGTGAGCCACTAGTGTTAGCCTGAAAGCGTCGGCCAGCGTGTAGCTTCTTGCCGTGTTTTGATTATGTCATCACAAAAGGACTAAGGTTCTTTGCACTATTCGGTGATAAACTTTCGGTTTTCGTAACGAAAACCGATAATACATTTTTAGCTATTTTCAGCCAAAAGTTTTCAGCTTTGAATATTCGGTCACATCCCTACCGACAATACATTTTCAGCTGTTTTCACCTGACAGTTAACTTTTCGGCGCCAAATTTTCGGTCACACCTCTAACATATAGTATTTGACCATTTTCAACACCATTTATCTTTGTCTCGGGCGATTCCACCCTAAACCGGTGGCCAGTCAGTTGCAGGGCACAAATATAGTAGAGAGACACGAGCTTTCGCACCAACAATTACTGAGCGGGAATTTATCTCACACCCCCTTCCTTTTCAATATGAATCATCATAAACTAGTTGAAGTCATATTAAAATATTTCTTTTATAACCTGCATTTCTAATACACGGTGAAGCATTAGCCCAAAAAGGGCTTAATAGGTAGCGTCCATTATATGTGCAATTAGGTGTGTCGAGGACACTGAGCATGAAATTAGACTTGCTGTAGCATCGTTTTGATCTTTTGTTTTCTTTTTCTTGCATTTCACCATCCTCCACATAACACATAGTCGAACCAACGATCACATAATGACTTGGAGTATTGTCACGCCCGTTGTTGTCTGAAGACAGGGCGTATAGTCAGGTAGGCATTTTTGAAAGACAGACTTACTCCTGACTTTGAAAGCGAGTACTGGCCACAGGCCTGTGTATCAATTGGACTGGTATTTAATCCATTAAAGACTTGTAGTTCTTTCTGTCTGTCTGTCTTTTTTATCTCTAACGACCAAGCCAAGTAGAAGATTGACCTGCGAAAATGATGTAACGTGATCTTTAGTTGTGACTGGAGAGCCATTTTGCTTTTAAGGAATTCCTCCTTTGGTTCAAATACAACTACCCATTTCCCCCACCTGTCTTGTTCAGCTGCTTGGACACACATATTAGTAAATCTGAACTGCTGGGAGCCTATAACAAGGGAGTTTTTGTGGTCGGTGTATTTTGTTGTTGAGAAAATGCAATTGGACACAATATAGGTTTTAAGGGGATAAGCAGGGAAAACAAAAAGAGAACACAGACGTGATTAAATATGTGCTATCAGGCGAATACATTGTTGCAAAAGCATCACGCATCATTACAGTTTTCTCAGAATTTTAAGTATATTTCTCAAATCATCCACACCATTTGCCAAAAAGTTTGTACATTTCTCAAAACAATTACAAAAACAAGTAACAAAAAACTATGGATTACCTGCGAAATCCAGTTCTTGGGTCAAAATTCTTCGTCCATTCCTCAAAATTAAATTCCGTGTCAATGAACATGTTAGTGCTTGTCCTTCTATCTATCTATTGTGTGCAGACAAGACTGTCAAATTGCTTAGTCTTATTGTGAATATAACAGTGCACTCTGGAGAGATGCTCTGATGCAAAAGATGAAGAGGTTTTGATGACAGTTATTGTCAATTATAAATTGCACCTTGGTGGTGGTGGTGTTATAGTTTGATTATATAATATAACATATATGTATACATACAGTAGTATATATACAGGCCGTGTATACAGTATTCAGTGACGTGCGGTGAGGTTCATGGTTGGTGAGGCACTGACTCCTTTAGTGTCAGATTTCCAAATATATAAACAAAAAAGGGTAGCTTATTCAATTGGCTACTGGTTATTTCATATCTCATCAGCATTCTTCACAAAACACGCACACACGGTACATATTATTGATATGTAAAAGTAAGAAAATAACATGCATTTTCTCTACACACGCAATGTGTTGGCCGTCGCAATTCTATATTCATGCAACATAAATGAGAGTAAAGAGTGGTGTACAAAACCACAGAATTCAATTCTGACCTTTAGTGAAATATTCAGTTGTTTTTAAAACTTTTAATTCTGATACTTTAATCAGTTTATTACAGATTGCTAAACAAAAAGTGTGAAAAGAAAAACAAAGAATATTTTATTTAAGGCCAAAATTTAGTTTTTAAATATTCTATTGTATTTTTCATAGTCTAAGCTCTTTTTTTTTTTTTTTTTTTTTTTTTTTTTTTTTTTTTTAATAAGATTGAAATTAAAACTGTTTGTGGTCTTGCGCCTGTCCTTCACCACAAAAACCGGCGTTAATTTGGAAGGGCATAGGTTTGGTCTCAACATTCGTAGGGACGATATAATAGCATAACCTGCCTATAGGTACACTTTTGCTGGGCTATAATTATTTTTTTGTCATGATGACAGGTGAGGCTCTGCCTCACCTGCCTCCCCTGACCGCACGTCACTGCAGTATATATACAGTACATATATATTCATTCATTTGTTTTCCACGCCGCTTATCCTCATGAGGCTCACAAGAGCCTATCCCAGCTAACCGTGGGCAGTTGTGGGCGTCCACCCTGAATCGGTTGTCAGCCAATCGCTAGGTGCAATGAGACAAATAACCATTCACGCACACACTTCTACCTACAGACAATTTGGAGTGTTCAATCAGCCTAACACGCATGTTTTGGGGGAAGTGGGAGGAAATCGGAGTCCGCGGAGATAACCCACGCAGGCACGGGGAGAACATGCAAACTCCACACAGGAAGGTCGGAGTCTGGGATTGGACCTTTGATCTCGAACTGTGAGGCAGATGTGCTAACCACTCGGCCACTGTGTCGCTTTTTTTGCATCTTAATGAGAGCAAAACTGAATGAATAACTTCCGGAACGCCTTCCATGATGAATGCCCTTGAGCCCAATTTTGGTGCTCTGGCTTCCTTTTTTAAGACAAACGTTAAAAATGTCGGAGTGATATTCGATAACAAGTTCAAACTTTGAAAAACAGATTAGTTCTGTTATAAGAGCAAGTTTTTTCCAGTTCGGTTCTTGACCAAAATGAAGCCTTTTCTTAGTCGCCATAATCTTGCAAAAGCAATCCATGGCTTTATAAGCTCAAGGCTTGACTACTGCAATGCACTTTATGTTGGTCTTCCCAAGTCCTCAATTTCTCGTTTGCAACTTGTTCAAAATGCTGCTGCTCAATTTTTAACAGGTACACCTAGACGTGAACATAGTACGCCCGCGCGATCATCGCTCCACTGGTTTCCAGTTCATTTTAGGATTGATTTAAAACTTTTACTGTTTGTTTTTAATTCTATTAATGGCCAGGCTCCTTATTTGTCAGAGCTTTTAACCCTCCGTAACTCAGGCAGGGCTCTTTGTTCTAACGGCCAGCATCTTGGGTGAGCTGCCCTCAGGTTGTGGAATGGCCTGTCCCTGAAATCCACACCTTTACTAATCTAGGCCTTTTTAAATCACAGTTCAAGACCCACTTTTTTAGACTTTCCCTTTCTCTGCACTAGGGTAGTCTGGTTTCATTTCTGAAGGATTTTAATGTTTTTAAATTTGATCTATTTTATTGTTTTATTTGTTGTTTTGACTTTTAGCGCGATGCGTTGTTTTTGTTTGGATTTCTCAATTTTATTATATAATACTTTTCTCCCTTTTATTTATCTTGAACCATAAGTTTTGTTGTTGTAAAGCAGTTTGAGGACCTTTCGGGTTTTTGTAAAAGGCTATATAAATTGATTTGATTTGATACTTCACTCTTCCAGTTTTTATTTGGCACTGATAGACCATGGAAAACCGGAGATCATGATAATTTTAATTCCTTGGTAGAAAATATCTTTTCTCCTCTAGAGGGAACTCATGCTCTTTGTTCGGGCGATGTTTCATTTCTGCAGATTTTTCGATTCGAAATTTGATTATTTTGAAGTATTTTTTGGCCCAATACAGTCATGTAATAGGTTATTGTACAGTAACAGTTACAACAGTTATAATAGTTCATATAGATGATGTGCTAACAAAAAAAATTATACCATTGTTTAAAAAAAAAAACAAAAAAAAAAAAACATGCATTTTAAGCAGTTAATCATTACTTGAGTATTCCTTTTACCGAATACTTTTTAACTTGGATTTGAGTAAATTTTTTATGTCTACTTTTACTTTTACTTAAATAATAAAGTAATGCTGCTTTTACTTAAGTAAAACTTTCGGCTACTTTAACAACCTCACACGGGTAATGATAGGAGAGGGTTGAATGTTCCCAAGTAGCTACTTTAGGCACCAGGTTGTAGTACACAAATAGCCAAAATTCAATACATATTGGTGTAAGAATTAATTAGGAGGATTTTAAATAAATAAATACATACATAAAAAAATGTTTAAAAATGTATGTACATATGTAGTTGCTCGAAAATGACTGGACTAGATACAGTTCTACAAATTTATTTCACTGCATTTTGGCTCCAAAAAATGTTTTCTAGTTGAACCACTTGCATTGTATTTGTAGAAATGAAGTGTGAGCAAGACTGTGAGCTCCAATTTTGTGTTATTTCTTCTCATTTCACAGCCCAGCAAAGTCCACCAAAAATGCATGAAGGCTGGTGGGCTTACAAGGAGATGGTACAGGGAAACTTTGTTCCAGGTAAGGTTCAATGCATTATCCATTCATTCATTTATTCATTTTGTGCTGCTGGCATCAGAATCATCTTTATTGGCCTAATATGTCAGAAATACACGCGGAATTCATTATTTCACGAATTTGAAGGATGCCTTTGCCATGTATCATTTTGTGTCTGTATGTGTGAATCCATGACGTTTCATCCAGAAAAGACCGCCCAGTTTGTCGTTCTGTTGGATGGATCACTATGAGACACAGTTGTTGCCATAGAGTGTAGTTTCTGGGACAAAAGGAGGAAGCGGTTGATGGAGGGTTAAGCAGGGATTAAGCATCTGACTTTGTAACTTTGAGGAGATGAGGCCTCACACTTGATAGCATTCTGAATGGTTTGTTAAAGATGGTACAACCAACTATTTTGATCTCTGTCTTCCTTTTGCATGAACAGAAAAAAAAAGTAAATTCAGGAAAATTTTGAATTTTGTTGCCGGGTAAAGACCGACATCCCGCTGTAAGGGATTCACATGCCTCCACACAATTTCATCTCCTCTCATGTAATTCTTATTATTACTTTATTGATTGACTTCTTGTTTCTCTGTAAGGGAACTCCGAATAAAATGACATGTTGGTTGTATAGTTTTCATTTTAGTGTTAATAACTCATCTATTGCATACAACCTTTGAAAATAATTTGCAGTTCAATATATTTCTACATATGCCGCCGTTGTTGTTCACGTAGCGGTGGATTGTCGCAATGTTTCAACCATTCAGCCTTTACAGTTTGCGTCAATGCAAAATGAGCAGACACTAGTAAAAATTGAACAGAAAATGTGGATAACATGCAGCAGGAAGCTTTAGTCAGTCACGTTTGATGGTGTGTGTTTGGTAAATGTTGACCGATGCCAACGCAAACGTAAATGCCCCAAAAGGCAGCACTGTGGGTTAGCGACAGTGAACCAATCTCACAAAGATCCACTTTGGGCTTTTTGGCTCAAAACGATATTGATTACGGATATTTTGGGAAGAAAATACATTTGGGAACCTCCACTCACAACTGAAGAAACACACTCCTCGATGCTGATTTGGAATTTTAATAGTGACATCAAAGTGACACGCCAGTTGCATAGCTTATCACTTAATCATTCACTCCCAGCCATTTTCACCAGAGCAAGGCCATTCGTGCCCGGACGTTTTTCTGGATTTTGACTGATTTTGCAAGGCCTACAGAAAATTCTGTTCTATTGCTATATAAACATGGAACCCACCGAGAGAAAGATTAGACTCTTTTTTCAACAGAAAAAAAAGGAAGTTCATATCTTTTTCCATTCTATAGAAGTCAGCATTAGAAAATAGCTTAGTATGAGCACTTTTCCAATTTCTGATGAAAAAATTGAGAAAATGAGCTTTTGTAAACGCATACATTTCAAACATAACTTTGACTTTAACACAGCTATTTTTTGCATTAGTTACACAGTTAAACATCTAAATAATGTTTTCCTTTAACAAAATATGATCGTTTACAAGACAAATAGAGCATTTGATAGCAAAATAACAATTTGTTTACACATGACTACTGAGAGATGATGCCTGTTGTCGCCGAGATGACGCCGTTGTCGCCGACTCTGCCGTGTAAACTTTTCCCTCATCGTTATTTTTAATGAGTCAACACTGTCCTTTGGTGTCCGGTGGAATGCTTTCCAGTTGTAATGTGACAAAACGACGCATGGCAGATAATAATTGTCCTCACGCCCTGAAAGGAATATAGTCTCTTTTTAATGCATAACAAAATTACAGTGGCTCCATTTTACGTCACCGCATTGCGACGTAAACAACAATGGTGAGTTACGCCAAAATAAAGTTTTAAATATTATGTAAAGCTGCAAATTATTTTCAAAGCTTCTATATTATATGTATATGAGTTATTATCATTAAAATAAAACTTACCTACCCAAATTGCCAGTTTAATCAGGGTCATGCGTGTGCCATCTACCAATGCACTGAGGAGTACACAGAGCCCTGACATTTGAACTGAGACTGCCCGAAAAAGCCCTTTTTCTTACCTTCAATAGAGAAGGTTCGAGTCGACTACTCTGGGCAAATATGCTCCTGTGCACATCCCCGCTGCAGCAGCGCCAGGGCTGAAAATGGGCTGGAACGGTCCTGTACGCCGTTCCGGTAAAAGATTTGGAGCCGGAAGGGAGTGGAACGGCGATTTAATCCCGAAAATATGGCGGCAACTGTCAAAACCCCATGTTAAAAAAACAACCTGCCAGGCTCCCACACATGCATCTCCAAGAAGGAAACCATCTACTAACGTCAGATTTACATGCACAAGTGTTAAAGGGAAGTACGGATAGAAAGACTTGAGTATGAGTTATAATAATTTGATATTAAAACCCCTCCTGATGTTTTCGTTTTTTTTTATTTTGTAAAATTAGTTTAACTAGTAGGTCGCCATTGTTGCTGACGCCGCAATGCACTGTGGGCGGTGACGTCAACGTGTGGTGCTGCCGAGCATTCAGAGTATGACTCTAGCGACATAAACATGTCATCTGTTCAGCCCTTTCAATTTGAACCCAAGGGGAACATTAATGAGCAGGACAGCACTGTCGATATTTCACAAAATTAGCGGCAAAAGCAAAATGAACAGGACAGACGGGATGAGGCGACAGTAGGACGAAAGTGGTGTTCCTCCAAAAAACTGGCGAAATGTCCTACAAGAGGCGAATTTGACACCTAAAGTACTACCGTGCGCTTTCAGCTTGTTTTGTTTATATCCATACAGGAGGCAGAACGTACTAAAAATGCCTTAAAAAATACTTAGACATAGCAATATCAAATAATAGTGGTTGGAATACGCTACGTGACTAATGTGGTCAACAGATCAACAATCTGCTTTAAAGCTACCACAAGCAAACAGAATGCTTAAATGCAGGGGTGGAAGTGGCTAGAATTTCTTGCCTGAACTCCCTGACAAACGGTCACCATGGAGCCAGATGTCTTTTATTCTTTTTTTTTTTCAAACCTCCCAAGACCTCAGAAATGAACAGAAAAAAACAAAAAAACACGCATTAGGCTACTGCATTACACTTACAAGGCATACATGAGAAACTTATTTTCATTCAAAATTATATTTTAGTAACATACATGAACAAAATAAGTACAAATGATTTACATTATGACTGAAATGGAACAAAAATCTGAAGATAACACAAACATTGACTTTTTTATATTATAGACACTACTCACCAACGTCACAGAATGACGTGTCGCTGTATCCGGCCGCCATATTGTCCGTCATTGTTTATCCGTATTCTCAATGGTTTCAATTTGTCGTGCAATTTATAGTGCAATTCATGGAAGCCCCAGTGCTTTCAGACGCTGCAGACTCATTGGATGCGTTGCATAAAAGGCGTTATGTATGAAAAGCTTCAGTCTATCCATTCACCAGATCCATATTTGATGCCTAAATCGATGTTTTTCGACCCGCTGTCTTCGCCGTCTCTGCCTGATGTCTGCTACCCTGATATCTACAACTATCTTGTCCACACAAAATCAGCCTATTCTCACGAAAGTTTGAAAAACTTTAAGAGCAGCACTCTAAGCAACATTACCCCGTGTGACCCTTTACTTCCAATTTTCTAAAATGGCGACAATCAATGAAAAAAAAAGTTGACTGCGATGGCCGACGCTTCAAGGATAGGTGGATATTGGACTATTTCTTCAATAAAACACGCAACAACCGTGTCTGCCTCATTTGCAAAGAGACAGTCACTGTTTTCAAAGAGTTCGAAGTGACGCGATAATGATATTACCGAACAAGACACGCTGACATGTACGACAACATTACAGGGAAGATACACAGCGAGAAATTATAGCAACTTGAAGCTAGTTTAATTTCACAGCAGGAGTATTTCGCAAGAGCCCGAGTGTCGAAAGAGAACGCCACAAAGACGAGACTGTTGAAATTATGAATTTAAAAAAATAATAAAGCAAATGTGACACACAGAAGGGCTTGCTAAATTTTTAAAAAAATATATTGTTCTATGTAACTCAGCCAAGGTAGCCCCCTGCATTTTTACTACACCAAATCTGGCCCCCTTTGCAAAAGGTTTGGACGTACCTGTTTAACTGATGATCCATAGACGAGGCCAGCTTCTTTCACTTGGTACCAACTAAATATTATTCAAAATGTAATGATGGTGGAAGAAAAAAGCATCTTGAATTTGAAATTGTATGTTGTCGGCGATTAGCCTCGCAATGATCTTAATTGTGGTTGTCAGCCCAAAACCTTCTAATTATATATTTAATGCATCTTACCAGATATAAAATGACTACTACATAATCTGTGGTAATCGTTTGGAGCCCAGTTTTCTCGTCGAATTGCAGCAGTCCATCACGCTCTCCTCTCCGGGTCTCTCGGAATAAGGTAGAACTTCAAGTCTCTCCGTCTAGCTTCTCTGTTACTGCAACCAACCGCCACACACGCCTTCACCATTTTGATTATTAATGTTAACGAGCAGAAAAACACACCATAATAGGAGGAATTTACGTAGCGGTAATGCGTCAACATGACGAGTTGACGGAAAATATGGTGCGGAGGCGTGGTTGTGACGTCATGTAAGTAGAGTCATTAGGCAAATGGGAAGCCCAACATAGGTAAATGAACAAAAACAAGTCCAAAATGCACATAAACTATACTGCCAAATGTATCACATTTGAGACAAGCATTTCTGGACCTCATTGCAGAAAAAAAATGTTTAAAACCTTATTGTGTTCCATCTCACTTTAGTTATATATCTTTTACCATGACAACTGCATGTAATGCTTAATGTATCCTTTATGATACAAAATAGAGAGCACATATAACACAAATTAATTTTTAAAAAAAAGTTTTTTTTGTTTTTTTTTTTTAAATTACGTTTAAGGACCACATAAAGCTTTCAGATTGAAAAAATCTGAATTTTCTGTTAATTATTTCTAAGGGTCAGGCATTATAGGGTTAACATGATGTCATGAACCTCCCTATAAGATAAAATAAAATACGTCCCTTCAACTCTTTCTCTTAAAGATCTCATCAACAAACTTGTTTGTTTTTTTTTGTCCCAGAAAACATGTGCATTTGAAATAATCAGAGCTAACTATCCATGCTGATCAAATGTCAGTATGTCAACCAATTGAAATGGCAAACTTCTAACCGGAACTGAGTTCCGGTCCGTTCCGACCCACTTTCACCTCTTCTTAAAAGTATGAGTGGGAAACACATGCAAAAAGTATTTTGAGGCAATGGAAAAGTAATAAAAGACTCAATAAAAACACAACTAGTAAGTACTCGCCGCTTTTAACCGATGTGCGCATGTGTATGATGTCTCGCCGCATAGTGGCAAGTTCGTCTAGTGACAGTGACAGCTGCGGACTCCGCACTGTCGCTGCATGCAAGTAGTGTTCAAGATCACACTACATCGATAATATGTGTATTGTTTATCGATCTATTTGCTGCAATCAGTAAGAAGTCCTCAGATGAAAACCGACAAATCCGTTACGGTCTACGAATCAGGAAGCAAGCAGACAACAATAACAGAGAGATTGAGCAAAAAGGTTTAGTAAACACACAAAAAACACATTATCGTTAAAAGGGAGAAAACAGGGGTCCGTGACAGTAGGTCGGTATAAAATTTTTTTTTTAAAAACCCGGGGGGAAAACCGCGGTGAGAGGCAGACGAACGAAACAACCCAGGCAAGGATGCAACCACAAAATGTCAAATGACAGAAAGTCAATATCTTGGCAACCCGCCTAGGATCAGTTTAAAGACACTGCTGATGAGTTGGAATTGGATGCAGGTACGACCTCGGGAACTCATCCCACAGCTCCGTAACAAAACAGTCTGACCAGGAACGGAATGTGACAAAATCAAGCCAGTCGTCATACTAGCTTCGCTAGTGTAGAGCACAGCTATTCTCCCAGTCCATCACACCCAGCATGCATTGCGCGCCTAAAACATGGTGCCCTCTGTAGGCAAAAACATATACTTAATATTCTAGATTTTTAAATCAATGGCAAATTTTATGTGTTTCTCATAACATATTTCAGTAAAAGAGACCAAATGTGGCTCATTACAGCCAACCAGTCTTTAAGTCCATGGGTCCCTTTAACAACAAGCCTAAAAAAGTGAAGGTGTAGCGTAATCCATCTCCACCAATATTCATTATTTATTTATTCCACAGAGTTCTGCTGCCAAGTGTCTTTGTCTCAATGTATCTGAGTCTGATGAGTTGGGTTGATGTGCGCAACAAACCACCCTGGACTCGGTTGTCTGTTCAATTGGCTGACATACTGACATGTGATCAGGATGGATAGTCAGCTTTGACTGGTTCAAATGCACGTTTTCTGAAAAAAACAAAACAAAAAAAAACTAGCTTGTTGAATTATTGTGATAAAAAAGGGCAGCGCAACAGAAAATTGATCAGCGCTTTAAGGCTTTTTTTTGATAATATACAGTATATTTATATAATCTATTTTATTTGTTCTGATGGGGTGGTGGAGAACATTTTCCCGTGTAATATGCACTGTGGACTTACTTTTGTTCATTGCATTAGGCTACTTATTTATTTCTATAACTTAATAGTCAATGTTTGCGTAGTCTTAAAGATGTATTCCATTTCACTGTGTCATTTGTACTTATTTTTGTTAATTTTTTACTTCTGTCTTTATTAATAAAAAAAAGCGTCAATTTTTAGATTATCTTCACTTTTAATACACATCCTATGTTCTTAAGTAGTTAAAGTTGAGGTTTTGCATGTATATGTGAGGAAATGAAGGGAAATAAAAATTAGGAGATGGAGCTTGAGGTTACTGCTGTTTTTGTTACAGTTTTTTTTGCAAATCATTGAAAAAATGCAATTTTCTTTCTCATGTATGCCTTGTTAGAGTAAGTGGAATGCAGTAGCCTAATACAATGGCAAAACCTGTTGTGTTTTATTGTGTGTTATAGGTCTAACTGTGCGCAAACATAGACTTCATAACCTATTGATATGACATGGGAAACGGGCCCAATTTGTAGGGGGCCCATTTTAGAAAACTTTAAATTCAAATATTTTCAAAACCAAAGCTGCTACGGACCTAAAACCAAAACAGGCACCTACCCTTGGCATATACAAAACTTAAAATGGCTATAAAATTCTCAGATTTTCCACAACATGCACAAAAATCACCAAATGCAGAGATAATCACCTATATTTTCAGGATCAATAGCAATATTTAACATATCATATACGTTTTTGCCCAAAATACCAACTTATCTGTCTTTTATTTACTGCATGTTTTCAACAGCTAATAAATCACTCAATTTTCACATCACAAACTTAATAGTTGAGGAAAGCATGCAGAATCAATCATAATATATAAATAGATTACTAATAAATTCTATATACATCACAACTTGTTATAGAATACAATACAATAGCCCTTTATTGTCATTATACAGTTGTACAATGAAATTGTGGAGCATTTCCCTTTGCAGTGCATGATAAGTTAAAATCTCAAAAGCGACATGCAAGTATAACATGTAAATAGACCAGGGGTGCCCAATCCCGGTCCTGGAGAGCCCCTATGATTTAGGGAAGTACGTAGTTCCCATGTGGTGTACTCACTTTTGTTGCCAGGGGTTTAGATATTAATGGCTATATTTTGAGGTATTTTGAGGGAGAAATAAATGAACTCTATTATATAAGATGCACCCAGACTGATTTTCATTGTGTCAGTCATTTTGTCAGTGTTGTCTCATTAAAAGATATACTTAAATATCTGCAGAAATGTGAGGGGTGTACTCACTTTTGTGATACACTGTATCTTCGGACTAGATAAAATACTGTCAGACCAAGAAAGCATCTCCTGCCGCATTTCTCGTGCCAATTTCCTCTCAAAGCTTTTTTTTTTTTTTTTCAGGACGAAATGTAAATTAAAGGGGTAAAATCTGTGCTCGCACTCGTGCTCCCATTCATTTTTCTCTACTTGCATCAAATTATTTTTAGGCGCAAATGCAAGCAAAACGCTCGCACTGTAGAGCCCTGTCTGGGAGAAATTCTAGCCACTTTCATCCCTGAGCAGCGCGGTCTCCATTTGGCAAAAGCACTTTTCTATCCCACTTTTCAAACCCACTTTTAGTAAGACTTGCTACTAATATTTAACAGTCACATTTGCTGTTTTACGTTTCTGGTGCTTAACCCCAAAAAACGAGGGACCACTGTATACTGTGATAGTGGGGCAAATAAGTATTTACTCAACCACTAATGCAAGTGCAAGTTCTCCCACTTGAAAATATTAGAGGCCTGTAATTGCCAACATGGGTAAATCTCAACCATGAGAGACAGAATGTGGAAAAAAAATCCTAGAAAATCACATTGTTTGATTTTTAAAGAATTTATTTGCAAATCATGGTGGAAAATAAGTATTTGGTGAATACCAAAAGTTCATGTCAATACTTTGTTATGTACCCTTTGTTGGCAATAACAGAGGCCAAATGTTTTCTGTAATTTTTCACGAGCTTTTCACACACTGTTTCTGGTATTTTGGCCCATTCCTCCATGCAGATCTCCTCTAGAGCAGTGATGCTTTGGGGCTGTCATTGGGCAACACAGACTTTCAACTCCCTCCACAGATTTTCTATGGGGTTGAGATCTGGAGACTGGCTAGGCCACTCCAAGACCTTGAAATGCTTCTTACGAAGCCACTCCTTTGTTGCCCTGGCTGTGTGTTTGGGATCATTGTCATGCTGAAAGACCCAGCCACATCTCATCTTCAATGCCCTTGCTGATGGAAGGAGATTTTCACTCAAAATCTCTCGATACATGGCCCCATTCATTCTTTTCTTTACACAGATCAGTCATCCTGGTCCCTTTGCGGAAAAACAGCCCCAAAGCATGATGTTTCCACCCACATGCTTCACAGTGGGTATGGTGTTCTTCGGGTGCAATTCAGTATTCTTTCTCCTCCAAACACGAGAACCTGTGTTTCTACAAAAAGTTCTATTTTGGTTTCATCTGACCATAACACATTCTCCCAGTCCTCTTCTGGATCACCCAAATACTCTCTAGTGAACCGCAGATGGGCCTGGACGTGTACTTTCTTCAGCAGGGGGACACGTCTGGCAGTGCAGGATTTGAGTCCCTGGCGGCACATTGTCTTACTGATAGTAGCCTTTGTTACTGTGGTCCCAGTTCTCTGTAGGTCATTCACTAGGTCCCCCCGTATGGTTCTGGGATTTTTGCTCACCGTTCTTGTTATCATTTTGACGCCACGGGGTGAGATCTTGCATGGAGCCCCAGATCGAGGGAGATTATCAGTGGTCTTATATGTCTTCCATTACCTAATAATTGCTCCCACAGTTGATTTCTCTACACCAAGTGTTTTACCTATTGCAGATTCATTCTTCCCAGCCTGGTGCAGGTCTACAATTTTGTCTTTGGTGTCCTTCAACAGGTCTTCGGTCTTGATCATAGTGGAGTTTGGAGTGTGACTGACGGATTGTGGACAGGTGTCTTTTATACCGATAATGAGTTAAAACAGGTTCCATTAATGCAGGCAACGAGTGGAGCCTCGTTAGACCTCGTTACAAGAAGTTTAGACCTCTTTGACAGCCAGAAATCTTGCTTGTTTGTTGGTGACCAAAGACTTATTTTCCAATCTAATTTGGAAATAAATTCTTTAAAAGTCAAACAATGTGATTTTCTGTTTTTTTTTCCTCCACATTCTGTCTGTCATGGCTGAGGTTTACCAATGTTAGCAGTTACAGGCCTCTCTAATCATTTCAAGTAGGAGAACTTTCACAATTGGTGGGTGACTAAATACTTATTTGCCACACTGTATAAGCAAAATCCTCCAAATCACGAAACGAAGAAATTTTTCTTGTCATCTGAATTTTGCGTCTTTTTAACAATAGACCTTTCAAAAAAAATGTTTTTTTGTATTGCAGTTCCATCTTTCTGGGGCCTGGTCAACTCAGCTTGGAACTTGTGCTCAGTGGGGAAGAGACAATCGCCCGTCAACATTGAGACCAGTCACATGATCTTTGACCCTTATCTCACATCTATGAAACTCAATACTGGTGGACTCAAGGTATTTGCATCTTTTGACTGTGCTCCTTTTACAGTAGCCTATTCCATTTATCTGATCTTACCTTCACCCATGTTCACCTCCTACTCATTGGACAAAATGCAGTCGAAGGTGATATTCATTGGATGACCATTTTGTCCTACGCACACATGCAGTCCTGCCTACACACACTGCTTTTTGTTTGCATTCTGGTACCTCCTTATTAGAGAAGATAATGACAGGATAGAATACAATTTTGTAAGATGTGTACAAACATGCTAAACAAAAGGAACTGCCTTGATGTTGACCTGTGTTTTATCTTGAACAGCTTCATTGCTTGCCCCATGATTTGGCTTCTTGTCTGGGACTGGCCCTGAGCAACCATCGTGTCGGAGCATATGCAAATCAGCACGTTAATATCATGCCCCTGAGCTGAGTCACAGTGGAAAAGATTCTAGCAGGCGGTGAAGAGTAAACAATAAATTGTAAACAATCGGCTTTTGGTGGCTGTGGGAAAGGTGCAGCGACCCGCCTCGACCCATGTCAATCAACCCGCAAAGCGACCCGCGTTAAAATCACCTCGGCTTTGATCGTCATGCATTGTGAAAGCAAAACCCCGGGTCAACAGTCACCACCCTAATCTACGTGGTGACGTAGGCTCTTACGTGATGCGTCATAACAACGTGCCAGTCGCCTCCCATTTAACACGCCCCACAACTGTAGTTACGTCGATGCTCATAACAAAAGCTATTAGAAGAAGAAGAATTCACATCGCCTACGTTGCCTCAGCACAAGCAGAGTGTTGATCCTTTGCTGCATTTTGATCATTTTGAGGGCAGTAAAAAGCATGAAAACGGAAAACACAAACGGAAAGGAAGCTTCCATGTTGCTCTGCATTGTTTACTTCCTTGATCTGAATGAATTGTCGACGCGCATTTTAGCGTGGTGACGTCACGTAACCTTACGCATGGCTGAGGAGGGGTTGGGGTTAGACGGGTGAAAAAAAAAAGAAAAGGCTTTTTTTTTTGTCAATGGGAAAGGTGCCAAATGCTAATTGCTAGTGGGTTGCATCGGCTTGGAAAAAACACGCGTTGACCCACTAGTTTCAGTGGGAAAGGGGCAAGAGAATGTTTATTGAAAAAACGCATCAGACACTTTGCATATAGGCTTGAACACAGTGATAGAAAAGCAATGAAAAAATATGTATGATTATATTCTGTATAATCATATGAAAATATATTCCTACAGTAGATTGGACTTTGATGAGCCACAACCCCTAATCCTTTTATTTGTACAATAAACCAACCGGAAGTCATGTAGGAAAAGGACTTTTTTGCACGCATGTGTAGTTTTATTGCCGTGGCAGCCAGCGTTTTAGTTCTTTTAGCTGTTGAGCAATTCACAGGTAGTGACAGTATATTGAAAAGCTGATACATCGCATTGCTTTGTAGTAAAAAGGTGTCACTATTTAAAAAACATAAGGAACCAACAGGTTCCTTCCAAAATCTTCCATTAGATAAGTGTCCATATCATACAGTAGCTGAGGCCGTTGGAAATCTTACAAATAGTGACGTATGCCCTTACAAATTGATGACTAATCTTACAACGTATTATATAGCGTGCAATATGAAACAAAAATAAAACTCAATTTTTAAAATAATATGAATTTATTGGTAATATTGTCACATTAAACCTGGTGCATTCAAAGAACAATTAATATATTCAGCTACATGATTATTATTTGACTTTTGTTTTAATTGTATGTAGCACTTTTGGCAATTTCTGTCATATCTTTTGATGGCTGCACTTCATGGCACTTCAGCTCGCAATACAGTTTGACTTGAAAGTACTTTGTTAGTGTGTCCAATTACAAATTAAAAAGGTCAATTGATAAAATGAACTTACCGATGCAATCTTTGAGTCAGGGAACATTTCGTCTGCCAATTCTGAGAAGGGATCAGCAATAGTTGCAGGCTAATTGTGTTCGGCAACAAATTGGCAGAATAAAATCTCCGCTTTCGTCACTTTTCATTCTGCAGACTGCATCTTTGTGACCAGTGTTGTTAATCTTACTTTAAAAAACGTAATTGATTAGTTTCAAATTATTTCTCCCAAAAAGTAATCGAGTTAGTAACTCAGTTACCTGAATGTAAGAGTAATTAGTTACGTGGCAAAGTAACTGGTGTTAACTTTCATGTTTTTTTTTTTCCATTTGAAAAAAAAAAAAAAAAGTAAGCTTTGCTATGTTTGGAAGTCCTTTAATGTTATGAATCAACCGTTAAAGTTGGTAAAATTGATCCCGTTTTTGCATTAGTTCCCTTCTGTCTACTTTTGACATGTGAAAGTTTTAAAAGGGTTTCGTCATTTAAAAATATATTGAAGATTTTGACGATTTAGAAGTATTTTAGATAAAAAGTTACAACAGAGCCTTTCTGAGAAGTCTACTGCTTTATGATGGCGGCTGTTTACTAAAGCTGCAGTCTGTCATTTCGCATGTGCATGTGATATCTAGTGTAGCATCAAGTGGGCGTAGATTGTAGGCTGTCGGCTACAGTCAGGAAATATTGGAGCCACCTAGCCTAGCATCGCGTTGTAACAGCGGCACAATACTCTTCCCTTCTTCCCACTCTTCTCTCTGCGTGTCTCTGACTTTTCTCGCGACAAACGTACTAACGCATAGTAACGCACATTGTCTCGTTGCCGAAACGGTGACAAAATCCAAACTGAGATTAGAAAAATAAACAACGCACGAAAAACGTGCAAATTTTGAACGTACGGCGTGCACATTTAAAAATCAGTGCTCACTTGTACAAATTACGCCGAAACCGTACAGCTTGACAGGTATGCTATATGTTAGCCCACTGGCTGCAAGTGGCGGGTCAAGACATTCAATTCATTTTGACTGGTTTGGATATCTAGCGGCATCAGTGGCACTGAAACCAGCGCATTCACAGTCAGTATTTTGTGGGCATTTACAGGTCACTTTCTGTTGATTTTAGGGCATTTACAGGTTTCTTCCTGCTGATTTTGAGTCGCTTGCTATTCAATTGGGGACATTCTTGACTCGGACATTTACAGGTTTCTTCCTGTTGATTTTGAGTTGCTTCCTATTCAATTGGGGACATTCTCGACTCACTTCCTTTTCAGTAACACAAAATCAACAGGCGGGAAATGCCCCAAAATAAACTCAATGCCTGGCATTGCCTGTGAATCACAGCCATCGACGTCCAACTGGGAGGGATGGCAGGCATTCGCTGCCACCCTCCCGGTGCCAAACAGATTGGATGTGTAGTCGTGAAAAACTCATTCCAGTTTACAGCAGAAGCATGAAAATAGCTTGTTTTTATGTTTAAATTGTTTTGTAGAATATCCCAGAATGATTTCCAGACCCATGTATCGATAATTGTTGTATCGCCACATCGTGCGATCATCGTTTTCGATAGCTTTGTATCGCAAATTGTATCGTGAGGTACCTAGATGTTCCCACCCCTAATTTTCTTGCCTTGAATGTGCTTGTTTGTGATCTGGTTCTATCCACAGTTGAGTTCATTGAACATTGTTATATCAAGTTAAAATCCAGATGAGCCCCAGTGTAAGATCACTGGCTATGTTATCTGACTGCATTTTTTGTTTTTCTTTTCCCTTAAAATTAATTCATCAGATGAGGGGGACGATGTATAATACAGGTCGCCATGTTTCTGTGCGATTGGACAAGGAGCATCTTGTTAATATCTCTGGCGGGCCAATGATGTACAGTCATCGTCTGGAGGAGATTCGGCTACACTTCGGTAGTGAAGACAATCAGGGCTCCGAACACCTGCTTAATGGACAGGCTTTCTCTGGGGAGGTGAGTGCAATGTGTTTATTTGCACTTTCTCCAGATGTCTGAAAAAGGCAAAAATGAGATACAAGAAAAATAACACTGAAAAAACTCAAGTTGGACAATATCATGGTCTTGTGTGTTTTCATCCTACTACTACTACTATTGTCCTCTTGGAACCCGGTTTATTTATTTATTTAAAACCGATTTTAATGGCAGTTCCAAAATTAAAGAAGAATGAGAGGCAAAAAGTTGTAGTTTAAGATTTATTTTAGAAGAAAATACTACAGTAGTGAGAACAATCAAAAATGGGTACAATACTGCAAATTGACCCCTTGATTACCAGTGCTGTCAGTAACGCGTTACTTACTGACAGCACTGGTAAACACTTCTATAATCTGATTACTTTCTTTATGTAACGCGTAATCTAACACGTTCATTTTTACAAACCAGCAATCTTATTAAAGTTAGTTTCCTTAGTGTCTGGGTGATACTATTTTGTTATTGCCTCATAAAGTGTGTAGAATGAAAAATATCGTAGTCATGTACGTAGAGCATTTAGAATAGAAAATGTTAGAAAGGTTCCCGCTATTCGTTTCCAAGGTAACCGCTCATAGGTCTTCCTGTTTTGGTCTCGAGTCACACGTGCTAAGTGTTTTGGGACTGGTGTGTGCCAGCATGGGTGCACATTCGAGCGGATTGCAGCCACCTGTTGAGATGTACGAGTAATATTGACCTGTGTGTGTCAATGAATAAAGGTGAGTATTTTTCCTTCATTCTGGAGGGTTCCAGCAATAGATGGAGCCGGTGCATGTGTGGCCGTTTCGTAGCTTTGCTATTGCAATGGCAGGTGGTTGTCGCTCCCGCCCGTCCTTGCAAAGTCGGCAACAATTTTTGTATATCATATTCGGTGGAGTTGAATTCAACAAATTCCATGCAGATTGTCAGTTGCAGGGGCTAAGATAGCGCGAGTCAATGGTGTTTGAAATCAACTCCATCAACAAAATAAACCCCTAAACTCGAAGATTAAGCCTTATGTGAAAAATTCTGATCTTTCCCTTTAAATTCAATTATTGGAAAGTCACTTACATGCGAAGACATTTTTCTGTTGTCATCCTTATGTTGAGGCAGCATAGGGAAAAAAATTGATAAAAAGTAACTGATAAATTACTTTTAAAGTAACTTAGTTTAATAATAATCAGTAAAGTAACTGGATTACTTTTTCGAGCCGTAGTAATTAGAAGACTTTTTCAAGCAATCTGTGACAACACTGTTTTATTTTTATTTTTTTGTTTAACCTGTCCTGTTCAGCTGTTTGACACGGAGAATGGAAGTCTAAGTGCCCGGATAGTCTGAACAGTTTTAATGTTTCACATTGAGAGTCTGACATACTCCCTTTGTGATCATTCAACATACCTCATTTATTATGACAAAACAGGGAACAGGAAGGGGTTATGGGGGAACAGAAGAAAAGAAAGAAACACAAAAAAAAACAAGAATTACATTGAACGCTTAACTACACTAACTACTAATATGTTGGTGCTATCGTCAGCTAAATGTATTTCCGGTTGACACCATGTGGGGGGCCTGTTGACCAGGGAAAGAGGGGGGGAAAGGTGGGGGAGTCTATAAGCTAAGTGATAGAAAGGGGTAGAGTGTACACAAATCATCTCTGTGATCTAGAACCCAGTAATCGTGTGACTCCCTTGTGAGTGTAAGCCCGTCGGTGACCGACCCTACGCCGCCCCATCATCCCCCCCTGCTGTCAAAATTGTTGCCTTAACGGGCGGTAATTAATTTTTTAAATTAATCACGTTAAAATATTTGACGCAATTAACGCACATGCCCCGCTCAAACAGATTAAAATGACAGCACAGTGCAATGTCCACTTGTTACTTGTGTTTTTTGGGGTTTTCTCGCCCTCTGCTGGCGCTTGGGTGCGACTGATTTTATGGGCTTCAGCACCCATGAGCATTGAGTAATTATTGACATCAACAATGGCGGGCTACTAGTTTATTTTTTGATTGAAAATTTTACAAATTTTATCAAAACGAAAACATTAAGAGGGGTTTAATATAAAACTTCTATAACATTTATCGTTTAAGAACTACAAGTCTTTCTATCCATGGATCGCTTTAACAGAATGTTAATAAAGTTAATGCCATCTTGTTGATTTATTGTTATAATAAGCAAATACAGTACTTATGTACCGTATGTTGAATGTATACATCCATCTTGTGTCTTATCTTTCCATTCCAACAATAATTTACAGAAAAATATGGCATATTTTATAGATAGTTTGAATTGCGATTAATTACGATTAATTAATTTTTAAGCTGTAATTAACTTGATTAAAAATTTTAATCGTTTGACAGCCCTAAAAAAAAACTTCCTTGCATAGTCGCAAAATCCAGATTATTTTACCCGATTGGCCAGGAGCTATTATCAATATCAAGGAGACTTCCGGGTGTCTTGGGATGCCTGCCAAGTGAGGACCAGATCTCCACTTCAAATGAAAGTACCTTAGTACCTCATCACAAATTTTAATCAGCTATCTTTTTAAGTGACTTTTTAAGCAGTGTTTCATCCCTTAACTGGTCATCATCCATTTGAAAACGAGCTAGGTCCTTATGGCAGGACAATTTTGCACTGACAAAGCTTTTAAACACCCAAACTGTTTTAGACAATCATAAAGCAGTTTACAAGATGAATGAAGAACTGAAATGTGAATATTTCAGATGGCTTGAAAGTAATGAGGACCACGTCGTATTTATTACTAGGGTTTTTGAAGGTCCTGTAAATTGAGGCCCATTGTCTGTGCAATCAAGGTCCGGAATCCAAACCTTGCCACGGTCGTTTTTAACTTTGCTACCGCCAAATCACCACCACCTGTTTACAGGCAGGTACAGTGTTGCGAAGTCATGGGAAAAGTAGCCAGAAAAAAAATCAGATAAGCCTTCTTTTTGTGTGAACAGAGGTCGACTCGGGCAAGGGAGTCGAGTTTAGTGCTCTCTGTGCTCTCGATTTCCGCAGCAGAACGTACATTTTTCCAGTCTCTCCTTTAAACGTGGGGTTTCAATTTCATTTGACATTGTCTCTCTCTCACACACATTCTTTTTCAGGTTCAGCTGATCCACTACAATCATGAGTTGTATACAAATTTTACCGAAGCTGCCAAAAGCCCCAACGGACTAGTCATCGTGTCCATATTCATGAAAGTGAGTTTGCCATATCTGTTTAATTCATTCCAAACGCCTAGAAAGGGACTTTAGAATATCATGAATTCTTTTGTATTTGTATTACTCTTGAATTGCATTTGCTGCTTTTTAAATGGATCGTGTCAGCATTCATCCCACAATCAAAAATATTGCCCCCTTCGCTACGTTGTCATCTGTTCAATGAACACCAATCCACATTTGTCCCTCTAGGGCAGTGGTTCTTAACCTGTTCGATCGAACCCCAGGGGTTCGGTGAAGGTTAAGACACGCAGGGCCCTATTTTTGGATGCTGACTAAATCTTGGCAAAGTGTCATTTTAGACCAGGTTTTGGATTGGTTCGTCCCCAATTTACAGGCTTTATTCCAATTCTTTCAACTGCTAGTCCTCTATCTGATTGGAGGATAAACTGGTTTGCTCAGTGGAAGGTTGACAATCACTTGTTATGAGGAAGTACAATAGACCTACGGGTAACGTGCACTGCATTTACATAAAAACAACAACATTTGCGTCACATTTTACACCAGGAAAATAGTATGTGAGGCAAGGATCTGATAGAATGAGAATGGCGACATGAGAACAAAAATGGAAACAGTGTGAAATGAATGGAGTTGAATTTCATTTTCCAATGTGAAAGGCAAAGTTATTTGTTTTAAATTTACACTGTTTAATGTATTTGTGAGAAGATTCATGTTAATTTTTTTTTTTTTTTAACTTAATGACTTTGTGTACAAATTTGGCGATCATTTTGTGCAGGGGTTTTCATTACATTTGATATCATTTGCGTTGTAAACAAGACAGAAACTGCGCGGTCACGGTTAATGCAAGCAAGCAGTTTTAATATGGAACAATATAAGATATATTCTTCCGAGATATGCGCATTGGGCCAGTCTTGGTTTAGTGGTCTGACGATGCTGCTGGCATAAAGATAAAAACATACATTTTGGCCTGTTTAAAAACATGCTGTCCAAATGAGAAGAAATTTGAATGGAAATTCAGTTTTACCTTGCTAGCTTATATCCATTTTGAATTGAAAAAAAACAAAACAAAACATCTTTCTAATTCCAAAGGGTTCGGTTAATGCACGTTGTGAAACTCATGGGGTTTGGTACCTTTAGCAAGGTTGAGAAACACTGCTCTAGGGCCAGGGGTAGTATTTTGAGCAGCCGCAGAAATGGCAATTATTTTGATAGTGATGAAGCCAGTCAAGTTAAACAATTCTTTTGTCACTGGCTGCGTCATCATTATTGATTCCCTTGGGGTAGTGTTGGCCCTCAGCAAAGGAGAGTTTGGCAGTTGCCTAGGGCACTATCCAGTGGAGGGTGCACCAATTTGCTTTGGGGTTAAAAATAAATAAATAAATACTCATGGTAAAAAATACTCATGCTACTCTTCTCGAACGGTTTTAACAAATCAAGTACATTTCAATTTGCTACATATAAAAAATATATTCATTATTTCAAAACGACCTCTGGTTTGAATCTGTGAAGTGAGTGAGGCGGATCATGAGCTGGCGCCGTGAATCTCTTGTCCCTCTTATTTAGTTCCTCTTGTGCTCTTGTTGACATTGAAGGTGTTGGGAGGGATTGCGCATCATGTCACCAAGTTAGCAGCGAGCGGTTTTGATAAATGATGGTCTCTCTGTTGCTGTCAATACGACATTTAAGACTTTTAGTATGAAAAGGTCCAAGGCCTCACTTTAAGAAAGCAACTAGACGAGGTGTAGGGAAAAAGGGGAACTTTAAATGGGACTTTAATGCAGGGGTGAAACCCTTAATCCCTTGTTTCAGGTGAACTATAAACAGTGACAGACACACACCCTATAAATTGTGAAAATACAATATTTCTATGAATACATTTTCGTTTTTGAGGGCACCTAGTCACGTGGCGTGGATGACAACCTGGTATGATGGATGACAATGCTTTATTATTATCGTCATTTTATAATTATTTATTTACTGTAAGTGTGAGGATTCCAACAATAAGGGACAATGATTGTATCTCTTAAAAAGTAATTTAAGATGCATTCAATTTGCTGTTTCAATCAAGCTGTTTTCAAAATAAAACAGTTTCACCAGATATGAAAGAAACAATCACCACCATTTCATAAGTGCTTTTCGTTCTCTTCCTGCTTTTCAATCCAGGTATCGGAAACATCGAACAGTTTCCTAAATCGATTGCTTAACAGAGACATCATCACAAGAGTTACATATAAAAGTAAGTGTTTTATTTTGGTCTTAATTTAAAACATTTGATATACTGTATACACCTCTTTGAATACATTAGTAAAAACTTTTTTTTATTGCCAGATTTTTTGCAATATTCCCTGACTCTGGGGGCGATGGGTTCAAACAGATGCAGCCAATCAAGTGCTGCTTATCTCATGGCATATTTTTTGACAGGTTCAACCCATTTCACCTCAAAACCTTTTTTTTTGTTATATCACAATGCATATTGATAGAAAAACACAGTATATGCCTATTTCACAAGTTCCTTGTGTGGATCTCCCACCCGGTAAAGCGACTCCCAGTTGAGTTTCGGCGTCGCTGTCTCCCGCTTATCTGTATCCGCGTTACGGGGTCAGCAGCCTCTGCAAAGACGCCCAGACAGCCCTTACCCCAGCCACTCCACCAGCTGATCTGGGAGAATCCTGAGTCGTTCCAGGCCAGCCGAGAGCAGTGTTGTTTTTGGCAGCCATCTTAATTTTCGTCTTAGTCTTTTGGATAAAAATACTTATTAGTATTAGTCATATTTTAGTCATTTCAAAATGTGTTCGTCTTCGTCTAGTTATAGTGAACAAAAAGTCCGACAAATTTCGTCTAGTTTTAGTTGACAATTCTCAAAATGTTTTCGTCTACAAACTTCAAAAGTTTTAGTCCATGAATAAATCAATCAATAAATAAATAAAAGATTTCCAACATTTTTGAATAGTGCTGTCAAATTTATCGCGTTAACGGGCGGTAATTAATTTTTTTAATTAATCACATTAAAATATTTAATGCATGCACAGAATGACCCGCTCATGCATTGCCTCAAACAGATTACAATGACACCGTTTTTTGCACATTGAGAGCTAAGAGGCAGAGAAAGGCGAGTGGACACAGGCGTTCATTGGACCGCGCCGTTTATTGGCATAAGCTTCGGCAACTCCTTCACAACAAACATAAGTATCATTTTGTGAAAGCACAACAAAAATAATATTCCTATCTCTCAAAAAAAATTAAAAAAGTCTCCAAAAAGAAAAGAGAACTGGCATTTCCAATCAAAATAGCTATGCAAAATACACATAAAACCTACTCAGACTTTAGTCAAACTCTATTCAAACATTTCGTTTAGCTCAACAAATACACTGGATGGCAATATTTAGTCACAATATACAAACTATCAGAGGTCTCATACATTGTGAAGCCAGCACTCAAATGAACGTAAGGCACAATGGAAACGGGGAAGTACAGCATCAGTCGAGGGACAAAACACACTCATTGGCTTGATGTCTAAGTATTTCTCGGCATTGACACCTTATGATGCATTTTAATCACTACCTTACGTAGTTAAAGACACTGTGGAAGAACGGCTGTGCGCCCATGGGACGTCACCACTCGGCGACGTCAACAATGGCGAGCTACTAGTTTATTTTTTGATTGAGAATTTTACAAATTTTAATAAAACGAAAACATTCAGAGGGTTTTAATATAAAATTACTATAACTTGTACTAACATTTATCTTTTAAGAACTACAAGTCTTTCTATCCATAGAGCGTGGATCCCTTTAACAGAATAAATGTTAATGTTAATGCCATCTTGTGGATTTATTGTTATAATAAACAAATACAGTACTTATGTACTGTATGTTGAATGTATATATCCTTCTTGTGTCTTATCTTTCCATTCCAACAATAATTTACAGAAAAATATGGCATATTTTAGAGATGGTTTGAATTGCAATTAATTATGATTAATTAATTTTTAAGCTGTGATTTACTCGATTAAAAAATTTAACCGTTTGACAGCCCTATTTTTGAATGAACATGACGGACGAACACATATCTGTAGAGTCTACAAGGAAATCACCATTTTCATGATGATAATACACACTCAGCAGGAAGCTCACCTGGATGCCAGGAACTGGATGTAAAAAGTTTTCCAAGAGTTTAAGACACTGAGTCACGGCACTAAATGCTACATTATGCTACAAGTTAGTTTAGTGTGTGATGATCACTCAGCACGGACCTTGCGCTGCACGTCACATGTGTGACACGAACAAACATTGCTAAATGCATTCTAACTCCACAACAATGTCGGAAAATATCATACATTGTGAGTTTATGACAGAAACTATAGCGAATTTTCATCTCGTTCTCGTGTCGTCAGATGACATCTGGTATTCATTTCATTATCTTATAGTCTCCCATACGTTTTCAGCGTCATCGTGAGATCATCGCCATGAAAAAGATTGTTCGTTGACGAAATATTTTCGTTATCGTCATCACTGACGAAAACAACATTGGCCACGAGATATAATCCCGCCAGTGTGTCCTGGTTCGGCACTAAAATCTCCCAGCTGGGCATGCTTGAAACACGTCCTGTGGGACATCCTCACCAAATGCCGAAACCACCTCAGCGTGCTCTTCAAGACATGGAGGAGCAGCAGCTTTACTTCGAGTCCCTCGTCAATGACCGAGCTCCTTACCTTATCTCTAAAGCCTGAGTTATGATTCTGCGTTGCGGTGACGGCCAAGTGACTACGGCGTCAATGAGCATTCAATAGTTCTGCAGTGAGGAAACGCGTTGCTCTGTAATTTACCGCCAAGCCACTAGAGGGGTGTGGCGTTGTGTTTATATGGTTTTGGGGCATGCTTGTCAACTTCCTCTACAGTAGTTTAACAGAGAAAAAACAAATAAACAATGCAAGATGGAACGCTTGAATGTGGATCTTCAGCTCATCAACATTGAATAAATGTTGCTCATACAAATGTTGAGGCACAGGCGACGCAGAAGCCGGTTTCGAGGCAGTCTGTCTGACTTTTGATGCCGCACAGAGTTGTAGCCTCGGGTAGAAACCAGCAAGCTGTGGTGGGAAGCCATACCAGATTTCTGGCAGCTATGGAATGTCCCAAACTGCGATGGAAGCCTTGATGTTAACGTTATCATAAAAGCACAGAGGCACCCTCAATCAGTTATGATGTATCGAGTGCGAACTGTCTGTTATTGAAAATAAAACGTCAAAATAACTCTTTTGACACCAAAACTGTGCTTTATTCTTCTTATACTTGAAGTGTGACGCGTAAATAAGTCACAGACTCACAGAAAACATATGTACGCAATAAATGATGAAGTGCACTAACCAAAAATACGACATAAAGTGATAAAAAGCTGGCAATTTTTGGCTGACTGGATCACCGCTTTGTGTGGCCATTCGATTCCGAACACACACGTCTCGGTGGTTCTCCCATTTTTTATTCAATCGCTGGTTGACCTCAAGCAATCTCCTCCCACGAATTGCTTGCCATTTGGCAATCTTCATAATGTCTTGACGAGAAGTTGTCGTACTTGCTCTTCGTTGATACTCTCGTCGGCTTGGTCCATTTTTGCCTCTAGCAAAATCATGTTTGACAATGGTGGTGATTTCGTGCTGAACCGGAAACAACAGTCTGAGCGGACCAATCACAGTCCATTTCCACCACATCACACACATTGACGCGGAGTCAGAAAATTGAGAAGGAACAAGAGAGGCTACGGCGGAGGGTCGTAAATCGGGTCTTCCTTGACGGCGCAGGTCTGACGCGGAAGTATAACTCGGCCTTAAGGCTGAGCCCAGCGAAGGAAACCCCTTACAGACACTTGTAGGCACAATCTCGTTCTTGTTCATTACTCAAGAGCGAGAGTAGGTACATATATCGACTGGTAAATTGAGACTTTTACCTTTGGCCATTCATGACAGACCGGATAAGCGCCCGCAATACTGCGGACGCCGCCCCAACCTGCCTGTCGATCTCCCGCTCCAATCTACCCTCACCTGTTAACAAGATCCCGAAATACTTAAACTCCTCCATCTTTATAAGCAGCTTCACACTCTGCTTCAAACTGCCCCAGCGGGAGCTGGAGGCCTTTGTCCGATGGAGCCTAGAGGACCACATCATGTGCAAAAAGCAGAGATGAGATCCTCCCTCCACCGAATTCGATCCCCTCCACCACCCGGCTGCGCTGAGAAATTCTGTCCTTGAAAGTCACGAACAGAACCAGTGACAATTAGCAGCCATGGCAGAGTCCGATCCTCACCGGGAATACGTTAGACTTATTGCTGGCCACATGGACCAGACTAATGCTCATTTGGTAAACAACAACCAATCATGGAATTTTCTTAAAAAAAAAAAAAAAAGTCATTTAAATGGCATCGTCCTGTGCGAATGATTTCTTGAAATCTGTTGAGATTCCTCAGGCAACATCTCAGCTAGGACACTGTGAATTCCATCAAGAATTAACTATGGCTACTAAAATTGCTGCGTGTTTACTGGCTCAAGGTCACTATTTCACAGTGCTACCACTTGCTCATGTCCACACTTGAACAATTCCTGTTTTTTTCCAACATTAGTCAACAACAGATATCAAGAATGCATTCGTACAGGGGATGTGCCATTTAAAGAAAAAAAGCCATAATTGTTTCTTTAAATGGTGTGATTTAAGGTTTCACTTACTGTGAATAAATATTTTTCATCCATCACTCTTTTTTAAACATTTTTATTAAAGTGCTAAAAAGGTCCTGTTTTTGGGGGTCATTCTGTATTCGCTATTTTAAGTTACTTAATGTACAAGGGTTTCTGTCAGCAATAAATTGTTGAACTGAAGAGGAAAGTAAGGCTGCTGTCATCGCCATTTGCTTTGATCCTCTCACTTCAATTGTCAAATCATCATGCGTGCTATTAAGTAGCGTCACTGATGTCACAAAACGAGAACAAAAATGTTCATTCTGATTTGATCACTGCATCTGCATGTTATATCCGCTCATCCTGTGAGTAACGTAGCCATTGGAAACTTACCAATAATATGTTAATGCCTGAAATGATGGAACATTTACATTGAATATCAGATTGTTTTGTACTTATTTTGTAATGAATCATTAACCATGCTCTTTTTTTCTCTTTTGATTTTTTTTCTCAATGCAGATGATGCTTATCTTCTGACGGGACTAAACATAGAGGAGATCTATCCGGAGACAAGTAGTTTTATCACTTACGATGGCTCAATGACCATCCCTCCATGTTTTGAAACGGCCACGTGGATTCTGATGAATAAGCCAGTTTACGTCACACGCATGCAGGTGAGCCTGAATTGGTTACACAGCTCAGACATACAGACAGCACCGATGCCTTTGATGAATTATTAAGAGTTCAAATGCAAAAGCAGTCAAGCTTCTTTGACAGCTTTGGTCCTCCATGCTGCTGTGGCAAACTTGAAAAGGAGGGCTGTGAACTGTTTCAGTAACCAATTCAACCACATAAGTACAGTTCTGATCAGTTGAAATAGTCTATATTAAAGAATATTCACAACCATCTTCGTTTTGCACAGTAGGAAATGAATGTGTAACCCGAGTCTGTTCTGTGCCGCCCCGCGGTCCGCTCCCACCTCTGACTAGGCTGGGACGCGAACCCGCGCGCCGCGACGATTCTAGTCGGCAGGCAAGCTCGGTAACCACTGCGCCAATAAAGCTCGAGCCAACGGCGCAGCCGTTAGCGACCTTACATGAAGGAATCGGCGGGGAGGTTTCCACGTGCTACAACGGATACACTTTTTGTGTACCCGTTACACTCTCCCCCCGAAACCTTCGCTGCCGATCCCGGACGAGCCCCCATTTGTAACCCGAGTCTGTTCTGTGCCGCCCCGCGGTCCGCTCCCACCTCTGACTAGGCTGGGACGCGAACCCGCGCGCCGCGACGATTCTAGTCGGCAGGCAAGCTCGGTAACCACTGCGCCAATAAAGCTCGAGCCAACGGCGCAGCCGTTAGCGACTTTACATGAAGGAATCGGCGGGGAGGTTTCCACGTGCTACAACGGATACACTTTCTGTGTACCCGTTACAAATGCTTATGTGTTGTTGTCTAAAAGAAGCTTGACTGCTTTAGCATTTGAACTCTTCGGTTTTTACCGTTAATAATTCACCAAAGTCATCCGCGGTGTCTGTATTATGGAGGACCAAAGATGCCAAAGTTAAAAAGTAAATAAATAAATAAAAGTGAAAATAAAAATGACTATAAATACACAAATAAGATTCAAAAACTAAAACTAAATATTTCCATTCTACTTATAATCTAAGTAAAAGTAAAAATGAAAAAAAAAAAAAGTAAGAAGAATCAAGAATTAAAAAAAATATATACATATATATGAATATATGCATATATTTACATAAAATACCAATCGATAAATAAAAGAGCTTTGCTCTTGTGTGAATTTATTTCATTGTCAGTGTGACCATGCAGAATGAAATGTTATTCAAATAAGAGAAATGTGTATAACTTCAACTATTGTTTGATTGGCATGCAAGTGCAGCTCGCTAGTGCCTACCTGTACACGACCAAGTAAAGCTAAAGTACAGAACACACAATGAGCGCACATTGTATGTACAGTGCCTTGCAAAAGTATTCGGCCCCCTTGAACCTTGCAACCTTTCGCCACATTTCAGGCTTCAAACATAAAGATATACAATTTTAATTTTTTGTCAAGAATCAACAACAAGTGGGACACAATCGTGAAGTGGAACAAAATTTATTGGATAATTTAAACTTTTTTAACAAATAAAAAACTGAAAAGTGGGGCGTGCAATATTATTCGGCCCCTTTGCGTTAATACTTTGTAGCGCCACCTTTTGCTCCAATTACAGCTACAAGTCGCTTGGGGTATGTTTCTATCAGTTTTGCACATTGAGAGACTGACATTCTTGCCCATTCTTCCTTGCAAAACAGCTCGAGCTCAGTGAGGTTGGATGGAGAGTGTTTGTGAACAGCAGTCTTCAGCTCTTTCCACAGATTCTCGATTGGATTCAGGTCTGGACTTTGACTTGGCCATTCTAACACCTTGATACGTTTATTTTTGAACCATTCCATTGTAGATTTGGCTTTATGTTTTGGATCATTGTCCTGTTGGAAGATAAATCTCCGTCCCAGTCTCAGGTCTTGTGCAGATACCAACAGGTTTTCTTCCAGAATGTTCCTGTATTTGGCTGCATCCATCTTCCCGTCAATTTTAACCATCTTCCCTGTCCCTGCTGAAGAAAAGCAGGCCCAAACCATGATGCTGCCACCACCATGTTTGACAGTGGGGATGGTGTGTTCAGGGTGATGAGCTGTGTTGCTTTTACGCCAAACATATCGTTTTGCATTGTGGCCAAAAAGTTCAATTTTGGTTTCATCTGACCAGAGCACCTTCTTCCACATGTTTGGTGTGTCTCCCAGGTGGCTTGTGGCAAACTCTAAACGAGACTTTTTATGGATATCTTTGAGAAATGGCTTTCTTCTTGCCACTCTTCCATAAAGGCCAGATTTGTGCAGTGTATGACTGATTGTTGTCCTATGGACAGACTCTCCCACCTCAGCTGTAGATCTCTGCAGTTCATCCAGAGTGATCATGGGCCTCTTGGCTGCATCTCTGATCAGTTTTCTCCTTGTTTGAGAAGAAAGTTTGGAAGGACGGCCGGGTCTTAGTAGATTTGCACTGGTCTGATGCTCCTTCCATTTCAATATGATGGCTTGCACAGTGCTCCTTGAGATGTTTAAAGCTTGGGAAATCTTTTTGTATCCAAATCCGGCTTTAAACTTCTCCACAACAGTATCTCGGACCTGCCTGGTGTGTTCCTTGGTTTTCATAATGCTCTCTGCACTTTAAACAGAACCCTGAGACTATCACAGAGCAGGTGCATTTATACGGAGACTTGATTACACACATTTGGATTCTATTTATCATCATCGGTCATTTAGGACAACATTGGATCATTCAGAGATCCTCACTGAACTTCTGGAGTGAGTTTGCTGCACTGAAAGTAAAGGGGCCGAATAATATTGCACGCCCCACTTTTCAGTTTTTTATTTGTTAAAAAAGTTTCAATTATCCAATAAATGTTGTTCCACTTCACGATTGTGTCCCACTTGTTGTTGATTCTTGACAAAAAAATAAATTTAATATCTTTATGTTTGAAGCCTGAAATGTGGCGAAAGGTTGCAAGATTCAAGGGGGCCGAATACTTTTGCAAGGCACTGTATCTATAACTGCCGTCATTGCTCGAGCGCAAGTGGCGTCAGTTTGCACATGCGCAGTCATGCGCAGTCACAAACTGACCGCCGGTCGCAGTCGGGTAGTGACAGAGTTGTCCGATTGGTAAACACGCATGGAGCAGGCAACGATGCGTGAAATCAATAGATGACAAAGACAAGAA
The DNA here is from genome assembly GCF_030265065.1 of Corythoichthys intestinalis. NCBI lineage: Eukaryota > Metazoa > Chordata > Actinopteri > Syngnathiformes > Syngnathidae > Corythoichthys > Corythoichthys intestinalis. The sequence continues at coordinate 4,419,155 of NC_080415.1, forward strand.
ACCCTAAAGCACAAACATGACATTGTTTTTTACATTCTGTTTTTGTATGAATACGTTAAAAAAAATTGCTATAACCTGGAATCACTGAATGTAGCTGATTTTGTATTTGAACTCTTTAACAACCTACTATACTTAGGTTTATTTGGGACATAACACTTGCAACTTTTCAGGATGCTCAAATTTTCCCCAACTTTTAAGCAACATTATTTGCATTATATAATGAGTTTAGTTCTATACAATAGGTGATTTGGATTTTTTCCCATGTGTTGGTAAGGATAGAATTGACCCTACCATTGTTAAGTGAATTATTTTTATTATGTTCAGAGTTTCATTTACCCCTTCACTTGCTGAATATGCCAGTCCATTTTACCCCCTCAAACGCACGTTTGATTGGCTGTTGACTTGATTTTGCTACTGAAAGTCAGCCCTGCATCAGAGTTAGCATAACATTAAAGTATGTGAACTTGCTAACCTGCAAAACTCAAGTAGGAAGCTGCTTAGAGAAGTGTCCTCTTGTATGTGTTTTCTACTGTTAATGTTAATTAAACTGTGAGAATTTTTTTCTTCTTGTAAACAGCCTGGTTTCATTTTCATGTTTGTTTAGAGAAGGTGATTGCCACCTTGCATATTGTTATTACTGAGTGACAGTTTTGCACTAATCATTCATTTACTGTATATAAGTGAGGCCAGCGGGAAATATGACAGCACACCACCCTGAGCCTGGCTGCCTACCTACTTCACCTGACTGACTTGATTGACTGGCTGGCCATCTGGTTGGCAGAATGACTTGCTGACAGACTATTTGGTTTACAGACTGACTGACTGAGTGACTACCTTTTCTCATGTTTGATCTTGTTTCATTATCGCTTTAATTTAGAACAGAGCTGGAGTCTGTTGTATAGATACAGTGTATGCAAACATTTTTTTCAGATAATTATACAATAATTATAATCGAGAAAAAATTTTAATTAATCCCGATTGACATTTTTTCCCGTAATTGCTCAACCCATTGATTTGAGATTAAAATAATGGAGAAGATTTCCTTCTTAATTTATTTATGTGGTCTTAAAACAGCCCAAAGCAACTTTCATTTTTCTTGAATTTGTGGACAAAAGCAGTAGTGTTTTACCTGAAGGAAAGCTCCATTTTTTATTACTCTCTGACAAGGATAGGTTTTTTTTTGTTATATTTAGTTTATTTATTTAGACAGACAATGTTGGACAAATGTTTATTTTTTTGCATTCCTGGACAGTTAAGATATTATTAACAAGTTTGTATTTATTGTGTGCAAATATTACAACTTAAATTTCCTTATAAAATCCAGACATTTATTCTGCATTAGGGTTTTTCAAAATGTTTCTTAAGTAGTTTTTGAAAACAAAGGTTTGAATTGAACGGTGTGTCTCCTGAACCAATACACATGAAAGTTAGTATAAGTCAATACAGATTGTTTTTTTTTAATTGATCATTTAGCATATCAATTAATTGGGTTAATATTCATGAGAAATGTAGCCCTGACCCTCGTTCAATAATCCGTTTGATTTTATTAATGTCCCGTCCACAGCAAAAAGTGTACATGCAGGTTATGCTGTAATATATCGTCCCTACCAATGCTAAGACCAAACCTACGCCCTTGGCCTGACAGGACATTTTAACTTTCAGGCCATGTCTACACGTAGCAGTGTATTTGGCAAAAAGAAGAACTTTTTCCACGGTTTGGCCTATCATCCACACACACACGCATTTTTATGGGTATTGATAAAGAGGGTACTTAAAAACTCCACCCAAAGTGAAGATGTGCGGATTCTGTATTTGTAACGCCATCATTTGGATACTGATAACCAGAGGTTTATCTGTGGTAACTGCGACAAACTTTGTTCCTACATGAGACCATTGTTTAAATTTAGAGTCAACATGGATCGCTTTGCAATGGATTTAGATCTAATTATTAGAAAGGGGCTTTTTGCTCCCATTTATCCTGTCACTCTAGCATTGCTCCATATTGAGCAACATATGTGAAGGAGAATATATGGAAAATTATTTTTTGCACATTGTTATGAATGTACTTAAAAGCGAATGAATGTGGTTGGCTGTGGATGTTTTTTTTTTTTTTTTTTTTTTAACAAACATTGTGTAGACGTAATTATTTTTTTAGGACGTATGAGGACAGGATCAGGATCCTCGGTTTAAAAAAAATAACAACCTGAGATGGCCTAGACATGGCGTTAGAAATGTTTTCCACCACTTATTTTTTCTCAGCTGCACTAATTTTCTCATGTACTTCTTATTTTCAGATGCACTCTTTGCGCCTTCTGAGCCAAAATCAACCATCTCAGATCTTCCTGAGCATGAGCGATAATGTCCGTCCAATTCAGCCGCTGATCAACCGCTGCATCCGCACCAATATCAACTTTAGCATGCAGAGCAAAGATTGTCCAAACAATAGAGTTCATAAGCTTCAGTACAGAGGTAAATGAGCAGTCTTATTGACTTGTCAATGACAAAATTAGATAGCAAAGTTAAAAAAAATTGAAGCCGACTTCTATTGTCATATGACTAAGGGTGTAACGGTACATGTAATAGTATTGAACCGTTTCGGTACGTGGTAGTCGGTTCGGAACGGATGCGTGCGAACGAGTGTCTGACGTAATATAACCCTTACTTTTCGAGGCTGTGAGTTGGTTGTAGGACAGTCCAGAAACGTCAACGGCGCGACAACGTGGCCGCCGTGAGAACGTAGTGAATTGCGGGCGTTAGAGTCAATCAGCCAATGCACACCAGTCGCAGTGCAGCCGCGTGTTAGATGCATCCCAGAAGCGGCTCAACGCGACGCACGCGAAAAGAACGGCAGAGTTTATTATTTGACGCGAGACGCGGCCCTCCTGCGTCAATACTACTAGCCAGGATCGGGCCGGAAGTCACTCGTGTAATAATATGGTGGATCCGGTCGATTTTGAAACTAATATGCAATTGTAACCTACTTTTTAGATCTCTTGAGTGGTAGATCGGGCACAGTTGACTTGTCTTTGTTGATTTACGGCTGTCTTCTCTGCTATAATAATAACCAACACGGCCCCGTGTTCAATACAAAGCCCTCCTACCACAACAAAACAAGTAGGAACCAATATTCACATAGGAACTAAAGTTATACAACATAAAATATACAATATAAATGAATACTACATCACATTTGTAAAATATAAACACATAATAAAATAAATAATAGCCCATTTAAATAAAAAAAATTGAAATGAGCTAAAACACCTGTAATTAAATAATAAGAATAATACACACATCCTGCTTACACAATTAAATTTATTAATTTTTGTGTGGCGCTTTGAGAAAATCCACCAATAAAGCTTTTGAAAACCGTTCATAAGGAAAAAAAATTTTTTTTCATTGAGGCATTTCATTAGTAAAATACATGTTAAAATCTTTGTCCTTGGGATTGCTTTTCTCTTTAGCACAGGACTTCTTTTTTCTTCTTTCTTTCAGAAAGAAAGCTGACCAATACGCGGGGTCTAAAAGGCAAATTGTTGTTGGATTATCTTTAAATACCCGCTACTTTTTGAGCAGAATTCTAGCTTTGTATAGGCTAATGTTCCCATTGTTGAAAGCACAAAAGTGTGTAATATACAACTAGCACATTTATATTTTGCATTTTGTTTTTTTACTGTACCGAAAATGAACCGAACCGTGACCTCAAAACCGAGGTAGGTACTGAACCGAGATTTTTGTGTACCGTTACACCCCATGACTATACCAGTGATCTGTGAGCACTACAAATGGGCCTTCAACTCAGCTGTCATAGCGTTTTCTCACAAGAGAAAAGCAGCAGCACAATAAATTGAATGGGCACAACTGCAACCTACCATAACAAACATAGCTGAAGGATTTTCTGAAAAACCAATTTGACACCAATTTTTGAGCAGATATTGCATTTTCACCTAGAAAACCTCCTTAACGCTCTCTAAACAGAAACAAAATGCATTTTCCTAAGCTCCACTCTCATGGTTTCTGCTACCGACGGAATCAGGTCATTTGGACCTTTGCTGGATGTGCCGTTTTCAGAAACTTGATGCTAACCATGTCCACACATTGCTAATCCTGTGATGAGACATGTCAGACCTCTTTCTGCACTCTTAAGTTATTGCTGTTCTTCTTTTTGTGGACACAAACTAAAGTCCTACGCCTCTGTTATTCATGAACCGATCGGCTTTGTAGCATGGGGCATTATCTACCAAGAATCTGGCTTTTCACTTTTTGTATCAGGGCTAATTAATTCATTGTGGACTTGTGCCTCTAGGTTCCAAGTTAGCCAGTACAGGTGTTACAGGCCACTGTCAGCAGTGTACATCCTGTTTTATTTTACTGGGTTCCTCAAATACTTTGCGTTCAACTTGTCAGACTTAATCTTGCCTCCCCTGTGTATCATTAGCCCTAGTTCCTATATTGTATGCCGTTCTTATTGTCTTGTGCCAATGTGTCATTTTTGTTTAGGAAGCAGCAGCAAGCTATGATGCCGTATTCAGTTAAGTTTTTTCCTTGCCGTGTTTTTTCCCAAGGTCCACACTACCTAAGATCTTTTGTCGCTAGTTATGTTTTGGGACTTTGAAGCTGGCCTGCTGCAATATAATAACCTGTTTATCGAAACCTGCCACTCACCCCTCATTAGGGCATTGGAGTTTCGCAGTGCGTGACAACAGTGCGGACTTATTATTGCCTGTAGGTGACGCGTTAGCTAGTAGAGGGCAGCCTTTATCCTGTAATAGAAAGTAAAGGAGCACTAGTGTGCTATCTTTTCAACAACTCCAGACCTAAATGAATGACAACTTACTTCACAATTATTTTATTTCAGCTTCCTGACTGAATTGTTACGGCAAGGTAGGCAAAATTGATGTAGACCGAAGTGCGACCAGAAAACAGATGGAGTGAAGGGTTTTTATTGAACAATGGCACGGTATTGAGCGGCTGACGGGTTGATTAGTAAATGGCTATGGCTGTCACAGCCATAGCCATTTACACGCATAGGTGGGTGTCCTGATGGCAGAAGCAGAATTAGTCAAGGGTTTAAAAAAACGAGAGTGTCAAAACCGACAGGCTTGGTTGGCCGATGTACCAATGGTGACTGGCAGAATCATCCAGCACCTACTTGCGGCCCAGGCCGCTCTTTAAAAGCAGTGTTGATTGCTGATGAGCTGCAGCTGCACTCCCAGGTCTGCCAAGGTTGACCTCATGCCACACAAAACAGGAAGTTAACATTAATAAAAGCCAGTTGAGGGGAGTGTAGGCTAGGACCACCACATGAATTATACACCTGTACTGTTTTAAATGCATAAAATATGTTGAAGTGTTGAAATAAATAAAGGCTCTGAGTATAAAATATATACATATATTTTTTTCAGTATACAAATCAGGTGCCCCGTTCATTCAATATTAATAAAAAAGTGCTGCTAATTAACATCTTCACCCACTAGGCAAAGTGCTGAAATAAATTGTGTCAGTGACTCATTTGTTTTCTCTAAACAAGGTAAACAACACATTTACATACAATGCTTTTTTTAAATGCCATCCATAGACTTCACTTCACTATTAATTATGTTATTAGGGTAGTTATTATTATTAGGGTTGTTTGTTCGGGATGTCTACAGCAGGTTTGCTTTGATGGTTCAAAGCAGATATTATAACGGGAGCTGTGGAAGATTGCTGTTTTCTTTAGCCAGCCTAAAACATTTCCGGAGATTTATTTTTCTACCCTGGAGTTTGCCCCTTGGGAAATACATGTCAGAAATTTAGGATAAGCATATTGGATTACCAACAAGACTCAAAAATAGCTTCAAACCTACATCTCTTTATTTAACTTGTGCCAAAACCCACTTATTGCAAATACTAGTCTATGAACTATTGTGATAGTTCATTATTTTCCATAATGTAATGATAAAAATTAAACTTTCCTATATTATAGATTCATTGCACACAACTGAAGTAGTTCAAGCCTTGTATGGTTTTAATATTGAGGATTTTGGCAAAAAAGTAAAGAAAAACAAAAAAATCCCTGTCTAAATAAATTTGCATATTTCAGCCGACCAATAAAGAAGCGTTTTTAATACAAAAAAAGTCAACCTTTAAATAATTATGTTCGGTTATGCACTCAATACTTGGTCGCGAATCCTTTGGCAGAAATGACTGCTTAAATGGCATGCATGGAGGCCATCAGTCTGCGGCACTGCTGGGGTGTTATGGATGCTTGGATAGCGGCCTTACTATAGGCTGTTCCCATAGTGCTGTATCAAGGCACCACAGTGGGAACGAAAAGGTGTGGCAGAAAATGCTCCACAACCAGAGGAGGTGACCGGACCCTAAAGGAAGATTGAGGAGATGGGCCAATTCCAGACCTGAGGAAGCAGTGGACTGAGGCTGGAGTAGAAACACCCAGAGCCATCGGCGTGTGCTGGAAATGGGCTAAAAGTGCCGCTTTCTCCAGGTCAAGCTACTTTTGAACCAGAAACAGCAGCAGTTGTCTGTATGCGGTACAGCTTTCGTACTTTTTAAACAGAAATCTGGCCTTAGATCGCTGCTTGCGTGTGTTTGTGAATAGCTCCTCTTGATGTGGGCGCCCCCCTACTAGAAGGCGAGGTGCAGTGCATGACCGATCTGACCTGTCAATACCATTATGAGGCCCATGGGCAGGGTCTTTGCAGCTAGCTATCAGGAAATTTTGGAGCACTTCGTGCTTTCATCTGCTGAAAAGCTTTATAGAGATGAAAATTTCATTTTTCAGCACGACCTGGCACCTGCTCACAGTGCCAAAACCACTGGTAAATGGTCTACTGACCATGGGATTACTGTGCTCAACTGGCCTGCCAACTCTCCTCACCTGAATCCCATAGAGCACAGGTGTCAAACCGATTCCAGAAAGGGCCAAGTGGGTGCAGGTTTGCTTTCCAACCTTTTTACCAATTACATCTTTTACATGTGTAATCAGTTAACCTTTATCAGGTGCTGCTTGTTTCAGCAGGAAGTTAATTGGTTCAACTCTCTGCGCGGTATCGGTTGGAACGAAATCCAGCACCCACTTGGCCCTTTCTGGAATCGGTTTGACACCTGTGCCATAGAGAATCTGTGGGATATTGTGAAGAGGAAGTTGAGAGACACCCGACCTAACACTGAGGATGAGCTTAAGGCCGCTATCGAAGCACCCATAACACCTCCATGCCGCGCCGCATTGAAGCAATCGTTCTGCCAAAGAATTTCCGACCATGTATTGAGTGCATGTTAGGGATGGCCAAACCGGTGGGGGATCCCAACGCAGACAACAGGGAAACAGAATGGGGAAATGTTTATTTGAAACACGGGGTTTGCCCGGGCGGAAGGTGGAGTTGTTGCGGTGGGTTTCGTAGATGCCAGCGTGGGTAGCCGGCGGGTTGACTCTTCACCCGGTAAGTGGAGGTATCCGACGAGAGGAGCGCTGATCAGGTCCTGGAGGTGAGAAAAAGATATCATGAGCCCGGTGTCAAAAATCAATCTATATATATATATATATGAGGAGAGCAAGAAAGAACTGACAGAGAAACCAGCCAAGTTGACTGGGAGACGTGGTGGTGCGTATGCTGGGCTTTTAAAGCTGGCCCTCAGCTGTGGCCCCTCCACCTCTCTGATGTCCGACCTGTAAATCAGGCAAACTCATCTCAACTGAGGCAGGGCGAAGGCCCTAAAAGCGCATAACTGAACATAATCATTTAAAGGTTTACTTTACTTTTTTTTTAATTGGTTGCATGAAATATGCAAATTTTTTGCGATAGGGATTTTTTCCCCCTTGACTTCTTTGCCAACACCATAAATAAAACAATAAAAGGTTTGAACTGATTAAGTTGTGTGTAATAAAACTAAGACATACGTATTGGACAAAGTATTTTCTATCATTACTTTATGGAAAATAATGAACTGTACCACAATATGCTATTTTTTTAGAAGTACTCGTACCTGTACCATTAGATGTGCATGTAATAATTGACTAGTTTATACCTGGTAATTTATTAATAAATTTATAATACAAAAGTACTTGCCAGTCTACTTCTCAGGATTAGATACAATTTAATAAACATGTTAATACAATGGATTATGGAAGTTTGATATCAGTAGGGTTTTGTCTACAGTATGTATGTAATGCTTGGTGTGTTTTTCTTCTCTTTCAGTGAATGGATGGTTACTAAATTAGGATCCTTCTGCAGAGACAAATGGTGGCGATGAAGGAAAACAAAGCAATGGAGGACACTTGTGAGAACAGGCATAGCCTATCATCTAAGATGATTTGAAGGAATTGTACCGCAACAAAATGTCTTTTGTGTCAAAAAATATGGATTTTTGTGAAGCATGCAGAGGGACTCTGCTTTATAGTATAACTGCATTTCACATACACATAATACAGGGTTCTCATGGATCCTTCAAAAGTCTTAAAAGTTATTGATACTATTTTAATTGGCATCAAAATGTCTTTAATCCAATTTTTCAAGCCAGCTTTCACGCCGTGTAACCAAACAATGGCACTGTAAAAACAATGAAATTCAGGGAGAATCTTGACTTCTTAAATGTTTATTTTGTAGTTTCAACAAAACAGATACGACTTCCCGATTCTCTACGTTGTTACCCCCAAATCCCACAGCTCAGCTCTGATCTGTTGCAGTCAACACTCTACTATAAAGCCACCACAAGAACACACAATGCTTAAAGGTATGAGAGGGAAACACATGCAAAAAGTATTTTGAGGGAATGAAAAAGTCATAAAAGACTCAATAAAAACAAAAATTGATTCAACGGATGTGCGCGTGCGCATTGGGCTTTGCGTAGATGTCTCACCGGGGAGGAAGGAATTGCAGAACACCGGATCTTACCAGAGGTGGGTAGAGCAGCCAAATATTTTACTCAAGTTAGAGTAGGGTTACTTCAAAATAATATTACAAAAGTAAAAATAAAGTAGTCACCCAAAAAATGTACTCAAGTACAAGTAAAAAAGTATTTTGTGAAAAGAATACTCAAGTAATGAGTAAAATTGTGAGTGACTACTTACATTTAAAAAAAAAAAAATTATGTATTTTTTCTTTCAGCGCACTTATCTATATGAACTGTTGTTATAGTGCTACTGTACAATAACCCATTACATAACCACATTGAGCCAAAAGAAAAAAAAAAAAAAATCAGTAAATTCCGACGACAGAAAAAAAAAAAAATGACAGAAAGCATTATTCGTCCAAAGAGCAGGAGTGCCCTCTAGTGGAGAAAATTGTTCCTAGTTTTAATAGTGAATAGTTCCTCCATAGTTACTATTATGAAATTAAAAGGATCATTACCCCAGTTTTCCGTGGTCAGTCGGTGCCAAATAATAACTGACAGAGAGCTTTAAATCAGTTTTTTTGAGTCATGTTAAGGGCAGCGCTCTATGTGAAATGCTTCCTTTTTTACAGTGCTTCAAAGACACCATGTGATTGAACAGGCTGTCATGATCATAGAACGGCAAGCTTGCGTCTGATTGGTGTAATGGAGTCATGTAATTATTGATGCGACGTCTCATTGGTGAAATTGGTAGGGATACTCTTGGCATCACTGGCAAAAAAAAAAATCTAATATGAGGAATAAAGAGGAAAAATGAAACAACTCTTGTGTGGCCCAAAGTAGGGGAGTAAGCGTAGCGTTTTTTCTTCCTCACAAATCTATTCTACTAAAAGTAAAAAGTATGGCTTAGTAAAACTACTCTTAGAAGTACATTTTTCTCAAAAAGTTACTCAATTAAATGTAATGGAGTACATGTAACTCATTACTACCCACCTCTGGTCCTTACACCCGCGGGTGCATGCACAAAATGGAGGCGAGCACGTTCCATTTCCTGTTTGGTGCGTGCTAAACGGCAGGAGTTCCGGCCGCAGGTTGACAGACCAGAAAACAGATCTCATCCGTATTTTTAGTTTGACGGACCGGAGAGCGGATCTGGATCTGAGCTGAGCGGATGATTTTCACCACCCCGTAATGATTAAAATAGAAACCTATTTGTTGCGTCGTTCAAAACGAAGCGAGACTGAGCGGACACGGACTATATGGAATTTGGGGGTGAATGTTACTTTTAGCAATGACTGGATCAGACTACTTGACGTCCTGTCATGCCTCCCTCTCCCCCAAAAGTTGAGTTTGTTGGTCCTAAACTTCAAACATCATTAAAAAGACTGAAATTAAAGTCTTGAATGTAACTTGCCTTGAGCTGTAGGAACCCTGTAGTACCTACCTCTGGCAAAAGTCTGGACACCATTATGTTTGAATCAGAACGCGACAAACTTGTTAGATAACAGAACCTGGTTCTTCTCTGAAATAAATATTTATGTTGTTGTCAGTCTAAATAAGTTCATTTTGTGACATTTCACCCATAGTTTGGAAGGTAAATGCATAAAATACATGTTTGTATGGCGCTTATGATCATCCAGTGTTCTGGTCTCATTTGTATTCATTTGGATTATAACTATAAGTATGACTGAATGTATTCATAATTATTGTTGTGCAATGGAGCAAAACATTGGAAAACTTGCACAATTGTTGCCTTTATTATATCTTATTGGCCCAATGAACTGGTCTACAAAAATCTTTTTACAAATAAGGATAAAATGTTCTTTATTTGTCGAATATACAATGTACAGGGACTTACATTTTCTTACTTTTACTGAATATTTCCCTGAGAAGGTGGTCAGCGACTGTGCAATACTTGGTAGACCAATTCCATTTGTGTCAGTACTTTAGTCAAAGAAACTGCCTACAGAAGAAAAAAACTCAGACATTTGGACTAGCATGGACACTCAGTGGCAAATAATACAGTGATCCCTCGCTACTTGGCGATTCATGATTCGCGGCTTCAGTGCATTGCTGGGTTTTAAAAAGTATTTATCAAAAAAAAAAAAAAAAATACAGTTTCATGTTGATGTGCGAGAGAGCAGCATGCCAAACAAAGGGGTGAATTGACTCAGAGGCAGAGGTGGGTAGAGCAGCCAAAAATTTGACTCGAGTAAGAGTAGCGTTATTTCAAAATATTACTCAAGCAGTCATCCAAAAATTGTACTCAACTACAAAAAGTATTTTGTGAAAAGAATACTCAAGCAATGGCTCAGATTTTTTTTTCTTAGCACAATGTCATCTACAGTAGATGAACTGTTATTATTGTTATGGACCTATTACATTACCGTGTAGGACATAAATAGCATTGAATTCAGACTAAAAGATTATCAACAGAAATTAAACAGCACCTGTACAAAGAGCATGACGTCTAGTGGAGAAAAATTTCCTACTATGAAATTAAAATGATCCTATCTCCGGTTTTCCCTGGTCTTTTGGTTTCAAATAAATACTGGGAGAAAGCGTGAAATCCACCCCTTTGAGATTTTGCGACGCCGTCACCATTACTGAGGATGCGAAGAGGCGCATCACTACAATTTGGTTCATTGAAGGGCGAGCTGTCTGAGTTTGTCAAACATCAGCTGCCTGGAGGGAGCAGGACGGGAGGGGGAGGAGGTGGTGAAGCCGTTACAAACCCGATGATAATTGGCTAGGTGGGCGGATCACGCCCTGCTTAGGCTGTCTCACTGCACACTCTGGCAAACACAACAAGACAGCGATGATGGTGACGGGCCAGGAATTTCAAAGGTCGCGTTCTTAAACTGGGAGTACCGGCACTACTTCTCGCTCATTGAAATTAAAGGCAAGAATGTTTACGTAACATGTTTTAAAGTACTGTATATAGTGTTTTTATTCTTCAGTCAGTTAATATAAATATCTTTAATGTGAAAGATGTCATAGAATGCATAATGTAATAATGTGTAGAACATGAAAAGTAACGTCAGTTACTTTACTGAGTAACTAATTACGCTTAAAATGAGGTAACCGACTTACTAACTCAATTACTTTTTGCAAGAAGTCATGTATAACTAATTATTATTATTTTTTTAAACGTAAGATTTCCAACACTGGTAACAACTGTTGTGTAGCCCAAAGAATCGGCGTAAGAGTAGCATTTCTTCTTTACAAATCTACTCAAGTAAAAGTAAAAAGTGGTAAAACTACTCTTAGAAATATATGATTCTCAAACCGTTACTCAAGTAAATACAATGAAGTAAATACTACCCACCTCTCCTCAGAGGATTTTTACATACCCACTGACACTCATACGAGGCATGGGATTGGTTCTAGGTGCAAGATCGACCAATGACAGCACTAATGAGAGTGGATTTAAATATTGGTATTGATTGTTCTTCACATTAAGGGGATAGATACAAGATGACACAGCAGACAGAAATGAATAACAAAGTTTTTGATGACACAATGAGTCTTCAGTTATCTTTTAATAGCGATTGGAAGCGTGTTGTGGCATCGCAGAACCAGACAAGTGTGAAAATGCGTTATCGTTATGGATCGTGGATTCTAGCCGAAGATGATGAAAAAAATCGATACGCTTGGCCTTACGCTGGAGAATCTGCAAAAGCTGTGCAACATGGTACAGGCTGTTCAACAAGAGATGACGACAACATGTTCAGTTCAGTATCTGCATTGAGCCGGACTTGGCGTTATACAAGAGCATCTCAAAAGAAAAGAACTCCCCCCATCACTATGCTCCTCGTCTGTCGAAAACCTTCGTCAGTTGAGACAAATATTCCACCCTGCTGCAGTGAATGTACAGTATGATATTTCTATTTTGTTTACATCCGGTGCATTATTTTGAAATGTTTGTAATTATAGGCATTTATAGCATTGAATATGTATTTATTGATATTATATACACCGATACATGTATGTACAATAGACAGCATGTCAGTCAGGGGGCCAGATCATTTTTTTCTTTTTCTACTACCCTATTGTTTACATTTCGCGGGGTGAGTTCTGGTTCCCGTTAACCGCAATGAGCGAGGGATCACTGTAATCCTTATCTATCCCCTTCCAATCTGTGCACTTTCAACACAAATGTTACAATTGTGACCAATTCTAATGAAATGAATCCTATCCAGAGTCTATCCTTTGCCGTTATAAAAACTGCATAAATTGTACAGTGGAAGTTTTTACATTGTACTATTTTCATATTCTTAACTGATGTAAAATGTATTTCATTAAATTGACATTGAAACAATGCTGCGTCTGTTATCAAAATATCTTTTGTTCTTTTATCATATCCTGTTAAGCATACGTACGTACAGGAATATACACTGCTGGCCAAAACTATTGGCACCCCTGCAATTCTGTCAGATGATGCACAATTTTCCCAGAAAATGGTTGCAATTACGGTAACACTTTACAATAAGGGTCCCTTAATTAACATTAGTTAATGCATTTTTAGAAAATAACTCATGTTTGAGTAACATGACAACAATTCATTTAATCCCTTATCTAACATTTATTAATATATTAATTAACATGAGTAATTGCATTAGTTAATGCATTTTAAGACAATAACTAATGTTTAAGTAACATTACAATAATAAATATAATTACTTATGTAACATTTATTAATATATTAATTAACATGAGTTAATGCATAACCAGACAGTAACTAATAGTTTGGTAAAATTAAAAAAAAAAAAAGGCTTATATAGGGTTAGGGTCTAGGGCAGGGGTGTCCAAACTTTTTGCAAAGGGGGGCAGCTTTGGTGTGGTAAAAATGTTGGAGGCCGACCTTGGCTGACGTCCTTTACGTAGAACAATATATTTAATCAAATTTTATCAAGCCATTTTGTGTGTCACATTTTAATAATAATATAACTTAATTAATTAATTAAATTTAATAATATTAAAAAAAAAAAAAGTTTCAACAATCTCGCAACTTGCCTTAATGGCGTTCTCTTTCGACTCTCAGGCTCTTTAGGTTGAAAAAGTACGAAAGCTGTACCGCCTACAAACAGGAAGGATTTTCTCAGGAGTGATTTGTTCGAGGATTCAAGGTAATTATTATACTTTTCGTTTTTTCACAAGAATTTTCAACGTGAAAAGCTCTTTGTCGTAACGCGGCCACCGCGTTGACTGACAGACTGGCATCATACTTCAACATATTAACGTAAAATAAATGCTAACTGCACTTTTTTTTTTTGCTTTTAACCAAGAATCAAGACTGTCTTACATCCACATCTATGAATAAATCAGGGATTTAATCATGAAGTCACAAGAATTTTCACCAGAAAAGCTCTGTTTACATGTGGCGGCAACCACATTGACTGACAGACTGGCATCATACTTCGACATATTTACGTAAAATAAATGCTAACTGCACGTTTTTTTTTTTTTGCTTTTAACCAAGAATTGGGACGTCCATAAGATGGCCCTGATTATAAGACGACACCCTCTTTTTCAAGACTCAAGTTTGAAAAAAGACTTTTTGAACACCAAATTAATCTTTACACAGAAAATAATTACAGTACATCTGAAACATGATTATAACAATATATTTGAGAGAAAAAGCATGTTATTTTGCCTCATTCAAATCTTAATATCTGAACATTTAAATATGTTAACTGAAGTGCAATCACATTCTTAAATGAATGGCTTCTGGTTTTTGAAATGTAAATAAACCAATCTATTGTGATAAAACAACAAAAATGCAATAACGGCATTCACCATCAAAGTGAAGTCTAACTGTAACTGTAGTCTTGAAACAAATCTGAACAAGGAAAAACATTGCAATAAAATAATGAGAATAGCTGAGATCTATCATGACAGAACATCGCTTCAATGATATCTGGCGCCATCTAGCGTCGTGAATGGGTATACTGTATAGACCACGAATATAAGACAACCCCCTCTTTTTCAGGCTTATTCAGTGCTTAATTTGTAGATCATATGGTGCCCAAACGCAAAGTACATATGACAGCGCAGGGATGACGAGAGGGTATACGGTCCTGGAATATACATAGAAAATTGTGCTGAAACAACACGCAAATGCCCACATGCCATGCGATGGGACTTACAAGCCTCAATTTCAGATAATATCCATGGTTTAAATGTTATGACAACAATTTACAATTATTTAGGATATACTGTGTGTGATTGGACAATTGGTGCTAAGGGGGACACGCATCATATTGCCGCATGCTCTCAGAGACCGGGCCCTGGAGTTGGCTCATGAAGGACACTTGGGCATTGTGGGCACAAAGCAACACCTCAGGAGTAAGGTGTGGTGGCCTGGTATGGACAAAGTGGCTGAGAAATACGTGAGGACGTGTCACGGTTGCCAGATTGTGTCAAGGCCAGATGTGCCGGAACCTCTGAGGCCCACAGCACTTCCAGATGGGCCGTGGCAGGACTTAGCTACTGATTTACTAGGTCCATTACCAACCGGACACTCAATATTAGTCGTGATCGACTACTACAGCCGTTATTATGAATATGAGATCCTGCAATCGACTACTGCTGAAAAAGTTATTGACAGCCTGGAGAATATCTTCAGCAGGCATGGCCTACCTATCTCGATCCGCTCTGATTGTGGGCCACAGTACATGTCTGCACAATTTCAAGCGTTCTGCCAGGAGAACGGAATTGAGCATGTGAAAACCACACCGAAATGGGCTCAGGCCAACGGTGAAGTGGAAAGACAAAATGCCTCATTAATGAAGAGGATTCGCATTGCTCAGTCTGAGGGGCTAGACTGGAAAAAGGAGCTACGCAAGTATGTGACCATCTACCGTTCCATCGATCATGCCACAACAGGGAGTCCTGCAGAGCTCATGTTCAAGAGAAAGATCAGAGGAAAGCTCCCAGATATCACGACACCACAACGAGACCTGGAGGTCAGAGACACTGATGCGGAAAGAAAAGGTAAATCAAAAATCTACACAGACAACAAAACAAATGCAAAGTACTCTGATGTGTCAGTGGGCGACCAAGTCCTACTAAAACAAGACAAAATTGACAAGTTCACAACGACCTTCAACAGGACCCCACACAAGGTGATCAGTAAGGAGGGAAACAATGTGGTTGTCGAAGCACCAAGTGGAGTGACCTACTCCAGGAACACCACATTTGTCAAAAAGTACTACACGGAGGATCCAGCTCCACAGTCATCTAGCAAAACACAAATGACTTGGAGTGAGAATGAGGACAAACCAAAAACACCTGACATGGAGTCCAACACAGAGATTCAAACTAGGGTGTCCACGCCCAAAGCTGCCACAGCTGCCAGGTGTGACAGACCCCGCAGGCAGATCAGGCTGCCATCGAGATGAACCGACTTTGTTATTAAGTGAAAAGCCTGTCTGGTGATGTTTACATGCACTTATTGTTCACAGGGTCACTTTGGAGGAAAAAGAAAAAAAAAAAGAAAGTTCTGAATTGTTTGTGTTCTAAATGACAGAAAAAAAAAGGAAATTTCTGAATTGGTTGTGTTCTGTATGAAAAAAAAAAAAAGACCTATTTGTATTGTGAAAAAAAGAGTTCAATTTCACTGAGGTTCTGTGCATGGCATACTGGAGTTTAATTCCTAGTAAGGGGGGGATGTTATGTACTGATGTGCTTGCCGTACTGATGATGTCAGAGATGCATGTAAGGTGGAGCAAGCGGGAGAGTGGAGAGAAAGAGGTAAACGCGGGAATGTGGCCGTGTGTTGACAACAGGGACTAAAACTCATACATTGTTTCAATACGGAGTTGTTCCTTTAAGATAGGAGTCATTATCTAACAGTAATTGCGTTAGTAACTTAATTACCTGAATGTAAGAGTAATTAGTTACTTGGCAAAGTAATTGGTGATAATTACATTTTTTTTTCTCCTCAATAAAAAAAAAAAAACATTGGCCACACTATGTGAAGTTTTTTGGTACAATTGGCCCGAGCCCAATTCTTTACCCTAATTTACTCTTTACCCTGAATCAACTGTTAAAAGTTGTTAGAATTGCTCCCATTATTGCATTAGTTCCCTTCTCTCTACTTTCGACATATGAAAGTTTTAAAACTGTTTCATAATTTAAAGATAGATTCAAGTCAAGATTTTGCCGATTTAGAAGTATTTTATATAAAAAGTTACTTAGGTTCGCTAGGAAGGTTGTCTACAACAGAGCCGTCCTAAAACGTCTACTGCTTCAAGATGGCGGCTGTCTACTAACGCATTTAGTGCCATGTCTGTCATTTTGCATCTAGTTATATCTATATACTAGTGACGGGATTTGTCGTTCACTTGAGTAACCGAATCCATTCCGTATCGTTCAGTAAAAAGATTCGTTCAAACGAATCGTTCAACGAATCGTTCGCCCCCCTCATCTCCCTCCCCGCCCAAATGAATCGTTCGGTTAGTGAACGGGAAGTGACGTTGCCGAACGAATCACCAAAGACCGCTTCGCAGTATAACTGAACGGGAAGTGACATTCTTGGTCCCTCCCTCTCTTGCACACATTGACCACTCGTCGTAGTTTCAGTAATGAGTGACAGGCAATATCATTCTGCTTTCACAGACAGCCTCGTCTCCCTCCCTCCCGCTGCTGCAAAAGCGACACAGACAGCCTCGTCTCCCTCCCTCCCGCTGCTGCAAAAGCGAAGGAGAACTTCCGCGCCGTCTGTCCTAGTTCTATAGGCTCAAAGTCATGGCTCGTGCTTGCATTTCGATTGAGGACACGGTTAAACATTTTCCTTTTGTGGGGGGAGCGGGGGGTTGGGGTCGGGGGCGCACGGACTTTCTTTAGCATGTTCTTGATCACATTTAACGCAGCATGCTTGCTGTCACGAAAATAAAAATAAATCAAAAGTTTAATTTATAAATATGGAACGACCAACACATCATATTTACCTCTCGCTCTGTTGTATTTTTGTTTTTATGCTAATCACTATTATTTTTAGTCACTATTGTTAAAACTATAAGTGTAAATAGCTAGTTGTCGAATGTGCTGCTCTGAAATAAAGACAATACTACATTTTGATATTTGAGTTTAATTGCAAATCAGTATTAAGATGATCGTATTGAATTTTTGCACTGGTATTAATAAATAAAATAATCCGGTCAACTCCCCTGTCGTCCCCGCATCTCAGCTCGTCAAATGCTGAAGAGAAATGATTGCTTGCTCTTTACGATGTCGCCTTTCTACCCTCATTAGTCTGTTAAGAAAAATGTAGACATATTGCGACATCTCCCGTGTCCGCGTGCGTTGTTTTGGGGCGCTTGAGTAGCGCATGATGGACGGATTGACATAATTTGTCAAACCAACCGATACGCTCTGACACGAAAAAAAATAATAAAACACTCGGAAAAAATTGATATGTATATACAGTTTCATTGCAAATCAGTATTATGGTGATCGGATTGAATTTTTGCACTGGTATTAATAAATAAAATAATCCGGTCAGCTCCCCTGTCGTCCCCGCATCTCAGATCGTCAAATGCTGACGAGAAATAATTGTTTGCTCTTTACGATATCGCCTTTCTACTCTCATTAGTCTGTTAAGAAAAATGTAGACATATTGCGACATCTCCCGTGTCCATGTGCGTTGTTTTGGGGCGCTTGAGTAGCACATGATGGACGGATTGACATAATTTGTCAAACCAACCAACACCTGACACGAAAAAAAATAAAATAAAACACTTGGAAAAAATGGACATGTATATACCGTTTCATTGTAAATCAGTATTATGGTGATCATACTAAATATTCTTTTTTTCTGTGCACATATGAGGTAAATATCGCTGCCATGAAGCCTCCATATAGTGACAGTTCTTTGCCCCCTTCATTGCCGTCACGCGACCGCAGCTCAGCTTTTGCTTGCTTCGTAGCTACCCGTGTTTTAAATTACTGTAAATTTGATAGTATGTCGTAATAGGTAGTCGCGAGTCTGTTGAGAAAAGTAGTACACTAAACCATGTTCGCTAGATTTGTGTGGTGTTTTTGTCTTTTTGAGCTGCATTTGATAGGCTCCACGTTAACAAATATGTGACAAAGTCCTTTCCTTTCATTTTTTGATTCGTTCACCGCATAGTCATTACTGGAAAGACAAGTTAGCAGCAAGCTAGGTCAGGAGCCGGAGGACCGAGTCACTGAACGGGAAGTGACAAAACTCAGTCTTGCCCCCCTGCCTGCACGCTGGCTGCTCATTGGCCACACGTGGAAGTGAGTGACATACGCCCTGATTCTGTTTCCGGTCCCTCCCCTGCCTGCGATGAGGCTGGCGTCTGATTGGTCGTGTGCGATGTCAGAAGACGCTGCCGCTTGCTCAACGCCCTCCCACGCAGTGAACAAGCACCAACTTCATAGAACGAATCAGTGCAGATGGTGATTAGTTCGGTCTCGTTCACACAAACAATTCGTTCAAAAAGAACGAATCGTTCGCGACCGATACAACACTACTATATACAGTACATGTGATATCTACCATGTCTACCATAACATGCGGGCGTAGTTTGAAGGCTATCGGCTACAACATGTATTATTGGAGCTACCTAGCATCGCGTCACACATTTCTTGCCTCCTCCACACTCCTGCTCTGCTCTGTCGTCTCGGTGAGTCCGTCTCCCTCAGACTTTTCGACCAATATAGTAACACATAGTAACGCATGCCTTTCCGTCCTCAGTAACGCTAACGGCGTTGCAAATGTGAGAAAAGTAATCAATTAGATTACCCACTACTGAAAAAAATAACGGCGTTAGTAACGCCGTTATATTGTAACGCCGTTATTAACAACACTGGTCGTAACTCCAGCCAATTTAAGCTCATCAAGACTGTAAGTCAGGGGTCCCCAAACTTTTTCCTGTGAGGGCCACATAACTTTTCCCTTCTCTGATGAGGGGCCGGGGTCAGTTTGTAATAGAAAAGGTGTGACGATTGTATGAGTGCCTAAATGTAAAAATGTATTGTTTTTCAGAAAGCAACAATCAAATAACCCTTTCTGGATTCTTCACGGAACAAAAGTAAATAAAATAATAATAATATAATATAATAATAAGACTATTAAATAAATAGATAATAACCAAATAACCCTCTCTGGTTTCTTCACAGAAAAAAGCCAGGAAATAAATAATACTATTGGAAAAAAAAAAAAAATTACTGTTCAGGGGGCCGGACCAAATGTGGAGACGGGCCGTATCCGGCCCGCGGTAGTTTGGAACCCCTGCTGTAAGTGGTGGCAAGTGGTAAAATGGGGCCTGAAAATATCCAGCCCGACCCGAGCCGGTCCGCGGGCATTAAAGCCCGACCCGAGCCCGGTCAATTAACTTGATTTGCAGGCACGAGCCAACCAACCCGAAATGTTATCTTTTATTTGTAGACTCCTGCCCGAAAAAACAACAAAATTTTATATTTTATTTGTAGGCTCAAGCCCGAAACCCCCCCCCCCCCAAAAAAATTATGTTTTATTTGTGAAGACTCAGGATAAGGATGAAAAGGATGGGATGCGCCATGCAGTCAGACCTGGACAGCACTGATTGCTGCTTGGGAAAACAGAGTGGTTGCGTTTTGTGTGATCACATTTGTGACGATGCCTGCATGTGTCTTTTTTAACGAATTCTCAGTTGGTAGAAAAAAAAGTTTTCTTAATGTTCAAAAAGTCTGCATATTCTTATGATCATTATAAATGCATTTAAACAATGAAATAATGCTGGAAAAGTTTGTTAAATATAAAGAGCTGGGGTTTTGCGGACACACAAAAGGGAAGATTAAAAAGGGGCCATGGTACGCTCTGGCTCTGCACTTATATTGTTTGCAATGAACATACAGCGCTTTTGCTTTTTTATCCAAATTATTTACTTATAACAAGTATTTCTTAGTTTAACATCCATAAATCGTTTGAGTATACATATATAAATATATATTTATTTTAAATAGTTAGCGAGTGAGAACCCCAGCCCGGTCCGACCCGAACGTAATATTTGGACATTTTAATTTAGTTATGTTATCAGTTTAATTTAGCTATTTCCGCTTGCTATTTTTATAATTGCGATGTTTGTTTACCGCTTTGCGTTTTACTGCGAAGAGGGAGCAAGTGACGATCGGTCCGCTATGATATTTACCTTTATCAGCCATTGTGCTGTGACCCTGGAATTTAACGCCTGCTTTCACGCACACCGCTTCCCGGGTAAGTCCCGGACATTTCAACACAAGGCAATTCAAAGTGCTTTACATCGCATGAAGATCATAAAAATCACATTTAAATCAATACAACGTAAAAACCAAGACAATCAAAATAGGAAATAAAATTATACATAAAAATCGCATTTAATCACAAAAGAACAAAAATAAATTAAAAAATAAAACAAAAACTACTACTACTAATAATAATTGAAATCAGCAATGGAGATAAGCACAAGAGGAATAGAAAGCAAGTAGATGGAAAAACATTGACAGTTATGAATATGCTGTGCTAAACAAAAGCGTTTTTAGCCCTGATTTAAAGAGCGAAGAGTTTGAGCATACTTTAGACGTTCAGGTAACTTGTTCCAGAGGTGAGGAGCATAATAACTAAATGCTGCCTCACCCTGCTTGGTTCTTGTTCCTGGAACATGCAGGAGACCGGTTCCAGACGACCTTAGGGGTCTAGATGTCTCATAGGAATCTAACAAATCAAGCATGTATTTTGGTCCAAGGCCATTAAGTGTTTTGTAGACAAGCAGTAGTATTTTATAGTCTATCCTTTGACTCACTGGAAGCCAGTGTAGCGATTTCAAAACCGGTGTAATGTGGTCCAGCTTCCTTGTATTTGTGAGGACTCTGGCTGCAGCATTCTGTACTAGGTGCAGCTTCCTGACTGATTTTTTTTTATCAAGACCCGTAAATATACCGTTGCAATAGTCCAATCTGCTGAAAATGAATGCAGGCATAAGTTTTTCCATGTCTTGTTGAGTCAGAAGCCCCTTAATTCTGGTTATATTTTTAGGTGGTAATAAGCAGATTTAGTGACGGACTTTAGATGGCTATCAAATTTTAGGTCTGAGTCAAAAATTACGCCAAGGTTTCTGACTTGATTTGTACAGTGGGGCAAATAAGTATTTAATCAACCACTAATTGTGCAAGTTCTTCCACTTGAAAATATTAGAGCGGCCTGTAATTGTCAACATGGTTAAACCTCAACCATGAGAGACAGAATGTGAAAAAAAAAAAAAACAGAAAATCACATTGTTTGATTTTTAAATAATTTATTTGCAAATCAGGGTGGAAAATAAGTTTTTGGTCAATACCAAAAGTTCATCTCAATACTTTGTTATGTACCCTTTGTTGGCAATAACGGAGGCCAAACATTTTCTCTAACTCTTCACAAGCTTTTCACACACTGTTGCTGGTATTTTGGCCCATTCCTCCATGCAGATCTCCTCTAGAGCAGTGATGTCTTGGGGCTGTCGTTGGGCAATACGGACTTTCAACTCCCTCCGCAGATTTTCTATGGGGTTGAGACCTGGAGACTGGCTAGGCCACTCCAGCACCTTGAAATGCTTCTAACGAAGCCACTCCTTTGTTGCTCTGGCTGTGTGTTTGGGATCATTGTCATGCTGAAAGACCCAGCCACGTCTCATCTTCAATGCCCTTTCTGATGGAAGGAGATTTTCACTCAAAATCTCTCGATACATGGCCCCATTCATTTTTTCCTTCTTATTCTGGCTTTACAGTAACTCGAGGTGTGAGCCTGAGCGAGCATCATTAAAGACACGATGATTTCCCAGATATTATCGCATACTTACCTTGTTTCAATCCCAAAACTCTGAAGCATGTATCACCGACTGTCAAGCCACAGCTGTGAATGGCCACAACTGGACTTTGTGGGGACTTTATGGGTGAAACACAGTAATACTAGTGTAACAAGGGTCGCAATGCAGAAGTCGCAGACAAAAAGGAGTGGTCGAGATTTTCTTTTTCAAATATTTACTCCATTAAACGTTTTGTTTGGTTCGATTATCATATAAAATATCGGGGAAAATGCGACAGTAACAAAAAAAAAATACAATCAAGCAATTGTTATGAAGTAGATATCCGTGACCCATTTACTGACAAATTTTTTCCATTGTGACGTAATTTGTTTATAAATTTAAAATATGCGAGTGAATACTTTTTTTTAAAGTAGTTTTTTTGTTAAACTAAATATTAGACATCAATTAATGATTCAAAACTAAAAATGATAGACATTTGTAATAATAAATATAACTAACCCTGCAAGCAAGACTGAACGGGCCCTGGCACAATGTATTGACTCCCCAAATTTCAACGCTCTCTGTATGTATGTGCAAGATTTGGTGAGTTTTCAAGCATGTTCAGGCCTTCAAATTGGCCAATTCCATTTGCCATGAAGAAGGAAGAAGATTTGGACCCCGCCGCTTCAACGACAATATTTTTAATCAGATACCTGAACACATATCCTAAGGGCCCAAGTACACCGCATGCGTGATCGTTGCGTTTCCGGTCAGACTCCGGTGAAAAATAGCGCCGGAGCCAATCCGTTCCCATTATATCCTATTGTTCAACGTACACCGGCCGCGTCAGTGCTCCGGATTGACTGCGAACCACCTCCGGCGTGCCGCATGCCCGCCGGATGGTATAGGCTATTTTCTATTTCTGCCGGACACGAATCCGACAAAATGGGCGGAGCTGGGCCTGACGTCAAAAACCCAGGTGCCTAATCACGGTTTAAACACGAGCGAAAATGGATGATGAGCGCTTCATCATGGAGGTGGAAAGTCACAAAGTGATATACATGCAGCAGATATTACTATAAGGCAGGGGCGGACTGGTAATCTGTGGGTTCTGGAGGATCACAGAACGGCCGGTGCCCTGGACGGCCGGCGGCCGCCATTCATTATGCATCACTGTTTTTATCCCCCCTATCCTCTGATTATCTACAGTTCGCATCCAATCCGACAGGTGGCAGCAATGCGCCTGGCTTTTCACCGCCAATCTGATAGACTAGGAACGACGAAAGCACAGAGTAGCCTTCATTGGTTCCTTCCTTGTGGAAGCAAAATAGCGACGAGTGTTAATGCACAATATGGATGGTGGTGGCAAAAAAACTGAAAAGAGCAGGGTGGCGCGGAGAAGGTTAGAGAGAAAAAATTAAAGAAACTGGAGAGTGAAGCATTAAAATGTCATAAATCGACAAATATTTTCGCAAGCAGCAGTCTGGCTGCAACGGCCACGTCGGGTAACAACAGCTCAGCTCCCGGCGATGGTGAGAGGGAGCTGCAGCCGCTCTGACGTGCAGACGGTACTGGGAGAGAGAAAAGAAGAGGGAGGGGGCAACGATAAACTGTTGGAAGTTCCCCAGACAAGCGCAGGGCAAGTAAATTGGGATGAAGAGGGTTACTTGCTCTGTAAACTGGCAATTGTTATCCATCAGGTAGCTACATTTTAAATCAAATAAATGACAATTAAAGGGTTAGTGCCAGCTAGTCGATGTACCCGTTTGCAATCGTGTCAAGTTACAGTATGCTAGTCCTACTATCCCTCTCCTAAGAAAAAATATTTTAGCCGTAAAACAATGTATGCACACGCAGCATAGCAATATTAATCCAAAAGAAATATAACAAAATATTAATAAAATGAATGGTTTTACTTTAAAGTTTAGGTAGTTAAATTGATGTTATATACATTATTAATCATTTATATATCGTTTTGTTTTCTGGTTAATACTTTCCAATGAAGTTTATGTATACAGGATTTGTCTTGAAATGTGTATTGTATTTTCATTGAAATTTATTATTTGTATGGCAAGATTAATTATGGCAGGGGTCTCCAAACCGGTCCTCAAGGGCCGCTGTGGGGCCTGGTTTTTGTTTTAACCGATCGAGTACCGACAGTTTAACCAATGAAGTTTCTGCTAAAACAAGCAGCACCTGACTGCAATCAACTGATTACACTTGTAAGACACCAGATTGGTGCAGAGGTTTTGTCTTGTTTTGTTGGAATGAAATCCTGCGCCCGCCGCAGCCCTATGTGGAATAGTTTGGAGACCACTGAATTATGGCATAAACAATGAAGTCATTTTATAGACAGAGATCTTTAAAGATATATTATAACCAATTGGATACGTAAAACTTGCTTTGAAAAATAAATTCTTTCATTTGTTTATTCAGGTTGATCATAGAGCTAGTACAGAAAATGAATCCAACTCCAGTTCAGCCTTGCAGTACTTTGAGCGCCCGTAGTCAGACAGTCACAGTCTAGACACATTTTCTTCATTTTTCTCTCAAAGTGCACGAAATTGGTGCATTTTACAATAAAATGTAAAAAAAAAAAAAAATTCTCCCGGGAGGGGCATGTTCCCGGACCCCCCTATGGGGTCTGTGTTTCCCTTCGTATAGCGATTCTTATGGGCTGGGCTGAGTCAAAGTCCAGGGCTGCTTTTTAGTCCCAGTCCGCCCCTGCTATAAGGACACCATTAAAAGCGAAACTGCAAAGTGTCCTATTATGTGTGTTTTTCTGGCAATGATATCAAACACGACGTGCTAAGCAAAAAAAAAAAAAAAAAAAAAAAGACAGCGTATCTGGAAGTGGTTCCACTGCGGAAATTCTCGTGCCCCGCACACAATCTCGGTTTGTGAACAGAGTCGAGGGGGGCAAGTACGAAAGAGAAAAAAGAGACACCCACAAGTTTCGACCTGGTGGTCTATTCAAGACGTTTCTCTTTCTTTTCTACATTTCACTTGACTCTTCATAGAAAAAACAACAGTTTGCGCTGGCCACATGAATCTGCAGTGTTGAGACACCAATTCCAAGTACGCTGTTTTTTTAGTTCGTGTCGAATATAATTCGCTATCCATTTTATAAATATGACAGATTATTTATCAGTTGTTTATAACAGCTCTATGAGATGTTATGTGCCATAAATTTTAAATGTGCACAAAGATATAAACGCACCGACACAACCAAGGCCATAATAGCCCCCCTTCCCTCCACACACGGAGCCCTGATCTCAACATGATGCAGTCAATCTGGAATTAAGAGACAGACACAACTAAAATATTGTAGCGTCGCCGGGGCTGTCATCGGTGGGTTAATTTATGCACCAACGCGGGGCTGTCATTGGTGTGCTGGTGCACCAGCGCGACGCTCCGATTGGTGGACTAGATAGCGTCAGTGTAAATACAGTGGGGAGAACAAGTATTTGATACACTGACAATGGGAAAACCCATTGTCAGTGTATCAAATACTTGTTCTCCCCACTGTAGTTGTTGTTTTTGCATTGGTGAGGTGGCGGGAAGTTAATAAAGAAAAAGAGGAAAAAGGCGTTGAAGCTCGTGTGTTGTTTTCGTGTCCAAACTTCCGCTTAGCAAACGTTACATTATCAATATGCAAGGGAAAAAATGTGCTCTCTCTCTCTGCTTCTCTGATGAGTACATACTACAGACTCCGTGTGTTTGTCGTTGATTTAAATGGCACATTATCGCGCGCGATCACGCGAGAGCTCACGAGGGGACGGAGTTGGCGGACCGCAGCCGTGCAGCAGTCGGTATGATTTGCCTGTTTTTGACGGACTGCGTTGCACGCAGGCAACACTGAACCGGACCGGAACCGCAACGATCACGCATGCAGTGTACTTGGGCCTTAAGGCTCCCCTGATGCAGATTTGAGAACAATTGATTTATTTCCCGATGAGGAGGAGCCTTTCTCGTAAAAAAAAGGTGTTTCTTGTTCCCACTAGGGGGACCAGGCCTAATGGGTAATATTTCAATGCAGTTGTGTTCAGGCTCGGATACCTCACAAGCATGCCAGGTAAAAAAAGATTGCACATTGTATCAGGAAGTTATTAGTCATTTACTGAATTGGCGTATTGCCCCAAAAAAAAAACGCCCGACTTTGGTACCCTGCCCAGATCAGGCCCATGAATAAAAATTCACCATTTTCAAAACTTAATATCTCATATGTCTCATGAACAGTCTCACCAAAGGTCTCAAACGTGCACGCTGGTTTCCGCTTAAAATTGCATGTTTTTCAACATTCAATCCAAAATACCGGATTTCCTGTTGGGTTTGCAATATGGGTGCAAGGACTTTTGGAAGCAGTTTTGCACAACGTATCGACTCCCCAAATTTCATCGCTCTACGTTGAAAAACCCTTAATGGAGAGACCTTTTTTAAAAATTGTAGGGGGCGCCACTGAGCCATTTTGTGAATTTTTTTTTGCAATGTTGCAAAATTATTGAAATTTACGCGAAGCTGCATGTATGTGCAATAATAATAATAATCCTTTGCAAAACAACAGGGCCTTGCGCGCCTGTTGGTGCTCGGGCACTAATTACTTCTTTTTATGGCTGGTTGAAACAAAAGCTGTTGCACAGTGTCTGTAAACAGGGGTCTCCAGGGTAAAACTGACAAATTAAAATTAGTCCGGGGGCAAAATGCATTACGAAACTGCTACGGCAGCATATAGACATATCGTTCTATCAAACACAAGACTTCTTTTGGCTTAAAATACAGCAGTTTATTTTAAAGAGGGGTGCAAGAGCAGAAACTGCTTTTTCAGCCTTGTGTTTTTTCCACCATATATATTTTCTGTGATTCATATTTGACTTCACAAAGGAGTTGAACCTCCTTAAGGTGAGCAGAAGTAGTCCTCACTTTTCACCCATTCATTCACAGGACAATCAAGTCACGGTTACCATTGGGAAGATGTACCCACAAGTCTGCGCCTGTGAAAGGCACAAAGAGTTGTTGACACACATTCCGAGTAGCAACCGTGACTTTACGTAAATGGTGAATTCATGACATATTTAAGTGTTCTGTTCACAAACACACTACAACTACTACAGACTTGATCTGCTTATTAGGGAAAAAAAAAAAACTTCTTTGTTAAGTCTTGCAAGCGGCAGAATAAAAGTGCATCAAATATACATTTATTCAATATAAAAATGAACCATATCAGAGGGTTCAAGGAGCTGCATGTAGCTCTGGAGCCACGGGTTGCTGACACCTGTCCGGGACATCATGGCATCGATTCTAGATGATTGTTTAGAAGGTGCCGTTTTAAAAAACTTTGCAAGGGCCTGCATATTTTTGCTTTTATGTAGATTTAATCATCAATGTATGTATCTCCACACACTGTCCGTGTCTGATTACCACAAATAGTGTCTTGGATTGATCAGCTCATATCCAATAATTTGCTTTCATGATTCCATTTCAGAATACCTTGGTGAAAAAAAAAAGTGACTTATAAAAGAGTTCACGTTCACCAAAAAACGTCTAGGACAACAATGTCTTGGACTTAAACTCATTCGAATCAGATGACAAACATGATACCTTTTGCATACAGTTCGAATATGCTGCCAGGGTCCTGAGGCCTTTAAAACCACACTTGTTGATGTCTGGTCCAACTGATATTAACTGAATTGCTTAAAAGTGGTAATGGCCCTTCTTTGGCTAATCAAGGATTGCCCGGTGATTTTCGAAAAAGTCTTTGATCAGAATGGAGAGTTCATTCCAAGCTTTGTTTCAAACTGTAGTTTCTGTCTCTTCTGGTAGCGAACTCGCACTCTGAAATTGAAAAGAAGAGAAAACAAAAAGCCTTCATTTCAACATGTAACATTTACACTGTTATTCTTTATTTACACAAGAGGTGAATTATAAATGTGAATGTATATTTTCCCCTCCAAACCATTATTTTGCTAATTGATTACCACTAAAAGTGTCACTGGCACCACATTGCTATATTTTCTGTATTAAAAGCCTTCAATTTTCTCAAAACCCATCTAGTGGATGCATAACGCAACCTCCACCATTACTACTACTGCGCCCTATACAGGTAGCCCCCAGGTAACAAACAAGTTCTGTTCCTACGCTGGCAACGTAACCCGAATTTCGGCGTATATTGGAATCAACCCTTTAAATTAGAGCTGTCCCGACTAGTCGACATAGTCGACGTCATCGATGACGTGAATCCGTCGACGAGCACAACATCCCGTCGACGGTTAATGAAGGGTTAAAAAAATATATGCGTGGAAAGTTAGAATGTCGGATGCTCTGTTTGCAAGCGGGGAAAGCGGCACAAAGCCAAAAAAAAAGCGCACCAGAGTGTCCAAAACATTGACTTATTTCAAAGAAACAAAGGAGAGTACACTCTTCTGTCCTGTCTGTTCAGTGCCAAGCTTGGCTGCGCGTCGGCCGTGAATAAACAACTCAAGCGCCTTCACGCAGTTTGAATTTTTTTTTTCCCTTCATTTTTTGTACACCAGAGGGTGCTGTCGCCTTACTAAATAATAATGTTTCATTGACAATGGGCCTATAAGTGCTATTAGTATTGTTCTTAATGCTAATTGAAAGGTGTATTTCATGTTATGGTTTATTTTAATGTATAGAAAATTATATAAGGTTAAAAGGTCATAAATATATACAGTATATACAGTCATTGCACTCAAGGGAGAGATTGTCAATGATAAGGTAATAAGGTAAAGGCAATTCATATAGGCAATTCATTGATATATAAATAAGGTTTAAAAGGAAAAAGGTGAAAAGTTTTTGTTAATTTCTAATTGTGTTGCTTTATTTGTGTGCGCCGTAGCTCTTACAGTGTGTTTACATCAAGAATGGAATAAAAGTTGTAAACCATCAGTTTAAGAGACCATCTTATCAATCGGGATGCTAGACTAGTTAATTCTATCAGCATTTGAACTCATTGTTTATTTGTGATTTATTATTGTTATTTACGTGTTTATTTGTACTTTAATAAATAATTTGAGTGTTCCAATATGTTTTTTGTGAATTGATAAGCGACAACAAAAATTTCATTGCTAAATTAGTAAAAAAAAAAATTTTTTTTTAAAATTAATTATTAGATTAGTCGACTAATCGTAAAAATAGTCGGCTGACTAATCGGGAGAAAATTAGTCGTTTGGGACAGCCCTACTTTAAATTCCTCTAAATCTCAAAATAGGTATTTAATGAAATAATACCTTTTCTCCTAGGCACCGTCTAACTGTTTGTATTGTTCTAACCCTTGGGTGTCCAAACCTGTCCGCAAAGGCCGCTGTGGGTCCTGGTTTTTGTTCCTACCAATCGAGCACAGACAGTTTAACCAATGAAGTTTGTGCTAAAACAAGCAGCACCTGACTGCAATCAACTGATTACACTTGGGAGACACCAGATTGGTGAAAAGATGTCATCTTGTTTTGTAGGAATGAAATCCAGCACCCACTGTGGCCCTATGTGGAATAGTTTGGACACCACTGCTCTAACCCACCCAATATAAAATAAATAGCACTTATACTATAGTTTAAGGAAAACAAGCAGAATATAGGGCATAAAAGATACACGACACCTTCTTATCACGGAAGCCCAGCGCGTGCGTCATTTAACTAACTGAGCAAGATTGACGCTGACAAGCACGTGTCTGCACAAAGTCTCGCATCGCAATCGGTTCTCCCGGACAGTCCACAAAAAATGGCGGGACAGTCTGTCATAAAACAAGGAGCACAGGAGAACGCCCAATATCCAACTGATAACACGACTGACAAGACTTCAAGAGCCCCTTTTACGCTGAGGTGGCAAAATCTACATCCTCGTTGCCCAGACAACAGTAACTCTCGAATCCTCCTGTCCAATCCACAGACAGACAATAATCCCAAACACACCCTGACCACAGCCCGCCATTTTTCTCGGAAACCTTTTGCTGACGTATGATAGGGTGACCTTGCCTCCATGCCTGAGTGTTTCTGTTTCGCCTTGCCGTTTTGATCTATGTCGACCTAAATAAATTGTCAATTTGTTCTCGGTAAGCTTTCTTTAAACCTTTCAAAATGGAGTCAGTCCAAAGGGTTAAGACTAAGGTGAACGCGCAGAGTTTGCCCTTCTGGCCCGTTGGAGCTGCACCAGCGCGGGTCCGACGGTTCGGCTGGCATGATTCCGGCAGTCTGGCTAGAAGGTCAGATTCCTTTAGTATCCAAGAATATGTATTATATGTCCTATTCATTAAAAAAAAAAAAAAAAAAAAAAAAGATACTGTACTGACCATCAATGTTAAGAGGTATGACATTTATGCGATTTATTAAAAAAACAAACAAACAAACAAAAAAACCCGACTCCCGATAAATTCCTGTGTATTGTAACATGGGATTTACCCGTGTCATGGCTTTCAGACATGGTGAGATGTACCGGGAATTGCGATTGACTCAACGCTTAAGCTTGGGGGACAGGATTTTATAACCCGGACATTATGTAATTTTTGGTTAGCACTGGCAACAAAATTAACATACACATTTCCAAAGATGGACTGTCTCTTCCTCGGCTCAAAGATCCAGTAGCAATTTAATTTCGTTATGTTTTCAGTTTAATTTTTCCATGCAGTTTGCCATGTTGATAATTGCCATGTTTGTTTACCGGTTTCATCTTACTGCAAAGAAAGAGGAAATGACGATCAGCCATGATATTTACGTCATCAGCCTTCACGCTGTGATTCAGGAATTAACAGTCTGCTTTCATATATGCCGCGTCCCGGATAAGTCCCGGACATACTAGGCCGCAACGCGATTAATGTCCATGTCAGTCGACCCAGGTTAAAATGGCGGACGAGAATCCGGCATCGTAAAGTCACAATCACTTAACTCATTCACTCCCAGCCGTTTTCACCAGAGCAAGGCCCTTCGCTCCTGGCTTTTTTATTGGATTTTGACTGATTTTGCAAGGCCCACAGAAAATTCTGTTCTATTGCTACAGTGGGACAAATAAGTATTTAGTCAACCACTAATTGTGCAAGTTCTCCCACTTGAAAAGCCTTAATTGTCAACATGGGTAAACCTCAACCATGAGAGACAGAATGTGGAAAAAACCCCCAGAAAATTAGATTTTTAAAGAATTTATTTGCAAATCATGGTGAAAAATAAGTATTTGGTCAATACCAAAAGTTCATCTCAATACTTTGTTATATACCCTTTGTTGGCAATAACCGAGACCAAATGTTTTCTGTAACTCATCACAAGCTTTTCACACACTGTTGCTGATATTTTGGCCCATTTCTCCATGCAGATCTCCTCTAGAGCAGTGATATTTTATTTTATTTTATTTTATATTTTATATTACTCCCTCCACAGATTTTCTATGGGAGATTGTGAGTGGTCTTGTATGTCTTTCATTTTCTAATAATTGCTCCCACAGTTGATGTCTTTACCCCAAGCGTTTTACCTATTGCAGATTCAGTCTTCCCAGCCTGGTACAGGTCTACAATTCTGTTTCTGGTGTCCTTCGACAGCTCTTTGGTCTTCGCCATAGTGGAATTTGGAGTGTGACTGATTGGTGAGATTGTGGACAGGTGTCTTATATACTGATAATGAGTTAAAACAGGTGCCATTAATACTGGTAACGAGTGGAGCCTCATTAGACCTCGTTAGAAGAAGTTAGACCTCTTTGACAGGCAGAAATCTTGCTTGTTTGTAGGTGACCAAATACTTATTTTCCAGTCTAATTTGGAAATAAATTCTTTAAAAATCAAACAATGTGATTTTCTGTTTTTTTCTCACATTCTGTCTCGCATGGTTGAGGTTTACCCATGTTGACAATTACAGGCCTCTCTAATCTTTTCAAGTAGGAGAACTTGCACAATTGGAGGTTGACTAAATACTTATTTGCCCCACTGTATATAACATGGAATCCATCAAAAGAAAGATTAGACTCTCTTCTTATTGCAGGAAAAAAGTAAGTTATGTTTTTCCATTCTTTAGAAATCAGCATAAGAAAATACCTTAGTTTGAGCAATTTTCCCATTTCTGATGAAAAAACGGAAAAATTGAGCTTTATGTAAACGCATACATTTCAAACAATGACTTTAACACAGCTATTTTTTGCTTTAGTTACATCCCAAACATCTGAATAATGTTTTCCTTTTACAAAATACCATAAACAACCAGACAAATAGAGCTTTTGATAGTAAAGTAACAATTTATTTACACATAACTAACTGAGAGATGACGCTTGGTGGCCGCGAAAGCGGGTTAAACTTTTCCCTCATTCCCTCACCTGACTCGTAAAGATGGATTTTTTTTTTAGTCTTTCTTTTGTGTTGACCACTGCCTCGTTCGCCTAGGGAACTTGTGTACGTGGGGGGAACTGGTTTGACCGTGCGCGTTTCCATGCGGGACACTAGAGGGTGCGGGGGACGCGAGCGGCGAGCACGGCAGCGCGGGCTCTGCTCGGCGAACAGCACGGACTCAACTACGCGGTACTGGTTGAATTGGGTTGGGGGGTCTTACCAAATGCGCTACTGCCCTCCAGTGGCCAGTTTTATTGCTTTAAAATAGTATGAGAATATGAATAGTATGAGAAAACTCAAATCGCTGTATTCGCTGCCTCATTTAAAGTTCAGCAGTACACACAAGGATTCAACGATTTTATTGTCTCATCAGTTCACATTTTGAAAGCCAATATAAAGGACACAGGACAGAGGTTGAGTCAACTTTAATCTATTTTAACTGACTGTAAGTGTGATTTAGTTGTTGCCACCACCTGTTTTGTGCCACAGGTACGTAACAGGTGTTGTTACTTACACAAATTAGAGAAGCATCACATTATTTTTCAGAAGGTGCGAATATTTTCTTTCTGGCCCATTTTTTTTGTAAAATGATAATGATTTATTTTTTCCCCCCATTCTCTTTTGTGTTTTTTCATTGTAAGCAAAATAAATTAAGATAGTACTACCAAACCATTTTTAGTTGCAGTGATTTTCTGGGAGAAATTGAGCATTATCTGACAGAATTGCAGGGGTGCCGATACATTTGGCCAGCAGTGTAGGTCCAGACTACAACGAATAATAGCCTCAAATGTTCAATTCATTAGACTATATGGCATGTCGGCTACATGAAGGTACCTCTTGTCCAGAGATTATTACACGGGGTAGAGGGCCCTTTTAATTTCGGCCTAATAAAGCCGGTGTATCCTTGTAATAATCGGAGCGCGCCATTTTTTGTGCGGCATTATGGCATTGTAAACAATAGAAGCAAATGGTACAGATGGTTCCTGCAGCCCTTTTTACAAGTGAAAGAGCTTTTAAATCTCGCTTGAATATGTCCGGAGAAGATATCAAACAATGCCAAAAAGTGATAAGCTTCCGATTCAGAGGTGACCCGCGCGGGCGCTGACATCCCACAAGGCTGCTCCATTTTTGCATTTATAAACGTACCTTAAGCATAGTGTGGACAGTTATAAAATATTGTCCAAATTACAGGGCAAAAAAATGATCCGTCCAAGTGTAGACGTGGCCTTAGTCTTACCTTATCTCATGTAGCTTCACCACCTCATTGACCACAACCACCAGGAGAAGGGACAGAGAGACCAACAGCCAGCCGAGCAGAGGTATGTCACTGAGACCAAAGTTCAGAGAAGTGCCCTGGTCATGCCACAACTGGTAATCCACGGTGGCCTGGACAATCTGACTTACAAGACTGAAAGACAGAGACAATCAGTTAAAGTACATCATGAAACTTTGAAATGCATTGTTGTAGACTACCATGCTCAATCTTTGCTTTCGTTTAATTTTTATGATAATGAACAAGCTGCAAAACCTAGTAAACTTTTCATTTCCCCAAATTTGGTGACATCAGTAGGCTCCAGAATTGAGGCAGTAATATATTGCAAATAAGGAAAACTACTGTGTAGACCAGGGTTCAATAAATCCGGACCTCGGTGCCACTTTTCCTGTCGTGTTTTACACGCTTCTCTCCCCTAACACACCAGAATCAAATGATTATGTCATCAGCAACCTATCCGGGGTCAGGTCGCGGGGGCAGCAGCTTTAGCAGGGAAGCCCAGACTTCCCTCTCCCCAGCCACTTCAGCCAGCTCTTCCGGCGGGATTCCAAGGCGTTCCAAGGCCAGCCGAGCGACATAGTCTCTCCAGCGTGTCCTGGGTCGTCCCCGGGGTCTCCCGCCGGTGGGACATGCCCGGAATGCTGCACCGATCCGCCTGTCAATCTCCCACTCCCTCCTACCCTGACTAATGAACAAGACCCCAAGATACTTGAACTCCTCCACTTGGGGCAGGATCTCATCCGCGACACGGAGAGGGCATGCCACCCTTTTCCGGCTGAGGACCATGGTCTTGGATTTAGAGGTGCTGGTCTTCATCCCAACCGGTGAGGTCACGGCTCGATGAAGCCAACAGTACCACATCATCTGCAAAATGCAGAGATGCAATGCTGAGGTCACCAAACCGGACATCCTCAACGCTTCGGCTGCGCCTAGAAATTCTGTCCATAAATACTATGAACAGAATCTGTGACAAAGGGCAGCCTTGTCACAGTCCTTGGGAACGAATTCGACTTACTGCCGGCAATGCGGACCAGATTCTGGCACCGGTCGTACAGGGAACGACCAGCCCATACCAACCGTCCACAAGACTCCCCTAGGCACATGGTTGAACGCCTTCTCCAAATCCACAAAACACATGTAGACTGGTTGAGCGAACTCCCATGCCCCCTCGAGGATCCTACCAGCAACCTCTCCAGAAGCCTGATAATGGTCCTGATTATTTTGATTCAGGTGTGTTGGAGGAGGGAGACATGGAAAACACGACAGGAAAAGTGGCACCGAGGTCTGGATTTAGTGAACCCTGGTGTAGACCCTACTGCTGTTGGGGTAGCGTATTTACATTATTCACAAACATGGATTTATGGCACTGTGAGGGGAGTACAGCAGGGGTCAGGAACTTTTTGAACTAGCGAGCCAAAAAACCTGGAGTTTGAGGGTTCTGCACAGTATCTTAGCTAGTTCATAGGACTGCACTCATCTGGATCTAGGCTAGCATCTTCCACCCTGCTACTGGTAGAAATTTGTCTCTAGAACCTTTGTACTTAGGGCCAAATCTTCAATACAATATGGTTTAAATCAAATAGTTCTAGTCATCATGCTTCTGTTAGCGCCCCTACAAAAAAAGGTATGCTTGAGTGTGCATTCAATGCGTGAGAATAGTTCCAATTTCAATAACTAAAAGGAAAAGGTGAAATGACCTCTGATGCAGAGGTGACTATAACTTACACCACAGGTACAGTGACACACCACCAGGAATTGCTGAAAGGACTCTTTCGCCACAGAGACTGAGAACGGTGGACATAGCAGAGTGAGATGACCACTGAAAGCAGATGGGGGAGGAAGAAAATCACAAAGGATTACTGGTGTCACTTCCAAAAAGAAGTGAACACTAGAAATGCAGGCAACTATCAAGGGCCCTTGACAACAACACTATCTCACCTTCAACTGTATACTTTTCAGCCCTAAATAATCTCATAATTCACACAGTTCTGCACCCTTAACACCACAGTTTTATCTGGTTGTTAGCTGTGTAAGCTTTGGAGTTATTCTTTGACAGGTGGATTATTGTTTGACAAACAGATCCCTTCAATTGCAAGGGTGAGCTTTTTCCTACGGAGACCTCGCTAAAGTTAAGCTATTCCTGTCCTGAGCTCACCTCTCAATGGAAAATCATACCTTACGTACATGCATACAATTGTTCTTTTACTAAAATGTGATTAGAAACATATATTATTGCCAATCTACTCGAGGATTGACGATTGCCAACCAGTCACTTCTCCATAAACAAACTGGTGCAAAATGCAGTAGCTTGCCTTCCCAAAAATACCACCAAATGATCACCTCAGTCCCCTCACGCTCCACTGGCTTTTGGCCCTGGATTACCTTTTTGAATTGGCAACGTTACATCTCTCTGCCAGACTTTCTATTGTTCCTCCTGCTACACCACTATGATCATTCCTGAATCTATATAATAAGTTGTTCAGTAACCCCCTCATTTGTTGTTCTAGGTCCTAACTAGTGAAACTTACTTCTTGTACTCTTAAATCTATCCTAAATTGAAAATTATTAAGACAACTTAAAACAAACATTTGCACTTAACCCGTAACTATTATTATTTTTTTTATATATTGATATTCTTCTGGTCTTTGTATTGTTTCATAGACTTCATAATGGTATTGATGGGTCAGATTGGTCATGCACTGAGCTTCGCATTCAAGTAGGGGGGTGCCCATATCAAAAGGAGCTATGCACAAACACTCGCACGCAGCGATCTAATGCCGGATTTCTGTTGAAAAAGGACAAAAGCTGTACCGCATACAAACAGGAAGGATTGTCTCAGGAGTGATTTGTTCGAGGATTCAAGGTAATGATTATATTTTTCATATCAGGCATGCATTTTGAAATGTGTAAAAAATCAATGGAAGAAATTAGCCGCTACGGCATTGGCATCATAGTTCGCAATATTTACATAAAAACATGCTAACTGTACGGTTTTTTTTTTTGCTTTTAACCAAGACTCGAGACTGTTTAACGTTATATCTATAAAGAATTTGAGGATTTAAGCATTTTCTCACAAGAATTTTCACTGGAAAAGCTCTATTTACATAAGGCGGCTGCTAGCTACATTCACTAACAGACTAGGACCGTACTTCGACATATTTACGTAAAATAAATGCAAACTATTTTTTTATTTTTGCTTTTAACCAAGAATCATTTTACGTCCATATCTATAAAGAATTGAGGGATTTAAGCAATTATTTACAAGAATTTTCAATGAAAAAAGCTCTGTCTGTGATTGTTATGTACTTCCTTGCTCTAAGTACATGTAAGGCCGAGACTTGAATGGAACAACACTTCTTTATTCAGTGTGCTTCTCATCATATATGTCACAGAGACATAACAGAGATTCCTTTTTATACTGTAATACCACACCCACAGGAAGTGCACACTATGGCAACAGCAGTGTGACATAAATATGTCACATCTCCTCCCCCCTTACATAACATGTCCCAGAAATAAACACAAAAATACCTCCTGTTTTCCCCTCATTACTTATTACTTATAAATCCAAT
Organism: Corythoichthys intestinalis; assembly: GCF_030265065.1. NCBI lineage: Eukaryota > Metazoa > Chordata > Actinopteri > Syngnathiformes > Syngnathidae > Corythoichthys > Corythoichthys intestinalis. Next base: position 4,456,913 of record NC_080415.1, read on the forward strand.
CTATCAGGCGGTCGCCTGTCGCGTGCAGGATAACGACGTTCAACAGTCACTTCCGATTTCCCACTTGTGGAAACAGGTTCCGATACCGTTTCAGGTTCCGTTTGTGCATTGGTTGAATTAGACACAATTACAGCAGGATTGTTTGGGTTTGACACATCCGGTAAGCTAGACATTTCTGGTATTTTTGGCACATCTGGTAAGCTAGACATTTCTGGTATAATTACACTGCTAGCATCATCACAATCAATAGACAGTTCTGGAGTAGTGTCTGGTGTTCCCAACAATTGATCCACATGGCGACGCCAAACACCATCAGCTGTCTGAACGGTGTAGGAAACAGGCCCAGTTTAAGCAATGATGGTGGCAGGGGCCCACTTTTCCTTACTCTGGTAACTCCGGGCCATAACAGAGTCACCAGGTGCAAAAACTCGGTTCTTGGAATGCAGGTCTCTGTACTTGACTTGCTTCCATTGATCCATTTGAACAATCTCGCTCAGGGTTGGTGGTTTCAGAAGATCCATGCCAGTTCGTATCTCTCGAGAAAACATGAGGCTCGCTGGCGATACTTTGGTAGTTGCATGCACAGATGTTCGGTATTTGAGGAGAAATTCGTGTAGTCTCTGATGGAGTGTACTTTGCCCTTGTGATGCTTTGAGAGCATGTTTGAGGGTCTGCACAAACCTCTCTGCCAAGCCGTTGGTTGCCGGGTGATAGGGAGCCGACTTAATGTGTTGAACCCCATTGGCTTGCAGGAATGCAACCATTTCTTTTGACACAAATTGGGGCCCATTGTCTGAGACGAGTTGTGCAGGGGCTCCGAAACGACTAAACATCTCCCCTAACTTCTCAATTGCCTTTTCCGATGTGGTTGATTTCATGATAGCTACCTCTGGCCACTTACTATGGGCATCGATAGCAACCAGGAACATTCGATTTTCAAAAGGCCCCGCAAAGTCAATATGAATGCGGTGCCAAGGGTCCTGAGGAAAATCCCAAGGATGAAGTGGGGCTGCAGGTGGATTGTTGCGAATCTTCTGGCAAGATGAACAACTTTTTACCTTCTCTTCGATCTGTTTATCTAATCCTGGCCACCAAAAATAACTTCTCGCTATTTCTTTCATTTTAACAATACCACTGTGACCTGCATGCAGTTGCGCAAGCATTTTAGCACGCAATGACTGTGGCACAATCACTCTCCTCCCCCAAAGCAAACAACCCGATTGAACAGAAAGTTCCCACCTCCTATCCAAAAAAGGTTTGAGAGCGGTGTTCTCACACTTGGTTTGTCCTTTAATTACCATGTCTATGACGACTGACAGGTCGGGAGACGTGCAGCAGCCAGTGAAGGGATTCCTGCATGAGGTCCCAAAATCGTTGTCAGTGGGCTGTGATCCGTTAACAGAGTAAACTTCCTTCCATACAAATATTTGTGGAACTTCCTCACACCAAAAATAATGCTCAGTGCTTCTCGTTCCAATTGAGCATAGTTTGACTCTGCTTTGTTAAGTGTTCTCGATGTGAAAGCAATTGGTCTTTCATCTCCGTTCGGGAACACATGGGAGATGACAGCACCCACCCCATAGGGTGAAGCATCACATGCCAGCTGTATTGGATATGAAGGGTTGAAATGAGTGAGAACCTCTGATGAAATCAGGGCGTTTTTCGCATTTCGAAAAGCTTTGTTACACCCATTCGTCCATTTCCATTTTACATCTTTGCACAACAGCTCATGCAATGGTTTAAGAAGTGATGCCAAATTGGGAATAAACCGTCCATAATAGTTCAATAGACCTAAAAAAGATCTAAGCTGACTCACATTTTCTGGGGCGGGTGCATCCACAATTGCCTTTGTCTTTGAGCGGTTTGGGAGTTAACATCATAATTACATATCTCGGCCGAATTGAGTAGATCTCACTGTCAAAAGGCTTAAATGGCTTTTTTGACCTAAGTTTGAGGATTGCGCTCAAACCAAATGTCCTAGAAACAAATTTCCAAATGTAACTACTAGATTGTGATACAATACACTATTGGGTGAAGTTTGGTTGACTTCTGCGCAGCGGTTTGGGAGTTAACATCAAAATTACATTTCTCGGCCGAGTTGCGTAGATCTCACTGTCAAAAGGCTTAAATGACTTTTTTGAACTAAGTTTGAGGATTGCGCTCAAACCAAATGTCCTAGAACCAAATTTCCAAATGTAACTACTAGATTGTGATACAATACACTATTGGGTGAAGTTTGGTTCACTTCTGCGCAGCGGTTTGGGAGTCTATTACATGCCCGAGATACTCCACCGATGGTCTCAAAAATTCACATTTTTGCTTGCGCACTCGAAGACCATACTGCCTTAGCCTTTTTAAGACAGCATCCAGGTTGCGAAGATGCTCCTCGTCGTTGGCACCGGTGCAGAGAATGTCATCCAAGTAACATTGTACTCCTGGCAATCCACTCAAAATTTGATCCATAGCCCGTTGAAACAGAGCAGGAGCAGATGTGATGCCGAAAGGTAATCTGCAAATATCTGAAAAGTCCCTTGTGTGTGTTAATTGTCAGCCACTCCCGTGATTCTTCGTCCACATGCATCTGCAGATAAGCTTGGTTGAGGTCAATTTTGCTGAATTTTTGACCACCGCTCAGACCTGCTAACAAATCATCGATCAATGGAAGTGGGTACTGCTCCACACAAAGCACCGGATTCAAAGTCACTTTAAAATCGCCACATGTGCGAATTCCGCCATTCTTTTTCGGAACCGGCACAATTGGTGTCGCCCATTCGCTGGTGGTGACTGGTTCCAAAACACCACTTTTGACCAACACTTCCAGGTCAGCCTCGACTTTGTCACGAATAGCATACGGCACTGTCCTAGCCTTCATAAACACAGGTTTGCTTCCTGGTTTAATGTGCAATTTCACTGTAATGTCCTTCATGCTGCCCAATTCCTCACGGAAAACCTCCACTCTCTACCGCTTTGACATATTTCTTTGTTTTCTTCCTGTCATTCATTTCCTTATTTTTGTCCGTGCTTGTTTTTTTCCGACAGGCACGCTCAACATGACCCTTCTTCCCACAATGATGACAGTTCATTTCTTTGCACCAGCAGGTGGAGGAAAGGTGCCCTGTTTTACCACACCTAAAACAGGGACCAGCAACATTGCTTTGGGTACTTGCCACTTGGTGTATTCTGCTCGTAATGTTCAGTTGTTGAGCCTCCTTTGAAGCCATTTCCATAGCCACGCTTACATCAAAGGCTTTCTTTAATGTCAGTCCACTTTCTGAGAGTAACTTATTTTGTGTTGCTTCATTTCTCAGTCCACATACCAATCTGTCTCTTAATGTGTCTTCTAAAACATCACCAAACTCACAATGTTCAGCCAGCTTCCCAAAAGTGGCGACGAGGATGGTATAACACTTCTTTATTCAGTGTGCTTCTCATCATATATATCACAGAGACATAACAGAGATTCCTTTTTATACTGTAATACCACACCCACAGGAAGTGCACACTATGGCAACAGCAGTGTGACATAAATATGTCACAGTGATTCCACTAGATCAGCCTTGACGGCCTCGACAACAATGCAGGCCCCCTATTTATCGGCCCCGTGTCCCATCAATACATTATGATGTCTTTGATTGTATATATTCTTGGAAGCATATTGTGCACCATTAGAACGTTGAAAGGTGCTGTAAAAAAACTTTAGAAATAACTGCATTTGATAGTTCCGACTCTGTACATCCGCCATAACTTTCCCAGTAATGATCAATGATAACTACATCTTCATCTGTTTTGGTTTGCCTTCTTTTTCCCGTAATATCGGTTATAAGTTCAGATGAATTACGTCTACCGCCCCCTGAAGTAAAGAAGGACTAACTCCAACACAGATTTTTTTTTTTTTACCCGTATTCGCCGTCTGACTGCGTGCACTGAACTGTGATGCCCATACCGCGACGGACGAATACAATACCGTTACACTCACACCGTATACAGGCAAATACAGGGTAAATTCTCCGAGGTATTAATTTATTCAACTTATGAGTTGTTTCCAAAGGAATATTAAGCCATTCATCAGTCAGAATACTCTGACTCTTTTAGAGACGATGGCAGTGGAAATCGACGTCTTAATTGAATCTCTAAATCGGACCATAAATTCTCAATAATGTTGAGGTCTGGGGATTGTGCCAGAATGTTCCTCTTGCCAATTTTTTTTAACAATTATGTTCAATGATCACGATGCCAAAATGTTAGGAGTTTCAATTATTCAATTAGGTGTTGGCCTACTTGAAAAGATTAGAGGGGCCTGTAATTGTCAACATGGGTAAACCTGTCCATAAGAGACAGAATGTGGAGAAAAAAAAAAAAAAAAAACAGAAAATCACATTGTTTGATTTTTAAAGATTTCCAAATTAGAGTGGAAGATAAGTATTTGGTCACCTACAAACAAGCAAGATTTCTGGCTGTCAAAGAGGTCTAACTTCCTCTAAAGAGGTCTAATGAGGTCTAACGAGGCTCCACTCGTTACCAGTATTAATGGCACCTGTTTTAACTCATTATCGGTATAAAAGACACCTGTCCACAACCTCAGTCAGTCACACTCCAAATTCCAATATGGCCAAGACCAAAGAGCTGTCGAAGGACACCAGAAACAAAATTGTAGACATGCAACAGGCTGGGAAGACTGAATCTGCAATAGGTATAACGCTTGGGGTAAAGAAATAAACTGTGGGAGCAATTATTAGAAAATGGAAGACATACAAGACCACTGATAATCTCCCTTGATCTGGGGCTCCATGCAAGATCTCACCCCGTGGTATCAAAATGATAACAAGAACGGTGAGCAAAAATCCCAGAACCACACGGGGGGACCTAGTGAATGACCTACAGAGAGCTGGGACCATAGTGACAAAGGCTACTATCAGCAACACAATGCGCCGCCAGGGACTCAAATCCTGCACTGCCAGACGTGTCCCCCTGCTGAAGCCAGTACACATCCAGGCCCGTCTGCGGTTCGCTAGAGAGCATTTTGATGATCCAGAAGAGGACTGGGAGAATGTGTTATGGTCAGATGAAACCAAAATATACCTTTTTGGTAGAAACACAGGTTCTTGTGTTTGGAGGAGAAACATTACTGAATTGCATCCGAAGAACACCATACCCACTGTGAAGCATGGGAGGGGAAACATCATGCTTTGGGACTTTTTTTCTGCAAATGGACCAGGACGACTGGTCTGTGTAAACGAAAGAATGAATGGGGCCATGTATCGAGAGATTTTGAGTGAAAATCTCCTTCCATCAGCAAGGGCTTTGAAGATGAGACGTGGCTGGGTCTTTCAGCATGACAATGATCCCAAACACACAGCCACGGCAACAAAAGGAGTGGCTTCGTAAGAAGCATCTTAAGGTCCTGGAGTGGCCTAGCCAGTCTCCAGATCCCATAGAAAATATGTGGAGGGAGTTGAAAGTCCGTGTTGCCCAACAACAGCCCTAAAACATCACTGAGATCTGCATGGAGGAATGGGCTAAAATACCAGCAACAGTCTGTGAAAAGCTTGTAAAGAGTTACAGAAAACTTTTGGCCTCCGTTATTGCCAACAAAGGGTACATGACAAAGTATTGAGATGAACTTTTGGTATTGACCAAATACTTATTTTCTGCCATTATTTGCAAATAAATTCTTTAAAAATCAAACAATGTGATTTTCTGTTTTTTTTCCCCCCCACATTCTGTCTCTCATGGTTGAGGTTTACCCATGTTGACAATTACAGGCCTCTGTTTGTTGCCAAAAAGCTCAATCTTGGTCTCACACAAAAATACACATGGTCCCAGGCTTCAACTGGGACCGTGTGCTTTGGTCAGATGAGACCAAGATTGACTCCTCCGTGAGTCATCACCTTATCTTGGTGGCGGGGTTTGCGTGTCCCAATGATCCTAGGAGCTATGTTGTCTGGGGCTTTAAGCCCCTGGCAGGGTCACCCATGGCAAACAGGTCCTAGGTGAGGGGCCAGACAAAGCATGACTCACAAGACCCCTTATGATGAATAATATTAATGGACTCAGGTTTCCCTTGCCCGGACGCGGGTTACCGGGGCCCCCCTCTGGAGCCAGGCCTGGAGGTGGGGCTCGAAAGCAAGCGTCTGGTGGCCGGGCCTGTCCCCATGGGGCCCGGCCGGGCACAGCCCGAAAAGGCAACATGGGTTCCCCTTCCCATGGGCTCACCACCTGTGGGAGGGGCCAAAGGGGTCGGGTGCGCAGAGAGTTGGGCAGCAGCCAAAGGCGGGGGCCTTGGCGGTCCAACCCCCAGCTGCAGAAGCTAACTATTGGGACATGGAATGTCACTTCTCTGGCAGGGAAGGAGCCTGAGTTGGTGTGTGAGGCAGAGAAGTTCCGACTAGATATAGTCGGACTCTCCTCCACACACAGCTTGGGTTCTGGTACCAATCCTCTCGAGAGGGGTTGGACTCTCTTCCACTCTGAAGTTGCCCACGGTGAGAGACGCAGAGCAGGTGTGGGCATACTTATTGCCCCCCGGCTTGGTGCCTGTACGTTGGGGTTTACCCCGGTGGACGAGAGGGTAGCCTCCCTCCGCCTTCGGGTGGGGGGACAGGTTCTGACTGTTGTTTGCGCTTATGCACCAAACAGCAGCTCAGAATACCCACCCTTTTTGGAGTCCCTGGAGGGTGTGCTGGAAAGCGCCCCCTCTGGGGACTCCCTCGTTCTACTGGGGGACTTCAATGCTCACGTGGGCAATGACAGTGAGACCTGGAGGGGCGTGATTGGGAGGAACGCCCCCCCGATCAGAACCCGAGTGGTGTTTTGTTATTGGACTTCTATGCTCGTCACGGTTTGTCCATAACGAACACCATGTTCAAACAAAGGGATGTCCATATGTGCACTTGGCACCAGGACACCCTAGGCCGCAGTTCAATGATCGACTTTGTAATCGTGTCATCGGACTTGCGGCCACATGTTTTGGACACTCGGGTGAAGAGAGGGGCGGAGCTGTCAACTGATCACCACCTGGTGGTGTGTTGGCTCCGATGGCGGGGGAAGTTGCTGGCCAGACCTGGCAGGCCCAAACGTATTGTGAGGGTCTGCTGGGAACGTCTGGCAGAATCCCCTGTCAGAAAGAGTTTCAACACCCACCTCCGGCAGAACTTCTCCCTTGTCCCGAGGACATTGAGTCCGAGTGGGCCATGTTCCGCACCTCCATTGTTGAGGCGGCCGATCGGAGCTGTGGCCGTAAGGTGGTTGGTGCCTGTCGTGGCGGCAATCCCCGAACCTGCTGGTGGACACCAGCGGTAAGGGATGCCGTCAAGCTGAAGAAGGAGGCCTATCGGGCCTTTTTGGCCTGTGGGACTCCGGAGGCAGCTGACAGGTACCGGCTGGCCAAGCGGACTGCGGCTTCGGCGGTTGCCGAGGCAAAAACTCGGACATGGGAAGAGTTCGGTGAGGCCATGGAAAATGACTTCCGGACGGCTTCGAGGAAATTCTGGTCCACCATCCGGCGTCTGAGGAGAGGAAAGCAGTGCACTATTAACACTGTGTATAGTGAAGATGGTGTACTGCTGACCTCGACTCGGGACGTCGTGAGTCAGTGGAGAGAATACTTCAAAGCCCTCCTCAATTCCACCGACACGCCTTCCTTTGAGGAAGCAGAATCTGGGGGGACTGAGGTGGGCTCTTTGATCTCTGGGGTTGAAGTCACTGAGGCGGTTGGTAAGCTCCTCGGTGGCAAGGCCCCGGGGGTGGATGAGATCCGCCCGGAGTTCCTAAAGGCTCTGGATGTTGTAGGGCTGTCATGGCTGACACGCCTCTACGACATCGCGTGGACATCGGGGACAGTGCCTCTGGATTGGCAGACCGGGGTGGTGGTCCCCCTTTTTAAAAAGGGGGACCGGAGGGTGTGTTCCAATTATAGAGGAATCACACTCCTCAGCCTCCCCGGTAAAGTCTATTCAGGAGTGCTGGAGAGGAGGGTCCATCGGGAAGTCGAATCTCGGATTCAGGAGGAGCAGTGTGGTTTTCGTCCTGGCCGTGGAACAGTGGACCAGCTCTAAACCCTCAGCAGGGTCCTCGAGGGTGCATGGGAGTTCGCCCAACCAGTCTACATGTGTTTTGTGGATTTGGAGAAGGCGTTCGACCGTGTGCCTAGGGGAATCCTGTGGCGGGTGCTCCAGGAGCACGGGGTACCGAGCCCCTTGGTAAGGGCTGTTCGGTCCCTGTACGACCGGTGTCAGAGTCTGGTCCGCATTGCCGGCAGTAAGTCGCATTCGTTCCCAGTGAGGATTGGACTCCGCCAAGGCTGCCCTTTGTCACCGATTCTGTTCATAATTTTTATGGACAGAATTTCTAGGCGCAGCCGAAGCGTTGAGGGTTTCCGGTTTGGTGACCTCAGCATTGCATCTCTGCTTTTTGCAGATGATGTGGTGCTGTTGGCTTCATCAAGCCATGACCTCCAACTCTCACTGGGAAGGTTCGCAGCCAAGTGTGAAGCGGTTGGGATGAAGATCAGCACCTCCAAATCCGAGACCATGGTCCTCAGCCGGAAAAGGGTGGCATGCCCGCTCCGGGTCGGGGATGAGATCCTGCCCCAAGTGGAGGAGTTCAAGTATCTTGGGGTCTTGTTCACGAGTGAGGGTGGGAGGGAGCGGGAGATTAACAGGCGGATCGGTGCAGCGTCTGCAGTGATGCGGACTCTGCACCGGTCCGTTGTGGTGAAGAAGGAGCTGAGCCAAAAGGCGAAGCTCTCGATTTACCAGTCGATCTACGTTCCTATCCTCACCTATGGTCACGAGCTGTGGGTCGTGACCGAAAGAACAAGATCCCGGATACAAGCGGCCGAAATGAGTTTCCTCCGCAGGGTGTCCGGGCTCTCCCTTAGAGATAGGGTGAGAAGCTCGGTCATCCGGGAGGGGCTTGGTGTCGAGCCGCTACTCCTCCGCGTTGAGAGGAGCCAGTTGAGGTGGCTCGGGCATCTGGTTCGGATGCCTCCTGGACGCCTCCCTGGAGACACTATGTCACTCGGCTGGCCTGGGAACGCCTTGGAATCCCGCCGGAGGAGCTGGCAGAAGTGGCTGGGGAGAGGGAAGTCTGGGCTTCCCTTCTAAAGCTGCTGCCCCCGCGACCCGACCCCGGACTAAGCGGAAGATAATGGATGGATGGATGGACGGAGACCAAGATTGAGCTTTTTGGCAACAAACACTCAAAGTGGGTCTGGCGTACCACGAAAGATGCGCATGCTGAAAAGCACCTCATACCCACTGTGAAGTATTGGGGTGGGTCAGTGATCCTGTGGGGCTGTTTCGCTTCCAAAGGCCTTGGGAACCTTGTTAGGGTGCATGGCATCATGAATGCTTTGAAATGCCAGGACATTTTAAATCAAAATCTGTTGCCCTCTGCCCGAAAGCTGAAGATGGGTCGTCACTGGGTCTTTCAGCAAGACAATGACCCTAAACATATGGCCAAATCTACACAGAAATGGTTCACCAGACACAAAATCAAGCTCCTCCCATGGCCATCTCAGTCCCCAGACCTTGTTTTGTTGGCAAAAGGGGGTTGTACAAAGTATTAACACCAAGGGTGCTAATAATTGTGACACACATTATTTGATGTCAAAAATTTTTTTCTTTATGTGGGATTTTTTTCCCCACTGAATGAATGCACGTGTATTGAAGGTTGGATTTTTCTCTTTTTTTCCATTAAGGTCCCATATTATTTGAATTAAAAAAAAATTATTATAAGCTAAAAAACATCTTTTTCAGGGGTGCCAATAATTATGGAGGGCACTGTATATATCCGTATATATAGAGAGATGATATCCATGGCTCTTGACCCATCAGGGCTCCAGCCTGTGACTAAATAGTCACATTTTGTGACTTGAGTTAAAGCCAGTACGGGTATATTTTTTCATGTACTCTCACATGCGCGACCAGTAACATTGAGTTTTTTTTTTTTTTTTTTTGCTGACAAACTCCCTCATGGTTAAATCCACTAGTTGGCAGTAATGTAACGAGCTGGTTTGCCAAGGGAAAACAACAGTAAAAAACGAAGGGGGAGGTGGGCAATGTGTGGAGCGGGTTATAATTGGGGGTAGCGGGAAAACATTTGTGAACAATGGTGAAAAGGACATTAAGTGATCACCTTCTTTCCAACAAACCCAGCAGCACTGTTTCAAAAGAGGCCTCCGGGGGGGTAAAAGTCCGACTAAGGGGCTGGACAGACGGCAGGCTATGAGCGATGGTGAAATGTGAAAGTCATCGCCGCTGAGCTGAAAGCCAACACACGGGGCCCGATGCGACTGCAGCGGCAAGCGACGGCGACACGCACCACCCTCTGCCTATGCGTCATCGCTCGTTTCTCATTAGCTTTGAATATGGAGGGAATTTTAAAATTTCCGGTCTTTTCTGAGCGCCAACAACTTCCCATTATGCTGCCTGTGTATTTATGCCCTGAAAATCATGCCGAGAGGTATCATAAAGTATGTGCTGGTAGCACACTGCTAAAATGATACGCTCCTCCATGTTGATAAATTGTTGCATGTGGATGTCAATTTCCGGTTTACGCTCCTCCATGTTGATACAGTGTTGCATGTGGATGTCAATTTCCGGTTTGGCCAGTGTCCTCGCAGGTGATTTGTCCATCAATCATTCCGTTGCTGATTGGTTTCAGTGCCAGGTGACAGCAACAGAAATAGGTTATCATGGGAATCTTGTTCTAATTTCTAAGCAGTAGAGTGGTTAATGTAAAAACTGATAGAGAATAAAATAGATTCATAAGTTTGTAGTTTTATGCATTTACCGTATTATGAAAGTATTTATCGGTTGAACCGTGAAAATTTGAGTAAAACTGCATGTCGATTTACAGTGTGCGCTCCTGAATCTTCTCCTTGCGCTCCTAAAATTTTAAGTTAACGGCCACTGTGCTCCGAGTAAAAAATGTTAGCTGGAGCTTGAGCTGTGCTTGGGGTAATCGTAAAATAGCATACCGCTGTACTTGAGAGTTTGGAAGCAATAGCAAATGCGGGTTAGCGTAACTAATTACAGTACTACTGAGGAAGTGTGATGACTTACCTGTATGTAAGACCAGGAAGCCTGTCATGACCTTTTGTGTCAGCAACAACCCATTCGACAGATCACTGAACCAACGAGGAGCATGGTTTGAGGAGCTAAAATAACCCAAAGAAGTAGTCAGTTTAATACATTTTGAATGGGCATAATTATTTTTCCTAAGACAATAATGCTGATGCGATGCGCTCCATGCATTTTACCTAATGATGACTGTTGTCATTTGCATATGCTTCTCCTCACCAATGACAGTCTCAGTTAAATATAGTGCCCAGACTGTTTGGATTTGACATATTCTTCCTTTAGCCACAGTTAAAACATTTCTAAAATAAAGACAATTGGATACCTACCTTGATTACCATGAAGTTGGCCTCCCATCAGACGCAAATTTATCCTAAAATTATGTCATTTGTTTCTGCAGAATTTTTTTTCATTTGTGCTGCTATCGTTTTTGAGATATAAACAATTTTTTGATGATCTGAGGCACAGGTGTCAAACCGATTCCAGAAAGGGCCAAGTGGGTGCAGGTTTGCTTTCCAACCAATGAAGAGGACACATTTTCACCAGATCTTTTACATGTGTAATCAGTTAAACTTTGTCAGGTGCTGCTTGTTTCAGTAGGAGGTTCATTGGTTAAACTCTCTGCACGGTATCGGTTGGAAATAAATCCAGCACCCACTTGGCCCTTTCTGGAATCGGTTTGACAGCTGTGATCTGAGGTCAACCAGCCCCCCATTTTGATTAAAAATGGCTAAAAATTGTGTCAATCGTTTGTGCTGCAAAGTTTTCGTTTGTGCTGCTATGGTTTTTGAGATATTGAGATATTAATTTCCAGTGATGTCACGCAGCCCCCATTTATTGCAAAATGGACCCAAAATGGTGCCATTTGTTAATACTACATTTGTGCTGTAAAAATTTTCAAATGTGCCGTTATCGTTTATATTTAGATATATATATATATATATTAAGATATTAATTTCGAGTGATGAATTCAATCGCAGCGTTTCTGTCGCTGCAGATGAAGTGTACCAAGTCTCTCAATAACAGAAGGGTGTCCCAACAACTACTGGAAACGTAGTACAAACGAATGGCACCCCTTTGGGTCCAATTTGCAGTACATGGGGGTGCTTAAGATATTAATTTCGAGTGCTGAAGTGGCTCGCAATGTCAATTCAGTAAGATTATGATTCAGTCCAATCCAATTCATTGTGATTGCAGTCCAAAAGTAGATTTTCAAGTTTTTAAAATACTGTACTGTATTGACTGTCAAAAAAGGAAGTGCAGCGCTCAGCGGCTGCATCGACAACATAAAACCAATTTATAACTTTTCCATTGGAGCCTTTTTAAGCTATTTAGTTGTTCATAACATTTTTAATTTATTATAATTAATTTTAATTAAATTAATTAACAATTAATTTTAATTTAATTAATCTGTACACATTTAAAAAAACAACTCTAAAAGTTTTGGTTTTGTCGGCGATGACAATAACGAAAATATTTCGTCAACGAACACTTTTCTTCACGACAATACAATTACGAGCCAAATACACGGTTTGGGAGACTAAAACATAACGAGCCTAACGCGAGTTTTAGTCAGTGTTCACAAAGTGTGACATTTTATATGTAGTTAGCCTCCATTGTAGCAGTGTCTGCTTGTGTCACTCTTGTGACATGCTACCCAACCCCCGCCCCTCCACAGTGCCATGTCCTCCAGTCTCAAGGCTAAGGCACACGATAGGATTTGTTTTGTTATCTTGGCCAAAGAGAATATGCAATGTTGTTTTAGCCTTTAGATGTCTGTGCTGAGTGATCATTCCATACTAAATGGAACTCATAGCTTTAGCATAGTGGTCACGTTAGCATTAGCCTAAAGCCTGAGTTATACTTCCGCGTCAGACCTACGCCGTCAAGGAAGAATCGAGTTACGACCCTACGCCGTAGCCTGACGCGCACCTCTCGATTTTTGTAACCTTCGCGTCGCGTAGACGTAGCGAAAACGGACTGTGATTGGTCTGCTCAGACTGTTGTTTCCGGTTTACCGCGAAAACACCGCCATTGTACAATAGAATCAAACATTGTTTTCTACACGCAAAAATGGACCAAGCCGACGGGAGTATCATCGAAGAGCAAGTCTCGTCAAGAAATTATTATTGTGATTGCCAAATGGCAAGGTCGGCGATCGAAAAAATAAATAAATGGAAGAACCACCGAGACGTGGGTGGTCGGAATCGAGTGGCCACACGAAGCGGTGACCCAGTCGGCCAAAAACTGCCAACTTTTATCACTTTATGTCGTATTTTTGGTTGGTGCACTTCATCATTTACTGTGTACATATGTTTGCTGTGAGTCTGTGACTTATTTACGTGTCACACTTCAAGTATATAAAGAATAAAGCACAGATTTGGTGTCAAAAAAGTTGTTTTGATCTTTAATTTTCAATAACAGACAGTTCACACACACGATACATCATCACTGATTGAGAGTGCCTCGGTGCTTTTTATGATAACCTTAAAGTGCTTGTGACACGAAAAAGCATGTTTATTTCATAATACACGCGGTATTTTATGCTCCTGAATGATATGGACCGCTTGGATGTGTGTGGAAGCGATCGCTATATTTATTTAGTTTTTTGAATCCCGCGCCAGGAAAATGAGTGACTTCCGGCTTCGGTCTCGCATTGAGGAGGAGGGCGCTGTGACGTGTACGGTAGAAGACGTCCTCTTCACGCTACAGTGTACTGTTGTGTATGAGGACGAAGGATTCAGCTGATTTGGGGGATTAATACTTTTATTTTTTGCATCACGCCAGCCAAACGGCTGCAGAAAAATCATTCTGTATGCGGGAGAGGCGTATGCGGCTTTTTGGAGTTTCAAAAGGTTCCCATTCACCGTGGATATTTACTGTGGGACCATTGGACTTACAAGGAAGTGAGTAAACATCTTGTTTTGTATTATGTCAAATACGAATACAGTGATTACAAAGTAAACACTATAAAATTCCTTTAAATAAAGGACTACTTACGTTTGATCATTGATAGGCATGTAAAAAGCTATCCTCACGCTCATTAGCAGTTAGCTGTTAGCACGTTAGCTACACAACAATTCCAGCCACCCTCCTCCAGGGAACGAACTGTAAATTGCTCTCCGCCGGGCGGTTTGCCGATCCGCAAAGAAACTCGACAACCGGGTCGTCATGTCAAATAATCCAGGCTAGTTATGTGTGATTTTCCACTTCGAAGACTTTGAAACATCCCTCGGTTCGGGTTAGCATGTCGGCTAGCTGTCACTCCTTCTGGTCTGTTTACATTCTCCGAAGCCGGGGAAGGGAAATGACATATGTCCGATTTAGGTGTCATAAAATATCGTTCGGCAGGTGTGACAGTAAAGGTAAAGTCGACTGTTTTGACCATTATGGAGTAATTTTGCCATGTCGTCTTGAATAAATGGATTTTTATTATTTTATATTCCATTTAGCACAAGTTATTTGTCATGACCATGCCATTTATTTAGCAATTGGGGAAAGTACTTGGGTAAAAAGAATATCCTGTAAAAATATTGAAGTAAAGAGACAGAAACAATGACATTTTGCCGCTCTCTTCGTCGCGTTTTCCTCATTGTGAATAGTTCCCCCTCGACGGGCTGACTGGTCCTTCTCAAGCCATTTATATAGCTATTGGGGAAAAATACTTGGATAAAAAGAATATCCTGTAAAAATATTGAAGTAAAGAGACAGAAACAATGACATTTTGCCGCTCTCTTCGTCGCGTTTTCCTCATTGTGAATAGTTCCCCCTCGACGGGCTGACTGGTCCTTCTCAAGCCATTTATATAGCTATTGGGGAAAATACTTGGATAAAAAGAATATCCTGTAAAAATATTGGGAGTAGAGAGACTGAAACAATGACATTTTGCAGCTCTCTTCGTCTCGTTTTCCTCGTCCTGAACAATTCCCCCTCAATGGGCTGAATAGTAAAACCGATGAGCCTAGTCTACCGCTGACGTCATCCACCTGTTGGGGACGCTAAAGCCCTATAATTGTAGGCGTGGCTAACCGGCAGATTAAAAGACTAATTTCTCGTCATCTGCGCTTTGCTAAATTGTTGTATATGGTCGAATCGTCTCAAAATATGATTCTAATTCACATAATAATGCCATTTAAGACTTTTTTTCTGGTGTCGTATGCTCTTTAAAATCAAGCCTCCCAACGCAGTTTGGGAAGTTCCCTGGACGCCAGAAATCTGCTATGGCTTCCCACTGGCTGGTTGTAGGACACGGCAAACAAATCGGGCTGGAGGGCTTTGCAGACCTTGAACGCAGTGCTCGACGCCAGTTTGAAGCTAGCCGCCACAGTTAGCTCCCTCCACCCGACTCTCTGTGCGGCATCAAAAGTCGGCCAAACCGCCTCAAAACCGTCTTCTGCGTCGCCTGCCCCTCAACATTTGTATGTTCAATATTTATTCAGTGCTGATGAGCAGAATATTTACTTTCAAGAGTTCCATATTGCATTGTTTATTTTTCTCCGACTAGCGGAAGTAAACAAGCATGCCCCAAAACCGTACAAACATAACGCCACATCCCTCTAGTGGCTTGGCGGTGAAATACAGAGCAACGCGTTCCCTCACCGCAGAACTATCGAATGTCGAATGACGCCGTAGTCGCTACGCCGTCACCGCAACGCGGGAGTATAACTCAGGCTTAATGGGGTAGTGGGTCCCGGTCTTTGTTCCAACTGATCCAGCACAGACAGTTGAACCAATGAGGTTTTAGCAGAAACAAGAAGCACCTGACTGCAATCAACTGATTGCACTTGTAAAAACCAGATTGGTGAAAAGGAGTCCTCTCAATGGGTTTGAACAAAAACCCACACCCTCTGCGGTCCTTTGTGGAATAGTTTGCCCATCCCTGTCTTAAACTCTCGGACAACTTTGTTTACATACAGTTTGTGGCGTCCAAGTAGGTATAATTAATTGAAAATAATGTTTTTCTGCTGCTGAGTTTGTATTATCACCAAATTGGCGTTGTTGTTGTAGACACTACAATATGTGCTCTGTCAATGTTCATTCAAAATAGTTGAAAACATTTATTTATTTATATATTTTTGGAGTAAAATTTTTAAATTTTACAGATGAAGACATTTTTAATAAACGTAGAGTAAAACTACACAAAATTCGTCTCGAGTTTTCGTCATCAAAAACTAGAAGAAGACAAACACATTTTGAGATGACTAAAATATTACTAAGACTAACAATTATTATCGTCCAAAAGACTAAGACTTCCAAAAACAACACTGTACTCAACAAGGGCATTGATAAATGAATAGATTATTAATAATCTGGTTATTTGACAACTCTTACCTGGCTGTAAGGATATGAAGGCAATTTCCAGTGGCGTTATCAAATGTGGTTAAGTTCGCGCTTTGACAGACCTCTTGAAGTGTGAATCCAAAGGCCAATAAATAGGCACAAATTGTCAGGCCAAACTTCAAAACAAAACAGCCAAGGAAGTAGTTTTGAGTCTAGTAAAAAAATATAAAAAAGGAGAAAGTATTAAAAATAAATGAAAAAAAATCTGACCAACGTTTGTTTTTAGCATTGACATTGGCAACTCAATGCAAAACAAGTTTAAAGTGAAAGACAACACGTTTATCATGTGCATTCCAAAGGAAATAATCTTGTTTAGCATATCTAACAAAGCACAGGAGTTCATTTTTCAGATGTGTAATACTTGGGAAAAAGTAAATAAAAGCCAGTCTTTCCCAGAAATACGTGAAATTGCTCTTGGTACATCTTATTATACAGTGATCCCTCCACCCATGAAAAGTGAAAAACCACAAAGTAGGATTTAAAAAATATCGACGTAAACAGCAGTTCACTCTTTAATTTTGACCAATGGTATGCATCAAGAAGTGGAAAAAGAGCTAAATTCCCTGATAGGTCACCTATTGCATAGTGGGTTCAGAGTTATAAAGATCCTACCTTCTTTGGAATGCCATCAAGGTTCTTCCCGGTGGCAACAGTCATTACTGAGCTATCTGGAGGCTTTCCCAGAAGTGACAGGCTGTTTAAAAAAACAACAAGAAAAAAAAGATTTTTAAATATATATACAGTGGTACCACAGCATATTAATTTAATTTGTTCCAGGACCTGGTTTGTAAGTCGAAATGGTCATATGTCGAGCAGGTTTCCCATAAGAATACATTATAAATCAATGAATTCATTCCACAGTTCAAAAACCTATGCTAAACCCTTAACTCATTTGCTCCCAAAAACGTATAAATACGTTCTATTTTTAATTGTTTCAGTGTCCCAAAGACGTATGTCTTTTACATTTTTTTTTTAACAAGAGACTGGGTTCTGATTCGATTTAGTTCCAAAGCACAAAGCTGAAAATCCATTTTAAAGCAATAAAACTGGCCACTGGAGGGCAGTAGCGCAATTGGTAAGACCTGCAACCCGATTCAACGACAACGTACGGCCAGGGCGCCGGCGGAAGACGACCGAATCGAGAACAACCTGGAGAACGCCCGGGATGCCAGGCGTTGGACGACCGAGCAGAACGACCGGGACCACCGGTGCAGCGGACGATACCATTGAGACCGTGCTGCTCGCCGAGCAGACCCCGCAGAGACTCAAAAAAATCCATCTTTATGAGACAGGCGGCAATGAGGGAAAAGTTTACCTGGCTCTCGCAGCCACAACAGCGTCATCTCTCAGTTATGTGTAAATAAATTGTTACTTTGCTATCAAAAGCTCTAATTGTCTTGTTGTTAATGTTATTTTGTAAAAGGAAACATTATTCAGATGTTTGGGATGTAACTAAAGCAAAAAATAGCTGTGTTAAAATCAAAGTTATGTTTGAAATGTATGCTTTAACAAAAAGCTCAATTTCTCTGTTTTTTCCATCAGAAATTGGAAAATTGTTCAAACTAAGCTATTTTTAATGCTGATTTCTAAAGAATGAAAAAAGATATGAACTTACTTTTTTTCCTGCTGAAAGAAGAGAGTCTAATCTTTCTTTTGGTGGGTTCCATGTTTATATAGCAATAGAACAGAATTTTCTGTGGGCCTTGCAAAATCAGTCAAAATCCAGTAAAACGGCCGGGAGTGAAGGAGGTTGCACCGGTGAAAATGGCTGGGAGTGAATGAGTTTATAAATACTGCTGGTACAATTACAAATAAAAATTACACATAGCAAAACATAACAAATCGGAATGATAATAATAATGATGTAACAAATCGGGTTCTAATGGGGCAGTTGTGTTTTGCATGCTGTTCCTGAACGCACTGTGGGACTGATGAGAGAGAGATGGGTACGACAGAGTAGGAACTTTTTTTCATGTTGTTGCTGGCATCGGCTACGGCGGACAGTAGCCGTGTTGTCCTGAACAAATTCTGAAATAAATTATTAAAAACCTGACAAAGCTGATGACTTACTTGCCGATGTTACAGCAATAATAATAATAATAATAAATTGGAAATAAAAAAAGCGCCATCACCTTTCATGGCAAACGGAGGTTGGAGGAGACCTGCCATATTGTCGAGCCAGTTCACTTACGCAAAACACGCGCTTATATTTTACGATCATTTCCTCTTTATTTCAATGGTAAGTTTTTCCTTTTTTCTCCACCTGCACTAACCTTCTTGGAACCCATAGTGATTTATCTCACAAGAAAATCCACCGTGCGTCTGTCTTGCGGAAAAATAATGAAATTGCGAAGCTGTCATAAATCATTATGTTTTGAGCATGTCGTCATATGTCGAGACAAATGACGAGTCAAATTTTACGTCGGACATCGAAAAGATTGTATGTCGATATGATCGCATATATATACCGTATTTTTAAGTCTGTACGTCGCTCGAGTATGTCGCACAAGCCAAAATATACATGACAATCAAGAAAAAGCCATATTTAAGTTGCACTGTCGAATTTTCATCAGAAAATATATTTCATAAAATCCAACCCCGAGAATAGACATTTCATCTTGAGGGCAACTTAAAATAATGTGGCAGGTGAGACACTTGCCTTTACTTTCACTTATTGCTCTTGCGTATCATACAAATCCAAGACAGGCAGGTCATTAGTGAACAAGACTTCTCTCAGTAATGGTGCCCTAACAAATTACCCATCAAGTTTTGTGGGCGGAACAGACAATTAAGAACAGTCACTACAATAAAAATATAACGGAACAACTGGCTGGCTAGGTTTACGGTATGCTAATGTAATGACACAAAAACAACAAAATGAGGAGAGATCTACAAACACAACCTGTACTATCTATATGGGGTTGAAATTTTATAAACTTGGATTCTAGTTATAAAAATAGTTTTTATCGACAATATAAAACGATACACGGTGGGTGCCATGTTTTCGGATGCACGCTGTATTGAGGGGCGGCGACGTAAATTGATACTCTTCCTCGTTGGCAAATTCGTCTAAAAATATAACACCGCGGCAGTGAGACACACCATCGAACGTGACCAACTAAAGATTCTTCCCGCATGTTATCTACATTTTCAGTTTGATTTTCACTTCTGTCTTGGTTAGTGTGCATTATTTTCGTTTCGCATTGGCTCCATCTGGAAAGGCTGAACGGTTGAGGTCATTGCAACACAGAGCTGTTAAAGACAGCACCGGTGGCACCCAGAATTCATTGCGACCTAAACAACACTGGCAACTTGCATCGAATTTTAAAAAATATTATAATAAATTGTGAATTATGTTCAAGTGTTGTGTCTTATAAATGAGTTACTGACATTAAACTGTAAAATATTGTTGGCCTCATGTCTCCCAGCATGCACAGGATGTAAATAAAATTCAAAGTTCTTGTTCGGTGCTAATTATTTCTTCAGTTCGTATTCCAGCAGTTGCATTACTTACTAGTTATGCTATTTAGTTTGTTGTTATGTGATTAATTGCAGTTGTGTTAGAACAGTGCGCCTGTGCATGACATTTCAGATAATGACTAGCCATTATCTGTGGAAGTAATAGAAGCCTGCTCTTCTGCTTAAAATATGAAACTGCAAATTGACCCTCACGGTCTCTCAAACGCCACAAAATACAACAAACCTGCCTTTAATAATTTCAGATATAAAGAACTCTGGAGAAGAAGTCACATCCCTTAATAGTCTGAAAAATACAGCATATATATTTATATTCCTTTACACAAAAAACAAAAAAAACAAAAAACACTTTTTAAGTTCTGAAGTACTGTAAGGGGTTCTACCTTAGCAGTGGGCAGCTGAAGCAGGAGAGCCAGAGAATGTCTGTGGTGTTCATGGGCGGAGGGAGCTGAGCTAAACAGGCTAAAAACTGCAGGGAAAACAGCTCAATTGCTGTTACCTCGTATTTACTGTATAGCAAAATAAAAAGTTTGTCAAGTTTTTTCTCTCACCTGTATGATGACCAGACTGAGCTGGCACTGTAGCAGAAAGAGGAAACATTTGCGGATGCCGTATGTTGTATGTCGTGCCTGAAAAAAAGTCAAACCAAAGCCAATACAGCAAAAATACGTTTAATGCACTTGCATAACCTAACTTACAGCTAATAAGTATGTGGTGTGAGTGTGTTGCACCTGCTCAATGAGCTTGGTCATGCTGACACTTTCTCCTTGGTGAAAAGTCACAGCACATCCGAGACAGTTAAGTTGCCCTGAGAGTCTCAAAGGGGAAAGACCTTCAGTGCTCCTGTTGAACGCACCCTTGGTGGCATAACTCAATGTTTCCCATGAACACTGGGAGGGGTACAGAGGATCTAGAGCTATACTATCAGAGGGAAAGCATGAATGCTAGTTACCATGATGATGTCATTGTTGACGTCATAAAAGTGCACAGTCTTCAGTCATGCTGTGTCGATACATTATTGATCATATGGACAGTAGAGGTGTGGCATTTTTTTACTACTTTACCACTACAGTTATCAATTATCAGTTTTGAAGGGGCACCACGGTTTTAAAAAGTACCGTACTTTTCAGACTGTAAGTTGCAGTTTTTTTTTCATAGTTTGGCTGGGAGTTCGACTTATACTCAGGAGCGACTTATGTGTGAAATCATTAACATTATCATATCATTTCACATGTTATTTTGGTGTTTTTGAGTGACATTGATGGTTTGGTAAACTTGTTAGCATGTTCTTTATGCTATAGTAATCTGAATAATTTAGTAGCTATGTTACGTTAACATACCGGCCACGTTTGCACGCCGTTGTTCATGCATCATGTAAGATTATCATACTGTACACTTATTCAGCATGTTGTTCTCGATTGTATTTCTATTAGGGCTGTCAAAATTATCGCGTTAACGGGCGGTAATTAATTTTTTAAATTAATCACGTTCAAATATTTGACGCAATTAACGCACATGCCCCGCTCAGACAGATTTAAATGACAGTACAGTCAAATGCCCACTTGTTAATTGTGTTTTGTGGAGTTTTGCTGCCCTCTGCTGGTGCTTCGGTGCGACTGATTTTATAGGCTTCAGCACCCATGAGCATTGTGTAAGTAATTATTGACATGAACAATGGCGGGCTACTAGTTTATTTTTTGATTGAAAATTTTACAAATTTTATTAAAACGAAAACATTAAGAGGGGTTTTAATATTAAATTTCTCTAACTTGTACTAAAATTTATCTTTTAAGAACTACAAGTCTTTCTATCCATGGATCGCTTTAACAGAATGTTAACAATGTTAATGCCGTCTTGTTGATTCATTGTTATAATAAACACAGTCCTTATGTACCACATGTTGAATGTATATATCCATCTTGTCTTATCTTTCCATTCCAACAATAATTTACAGAAAAATATGGCATAGTTTGTAGATGGTTTGAATTGCGATTGATTGCAATTAATTAATTTTTAAGCTGTAATTTACTCAATTAACAATTTTAATCGTTTGACAGCCCTAATTTCTATTTTAAATTGCCTTTCAAGATGACATATCTGTTCTATACGTTGGATTTTATCAAGTACATTTCCCCCCAAAATGCGACTTACACGCCGGTGCGACTTATATGTTTTTTTTCCCCTCTTCATTGGCCCTTTTATGGCTGGTGCGACTAATACTCAGGTGCGACTTATAGTCCGAAAAATACGGTATTATTTATTGATATTTAATTCATGTCATATACAGGGTGACCCATAAAACATTTTAACAATCCAATAAAACCAAGAGTGATGTAAGAAAAATATTTTATGTATAGTAGTTCCCACAGATTTAAAAAAAAAAAACAATCTGGATGCAACAACAATTAGTAATTATAGGACAATATCAAAATCTGCCATTCCTAGGGAAAATTATCGAGAGGGTTGTTTTTGAACAGATACAGGCTTTTATGATGCTAAACTATCTTTTTTATAGTATATTATTATAGTATATTAGTATAGTATTTATCGTAATTTTTTTTCACTTTTATTTTTTTATTCATTTATTTAGCATTTTGGCAGCTCTGGTCCTCCATATGCCAGTGCCTTTGAAGTAAACAAGCAGAGCCATGGAAGCAGATGGGGATGGGGTCTCAACTACAGACAAATCAAATTGATGTTTTTCTTTTGGTTGTACATGTTTTAATGAACATTTTCCTATGTTGTGTTTTAAAGGTTGCTTTAGTAAGTAATAATGAATTACTGTTTTTAGGGTTATTTTTGTTATTACTTTAAAGTGTGAACAACAAATGCATTGTTCATTCATCATTCAAAGGTGAATTGTTAGTAGTCACGTTTGTTAATGCTGTAGTGAAGAGCAGGGATCCCCCACCACTGGGTCGGGGACCAGTCCGTGGCTCATTTGCTACCGGGCCACAGAGAAATAATAAATAATTTGTTTGCAACTGCAATCTGCACTGCAAATTTATAACGTCTTAATCAGATTATTTTTCTTAAATCTAGTCAAATAATTTTTGTTCATATTGTTTTGAGTGTTAAAGACTAGTTAACAGATTAACGCGTCAGATTATTCCACTTACTTCAAGCAAATATTACTATTGGTTCTTATTCAGTGGTTAAATGTAACGAAGTAAAAGCACTTTGTGACTGTACTTATTTACATTTCTGTGTATCTGTACTTGAGTATGAATATGAAGTGGTACATTTTACATTTACTTCACTAAATTTTACAGCAGCTATCTGTACTTTTTTACTCCACTACTTTTCAAAATGTCACCTGCGTTACATTTTACTTTTGTTTTTTTTCTCATTTAGAATTGATAGTTTTGTTTTCATGCCTCTGGCGCAATCGGTAAGACCCATGCAACTATACTATAACTGAGCACTAGAGGCAGCAACACAAGTACAAGGGAGATTAGGCAGGTGAACAAAATATTGACCAAGAAAAACCAACACACTCTTGTACAGTAGGTGGCAGTATGCACCTGATAGCTTAATGGTGAATTGCAAGTAACTAAGTTTTCATGGTTCTTTCTTTGAATATTGACTCGGAGCTTTGTATATGTATATATATGCATATACAGTACATATATATATACAGTACAGTGGGGAGAACAAGTATTTGATACACAGCCAATGGGTTTTCCCATTGAAAGAGAAATGTTTCTCACGAAGCCGCTCCTTTGTTGCCCTGGCTGTGTGTTTGGGATCATTGTCATGCTGAAAGACCCAGCCATGTCTCATCTTCAATGCCCTTGCTGATGGAAGGAGATTTTCACTCAAAATCTCTCGATACATGGCCCCATTCATTCTTTCTTTTACATAGATCAGTTGTCCTGGTCCCTTTGCAGAAAAACAGCCCCATGCTTCACAGTGGGTATGGTGTTCTTCGGGTGCAATTCAATATTCTTTCTCCTCCAAACACAAGAACCTGTGTTTTTACCAAAAATTTCTATTTTGGTTTCATCTGACTGTAAAACATTCTCCCAGTCCTCTTCTGGATCATTCAAATGCTCTCTAGCGAACCGCAGACAGGCATGAACATATACTGGCTTCAGCAGGGGCACACGTCTGGCAGTGCAGGATTTGAGTCACTGGCGGCGCATTGTGTTACTAATAGTAGCCTTTGTTACTGTGGTCCCAGCTCTCTGTAGGTCATTCACTAGGTCCCCCGTGAGGTTCTGGGATTTTTGCACACCGTTCTTGTTATCATTTTGACGCCACGGGGTGAGATCTTGCATGGAGCCCCAGATCAAGGGAGATTATCAGTGGTCTTGTATGTCTTCCATTTTCTAATAATTGCTCCCACAGTTGATTTCTTTACACCAAGCGTTTTACCTATTGCAGATTTAGTCTTCCCAGCCTGGTGCAGGTCTACAATTTTGTCTCTGGTATCCTTCGACAGCTCTTTGGTCTTGGCCATAGTGGAGTTTGGAGTGTGACTGACTGAGATTGTGGACAGGTGTCTTTTATACTGATAATGAGTTAAAACAGGTGCCATTAATACAGGTAACGAGTGGAGCCTCGTTAGAAGAAGTTAGACCTCTTTGACAGCCAGAAATCTTGCTTGTTTGTAGGTGACCAAAAACCTATGTTCCACTCTAATTTGGAAAAAAAATCTTTAAAAAGCAAACAATGTGATTTTCTGTTTTTTTTTTCACATTCTGTCTCTAATGGTTGAGGTTTACCCATGTTGACAATTACAGGCCTCTCTAATCTTTTCAAGTAGGAGAACTTGCCTAATTGGTGGTTGACTAAATACATATTTGCCCCACTGTACATACAGTACACATATACAGTATATATATTACATTTTTGCATCGGGAGAAAATACTTTGACTTTTTAATGTAAATTTTAAAGCAAGTACTTCAGTACTTTTACTTACGGATTTTTTTTCTTAGATACTAGTACTTAATTTTTTTGCACCTGTACCTGTAGTTTTACTTAAAAAAAGTGAGTAAGTACTTCATCCACCACTGTTCTTATTAAACCCATACATCTAAAGGTTGGTAATAAAGGTAAATAAAATTAAAATGACAATTTGCTTTCAAATAATGTTTTTAACAAGATCTATTCTTGTATTAAGAATATTTGACTTTTCAAAGCTTTTTTAAGATTAAATATACTAATTTATTGCTTGTTAATCTTATTTTCAGCTAGCTATTTTTCTTATATCAAGAAAGCTAAGTTACTTGAAGCACTGGCAGATAATTTATTTCTAGTAGATTTACACTGAAAACAAGGGGATTTAACTAGTTTTAAGGAGGTGTTTTTGCAGTGTGGCCTGTGCCTCTTGACTAGTCCGAGTAGAGATTTATGTACATTGCCCTCTAGTGGTTGGCTCCCATTACTGGGGTGTTTGCACACCTACAGCAGCCCAGCGTCAGTCAAAGTGAAGAGTAACATTATAGCTGCTGTTGGATGTGTGCTGTGGGCGGCGATGTCTTTGGAAATAATTTTTTATTTGGGAAAAGGCCACCTGCTGAGCTAGAAGAGGAGCCTACAACCAAGTCCATTCTACATAACATTTGGATTAAAGCCTGCAAACGAGGCAATAAAAGTGAATGCACTGAGCGCATCATACTTCGTGGGGAACTGTATTGCTGTAACGCCAAGAAATATTTCACAATTGCAGAAGAACTCATTATGCCTGCGACCAAGGATATTTGCCGTCAGGTTTTAGGAGAGGCTGTTGTTTAAAAAGGTTGATTCAGCGTACAGTGAGTTACATTCTCCCTGCACTTACTGTTTGTTTTTAGCCACGTCGTGTTATTTTATATTTACTGTCATTTTCTGCCACACATTGCCGTTCCGTGGAAAAAAAGGCTCACATTACACCGGTCCGTAGTGCAAAAAAGGTTGGGGAACACTGGTGTAGAGCATCATGATGGATAAGGGTGAAAAATGCGTTTTAAAAATGTCTTTAAAAAAAGTCTTTCAGGAGCATACAATGCCGCACTGGCGGCAGGCGGAAGTCTGTCACAGTTGACCTCGCAGTAAAATGGCTCAGGAGAGGATTCAGGTCACTGGATAATTCATAGAGTTTGTGCAAAGAGGAATGCTCCCTCTTTCTGTCATGTCCCATTATGTGAAACATTATAGCATATAATTAAGTGCTTCTTTGTGGGCAAATGTGGGTTATACAAGGTATTAAAATCAGAAATGATAATTGTGGCACACATGATTTAAAATAATTTGTTAATGTGGAGGGATGCTTTTTTTCTCCACTGAATAAATTCACTTCTAATAAAGGATGGCTTTTACTCAGAATTTAATCAAATCTAGCAAATACATCTTAACCAGGGTCGTCAAGCATTATGGAGGACGCTGTGTACAGTATATGTGCTAGCTCGAGATTATTGGAAGGCAAAATATATCCATTCGTATACAGTTGTGGTCAAAAGTTTACATACACTTGTGAAGAACTTAATGTCATGGCTCTCTTGAGTTTCCAGTTATTTCTACAACTCTGATTTTTCTCCGATAGAGTGATTGGAACAGATACTTCTTTGTCACAAAAAACATTCATGAAGTTTGGTTCTTTTATGACTTTATTATGGGTTAACAGAAAAAGTGATCAAATCTGCAGGGTCAAAAATATACATACAGCAACACGACTTAGCAATTTCTTGTGAGTGATTATTGACTTGAACAATCATTGACTTGAACAAGTCAGGAAAGTCACTTGGAGCCATTTCAAAGCAGCTGCAGGTCCCAAGAGCAACAGTGCAAACAATTGTTTGTCAGAATAAAGTGCATGGCACTGTTTTGTCACTGCCACAATCAGGAAGAAAACGCAAGCTATCACCTGGTGCTGAGAGAAAATTGGTCAGGAGGGTGAAGATTCAACCGGGAATCACCAAAAAGCAGATCTACCAAGAATTAGAAGCTGCTGAAACACAGGTGTCAGTGTCCACAGTCAAGCGTGTTTTGCATCTCCATGGACTGAGAGGCTGCCGTGCAAGAAGGAAGCCCTTGCTCCAAAAGTGGCACCTTAAGGCTCGACTGAAGTTTGCTGCTGATCACATGGACAAAGAGAAGACCTTCTGGAGGAAAGTTCTGTGGTCAGACGAAACAAAAATCGAGCTGTTTGGCCACAATGCCAAGCAATATGTTTGGAGGATAAAAGGTGAGGCCTTTAACCCCAAGTACACCATGCCTACCGTCAAGCACGGTGGTGGTAGTATTATGCTGTGGGGCTGTTTTGCTACCAATGGAACTGGTGCTTTACAGAGAGTAAATGGGATAGTGAAGAAGGAGGATTACCTTCAAATTCTTCAAGAAAACCTAACGTCATCAGCCCGGAGATTGGCTCTTGGGCGCAGTTGGTTGTTCCAACAGGACAATGACCCCAAACACACATCAAAAGTGGTAATGGAATGGCTAAATCAGGCTAGAATTAAGGTTTTCGAACGGCCTTCCCAAAGTCCTGACTTAAACCCCATTGAGAACTCGTGGACAATGCTGAAGAAACAAGTCTATGTCAGAAAGCCATCAAATTTAACTGAACTGCACCAATTCTGTCAAGAGGAGTGGTCAAAGATTCAACCAGAAGCTTGTGGATGGCTACCAAAAGCGCCTAATTGAAGTGAAAATGGCCAAAGGACATGTTACCAAATATTAGCGCTGCTGTATGTATATTTTTGACCCAGCAGATTTGATCACTTTTTTCTGTTCACCCATAATAAAGTCATAAAAGAACCAAACTTCATGAATGTTTTTTGTGACAAAGAAGTATCTGTTCCAATCACTCTATCAGAGAAAAATCAGAGTTGTAGAAATAACTGGAAACTCAAGAGAGCCATGACATTATGTTCTTCACAAGTGTATGTAAACTTTTGACCACAACTGTATACTTGAAGATACAATCACTGTTTTAATCGTTTTTGAGAAGCGCAACATCAACCATGTCTCCATGCACGTACCTGAGGTCACTCTGCAAGAAAAGGCGGCTGTTGCGAAAATTGGCGGCGCTTCCCAAACAGCAAGTGACTTCCCTGTTCTCCTGCATGATCTTTATCATTTCACACATAGCTGGAAATAGATCACAAAAGTAATGGTAACTCAGCAGGCAGTATTCGTTATTTTGTTGGGGATTTATAGTGGCTAAACAACAAAAACTCCACAAGATTATAGCAACCAGTTAATGGAAAAATTGGTTAAAGAGTACATTACACATAACTGCAAATGTTCGAGCAGCCAGCAACAGGAAAAAACAGTCAACAACCATTCCAGGACAAAAACATATGGCACAGAAAGAAAACCATAAAAGGGACATTTTTGTCTACTTGTCCCGCTTCTTGGGTTTGTGCTGCTTCCATCAGGCCGCATGATGGGGGCAACACTAACTCACTGATAAATAAATATACACAGCCTCAAAAGCCTCGTAAAAACTAACTACACAGAAATTGCTATTAGAAAGAATATAGACAGATGGACCACATACCCAGTAGGATTCGCCGATAGAATTAATGTCTTGCCAGGCTTTTTATTTTTGTTCCCGTTGCTCCCGGTGGCCATTCAAAACCTTCTATTTACTAAGTGTTATAAACTGATAAAGATTTACTAGTATATGGGAAGGTAAAAAGCCAAGAATTAAGTATTCCACCCATTAACTACTTAAAAACCAAGGGAGACAGGCACTTCCTAACTTATAAAAGTACTATGAAGCAGCACAGATACCAAGGATGTAGAGGTTTGGTCTCAACATTGGTAGGGATGATATAACAGCATAAGCTGCATGCACATTTTTTGCAAGGGACGGGACATTAATAAGCCCAAACAGATTATTGAATGGGGCTCAGGGCTACATTTCTAACAGATTTGAACTTAAATAATTGATAGGCTAAATGATCAATGTCAAATAAATCTGTATTGATTTATACTAACGTTCATGTGTATTGGTTAAGGTGATACACTGTCCGATTCAAACCTTTGTTTTCAAAAACTACTAAAGAAACATTTTGAAAACATCCAGAATAAATCCTTAAGGTAAAACAGTACTGCTTTTGTCCAAAAGCACAGCCAAACTCGACAAAAATGAAACCTCCTTTGGTCTGCTTTAAAAGCATATAAATAAAATAAAAATGAACAATTGGGGAAAAGGGGGTACACCTCGGTTCACGAAATTTCTTAGTTTAATTAACGTTAACAGTTGAAAACACATACAAGAGGACACTTCTCTCAAAGCTCCACCTCCGCAACACTGACGCCTTTTTATGTTACTTACAGTGGCTGCTGCTGGCCAAAAAACAAAACAAAAAAACTTCTAATATCCCTCTTCTTCAAAGGGGGCAGATGAGGCAGCATGTTGTTGACATGTTGTATTTCTGTCGGGGCCGTGAGTGTGTTTATGGGTGTGTGGCTGTGGGGGGCGGTCAAGTCGTCAGCCAATCAAATGTGCGTTTCAGGAAAAAAATGGACTGGCACATTCAGCAAGTGAAAAGGGGTAAATGTAAGTCTGAGCATAATAAAAATAATTCACTTAATAATGGTAGGGTCAATTCTACCCTTACAACATGAGAAGACAATCTAAATTAACTATATACAGTAACTGAAATCCAGTGTTGTTTTTAGCAGCCCTTTTAATTTTCGTCTTGGTGCTAATCTTTTAGACAACAATACTTATTAGTCTTAGTCATATTTTAGTCATCTTAAAATGTGTTTGTCTTCGTCTCGTTTTTGTTGACGAAAACTCAGGACTAATTTTGTCTAGTTTCAGTTGACGTTTACTAAAAATGTTTTCGCCTGTAAAATAAAAAAAATACTCCAAAAATACATAAATAAATAAAGGCTTCAAACTATTTCAAATGAACACAGACAGACGAGCATATATTGTAATGTCTATCGAGAAGGACAATGCCAACTGTAAGGAAAAAAAAAAAGAAAAAAAAAAAAAGAGTTTAAGACGACGCTTGCCGTTAACATTAGTCTAATGCCAACGCGAACCCGAATAGTATACTAACGCTACGAGTTACATTTGATGTGTGTGGATCACTCAGCACGGACCTATAAAGACTACAGCAACATTGCATATTCTCTCTGGCCAGGAAAACAACTTTTACCCTGTGTGCAAGCCTGCACGGAGACTGGAGACGACACACTGGTTAGAGGGGCAGGCGGGGGGCACAGCACATCACGTGTGACACAACCAGACACTGCTACATGCAGGCTAACTACACAAAAAATGTCACACATTGTGAACATGTGACGAAACTATTGCACATTTTCGTCCTGTTATGTTTTAGTCTCGTAATTGTCTTGTCATGACTAAAGTTTTCGTTGATGAAATATTTTCGTTGTTGTCATCGCTGACGAAAACAATACTGCTTGACAATTTCAGCAAAAGTTGGTAGTGTTATGTCCCAACCGTCCCCATGCAAACCTACGCTCTTGAGAGATAGTGTACATCCATATGTGAACTGCTGTAACCCACAACTATTACTGGATGAAAAAGTATAGAAAATATAGAAGGAAGGTGTCCAATTATAACTGTCTTGGTGGGGAATTTTACGAACTAAAGTTTAGGAGAAGATAGAATTGAGCCCTATTACAGAATTTACACTATAACATACTATAGCATTGTCAGATGACTTCTAGAATTGTCAGACAACTTAAATTAGAGAGGGAATTGGGGTTATCGAGATGGATAAGGTGGGACTCTGGGGAAATTAACACACATTTGAACTCTGGAACAAAAGACACATAACAGCCAACTGTGTCATCATTAAGAAAGGGAAAATGGTGGGATTCCAGGAAATTAAAGACTCATACCATCTAAGGCAGGGTCGGCAACATTTAAGAGGCATTTTGACCGGGTTTCTAAGGAAAAGACAAAACTGGGAGCCGCACACACTTTTAGACATCTGAAATGAAAATGTTAGCCTCTTTAAGAGGAACTTTTCTGACCGTGAAAGCCAATAAAACCACATATTTTAAAATGCGATTCCAAACAAACGTACAGCGTGTGTGGGTTAACAAACATAGCGATGACTCAGTACTGACAGTGAGCCTTGATCTCTGTCCAACTTTGGTGTATTTATTTTTATATATTTGTTATTTTTTTTAACCGTTTGCATGCTCTTTATTTGGATAGTAAAATTGTTGATTTTGTTGATGGTCCTCGGGAAAAGGCCAGAGTCATCCGCACCAAAGAAAACAAACATCAGCGCTGGATCAGGGAGGCCATTGAAATCCGCAAGCGGGGCCCGAGGACCATCAACAGGGACGAGGGGGCTTACATGCTCTCTACTACCTGAAAGAGTGAAAGGTCAGCAGAGGGCATGACTTGCTTGTCTAGTCTGACAGGTGAGTCACGCATTCATCCATCAGCTGATAAATGATGCGTCACACCAACATAAGTGACAATCTGATGAAGGTGGAAGTAGTCGCGGAAACATGTCAGGTAAATAAAACAACTTAAAACAATTGTCTGGGATAAAAGAAAAAATTCAACTTAGCTATACACTACCGTTCAAAAGTTTGCGTATGTAATTTCTGCTTTTAAATGTAGCGCCATCAGATCCTGCTGCCCTATTGGTCATAATCTTTCCCATGATGCTTCCGTAATGTGATTCTTCTTTCCTATTGCTTTATTGTTGATGACTTTTCAATTCGGGGGTCGCACTATAATCGCGTGTACCGGTGCGAAGGTGTTATTGTGGTTTCGGCAGTTGGCGTCTGTTGTCTCACAGTTTTTGTAAGCCCACAGACGGTTCACTACATGAGCAGCATATTAGAGCACAGATCAACTCACGTTTTTGTGTGACAAAGAACGAGATAGGCGTCACTTGAAAGTTATATATTTTTTCATTTTTCCTTTGCATTACGTTCTATTATCTACCTCATTACATGTATTAACAGTTAGATTACAGTAGGTATGTGGAATGATTCAAATGTGTTTCGCTGTTGTTTGATTCCGGTTTTACCCAGATTCTAAAATTTAATGTAGCGTTTCAGTAGTGCTTCGAACAGATTTACATGGAAAACAGGTCTCTACTTACAGGATTTTCGGGTTACGAGACTACTTCCAGAATCAATTCATGGTGTAAGAAGAGATACCACTGTATGTATACGTAACTTGCAAGTCAGCTTGCATCCGAGAAATGTTTTGCTCGCTTGGTCACATGTGCGCCTCCCACCAGCCTCCGAGACAGTGCACAGCAAACAGCAAAAAATTTAAAATTACGACTTAAAAATATTAGTCGATCAAAATAAGAAAATTTAAATTTCGTGACTAAAACAAGATGAAAATTGGGAGAATTTTCGTCTTGTTGACTAAAACGAGAGAAAAATTTCGGGGAGGTTTTGCCGACGAAAATAGTTTGACACAACTAAAATAGGATGAATAGATGAGTACGATTAATAAATATTTTTGTCCAAAAGACAAGAATTTAAAGGGGCTGCCAAACACAATACTGGCTGGTAATGTACTGTAACTACTGAACTTTGCATAGAGTGTTGTGCCTTTGAGAACGAGACTGTGAACAGCGCTGTATCAGAGCCGTGTAGAAAGAGTGTTGAGACACTAGCATAGGGATCCATTATACAATTTTACTTCCGGGTATTTCCGGGTAATGGAGCCTTGGGTAGTTCCAAACATGACTTCGACGAGGGCGGACCACATTTATACGAATGGGTGGCTGTATATTATATTCGGAGGTAAGTTGATGAAAAAAAACGACCCATTTTGAATTTTCAACTGTCTGTATTCTATCAGAGGTGCTTTATGATGCATGGCTTTATTTCTATGTGCGTGGCGTAATTATATATATATATTTTATCTTGGTTGACGAGCGATTTTCTCCTACTTTTTAAGCTGACTTACTGGGAAGGTATCGCTAGGGATAAATTAATTAAGCCACTACCTCTTTTAAATTGTCAACTCCTTCAGAGGCCCTTTGTGATGCATACACTCATCTGTATTTGTAAGTACGTGCTTATTAGTGCGATTTTGTAAGCTTTGAAGATGTCACCCCCATCGAATCATACCAAGTCAATGCATGACAACATGTATTCTTTACACCAAAATGTTTGACATTATTATAGTTTAGAGATGTTTATAGATTGAAAAGTGATTTCAACAAATAATAAACACAAATTTATAATAGAAAACTAATTATATATATATAAAATCGTCGTCTCGCCCACCCGGGCGGTTTGGTCCCTCCTTTCAAGCTCGGGTCCTCTACCAGGGGCCTGGGAGCTTGAGGGTTCTACACAGGATCTTAGCTGTCCCTAGGATTGCGCTCTTCTGAACGGAGACATCGGACATCGTTCCCAGAGGCCTGGGAGCTTGAGGGTTCTGCGCAGGATCTTAGCTGTCCCTAGGATTGCGCTCTTCCGAACAGAGACGGATATTGTTCCCGGTATCTGTTGGAGCCATGCACCCAGCTTGGGGGTTACTGCCCCTAGTGTCCCGATCACTACTAGCACCACTGTTGCCTTCACTCCCCACATTTTCTCCAACTCTTCCTACAACCCTTGATATTTTTCCATCTTTTCGTGTTCTTTTTTCCTGATGTTGCTATCGCTCGGGATTGCTACATCTATCACTACTGCTGTCTTCTGATGTTTATCCACCACCACTATGTCAGGTTGGTTGGCCATCACCAGTTTGTCTGTCTGGATCCGAAAGTCCCACAGGATCTTGGCTCTGTTGTTCTCGACCACCTTTGGGGGTGTTGCCCACCTTGACTCTGGGGTCTCCAGTCTGTACTCGGCACAGATGTTCCTGTACACTATGCCTGCCACCTGGTTATGTCGTTCCATGTATGCCTTGCCTGCCAGCATCTTGCACCCAGCTGTGATGTGCTGGACTGTCTCAGGGGCCTCTTTTCATAGCCTGCACCTGGGGTCCTGTCTGGTGTGATAGACCCCGGCCTCTATTGATCTTGTGTTTAGGGCCTGTTCTTGTGCTGCCATGATTAGTGCCTCCGTGCTGTCTTTCAGTCCGGCCTTTTCTAGCCACTGGTATGTTTTTATCATGTCAGCTACCTCCTCAATTTGTCAGTGGTACTTCTAGCCACTGGTATGTTTTTATCATGTCAGCTACCTCCTCAATTTGTCAGTGGTACATACCATGCAGGGGCTTGTCCTTCCATGATAGCTCCTCAGGCTCCTCCTCCTTACTGGGCTTCTGTTTCCTGAGGCATTCACCAAGCAGGTCATCACTGGGGGCCATTTTCATGATGTACTCTTGGAGGGATGTAGTTTGCTCTTGGATAGTGGCTCTGATGCTCACTAGTCCTCGGCCTCCCTCTTTCCCCTTTGTGTAGAGCCTCAGGAGGCTGGACTTGGGGTGAAACCCTCTGTGCATTGTAAGGAGCTTCCTTGTCTTGATGTCGGTAGCCTGCACCTCTTCCAGTGGCCAGGATACGATACCAGCAGGGTATCTGATTACTGGTAGGGCATAGCTGTTAATGGCCTGGATCTTATTGGATATATATATATATATATCCAGACAGACAAACTGGTGATGGCCAACCAGCCTGACACAGTGGTGGTGGATAAACATCAGAAGACAGCAGTAGTGATAGATTTAGCAATCCCGAGTGATAGCAACATCAGGAAAAAAGAACACGAAAAGCTGGAGAAATATCAAGGGTTGAAGGAACAGTTGGAGAAAATGTGGAGAGTGAAGGCAACAGTAGTGCCTGTAGTGATCGGGACACTAGGCTCCAACAGATACCAGGAACAACGTCCGACGTCTCCGTTCAGAAGAGCAAATCATAGGGACAGCTAAGATTCTACGCAGAACCCTCAAGCTTCCAGGCCTCTGGTAGAGGACCCAAGCTTGAAAGGAGGGACCATACCACCCAGGTGGGCGAGACGACAATTTTTTTTTTTTAATTAATATATGTATGTATATACTGCTCAAAAAAATAAAGGGAACACTAATATAACACAGTTTGACATTATTATAGTTTAGAGATGTTTATAGATTGAAAAGTGATTTCAACAAATAATAAACACAAATTTATAATAGAAAACTAATTAATTATATGTATAATGTATATACTGCTGAAAAAAATAAAGGGAACACGTTGTAGATCTGAATGAATGAAATATTTTTATTAAATACTTTGTTCTTTCCATAGTTGAACGTGCTGACAAAAAAGTCAGACAAAAATTATCCATGAAAATGAAATGTATCAACCCATGGAGGTCCGGATTTGGATTTATACTCAAAATGAAAGTGGAAAAACACACTACAGGCTGATCCAACTTTGATGTAATGTCATTTAAACAAGTCAAAATGAAGCTTAGTAAAGTGTTTGGCCTCTGCATGCTTGTATGACCTCCCTACATCGCCTGGGCATGCTCCTGATGAGGCGGCGGATGTTCTCCAGAGGGATTTCCACCCAAATCTGGACCAGCACATCAACGAGTCCCTGGACAGTCTGAGGACCAACCTGTCGTCTTGTAGGAGATTCCAGGAGACAGGTAATTACTCCAGGTGAGCTGGACAGGGCCGTAGAAGATCCTTAAACCATCAGCAGGATCGGTATTCACTCCTTTGTTCAAGGAGGAATAGGATGAACACTGCCAGAGCCCTACAAAATGATCTCCTGCAGGCCACTGGTGTGAATTTTGCTGACCAAACAATCAGAAATGGGCTCCATGAGGATCGTCTGAGTGCCTGACATCCTGTAGATAGCCCTGTGCTCACTGCCAATCACCGTAGAGCTTAAGAGGCATTTGCCATAGATCACCAGAATTTGCAACTATTCCACTGGCTCTGTGCTCTTCACTGCTGAAAGCAGATTCAACCGGAGCACATGCGACCGAAGGGTCCGGAGATCCCATGGAGAACGTTATGCTGCCTGCAACATCAATCAGCATGACTGGTGTGGTGGTGGGTCAGTGATGGTCAGGGGAAGCATATCACTGGAAGGACACACAGACTTCTACAGGTTAGATGATGGCACCCTGACAGCGATTAGGTATGGGGATGAAATCCTTGGACTCAATGTCATAAGCTACGCTTGTACAGTGGGACATGGGTTCCTCCTGGTCCAGGACAATGCCCAACTTCATGTGGCTGTAGTATGCAAGTTTCTGAAGGAAGAAGGAATTGATAACATTAGCTGGTCCCCACGTTCGCCTGACCTAAATCCAATAGAAAACCTCTGGGACATTGTGTTTAGGTCCATCTGGCAGAGCCAGGTTGCTCCTCAGACTGTCCAGAAGCTCAGTGATGCCCTGGACCAGATCTGGGAGGAGATTCCCTTGGACACCCTCCGTCGTCTCATTAGCAGCATGCCCAGGCGTTGTAGGGAGGTCATCCAGGCACTTGGAGGCCACACACACTACTTTGCCTCATTTTGACTTGTTTACATGAAAGTTGAATCAGCCTGTAGTGTGTTTTTCCACTTTCATTTTGAGTATAACTCCAAATCCAGACCTTCACGGGTTGATACATTTGATTCACATTGATAATTTTTGTGTGATTTTGTTGTCGGCACATTCAACTATGGAACGAACAAAGTATTTGATAAAAACATTTCATTAATTTACATCTACAATGTGTTACGTTAGGGTTCCCTCTCGTCTTTTGCGCAGCGTATGTTTTTATGCGGCTAATAATGTGGTTCGCCTTGTGTGTGTTAAACACAAATATATCACCCAATAATGAGCCTGCACCCTTTGATACGGTGCGCCCTGTGATCGCGAAAATACGGTATTATGCAAGATTAAAATTATGCAGAGAATAGTGAGTTTTTATTATTATTATTATGTTTTTAATTCATCAGCAAGAACACATTCTGTGTAAGCAGACGTACTGTCAGGCGTGCAGTCAGTGAAGAGTGGCACCAATAGAGGCACGTTGTCTATGTTCTTTAAATGAGGTCGAACTTGGTGAACGCCACGTGGAAGCTTTGCCTAAAGAAAAGAAAGAGGCAAAAGGACAGCAAAGTGACAAAAATAATTGAATAAAAATGGCTAAGATGAAACTCACTATTTGCCTATTTGAGTCACAAACTGCAGTTATTACTGGGTTTTATCTTTTTAAATAAACTCACCCGGTTGCAGTCTTCCAGGAAGCTGGGCACATCACTATCTGTGGGCTGGAAACTGGCCATGTCCAAATGGACCTCCTCCTCTGGCAGCAATGGACCTTCTGCTTCATCCCGAGAATCTGCTTCATAGTTAACAATATTTTAAGCGATGCCCAGTGGCAATAGAAAATATACCCACATGTTTAACAAACATATTGGCACCTTGGTTAAGGTCTTCATGGAAAGAGCCATGGCAGGGGCTGGAGGGAGCTCCTTCGCATGGACCATCACCATTCGAAGTCAGCGAGATATGACAGTTCCAACCTGTCTCTAATCCCATTTTCTCCGCAAAAACCTGTACACGAAAAAAATGGATAAAGTGTGTGAAAGGTAATATTATGCATTTACAAAGGGCCAATTTCAAAGAAGCAATATGTAAGATTTGCACTTCAATTATTCATTAAATGGCCCTAACAATTTAATAGAGAAACGTGTTTTGAAAATAGTTCCAACATGGTTCTCCATAGTTGAGAAAAATTTGGATTGTCAGCCCCGAAAAGTTGTTATTGTTTTGATTCTGTGTTTACAATGGATGTGCCAACTGACACCATGAACTAATTATGAGATCAATTCTTTGTCTTCCTCCAGGTAGCAACATCTTTATGTTACAAAAACTAAGGTTACCACCACATTCACAGTCACAATTAACAATGTTGCGTACCACTAGAGCGAAAAAATGTTTTGTTCCGAATGTTAAATTGGTCATGACAAATTCAGAAACAAAACAAGGATATGCATTAAAGTGGCCTTCAAACAATGGAGGTAAAAAATTGACAACAGACTCCAAAGACTTCCCCTCGAAAGGTGATGAACTTTTCTTATATTGCTTTCCTGTACGGTAAATTGACAATAGGTGAACAAAGTTGGCATATTTGTGCCAACGTTGCATCTGGGTCCATTGACCCCCTACGTGAAGTTGGCCCCCCAGCCGAAGCAATTTTATATAAAAAGGATGTCAGTCGTTTGTGATGTAAAAAGTTTCATTTGTGCTGCTATCA
Organism: Corythoichthys intestinalis; assembly: GCF_030265065.1. Taxonomy (NCBI): domain Eukaryota; kingdom Metazoa; phylum Chordata; class Actinopteri; order Syngnathiformes; family Syngnathidae; genus Corythoichthys; species Corythoichthys intestinalis. Next base: position 4,494,909 of record NC_080415.1, read on the forward strand.
TTTTTAAGATGTTTACAATTCTTTTATATGTCAATCTGAGGTCAACCAGCTCCCCATTTTGGATAAAAATGGTGTCAATCGTTTATGCTTCGTTTGTGCTGTAAAAAGTTTCGTTTGTGCTGCTTTCGTTTTATTGATATGGAGATGTTAATTACGAGTGATGACATCACTCGCAGTGTTTCCGGATCTAACTCCTGCGGCTGGTGGAGCGTACCAACCCTCTCAAAAACGAACGGGTGTCCCAACAACTTGCGCAAACGTAGCATAAACTAATGGCACCCCTTTGGGTCCATTTTGCAGTAAATGGGGGGCTGCAGGTCACGTCATCACTCAAAAATTAACCTGTAGCCATCACTCAAAAATTAATATCTCAAGCCCCCCATTTACTGCAAAATGTGAAAGAAAAGAAAAATGAGCTGGAGTTTGGTTGGTTGGTTGCTGTGATTTTCCTTTTTTTTTTTTACCTTGCTACGGAGTTCATCCTCCATGGAAAAGTAAACAAATCGAATGCATGCTGTGATCAGTGCATCAATTAGTTGGACTGTATCCAGCCGGGCCTGGAACTGGGATGAAACCATGCCCATGAAGATCTGTCCGCTAAGGGCTTGAACATCATCGTCACATTCCATTATTTCACCTATACCTTCTGTAAAAAATGGGGGACAAAATTTGTATTAGATTTATTATTTGTATTAGAATTAGTCCCAAATTATGAGACAGTATACACCTTCAAACTTTCTCATCAGTTCAACTAGTCCATAATGCCGTTATTTTATTCGGACTGGCAAAAAGAGCTGCTGTTTGGGGTTAGACTGCCATCCACCATCCTTGAGCTTCCTTTTAAAGGGCCTCTCAAATAAACTCAAAAGTTTGAACCAAGGGTATTTGAGTAATCGATTTTCAACTGAAACAGACTTCTTTGGTTAAAACTAGGGCTGTCAAACGATTAAAATTTTTTAATCGAGTTAATTACAGCTTAAAAATTAATTAATTGTAATTAATCGCAATTTAAAACATCTATAAAATATGCCATATTTTTCTGTAAATCATTGTTGGAATGGAAAGATAAGACACGAGGCAGATATATACATTCAACATACTGTACATAAGTACTGTACTTCTTTATTATAACAATAAATCAACAAGATAGCATTAACATTATTAACATTCTGTTAAAGCGATCCATGGATAGAAAGACTTGTAGTTCTTGAAAGATAAATGTTAGTACAAGTTATAGAAATGTTATATTAAAACCCCTCTTAATGTTAACGTTTTTAAAATTTTCAATCAAAAAATAAACTAGTAGCCCGCCATTGTTGATGTCAATAATTACACAATGCTTATGGGTCGCACCCAAGCGCCAGCAGAGGGCAACAAAACTCCAAAAAACACAAGTAACAAGTAGAGATTACACTGTGCTGTCATTTTAATCTGTTTGAGCGGGGCATGTGCGTTAATTGCGTCAAATATGTTGACGTGATTAATTAAAAAAATTAATTACCGCTAGCTGGCAAGCTGGTTGGCAGACTGACTTGATATTTGGTTTACAGACTGACTACCTTTTCTCATGTTTGATTTTGTTTCAAATGGTTTATGCATTTTCTTCTTTTACTATTGCTTTAATTAAGAAAAGAGCTGGAGTCAGGGGTCACACAAGGAATCAATCGTCTCCATCTAATCTTGTCCTCTGCCCTCACAACCACTACCTTCATGTCCTCTTTAACTACATCCAATGGTGTATTAATAAAATGCTGCGAATCCTAAGGGCTTATACTGTGTGTATGAACAGTTAAATTCACTGGCGTTTCAGTTCTAATGAAGGAATATGAAGTTTAAATAGAAAACATTTTGAATACTTTATTTGTAATTATTTTTATGTTGCTAAGAAATTGTAATCGATATTGGATTTGAGAGAAAATAATCGGGATTTTCTTGTTAGGGTTAGAAAAAAATCCACCAGCCCTTGTTTGAACATTGACACCAATCTTTAAATTCTCGACTGATACGTGGTATGCACAGAGAAAACAATGCAGTTTTATTATATATCTTATTTTGTTATTTTATCCTTGTTTTCTGACAGTTTTTGCAGATGTTAGCCAGCCCACATTGTGTTAAAAAAAGATACTTGAAACCATAAAGTTAACATTGGAACCTGAGAGTATAAACTCTGTAACTAAAAAAACTAAACAAAAAAACAAAAAAAAAATAAGTGTCTTGATTAGGGATGTCCCGATTGCATATTTTTGCAACAGAGTCCAAGTCACCTGATTTTGATAATCTGCCGATACCAAAAAAAAAAAAGTTTTTATGAAACAAAAGTTCCGAACACTATACTGTCCCACCGTGTGGCCTCATAATGTAAATTATTTTTAAAGAAGAATAACATAGAAAAATGCTTTATTAAACGCTTCATTGAATGAGTCCACTCAAATCCACTCACGCTTTGATGCTCATGCTGCTGAGAACAGCCTCTTACTTACACAATAAGTTGCCACAGCACAGTTATGACTGGGCTGCAAATTTAAAGATTGACACATTTGTGCCTTTGATTGTAGAGTTACCAAGCTTCTCCGGCAAGATCAAAGCTACAAACCTGTCAATCACCGTTAACTTTAAGTACCAAACGTAAGATGGACAATTTGGCCATACTGCTTATTAGGAGGTAGGCTGAGGCACTGTATGAGCATGATTCTTTTCATCCTCTGAAAAACGGTGCAATTGGCCCAATTTTCGACTGTGTGATCGTATCGGGACATCCCTAGTTTTAATGTTTTAAAAAAATTGAAGAATCTTAAACTTTCAGTTTCAATATTTTTTCAATCTTTTCGTTTTTTTTCAGATTCCAATATGTTTGTCCTTGATTTAGCGCCATACAACATCATCTGCTTCAAAATCTTTAATATCCCACAACAAAACTAGCCTAAAAAAAGATTTTAAAAAAATAAATAAATAAAAATTACAATTATTTTAAATCCAGCACTATAAACTCAGTGCCCATTGTTGCTGCAGTTGAGAGGCCCTTTAACTCATAAATTCTAATGCCCTATTGATTTATGGGGTTTACATATACCGTCTGAGCTCCAACTGTTTCTGCTGGAAGTAAGCTTCTTAGGGGTGGTTAAGGACAGCTCCAGCCCTGAGAATAGACATGGACCAGAGACCAACTCCACACACTTGCCATTCAACTGGCTGGATATTGAACCTTGCATGGGTTTATACGCAAAAGCTGAGCAGTAACCAGACAGACAGGCACGTTGGTAGAAGTCTAGAATCTTTTTTCTATAAAAGAAAAGAGGTTCAAGGAAGGGATTAGATTTACTTCAGGATTTTATTTTTTCTCATGACATTTATTTGATCAAAGTTTTTCCCAAATGTGAAATATCTATGTAAAAGATCCAAAGTAATGGTGAAACTGTTCATAGTTTCTACTTGCCTTTGTTATACAAAAATATATGTGTGTACCTGTCAGAGCCTGAAAGTGGATAAATATCAGTGCCATCCCAAAAGTCAGTGCTGGCCTCCAAGATGAGGTCCGCTGAGCCATGTGACAGCATTTGGACACTTTCTGCAAACCAAGAAGTACCAGAGTCAAGAAAATCTTCATCTGAATATAAATATATGTGTAGTCAGCAAAACTGATTCATAAAGGTCTTAATTGTGAGTAAATCAGCAAGTTTATAACCAGTGTTGTTTTAGACAGCCCTTTTAATTTAGTCTTTTAGACGAAAATGTTTTTTTAATCTTCGTCATATTTTCATCATTTCAAAATGTGTTCGTCTTCGTCTAGTTTTAGTCGATGATTACTCAAAATGTTTTCATCTGTAGAATTCAAATGTTTTGAGTCCAAAAATAATTGCATATTAGAGGTTTCAAACAATTTCAAATGAACATTAACAAATGAACACATTTTGCAAGGACAACACCAACTTTGTGATGATCATACACAATGAGTAGGAAAAGAGTACATTATTTTAACAATAATTTATATCCACCTGGACGCCACGCACTGTATGTTAAAAAAGTCAGTTTGAGTTTATGCTAATGCTAACTGGAATGCTATGCTAACACTATGAAGTACACTGAGTGTGTGTTGATGACTCAGCATAGACCTTTAAAGACTAAAACAACATTGCATATTCCATCTTGCTAAGAAAACAAATTTCACCACGTGCTTCAAATACAAGCATGCCTTGAGCGCTGCTTGGCTTGAAGGACATCACAAATAACAGTGAGGGGAGAGGCACAGCACATGTCACATGAGTGACACGACCCAAACACTGCTACGATGCAGGCTGACATACTACGCGTACAATAAGAAAATGTCACGCATTGTGAACACATGACAGAAGCTATGTCGCATTCTTGTCTCATCAGATGAAAACTGGCATTCGCCTCATTATGTTTCAGTCTCTCGACAGGTTTTTAGCTTGTCATCATGAAAAAATTGTTCGTCAATGAGATATTTTTGTCATTAGTGACGAAAACAACAGCCCTATCATTACGTGATTGATACCGGGCACTAAAAAACAAATTGGCTTTGAACTCACCTGAGGAAGCATCTCGTACAAAAAGGGAGATCAAATGAGAGATTGGAGGTTGGCGTTTAGTAAAGTAATGCAAGCGGCGTGCAGGCACATCTTTGGCATTCTCCCCAGTCGGCAGCTGGTAAACTGCCAAGTGGCTCTCTTGCTTATACATCTCCCTTGCACCAGGAGTGAACCCTAAAACCAGGAAACCAACTAGGTAGGTAAGACGGATGGATATTCAAAGCAGAATCAAAGATGAATAAAACACCAAAGTTCACCGATGAGCCTGGAGAGCTCGCAGAGCCCCCATGGAACGTAAACAGGTTGCACATTGTCATGGCTGTCTTGCAGTGCCAAGTTAGACAAATGATCAGAGAAGCGGCACAGCTGCTGAGTGACATTATTGTTGCAGAGGTTCAGCATTATATTGAGACCGAGCGGCTTCAGCGAAGGCAAGTGACACTGCCACGACAGGTCATCAAACTGAATGCTTGCAGGATTTTGCTGCTCTTGTGACAGACTCAACATTTCCAGGTGATAGTCACACACATAATCGTCTGCCTCAGCTTCCTGGTAATTCATGAGAAAGTCCTGGGCAAGGTTAGTAAGAAATATAGTTACCATGTAAAACATAGCATGATTTACAAGTTATTGGTATTAAAACGCCAAAACAATTACAGTGGGATGAAAAAGTATCTGAACCTTTTGGAATTTCTCACATATCAAGATGAAATCTATCTATGCAAAATCACACAGATGAAAAAACAGTGTCTGCTTTACCTAAAAGCACCCAAACATTTATACAGTTTCACATTTTAATGAGGATAGCATGCAAACAATGACAGAAGGGGGGATAAGTAAGTGAACCATCATATTTAATATTTTGCCCCCCCCCCCTTTGGCAGCAATAACTTCAACCTGACACTTCCTGTAGCAGCAGAACAGTCTGGCACATCGATCAGGAGACTAATCTTGGCCCATTCGTCTTTACATAACTACCGTAGTTCAGCCAGATTTCTGGGGTGTCTGGCATGAATCGCTGTCTTTAGGTCATGCTACAGCATCTCAATGGGGTTCAAGTCTGGACTTTGACTTGGCCACTCCGGAACGTGAATTTTGTTTTTCTGAAACCATTCTGAAGTTGATTTACTTCTGCGTTTTGGATCATTGTCTTGTTGCAGCATCCATCCTCTTTTTAGCTTCAACTGTCTGACAGACGGCCTCAGGTTTTCCTGCAAAACATCCTGATGAAGCTTTGAATTCATTCTTCCATTAATGATTGCAAGTTGCAAAATAGCCCCAAATCATGATGCTCACTCCACCATTCTTCACGGTGGGGATGAAGTGTTGATGTTGGTGAGCTGTTCCATTTTTCCTCCACACATGACATTGTGTGTTACTGCCAAACAATTCAACTTTGGTTTCATCAGTTCACAAAATATTTTGCCAAAACTTCAGTGGAGTGTCAAGTGCCTTTTTGCGAACATTAAACGAGCAAAAATGTTTTTTTTTTTTTTTTTTTTTTAAGACAGCAGTGGCTTCCTCCGTGGAGTGCTCCCATTAACACACTTTTTGGCCATAGTTTTACATATATTTGATGTGTGCACAGAGATATTGGACTGTGCCGGTGATTTCTGTAAGTCTTTAGCAGACACTCTAAGGTTTTTTTTACCTTTCTGAGTATTCTGCGCTGAACTCTTGGTGTCATCTTTGGTGGACGGCCACTCTTTGGGAGAGAAGCAACAGTGCCAAACTCTCTCCATTTGTAGACAACTTCTCTGACTGTCGATTGATATACATCCAGACTTTTAGAGATGATTTTGTATCCTTTCCCAGCTTTATACAAATCAACAATCCTTGATCGCAGGTCTTCCGACAGCTCTTTTGACCAAGCCATGATGCACATCAGACAATGCTTCTCATCAAGACAATTCTTACTAGGTGCGTGTTTTATAGTGGGCAGGGCAGCTTTGAACTACTCATCAGTGATTGGCCACACACCTGACTTAAATTGTTTGGTAAAAATTTGTTTCAATTGCTCTTTAAGTCTCCTTAGGCAGAGGGTTCACGTACTTATTTTCCCCCTTCTGTCATTGTTTGCATGCTATCCTCATTAAAATATGAAAACATATAAATGCTTGACTGGTTTTAGTTACAGCAGACACTGTTTTTACATCTGTGTGATTTTAACAAAGATCAGATCACATTTGATGGTGATTTTATGCAGAAATGTGAGAAATTCCAAAAGGTTCAGATACTTTTTCATACCACTGTATTTTTAGTGAACAAACTTTAACCCTCTGATGCATGAGTTATGAAATCCTTGGTCAAGATTTTTTTCTGAAGTGTTTTTATTCTTCTTGGGACATGAAAACACTGTTAAATTTCTTATTTTTCAAAAATATGATTTTTTTTTTCATTAAGTTATAGATGTGTCCAATCCAGTGGACTCAATGGACCTACACACTCATCATAGAACAATGTAAATTTACCATCAAATATGAATTAACTTGTCCTTTATGCTTTGATAAACATTTCAACATTTTTGGGGAAACACTTTACGCACAATATATAGGCCTGAATAAGAAAACCAATGCAACTTCAAATTGTGACTACAACACCTATGCACCAATGTCTCTGTTGTTGTCTAGCAGCCACTCGTCATCACTGTTGTCACTACAGTTTTCATCACTGAAGCTGGATGGAATTTCCTGTAAACTGCTTTATTCTTTACTGCTTTTACAGGTGTTTTTGGCAGTCTTTTTAATTTGTGTTTTAGTTCATTCATTGTTTTAGTCTTTTGGACGAAATACTCGTTAGTATTAGTCACATTTTAGTCATTTTAAAATGTTTTCGTCTGTAAAATTCAAAGGTTTTAGTCTATAAATAAATAAAGGTTTCCAACACTTCAAATGAACCTGCAGTAACTGCAGCTCCTTTCTCCTCCTCCAAATACATCGGTCACTGGACTCATGGATTACTACAACCACTATCTCCTGACTATCCCTGACACTCATGCGCCACAAAAAAAAACGGACAGTTACCTTCACCCATTGAGTTCCCTGGTTCACAGATGAGCTGAGATCACTAAAAAGGACTGGTCGAGTCCTGGAGCGGGCCTATGTTACATCAGGGGTGTTGGTGCATAAGTTGGCCTACCGGGAACATCAACAGAAATATGCCAAAGAACTCTCCAAGGCCAGGTTAGCAAACTACTCCAACATTATTAACAATAACTCAGGTAACTCTAAACAACTCCACCACCGTCAAACACCTCCTCAAACCTCAAACTACAGCACACCGCAACCAGACAGCCTCACAGTGCAACAAATTCATGGACTTCTTCACTTCCAAAATACACAATATTCGCCTGTCTTTCGCCCACAGTTCTATCACATTATGTGAAATTGCACCCACCACCCACGACCAGTCTCACTTTTTCCCCACAGTGCAGCAGGAGGTCGAGAAGGTCATCAGCAAATCCAAACCATCCACTTGCTCCCTAGACCCCTTCCCTTCCCCTCTGCTTAAAGCACTCTTCACTCAATCTTTCTCTTCAAACCAGGCATGTTCCGGCCACCCTCAAAACAGCTATCATCAAGCCCCTCCTCAAAAAACCCACTCTTGATCCTGATCCTCTGTCAAATTATAGACCCATCCCCAACCTCCTCTTCATTTCCAAAATTCTGTATCCATCCAACTTCACAACCGCGTTAAATATAACCGTTTATATGAAAAATTCCAATCCAGTTTTCGTCCGTCCCATGGCACCGAGACAGCGCTCATCAGAGTCACCAATGACCTTCTGATAACCGCTGATTCCGGTTCTACTTCTCTCCTTATCCTTCTCGACCTCTCTGCTGCATTTGATACTGTTGATCATCACATCCTCCTTTACCACCTCCAACACGATATTGGTGTTGAAAGGCACTGCCTTTCAGTGGTTTAATTCATACCTCACGGGAAGGACCGAGTTTGTAGCCCTGGGGGATGCTTAATCCCACCCTAACACAACACTGTATTATACACAATTATTTCATATTCCAAACAGATATTATGTTTCCCTAGATGTATGTCATTTTTTAATCACTGCAGCCTCTTATGGCATAGAAGTATTGACAGGATATGCCAGTTGTAGTCGACACGGGTGGCAGGTTGTCGGCTATCTCGGATTCAGAGGATATTTACTTGCAGCTACACCAACTGACCTCAATAGAGTGTGTCAGCAGAGAACACTCTTGAAGTTGCTATGCAGTTAAACCATACAAAACCAATGCATTAAAGCGAAAGGTACGTTTCAGTAGCTGTCCACTGTTGTGACCACTATGTACCAGAGGGTTAAGTATGTTGTAAAACTGGAAATGTGCATTCAAATTTCACCTGAGCTTGGTCTTCGACTCTCAAGTTCCCATTGGCCCCAGAATTGTGTTTGTTGCGAGTATTTACAGATTGGCTGGACCGCCAATGCGTTACTGTCTCTGTTAAATGAGCTGTATCATGCAAAGTCTGAGTGGCCTCAGGTATATCCCCATGTTGAGTAGTGGGCTCCTCTGGTAGAGAGAGGAGAGCTTCCTCCTCCTGTGTCTGTTCAACAGTTAAACAAATAAAAACATTATACACACACACCTACATACATATATATGTATACAAATACATACACAGCAATCTCTCGCTACTTCGTGGTTCATTTCGCCGATTCGGTGCATCGCGGGGTTTTAAAAAGTATTCATAAATTTTTTAAAAATGAAATTATATTACATTTTGAGGCACGAGAGAGAATGTTCCGCTGCAAGGCATACATGATTCAGAGGATTTGTACTTATCCACGGGCACTCATCGACGGGTGCGATTAGTTCCTGGTGTGAGATTGACACATGAAAAAGCCAATGAGCACCACCGCAGTCGCACTTATAATGATTGACATGAGGAGACTAGAGGTTAGATTTTGTGCCCGAACCTGAACCCGACATTCGGGTCGGGTCGGGCCCACAATTTAAGCATTCACGTTCGGGTCAGGTCGGGTCGGGCCGCCATGCCGGACTAATAAATTATTTAAAAACAAAACAAAACAAAAAAATGGAGAGCATGCTCTCTGTATTGCGCTTTTGCTTGTGCGTGTGCACGAACGCTGTGGCGCCGGCCGCTTTTTCTTCTTGTCCTCCCGCTGCACGGCCGAGGCGCCGCCCTCTCCTGTTCCCTCTCCTAGTCAGAGAGGCGCGTCCATGTGAGAACAATATCCCACACACTCAGAAATATGTTTAACAAACTTTCCCAGCGTTATTTCGTTGTGTGAATGCTTTGATAATTCTAAAAAAAATATGTAGATTATTTAAACATTAAGAAAACTTGCATTTTTTTCTCCCAACTCGAAGAAATGAAAATAAATTGCTGCTGCTGCGTTTTTTCCGCGCCACTCAAAAAAAAAAAATAAATAAATAAATAAATAAAATGGAGAGCATGCTCTCTGTATTGCGCTTTTGCTTGTGCGTGTGCACGAACGCCGTGGCGCCGGCCGCTTTTTCTTCTTGTCCTCCCGCTGCACGGCCGAGGCGCCGCCCTCTCCTGTTCCCTCTCCCTGTCAGAGAGGCGCGTCCATGTGAGAACAATATCCCACACACTCAGAAATATGTTTAACAAACTTTCCCAGCGTTATTTCGTTGTGTGAATGCTTTGATAATTGTAAAAAAAAATATGTAGATTATTTAAACATTAAGAAAACTTGCGTTTTTTTCTGCCAACTCGAAGAAATGAAAATAAATTGCTGCTGCTGCGTTTTTTCCGCGTCACTCAAAAAAACAAAAAAAAAATCGGGTTTTTCGGGCTCGGGCCTGCAAATCTAGTTAAGTGATCGAGCTCGGGCCGGGTCGGGCCTCAATACCAGCGGGCCGTGTCGGGTCGGGCTGGATTTTTTAGGCCCGAACTAGGCTCTAGAGGAGACCACCAATAAGAGTGGCTTCATCCCGTGAGCTGATTGGCTGCGTACATCTAAGCCTTGCCCTGCCTCTTATCAGTCTTATGAAACTTTTCACCATTTTTACACTCTATGAGAGAACCCTAAGCAGTGTTGCCTACTAGGCCTGTCGTGATGACAAATCTTAGTAGGCGATATAATGTCACATAAATTATTGCGATATTCGATATTATCTTTTTTTATTATCTTTTGAACCCACAACCTCTGGGTTGTGGGTTCAATTCTCTGCCCTGATGAACTCGCCTTCAGTATTCTTGAGCAAGATACTGAACCCCACATTGCTCCTGGTACTGTGTCACCAGTAGGTACAGTAGATGGCGATGTAGTGTTAAGCGCTTTGAGTGCCTTGAAACGTGGAAAAACGCTATATAAGTATAACCAGTGTTGTTAATCTTACTTTAAAAAATTAATTAATTACAGTTACAAATTACTTCTCCCAAAAAGTAATTGCGTTAGTAACTCAGTTACCTGAATGTAAAATTAATTAGTTACTTGGCAAAGTAACTGGTAATAAATTTTTATTTTTTTTTCTCGGGAAAAAAAAAAAAAAAAAAAAAAAAAACAGGTCACACAATGCAAAGTTTAAAGCATTTTTGGGACAATTGGCCCTAGCCCAATTCTTTACCCTAATCTTAACTAGACAATGGGGTATTGCGGATATTGCGATGACTAGATAGTAACCTTTGCTATGGTGTGGAAGTCATTTAATGTCCTGAATCAACCGTTAAAGTTGTTAAAGGTGCTCCCGTTATTGCATTAGTTCCCTTCTGTCTACTTTTGACATGTGTAAGTTTTAAAACAGTTCCATCATTTAAGTATAGATTTAAGTCAAGATTTTGCCGATTTAGGAGCATTTTAGATAAAAGGTTACTTAGGTTCGCTAAGAACAGGGGTGTCCAAACTTTTTGCAAAGGGGGCCAGATTTAGTGGGGTAAAAATGTGGGGGGCCAACCTTGCCTGACGTCCTTTACGTAGAACAATATATTTAAGCAAATTTTAGCAAGCCATTCTGTCTGTGACATTTGCTGTATTTTTTTTTTTTTTTAATTAATTTCAACAATCTCGCAACTAGCCTTAGTGGCGTTCAATTTCGACTCTCGGGCTCTTGCGAAATGCTGCTACTGTAAAATTAAACTAGCTTCATGTTGCTTCAATTTCTCGCTACGTGTCTTCCCTGTAATCTTGTCGTACACGTCAGCGTGTCTTGTTTGGTAATATTGCCTCACATTGAACTCTTTATAAACAGCAACTGTCTCTTTGCAAATGAGGCAGACACAATTGTTGCGTATTTTAGTGAAGAAATAGCCCAATTTCCACCTATCCTTGAAGCGACAGCCGTCGCAGTCCATCAACTTTCTTTTTTTGTTGATTGTCGCCATTTTAGAAAATTGGGAGTAAAGGGTTACACGGGGTAATGTTAGAGTGCTGCTGCCTTTTACTGGGTAAATGAGGAGCAGCATTTAGTGTGTAAGTTACTTCATATGCTGGTAGCAGTACTGCTGACCAAATTAATAAGTCTGTGTGCGGGCCAGACGTTATTGATTTTATGACAGAGGCTAGGGACCAGATGAAATTTGTCCACGGGCCGCATTTGGCCCCCGGGCCAGACTTTGGACATGTCTGACTAAGAAGGTTCTCTACAACAGAACTTTCCTAAGAGGTATACTGCTTTAAGATGGTGGCTGTTTACTAATGCATCTAGTTCTTTAGATATGTTGCTTATGCCACCGTGTCTGCCATTTGTCATATGTGGGCATAGTTTGTAGGCTATCAGCTACAGTCAGGTACTATTGGAGCCACCTAGCATCGCGTTTGCAACGGCGTCCCCACTCCTGCTCTCCTCTCTCGTCTCCGTGAGTCCCACTACAAACCTTTAACACCACACGGGGGAATTTCAACAACTTTTACCCGCAAATGGACCACTCCATCTACGGCAAAAACCTCCAGGACATCTGAGGGTATGAGTGGTACTTTTCACCAATTTTACTTGCTTTAACACAACCCAAGCAGGCTACAAACCTCCAACATCACCAGGGGAATTTTTCACTTACTTTTACGCGCAAATTAAGCTTCATACCCCGCTATGGCATGACATTACCTTTAGCGCAGCTCTATCTACTGGATCCATAATGCAACCCCAACCACTATTACTACTACTACGCTTTCTAGTGCTATGTGCCCTATATATGAAAACAGGCCATTCATTGAAGGTGCACCTTATACTCCGATGTAGCGCTGCAAAGATTGATTGAGTAATTCAATTAGAAAAAAGCTTTGAATCTTTCCTGCTTTGAGGAATCCTTTAATTAGAGGGGCGTTGTTATGATTTATTTTGAAAGTGTTTGCATTGATTTGGGTGGATAGACTGCCCTCGAGTAGGAACAGTGAATATGGCATAACGCATTTAACATGGCTGAATCCAGCTGCAAGTTTTTGTTTAAGCTAATATATTTTTTGTGGGCATTTGTAATTTTGTTATATTCAGCAGTTTTTTTGTCGGAATATGTGTTTGAATAATTTGTTAAGAGCATTTTGAAAAAGGGTTAGCATTTCAACTAGTGGACTTTTGTTATGCAAGTTAGCCAATTGTTCTTTTGTTGCACTTAGATCCTTGTTTATTTTTTTATTATACTATTAGAGACTAATCTCAAATATTTTAATTTATTTTTAATTAAATGACAGTGCAATTTTGCATAGTTTGAAGAAACACTTTAATGCTCTTTTGAAAATGCAATCTTAGCTAGCCTTTGTTTTAAATCTCCTAAAATTTATTCTGCAACGCAATTCTGCAACGTTTCTAATCCGATTACTCGATTATTCAAACTAACTAGTTGACAGATTAATCGATTACTAAAATATTCAATAGCTGCATCCCGACTCCGATGCGCCTTATTGTGAGGAAAATATGGTGATCTATTTGGATCAATTATTCTTTATGTTAAACACAATTGAATCAAACAACACCAAAACGCCAAAGATCGAAAGTCATCTTTTTGCTATGGCATTTAGCTAAAAAATAATTGTTCTAATTTCATGAACAAAATTGCCAAATTGCTTACATTTTGTTTTGCTTTAAGTGAAACGAAACCGATTGTTAGATGTGTACATAATATTGTACTTAATCAATCAAACGCTCTTGATTTTAAATAAATTGTGGCAGAGTTTTTAATATTGGCTAATATCGTATTGTTGTCCAAAGCATCGTCATGATGCCATGAGGTCATTTACATCCCTAGAAAGCCACTTGGCCGTTGCAAAAATCACACACACAAAAAAACAAAACAAAACAAAACCTCATCCCTGTCTTCATCTATCTCCATTTTGCAGTAGGAATTGACTGATAGGCCATCCATTAGATCCTCCTGGCTATTGTGTGGTGGTTCAACTCTTCCGCTGAAGAACAGTACTGTCTCTGGGCTTGGATTGGGCCATGACAGAATGCCCTGTTTGTCCACACAACACAATACCTGCACACAAACAGTTGCAAGACAAAGTATGTGAACCCATTGGAATAAAAAAAAAACAAACTGTCAATGCCTTGACATTGTGGAGAGATGGAAAAAAGTATGAAATTCACAAACAAAGTTTTACTTATATTTAAGAGCTTACGTTTCCCTTTGACAGAATGCAGCTTATTTTCTGCCTCAGACATTTCATAAGTCATCCAGCAGAGATCGTTGTATGATTTTAGCCGCTAATGATAACCAGTCCGGCGTATGTGCGTTTACATCACATGTGAAAAAAGATTTTCTCCTCTAAAATAGTAAGCGAAATCTTCAGATTTTCAAACGGTTTGTTTATGACAAACCGTATTAACATGATTCAGGCTGGATGTTCAGGGTGGGGTGGGGGGTGATGTTTTAGGGTATGCCATAAATTTACTGCATCCCCCAGTCATTTGAAAAACAATTAAAAATTGAGCAATTTATAGCTACTTACAAGTACACCCTCGGCTGTCCAATTTGGCTCACTTTTTGCATGTAGTTCTACATAAGTGTGACATCCATGCGTATGTGAGCTGGCTGTTTTACAGGCTGTGCGTGGGTGTGGGTATGTGTTTGTGGTGGCAATCATCCTCATATGTCTACTTCCGTTTCATTAGTCTTCTTTCATTGATGACCATTTGCATTCGTGTTGTAGCAGTGGCATTGGTGATTTCATGTGCACTCTGTTGTAAAAGTCTGCTTCCAATGTTGACCTTTTGCGTTCGTGTTTGGCAATTGGTATTTGTGTTATTTTTTCTTTTGCAATGCATTCGGATTCTACAAACGTCCTGGGCCACCATAAAATGCTGCCTGTAAGTGTATCCCCACCAAGTTTTTATAACCAGTGAAGAAACAATTGTATCCTACATGCAGGGATTTTAAGTTAAGATTTTAAGAACAAGTTGCGTTCCTATGATGGTGACATGACCCGATTACCCGTGTAAGTCGGATTTAACCATTAAGTCGAAAGTTACGTCAACATACTTCTGGGTACAATGTTGAGTTTGTGTTGAGTGTGTGAGTTTGAGTGTTGTGTTTTAAATGTTGTCCCTAAATACACTGAGTGATTGACTGGTGAAAGAAAGAGAAAGAGAGAGGGAGGGTTGGCGAGTTGCTGGGAGCACAGAGGGTGTCATTTTGTTGTTGTTAGCGTTGGCTACAACTCACGGTAGTCGTATTCCTCGGTTTTGGTTGCAAATAAACCATTGAAAACTAACACAGTCGGTCTTGTCCTTGTAGATGCTACAGTACATAAAAATGAAAAAAATACAAAGCTGTACTTGCCGTTACTGTTGAGAGGTGGTTTGAAAAGAAGGAGGGTAATCTCTGATAGCTTTTGCTGATGAAGCATGTGCACCGACTTTTAGCGATGGAAAGTCAGCATGAACACAAAACTGATTTTGGCGATGGGTTAGCATAGCGTGAGCAAGGCGTTTTTCGCGCGGCGGTTTAACTTTGGTCTGAACGCAGCATATCTTTACCGACATTCGTTGGTGTCTCCATTCTCCGATTTTTTTATGACTTAAAACTTCTTTTCCATGGTATTGCTTTTCTTTTGGCTGAACCAGCATTGCTAGAAGACCCAAGCTTTTATTTTGCTCCATAAAAGCAGCAAATTGCTTTTATTGTCGTTGTTATGCCATGCGTTTACATGTTATGCTATGCTTTTACATAGTCTCCTGGATCCCTTTTATATACAGCAATCTAACCCCCTTAGCCTGGATTAAATGGAATTACAGTAGTACCTCTACTTACGAATGTCTCTAGAAACGGAATTTTCAGGTGAAGACACAACAGGAAAATATTGCCTCTAGTTTAGAATGAAATTTTAGGTTACGAGAGGCAAATGCGATTCTTCTCTCCTGTTGGCCTATTGCAATGGCGTTTCAATTTGGGTGTCGCAGTATGATGACGTGCACAGGCACACACAACGGTGTTGCTGTTATAACAGTTCAACGTCTTCGCCAAAAGAGCACAAGTGACCTTGCGTTTTTGTTGCACGAAGAGTTTTATTCAGCACACAGAAGGTTCACTACATTAGTAGCACATTTGAGCACAGGTCTCCTCGCGTTTGTGTCACGAAGAGCATATCTTTACCGACATTCGTTGGTGTCTCCATTCTCCGATTTTTTTATGACTTAAAACTTCTTTTCCATGGTATTGCTTTTCTTTTGGCTGAACCAGCATTGCTAGAAGACCCAAGCTTTTATTTTGCTCCATAAAAGCAGCAAATTGCTTTTATTGTCGTTGTTATGCCATGCGTTTACATGTTATGCTATGCTTTTACATAGTCTCCTGGATCCCTTTTATATACAGCAATCTAACCCCCTTAGCCTGGATTAAATGGAATTACAGTAGTACCTCTACTTACGAATGTCTCTAGAAACAGAATTTTCAGGTGAAGACACAACAGGAAAATATTGCCTCTAGTTTAGAATGAAATTTTAGGTTACGAGAGGCAAATGCGATTCTTCTCTCCTGTTGGCCTATTGCAATGGCGTTTCAATTTGGGTGTCGCAGTATGATGACGTGCACAGGCACACACGACGGTGTTGCTGTTATAACAGTTCAATGTCTTCGCCAAAAGAGCACAAGTGTCCTTGCGTTTTTGTTGCACGAAGAAATTTATTCAGCACACACAAGGTTCACTACATTAGTAGCACATTTGAGCACAGGTCTCCTCGCGTTTGTGTCACGAAGAGTGAGATAAGCGATAGGCCCCATCTTGGAAAAGAAGGAATCCATCAAAGCAGTAGCACTTTCCCCTTTCTCGAAAGGTATATTTTTTTCTTTTGCATTATGTTCTATTATCTACTTTGTTACAGGTATTAACAGTTAGCTCAGGTATAAAGAATGAATCAAATGTGTTTGCAGGATTCCTACAGGTTCCTGAAGTTAAATTTAAGACTTTTTAAGACTTAATTCAGACAATTTTAAAATAACTTAATACATATTTCACAGCCATATCGACCAAGAAAAAACAAATATGTGAATTTGTATTAATTCATTCCTCAAACGTGGAAATATGGAAAGTGTGCAGGATGTAAGAATGCAGCGTAGGCTACTCACACGACACCACGACAGCGCAGACACAGACCACAGGCCAAGTAGAGGCGTTCTAGTTAGCATTAGTATTTAGCGAAAAGTAACGTAAGGTAGTTTGCTGAGTAACTAATTACTCTAAGAATGGGGTAACTGTTACTAACCTAATTACTTTTTGGAATAAGTAATTTGTAACTGTAACTAATTACCTTTTTAAAGTAAGATTAACAATAATGGTACTGGCAGCACGTGTGTGTACCTCTGACGCACCCAGAGCAGGGCGTGAATAGATGGATGACGGATGGACATAAGGTTTTCCAAGAAAGTGAGTATTTATCACTGCTGGTAGTACCAGTTAGCTCTAGCCCCCGACTAACAGCAGAAAGTCCCATGTAATTAATAAACCAACTGCTCAGAGTTTGACAAATAAAAACCTGGCTTGCAAACTACAGACAATCTCTACGCACGTCTTACCTTTGTTTTGCGGTCAAAAGTTACATCCCAGCTCTAAAATAACACTGCTACTTAGCTGCTGCTAGCTAGTTAGTCTGAAATGCATTGTGAAGGTTCTGGTTGTTTATAGAGTTATGTCTGCACTCTTTTTACCACTATCTTTGGGGTGACTCCATTCTGGAGTATCAGTTGTGTTTCTCACTTTACGCATAGATGAGTACAGGAGCTGAGCTCATTCACATATTATTATCATCAGTGGAAAGTCTTAATAATTCACTAATAGTAATCACTCTACCACTTTTATTGACCTCAGAGCAGTGTGATAGACATATGCCACCCTTAAAAACAGACGGCATTCTTTGATGCTTCCATCTAGTAACTTGCAATTGTAGCCATTTTTTCCCTATTTTTCTACTGTATTAAAAATAGACTGAAACAAAATCAATAACAATAATGAATAAATTATCAGTCATTGTTAGCTAGTTATGAAGATTTGTGCTTGTTGGCTACGTTCACTTACATCCTGTAATTCTCCTGGGGGCTAAGCCCCCCCCCCCCTTCCCGTTCTTAAAACCTAATGACGCCCCAGGCGTAGATCTACTCTCGCAAATCCACTAGCAATTGTAGCTGGGTGGGGATGCAGAGGGGCTGCAGCATTAGCAGCTAGCTGGCTAGTGTTAGCCGCTGTCGTTTGCTTACATTAGCACAGTGGTTCTTAACTGGGGTTCGATCAACCGATGCAAAAAGCCTCATACAAACTGTTATTCACTGGTTCGAGCCAAAGGCGAAAAGATTGATTACTCAACCACGCTTCGTTGAATTTACATTTCCCCATCTCTCTAATATGAAATGTATGGCCAGGTGTAAAAAAGAAAAATCTATGTAGTGTAGAGCATGACATTTTGTCATTCACGCGGGAATCCTGTGGGACAGAATTTTGACCCGGGGTTGATTTGCGTTCTCCATGATCCGCCTCGTTTATTTATTCAGGCTACGTTGTTTAGTCAAGATGATAAATGACACTTTTGAGGAGAAATGTGACACGGAGAAGTTACATACATCACAAATTCTAAGACCCAGATATGAAAATTCAATACTTCAAGACTTTTTAAGGTATTATTTCCAACCCTGTGTTTGGCTGTTGTTGTATTCCGGTTTCATCCCAATTATAAAATTTAAGATGCAGTTTCAGTAGTGCTTGGAACACATTAGTGCATGTACATGGAAAACGCATCTCTACCTATGGAATTTTCGGGTGACGATATTACTTCCAGAACCAATTAAGTCTTCCCAAACATAGCTTTCAAGCCATTTGGTGAAAAGTGTTATATCGTAACCCCTCCCCCCCCCTCCCCAAAAGTCGCAATGTCAGGTTTTTCCATTATCGTTCAGCCCTACTAGCTAAGCAGAAACACTGGTGCTGGGGACTAAAGGACAGACGAGACACAGGCGTAGTGAGTCGAGGACAGCAGGACCCAGGTACTCCCTGTGTGTGTGTGTATCAGGGGTCGCGTTAACCGAATATTTTCCGTCGTTGACCGCTTTTTTAAAACGGTGACGGAAAAAACTGAAGTCCGTCCGTCATTTTGACAGGTTGCAATCCACACCCCAGACCACAGGGTGGCGAGTGAGCATATTAATTAGCTATTGTCTCTCTTAATGCATGACGTCGTTGGCTGTTCTGTCAGAATATTGTAGCGTCACCGGGGTCTGGCGGCGGCACCGTGATTGACACATCAATGCGAGGTTCTTATTGGTGCACCCGGTGTGCCAGCGCGTCATCCAATTGGTGGACTAGATTGCCGCCTGTTTATAGACCCCAATCACATGACGTCACAACTCCGCCCCCCTGACTGGAGCCGCCATATTGTCCGTCAGCTCGTCGTGTTTACACATTACCGCTACGTACATGCCTCCTATTACGGCGTGTTTTTCTGCTCGTTAACATTAATAATCAAAATGGTGAAGGCGTGTGTGGCGGTTGGTTGCAGTAACAGAGAAGATAGACGGAGAGACTTGAAGTTCTACCGTATTCTGAGAGACCCGAAGAGGAGAGCGAGATGGACTGCTGTAATTCGACAAGAAATCTGGGCACCAAACAATTACCACAGACTATTTAGTAGTCATTTTATATCTCGTAAGATGCATTTAATATATATATAGAAGATTTGGGGCTGACAACCACAATTAAGATCATTGTGTGACGTTGGTGATTGGGGTCTATATAGTTGCCTCTTTTTCTTTGGGGGTGGAGTTGTTGTTTTGTTGGTGTTGTTGGCGGTAAGCAGAGTAGAAAGAGGGAGAAAAATACCACGACTTCCGTGTCTAATTTTTCTCCGCCAAGCAATCGTTACAATATTAATTAAAAAGGAATGAAAACTAAACACTATTGAATTTGTCATCATTATCATTTAAAATATTTAAGTGACGGGTAAAAATAGATTATGACCGGATTTTTATGACCCTGTCAGTCAAAATGACAGACAACGAAAATGTCTAGCGCAACCTCTGGTGTGTATATTTGTTATCATATTTATATTTTAAAAATTAATTAATTAATAAATCAACACTGATATCTCCCTTCTTTACAATGCTTCACTGCCAGCCATATTTATCAGTGGACATTCTTCACCTGGAAAGTTACTGGACATCCACATACACCAAAGCATTGTATGCGAAAAAACAACTGCTTACATGGTAACACCTCCGTTATAAATAGAAGTCCCCCCAGGAGATGGAGCTATCAGCTATCAGAGCCTAGCTTTCGCCACCTTTCGTTCTCCCGCGCCCAGGAGACAAAGGAAAGCCAGTTTAGTCTTTCTTTGGGTTGAACTTACCTGGAGTTTTTTCATGTTAATTCTAACAACCAGTTGCCACTGGATAACGTAATATGTAATTGTTGTAAATTGTAGACCATTCAGTAGGCATTTTTAGGGTATGTATGGTTAAGAAATGTGACACTGCCTGACCCTGCCCAAAACGACATGTACCACACATGCGGCTTTAGGTCTCCTATGTCATGCTCCTGACAGCTTAAGTTGTCTTGGTTTATGTCAGTGTTTCTCAATTATTTTCCGTTATCCCCCCCCCCCCCCCCCAACTCTACCGCCACTGTAAAAAGTATCATTTGTCTATAAAATTATTATTATACAGCAAGTACACCTCTGCATAACATTGTGTCCTTTTTTATATTCAAGAAAAAAAATAATATAGATCAACTTACAATAAAGTACAACTTTATTAACACGGTTTTTGTTTGTAACAGAAAAGATTTCAAGAGTATCAATTTGCCTGAATAAAAAAATAAAATAAAAATAAAAAATCCCAAATCGTAAAAATACATTCATTTACATTTTTTGACCATTAGATACTGAAAAATAAAATTGAATAAAATCAATATTAAGTAATAATAAATTCAAATTGATTAGCAACATTTACTAATGAGGACAATATGCCAAACAATTTGACTGAAAAAACAAATTAATAGAACAAAAACGACAACGTCAATGGATGGAGTGACAGTTCTTATTTTTGCTGCATGCAGTATCACTGCCTTTGCTATGGTGTGGTTTTTTTTTGCACTGAGCAACTTGTTGCGCCACGTTATACGATGCTAACAGTGCTCGCTGGGTTACTGACTGAACACTGACAAAGCGGGACGATTGTTGGCAATATTCGGCACGTTTTCGTTGAAAAAAAATCAAGCTGCTTATCAATGTGATCAAGGTCTAAAATCTTTAAGTGGCGTATTGATTTGGCTTCCTGCAGTCTGCTGCAAACAGTTTAAGACACAGTAAACAGACTGGACTTTCCTCGTCTCCCACTGTATTAAAAGTCCAAGCCAAATGTTACATACGCTTCATCATATTTCTTCTTATCTCAAGTGCTCATAGTTGTGTGCTCTTGTTTGGTTCGAAAATATTGTGAACACTTTATTCTAGTATGGCAAAAAAGTATGTTCCCCGAGGTCACATGTGCCACCCTCAGCATCGCTCAGCTCCACCCTGGGGGTGACCCTGTATTTGAAAAGTACTGGTTTATGTATACTTTTCATGACAAAGACATCTAAAACAATGTCAATTTAGCCTCAAAAGGGCCACCTTTTTACGTTTAGTTTTAAAGGGATCCACGGATTGAAAGACATGTAGTTCTTAAAGTGCCTGTGACACGAAAAAGCATGTTTATTTCATAAAACGCGGTATTTTATGCTCCTGAATGAAATGGACCGATTGGATGTGTGTGGAAGCGATCGCTACATTTATTTAGTTTTTTTAATCCCGCGCCATGAAAATGAGTGACTTTCGACAACAGTCTCGAGTTGAGAAAGAGGGCGCTGTGACATGTACGGAGGAAGGAGTCCTCTTCACTATACAGCCGTACTGTTGTATGAGAAGGACTAAGGATTCAGCTGATTTTGCGGATTAATACGTTTATTTTTCGCATCACGCCAGCCAAACGGCTGCAGAAAAATCTGTAGGTGGCTTGCATTTTGTGGCTGACATGCTCCTTGTCCCCTCGGCTGACGACCGGCGGCTTGTCGCACATCCCCCCGCCGGGAGAGCACTATAGACCCTACCCACGTGACGTCACAACTCCGCTCTCCTGAATGGTACCGCCCAATTGTCCGTCAAAACATAGTGTTAACCTGTTACGGCTACGTACATTCCTCCTATTTACGGCGTGTTTTTCTGCTCCTTAACATTAATAATCAAAATGGTGAAGGCGTGTGTGGCTGTTGGTTGCACTAACAGAGAAGATGGAAGGAGAGACTTGAAGTTTTACCGTATT
Source organism: Corythoichthys intestinalis (assembly GCF_030265065.1). NCBI lineage: Eukaryota > Metazoa > Chordata > Actinopteri > Syngnathiformes > Syngnathidae > Corythoichthys > Corythoichthys intestinalis. Next base: position 4,517,174 of record NC_080415.1, read on the forward strand.
CCGAGGGATCCAAAGAGGAGAGTGAAATGTTCGGCTGCAATTCGACGTGAAAACTGGGCACCAAAAAATCACCACAGACTATGTAGTAGTCATTTTATATCTGGTAAGATGCATTTAAGATATACTTAGAGGGTTTTGGGCTGACAAATAACCACAATTAAGATCATTGCTAGGCTAATCGCCGACAACATACACGTATGTATGTAGTGAGAGTGCTATCGCTAAACAATATAAACATTAAAAGCCTTAACTCCATTGACAAACGACATGAAATACATTAGACTTGACAGTGGATGTTAGCAATAACAAAAGATTTTGAATCGAAAATTTCGTAACTCACCTTTCCAAGCACAAAATAGATTCCTGCCGAATTTTCGTGGACGAGGACCTGTTTCACCCAACCAGCAACGAAGTATTTATAAGCCTCCAAGCTCTTGATGTTTTTCAAATTTTCGTGAGAATAGGCTGATTTTGTGTGGACAAGATCATTGTAAATATCAGCGTAGCAGATGTCAGGCAGACAGGGCGAAGACAGTGGGTCGAAAAACATCGATTTGGGCATCAAATATGGATCTGGCGACTGTATAGAACGAAGCTTTTCCACATAATGCCTTTTATGCAGCACATCCAGTGAGTTTACGGCATCAGAAAGCACCGGGTCTTCCATGAAATGCATTTTAAATTCCTCGATCAATTGAAACCAATGCTAATACAGAGACAAAATGACGGACAAGTGGGCGGAACCATACAGCGAGCACGTGGTTTTGTGACGTCGGTGGGTAGGGTCTGTACTCGGCTTATTCCCCTCTTCGTGTGCCCGTGTTCTGTCAAATTTTCCGACCGATCAGAAATTGCAACTGAGTTAAAAATAGCCGCGATTACATAGTAAACACTACAAACTTTCTTTAAATAAAGGACTACTTACTGTACGTTTGATCATGGATGGGTATGTAAAAAGCTCTCCTCATACACTTCCACTGAGTCTCTCGCTGTTTACGACTTCGCCGTGTAGTAAAGCATTATTTTGCCATACTCGTGTTTATCATTTGGCAGCTACACGCTCCTCCGACGTCGGCCAGTTTGTTCGGCGGTCATTGTCCAGCTGCTTCCCCGTAGTAGCAGGGGAACGTGCTGTAAATTGCTCTCCGCTGGGCGGTTTCCCGATCGGCGAAGACAATCGACAACCCAGTCGTCATGTCAAATGATCCGTGCTAGTTATGTGCGATTTTCCGCTTCGAAGACTTTGAAACATCACTCGGTTTGGGTTAGCATGACGGCTAGCTGTCACGCCTCTTGGTTTGTTTACATTCTCCGAAGCCGGGGAAGGTAAATGACATTAGCCCGATTTAGGTGGCATAAAATATCATTCGGGAAGTGCGACAGTAAAGGTGAAGTCGACAGTTATGACCATTATGGAGTAATTTTGCCACGTTGTCTTGAATAAATGCATTTTTATTATTTCATATTCCATTTAGCACAAGACTGTTATTTGTCATGACCAGTGTTGTTAATCTTACTGAAAAAAAGTAATTAATTATAGTTACAAATTACTTCTCCCAAAAAGTAATTGCGTTAGTAACTCAATTACCTGAATGTAAGAGTAATTAGTTACTTGGCAAAGTAATTGGTGATAATTACTTTTTTTTTTCCCCTCAAAAAAAAAAAAAAACCTTTACCCTGAATCAACTGTTAAAAGTTGTTAAAATTGCTCCCATTATTGCATTAGTTCCTTTCTCTCTACTTTCGACATATTAAAGTTTTAAAACTGTTTCATCATTTAAAGATAGATTCAAGTCAAGATTTTGCCGATTTAGAAGTATTTTAGATAAAAAGTTACTTAGGTCCGCTAGGAAGGTTCTCTACAACAGAGCCGTCCTAAAAAGTCTACTGCTTTAAGATGGCGGCTGTCTACGAACTCATTTAGTGCCATGTCTGTCATTTTGCATCTAGTTATATCTGTGTACAGTACATGTGATATCTACCATAACATGCGGGCGTAGTTTGTAGGCTATCGGCTACAACATGTATTATTGGAGCTACCTAGCATCGCGTTTGCTCGGCGTCACAACTTTCTTGCCTCCTCCCTACTCCCGCTCTGTCGTCTCGGTGAGTCCGTCTCCCTCAGACTTTTCGACCAATATAGTAACGCATAGTAACGCATGCCTTTCCGTCCTCAGTAACGGTACCGGCGTTGCCAAGATGAGAAAAGTAATTAATTAGATTACCCACTACTGAAAAAAATAACGCCGTTTGTAACGCCGTTATTAACAACACTGGTCATGACCATGCCATTTATTTAGCTAATGGGGAAAATACTTGGATAAAAGTAATATCCTGTAAAAACATTGAGGTACAGAGACTGAAACAATGACATTTTGTGGCTCTCTTCGTCACATTTTCCTCATTCTGAATAATTCCCCCTCAACAGGCTGACTGGTCCTTCTCAAGCCATTTGTTTAGCTCTTGGGGAAAAATACTTGGATAAAAACAATATCCTGTAAAAATATTGGAATAGAGAGACTGAAACAAGGACATTTTCCGGATCTCTTCGTCGCGTTTTCCTCGTTGTGAATAATTCCCCCTCAATGGGCTGCATACTAAATCAGATGAAATCGTGACTCCGCTGACGTCATCCCCCTGTAGGGGATGCTTGAGCCCTATAATGGTAGGCGTGGCTACCAGGCAGATTAAAAGACTAATTTCTCGTCATCTGCGCTATGCTAAATTGTTGTATATAGTCGAATTGTCTCAAAATATGATTCTAATTCACATAATAATCCTTTTTAAGACTTTTTCTCCTGTCGTACGCACTTTAAATGATAAATGTTAGTACGAGTTGTACTAATTTGATATTAAAACCCTTCTTAATTATTTCGTTTCAATAAAATTTGTAAAATTATTTGTTGACATCAATCCCTTTCCTGCTCCGTCACTGGAGCAGGAGAGTGCTGTCACTAGCGAACTTGACACATGCTACTCCTCTCATCCAGTCTTTCATGTTCATTTAGCTTTTGCTGCTTGATTTGTGAAATATCGACAGGGCTGTCCTTTTCATTAATATTCCGCTCGGGTTCAAATTGGAAGGGCAGAACCGCCGACATGTTTATGTAGTTAAAGAGTGACACTGTGGAAGTCTGGCAACAGTCCATGTGACGTCACCGCCCTGCGACGTCAACAACAATGGTGACCTACTCGTTAATTTTTTGGTTTAAAATTCAACAAATTTTATTAAAACAAAAAAATTAAGAGGGGTTTTATTATCATATTAATATACTAACATTTATCGTTTAAGAATTACAATATCTTTCTATCTCCTTTTAAGACCATATTGATTATATATTTGTATGCTGAATAAGTATTTGTAAACATCTGAAAGAACAAAGCCTATATTGCTGCGGATATATTCTTGGGCCAAACCATAGAACACTAATCATTACATTATAATGTTTTAACTGATAACTAATATGATAAATTGCATTTAAGAAATAATAAAACAAAAACAATGCCTGGTCAAATAGTACTTACAGTGACAGACCCAAGAGTGTGCAAAAGGCTGGAGGTGTAGCAAAGAGTCTGAGACTCTCCCTTCAGGACACCCACTAGGTGTCTCCATACACAAAGCATCATCTCCTGCACAAATGGGTACACATTTGGTAAAGAACATGCAAGTAACTACTTTCATATCAAAACACGAAAAGCTGCGTCACCCAAAAAGGAGCACCATTAGTATATCCTTGATATGGACTTTCATCCGGTCATCAAAACATGCGCATGAAAACCTTTTTGGTCCGAGCCATTGTCATGAGTCATTTGCAAAATATGCTAATGCATTTAAAGGTGCTATAAAATACTACAGCAAGTGACTTTGAAATGATAGAGTAAGCAGACCATATTTTGGACACAAATATATATTTTAAAAAGTGACAGAAAAGGCTTGGTAATGAAATTAGATCCTAATTAGTCTTTCTTTCTCAGCTGCCTTGGTCCCACCCATGAAAAAACAGAAGATGATGTCACACCTAGAATGAGGCATGGATTTTTGCAGTCTGCTAACATAGGCTTTGTGTTCTCTTGTTGCCATGTGAGGGCTCGGTCATTTTGTCAACATCTACTAGCTAGCACAGTACAAGAAAGCTTGGCATGATCATCAATTCTGGTTTAAAGAGTTTAGGCCTTCCTTGACGCATTGTTTTGGGTGGAATAACTATGAAATGGTCAAAAGCAGCCAGTAGTTATAATTGTGGATAAAGTCTTTATGGTCTCTCGTTTTATCCATTTCTCAAAACAATCCAATTCAAAGTGCGCCGAGCATAAAGTTGTGTTTTTTGCACACATTTTTGTCCAATCGGCCATTGAAAAAAAGACGATCAGCTGTGACATGACCGCGTTTGCTAGTGACACAAAATCTTGAGTGGTATGAAAAAGTATCTGAACCTTTTGGAATTCCTTACATTTCGGCATAAAATTACCATCAAATGTGATCTGATCTTTGTCAAAATCACACAGATGAAAAAAACTGTGTGCTTTAACTAAACTAAAACCACCCAAACATTGATAGGTTTTCATATTTTAATGAGGATAGTATGCAAACAATGACAGAAAGGGGGTGAAAATAAGTAATGAACCATCACATTTAATATTTTGTGCCCCCCCTTTGGCAGCAATAACTTCAACCAGACGCTTCCCGTAGCTGCAGATTAGTCGGGCACATCGATCAAGACTAATCTAGGCCCGTTATTCTCTACAAAACTGCTGTAGCTCAGTCAGAACATAATAGTTTTACATATAGTTGATGTGTGTGTGCACAGAGATATTGGACTGTACCAGTGGTTTTTGTATGTCTTTAGCAGACACTCTAGGGTTCTTTTTTTACCTGTCTGAGTATTCTGCGCTGAACCCGGTGTCATCTTTGGTGGACGGCCACTCCTTGGGAGAGAAGCAACAGTGCCAAATTCTCTCCATTTGTAGACAGTTTCTCTGACTGCCGATTGATGAACATCCAGACTTTTAGAGATGGTTTTGTATCTTTTCCCAGCTTTATATAAAACAACAATCCTTGATCACAGGTCTTCAGACAGCTCTTTTGACCGAGCCATGATGGACATCAGACTATGCTTCTCATCAAGACATTTCTTACCAGGTGTGTATTTTATAGTGGGCAGGGCAGCTTTAAACCACTCATCAGTGAATTGGCACACACTTGACTTAAAATGTTTGGTATAAATTGGTTTCAACTGCTCTTTCAGCCTCCTTAGGCAGAAGGTTCACTTACTTATTTCTCCCCCTTCTTTCATTGTTTGCATGCTATCCTCATTAAAATATGCAAACCTACAAATGTTTGGTTTTAGTTAAAGCAGACAGTGTATTTTCATCTGTGTGATTTTGACAAAGATCAGGTCACATCTGATGGTGATTTTATGCTGAAATGTGAGAAATTCCAAAAGGTTCAAATACTTTTTCATAGCACTGTAGGTTTTTTTTGCATGAATACTATCAAAAACACTCAACCATGAAACAACTTCCAGAAGTGAATGTTTGCATGATAACAGGTGGGAGGTGACATTTAGAGTGGGGTTACGTTGAGAAAAACAAAATTGTATAATACCTGGGAGGAAACCACTTCAGTGTAGCTGCTTAAAGTGTCCTCGGAGAATTTAGCAAGCTAAGGGTTAAAAAAAAAAAAAAAACGTTAAATTTAAGGAGCAGGCAGATTATATAAAGTGCATTCCTGCATCTTGTCTGTAACTGCGTTGGGAGTTAATAACTGAAAAAAAATAATATTAATTGAATTGTGGTCTGCTCTATTACAGAAAACAACAATACAGAAATTTAACATTTGAAATTAAAGAACGAATAATCATCACACTTTACAAAGCTTGATAATCAGAACATCTTCATTTGTTATCCTGACTAACCAGGGCTCACTTCCTGTGGTCTTTCAGTAACTTCCTATTGAATTTGGGGCATTGTTAACTCATTGGCTCCCATTGATGGCGCTAGACGTTTAATCTGTGTAGACTCAGTCATGTTTTTGCTTTGATTTAGAAGAAAAAAAAAAAAAATCAAAGATTGACATACAATGGAATTTGAATGAAACAGGCATGACTAGAAGTGGAAAACTTTGGGCACTTAACGATTCCATTATCATTTCAATTCAGACGCTACGTTTGATTATAAATCGATTATTGATGCACCCCCCACCCCCAGCTATTAGCTGATTTTAATGTTTCATACATTAGTTCCAAAACTACCGTATTTTTTGGACTATAAATCGCAGTTTTTTTCATAGTTTGGCTGAGGGTGCGACCTATACTCTGGAGTGACTTATGTGTGAAATTATTGACACATTATTATATCATTTCACAAGTTATTTTGGTGTTTTGGAGTGACACTGACGGTTTGGTAAACTAGTTAGCATGTTCTTTATGCAATAGTTATCTGAATAACTCTTAATAGCTATGTTACGTTATCATACCGGCCACGTTCGCATTTCGTTGCATCATGTAACATGCATCATGTAACATTATCATACTGTACACTTATTCAGCATGTTGTTCTCTATATTATTTGTATTTTAAATTGCCTTTCAAGATGACATATCTGTTCTATGTGTTGGATTTTATCAAGTAAATTTCCCCCAAAAATGCGACTTATACTCCGGTGCGACTTATATATGGTTTTTTCCTCTTCGTTGGGCATTTTATGGCTGGTGCGACTTATACTCAGGTGCGACTTATAGTCCGAAAAATACAGTATACAAAAATCCTCTCAGGCTAAACCAAACTACTCAGTATCAAGTTAACCGTTCAAAACAGTAAATAAAATACTCAAGTCCCCATTCTGTATCAGCAGCTTTAAACTATATTCAATTAATTTAATGTTGTGAATCAACTGTTACAGTTGTTAAAATTGCTCCCGTTATTCCATAATTTCCCTTCTGTAGGCACAGACGGGAAATTATGGAATAGCAGGAAACTACATTCAATTAATTTAATGTTGTGAATCTACCGTTCAAGTTGTTAAAATTGCTCCTGCTATTCCATAATTTCCCGTCTGTGCCTACAGAAGGGAAATTATGGAATAACGGGAGCAATTTTAACTGTAACAGTTGATTCACAACATTAAATTAATTGAATGTAGTTTAAAGCTGCTGATACAGAATGGGGACTGGAGTTTTTTTATTTACTGTTATTTTTGTATATTTGTTTACTGTTTTATGTTAACTTGATACTGAAATAGTAGTTTGGTTGAGCCTGAGAGGATTTTTGAACAATTTTGGAACTAATGTACAAAACATTTAAAAAAAAAATAAAAAAAAAAGGAGGGGGGTGCACCAATAATCGTTTTATAATCGAATCGGAGCCTCTGAATTAGGTGCCCAAAGATTCCCAGCTCTACTTCTCACTATTATGTTTTTATAAAAGGTTATGGCTGCTGTAATTAGGCTGGCCAACAAAGAATTTGTTGCATTGATGCAAACACTTGTTCTTACGTAATTTTGGGGTGTTAAATCCAAATATGACCTCGATCTAGTTATTTTGTTTTTTCAAAATACGATTGAATTAGTTTATTTAATTATTTTCTCCAATTTTTTATTTATTTTCTCTAAATGGCAGAGAACAAAAATGGCATTGGGTTTCTCACTTATTTTATATTCTACACGAAGCTAGCTTTCAAATGACGTTATGAATTGTGAATTCAAAATATTATTTTTAACATTTTGTGTTTTATTTAAGAACAAACATTTATTAAACTTGGATAGGTGGTTTATGAGGATATATTGTCACTACATTAGTGGTTAAATTGGTTCATCTTTTTTTTTTTTTTTTTTTTGACAAAAATATTGCATATCGGGTAACAATTGATGAGACAATATATCGGCCACTGACATTTGGTCAAAGGCACATGACTAAGAGTTGTATGGTTGTCGTCCAGACAAAGGTTATTTATGACCAAAAAAGTTAACAGGAAGGGGGTGTTGTTGCAAGTGATGGGAATGAAGGTATTGTTTTTATTATCACAGTTCACTCCTACACATTGAATTAACCATTTTATCATTGATTGTGTTTGCAACCTCTAATGACAGTCAGATTTGATTAAAAAATGGGGAAGTGGTGAGAAAATATGAAAAAAATGTTAAGGTTCCACTGTTCCTTGATACAATTTTGCATATCGATATTCTTATTGTTTTAACGTTGCTAAGTCAGTGTTTAATCATATATTAGGTTAATTTTACCCTTAAAATGGTTTTATAATCAACTAAAACAATCAACAACTTGTATGCTTGCAGTAGAGATGAGTGTTTATTAACAACAGTGAATTACTCACCAGTCCTGCTGGGGATGCGTGGCTGAACTCAGCTAGGACCCTTGCCTCGCCAAAAGCGTTGACCAACACCCACATGACAGGGAATAGCAGGGGTAAAACTGGCAGAACACCCATCAACTGAAAACACAATGACTGTTTTACACCATTCAATATCATGCAATATTGAGTGGTAAATCTGAATGACTATTATTCTGAAATTGTTTCCATACCCAGATACGACCGAGTGAAGGACGTGGTTAAGAGACTCCCATTAAGTTGGCACTCCATCCGATGCAAATTTATGGGAGAATTATGCCACTCGTTTGTACTAGGCTTGAGCTCGTTTCTGCTGCTATCGTTAATCAAGATATTTACAATTCTTTTATAGGTCAATCTGAGGTCCCTGAACTCCCCATTTTGTTTAAAAATGGCTGAAAATGGTGTCAATCGATTGTGCTATGCTGTAAAATTTTTCGTTTGTGCTGCTATCGTTTTTGATATTAATTTTGAGTGAGGATGTCCCGCAGCACCCCATTTATTGCAAAATGGACCCAAAATGGTGCCATTCGTTTATGCTACGTTTGTGCTGTAAATTTTTTGTTTGTGCTGCTATTGTTTTATGGATATCAATTTCGTGTGATGACGTCAACAGCAGCACGGCCGTCGCGGCTGACAAAGTGTACCAACTCACTCAATAACAGAGGGGTGTCCCTAGGCCAGGGGTCGGCAACCTAAAATGTTGAAAGAGCCATATTGGAGCAAAAAAACAAATATGTCTGGAGCCGCAAAAAAATTAAAAGCCTTACATAAGCCTTATAATGAAGGCAACACATGCTGTATGTATCTGTATTAGCTATATTAGCCTACTATCAAAATGACTAAGTTGGCTAAAAATACATAATGAGCCTTCATGAGTTAATGTTTATTTTCCCTGCAGTGCACCCAACGCACCACGTGACTACCCTGTTGTATGATCCCACCTCAAGTTTAACTTCATTACAATATTCATGTATTGTTTCATTGCTTTTATGAATTTAAAGAAATGCAATAAAGAAATCCGATTTTTGATGTCATTTTAATTTTGAGGTTTTGAAAAACTACAAAATGGAACGTGCATAACATGGCCCTTTTCTGGTCATGTCTTTGATTTTCTGTATTTTCTCGGTTTTGTTTTTGAAGTCTGCAAATAGGTGTTCTGATATGTTCTGATTGATGAATGTCTCCTTCATGTACTCACCATCTGTGAACGGTTTTCCACGCTTTATTATCTCTGGGTTGCAACAAAACTTGCAGCAGTAGTGGAGTTTGGCGATGTAATCCACTTCTTAAATCTATTTTTGCGCTCCTCAGGCTCGTCTAAGTTCTTTAGAAGTAACGCATTCGCACTTTTTCTCTCACTGACAACTTCTCGCCACAGAGTAAACATTCAGGCAATCCTTCTGCATTGGCAATGAATGCAAATGACTGTCCAAGAAATGTTGAATCCTCTCTTCTCTTCTGTTATTTTTCTCTTTTCAGCCGCTTTTTTTCTTTACGGCCGCCGGTTCGGTCAAAATAGCCACCTGCCTGGCAGCCCGCCTTGCTGATAGAAACATGTCGCAGGCTATGACGCAAATCTCTGTTGACAGAAATGTTGGAATTAAATTTTTACCCATTTTTTTACAACATTGGAAAACGATAAGAATGTTTGTTTCATTTTTGTCCTCCTACGGGAACCATATCAAAACAAAAAATAGATTTACCTCCCTCTTTCCATTTTCAAACATTTTTGAAAATGCTCCATGGAGCCACTAATGGCATGCGGCTCTAAAAACATGGGTTGCCGACCCCCGCCCTAGGCAAACGTAGCACAAAAGAATGGCACCCCTTCGGATCCATTTTGCAGGAAATGGGGGGCTGCGAGTCACATCATAACTTGAAATATACTATATATCTATACTATATATATACTGGACTGTCTCAGAAAATTAGAATACACAATATTCTAATTTTCTGAGACAGTCCTGTACATTAATCCACCATTTAAAGCAAGGGTGTCCAAACTTTTTGCAAAGGGGACCAGATTTGGCGTGGTAAAAATGTGGGGGGCCGACCTTGGCTGACGTCCTTTACATAGAACAATATACAGGACTGTCTCAGAAAATTAGAATATTGTGTATTCTAATTTTCTGAGACAGTCCAGTATATATATATCTATACTATATATCTCAAAAAGATTGCAGCACAAACGATTGACAAGATTCTTAGCCAATTTTAATCAAAATGGGGGGCTGTTTGACGTCACATTGCCCTATAAAAGAATTATTAATAATGCAACTAGGATGAAAATATTGAGCCTGTCCCTTACCACTAGCCTTTCTTTGTCCTGGGCCATGTGGTACCCATGTAGTCTATGTATTCTATGTTGCTTTCTTGCCACGCCCCTCCTTGCTGTTTCCCCTGAATGATTAGGGGCAACCTGGGCGTGCGTGCAGCAGCTTATCCCCACAAAAGCTACATGGACTTCCTGCATGTTCTTTTTAGCCAAGTTAGGTGTCCATGAACCTAACTTCAAATCTAACAATTCATATTATCGTTGTTGTGTGTCGGCCTCAATGAAATATTATTTGTTAATAAGTAATTTAAGTCTAATCATTTCAATATTTTGTTAGAATCATCAATTTATAATACTGATGGCTGGAAAACTCCCATGGCAATTATACCCTCTCCTTGGGTAAATACTAGTGGGTGTCGTAGGGCTTCTTATTGCAATTAGGGACCACCGAGGGCCTTCACGCCCCAGTTTTACCACCGTCCTCCTCTTCTAATCAGAGGTGCAAATTGTGGCACCATGCAAACAGCTGTACGTTGGCGAAGGCATTGATAGGGGGCCCTTTATGGCAACCGCTAGAAGAAAACATTCTATCAAGACACATTTTGTATGTGCTATCCATTCACAGTAAGTTTGGAAAGAAAACAATTGCAGCCAAAGAGACTTTTGTTACAGGTTTAAAATCATAATTGCATTTTAAAAATTACCTGAAGTTGCAAAAAATTGTAGAAGTTAGGGGTGAGGTTGGGCGCGTCACAAAAGTAGCGTATGGAGTTTACAACCAGGAATGTAATCTATGAGAAGGCATTAAACAAAATAAAACAGACATAAGCAATGTGTTTAATTTACATTCAGAAAAAAAAATTCAGACAGTTGAGTCTTACTCACCAACACAACAGGACAGACAAGCTTAGTGATGATACACTGTACTGTAAACCGCTCATTGTCGAGCACTGTAACTGGCCGGGATCCAGCGAATTCTAAACTACTCCTGTACAGATGGATAATCCGGGAAAAAATATTTTTTAAAAAGCGTGTCCTTAAAAGTTGTATAACCAACAAAAAAGTAGTACACCCCACCAACTACGATTAATGTTTGTTCAGTCAAATTATGAGCGGGTAAAATGCCTTTTATAATCAACTCCAATGTAGCGGAGAAGTCAAAACAAATCTATTTGAGATAACCCTGAGGAGCACCCATCCAGCGTTCTCCCGCTTATCCGAGTTTGGCGTTTATTTCAAGTCTCTTTAATTTATTCAAGTGTTTTAAGTTACTGACTTGGGGAGCTACAGTATTTACTATCAGTCTGTCATTGCCGCCATCTTCATGGAAAACAATTAGAGCTGCAACGATTTATCGATTAACTCGGGTAATTTGATTACAAAAAAGCTTCGAATCAAATTTTGCTGCTTCGAGGATTTGTTTAGAGTGGCTTTGTAATGGTTTGTTTTTAAAGTGTTTAGATTTAGTTGAATTGATTTGGGTGGATACACTACCCTCAGGTGGCAAGAGTGAATATGACATAACTCATCTAAAATGGCTGGATGCAGCTGCTCCAAGACCAACATAAGGTGATATGTTTTTGAGCTAATATGATTTTTTTATGCATTCATATTTTAGTTTAGAGGTATATTTAGCAGGTTTTTCGTGGGAATATGTGTTTGGACGATTTGTTAAGAGAGATGTAAAAAAAAAAAGTTATCATTTAATAGCATTTACTTTTTATGCAAGTTGGCCAATAGATTAATCGAGTACTTAAGTAATCGATAGCTGAAGGCCTAAAGTCGATATCAATCCAGATGCTCTGATTCAACCATTTACAGTTACTATTTTCTGGATGACTGACAAGCTATCCAGACCTCTGGACAATAGAACAATGTTTCTTACCTCACTATGTCTATAACAGGAGTCCTGACAACTCTGAAGAGGCGATGTTGTTGTGGACTTTGGGGTCCTATTTTCTCCTTTGCTCGTGGAGTAGGAGATGGAGAGGATGGGGGGAACAAATCTCCAGGTTCCAAAACAATGTGTTCATCATCCTTTTGTCAAAAAAAAAAAAAAAAACCAACAACAACAACAACAAAAAAACGATCAAAAGGAGTATTACAATTCTGAAGGAAATTTCCTTGTTAGTTCTTTAGTGCAGAGATTCTCAACCATCAGGCAGGTGACTGGTAAAAAATAATTTATCATTTATTTATTTTTCAATTTATTTTTCTAGTCTAGAGGCCTCTAGACACACCAATATGCCTGTCTACTGTACAGATATACTAGTAATAATAAAACTGGATAGGTGGTTTTCATCAAAATCCATTGGCCTCCTCTCTGCCTGGGCTGCCGGGCAGCAGGGGCTGGGGTGGGGCTCCGATCCCGCGACGCTTCTCGGCGCTCTCCTGCTTCCGCCTTCCCCTCTCTCTTCTGCCTGGGCGTACTCCCTAAGCTCCGGCGCAGGTTGCTGACTGGGTGCCGGTGGGTCGGCTAGGTATCGCCTGCTCCGGGTGGGGATCCTAACCTGCCCTGGGCTTATCACGCCATTGGGGGTCCCGCGGTGTGCCGTGCCGGTTGGGGGGCTGCGGCGGTGGCTCGTGGGCCGGGTGGGCAGGCGGAGATGGTGGCGGGCGTGGGGGGTGGTGGCGCGTCCTCTCATCCCATCCCTGAAGGCCGGTTGATGGGGGCACGGATGGGCTGGGGACCACCCTGGATCCCGGTGGGATGATGGCAGCCTCCTTTCTGGACTGCAGGAGCAGGGATGAGCTGCACTGTCTTCCCCAACCAATCCCCTGATTGGTTGGGCGGAAGGGCTGCAGCCCTGCGGCGGCACCCGCCAGCATTTCCACTAGTCTGCAGGACTATCACATGTCTGATGGGATTCACGCATGACTAGGTGCAATTAGACACATTCAAGTAGAAAAACTAGCGATCAGATAGCATAGAATAAGATGCCAGCATATTCACACTCACAAGGGATTCACAAAAATACTGGGTTCGACACCTCACATGTCTGATTTGTGTACACTCCACCCCTTCCAATCACGTATCTTTCTGACTCTCCCCACCTCTTCTTTTTTCCTTGGTCATCAGGCCCCCCACATGGTGTCAACTGGAAGTACAATTGCTTAACGCTAGCACCAACATATTCATAGTTAGTGTAGGTGTTCAATGTATTTCTTGTTGTTTGTACTTCCTCTGTCTCTCACTCCTTTTCTTCTGTCCCCCCATAACCCCTTCCTGTTCTCTACTTTCTACAAATAAACGAGGCATGTTGAATGACCACAATGGGAATAAGTCATGCTCCCATGTGATACATTAAAACTGTTCAAACCAATCGGACACTCAGATTTCCATTCTCCGTGTCAAGCAGCTGAACAGGACAAGTAAAAAAAAAAAAAAATCCATTAGCGCTTGTATTGAGTATCTATTTTTTAGATCTATGTCCTCGATAATGACGTAAGTGTATCCGATTTGCTGCTGGAAATAATAAGCCCATACGCTGGCGAAGATAACTGAAAAACAGACGTCATTGAACAGCTTTTTTACAGGGAAAATGCCACCTGAAAAGCCAGAAGAGCCTACAACCTCGAAAATTGATCATGTGTTTTAACAGACAATACCAAGAATCCAACCTAAAATATGGGCTTGTTGCCAAGTCCGCCCGCTCCGTATAATATGTGGCCAAAAGCTAGCAAACGAGGCAATGAAGCCTTCAAAGCTGCTTCGGTAAATAAAAGAGAAAGCACCCTGGAATTCTTTGGCTTTTTTTTAAAAAGAAAAAAGCGCAAGCACAAAGGGAGCCAACTGTATTGCTAAAGCCAAGAACCAACCTTTCTTGATTGGAGAAGAACTTATTATGCCTGCGCCCAAGCATTGTAGTTTTTGGCAGCCCTTTGAATTTTTGTCTCAGTCTTAGTGTTTTGGATGAAAATACTTATTAGTCATATTTTCAAAATCATTCATTTCAGTCATTTCAAAATGTTTATGTCTTCGTTTAGTTTTAGTCGACCAAGTCTCATACAAATTTTGTCTAGTTTTAGTTGACAGTTACTCAGATTGTTTTCATCTGTAACATTCAAAAATTTTAGTACAAAAATAAATAAAGGTTTCCAGCAATTTCGAATTAACATAGACAGATGAGCACGAATTGCAGCCTCTACAAGGAAAACGCAACTTTGTGATGATAATATACACTCAGCAGGAAAAACAGTACATTATTTTCAATTAAACCTATCAGGAACATACGAACTGTATGTGTTAAAAAAAAAAAAGTTGAGTGTTTAACATCCTTTACACTTACTGACCAGAAGAGCCAAATGGCTCTGCTTTAGATTGGCCAGTGTCATGGTACGAGACGGAGGAACCAGTTGCAAATCGCAGACACAGGATTTTATTGATGTTGACAGGCAAATAAAACAATCAGGCCAAGCGGCAATGGCTAGTTGGCATGCAAACGTATGCTGAATCACTGATGACCTGACACTGAATGCTGTGTGTTTGTGTCTTATATACTGTTCTCAGTTGTTCTTTGTGACATATTAAAGAGTACAAAGTCCTTGCGATGAAAGCTTTGTTCATCTCGGTTAATAAAAAAGGCCAGTGTCTTAAGAGGACGCCCACCATTCTGAAGCTAATGCTAATGGGAATGCTACGCTAACGTTAGGATTTAAATTTAGCGTCTGATGATCACTCAGCACAGACCGCTAAAGGGGAAGTTCAGAATTTTTGACATTACGCTTAATCTTCGAGTTAAGGGGGGCTTTAAACAGTCTGTGGAGTTGACTTCAGCAGGTCAGCAGCAAGTTATTTATTAGTTTTAGGGCTCCAGAGTGGTTCAGCTCGCGCGAGTCAATGGGCACATCCTAGCATGCCAATAAAAAAGAATATATGCACGCATAAAAATCACTGATGACCCATGCAATCAATAGTGTTAGCTATTTTTTCAGGATGAATGTGTTAAAACTTACCATTGCATGCCAATAACTGTAGTATGAACAGCAACATTTGTACTCTAGCAGCTCTGTCGGTAACAGGCTGCAGAGCGGAGTGATATTTTTTTCATTCTATTGACTCACACTTGCTTAGCCACTCTGGAGCCCTGAAATTAATAAATAACTAACAAACTGCACGGAATTTGTTGAAATCAACTTCACCGACTAATTAAACCCCGCTACTCGAAGATTAAGCTTACTGCCATAAATTCTGAACTTCCACTTTAAAGACTAAAGCAACATTGCATATTCTCTCTTGCCAAGATAAGAAAACACATCTTAGCATGTTTCCAAACAAGAAAGATTGAGCGCAGACTAGCTTCAGACACATCCTAATCTCCGGTGAGGAGGGAGAGGCGCAGCACATCTCACATGAGTAGCAAGCCAAAACAAACAGTGCCACGATGCAAGCTGACGTACTGCACGTACAATATGAAAATGTCACGCATTGTGAACATGTGACAGAAATGATGTAGTCGTCTCATCAGACGAAAACTGCCATTCCTCTCATTATGTTCTGGTCTCCCAAGCCACGTTTTTCGATCCTCATCGTCACATCATTGTCATGAAAAAAATTATTTGCCGACAAAATATTTTCGTTATCGTCATTGTTAACGAAAACAACACCAGTCAATTTATTCAATCTCCCATCACACCTAGATAGGCATTGATTGAGCGTATAATGAGTTACATTTTCCCTGCACTTAACATTTGTTTTTGGCCCCGTCGTGTTATTTTATATTTGCTCTGTTTTTCTGACTGACATTTCAGGTCTGTGGGGGAAATAGAGCCACATCACAATGGTCCATGGTGCAAAAAGGTTGGGGACCACTGCTTTAGTTGACAGATTGAAAAAAATAAGGTTTTTAAGAAAAATGAATACTTGCTGCATTATCGACACATTGGTACCTGCCGGTAGTTGATTGTGTCAGGTCTAACAATGTCACAATGAATAATGGGATATCAGTGGAACAATTCTCAAAGGTGATTAATCTTTAAATGGGTTCCCAGTAGGCCATGAAAAGCACTGCATGCACACTAACCATGACGTAGTTACATTTCCTGTCTACTTCCGCCTTCGACAGAGGGTCACTGGTGTTTGGAGTGACACGTCTTTATCAGCTGATGTCAGACTGACAGGCAAGTCACGCCCTGTGCTGACCATTCACTCTTCCAGGATGCTGGTCCAGGTAGTAGAGAGCATGTACGCCTCTCATCCCTGTTGATGGTCCTCGGGCCCCACTTGCGGATCTCAATGGCCTCCCTGATCCAGCGCTAATGTTTGTTTTCTTCAGTGCGGATGGCTCTGGCCTTTTCCCAGTCCATGATGTGGTTTTCCCTTTTGCAGTGATCGGTGATAGCCGATTTGTGATGTTCTTGTTGTGCTTTTTCTTTTTTTGCCCTTGTTTGTCTCAGTGTTGTCTCCTTTTCACATTCCTTCTTGTGTTCTGTTTTTCTTGTAATAAAGCTTTTTTTTCCTCCCCGATGTTTGATTTATTGCATGATTTGCATTGGATTTAATATAGGGAGTTACATTTGTTTTCTGGGTGGACAAACAAGGGCAATCAATCTGACAGGTGAGTCACACCTTCATCCATCAGCTGATAAAGACGTCACACCAAACACCAGTGACCCACTGACGGAGGCTGAAGTGTTCGCCAAAACATCTCAGGTAATTAAATCACCAACTATTGTCTGAGATAAAAGAAAAAAAATTGACTAATCTACAAGTGTGGGCAAAATGAACTTAATACAACTATTTGAACGGTAGTGTATATGCAAAAAAACATTGAGGGGTTGCATGCGTGTGAAAACAATTCACTAGAATGTACTGTATAAAAATGTTTGAGTAGCATGCGTGTGAACATCTAACTAGTGTGTGCAAAAGGTAATCCTGAATTATTTCCCTAATGGTGCCTCATGCCAATTTCACAGAAAAAGTAATGTTAGCACAAGATAAATCCACATGCATATTTGATGAAAGAGCAACCCAGATCATGATTGACCCAGTGAACCACCTCCACTGTGCAGGGTAGAAAACATCTCAGGAGGGATCTCCTTGTCATGCCAGAATCGTTGGAGGCCATCTGGACCGCCAAGGTTAAATTTGGATAAATTTTGATCATGAAAAATACAGGGTGTCGATCATTATCTGGGGAGCTTTTTCTATTCTGTGGAACAATAGAGCTCCATGAGTCGTGAAACATTTCGTGCAGATGTTGCTGTGGGCATCCCTCATGACTGAGGGCCCTGTGTGATCACGGCAGGGTTTTTCAACGGGACAATGCTTTAGGCTCTTTCAGGGAGCATAACATCCCGTTTCCCTGATTTAAACAACATAGAGAACATTGGGGGATGGATGGCAAGGGAGGTTTATAAAAAGGCAATCAGTTTCAGAAAATTGATGCCCTTTGTGAAGCGATCTTCACCACTCAGAGCAATGTTACCACTAGCTTCCTAGAAACACTAATCTCAAGCATGTCCAAATGAATTTTTGAGGTGATTAACAAGAACGATGGAGCTACTAATTACTGAGTCATGCTTTACTGAGACTTACTGAGAATTTTTTTGTTCTTGTTTTGTTGTTGTTGATCAGCTGATAAACAGACCATTTCAGTTTAATTGTTGTTTTCAATAAATTATGTTTTCAAAGTGCTTTTAGTTGTACACCCCTTTCTTGCTTTGTATATTATGGCTTTACTAACAAACCTCATTAAAGGGATCCTCTATTTTTAAGACAAGTAGTTCTTAAAAGATCAATGTTAGTATGAGTTATAATAATTTGATATTAAAACCCCTCTTAATGTTTTTGTTTTAATAAAGTTTGTAAAATTATTTTAAGTGATAGGTCACCATTCTTGTTACATCGCAGTGCGTGACGTCACCGGTCCCGTTGCCGAAATTCCAGCGTGTCACTCGTTAGCTTTCCCAACATGTCGTCAGTTCTAACCTTCCTATATGTACCAGATCTGAAAAGTGAAGAGCAGGACAGCACTGTCGGTTGTTCAGAAGACGAGCTTCAGGGAAAAATGCGTGCAGCAAATACCTGATAAGACAAAAGTTGGGCAAAACTGGTGATGCGAGAGACTGCTGTTGGGAACTCTGGTTTTATTAGCAGATATTCAAGGTAAGCATATTGCGTTTTCAAACTTATCCCAATATAATTATGTAGATTGTTAGCATCCAGAGCTGTCGTGTGCTTTACATACAGTACAGGCCAAAGAGCACACCTTGTGTAATCCATGTCTTGTACATTGTAACGCGTGGTAGCTAGGATACGTGTATAAAAGTACCAAAAAGGGGAGAAGCTTCCACTTGTGCACATTTATTCACAAAAAACAATATTTCCACCTTGACCACTCTTCAATCGGGAGCTCAGCAGTATGCAAACACGCATTCCCTGACGAACTCCAACATTGTTGTAAGATCCACGTCAGAGTCACTGTAGCATGTCATAGTGCTTTAATTATTTAGTATGATTTGGGGAAAACTCCCACAAAGAATAGTCAACAAAAAAGATAGCAATAGTAATCCAAATCCGCATTTTTTTACTCACTCGAAGATCCAAGAATCAGACCGATCCCATGGCAATGTCGTAGCTGTGATCAGGCCGTCGATTCCACAAAATAGACAGATCCGAAAAGCCGCTGTGGACCGACAAATATAAAATAGGCCTGATCCGAAACCAATATTGTAGACGTGGTGGGACCGTCGATCCAGAAAATAGCCGGATCCCTTACTTGACTGAGGATCCAGGAAAAATGTTCGGGCGCCAGTTTTAACGCGTGGTGGGCAGGATACGTGCGTACAGGGACCAAAAAGGGGGAGGAGCTTCCACTTATGCACATTTATTCACAAAAAATAATAATTCCACCTTGACCACTCACTTCACTCCCCTTGTTTCCATTTGACTGGAAATTGCATCCAAAAGCAGCACATTGTGGCATTTTACTTCGCGAGTTTAGGCAGCAATAAGCAATTGTTGAACACGCTACACATTTGGAAAGATCCCAATTACGTCATCACTGCGAGCCCGCAAACCATGGCGCCAACTAACAAAATATGGTCAAAATATGGACTAAATATTATAAAATATTGCCATTGATTTAACATTTTATGTGTTTCTAACAACATATTTTAGTACAGGAGAACAACTGTGGTTTATTAGAGCCTACATGTATTTAAGTTAGAGGATCACTTTAAGAACTACAAATATAGTACAGTATGATAAATCAATTCTAACATTGCCAATACCAACCTTTATTCCTCTTAGAGATGCAAATGCTTCTTGCCCAGGTCTGAGAACAATTATATCTCCTTCCACAAGCAGACTGACAGGTAGATTAACCAACTGGGAGTCACGGTATGTCCAGTGAAGGGACCACGATGGTGACGAGGGTGTGTACAGATCAGGGTAAAGACAAGGGGTCCACCTCACTTCACCAGCATACCCAGATAGATAATCTGCAGTAGAAGAATTATAAAGGTGCAATAATTAACAGAGCGTTAAAACAAGATAAAAAAAGCATGCAAAGCAAATTAAGAGTTGTCCAATGACAGCAAAGAAACAATATATCATTGTTTTATGTTTTTAGGTTTATGGTTAAGGTGTATTTGTTCATCAATATCAAGAGGCACAGTTGGTAGCTGGAGTTGTCCTTGGACCGAAGGGCAGGTGGTTTGATTCGCGGCTACGACTGCCCACTGTCGAAGTGCCTTGGGCACTAAACCCTGATTTGCCTCCAATGGGTTGACAGCGCCTTGCATGGCAGCAGCCCCATTGGTGTGTGAATGTGTGCGTGAATGGGTAAAGGTGTGCTAATGTAAAGCGCTTTGGGCATGGTAACCATGCGGATAAATGCGCTATATAAGTACTGTCCATTTACCATTTACCAAGAGGCATTAAGTTGTTCTGCACTAGATTTAGAAATATTCTTTCCATAAATAGCGCATCTCTCATTAGATTCGCCCATTGCTACTGAGGGGGCGCTGTTATTTTCTTTTTTTTTTCTTTTCTCCACTAGGTATCATTAAAGCTAATCAGGATTTCTTTGGTCATTCACTTATCCACTTATTTACTTGTGTAGAGACGGAAACATTCTTGTTAGCTTCAGAACAAGCTAACAATCTTGTGTTCCTCAGACTTCAACTATCTAATTCATTCATTCATTCAATTTCTACTACTTATCCGTAGACAGGTCACGGGGGGAGCACATTCAGCAGGGAAGACTTCTCTCTCCCCAGCCACTTCATCCACCTCTTCCGGGGGGAAGCCAAGCGTACCCAGGCCAGCCAGGAGACAGTCTCGCCAACAAGTCCTGGGTCTGCCCACTGCCTCCTCCCAGTGAAAGGCGTCAGTCCTAAGCCGATGCCCGAGTAACCTCATCTGGCTCCTCTCGATGCAAGGCAGCAGTGGTTCTACTACGAGCTTCTCACCCTATCTCTAAGGGAGGGTTGAAGATCACGGCCTGATGAAGCTAACAGAACCCCATCGTCTGCAAAAAGCAGAGATGGAATACCGAAACCACCAAACAGGACCCAGCTGCAGCGAGGCATTGAGGGATATACGGTCCATAAAATTTATGAACAGCATCGCTGACATAGGGGAGCCTTGGCGGAAACTGGAAACTGATCTAACTTACTGCCAGTCAGGGCAGGTCGATATGGCCTTGAGTACTTATCACGGTAAATTGAGCAGATTTACTTCAATAACGATGAATGATGAGAAATTCGCCCAAGCGGACCGTTATATACTTTCAATATCTGAATAAATGCCTAAAATACAAATGAACCGTTTCTCGTTGAGTAATTTACCAGCTTTCAGTTTAACAGATTTAACAATTGCACGTTCAGTGTAAACATTTTACCAAGTTTTACGAAGTATTATTGTAAACAATAAACATTCAAGAATAAACATTTAAAACAGCCTGTATGACTTGAACGATGTACCACATTGTAAATATTGCTATGACCATTGTGTAAAGATGTCATTATAACACAAATGACTAACAGCAAGAGGGGCTAGAACAGTGCACTTAAAGGGGCGTGTATCAGACAACCCATTGTTAATGGCTCCTGTGACATGATCACTCAATGTAGTACTGTTTATTTCAAGTTCCAACTGAGGAAGACTAGCATGTTAACCATTTCCGGGTTTTTTCAGAGCATTTTCTGAAACACTCGCACATAATCACACACCTTAAGCTTTACTGCTCTAACTGTAATGCTAATGAAACATTTAAAATTTTATGATGCCAGTTATGACACAGAGTAAAGCAAGCGCATACAGAAAAATAGCTGTAGCCATTAAACGGTCATATCATAGGCTACACTGTTGGATTATACTGCTGATCCATTGTAAAGTGTACCAAAAAAGCTATCAGTGACATCAGGCACAGATTCAAAATAACGCGACATATTGATTGCCAGGTGCCGTCTGTGCCCGAAGCACTGCTCCCGCATCCACTCATTGAGTTCAATCGCTTTGACAACGTTAGAGCCGCTGTCGGTGGTGATGGTGACAAGGTTCTCCTACTTCAGGTCCCATGCAGAGAGCATTTGTTTCAGGGCCTGAGCAATATTTTCACTCGTGTGGTTTTCCGATATATAGACCCTACTCACGTGACGTCACAGCCACGCCCCCGCGCCATGTTGTCCGTATACTCGTCATGTTAATGCATTAGTGCTTCGTAAATTCCTCCTATTATGGCGTGTTTTTCTGCTCGTTAACATTAATAATCAAAATGGTGAAGTCGTGTGTGGCGGTCGGTTGCAAAAACAGAGAAGATAGATGGAGAGACTTGAAGTTTTACCGTATTCCGACAGACCCGGAGAGGAGAGCGAGATTGACTGCTGTAATTCGACGAGAAAACTGGGCTCCAAACGACTACCACAGATTATGTAGTAGTCATTTTATATCTGGTAAGATGCATTTAATATATATTTAGAGGGTTTTTGGCTGACAACCACAATTAAGATCATTGCTAGGCTAATCGCCGACAACATACACTCAGACGTTGTGAATGAACTACCTGAAAATATATAATTATAAGGGGATAATAAGACAGTTGTCATACAATTAATTTACAATTTCACTATTGAGGTCAAAAGCCAAAAAATAAATTCAACTAGGGACAATCTGGAGTAGTGCTATCGCACTTCATATTTATTACATATTATATATGTATGTAGTGAGAGTGCTATCGCTAAACCATATAAACATTAAAAGCCCTGGCTCCATTGACAAATGACATGAAATACATTAGACTTGACAGTGGATGTTAGCAAGAAAAAAAGATTTTGAATTGAAAATTTCGTAACTCACCTTCCCGAGCACAAGACAGATTCCTGCCGAATTTTCGTGGACGAGGACCTGTTTCACCCAACCAGCAAAGAAGTATTTATAAGCCTCCAAGCTCTTAAAGTTTTTCAAACTTTCGTGAGAATAGGCTGATTTTGTGTGGACAAGATAGTTGTAAATATCAGGGTAGCTAGCAGATGTCAGGCAAAGACGGCGAAGACAGCGGGTCGAAAAACATCGATTTAGGCATCAAATATGGATCTGGCGAATGGATAAACTGAAGCTTATCCACATAACGCCTTTTATGCAACGCATCCAATGAGTTTACAGCGTCAGATAACACCGGGGCTTCCATGAATTGCTCTATAACTTGCACGACTAATTGAAAACAATAAGTCTAAAAAATACGGACAATATGGCGGCCGGATACAGCGACACGTCATTTTGTGACGTAGGTGAGTAGGGTCTATAGGCTGTATCCAGCACCTGGGTGCACAGCTCCAACTTGCTGTCTATGCAATGGATCGCCGAACTGATGTAGGGCTCCACGGTTCATCCTCCTCCTCGAATCCAAAATTCTTCCACACAACCGACGTTGAGCTCTTTTTTAACACCACACTATGGGTGTCGACTAATTCTATATTCGAAGTGCCTGTGGCCTGGCTACCGATAGATGTTTCACTATTATCTGACTCTATCCATCACGTTTTCTTGTAGTGTTAGCGTACCAGGTGATAGCAACGTGATTCTGTTTGTTTGATTCTCTGATAGCGATGTGACTTCACACGTAAATACACTGGCTGTTAGGGGTGTAATGTTACACAAAAATCTCGGTTCGGTACGTACCTCAGTTTTGAGGTCACAGTTCGGTTCATTATCGGCACAGTAAGAAAACAAAATGCAAAATATAAATGTGCTAGTTCTTTATTACACACCTTTATGCTTTCAACAATAGGAACATTAGCGTATACAAAGCTACAATTCTGCTCAAAAAGTAGCAGGTATTTAAAGATAATCCAACAACGATTTGCCTTTCAGACCCCGCGTATTGGTTAGCTTTCTTTCTGAAAGAAAGAAGAAAAAAGAAGTCCTGTGCTAAAGAGAAAAGCAATCCCAATGACAAAGATTTTAACATGTATTTTACAAATAAAATTCCTCAATTAATCTTTTTTTTTTCTTATGAACGGTTTAAAAAGCTTTGTTGGTGGATTTTCTCAAGTTAAAGCGCCACACAGAAATTAATACATTTAATTGTGTAAGCAGGATCTGTGTATTATTCTTATTATTTAATTACAGGTGTTTTAGCTCATTTCAATGTATTTTATTTAAATGGGCTATTATTTATTTTATTATGCGTTTATATTTTACAAATGTGATGTAGTATTCATTTATATTGTATATTTTATGTTGTATAACTTTAGTTCCTATGTGAATATTCGTTCCTACTTGTTTTATTGTAGTAGGAGGGTTTTGTATTGAACACGGGGCCGTGTTGGTTATTATAGCAGAGAAGACAGCAGTAAATCAACAAAGACAAGTCAACTGTGCCCCGATCTACCACTCAAGAGATCTGATGGACTCAAAAAGTAGGTTACGATTGCATATTAGTTTGAAAATCGACCGGATCCACCTTATTTTTACACGAGTGACTTCCGGTCTGCCCGATCCTAGCTACCGGTAGTAGTATTGACGCAGGAGTTCCGGGTCACGTAGTGACCGGAACACCCGTATCAGGGGTTCCAGAGCACCCCACACCTTCGCCAAGTCCACAAAACACATGTAAACTGGTTAGGCGAACTCCTTTGAGGGTATAGAGCTTATCCACCTCTTCACAGCCAGGAGGAAAACCACACTACTCCTCCTGAATCCGAGATTTGACTTTTCAACGGACTCTCCACTCCAGTACCCCTGAAAAGACCTACCCAGGTAAGCTAAAGAGTGTGGCCACTAGGGCTGTCCCAAACGACTAATTTTCTCCCGATTAGTCAGCCGACTATTTTTACGATTAGTCGACTAATCTAATAATTTAAAAAAAAAATTTTGTTTTTGTTTTTGTTTACTAATTTAGCAATGAAATTTTTGTTGATAGAATTAACTAGTGTAGCATCCCGATTGAAAAGATGGTCTCTTAAACTGATGGTTTACAACTTTTATTCCATCCTTGATGTAATCACACTGTAAGAGCTACGGTGCACACAAATAAAACAACACAATTAGAAATTAACGAAAACTTTTCACCTTTTTCCTTTTAAACCATATTTATATATCAATGAATTGCCTATATGAATTGCCTTTACCTTAATTTATTACCTTATCATTGACAATCTCTTCCTTGAGTGCAATCGCTGTATATACTGTATATATTTATGACCTTTTAACGTTATATAATTTTCTATACCATAAAATAAACAATAACATGAAATAAACCTTTCAGTTAGCAATACTAATAGCACTTATAGGCCCATTGTCAATGAAACATTATTATTTAGTAAAGCGACAGCACCCTCTGGTGTACAAAAAATGCAAAAAATTTTTTTTACAAACGGTGACGGCGCTTGAGGTGTTTATTCACGGCCGACGTGCAGCCAAGCTTGACAGTGAAGAGACAGGACACAAGAGTGTACCCTCCTTTATTTCTTTGAAATAAGTCAATGTTTTGGACACTCTGGTGCGCTTTTTTGGCTTTGTGCCGCTTTCCCCGCTTGCATTCAGAGCATCCGACATTCTGAACTTTCCGCGCATATTTTTTTTTAACCCTTCATTAACCATCGACGGGATGTTGTGCTCGTCGACGGATTTACGTCATCGATGACGTCGACTATGTCGACTAGTCGGGACAGCTCTAGTGGCCACCCTTCTTAAAATAGGGGACCACCACCCTGGTCTGCCAATCCAGAGGCACTGTACCCAATGTTGCAAAGGCGCGTCAGCTAAGGTAACCCCATAACTTTCAGCGCCTTGAGGAACTCCGAGCGGATTTCATCCACCAACGGGGCCTTCCCACAGAGGAGCTTTTTTAAAAACCTCAGTGACTTCAACCCAAAAGATAGACGAACCTGCCTCAGAGTCCAGGGGCTCTGCTTCCCCATATTATTAAGGTTCACTGTATTTCAAATATTTTGACAACTGATGAATAGAGAATAAAAATACCTGACTCACCACTGAGCTGTGTGACAATGCCTTTTAGACGCCAAACCATCTCACTCTTCTTAAGAATCTCCTGTCTTCTGACCAACATCAGATTCAACACCAAAATGATGACCAGGGCTGTAGCATTCACCAGCTCACTACCAGAACTGCAAAACAACAGTAGAATTGTACAACTATTCAATAATTATCAATTTTACTTAAGACATCAAGTTCATATGCCCTGTACAATGACGATACAGCATGTTCTCTCCGTCTCAAGGCTCAATTACAATACAAGCGGAGGGTTGCAGTCTGCTGACAAACGCAGAGTTCATTCGCAACCATTACAATCAATGTGTTATGTTACACAGGATGCCTGAGCTGTGCATCTGTCCTAATTATATGGATTGCGCCCAAGGGCGTAGGTTTGAACATTTGTCGGGATGATATAACAGCATAATCTGCATGGACAATTTTAGGTGGGGAAGTGACATTAATAAACGCAAACAGATTATTGAACGGGGGTCAGGGCTACATTTCTCACAAATATGAACTTAATTGATAGGCTAAATGGCCATGCAAAATAAATCTGTATTGATTTATACTAACTTTCATGTGTATTGGTTCAGGTGATACAATGTTCAAGTCAAACCTTTGTTTTCAAAAATGACGAAAGAATTTTGAAGTGCCAGTTCCTTTATTAACAAAAAAAAAAAAAAAAAAAAAAAAAAATACAAAAATGGGTCCACTTCTGCGGGACACTGGAACACCCCTAGACTCAAACTAAAGTACTGTAATATAAAAGTGATTTGAGAAAAAATAAATGAAAAAAAAAATCTGAGCTATTCAAGGACTGATCTACATCTGAGGCAAAAACTAGACTACCCCAAGACTCTCATGAAAATCTGGTGTGTAATTTCATTTCACAGTTTCAACGTTCTTGGATAGCTCCCCATTTTTTTTTTTTTTTTTTTTTTTTAAATAAAGGGACTTGCACTCTGAAGCCTTCGCGTTGCATTACCATAATACAAACAATCATCCAAATGTGGGACAGCTAGCTTGACTTCGTTGTTTCTTGTGGAGGCTGGCCCGACCGCAGTAGTTTTGCAGGTTAGCATGTTCACATAGTTAAATGTGATGCCAACTCTGATGCAGGTTGGACTTTGAGTCGCAAAATCAGTGGTGTTTTACCCCACCTACACAACATTGATGTCTTTTTTTACATTACTTATAGTGGCTGCTGCCGGCCGAAAAAAAAGCTTTTAAAGCAGTAATGTGAAGTAAGGTTGGCCAACCATGTTTTTGAATAATATCAATGGCTAAACAGTTATAAGCATATTTTCGTTATTTTTTTTAACGCAACCCTTCCAGATTCTTCGTTTAACCCATAGCAACGCCCTTGACAACAAAAATGCTTTTCTTCGGCAATCTTCGGAAATCTTCGGAAATTACGTCACACCGGGAAGTGCGAGGGGAGGCCGCCAAAGAACATAGAAATTGTTTGTTGCATTGCTTCTCGGTAAGATGCCACGGCGGTGTGTGGCGATGTTTTGTTCTCACTCAAACGAAAAGTTGTATGAGTGGCCAAAGGATAGCAGGGCATGTAAATGGACATCTTTCGTTCGCACGAAGCGAATGAATTTCACGCCATCATCGAGTAGTGTTCTATGCTGCAAACACTTCGAAGATGCCTGCTTCCTTAACCGGTCTGCTTATGATCAAGGATTTGCCAAAAAGTAAGTGTGATTTTTGGATAGATGACTGATGACTTTGTCAAAGCAGAGCTGCCAACTGTTGTGGAATGAACAGCATAACCTAGCAACGTTAGCCGAAAGTTAACTCGTGGCAATCCCCGATCATAGTTGTTGTTGCGTTCGCTAGGTTAAGCGTGTTTAAATTGTGCGTCATCTACGATCTTGTCCGAAAGGGTTAATCCACTGTCAATCGGGAAAGGGGTGTGGATGTGCATACTGTAGAAGCGGGTCGGCGTTGCGGTAATTCACGGTCATGTTGCAATAAGAGAGACACACACCGCCGGTGAGTTTGTGCACATTTTTCTGTACAGTGATACCTCGGCTCACGAACGCTTAAGCTCACGAACTTTTCGCCTCAAGAACATTAAATTCGCGAGCATATAGTCTCTGCTGGCGAACTAGTTTTCGGCGGACGAACCAAGCCACGCGGTCGGACAGCGCCACGAGAAGCTGACGCACGCTCACGGCGTCCCAGTTCGTCCCCTCCCTTTCGTTGAGTGCGGACGTGGTTTGTGTTTGATAGACATTTTGGACCATATTGAGTGTACTTTTGCTATTATGGGACCGAAAAAGAGTTACATACAGTCCTTATGGAAGGTGACTCGTGTTACCAATTCGCCCTCGACTGGTAATTGGCGGTGCTTTCAGCTTCCCACCGTCGTGAGAAGTGGACCGGCGAGTCACGTTGGCTCGTTGTCGTCGGTTGTCTTCGGTTCGCCCGATTTCCTCTCCAGAAAGGAGGCGGCGTGCATACAAACACCCAGAGGCGTCGGATGGCTTTTATTAACAACCAAAAGCATGTGGTGGGCACAGCAGTGGAGTCTACGCTAACTGCGCACTTTGCCGGTAACACTCTCCTTCCAAACAGTAACTCCCTCCCTCCTCCTCCCACTCCTCCCACTCCCATACCATCGCAAAGGTAAATAAAACAACTTTATTATACAGTACAGTTTATTTCTTTAATTATAATACAATAGCACACTTATTATACATAAAATAAGGTATATTTTTGTGTAGTTTTAAGGCTTATTTAGTAGAAAATTATGTTTTATGGGGACCTGGGAACGGATTATTCTCATTTTAATGGTTTCTTATGGGAAATAAATGTTCGGAAGACGAACTTTTCGCCTCACGCACACTTTCTGGGAACCAATTATGTTCGTGAGCTGAGGTATCACTGTATTTGTATTATGTATTTCCACCTTCATGCTTCAAGCATTGCATTGCATTGCATTGCATTGCATTTGTACGGTTCGGCATTTCTTTCACGGTGATCGCTTGATAGCCTTCTAGTTTGTGTTTTACGTACGAGAGCCGCCGACAGGTGACAAAAACATGCGTGTTGCTTTTAATGTCTGGCAGCGAATCGCCGCGCGCACAGGTCATGCAGTGATCATGGGAAATGTTGTCTCGGGCCAACATTGAAGTGGTGCTTTGTAATCTGTTCGCTTGTGTGAAAAAACTACATTTTCTCACGCCATTAGACGCCACATCCTCCCGAGAGCCCCGAGCCGTGTTGTACTGTTAGCTCCATGTGTTAATAAAGAAACAAAGTTGTCAGCACGTCGTGTGTTCAATACATTTGTAAACAAAAGGCTCATAACAAGGCACTATGCACGATCCGTTTAAGAGACGCTGGAGTAGTAGGAGGCGAGGAGGAGATCAGTGAGAAGCAAAACTTCGCGGTCGAATGTGGCGGCAGTTCGCTATTATTTTGTTTTCTTATTGTTGCCACAATAAAGTGGAGAAAGCCATCAACGACTCATCTCCTTCTTTCCCCCCAACGTTTTTATATTATTATTTTATATGCACGAGAGCTGCCGGATCTGCCAAAATGAACATGAAGTCTGATTATTTTTTCTTAACAATGTCATCAGATAGACAAAAACATAAAATTATGTGCAAATGCCTGCATCTTCAAATCATGAAAATAATAACAGCCTATATCTTACCAATCTTGTAATCTCGATGGGTCTTGTATCCATTCCATGTCTGGTAGTCTAGGCACATTGTTTGCATCCTGATTAGCGTCTGGCTAATACATGTTAGGTCCAACATAAAATTCCAAGCTCTTCTTCTTCCTCCAACTCTTCAAAAACTTGGATCTCCTCCCTTGCGCTCGATCTAACGCTTATATCACTGTTTGAATCATTGTTTGAAGGGCATCGTATGGCGGCCGTATGTATGGAGCTGCCATCGCTGTTCCCGGTGTGACATATCACTTCCGGGTTATTTTCTCCTTTCAGGCTCGAACTTCGGAAACGCGATTATTTTATCAAATATACAACATATAAATTATTTTTTTCATGCTTTATTTGTTGGACAATGTTTAATTACTTTATTTGTGACCCTATTTGGCATGTTATGAAATTACTTCACATTACTGCTTTAATATCCATCCTCTTCGAAGGGGGCGGAGGAGGCAGCATGTTGTCGACATGAATCTGTCGGGGCTGTGCGCCTGTGTTTCTGTGTGCCTGGAGGGGGCTCAAGTCATCAGCCAAACGTGCGGTTGAGGTGGACAAATGGACCGGCGCATTCAGCAAGTGAAAAGGGATGAATGTAAGTCTGAACATAATGAAAATAATTCACTTAATAATGGAAAGGTCTACTCTATCTTTACAACATATGGGAAGACAATCTAAATTACCTGTCTAACTGAACTCTCCATATAACGCAAATAAGGTTACTTAAATGTTGGTAGGGACAATTTGAGAATCCTGAAAAGTTTGTAGTATTATGTCCCTACCTATGCAAACCTACGCCCTTGCTTGCGCCAGACACAAGGCCTCCACGGGACTTCTATTTTTGCTGGACGTCGCAAGCAAAATTAATCAATTCTGCATAGCTCAGCTCAGGCGGCAGCGGAAGTTCTGTCTAAAGAATAAAATACGGGTCGTCCCCGGGTTACGAAAGAGTTTCATTCCTACACTGGCGACATAATGTGAATTTCCACATAAATCGGCATTAACCCTTCAGGTACCCCTGAATCTCAAAATAACTATCCATAAAGTCCAAAAGAATTGTATGGAGAATACACTGCCTTCTGGTGGCAGCGTTGGGTCTGGGATGACTGTCACCTTGTACGACAGAGGAGCAGACTCGTCTGATATGGATGCGCTCTGGTTTGACCCACATAAGGATGTAAGTTGTTTTAGCTATACGTATATGTTTGTGTATGCATTTGTAATTAAGTTCAGAGCTAGTTTGTGGAGTTATGTGTGAGCGATTTGCTATGAGAACTGTAAATATGTTAGCATTCGTAGCATTTAAGATAGTGGACTTTTGTTACGCAAATTTGACTAATTTACATATTGATCAGACTGGATGGACGTTTGAACACAAATTGTTTTGTGTCGTGTTTTATTGTGAAAATGCATTTTGTTTTGAACATAAGTGTACATATACTACGTTTTACAGCTTTACAAATTGTCAAAAGTAAAAAGTAAAAAGCTTCAAAAAGCGCAATTGCCTTGTTTGTCGTCTTTCAAGCTGAACAACTTCAGGTTTAGTGAAGACAACACGTCATGTTAATAAAGTAGAGTAGAAAAGAAGATACTGTGAGGTACAATGAGGTACAAAAGGTAAAAAAAAAAAAAACATTGGAGACGAAATAGCCGAAGAGACTCCGGCGTCATAAAGTCGAAATCTCGTACATCGAGTACGTCGTAACGTGGGGTACTACCTGACAAACTGATTTGGGATGTCCAAAACCAT
This sequence comes from Corythoichthys intestinalis, assembly GCF_030265065.1. Taxonomy (NCBI): domain Eukaryota; kingdom Metazoa; phylum Chordata; class Actinopteri; order Syngnathiformes; family Syngnathidae; genus Corythoichthys; species Corythoichthys intestinalis. The sequence goes on from NC_080415.1 coordinate 4,548,675, forward strand.
ACAATTACTTCCGACTGCGCACATATTTTTTTTCCTGAAATATAAGATGAAAAAATATATTTTCATATAGTCAGTCATATTTGTTCATTGCTTTTATATTACTGTGCTCAAGCTTATTCACAAAGTGTTGGTCTTCCTCTGTAAGTAATATGAACTCTCCTCCATAAGGCTAGCACATGATAAGGATTGGAATGTATTGTTTAATATTTGCCGTCGATGAGAGTACTTTTCCATCGTGTACAGCCCTGGCCAATCCCATGGCTTGGCCCACGGGGCCGGTCTTAACTTGCTAATTTGCATAAGGACAATACTGTGAATGCTCCGGACACGTCTGTCGCTTGTTATGGCTTGTCGAAGAGAGTTACGACGGCGGAACTGCTTTCAGTCAGTGACTTGTGTCAAAACATGCTTGTTTGACTGCCACATACTCAATAAAGCGAATGAAAGCGCATTGCCATCTAACTTTATTTTTGTCACCTGGGAGGGCATTTGGGGATGAATGAGTTGTATTCAATACAGGTGCTGATCTTATTCAATGTCTCGCAGTGATGTCGCGTGAAATGTCAATATCTCTAGCGCTCAGAGCATCGACGCAACAGATCACATCAGGTGGGCGATGTATACATGCGTTGTTGATGCATCAAGAAGTGCGGCCGCCGGATGCAAGGATCCTGTATCCCAGGTCACCGCACAATGAATAGATGCTGACAAGAGACTTCTGCAGAGATACACGCGGCCGTTGTACAAGATCTGTTAGATTTTTAGGGATCGACCCATAAACGATCTCCCGAAATTTATGAAATTGGCCCCGATCAATCGGCCAACCTATCGTGTGGTGCGTGGTTATCATCAAAACAGCACTGCTCTTTCAAATGCTGCCTCCCCACTAGAGCTGAAAGGATAACTAAAAAAATTCGAGTAAATAGATTTTAAAAATTGCCTCTTAGCTCTCAATCTACATGAAACGGCGCCATTGTAGTCTGTTCGCGGAAATGCTTGAGTGGGTCGTTCCGCACATGAGTTAAATATTTTAACGTGATTAATTAAAACAATTAATTAGCGCCCGTTAACGCGATAATTTTGACAGCCCTAATATATTCCAATTGCGGATATTTAAAAACAAAACAAAACAAAAAAATCTAATTCTTAAACAAGATTCTTTCAGCTGGGATGCACTTGATCAAAAAGAGTAACATTTCTTTTGAGTATAGCTTACTATTCATTTGAAAGATATTATTTCTCTTCCTAAGATTACACAGGGGAACAAAACAATTGTTGTTTTATGTCTGAAAGTGTCTTTAAACTATTTTTTGGGTGCTGAATCCAAAACTGACTTCAGTTTTTATTTGCTACGTCAAGTATAGGATCCCCGTTTTCTTAGTTCACATTATTAATCAGAAAGTTCAAAAACAAAGGACCTACCTGCCCTTTGGCTGACTGCCATAGCAACACAAGAATCCGAAGGCCACGAGCAGAGTCAGAGCAGCTCCTGGCCAGTGGAGACAAGAATGGCGGTTACCATGGTAAAGGAAGCTATTCAGCCACTGCTCCTGTTTAATAAAAAAAAAAAGTTACAGGTAAGATACAGTTCTTTGCATATTGGGTATAAACGTGATATAAAAATGTGTTTTAATCAATGATTAATTGGAAAAAAATTGTTACAATACTACACCCTTGGTCGAAAGTTTTAAGACCCTTTTTCATTCAACTGAATGGTGAAAAGTCTCGAAACGTATTTTTTCGATACCATTTCTTGACACTTGATACCAAATAAGAGTAGCTAATGAACAGCTTCTATTGGCGCACCTGTGTAGCATTTTTTGGCCCTGATACAGATACCTGGCTGTGCAGTATCAGCCGATACCGATACCATTCCGTTTGAAATATATATAAATTTATATATTAATTACCTTGAATCCTCGACTAAATCACTCGAGACATTCCCGCCTCCTTTCATGAAGTAAAACTTTCGTCCTTTTTTCACCTAAATCTAGCGTTTAAACGCAGCATGTGTTTGAGTTTATCACAATGAAAGCCAAATGCTCTGCCTGGGTCAGCCCCCAATGGAAAGGCGTGGGGCAATGTTTGTGGGAGCTGTCTTGTCAACTGATGGTGAAGTCTATGGGCAAGCTTACTTATATCTATTCTATCAGGCTGTTTAGGCGGACGGATACATGCAAATCATGGCTGACGAAAACTTGATGAATGCGCTTTTTTAAAAGTTTTGTGAGCTTTGGGACACTCGAAAAATGCCTCTCCTTGCTCAGCTAAATTGTACCTCATTGTGCATTTGTGTGGAAATGTAGCTCACGTAGAAGAACAAAAACTATTAAACTTCTCACCCGAACTAATAAAAGTCTTTTCATGGCTATTATAACGCCCTCTACTCCTTGAAATAGGAAAACTCGCTGTTTTCCTGTCCAACTATGAAAAATAAATGCATTGGTGCTTGGGACTATAGTAAATATGCATGGCGCTTTACATTTACAGCGTCTACGTCAGCCTCCGTTGCTCCTTCCGTTTTGCACCTACCGTGGACCGCTATTCACAATGGGCTGACGCTAGGGTGAAAATGCCTATTGCTCAAAGTGCTTTAAAATGAGTGTTCATTGCAATTCCGGACTAACCATGTTTGGCGCACACTATACTGCATTTCATAAATTATTGTGGCCACCCCCTTTTCTGTATGAAAATGCAGTAATAGATGGATGGACTGTATTTTAAAATGCCTATAGCTCAAAGCGCTTTATAATGAGTGTTCATTGATGCAATTCCGGACTAACCATGTTTGCCGCACACTACACTGCATTTCATAAATTATTGTGGCCACCCCCTTTTCTGTAAGAAAATGCAGTAATAGATGGATGGATGGATGGACTGTATTTTAATCCTGAAATACTGTAGGTGGTGTTCATCATCTTGAACCAGCCATTTTTTCAAATGCAGTCTAGTGTATCCCAAACGGGGTACGTCTAAGATTTATTAAGCACTTTGAGCAACATTGCATGAGTGCAAAAGTGCTATGGTAGCATAAGTGTACTCTACTTCTGCTTATATGCTGTATAAAAGCCAACGTTAACAACCACATGACATCATTAAGTCGCACATCACGTTATAACAAAAACAGATAAGATTACTCTATGAACAAATTGGAAGAGTAATGAAATACAGTACAGGCCAAAAGTTTGCACACACCTTATTCACTGCAACACAAATGAAGGTCCCAACCCCATTGATAAAGCAATAAATTCCACTAATCAAGTCAAAAACTAATAAAAACACTTAATGAAGTCAAAAACCATTTTAGGTGATTCCTTCTTGAAGCTCATCAAAGTAATTAGCAAGAGTGTGCAAAAAAGTCATCACAGCAAAGGATGGCTATTTTAAAGATACTAAAATATTATACGTTTTCAGTTATTTGACCTTTTTTTGTCAAGTAAATAATTCCACACTTGTTCATTCATAGTTTTATTACCTTCAATGAGAATTTACGATGTAAAAAGTCATGAAAATATAGAAAACACACGAATGAGAAGGTGTGTCCAAACTTTCAGCCTGCATTGTAAATACAGTACAGTACATGTACCTTTACAGAGGTCCGTTTGCATGTTGTTTTCTGGTGCTGGTCTATTTGGTTGCTTAGCTGATCTCTGAGCTTCCTCAGAGCTTGGTGAGTCAACAAGCCCAAAGCAACAGGATCTTCTTCCTTTAACAGGGCACAACAAATTTCCATTTGCCCTGGTGGACAATATTCTAACGCTAGACTCTGGCTGAAAAATAAAATCTATAATGTTTTCACAGACACACACAAAAAGATAAACAAAATCCCTGACTCTGTCTGATTTTTTTTCTACCCAACTCCTTTTTAAACATAATAGAAGACCAAAAAAATATTTTAAAAATTATTTCACATTGTTAAATGGTGAAAAAAGCATGGAGATTATTTTGGCTGTTTTAGGAAGGATGGAAATCTAGACCAAAGTCGTGATGGCCAAAAGAAGCTTTGCAGCCAATAGCGTACCGCACAAACGCTATTTTTAGATTGTGACGTCGCCATCGTAACGTGGAAGTGGGACATTATAGACACGCTATTGCATACAATCCATGTTATTTCTGTTTGTTTTTTCCGGCAATCTTTCAAAAAAGAACATGCCGATCAAACACTGCTGCTATGGAACTTGTAGAAACAACTCTAGACATTACGACATATGAAGGATGTTTTGTTGATATGTTTCCTGAAACCAAAAATGTGAAAAATGGATCAACTTGCGCGGACGTCCAAAAGACCAGTTTGACGACAGCAAGGTGAAGCCATTCACATTTTATATGCAGTGAACATTTTGTTGGGGGCCATGGTCCTACAGAGGACGAAGAGGTAAGCCATTTTGATATTTTTACTTATTTTTTATGTGTGGCGTTTTGTCGTGCTGCTTCTGTCTGAAAAGGAATGACCTGAAAAAAATTAAAGTGGTATCTGACTTCCACGGCTACCTTTTCTGTTGTAAAAAAAAAAAAAAAAAAAAAAAACTACTTCAGTAAGGGGGATGTGTAATTATTGAATTAAGATTTGTAAAGTGAAAGTGTTCGTTGGCTGTCACTGTGTAGCATTTGCGATCGCTACACAAAAATAGCAGTGCACATTGCCGCCAAGAATGGTCAGAGACGTAAGACAACCAGAGGATATAGTATATAAGAAAGACAGGGCTTATGGTGGTAAAGGATAGATTGTTTGAAACAGGAGAATGTCATTGTCAGTGGCGTAAGGCAATGCACACATGAAAAAGGTGTCGATAAAAAAGCTAACTTTGGATCAGGTCAGCTCTTTTTCCCGTCTTTTTCAGCCCTCGACACTCAAGCCATCTCTTTAACTGAACATTTGTATGTTCTTCCACATCTTGACCAGTGAATTTGGCACCAGAGACATCATTTTTGGACAGAATTGGTAGGTTTAGTTCAGTTAACATTTCGTTCGTACACTATTTCCATTCATTTACGATTAGGGACAAACGGGAGGTTGACCCGCCTAGCAACAATTGTTAACGTCATGAATATTAATGAGCAAAAGTGACGTGTCACTTGCAGTACGCCATTGTTTTGCACATGGTGCAAAGCTTCTCGGTAGTTCAGTTGCTCTATGGCGACATCAAGTCGTCCTGAAGCAGGCAACAGTGTTTGGAATTCTCTTTGTTAAAGTAAATGATATAAATGTACAGTGGTATCAAGACATATGATCGCTTTGACACACGATCTTTTCGACATCCGACGTAAAATTTGGCTCGCCATTTGCTTCTACATCCGACGACATGCTTGAAATACGATGACATGACAGCACGGCAGTCGGGTGCACGGATGACTTTCTTGTGACAGAAATCAGCACAGGTTTTAAAAAGGTTGGTACAGGTGGTGAAACAAGGAAAAGGTGACGCTTCCCTTCTAAATGAAGATGCAAATTATAGAGAAATATGAGCGTGGGGTGCGCATTCGTCAACTGGCTCAACAATAAATCTCCACGGTCCTCCTCCGGCCACTGTTCGCCAGGCTTTATAAATTAAATTGAAAATTATTATTGTGGTTACATCGTCAAAGAAATCGCCAGTTTTGTCAGGTTTTAATCATTTATTTCAGAACTTATCCAACACAAAACGCCTGCTGTCCGCCGCAATTGACTGCATACTCAGGAAAACATTGAAAGCGAAACTCAACTGCACCGCTCCTCTCTCTTGTCACGTCAGTCACGTGGTGCGTTCAGGTATAGAAAAAAACGTCCGCCACATGAGAACCAGATTCGTTAGTATTACAGGAATTATTCTTATTATTATTATATTATTCCAATTTTCATTTATCACCGATGTGTTTTTCTATGTGTAATTGCCATTTGTAATAGTAACTCCAGTATTTATTAAGGATTAAGTGTAGGTTTTTGGGCTGTAGAACGAATTAATGGAATTATAATGTATTCCTATGGGAAAATCCTGCTTGACATACGACCATTTCGATTTACAAACAAGGTCCTGGAACGAATTAACTTCGTAAGTAGAGGTACCACTGTACTGGTGTTACTATGTGAACAACATGAAAAGAATAAAGTTAAAAAAGAAATGTCATTTTAATGAATAGATGTTCATTGAATAAGTTTTGCAAACCTGTTAAGTGAGGCAGACCAGATTGACAGTTTTGTGTTCCATAATGTCAATTATCACCCCAGGTACATAGGTATATAAAATGGTCATATTTTGAAATTTATTTTAACAATCATTATATTAATTTATTTATGCTCCTCAACTGGATTTCAATTGCTTTTTGTACGTAGATCACGACAGAGGCAGATTTAAAACATGCCGTTGAACTCACCTGCTTTATATCCTTCGACTCCATGGAAACAGGAACCACTAGACAAGCTCCGCTTCTCTAACAGTCAATACCACCTGACATTGCTGTCAGTGTATGCCAGGACCAAATTTGGACAGTAAGGGCTCTCAGGTGCACGCTCCGGTCAGCCTGCGGATGCTGGCTGAAGTTGGAGGCAGAGCAAGAAAGCAGTTAGGGGCAACCTAGGTGGCTCACCTGGCAACACTCCGAGCAGTCTTTTGCCAATGTGATGAAAAACACAAGTACAAACACATGTGTACATACACATTTCCGTTGTTGTTGTTTTTTTCCAAAACCTTTGTAACTTTTGCCTTTGATGGGACTATATGGGATTTTTAGAGTTAATTAAAAAAACTAATAATGCATGCATGCACCACCAATGCCCTCAGTACACAAAGCACTGACATTTTAACAGAGTGCCCCATAAAGCCCTTTTTCTTACCTTGAATAGAGAGCGTTTGGGTCAACCACTCCAGGCTAACATGTGCCTGTGCGTGTCCTCGTGCATCCCTGTGGCAGCAGCGCTGGTTTACCGAGCCTCCTCCTCCTCTCTGGATGGCAAAAACATTTATCAAACCCACTTTTTTTAACCCACCTAAGACTTGCTTCGAACCGTTTTTACTTTTCTGGTGCTGATTTGATGGCAAAACGCTTGTTGCTTTATGTTCGTGTTTGTATAAGCATGCGGGCCACGCGTGAGCTGCAGTTACGCTTTAGGCCAGAGGTAGCAGCCGCGAGTAAAAAAAAAAAAAAAAAAAAAAAAAAAGTGACAAACTCCATATATGTAGTTAATTTAATTTTTAATGTACTAGTGTCAAACTTGAGCTAACGCTGTTAATCCAAGTTTGCCCTCCCCCATAAAATGTACGCCTTTAGTGCGAAAAATTAATTCGAAACTCCAAAAATTAGCATAGAAAATATCTGATTGTGGAGGCAACAGCGCCAACTTTTGGAAAAAAGACGCGTCTCTTGCGATTACAATGTCGCAGTTGGATTTCAACGTTACAGTTCCATATACAAATTTAAATGTGCTATGATTATACGTTGCCGCTTTGAGTAGGGTGAGACTTGGGTAATGTGAGACATAGGGTAATGTAAGACAAACCCAATATCTGAGGTTATGTTCCTACCGCAGGTCTTCATTCACAAATCAGATTTTTTCATGTTTTCGAGTGAGGCATTAACTTGGCAGTCTGAATAGGACAGGTTGCATAAATGACGACCATTTCAAATCCGATCTAGGTCACTTTTCGAATGTGGTTAAAATCTGATCTTGGCCACATTTTTCCAGAATGTGGCTGCGGTCTAAACTGTCAAGTCTCCCAAATCGGAATTCACGCAGCAAATGCGTCAGCAATGAGCGAAAGGCACGGAGGACGGCAGCGATGGAGCTGTACATTAGCGTTAGCACCTAGCTTGAACTCAGCGTTTTGGGAAGACGGGGGGGAGCCTGAGAAAGCTGGATTTAATTTCTTTGTTTTCGCTAAAGACTTATACTTTTTAATAAATAAAAACCTGAAAAGTTGGGGGTGCAATATTATTCGGCCTCTTTACTTTCAATGCAGCAAACTCACTGCAGAAGTTCGGTGAGGCTCTCTGAGTGATCCAATGCTGTCCTAAATGACTGATGATGATAAATAGAATCCATCCGGGTGTATAATCAAGTCTCCGTATAAATGCACCTGCTCTGTGATAGTCTCAGGGTTCTGTTTAATGTGCAGAGAGCATCATGAAGACCAAGCAACACACCAGCTCCAAGATAATGTTGTGGAGAAGTTTAAAGCCAGATGATTTGGATATAAAAAGATTTCCCAAGCTTTAAACATCTCAAGGAGCACTGTGGAAGCAATCATATTGAAATGGAAGGAGTATCAGACCACTGGAAATCTACAAAGACCCTGCAGTCCCTCTAAACTTTCATCTCGAACAAGAAGACTGATCAGAGAAAGAGCAAAGAGGCCTATGGTTACTCTGGATAAACTGCAGAGATCTACAGCCAGGGTGGAAGAGTCTGTCCAAAGGACAACAATCAGTCACAGAATAACACTAATCTAACCTAAAATGTTTCTAATACCAGAGCAGTGGTAGGAAGGATCCAGTAGTGACTCCAACTTCTTGAGAGTGCTCAAGAAGAACCACTTGGAACAGAAGCTGCTGGTGTCTTTCTACAGAGCCGCGGTGGAGAGAACACTGACATACTGCCTTACAGTGTGGTATGCTGGGTGCACAGCAGCAGACATTACAGAGATGAACACAGCCCAGAAGATCATCAGCTGCCCTCTGCCCAGCCTTGAGGACATTGCCTCCTCTCGCTACCAAAAAAAGAGCTGATAACATCATTAAAGGCCCTCTGATTCCAGCCACCACCTTTTTGACCTGCAGCCCTCCGGCAGACGCTACAGGTCCCATAAAACAAGGACTAACAGGCTGAGAGACAGCTTCTTTCCCAGGGCAATTACTACCCTAAATATGCACAAAAACATGCACGTTACTCTGTCAACTTTTCTATTTATACAAAACTTTTATTCACATTTTATTCTTGTTTTGCACAAATTTATAACAATTATTGCAATTATGCGAGTTTAAAAAAAAAAACTACTGATCACTAAGGATGATGTCTGAACAAATTGGGAAAATATTGTAATTCCTGGTTAGCCACATGATGACACGGAAAGGGAGCATGTTGCATTGTGGAACCTTATGGGGGTTGGAGTGTATGACAGAGAACATTCTATTTTTCGCAACAAGGATACCAGTGGTACTGTTTTGCATGGGAATAATGCATATTCGCTGCAAAGGTGGTCTTTGGAGTTTTAAATTAACCGAAGCAACCTAGCAGCCCCCAGAAAAGCAAGGGGCCAAAACTGAACTCACCAGCATGTACATTAATCATCACTGAAGAAGGGGAGTAAATGAACGACCCGCACAAAGAATGTATTTTTCCATCGCATAGTAAAATGAACCGGAGCAAGCCACCTATGAAATAACACTATGGGTGAGTAACACAATGTTACAGAAAAAAAAAGAACATTTTGTTCCTGGCTTGTAAACATTTTATCTGTGTTGCTTGGGTCTTGGTGCCATAAAAAGTTTTATTTTTGATTTTACGTCCTAGTAATGGAGAAAATATTGTTAAATGTCATTTCTTCGTGTTTCAGGTCCTACTCAGGGGCAGTTTACATGGTGACTCTGCGACACTAAGACGCAACAATTGTGTTGCGGAACAGCCTTGCCTTTATATGGTGACATCGTAAACAGAAGGCAAAGAAGGAAACCTTTGATTCCGGGCTCCAAAGTGAAATGATTCGATTGCGAGGCTTGCTCTGCAGAACCTCTAAGAAACTCTGGTATCACAATAAAATGGGTGCGTTCACATGCAATTTTTGACTCAACAAGTGGCATTTACCCTAATTACGACACCACATGAAGGCAGCAAAGTTGCACTCCCCCAAAAATTGCACAGGTAGTCCCCAGGTTATAATTTACCCAACTTACATGATTTTGACTTAATGTTGACTTTTGTTTTGTGATGCATGCGATTTATTTTGGTGCAGGAAGCATAGAGCAGGTGGTACTTCTGCACGCGAGTAAAAGCGCATGTACACATGAAGAAGAACATATTTGCAATTTTGCACACACGAAGAGCGAATTTGATCCCACGAAGAAATCCAGTGAGAGAGAGGGGAAAGAAAGCCACATTTGTTACGTGTGAAGTATCCACAGAGCCAAGAACTGTATATCACATTTTTTGTACTGTTCATTGTGCATTTTCAATTGTGGTCAAATACTTGGGGTGAGTTCATGTGATTGTTTTTGATGATGTGTGGACGCTAACTGATACATGCTCATCGTTTGTGTGGATTGCTATTGCTGTATCAGAAGCTACTTATAAACGCAAATTTCAATTGTTGTTATTGAAGATGAAACAGATTTAATTTCATTTTTATTTTAGTTTCATTCTGCAAGTGTTGATGTAATCAGCAGCTGAATAAAGTCAGCAAAGTCTGACATCGTCATTTTGTCTAGCTAGCAATGACGTTTGTATAATACATGTTTTTGGATAGTTATTTTAAGATTTGGGGGGAATTTAGGGGCACTTAGAGGGCTGATTCCAACTTACGTGGAAATTCCGCTTATGTCGCCAGCGTAAGAACAGAACTCGTTCGTAACCCGGGGACTACCTGTATTCCCTAAATAAAAATCAATGATGCTACACAACCATAGGAGGACTGGCCATATGTGCATTCGGGATGAGCAGAGAACGGCCGCTGGGCCGGCAGCTGCCTCGCCAGCCACAATACTTTCTCTCAAGATTTACAATACATACGCATATCTATGAAAGACAAAAGGCATTGCAGCGCAGCCTTGCAGTTATGCAGCGCAGCGGCAGAAAGAAATAGAAATTGCAGTGTGGCCCCAGCGTGGCCCGCTTGAGTAAGCTAGAGCGGATATCTGCAGCCGTCCGAACATCTAATGGGGACGGAGTGATGTAGGGCGGCCCTCAAACATGCTGAGAAACAGCTTGTCGCAGCGAGGCGCGTGAGTATCAGTGTAGCTACACGTGCAGGGTAAAAACAAGCTGTTTATCTGTATTCATGTGAAATTTGTAAGAAAATACATATAATTGATTCGTTTAGCGCATTTAATTGGTTGCAAAATCACAACATAGCCTAGTAGTCTATCAATGGAAAAATAAGTCATTTAAATTAAACACTATGCTGCAAAAAAGTAAAATATATAGATTTGTTTATTAAATGTTATACTGTATTTATCTTTAACCAGGTTATACTGAGGAAGCATACAAATATTATAGAACAAAAGGGCATCTCTTTTAATTCTGTGTAATGTATATAGTATAATATCGAATGATGTATTGTATTTTGAATCTAATAATCAATATTCGATTTCACATGTCAAAATCAGGTTAAGAAACCCTCAAACTCAAGCAGCTTGAAGCATTTATGCTCATGTCAACAGAGAAAGATATTCTACTCTCATTGGAAAGTTATATGGTGATTGATAAAATGGCTGAAAAAAGTAACTCGCTAAACAAACTTTTGATCACCCAGCATTAGGGTGTTTTGTTTTAGCAATCGAAGATTGATGATTATTGCTTCTTTGGTTCTTTTGGAGACAGTTTTTTTTTTCCCTTCAGTAAACAATGACTTGAATTGTAGATATTTAAATGTAATATTTCTAGGCCTTCCTTCTGAATTTTGATTAAAAAAAAAAAAAAAAACTTTTTCATGTAGATTTGCTGTGGATATAGCATGCTTCTATTTGCTTCTTTAGTTCTTTAAAACAAGGCTTTTATGTGAAAATATGTTGTTGCATAGTTTTTGGTTTCTGGACAATCTTTGTATTTCATTTATTTATTAGCTCACTTGTTCCTATTGTTGATAATTGGTGATACAATCATTGTTTGATAAAAATATTTTTAAAATGTGTGCATTAATTTGCGGAAGTACAGGTTTAGTCTAATATGGGCTGGGCTGATCAAAATACTGTATGTGCATTAATATGTCTTTGCGGAAGTACAGGTTTAGTCCAATTTGGGCTGGGCTGATCAGAGTCCAGGGCTGTTTTTTAGCCCCAGCCCACTCCTGTACACACCTATCCCTAATGTTACATTATGTGCCAGTGGGTATGTATGTATTGTACGCATGTACAGTATGTTGAGTAAATATTGGGATTCGGGACATTCTTGAAATCGTTCATTTCGAGATTACACCTGCTACTTTCACCTGTACAGCGGGTGTCATTAGAGATCTGAAGTAAATGAAGCATTGAGTAATAAACCTCTATTAGAAGCTAAATCACAGAGGTTCAGGGGTGGACCAGTTCTAACAAAAGCCTAACGGGAGGGATAATCTACACATTACTTTTCTCATCCATCATCACTCATGAAAAGTCCCCAATGGTACTTTTAACACCTGAGAATGCCGGGTCGCGAACGATCCCAAAAATTACAATGACATATCATTTTCGAATAACCACATAAGTCATTCAACTTACCCATCGATAACTGCACCCGACTAGCAAGGTTATTTTATAACTAGCGCTCTTGTGTCATAAACTCGGATACATCGACTACGTTTCAGGCGCCATGTTGCATAGCTTCGGCCACTGTTTGTGTTTCAGTGCCCTGATTGGATAACCTCTTCTTCTTCGGCTCCCATTTCTTCATGAAGTATTTCCATGCGGTTGGCAGCTAACTTGAAAGAGCATTACTGCCATCTTCTGTTCCAGTTATTTCCAACGTTGGAATCCTAGCTCCATTATTGATCGTAAACAGATATTATTCACACATAATTTTATTCACACTGGTTTGAAATCAATAACCTTTTGGTTGGTCACTTGGTCGATGAAAATGGTTTTCTTCTGCGATATGAACAATTTATCTGGCGTCATTGTCCCTGTTAATGAATACGATATTGTTATAAATAGACAATGAACTACATTTGACCAACACATTACAGATATTCAGAAAAGGTCCCAAAAAAAGACTCCACGTCATCCGTAAACTCCGCGCTCTTCCTGTTGCACCCCGCCTGTCACTACTGTTTAATAGCATTCTCCTACCCGCCCTTCTGTATTGTTCCCCCTGCTTTTATAATAGCTATGCTGTTCACCACCAACAGGAACAATTGAACAGATAAAAAAAAAACACCACATCTAAGATCTGTAACCACCCCACACGCATTATTTATATTGTAAGGCCCTGAAATGGCAGTTAGTTGATTTCAATATTTTCTAATTAGAGAAAAGACATTGCTGTAAGAATAGGGTGACTATATTTTGATTTCCAAAAAAGAGGACACTACGCCCGGCTTTGAGATATTTGAATGAATGAATGAATGAAATATTTATTGTCATCATCATCGGTATCATTGACAACCAATGACAATTACAAAATGTGATATGATTTGCCCGAAGGAAGAAAGAACCGAAGAAAGAGACAAGGGCAGACGGGAGAAGCATATGCTTATCATTTTCCTGTCCCCCATACAGCTATAGACGCACAATCAGACATGGTACAGTTGCATACATCACATTACATAAATTCTGTCCAGTGGCCACAAACTTGTACAATAACACAATCAACAATCTGGGTTTGAACAATAACTCAGCGTCCAGTCAAGCAGCTCCATTGCGGTTGTTGATCACACAGCAGTCTCGTGCACAAGCAGATTAGTGGTCTGAGTTTCAGGGTGTACAAAGTTATGGCTTTGTCATTGTTCGTGACATTGTAGCATCTATTTGTTGTGGGAACATTTTGTTATGGCTATGTGTGTGGCAAAAGTGTTATGTGTTATCACAGCTGGTGTGCAAGTAGCGTCTCAAAATGCTTTTCTTATAAGTCTCTTTAAAGGGTACATTCCTAAGGTGTACATGGTGGCAACATTGCCGCACACAAAGATCACTGTAACAGTTTCATCAGACATGAATGTATGAGGAAAAAAATCAAACAACATGTTGTACATATTTTATCTCAAGATTAATGTCTCCACAACAAAAGACATGCTTATTATTCGTTTTAAACAGTATCTTTTCCACATACTCAATTTGATTTCATTTGAAATTTACTCGAAGTTCACTCAAAGGTGCCTATATCACTTTAATATATTTAAAGTGTGCCTCCTCCGTCTGGATAAAAAAATCAGTTTTATTAGAAAAAAATATATATTACTGCCATATAGTATAGAACAATTGAAATTCTCAGAGGTTACTCAACAGGCTTTATTCCTCCTAAAAAAAAAAAAAAAAATCAAACAATAAAAACGCAACAAAAATAATAATAATAAATAAAATTAGATAATATACTGCCGACGCATGGAAATATAGTCCAGTCAATACACAGTTACACACACACACGTGCGCACGCACCCCCCCCACACACACACGCACGCACACACACACACACACACACACACACACACGCACGCACGCACGCACGCACACACACACACACACACACACACACAAAACACGCGGTCGTGAAAAGGGAGACAAAAAAAAGGGTCCATGACAGCAGGTTGGGATGAATACAAAACAAAACAAAACAAGGGAAAACTGCGGTGAGAGGCAGCAAAAGCATGGCGAAAACAAATAAGGCACTCAAATACCTGCACAAGATAGAGGATTCTAAAAACGAGGGCGGCAGACGAACGTAAAAACCAAAGCAAGGATGCAACGAGCAACGAAGGGATCGAAAATATAAACTGGCAAATAGCAGCAAGTCAATATCTCGGCAGGCCGCCTAGGATCGGTTTAAAGACACTACTGATGGGCTGGAATTGGATGCAGGTACGACGTCGGGAGCTCATCCCAAAGCTCTGTGACAAAACAATCTGACCAGCAGCAGAATGTGACAAAATCATGCCAATCGTCATTCTAGCTTTGCTGCTATAATGCACAGCTATTCTCCCAGCACCACCCAACTGCGCGTGTAAAACATGGCGCCCTCCGTAGGTCAAAACATGTACTAAATATGATGCTTTTAAATCAATGGCAATGTTTTATGTTTCTAATAACATATTTTAGTAAAAGAGAATAATTGTGGTTTATTAGAGCACAAACGTTTTTAAGTCCGTGGTTCCCTTTAATGAGTAATTACTAAATCATGCAGCTTCCAACTCTCAAATGACTCTCTGAATCTCAAATAAGACAGTTTAAATTTAATTTTAAATTCTAAATTTCTGTAATTGTTGCTATTGCTTACACGCATGTGTACATTTGTTTTAATCAACGATAATATTTTATATAACTATTAATGTTCATGGAATGCATGCACCGCCACATACACTCAACCCTGTTACCATAACCTTTTAGGCATGGTAAAAGAAGAATTGTGACAAAGGATGTCATCAGTTTTCTACAAGAATGACTAAAGCAAATTTATATCCTTTTAGCTTTCATATTTTTGTATCATGCGAGCCTTGATTTAATGCCCCTACCTCATACAACCCTGTTATACATGTTCTCAGAATAAGAGCTTTTTCACATATTTACCTAAATAAATCTGTCAACTTGGACAACAATAACAGTTAGCTAAACAGTTAGCTTCTACTCCACTAGAAAGCAAATATTAGTAGGTACTGTTTGCAACCCTGTTAATGGCAACCCTATTACTATGACCATACCATGTATTGAAAACGCCAAATAAATCATGTAACTTTTTATCATTGTTCTGTAAGACATGAAGCCTGTGGTTGTATATTACTTATTAAGGAGGAATATGCGGTAGAAAAAGTAAAGGTTCATTATTCAAGAACTTTGAAGCTGAAAAGTCCTCCAATTCTGGAACGACTAATTTACATATATAAGATATTATCTCTCTTTGGATGTAGTGCCCACAGTGACAGCCAGCCTGTTGTTGTCAACACAGCTGCATTTCCAATAAACTGATAATCTTTCATTCTGTGCAAGCTTCCCGGCAGCAGTACTTGGACAACAGGTCATTGATATCTAGTACAGAATCCGTGTGTCTCTCTCTCTCTGAGTCTGCATTTATATAGATTAATAATTTCCAAGAGGGGAATTAACTTTTTTGCAGGACTGCACTACATACAGTACATTGTTACCTCATTTGGCAAACATATTAGACACAATTCCTGTGTTGATTAAAATTGAGTTTTAACATATTTTACGATGAAGATTTATTGTGACTCTCTCAAGCGTGGGAGTGGGTTATTCAAACAGAGCGATGAAGAAAAAGGAGTTTGCCCTTTAGATCAACATTATTTGCACATACATGCTGCCCTGTGGGTTTATTTGAGTTTAAAGGCCACTTTAGGACTCCTGGCTTCACTTTGATCAGCGCCATGATGAAGAGAACTGTGCTGTATATCAGCATCTTTGGGCTGCTTCTGGCTTTTGGTACCACACAACCCAAGGTAGGATGATTGATGAGACAAACGAATGCAAGGCCACAACACATTCTTGTGATGTTTCAGTGCTTGACTTCAGGATCGTGGGTACTCGGGATAACTGTATGTATTTAACATTGATGTATATCAGAAGCAGTTGATAGGAATCTGTGCCAAATGTAACATACAGTATATATAAATATATATATATATATATATATATATATATATATATATATATATATATATATATATATATATATATATATATAAATATGGCGGATAACATTCGGGTGACTTGAAGTTCCGCTCTGAGACCCCCCATTTGTCCAAATTTCGAAATTGTCCGATATGCACGTGTGATATATCATTGGAAATCTTAAAATCACAAATTTTCTGGGGGAAGAAAAATTATGAACAGGAGGGCATTTCTTAAAAAAAAAAAAAAAAAAATGTTAAACAGCAAAACCCTATCTGGAAGTGAGAGCACGCGAGAGCAGAATTAAAGACGCCACGACTTTGACGAGATATTATTGCGTACTTACCTTGTTTCGATACAAAAAGTGTGATCCAAAAAAGCTGTGTCAAGACACAGCTGTGAATGGATTTTTGGGGATTTTATGGGTGAAACATGGTAATATAACAAGGGTCGGGATGCAGAAATCACAGACATCAAGGAGTGTTCGAGATGTTGTTTTTCATATATTTACCCTTTTAAATGTTGTTTTTCAGTTTTTCTTTGTTTGGATTGATTATTTATCATCTAACATATAGGAGAAAATGCGACAGTAACAAAAAAAAAAAATACAATTAAGCGATAGAGGTCGATAGCCATGACTTTTTTACAGACACCATTTTTTTTTCATTGTGACATCATTTGTTTAAAAGTTAAAAATATGCGAGTTAATCATTTTTTTCACGTCGTTTTTTTTTTTTTTTTTTTTAAAGAATTAATGATTAATTAATGACATTTTCAATAAGAAATATACTGACCTACCTTCTTTTTATGGCTGGGTTGAAACAAAAGCGGTTGCGCGACATCTGTAAACGGGGGTTTCCGGGGTAAAAGGTACACATTAAAAATAGTTCGGGGGCTTAATGCGCCATGAATCTGCTATGGCAGCATATCGACATATTGTTCTTTCAAACACAATAATTCTTTTGGCTTAATATACAGCAGTTTATTTTAAAGAGGGTTGCAAGAGCAGAAACTGGTTTTTCAGTCTTGTCTGTGTTTTCCGCCATATATATATATATATATATATATATACAGTATATATGAATGGCGGAAAACACTCAGGTGACTTGAATGTCCGCTCTGAGACCCCAGTTTAGCCAACTTTCAAGATTGTCCGATATGCATGTGCTACATCATTGGAAAGCTTAAAATATCAATTTCCTGGGGGAAGAAAATTTTTGAACAGTGGGGCATTCAAAAAAAAAATGTAAACAGCGAAACCCTAGCTGGAGGTGAGAGCATGAAAGAACCGAATTAAAGACGCCATGACTTTAACGAGATATTATCTTGTACGTACCTTTTCTTGATCCAATAACTCCATGTAGCATGTATCACTGAGTGTCAAGACACAGCTGTGAATGGCCATTGCTGGATTTTTTTGGGAAGTTCATGTGTGAAACATGGTAATATAACAAGGGTCCAGATTTTCTTTTTCATATATTTACCTTTTTTTTTTATTTAAGTTTTTTTTTTGTTTTTTTTTTATTTTCTTTGTTTGGTTTGATTATTTATCATCTAACATATCGGACAAAATGCGACAGTAACAATTAAAAAAATACAATTAAGCGATAGTTATGAGTTAGATAACCGTGACGTTTTTACAGACAGCATTTTTTTTCTTTGTGACGTAAATTGTTAAAAAGTTTAAAATATGCGAGTGAATAATTTTTTAAAGTTTTTTTTTTTAAACGAAATATTAGACATTAATTAATGATTCTAAGCTAAAAATGATAAAAATTTTGAATAATAGATATAATTTATTACCTTCGTTTTATGGCTGGGTTGAAACAAGCGGTTGCGTGATGTCTGTAAGAGGGGGTTTCCAGGGACAAAATGGACAAATTAAATGTCGTTCGCGGAGCTTAATGCGCCATGAATCTGCTATGGCAGCATATAGACATATTGTTCTATCAAACAAAACAGTTCTTTTGGCTTAAAATACAGCAGTTTCAGTTTCAGAGGAGTGCAAGAGCAGAAACTGCTTTTTCAGTCTTGTCTGTGTTTTCCACCAAATATATAATAATTATTAATTATTATAATTAAGTATATATTAAATGGTTAATTTGAAGTCAATTTGAAGGTTAAACATGTAAAGTGTGTTTCTGGTTGTAGAAGCATGCACTTTCACATCAACAGTAGCAAGACCTAATTGCCATAAATATGGCTATTGAACCATAATGAGTTTGACACCCCTGCGTTAGACCAGTGAGAATTTATGTCCACCTTGTTTTTTCATATGGATTTGCACTTTGCTCAGCTGATGACAGACCAATTTGTTCAGGCTGATTGGGAGATCTACAGCTTTCACATCAACTCCACAGTGACCAGCCGTTACGCTACCACCGTCATCAACAGTCGTGTGGCCAATCGTAAAGATGAGTCCCAAGAAATAGAATTCCACGTCCGAATTCCCAAGAATGCCTTCATCACCAAATTCAGAATGTAGGTGCAGTGATCAGCTATTATGTGCATATTAATATGTACAGTATGTTATGTGAGCGGCAGTTGTGAGCAGCAGTTCTGGGGGCGAAAAAGCTTTGTTAATGCCAGTGATCATGGGAGAATGGCCAAAATGGTTGGAGCTGATAGAGAGGAAACATTAACTCAAATAACTACTCGTTCAACAGTTATGCAGAAGAGCATATCTGAACACACAACAAGTCAAACCTTGAGGAAGATGAGCTACAGCAGCAGAAAATGACACCAGGTAACACCCCTTGAAAAAGTCTGGCCATCCTCATCTGATCTCTGGCATCATCAAGACATTTTCACCCAAAGAACTGCTGCTCACTTAATGTTATCTCTTTTTTCGACCATTCTCTGTGTAACCTAGAGACAGGTTGGGCTAAGTATCCAGGTACTGTAGATCAGCAGTTTCTGAAATACAGTACTCAGACCAGCCCGTCGATCACCAACAGCCATGCCACATTCAAAGTCACTTAAATCACCTTTAGATCACCTTAGGTCAATCTGAGGTCAACCGGCCCCCCATTTTGATTAGAAAATGGCTTAAAATGATGTCAACCGTTTATGCTTTGTTTGCTGTTTGTTGTGATGCTATCGTTTTATAGATATTGAGATATTAATTACGAGTGATGACGGCAATTACAGCCACTCCGTCGCGGCTGACGGAGGGTACCAATGCTTTCAATAACAGAGTGGTGTCCCAACAACTAGCACAAATGTAGCACAAACAAATGGCACCACTACGGGTGTATTTTGCAGTGAATGGGGGGCTGCGAGTCGCGTCGTCACTTGAAATTAATATGTCATTTACTGCAAAATGGACCTGAAGAGGTCCCATTTGTACTGTATGTGCTACGTTTGCGCTAGGTGATGTGTATGACACCCCTCTGTTATTGAGAGAGTTAGTACCCTCCGTCAGCCGCAGGAGTTGGAAAATCGGTTACGGAAAATTTGCGAATGACGTCATCACTCAAAATTAATATCTTAATATCTTTTAAATTAACGCAGCACAAACAAATTTTATCTACGGCACTAACTTGCATGAACGAATGGCACCATTTCGAGTCGGTTTTGCGATAGATGAAGGGCTGCGTGATGTCATCACTCGGAATTAATATCTCAATATCTGAAAAATGATAGCAGCACAAACGGAACTTTTGACATCACCAACCAGCACAGCAAAGCATAAACGACTGACACAATTTTTAGCCATTTTTAATCAAAAAGGGGGGGTGGTGTTCTGCCAGGCCAGCGTACTTTATCAGAATAGCATAGCCTTATGCCAGTCTGACAACTATGTCTATCGTGTGAGTTTACATGATCAAAGTAGCATTCTACGCATGCTACAACAATGTTCTATTACGTGGGTTTTGAAGACAATTTACGTCCTTTCCTTCACATTTGAAATTATTCACACAAGAAAACCGTCCTTTTTTTCATTCTTTTGTGTTTTTAATTTGGGCTTGCACAATTGATCAGAGAAGCATTCCTACGTATACTCCGACAATGTTCCAGTTACCGGAGTAGCATTCCTCTGTATGCTATGACAATGTTCTAATACCTGGAACATTTCTACATCATGTTACAGCTGAGGTATACCTGCTACAACGACAATTATCAAACAGTTTAAATGTAACGATGCAGTGAGTAATACTGTAAACGTGAATACCCAATGTAGGAACGCATAACGTGACCCACGACGAAAGGGGATAGCAGAATTTACAATTTGAAAATGTTTCAAAACCAGAGAAAATGCCTAGCTCCTTCTGGGTATTATTATAAGTAAATAAAAAAAACATGTACACTAGTACCTTGACATATGATCGCTTCGACACACGATCTTTTCGCCATCCAACGTAAAATTTGACTTGCCATTTGTTTCTACATCCGACGACATGCTTGAAATACGACGATATACAGTAAGACAGAGCCGCAGTTTTTTTGTTTTGCCGCAAGACGGATGCATGGCGGATTTACTTGTGAGAGAAATCAACACGGGTTCTCAGAATGTTAGTGCAGGTGGTGAAAAAAGGAATAAGGTGACGCTGACCATTGAAATGAAGATGGAAATCACCAAATATGAGCGTTGTGTGCGCATCCGTGAACTGACTTGACAATACGGCGGTCCTCCTCCGACTTCCATTCGCCAGTCTTTATAGGTTAAGGTGACAATTATTATTGTTGTAACATCGCCAAAGAAATCGTCAGCTTCGACAGGTTTTTAATTTTTTTTCAAAACTTGTGCAACACAACACGCCTACTGTCCGCAGCAGCTGACACCAACAACAGAACATTGAAAGAGAACGTAAAATCTCTGCCGCACCTATCTCTCTCTATGACACCAGCCACACGGTGCATTCAGGTACATCACGCAAAACACAACCTCCACATTAGAAACCAATTCATTATATTATTACTGGTAATATTATTATTTGGATTTTTACTTATAATTTATTTGTTTTGCTCTGTGTAATTGCTATTTGCAATAGTACATGCAGTATTTGTTAAGGATTTAGCGTAGGTTTCGGGCTGTGGAACGAGTTAATGGAATAATTTTGGAATATGTATATAATATAGTTATATATAATATATATATAATATTCTTATGGGAAAATCCTGCTCGACATACGACAATTTCAACTTACAAACAAGGTCCTTGAACGAATTAACTTTGTATGTAGAGGTACCACTGTATACAATAAAATGTAGCATGAAACCATCATTAAAATCATTATTTTTGCTTCCCTGTCATCGCCAGTGTGCCACCACGATGAATTAAAAACTAGTTGATGTACAAATTTGGGTATCCTGATGTGTTACAACACCGGTTTACCTCAGATTTGTAAATATCTTAAAAACGATAGCAGCACAAACAAAAGCTTTTACAGCACTAACAATCACAAATGTAGCACAAATGGTTGACATAATTTTTTATATAAATTTTCATATGGGGGGGCAACAGTGGGCGCATTACTTTTTCTTAAGTACAAATTTGCTGTACTAGGTATTGAGAAAAGGCCAGCGTGCTTCCGTGCCCACAAGTTTGTTCTTGTGACTGAAGTCACAGAGTCTGGGCTTGTGCTGTGCACTATAATATTAACGATACTGGGGACTTGAGTCGGTGGGCTGAATACGTCGAAGACCAACTCAACCAACATGCTTTCCCTCAAAGTGCCTATGACAGGATAAAAAAAAAAAAGGTCTTAAATAGCATTATTATGTGAATTACAATCATATTTTGAGACGATTCGACTATATACAACAATTTGGCAAAGCACAGATGACGAGAAATAGTCTTTTAATCTGCCATTTAGAAACATCTTTAATTATAGCGCTATGGCATCCCCAGCTGGAGGATGACATTGGCAGGGTCACGATTTCAGCTGATTTAGAATTCAGCTCATTGAGAGAGAAGATTCAAGACATCAATAAAATACGACAGAGAGGAGCAAAATGTCTCTCTACTCCAGTATTTTTACAGGATATTTTTTTTATCTAAGTATTTTGCCCAAATTGCTAAATAAATGTTATGGTCATGACAAATAACAGTCTTGTGCTAAATAGAATATGAAATATTAAAAATGCGTTTATTCAGTACGATAGGGCAAAATTACTGCATAATGCTCAAAACTGACAACTTATCCTCTCCCAAACAGTATTTTCTGCCACCGGAGGTTGTCCAACTTTTGTCATTTTCCTGCCCCGGCTTCGGAGAGCGTAAACAAACCAGGAGGCGTGACAGCTAGCCGACATGCTAACCCGAACCGAGCAGCGTTTCAAAGTCTTATTTCACCTCTTGAAGCGAAAAATCACACAAAACTACCCCGACTCCGACTCATGTCACATGGCGGCGGGGTTGTTGATTGTCTTCGCCGGTTGGCAACCCCCCTGGCGGCGAGCAAGTGACAGCTCGTCGTTCACCTGCTGCGGGCAGGAGAGCTCGTTTGCCGGGGAAGCAGCTGGAGAATGACCGCCGGACAAACCGGCCGACGTCAGAGAAGCGCGTAGCTGCCCGAGCCCAATCCGAAGACAGTGGTCTATTGCTGGTGTTCTGCCAAATTTTTCACCCTTATAATATTTTGCTCCCAATGCTGTTGTGGCTGTGAGAGGCTGTAAGACCTCTTTTACATTCAGTTACTCTCAATATTATCCACAGGTGCTAAATAAACAAGTATCATTGTAAGCATACATGTTCAACACGAATATGGCGTAAATTAATGCTTGTCGACACGGCGAAGACGTAAACAGTGAGAGAGCGGCGTGCAGTTGTTGTCTGCAGCTAACATGGCAGGATGTGTCTGAGGAGAACTTTTCTACATGTCCGTCCATGATCAAACGTTAATAAATATCCTTTTATTTAAAGAAAGTTTGTAGTGTTTACCTTGTAATCGCTGTATTCGCGGCCACTTTTAACACAAAGTCGCAATTTCTGATGAGGTGCAAAATTTTTACAGAACATCGGGCACACGAAGAGGGCAATAAGCCGAGTATAGCACTCTCTCGACAGGCAAGCAAAGAGGACCGAGGGGGGTGTGCGACAAGCCGCCGGTCGTCGGCCGAGTGGCTTTCTCGGTGGACAAGGAGCATTGTCAGCCGCAAAATGCAACACACCTCCATATTAAAACGTGCTATGATCCCAGTATTTGACATAATACACAACACAATGTTTACTCACTTCCTCGTAAGTCCAATGGTCCCAGAGTTCTCGGATTGTTTTGGCCATTCTCGGGGTGTTTTTTTTTAAACAAACCCTGCAGAACATTTGGCTGGCTTGATGCGAAAAATAAATGAATTAATCCGCAAAATCAGCTGAATCCGCACTCCATCTGCATGCTATAAAGCAATGGTGTATTGTGAGATGCTGACCAGAGTGACGTC
The DNA here is from genome assembly GCF_030265065.1 of Corythoichthys intestinalis. Classification (NCBI taxonomy): domain Eukaryota; kingdom Metazoa; phylum Chordata; class Actinopteri; order Syngnathiformes; family Syngnathidae; genus Corythoichthys; species Corythoichthys intestinalis. The sequence goes on from NC_080415.1 coordinate 4,572,495, forward strand.
ACATTCGCATTCCTCCTTAAAATATGAAGTTATTTCATAGTGCGGGATTTAAAAAATTGAATAAATAAAATGATCGCTTACACGCACATCCAAGCGGTCCATTTCATACGGGAGCATAAAATACGGCGTGAAATATGAAATAAACATGCTTTTTCTCTGTCATAGGCACTTTAAGAGGGCATAGCCTGGGGAATCTGATTAAGGGTCTTTTATCTCGAGGTTGAGGTCACTAATGTTGTTATAAAGCTGGTGGCAGGGCTGAGATGAGATTCGCTCGGAATTCCAAAAGGCTCTGGGTGTTTTAGGGCTTTATCGGATCATGGCCAATTCCACTCAAAAGTTCCTAGTAGATTAGTCAAAGTCAGTTTGGAAAAATTAGACCTATATTCTTGTCGATCATTTGTTGTTGGGAGATACAGTATACAGTACAGTACAACTGAGATTTTTTTTTTTTACCCAACTTTTACTTCTGAAAAACTTAAATGTTCATAATGATAATAATGATAGTGATTAGGAAAAATAACTTTGATCTTTTCCTGATTTCCCCAGGTTCATGGAGGGCCAGGTGTACGATGGTGTCGTGAAGGCGAAAGAAGAAGCTAAAAAACAGTACACTGAGGCCGTATCCCGTGGAGAAAGCGCTGGCATCGTCAGGTATTTTCCAGGATTCTCAGAAATGATATATATTATATGTAGCGGTTCACTTTATCTGATTTCTATGAAGTCAGCGTGGTTTCAGTTCCAACTCGATGATAATTTGAGTGAGTAAATGTTGTTCTGATTGGTGACTAGTCAAGGTTGCATTCAAACTCCTCCACTAACCCGAACAGGCTTAATGATACAGAAAATACATAAATGTCTGCTTAAATATTTGTTTTTTGTACCTGTCGCAGTTCAGTCGGGAGGACTCTCGAGGAGTTCAAGACCTCAGTGACCGTAGCCGCTCACAAAAAGGTGACTTTTGAGCTCACGTACGAGGAACTACTCAAACGCACGCTGGGCAAGTATGAGCTGCAGATACACGCTCGCCCCATGCAGCCTGTCAAAGACTTCGGGGTACGTGTATACCGTGGCGTCGTATGCCTAATAAATCACTATCATTACACCCGTCTGATTTATTCCAATTCTCAGGTGGATGTGCATATAGACGAAAAAGCAGGAATCAGTTTCATCGATGTTAAAGGGGGTCTTAGCACCGGCGTCCTGGCAAATGCCGTCACCAAAACGCATGTAGACAAACAGGTAAAATATAAGGCAAAGAAATATAGTAATATTGCTTGCAACTACTGGCTATTACGATGCTTCCAAAGTAAACAGCCCAAATTTAAAGGGTTTTCCAAACTGCATGTCACTTGGTTTATTTTATTTTATTTTGTTTTCTTAATGTCACAAGCTACAGAATTCATGCCCCATGACCGGCTAGCAACCTGTTGAGAGTGTACCCTACCTCCTGGTTATAGTCAACTGGTAGGTTCCAGAATATCAAGGACCAGGAGTGCAAAAAATAAAGATATAAATACACAATTAATTATTTAATGTGTCATTATAATGCTTCTATTTCAATAGCTATTTATTTATTTCAATATTTATTTCGATATTTCCATTTTTATTGATTTATTTCAATTTATATATATTTATTTAAAATTTTGTTTATAGATTTCATTTCAACATTTATCTATTTTAATATTTATTCATTTATTTCAACATTTATTTATCTCATGCTTGCACTCCCGTTCCCCTTGTAACTGAATGAAATAGTTTTATCTATCATTGCCTCATCAAACTCAGTGGGCGGGACCAGGCAGGGTTTGAGTTGACAGAGCCAAGCGATTGCTCCTTCCTTCCCAACATGGCTGCCATTATGGAGGCTGGCCTGACTGCAGTAATAAACTAAACTGCTGTTTTGTAAGCCAAGTGCTCAGGGTCCAAATTTCCAGCGTCAATATGTTCTGGTAAGTCTAACATGTCCGTTATTAAATCCCGCGAGAGCTCACGCAGGACCTCGGCAATCGCTGCCATGTTGGAAAGGAAGGAGCAATAGACCCTACTCACGTGACGTCACAGCCACGCCCCCGCGCCATGTTGTCCGTATACTCGTCATGTTAATGCATTAGCGCTTCGTAAATTCCTCCCATTATGGCGTGTTTTTCTGCTCGTTAACATTAATAATCAAAATGGTGAAGTCGTGTGTGGCGGTCGGTTGCAAAAACAGAGAAGATAGACGGAGAGACTTAAGTTTTACCGTATTCCGAGAGACCCGAAAAGGAGACCGAGATTGACTGCTGCAATTCGACGAGAAAACTGGGCTCCAAACGACTACCACAGATTATGTAGTACTCATTTTATATCTGGTAAGATGCATTTAATATATATTTAGACGTTAGACGTTGTGAATGAACTACCTGAAAATATATAATTATAAGGGGATAATCAGACAGTTGTCATACAATTAATTTACAATTTCACTATTGAGGTCAAAAGCCAAAAAATAAATTCAACTAGGGACAATCTGGAGTAGTGCTATCGCACTTCAAATTTATTACATATTATATATGTATGTAGTGAGAGTGCTATCGCTAAACCATATAAACATTAAAAGCCCTAGCTCCATTGACAAATGACATGAAATACATTAGACTTGACAGTGGATGTTAGCAAGAACAAAAGATTTTGAATTGAAAATTTCGTAACTCACCTTCCGAGCACAAGATTCCTGCCGAATTTTCGTGTACGAGGACCTGTTTCACCCAACCAGCAACGTAGCATTTATAAGCCTCCAAGCTCTTAAAAGTTTTTCAAACTTTCGTGAGAATAGGCTGATTTTGTGTGGACAAGATAGTTGTAAATATCAGGATAGCAGATGTCAGGCGAAGCCAGCGGGTCGAAAAACGATTTAGGCATCAAATACGGATCTGGTGAATGGATAAACTGAAGCTTTTCCACGTAACGCCTTTTATGCAACGCATCCAATGAGTTTACAGCGTCAGATAACACCGGGGCTTCCATGAATTGCTCTATAACTTGCTCGACTAATTGAAAACAATGAGAATAGGTCTAAAAAATAGGTACAATATGGCGGCCGGAAACGGCGACACGCCCATTTTGTGACGTAGGTGAGTAGGGTCTATAGCTTGACGAATAAATAAATAAATGTTACAAATAAATGTTGAAATAATTAAATAAAAATGAAACAAATAAATATAGATTGAAATAAAAAAAAAGTGAAATATATAAATAATAAATTAAATATATATATATATGAATTGAAATAAATAAATATTGAAATAATTAAATATTGAACTAGAAGTGTTTTAATGACACGTTAAATAATTTATTCCATTTTGTGATTATTTATTTAATTTTTGCACTGATTGTAATTAGACTCCTTTGATACACCATACATAATAGAGCAGACTGCAAGAGATCAATTCGGTACTAATTAAACTATAATTCCCCACTGCAAAATACACGGTACAATAGTTGTAGAATAAAAAAAATCACACAGTAAAAAAATTAAAAGAAAATAACTACTATTTTCTAGTTGATGCCTGATGTTTTATTGCTCATATAAATGGAAATAGAATTTATGGTATAATAAATGAAAACCCAACTTGGAACTAACTATGAGTGTAGCTGTACAATACCTAACTAGGTAACAAATGAAGTAGGAATGAATACAATTTTGAAAAGAAGCTTTTTTTAACAAACCTATATAAATAGAAGAATGCAAAAACCAATGTAAGCCCTTTTTTCAACTACACTGCAAATCATTTATCAGACTGCAAGAGATCAATTCGGTACAAATTAAACTATAATTCTCCACTGCAAAATACACACAGTACAATAGTTGTAGAAGAAAAAATTCACACAGCAAAAAACATTAAAAGAAAATAACTACTCAGAGCTCCCGTGTGCCTTCACAAACTCAAACGCAAGCTGATGCAACTTTAATCGAAGCTCCTGCTGCTTCATCTTTGGAAGTGTGGTGATAAGCTCTTGAATTGCCAGAAGACAGTGGTTTATTTTGAGGGTTGGTGCATCGTTTCCGTGGAATTTGATGGCTTGGATAATCTCATTCTTCTGGTCTCCCACGGAGTCTCCCGCCTTTCGCTTTTTACCTGTATTAAAAAAAAAGTCCAACACAAACATCGGTTACGTCGATTAATATAAACTTTATACATACCACGCGGCCTTTGTGGTGTGACTGCCGGGGTTAGAGGAGGGGTCCTCCGCTAACTGTGGAAGGGGAGTAGCACAGAGCTCAACGGCTGGCGTTTCTGCGGTTTGAACCATGGCTGGTGTGCAGTCTGTCAGCGTGCTTCCCAAGGCAGGTGTTCCAGGAGGCCAGTCCATTGAGGGTGTAGTCGCAGGACGGATAGGCTCTATGCAAGGAGTGGAGTCCCCCATCAAACTCTGATGTTCGTCTTGGCTCATGTTAAAAAAAAAAATAAAAAAATAAAAATTAAATAGATATAGGTAAATTAAAAAAAAACAAAAAAAAAACATAGTAACAATGCTGCATTTGTCAGTGTCATATAGGGGTCATGGCATTCCTATGAGCAGATATGAAGTCTTTTGTTCCTTATTAATTGCTTCCATATCGCACAGAAACCTTAAATGCACATGCAATCGAAACTTTATGCACATACAAACGAACCGAAATTGGTAGAGGTCTTTCTCGATGCTACAAATTTATCAAGGAACAACATTAATATCGTGCATTTCCACGGCGGCCGGTGTTGTGCCGGAAAAAGAAAAAAAAAAAAAGACCAGCGCCGAATCAGCCGCTGCTCCACTAAATAATTGTAAACAAATAAGCATAGCAGTTTTCCCGTTTCGTCCGAGTTGTAGTAAGTTGTTGGCTTTAAGTATTGTAGCCCGTAATTTAGCGTTTGCTACCTTTTTTGCGTTAGCTTGCGTTAGCTGCGGCGTTAAGTACTTACCAGAAACATTGAGCACATCGCTTATTTCCCTCCAGGCAGCATCCTTCTCCTTCCAGTCTTTCTATGTTGGCAACGTCGTGTTGTAAAGGACTTTATGGTCACTCACAGCAATTATCAAAGCGCCTTCCATTTTCTGAGTAGTTCGAAATGTTTGGACTTGTGTTCACCGGATGTGGCGGCAGGTTTCCGGCTCCGGGGCAGCTAAAGTCACATGAATGAGAAAACGTATTCGATTGGCTGCTTCCCCCTCGACGCCGAACTTTGCCGCAGAAAAGTTCAACCAAACCATCTCCTTGCGGCGCGTTAAATTTGACGCGCGTCAGTCGATTTGGCGTCATCGCCACGCCCCGACACGTGACGCGTGACGCAAGGCAGCTTGACGCGCCTATCGGCGCGTTTACATTAATGGAAACCCGACGCGCCACAGGCAAATGACGCGGCCGGTGTGAATGTAGCTTTGGTCCTCAATACCAGCACCACTACGACCCATGTAATAATATACAATATGAAAGATGAATGAATGTTGCAAGCCAAAAATACTACTACTAATATAGACAAGTTTCCTGGGCGAAACATGGGCGGAGTCATCTTGGAAAATTGCTGCTTGGAACTTCTGTTTGAGAAAAAAACCTCATAAGTTGCAGTTGAAGTTAGCAGTGTGTTGTCGAAGTCAAAATCAAATCAAAGGAACCCACTGATTCTCCAAAAATAGATTGTATACATGGGTCTGGGATTTACTGTGCTGTGCGTGGCTGTGCGAACTCTTGGAAGCACCTAAAGAAATGGTTTGAAGGGGAATATTTTTATTACTGACCAGCTACAAAGCACCACTGTGGATGTACCCTGCCATACGGTTTTCATCGGAAACGAGTGGCAGACAATAATTCACGTATGTGGATCGCTGCTCTAAAATTAAAGTCCCCACCTAAAAGATTATACAGTGCTGGCCGAAGGTATTGGCACCAGGGCCGGAGTCGGGACTCATTTTCGGCCCTGGATTTTCATGCCTCAGACCGGCCCACTCATTTAAAATAATTTCATTATGCATTGCCTGGCACGGCCAGACTGTTCTCCCTGTGTTTTTCAAACACTGAGAGAAAAGTCTGGGAACCAGCCCATTAACGGCCTCTCGAGCAGGTACAAAATCAATCGACAAATCAGATTCATTTATTTGCGTGACGTGTTCTTAACGAGCAACGTCACTCTTGCGAGTCGAAAGTCGTCTCCACAACAACACAGATGGTGAACAGGAGAGCCGAGAATATGTTCCAATCCACGGTAAAATCAGTTTTAAATTACCATCGACACGAGTCATTGACAACAGTCTGTCTCGCGCTAGCCATGTTGAATAAACTCCGCTCTCCTCGTATGTTTACTTCCGCGCGCAAGTCCCTCGTCCTGCCCTCGCCGTTTTACTAACATCACGTCTGCCCGTCGCTGATTGGTCCACTCTGTTGTCTGTTTGCTGTGGCTTGCTCCGCCCTGGAAATTGTATCCGCTGAATGGTAGCCAGACTCAATAGCTGGAACAGCGGTGAGTCTGGTGTACCAGGCAACATTATGCATACACGTGTTAAGTTCAGTGTTCTCTAAAGCCGTGTACTGTAATTCTGTGTATTTCAATTCAGTGCAGGTAATGTTTGTTTAACAAGGTGGCTTTATTTTAAGTAGTGCAACACAACATCATTTTGAACAAATTTAAAAAATGATTTTAAAAAAACTATATTAAATGATACATTTAAAAAATACATTAATAAATAAGACCTTTTCTGCAACAGCAAATATTAACAAAATCAGTGCTTACAGATAAAACAAACATAGCAACATAACAATATGAAAATTAAAGAATAAGTATTGCACATTGTAACAACTTCTAATGATACTATTATCCATTTTCCATTTCCACTTTAAAAACGCCAAGTAATTGATTATATTCATTCTAATTTTCACTTACTGAACAACATGGCAATCCTACCTTCCAGCTCTGCACCTGTGGTGTGTTCATTATGGCTAATGCTTGCTGCTACATATCCCTTGTGAGGTGCTACAAGAAGCCAAAGTTTCCACAATTACATATTGTCGTATCACACGGTGCAAGTTGTTTTTATTCGCCATCTGGCCTTACTACTTTCGTTGTAATCCTCTGTAGTTTGAGGCAGTGAGGTCGTTGCATGAAAAAAAAGAAGCTATTTTTGCGCATTTTGCCGATTCTTTCACGAGTGCTTTTCTCTTTTTAATTCTTATTTTTTCAGCGCCACCCTTGCTCTTTTTATCCATCCGAGCACCGAGAGTTCAACTAATTTGGCTCAATACAGAATACAATTAGGGGGCGGAGCTGCATGCTGTATTTTTCGTTTGCACACATGAGGATGCGTCTGGAAAAAAAATAAATAAAAAAATAAAAAAATACATATATATATATATATATATATATATATATATATATATATATATATATATATATATATATATATATTTTTTTTTTTGTTTGTTTGTTTGTTTTGTTTTGTTTTGTTTTTTTCATTCCTTTTTTTTTTTTTTTTAAGACGGCCCATAGGGACAGTGGTAACAGAATGTAAGTTATACTCACTGACACTGTCATAAATAAATACCAAACAAAAATTTGTAACGGTGTAATTTTTTTTTTTTTTTTTTGATAAAACCCGGACTGGCCCATCTGGCCGGCCGCCCGGCCCATCGGGAATTGTCCAGAAGCTCCCGATTAGTCACTCCGGGCCTGATTGGCACCCCTGCAATATTGTCAGATCATGCTAAATTTCTCCCAGAAAATGATTGCAATTATAAATGCTTTAGTAGTAATATCTTCATTTATTTTGCTTGCAATGAAAAAACACAAAAGAGCATGAAAAAAAAATCATCATTTTACACAAAACTCCAAAAATGCTCCAAATCTATTTGCACCTTTTGGAAAAATCATCTGATGCTTCCCTAATTTCTGTAATTAACATTACCTGTTACTTACCTGTGGCGCATAACAGGTGGTGGCAATAACTAAATCACACTTACAGCCAGTTAAAATGGTTTAAAGTTAACTCAACCTGTGTCCTGTATCCTTGTGTGTACCACACAAGAAAAGAAAAAAAAGACCATAGAACTGTCTGAGGACTTGAGAAGCAACATTGTTAGGAAGCATGGGCGATCTCAAGGCTACAAGTCCATCTCCAAAGACCTGACTCTTCCTGTGTCTTCCGTGCGCAGTGTCATCAATAAGTGTAAAGCCCATGGCACTGTGGCTAACCTCCTTAGATGTGGACAGAAAAGAAAAATTGACGAGAGATTTCAACGAAAGATTGTGCCGATGGTGGATAAAGAACCTCGACTAACATCCAAACAAGTTCAAGCTGTCCTGCAGTCCGAGGGCACAACAGTGTCCACCCGTACTATCCTCCAGGAAGACCCCACTTCTGACCGAGAGACATTAAAAAACCTGGCTGGAGTTTGCTAAAACCTACCTGAGAAAGCCAAAAATATGTTTTGGAAGAATGTTCTCTGGTCAGATGAGACAAAATTAGTTTTTGGTTAAAGGCCTCAACATAGAGTTTACTGGGAAAGAAAAAAGAAAACAAAAAACGAGGCCTTTAAAGAAAAGAACACGGTCCCCACAGTCAAGCATGGCAGAGATTCCCTTCCCTGATGTTTTGGGGTTGTTATGCTGCCTCTGGCACTGGACTGCTTGACCTTGTGCATGGCATTATAAAGTCTGAAGACTACCAACAAATTTTGCAGCACAGTGTGAGAAAGCTGGGTCTCCCTCAGAGGTCATGGGTCTTCCAGCAGGACAATGACCCAAAACACACTTCAAAAAGCACTACAAAATGGTTTGAGAGAAAGCACTGGAGACTTCTAAAGTGGCCAGCAATGAGTTCAGACCTGAATCCCATAGAACACCTGTGGAGAGATCTGAAAATGGCCGTTTGGAAAAGGCACGCTTCAAATCTCAGAGACCTAGAGCAGTTGGCCAAAGAAGAATGGTCTAAAATTCCAGCAGAACATTGTAAAAAACTCATTGTTGGATACTGGAAGCGGTTGTTCGCATTTATTTCGTCTAAAGGTCGAGCTACAAAACATTAGGCTGAGGATGCCAATACTTTTGTCGCCCATTTTTGGAGTTTTATTTAAAATAATAATGATTTATTTTTTCCCATTCTCTTTTGTGTTTTTTCATTGCAAGCATAATAAATGAAGATTGTACTACCAAAGCATTTGTAATTGCAATCATTTTCTGGGAGAAATTGAGCATTATCTGACCGAATTGCAGGGGTGCCAATACTTTTGTCCAGTTCTGTATGTCTGTTCTTATTTTTAAGAAGCTAGTTTAACTAGTGTTGTAGTTATCATGTGTTGTTGTAGTATCAGCTACAGCAGCACCAGTATTTGTAGTAAAAGTTATTAAACTTCATGATTACAATCATCATCGTAACATCAATAGCAAAGGCAAGAAGCCGTTTCATGCGCCAGAATTTAAGTTTTGTATTTTTTGAGCACATACCTTCCATAACACAGCGGCAGCATGACTACACGAACGCCCGAGACCCATGATACATGTACAGCCTGCAGTTTCGACGTCTCCCTCCTTTGTTACCAGCGCCTATTTTTTGCGGTACGGAGCATTGAGGCACTGGCTTGGTTCTACATCCGCCTTCATGAAGACAAAATTCTCGTGTTTGTGTATGAGGACAAATTCAACTTTGTGGCTGTGCAAGTACTGGAACGCCTCGGAGCTTTTCAGGTTCCTAATGGCGTTTCGATCCACTGCCATAGAGTCAATAAAATATATTTTACTTGTGGTTACCCTCAGCCATTTCTAAGTGTTGTCTTCCCATGCTGAGATGGCAGAAGGATGGGGTATTCATGTGATTTCCAAATCGTGCTTTTTCAGGGTTTTTAGTGAGTGATGCCACTCCAGCGCCATTGAAGTCAATGTTAAAAACTTGAAAACGGAAGTCGCTTGTAGAAATGCGGAAATAAAGTGGAAGTACCTCGGAAACTGGTCTATTATTCCTAATAATAACAATGATAAATGACCGCAATGGTCTTTCATACTGTATGGGCAAAGAAGCCACAGATGGCAACGCCCTTTCAGCCAATTACTTGCCAAAACCAAGAGTCAATCACACAAATACAGAGCGAGGACCCTTGCTTACCTGCTGTAGGCCACACTTCACTTATTTTCACCAGCAGAGACAGGCTAGTGTGTATGTTCTTCTGCCTGGTATGTTTATTTGGTGAGGTTTTTGGAGTCTCCCTCACTTACTGAAGCAGTGGGAAAGAGACTTTTTTGATTCCTTTTTCACATACACAATTTGTGACAGTGAGATGTTAATGATGACCATTTAAAAAATCGAATATGTAATAATTTGATAGTCTGCTGCTCATCCAGATAAAAGGCAGTGATTATCATATTACAAATATACTGTAGCCTTACGAGAAAAATTAATTTTAAAAAGTCAATGTGCTAGTACTCCTATGAACTCATAACTTCCGAACACTGATTTTTCCATTGACACTTTGCAGGCCTCGATCTCTTTCAACCCCTCAGTGGACCAACAGAAAACATGTGAGAGCTGTGGAGGAGCGGGTATAAATGGAGATCTGGTAATAGTTTATGATGTCAACAGAAGTAGGTCACTGGGGGACATCGAGGTAAAGTCAATATACCGTTCTATTTAGTCATTAGACAATTCAATAAGATTACCAATATACAATAGCAAGATGCAAAAAAAATGAAAAATACTGTTCAACAGATATTGTGGGTGTGGTGTTTGTTCCGTTTATCTATTTTTATTGAATCTATTTTAAAAGTAGAGGTATGCTTAATGATGTATTCCCGTATCGTGGTTTTCTGTGCATAGTGTCACACACTTCACTCTTGCTGTTTTGCAGACATCAAATGGGTATTTTGTCCATCACTTTGCTCCATCACATCTTCCCCGCATTCCGAAAAATGTTGTCTTTCTCATTGACAAAAGTGGTTCCATGCATGGCAAGAAAATAGAACAGGTACCCGTTGTTTGGACACACAGGAAGTCTTTCTTTCCATCATGGCCGTAACAAAAAAAAAAAAAAAAAAAAAGTAAACAACTGTTTGTTTACAGACTCGTACAGCATTAATCCATATCCTGAATGACCTTGCGGAGGATGACTTCTTTGGTCTCATCACATTTGACCACAGCTTGGCTTACTGGAAGCGAGAACTTGTTCAGGCAAACTCCCAAAATGTGGATCAAGCCAAACAATTTGCACAGAATATTATGGATAGAGGAGGTAGTCTAAACATTTCATCTCAGATAATTAACATTTTGACTATTGTAATAACTTGCTAAATATCTACCCAGAAGCTGTGTTGTTTAACCTTTTTAGGCACAAATATTAATGATGCTTTGTTGGATGGATCACGTATGCTGAATGACAACCCCAGGAAAGGTTCAGCTTCTATCCTCATACTCCTCACTGATGGAGACCCAACCTCAGGTTGTCACACACACATGCACGTTTACATACAAACCAGAACATGGATTGGATATTTTATAAGATAAAAATATGTGATTGTTAACTGCAAAAACAGAATTAAATTATATTGAATGTTAGGCATTTGCCTGCTAAGTGAATCAACACCTACGGATGGGCTTACGAATATCATCCATGTGCTGTGTTTTGTGTAATGCAGGGGTCGGAAACCTTTTTGGCTGAGAGAGCCGTGAACACCACATATTTTTAAATGTAATTCCGTGAAAGCCACACAATATGTTTAAAACTAAACATACGGGTAATGTGTGCATTTTATGTAATTTCAACACTTTTAAACTACAATAGGTCTCTGAATTCTTTTCAATAACATTGTTATGCTACTACTAATCAATGATGAGCAGTGTTAGGAATAACGCCGTTATAAATAACGCCATTACTTAACGGAGTTATTTTTTCAGTAACGGGGTAATCTAACTAATTATTTTTTCCGCCGTTACAACGCCGTTACCGTTACTGACTGTCAAAAGCGGTGCGTTACTTATTCTGAATAAATTGAAGAAACTACTCTGCTCTGTTTATTTGTCATCCAAGACTTGGGGTGCGTTCAGGTTCATGGCAATGAAAACAGTAAACACACATAGCCTACCTTTGCAAGAACAATGGAGTTGCCGTTGATACGGTCATAATGTGCAGGTCCTGCACCCATCCGCAGCAAAACTGTTCGTAGCTTTGTAGCGATTTGTAATTTCGGAATCACTGATAAGTTTAGTAACATATTGTACACCAAACAATAAATACAGCAGAACGTCCATTTCGCGTAATTGTGGAAGCCCGTCGACATCTTTACTCCATTTGTCTTCGGCTTGCTTGTAAAGCCTGAGTTATACTCCCGCGTTGCGGTGATGGCGCAGCGACTACGGCGTCATTTGACATTTGATAGTTCTGCGGTGAGGGAACGCGTTGCTCTGTAATTCACCGCCAAGCCACTAGAGGGATGTGGCGTTATGTTTGTACGGTTTTAGGGCATCTTATTGACTTCCGCTAGTCGGAGAAAAAATAAACAATGCAAGATGGAACTCTTGAAAGTAAATATTCTGCTCATCCACACTGAATAAATATTGAACATACAAATGTTGAGGGGCAGGCGACGCAGTTTCGCGGTTTCGAGGCGGTCTGGCCGACTTTGATGCCGCACAGAGAGTTTTAGACTGGGGTGGAGAGAACTAGCTGTGGCGGCTAGCTTCAAACTGGCGTCGAGCACTGCGTTCAAGGTCTGCAAAGCCCTCCAGCCCGATTTGTTTGCCGTGTCCCACAACCAGCCAGTGGGAAGCCATAGCAGATTTCTGGCGTCTGGCGAACTTCCCAAACTGCGTTGGGAGCCTTGATTTTAACGTTATAAAAAACACCGAGGCACTCTCAATCAGTGATGATGTATCGTGTGTGTGAACTGTCTGTTATTGAAAATTAAAGATCAAAACAACTCTTTTGACACCAAAATGTTGGGGCAGGCTAGGCGAAGCCGAAGCGGACCAAAGTGCGACCCGGAAGCTGAAGTAGAGTGAAATGGTATTTATTAAAGACATGCAAGGTGTGGAGTGGCTGGAAGGGTTGATGATCCAGGTTGTGACTGTGGCAGGCGGCGTTGTTCTGTCAGGAGGCCTGGCTGGGTGAGTGTCCTGAAGGCAAAAGATAAAATCAATGAAGCGTTCAAAAACAAGAGTCAAAAGACCACAGACTTGAGTTGGCCGATGTACCAATGGTGACTGGCAGAATCATCAGGCACCTGCTTGCTGCCCGGGCCGCTCCTTATAAGCAGTGTTGATTAATGATGAGCTGCAGGTGCACTCCCAGGTGAGCCAGGTTAAAGCTGATACCATTCATCAAAACAGGAAGTGTCATAACAATAAAAGCCAGCAGAGGGGAGTGTGGGCAAGGACCACCAAACAAAATCTGCTTTATTCTTCATATACTTGAAGTGTGACACGTAAATAAGTCGCAGACTCACAGCAAACATATGTACACAATAAATGATGAAGTGCACCAACCAAAAATACGACATAAAGTGATAAAAAGTTGGCAGTTTTTGGCCGACTGGGTCACCGCTTCGTGTGGCCACTCGATTCCGAACACACACGTCTCGGTGGTTCTTCCATTTTTTGTTTTTTTTCAATCGCCGACCTTGCCATTTGGCAATCACAATAATGTCTTGACGAGACTTGCTCTTCCTGTCGGCTTGGTCCATTTTTGCGTGTAGAAAATAATGTTTGATTCTATTCTACAATGGCGGTGATTTCGTGCTAAAACCGGAAACAATAGTCTGAGCGGACCAATCACAGTCCGTTTTCGCCACGTCATACGCGTCTACGTGACGCGAAGGTTAGAAAATTCGAAAGGCGCGCGTCAGGCTACGGCGTAGGGTCGTAACTCGGTTCTTCCTTGACGGCGTAGGTCTGATGCGGAAGTATAACTCGCCCCTAAGGGTTAACATTGTTCAGATCCTTAAGTTTGATCACATAGTATCTGTTCTTCGCCTTATCAACGAGTTTGTCTCTTTATCGAACTGGCAAGTTAAAGTTTAATGTCAGCGAGCCAGACCTGCTTCCAAAATGGCTGCGTTGTTGTTAAATTTTACGTGATTCCCCCATTCTGTGACGTAAACGCTCGAGCCTAATAGCGCACGTACTTCTTATGACTCCAGGCTGTTTGTCCCTGCTCATTCATTCAAAGCTTTTGTCGACATCTGTGGTAAGTAATTCAAATCTGTTTATTTTTGTTGCACTTCAAGTGTAGGATAAATCTGTTGCTGGTGAGGTGCAATAAATATTACAAGGTTCTATAACACAACTACCTGTCTGTTCTTCTCTATTCAACTGACTCGAATACTGCTCAGAAAATTTCAAATTCTTTGACATACAACTTCTTTTTAAAGTAACAGAAATAGTTACTTTCCCTGGTAACTAGTTACTTTTACTATACAGTAATTCAGTTACTAACTCGGTTACTTTTTGGAAGAAGTAGTGAGTAACTATAACTACAACTGACGCCTAGCCCAGGGGACACAGTGGCGCAACTGGCAATTGCTAAGCTGAAAGAGTATGGAATAAACATGGAACCGCTGGACATCCGTCGCTGCCTTCTGCTCCCATCTTGGGGGAGAGGACCGGCGATGGTGCTCATGAAGCTGGCGGACCACAAAACCAAGACTGCCCTGCTTAACCAGCGCCGCCACCTGAAAGGGTCGAAGATTTTTTTGAATGACAACTTGACTCGCCGAAATGCCGAAATTGCAAGAAAAGCACGTCAACTCAAGAAAGCTGGGAAAATAGCCAACTCCTGGGTCTCGGATTGCAGGATCCTTGTCAAGACGCAAGATATGAAGATTAAAGCTATCATGAGTCTTGATCAGCTGACTACAATAGCTGGATAACTGTAAATACTACACAGCGGACCAGTATAACAACTCATGGATGTGGACGGTAAGCTGAAACTTATCAACGGCAGAAGTCTCTACATGAATCTTGAACACATTAAGGATGATCTACTAAAGATAACAAAGGCTCTGACTTTAATTTGCACGGACATAACATGACACAAATGAATCGGGCATCTAAGGGGGGAGGGGGTGTTGCAATTATGATTGACAATCTCCTGGAATGTATTACAATTGAGCTCCTAATCCCCAAATGTAAAAACATAATTATCTGCTGTGTCTACCGAGCTCCTGATTCAAATGTCTAGTTTACAGAGTATATGGAAAAGATACTGTATAAAACGAATAATAAGCATGTTTCCGTTGTGGAGACATGTTGTTTGATTTTATACATTTGTGTCTGATGAAACTGTTACAGTGACCTTTGTGTGCGCCAATTGTTGCACACCAGCTGTGATAACACATAATCACTTTTGCCACACACATAGCCACAACAAAATGTTCCACAGCAAACAGATGCAAAAATGTCAGGGACATGACAAAGCCAAAACCTTGTACACCCTGAAATTAATCGAGCTGTTTGACTGGACGCTAAATTACTAAACCCAGATTGTTGATTGTGTTATTGTACAGTTTTGATGTATGTTCCATGCCTGAATGTGCGTCTTTAGTTGTACGGAGGACGGGAAACTGATAAGCATATGCTTCATCCCGTCCGCCTTTGTCTTCTTCTTCGGTTCCTTCGGGCAAATCATATCACGTTTTGTAATTGTCAATGATTGTCAATGATACCGAGGATGATGACAATAAAATTCCGTTCCATTCCATTCTATATATATATATTAGGGCTGTCAAACGATTAAAATTTTTAATCGAGTTAATTACAGCTTAAAAATTAATTAATCGTAATTAATCACAATTAATCACAATTCAAACCATCTCTAAAATTTGCCATATTTTTCTGTAAATTATTGTTGGAATGGAAAGATAAGACACACGACAGATATATACATACAACATACTGTACATAAGTACTGTATTTGTTTATTGTAACAATAAATCCACAAATGCCATTATTAACATTCTTTCTGTTAAAGTGATCCACGGATAGAAAGACTTGTAGTTCTGAAAAGATAATTGTTATAGTTACAAGTTATAATAATTTTATATTAAAACCCTCCTTCATGTTTTTGTTTTAATAAAATTTGTAAAATTTTCAATCAAAGGTAGAGTTAAAATAATAATAATAAGAATAAAAATAACAATAATAAAAATAGAGTGACCAAAGTCTAAGTTTTACGTGTATTTTGCATAGCTATTTTGATATGGAATGCCAGTTCATTTTGCATTGTTGTTTAACTGTGTGTCAGAATAGGGCCTCATTACTATAGACTGAAGTGCTTTTCTTTTTGTGAACATTATTTTTTTTTTGGAGAGATAGGAATATTATTTTTGTTGTGCTTTCACTAAACGATACTTATGTTTGTTGTGAAGGAGAAGCTCATGCCAATAAACGGCATGGTCCAAAGAACGCCTGTGTCCACTCGCCTTTACTGTATAACATATATCTGTACATATCTTACCCAAAATACAACAAGAGACACATAATTGCCACTAAAAGAAAGAAAACTTACCGAAATATGTGTGGAGCACAAATAGCAATTTGCATTGCATTGTGAATACAGCATAAACGTCTCACAACTACTAATTCTCCCACGTTTAGAAGAAATAACATGAGTATGGAACGGCGCTGCTCCCAAGCGGCCGGTGGCATTCTCTTCCCTCTTAATGTCCATAAACGGCCTAATTGTAATCTGTTTGAGGCAATGTGCGAGCGGGTCATTTAGTTCATGCGTTAATTGCGTCAAATATTTTAACGTGATTAATTTAAAACATTAATTAACACCCGTTAACGCGATAATTTTGACAGCCCTAATATATATATATATATATATATATATATATATATATATATATATATATATATATATATATACACACAGATTTTTTACATATATATGTATGTATATACAGTATATATGTATATGTATGTAAGCTGATAAGAGATACAGTTGTTTTCAGTTAACTGCAATGTCACAGATTGAAATAAACTAGCACCTGGATTCACTAGTGTTTTTTTCAAACACCAGGTGACACTATGCCATTGCGACCTTTGTTTTCCACCTACATTCAGATTTTTTTAAACTGTAAAAAGATTTTTTCATTTGAACGTTACATCATTTCCGTTGGGAGGTATTGATTTGAAATTAGAATGATAACCATAGTTTTAATTGCCATATCACAGTCTTGTTTTTCATTTATTAAATCAAAGTTATTCTTCACTCGGAATGCCTTTATTGCAGGTGTGACCAAACCTGAACAAATACAGTCAAACGTGATGGAGGCCATTCAAGACAAATTCCCACTCTACTGTCTTGGTTTTGGGTTTGACGTCAATTTTAAATTCCTGGAGAAGCTGTCCTTGCAGAACAATGGCATTGCACGCCGTATTTATGCAGACTCTGATGCTGATTTGCAGCTGAAGGTAAATATTTAACCCTTCCATGCCTGAATTATGATTTTTCTTCTGAAATGTTCTTATTACATTCATACCGTACATAGACTTCACTATTAATTGACGGGACACGGGGCGCGACCCCAATTCATAGAAGGCCTATTTTAAAAAACTTAAAATTAAAATATTTTCAAAACCAAAGCCGCTAGCGACCTACAACCAAAACAGGCACCCGCCTTGGCATATATGAGTCTCCATGAGCAGTGGCATCAAAAAATTCAAAGCCATTCCTTAATAAAATCTCGATTATTTATTTTTTATAACAAAAACGGCTCGAAAATTCTCAGATTTTACGCTAGATGCACAAAAATCACCAAATGAAAAGATAATCACCTATATTTTCAGTATCAATAGCAATGTTTAACATATCTTTTTTGGTGACTTTTTTTAATGCAATTTTTTACATGTTTTCAACAGCTAATAAATTACTCAATTTTTACATCGGAAACTTAATACTTGAGGAAAGCATGCAGAATTAATTATAAATAATATAATTTAAATATGTCCCTCTCTTCTTTTTCTTCTCCTTGCTGACCCAAATCTGGAACATTATATGTATATATAAAAAAAAAAAAAAATTAAAACTGAATAAGCTTGCTGTCGATTCAATTCAATTTAATCAACTAAAGTGTGTTTAGTTACCTTGCAAATCTCCTCAATCTCTTGGAGGAACCTAATGTTGGCCTCCGACTGCTCATCAAAACAGCCTGCCTGGTCCTCAACACCTCCTTACTAGCAGTGCAACGGTTTGCGGTTCAAAGCCGAACCGTACGGTTCGCCCTGTACGGTTCCATACGCCTTTATGAACCACGTCTTTTTGGTTTTGCAATTTATTCCGAACGCTTGTGGAATGAATTGGTCGAACTCTGTGTGCCTGTGTGTGACGTGAAGCAGAAGCACAGCTGTGGAGAAATTCCCGCCCCACAAGTAAATGTCCGATCGCTGTCAAGCACCTGTGTAATAGAAGCCGAATAATGCTCTCTCTCGCTTACGAGCGAAGTGAAAGTGAAACAAGAAAGAAAATAAAAAGCTATGGTGAGCGGAGGAGTGGAGAGACCGAATTTTGAGGAAGCACCGGCTTCTTTCAAATCTGCGGTGTGGCAACATTTCCGTTTCCCCGTGGACTACAATGCGGAGGGAGAGAAAATATTGAAAAAAAAACAAAAAACAAAAACAATTTGCAAGCATTGCTCAGTGCTTGTTCCCTATGCTAAAGGCAACACTTATAATATGACTCAGGCACCTCAGCCGGCATCACCCACAGATATCACTTTCTCAGAGCAGGACAACCCCGAAGATGACACCAGTGAAAACACACGGCGGGCTTCATTAATTTATTTGCAACGCTTGACCCGCATTACATTGTTCCCTCGCGGACATATTTCTCCAACAACGTAATTCCCGACATTTATGAAATGGCACGCAAAGCAATCGAAGATGATTTCGCTAAAGCACATAGTTTCGCCCCGACGACTGATAGTTGGATGTCCTGTGCTATAGAGTGCTACTACCTAACTGTGACGGTCCATTATAATTCATACCTGTCAAGTTGTACGGTCTCGGCGTAATTTGTACAAGTGAGCACTGATTTTTAAATGTGTACGCCGTACGTTATGTTCAAAATCTGAACGTTTTTCGTGCATTACGTTTTTTTCCCTCCATTTGGAATTGTCACCGTTTCGACAATGAGACAATGTGCGTTAATACGTTGGGTGAATGACGCGAGAAAAGTCAGAGACACGGAGAGGGAAGAGTGTTTGTTGTGACGCTGTAGCAAACACGATGCTAGGCTAGGTGGCTCCAATATTTCCTGACTGTAGCCGACAGCCTACAATCTACACCTAGATATTGCGTGCATGGGAAATGACAGACTCAGTAGCGTTAGTGAACAGCCGCCATTTTAGAGCAGTAAACTTCTCAGAAAGGCTCTGTTGTCGTAAACCTTCCTAGCGAACCTAAGTAACTTTTTATCTAAAATACTCCTAAATCGGCAAACTCTTGACTTGAGTCCTTATGAAACAGTTTTAAAATTTTTACATGTCGAAAGTAGAAAGAAGGGAACTAATGCAAAAACGGGAGCAATTTTATCAACTTTAACGGTTGATTCACAAGATTAAATGACCTCCAAAGGTAAAGGTTACTATGTTTTTTTTTTGTTTTTTTTTTTGATAAAATGAAAAAAAAAAACATGAGAGGTAACACCAGTTACTTTGCCAAGTAACTTTTTTACTACTGTGTGTGTATTTCAGTAGTCAGTCACTACACTACTCAAAGAGCTAAGAGGCATTTTAGCAGTCAAAAATGTTTACATTTTAAGTGTTTATTTCATTTTCTTAAAAGCAAAATAAAGGCAGTTTAAAAAAAAAAAAAAAAAAAAAAAAAAAAAAAAGCAAACCGAAACCTAACGGAAACCGTGATCCCAAAACCGAGGTTCAAACCGAACCGTGGGCTAACTGAACCGTTGCACTCCTAGTCCTTACTCTCTGAAGTGCAAGGAGCAGCAGTCCCTTTGGCACTTGGGTTATCGTTCTCGTCCCCCTGTATGTTCTTGAGCCACCTGGCCCTCTGCTCATCATCCCTGGGAATTTGTGGATACTGATTGAGGTCCCCTTGGTGGCCTGCTCCTGGTCGACCGCCTTGTCTGTCTGTCTGTCTGTCTGTCTGTCTTTATTACTATTACTATTAGGCGCATACCCCCACCTACCGTACAATGGTGTTTTTTATTGGTTAATATCTTGTTTACCTGCCAAATCTTGCTTGTACTTTCTGGTACTTCTAGTGCTCAGTCACGGTACAGTTTCACGGGGCTTATCGAATGCGGCGGAGGCATGAAAACGAAACCATCCATAGCGTACCGCACGTAACACGTCATCTTTCCTTATTAATATTCATGACATTAGCAACTGTTGCTTTGGGGGTCAAACTCTCGTTTTTCCCTCACGCTAGATGCATGTAAAAAGTGTACGTACAGTAAGCCTGTCGCAATATGCAATAATTCCATTTTTCGCACGATAAATAAAAATGAAGGCGATAATTTTTCCGCTGCGATTTATCGCCTCGCGTGCACCTGCGTGCGCGCGTGCGGCTGACGTGCTGTTAAAAGTTCGGCTTCCTTGTTACAAACTACGCAAAATGCTCTTTAATTCTGTTTTTAGTTTTGTGCAGTTTAAGTTTAGTGCAGGTGGAGAAAAAAAAAAGAAAAGGTGACGCTTACCATTGAAATGAAGATGTGAATGATAGCAAAATATAAGCATGGTGTGTGCATCCATGAACTGGGTCAGAGAATGCTGATCTCGGCCGGCGGTCCCCCTCCTTTCGCCAGTCTTTATCAGTTAAGGTGACAGTTCTTATTGTGGTAACATCGCCTAAGAAATCGCCAGCTTCGTCAGGTTTCAAATCATTTATTCCACCAACTTGCCGAGTGTCCACTGCTGTTGATGCCAGGATCGAAACAGAAAGTAAAATAGCGCTCTCCTGCTCACTGTCAGCCCCGTGGTGCGTTCAGGTACAGCAAAAAACAGTCCGCCACATTATAAGCCGATTCGTTACATTATTACAGGTACTGTACTGTATTATTGTTATTATTGCTATTTTTATATTATTGTTATTCTGATTTTTATTCATATTTTATTTGTTTTGCTCTTTGTAATTGCTATTTGCAATAGTAACAGCAGTATTTAGGATGTAGTGTGGGTTTTTGAGCTGTGGAACGAATTATTGGAATTATTATGTATTCTTATGGGAAAATCCTGCTCTACATACGACCATTTCGACTTACAAACAAGCTCCTGGAACGAATTAACTTCGTATGTAGAGGTACCACTGTATTACACATGGAACGCCATAGCAGAAGCTATGAAGGGAAACGTTTTCATTTGCAATTGCATTTTTTTTTTTTTTTTTTAAATTGGGGCTGTAATTATATTGCATATCGCAATAATTTATTAAATAAATTATCGCACACTAAAATTTGTTATCGCGACAGGCCTAACGTACAGTATGTATGTTTACTGAGCTAAACTTACCAATGTCCGAAAATGATGTCGCTGATGCCAAATTCACTGGTGCAGATGTGGAAGAACATACAAATGTTCAGTTAAAGAGATGGCTTGAGTGTCGAGGGCTGAAAAAGAGCCGACCTGTTCCAGAGGTAGCATTTTTATGGACACCTTTTTCTTTTGTGCATTGCCGCTGACAATGACATTCTCCTTTTTCAAGAAGCAATCCTTTACCACCATATGCCCTGTCTTTTTTATATATTCTATCCTCTGGTTGTATTACGTCTCTGACCGTTCTTGGGGGTAATTTATATTGCTATTTTTGTGTAGCGATCGCAAATGCTACTCAGGGAGAGCCAACGAACACTTTTAATTTTTTCATCAATGACAATTCTTACTTCATTTAATTTATTTACACTACAACAGAACTTACAACAGTAAAAGTAAAGCTGTTAAATCTAGAGCCTACCTGTAGGCATGAACAGGCTTTCTACAAAAAGACCAAGGGCAAACATGGCTAATTTATTTAAATATCCGTATTTTAGAAAAATAGGCCTACATGACTGTTGTGACATATAAATAAATTTTTTAATTTTTTTCAAGTCCTTCATTGTCAGACAGAAGCAGCACGGCAAAATGCCACTCTAAAAAATAAGTAAAAATATCAAAATGGCTTACAGTAATTTCCTGAATATAAGGCGCACCCGTGTATAACGCGCATCCCAAATTTACTTGTAAAATCTAGGGGAAATTATTGTACCCGTGTATACCGTGCACCCTAATTTTAGCACAAATAAATAGAAGAATACAAGAAAACAGAGCTCGTGTACAGATACAGAAATGTCATTTTACTGACTGGTGAAACACAGCACAAGCCTAGCACATTGGTAGTTTAAAACATTACCGTAAACTCACAATATGTAACTTCTTCAACTTACCAGAATCCAGGAGAAAACAAAACAGATGCAACTTTTCTATTAAAGGCTGCTGTATAACTTGTTCGTTACTTCATGATGAATAAATGTTTCTTCCATGGATTGATACGGTAAAATAAAATTGGTGATTCAGGTCGGAAATCAGAAGAGCGCATCGCTGTTGACTAGAATGTAACAATAGGAATGTTTGTTATTTGGATTTGGGTTTCCTGAGAGACAGAGATAGTTGACGGACACAAAGTCTGTGTTGTGTTACGTCCGAGTTGCAGAGCTGCAATAAACGTTGACTCAAATGAGTTCAAGAAACTTTATGCTTTACTTTAAGCTTTATGAGTGAAAAAAAAACTGAATTTAACACAGACGAAATCATTCGACCAATCAGAGTGAAGTATTACCGTGTAGCGAGTTATAACAGAATTCACCGGCGGAACTTATGGTGGCACGTTGTATAGTTCCAGGCCAGTTATATTCTGCGGGTTGCATGTGAGACAGACATTGCTAGTTTGTTGCAGCCAAAATGTCAATAAAGCAATGCGGATTAGCTCCGTTGTTTGATACTCCGCCTCTGACTCCTTCCCTAGCTCACCACGACCAAAACAAAATGGTGACGTCACGTACCGTAATGGTCGGCAACGAATCGCCGCATACGTTTCTTCAACACAACATGGCCGTGTCAATTAAATCTTTATATATATATATATATTTATATTTTTGTCTCCATCCCAGTACCCGTTTATAACGCGCACCATGATTTTACAAATTGATTTTGGGGAAAAAAAGTGCGCGTTATAGTCGGGAAATTACGGTATTTCTTCGGGGCAGGCAATGATCAGGATTGTTGATCTGTAGGACCATGGCCCCCAACAAGATTTTTACTGCATATGAAGGTGAATAGCTTCACCTTGCTCGCGTTAAACTGGTCTTTTGGAAGTCCGCACAAGTTGATAATTTTTTCCCTCTGAGTTTTTGGCTTCGGGAAACGTATGATAAAAACATCCTTCATATGTGGACGGTCATAATGTCTAGTCGTTTCTAAAGGCTCCATAGCAGCAGTGCATATTCTTTTTTGAAAGATTACCCGCAGAAAACAAGCAGTACTAGCATTGTTGTATGCAAGCGCGCTTCTGTTAAACCCCTTCCGGTTTACGATGGAGACGTCACGCAGCCTTGCTGTCTAAAAATAAAAGTGGAGTAAAAAGTACAGATACGTGCTGTAAAATGTAATGAAGTAAAAGTAAAAAGTACCTCTTCATATTTGGACTCACACGATGTTACTAAGAGCATTTTTGTCAACAGGGATTCTACGACGAGGTGGCTAATCCTCTTTTGACAGATGTGACTATGATCTATGATGGCGGGGCTAATCTGACACAGACCAACTTCAGCCAGTATTACAGTGGTTCAGAGATTGTAGTGGCTGGTCAGATCACTGACAACAACATTGACACCTTCTCCCCAAGAGTTGTGGCCATTTCAGTAAGCATCGGACTTCACTGCACATCATCTATGGAAATTACATGTTCTAAAAAAAAGTTTGCATTCTGCAGAGGAACGTAAGCATCGTTTTCTCTGAGGAAAAGGGTACCACAGAGTTGACAGATGATAGCAACATCCAGAGAGTTTGGGCCTATCTGACTGTCAAACAATTGCTGCAGAAAGAGTCAGTAAATACACATACCATTAAAATATATATGTATTTCTTTTTAAAACTGCATTTATATTAAAATAATAATAATAATAATAATAACAATAATAACTGAACTTTTCAGCTGCTTGGACACCCAGAATGGTAAATCTGAATGCTTTTTAAATGCTGAAAGTTTTCATGTGTTGCAGGAGAGCATGGTATACTTTGTGCTAGTTTATATCGTGGAAAAATGCAGCTGCACAGAAGAGGACAGAAAAAAGGAAGAACAATGGAAATAGTGATACAGAAAAATTATTAGCTTGCTTTCTTCGTAATGAAAAGTTATTGTTGCATATTCTAGGAATTCCTAAAAAAAAAAAAAAAAAAAAAAAAGTGTTGTTGATATAATTTCATTCTTATTTTTAACTTAGCTTTTATACATTTTAAGAAATTGGAGTTGTTGTATTACTACGCCCAAACAGCACAGATGGGGAAGCAAATACTTCAAAGGAGGCCTATTTTCCCATCCAAAAACAGCTGTTTTGGTCCAAATTTGTCATGCTCACGTGTTTTCTTCATACAAGGCGTGCACAATAGCAGTAAACATGCATGCTGGATAGTTTATGTAGTACTACTAGGCTACTACAAAGACAGCGTTCTATTTCACCTGTCCAAAAGTATTGGCACCCCTGCAATTCTGTCAGATAATGCTCAATTTCTCCCAGAAAAGGATTGCAATTACAAATGCTTTGGTAGTAATATCTTCATTTATTTTGCCTGCAATGAAAAAACACAAAAGAGAATGGGGAAAAAAATAAATCATTATCATTTTACACAAAACTCCAAAAATGGGCCGGACAAAAGTATTGGCACCCTCAGCCTAATACTTGGTAGCACAACCTTTGGACAAAATAACTGCGAACAGCCGCTTCTGGTATCCATCAGTACGTTTCTTACAATGCTCCGCTGGAATTTTAGACCATTCTTCTTTGGCCAACTGCTCCAGGTCTCCGAGATTTGAAGGGTGCCATTTTCAGATCTCTCCATAGGTGTTCTATGGGATTCGGGTCTGGACTCATTGCTGGCCACTTCCGAAGTCTCCAGTGCTTTCTCTCAAACCATTTTTTAGCGCTTTTTGAAGTGTGTTTTGGATCACTGTCCTGCTGGAAGACCCATGACCTCTGAGGAGACCCAGCTTTCTCACACTGGGCCCTACATTATGCTGCAAAATTCATTGGTAGTCTCCAGACTTCATAATGCCATGCACACGGTCAAGCAGTCCAGTTCCAGAGGGAGCAAAGCAACCCCAAAGCATCCTCATCGTTGACTGTGGGGACCGTGTTCTATTCTTTGAAGGCCTTGTTTTTTTCCCCTGTAAACTATGTTGGAACTATTCTTCCAAAACGTTTTTGGCTTTCTCAGGTAAGTTTTGGCAAACTCCAGCCTGGTTTTTTTATGTCTCTGGATCAGAAGTGGTGCACATAAGGACACAGGACAGAGGTTGAGTCAACTTTAATCAATTTTAACTGGCTGCAAGTGTAATTTAATTATTGCCACCACCTGTTATGTTCCACAGATAAGTAACAGGTGCTGTTAATTACACAAATTAAAGAAGCATCACATGATTTTTCAAAGGGTACCAATACTTTCGTCCGGCCCATTTTTGGAGTTTTGTGTAAAATGATAATGATGTATTTTTTTCCCCATTCTCTTTTGTGTTTTTTCATTGCAGGCAAAATAAATAAAGATATTACTACCAAAGCATTTGTAATTGCAATCCTTTTTCGGGAGAAATTGAGCATTATCTGACAGAATTGCAGGGGTGCCAATACTTTTGGCCAGCAGTGTATTTAACGTGACCCGGTAGCACGCAAGCTGTCAGGTGGTGACAATGTTATTAACAAAAAAACAACAACCTTTTTCAACATATATATTTAATCCACAAGGTTAAATATGCTATTGTTCAATGTTTTATCCATTTTTAACACACACACAAAAAAAAAGAATCTACTAAAACACTTTTTTCCCTCCAACACCAGGAGGTGCTACAGCAACCTCAGTCCCCCACTTCCAGCGCCACTGACTCCTAGAATTCAAAGAATAAGAAGAGGGAAGATCGGTTGGATAGGGGTGTGGCTCTGTAAATTGACTGCACAAGCAACGTTAGTAATGTGAATTTCCCAAGGTTCAGGGCAGGGAAAGGACCTTTACCCTGAGAGTGACACCCCACCACCCCACCAGTGATAACAGCACAGCGACCCAGGGGTCCATGGTGATGGGGATGAGAGAATAACAAAAGGTCACCACAGGACGGAGTGGGGCGGTGTGTTTAGGGTTAGGAGTAACATTAGGCTTAAACACGTTACACCCCTAAAGAGCACATTTCACCCCTAAAATATGTTACGCCCCTGTCTTGCAGGCCACAGAGAGACCCTATTCTTTTCATCCACAAAATTGCTGTTTGCAAGGGAGCACCCAACACCTCCAATATATTACTACAGACATACCACTAATCTCCAAAATCGGCACAAAGTGTTTTGCATTTGCAAAACCATCCCCCCCAACCAAAAAAAAAAAAAACATTGTTTCACATTTTATTCTGAAGTGCACCAGGGCCATCGACAAAAATAGGGCCCTTTATGTGTGTTATATTGCCAATTGTTTTAACATTTACACAATTAACTTGACAGGTTGCAGTTATCAGGAGCTGAGAAGGAGAAATTGAAGAATGAGACTTTAAGGCTGTCACTCAAATATAATTTTGTGACCCCACTAACGTCCATGGTGGTCACAAAACCAACAAAGGAGACCACAGAAGTGCTTGACAAACCCATTGAAGGACCTCCACCTCGTGGGGGGTTCACTTTCGGATCGAACAGCCGAAATGTAGGGTCTACATCACAAAAAGTCGGTCTACGCAGAAGTCAGCCTCGTGCTGGAGTTATTTTCAGTGAGTATCATTCATGTCAGCAAACAGTGCACACACTAGACACACATTCAACATACAGATGTTCCCCTTTCTAGAGCTACAAAGGAGGCCTATTTCAGGTAAATTGTATTCCGTTCAAGGGCAGGAGTGTTGAGTGCTGCTCTCTCTCTCTCTCTCTCTCTCTCTCTCTGTCTGTCTGTGTTTCTCGTTCTCTCTCTCTGTGTCTCTCGTTCTCTCTCTCTCTCATTCTCTCTCTGTCTCTCTTATTCTATCTCTCCGTCTCTCTGTCTCTCGCTCTTGCATTCTCTCTCTCATTCTCTCTCGCTCTCTCTCTCTTATTCTCTCTCTCTCTCTCTCGTTGCTAATAGTAGTTCTAATAATGAAATCAAAAAGTTTAACAAATTTAAATTTTTACATTTTATGATAATGTTAATTTTATTTTTCATAACAGTATGCAAATTGGATAAAGCTACAAATTAATGAGAAATAGAATTTTTGAGAAGGGCTTAAGAAAGGACCAACTAAAATGGCTTTAAAAATTTACATTCAGGGCACCTTTCACGCAGATTGTTTTGCAAACCTGCTAAATTGACACCCAAAACTATTAAAATATAAAATAAATAGATAAAAATTTAGTGCCACTATAAGAAATAAAATGATACTGTTGAAAATGTTTTCAAAAAGAGAATTACGATTTGATTGCCATTGTTAGTATTATATTTTAATACATGTAACTGCTAAGTATAGCAACTCCTTCTTGAAATAATTGAGTCATATTTCTTAGATTTTTAGGGGGGAAAAAAAAAAACATTTGTTGTATTATATATTTATTAACATTTTAAATTATTTTTGGCTGAGGCAATTATTTTAAGAAGGTAAGAAAATGTTAAATGTACTGTAATGGATTGGTTTTTGACATGTTTCCAAAACACAATTGAGACACTTTAGCCTCTTCTTCCTGTAACCCTGAAGTTTGGTTGTCGCTGTTCTTGTGTATTTGTAACACGCTCAACAGACACTTCTCAAAGAGAGACAATTCAATATGAAAACCGTATAAAACGCCCTCTACGAAATTAATAATGGTAACTTTTGATAGCAGCTACCAACATATGTATTAACATAAGGAGCTATGTAATCAATTTGGTTTCAGTTTGTAGTGATGCCAATTGTGAACTGATGACTGTGAAACTAATTTTCATTCAAAATTTTATTTTCAAGTATATACATGAACAAAATAAGTACAAATGACTTACATTATGCACAGTGAAATGGAATATATTTTGAAGGAAACACAAACATTGACCATTTTATATTTAAAGGAAATAAGTAGCCTAACATAGGTAAATGAACAAAAATAAGTCCAAAGTGCACATAAACTACTGTATACTGCCAAATGTATAACATTTGATACAAGCATTTCTGGACCTCATTGCAGTAAAAAAAAAAAAAAAAATGTTTAAAAGCTTATTGTGTTCAATCTCACTTTAGTTATATTTGTTCTACCACGAGAACTGCATGTAATGCTTAATGCTCATTTGCGATACAAATTAGAGAACATATATATGGCGGAAAACACAGACGACTGAAAAAGCAGTTCCATTTCATCCAAGCTGACCGCCAGAGGAGGTGCTAAAAGCACTGATCCCTTCGTACATGCGCAGTGCGAGTAAAAATACCAACTGTGTGTTGGTATCTATTATATATATGTATTATATACAGTATATATGTTGATCACAGGCCAGGTGACGGCTCTGGTTCTGGACCTGGTACTGTCTTCTCTTCTGGCCATCGAGCCTCTGGCTCCCCGGACTTGCCCCCGAGGTTTTTTATTCGACTTACTTTCTAGTTCCTGAATGGACTGGCTGTTTCCACCGGTTCTCGTCTTGACGGGCCTCGGTCGGTTCCTGTGGGTTCTCCCGTTCCGCATGTTTGCCTCTGCGGACATCTTGCGGGTGGTAGCCCAGGGGGAGTGGTTCTCTTCTGTGGACCTGTGGGACGCCTGCTTTGTGTGGCCATTGCTCCTCACCACAGGCGGTTTCTCCGCTTTGCCTTCGTGGATCGCCTCTGGCGGTTTAGGGTGCTCCTGTTTGGCCTCCCCCTTTCCCTGAGGGTGTTACCCCGTTTCGTGGGGTGGCTCTGTCTCCCCTCTGGCTGCGGGCATGTAGATTCTGCCCTGCCTCGACGACTGGCTAATAGGTGCACCGTTGCGCGCTTGGGCGTGCGGCGGGAGGCCGTTCTTTTTGCCCACGTGGCTCGCTGGGGCATCTGGGTCGATTTGGGGCTGTTTTGCTTGATCCCCTCTCGACAGGTGGCCTTCCTTGGGGTGTCTATGGACCTGGTGGCCAATGTGGCTCGTCCATCGTCCCGTGGGGGTGGACGCTCTGGGCCTCCTCTTGCGTTTTCAGGTTGGTCAGGTGTGCCCGTGTGTGGCCTGACTGCAACTTTTGGGCGTGTTGGTGTCCTTGTCCGCTGTTGCGCCCCTGGGTCTTCTTTGATTGCGCCCCCTGCTGCGGTGGCTGATTGGCTTTCGCCTGGTTGCCGTACGGCTCCCGCGCTGGAGACTCAGGGCCCAAGTACACCGCATGCGTGATCGTTGCGTTTCCGGTCCGTCTCCGGTAAAAAATAGCGCCGGAGCCAATCCGTTCCCATTATATCCTATTGTTCAACGTATACCGGCCGCGTCAGTGCTCCGGCTTGACTGCGAACCACCTCCGGCGTGCCGCATGCCCGCCGGATGGTATAGGCCAGTGGTCTCAAACCGGTCCTCAAAGGGCCGCAGGGGGTACTGGATTTCATTCCAACCAAACGAGACAAATACCTTTTCACCAATCTGGTTTCTTACAAGTGTAATCAGTTGATTGCAATCAGGTGCTGCTTATGTTAGTAGAAACCTCATTGGTTGAACTGTTTGTGCTGGATCTGTTGGAACAAAAACCAGGACCCACTGCGGCCCTTTGTGGAGTCGGTTTGAGACCGCTGGTATAGGCTATTTTCTATTTTTGCCGGACACGCATCCGGCAAAATGGGCGGAGCTGGGCCTGACGTCAAATGCCCAGGTGCCTAATCACGGTTTAAACACGAGCGAAAATGGATGATGAGCGCTTCATCATGGAGGTGGAAAGCCACAAAGTGATATACATGCAGCAGATATTACTATAAGGACACCATTAAAAGCGAAACTGCAAAGTGTCCTATTATGTGTGTTTTTCTGGCAATGATATCAAACACGACGTGCTAAGCAAAAAAAAGAAGGAAAAAAAAAAAAAAAAAAAAGACAGCGTATCTGGAAGTGGTTCCACTGCAGAAATTCTCGTGCCCCGCGTACAAACAATCTCGGTTTGTATACAGAGTCGAGGGGGGAAAGTACGAAAGAGAAAAAAGAGACGAAAGAGAAAAAAGAGACACCCACAAGTTTCGACCTGGTGGTCTATTCAAGACGTTTCTCTTTCTTTCCTACATTTCACTTGACTCTTCATAGAAAAAACAATAGTTTGCGCTGGGCACATGAATCTGCAGTGTTGAGACACCAATTCCAAGTACGCTGTTTTTTTAGTTCATGTCGAATATAATTCGCTATCCATTTTATAAATATGACAGATTATTTATCAGTTGTTTATAACAGCTCTATGAGATGTTATGTGCCATAAATTTTAAATGTGCACAAAGATATAAACGCACCGACACAACCAAGGGCATAATAGCCCCCCTTCCCTCCACACACGGAGCCCTGATCTCAACATGATGCAGTCAATCTGGAATTAAGAGACAGACACAACTAAAATATTGTAGCGTCGCCGGGGCTGTCATCGGTGGGTTAATTTATTTACCAAAGCGGGGCTGTCATTGGTGTGCCGGTGCACCAGCGCGACGCTCCGATTGGTGGACTAGATAGCGTCAGTGTAAATACAGTGGGGAGAACAAGTATTTGATACACTGACAATGGGAAAACCCATTGGCAGTGTATCAAATACTTGTTCTCCCCACTGTAGTTGTTGTTTTTGCATTGGTGAGGTGGCGGGAAGTTAATAAAGAAAAAGAGGAAAAAGGCGTTGAAGCTCGTGTGTTGTTTTCGCGGCCAAACTTCCGCTTAGCAAACGTTACATTATCAATATGCAAGGAAAAAAATGTGTTCTCTCTCTGCTTCTCTGATGAGTACATACTACAGACTCCGTGTGTTTGTCGTTGATTTAAATGGCACATTATCGCGCGCGATCACGCGAGAGCTCACGAGGGGACGGAGTTGGCGGACCGCAGCCGTGCAGCAGCCGGTATGATTTGCCTGTTTTTGACGGACTGCGTGACACGCAGGCAACACTGAACCGGACCGGAACCGCAACGATCACGCATGCAGTGTACTTGGGCCTTCAGTGTCTCCTGCCGGTGCGCAGTTGCCTTGAAACTGTGGGGGAACAGTGTCTACCTGTGGTAGGGCGTACCGTTGGGTATGGCCCCTATCCGGCGCGATTTGGTCACTGCGGGTGCCGATCGCTCGAGATGGGGGGGTTTAACAGCGCAGGGCTGCTTGGTGCCGCATGTCTGTACTGGACCGCGCCAATCACTGCGATGTGCTGGGGCTGCTTGCGGCTCACCTTGCTCTCAGGCATTTTTGCCTGTACCTGCAGGGGTGGCTTGTGCTGTGCAGACGGGCAAGGCTGCCATTGTGTACTATACCATACGCCGGGGACGCGGGGTCTGCTCGTCTCTTGTGTTGCCGGCCCCTCCCCTTGAGAGGCTGCAAGCCTCATTTCTTCCCGGCCTGATGGTTTATCTTGCCGGTGCCGTATACCGCCGTCATCTGCCACCGGGGCTCTGGAGCCTCCGTCCCGATGTGGTGGGGGTTGTTTGTGGCGTGGCACACGGGCCATGGGGATTGCCCGGTGTGCTGTTTTATCCCTGTTGTTCTGGACTTGTTGCTGTCCTTCCCTGATTGGGTCGTTCTACACCCAGCCTCAAGGCCTGGGTTGCTGTGATCTCTGCTCCTCTAGCCAGGGTCTCTGGTGGCTCTGTAGGTAGCCACAGCCTGGTGTATGCATTCCTCATGGGGGCCCTGCGGCTCCGCCCCGCAGGTGTCCTTGTGCCCCGGTTTGGGGTCTGCGGTCGGTGCTCGACTGTTTGTGCTGCCGCCCTTCTAGCCTCTGGCTGCGGCCGGCCCTCAGTGGGTGGCCCACAAGGCGCCGTTCCTGCTGACCATTTCCTCTGCTTGGCGGGTCGGCGTATTGCTCGCGCTCTCGGTTGGCCGTCGTGCATGTTTTTGCAGTCTGGGGGCTCGGGTGTTGCGCTGTGCCCTAACATTACCTTTGTGCCCTAAGTGTTGGCTGGCTTGTACTGCGATCGACTTTACGCCTTGCCTATTTTTGCCCTCGACTGCGGGGGGGCGATGACGGGCCGGGGCTGTTGTGCCCGGTCTGGGCCCTGGGGTGTTGTGGGGACTCTACGACCGGTTTTCGCTGGTTTTTCCGCCTTTTTGTCTGTTATGGGGTTCATGGCAGGGGATCTGCCCTCTCTAGGCAGCACCTTCCTCGTTGGGTCGTGGATCCAATTGTCACTCTTGTCAGACGCCCCCTGCCCTCTGGGGTGTGCTGTCACTCTGCCAGGGGCATTGCTACTTCCTGGGCTGCCTTGAGGAGTGGCCCTGGAGGTCGTCTGTGCCGCTGCCTCGTGGTCGGGGCCTGGCTGCTTCTTCAGGTTTTACAGTTTTTGATATCACCTCCTCCCGTCCACTATGAGTGGTCTTCGGGTCCCTGTGGAGTTTGGGTTGGTGATTCATCGTGACCCCGCTTGTATTGGTCATTCAGTGCTTTCAGCACCCCCCCTGGCGGTCAGCAGGGATGAAATAGAACGAAAGTTACGTAGGTAACTACGGTTCCATGAATCCCGAATGACCGCCAGAGCATTCCGTCACTCAGAATCCTCGTGACCACGTGAGAAGGTTCTCTAGGGACTGGATATTGGTTGACACCGGAAGTTAAACCTTTGCAGGGGTCAACCTGGGGTCACAGGTGACTCCGTTGGTATTTTTACCCGCACTGCGCATGCGCAAAGGGATCATTCAGTGCTTTCAGCACCGCCTCTGGCGGTCATTCGGGATTCATAGAACCGTAGTTACCAAAGTAACTATCATTTCTGCTCTTGCACTCTGCTCTTGTATTTTAAGACAAAACAACTGTTGTGTTTGATATAACAATATGTCTATATGCTGCCATAGCAGATTCATGGTGCATTAAACCCCCAAACTATTTTTAATTTGTCCGTTTTACCCTGAAAACCCCCGTTTACAGACGTCGCGCAACCGCTTTTTTTTTTCAACCCGGCCATAAAACCAAGGTAATTAATTATATTTATTATTCAAAATGTCTATCGTTTTTAGCTTAGAATCATTAATTGATGTCTCATATTTTGTTTGAAAAAAAAAGACTTTAAAAAATTATTCACTCGCATATTTTAAACATTTAAACAAATGACGTCACAATTAAAAAATGGTGTCTGTTAAAAAGTCACAGATATCTACCTCAGAACTATCGCTTTATTGTATTTTTTTTGTTACTGACGCATTTTCTCTGATATGTTAGATGATAAATAATCGATCCAAACAAAGAAAAATTGAAAAAAAAAGTTTAAAAGGGTAAATATATGAAAAAGAAAATCTCGACCACGCCTTGATGTCTGCGATTTCTGCATCGCGACCCTTGTTATATTACCATGTTTCACCCATAAAATCCCCCCAAAAATCCAGCTGTGGCCATTCACAGCTGTGTCTTGACACTCAGTGATAAATGCTACATGGAGTTTTTGGATCAAAACAAGGTAAGTAAGCGGCAATATCTCGTTAAATTCATGGTGTCTTTAATTCTGCTCTCGTGTGCTCTTACCTCCAGTTAGGGTTTTGCTGTGTAAAAAACATTTTAAAAAAAAAAAGAGAGAAAAAAAAATGCCCTCCAGTTCAAAATTTTTCTTCCCTCAGAAAACTGAGACTTCAAGCTTTCAAATGATGTATCACACATGTATATCGGACAATTTTGAAATTTAGCTAAATTGGGGGTCTCAGAGCGGAACTTCAAGTCACCTGAATGTTTTCCGCCATATACAAATTAAATTTAAAAACATTTAAGGACCACAAAAAGCTTACAAATTGAAACAAATCTGAATTTTCTGTTCATTATTTCTGGGGTCAGGCATTATCGGGTTAACATGATGTTGTGAACCTCCCCATCAGAGAAAATAAAATGTCTCTTCAACTCTTTCCTTTCTCTTCAAGATCTCATCAATTTTCTGTTGCTCTGCCCTTTTTGCTTTGCCCTTTTTTTCGCATTAATTCAAGTTGTTCTTTTTTAATGTCCAAGAAAACGTGTATTTGATCCAATCAGAGCTAATTATCCATGCTCATGACAAGCATGTGTGTATGTCAGCCAATTGAACCGGCAACTGTCACGGCCAGGGACGGTGGTTAGCTGATCGCATGCACATACCGACACAACATATCAAACACACGCTGGGAGAACTCCGACTGTCCGTGGAATAAATAAATGATAAATATCAATGAAAACGGATGATGCTGCACAAGTACTTTATGATGCTTGTTGTTAACACTTGTGTATGTAAATCTGACGTGAGTTGATTGTTTTTCTCTTGAAGATGCCTGTGTGGCAGATAGGCAGGTTGTTTTTAACATGGGGTTTTGACAGTTGCCATCATATTTTCGGGATCAAAGCACCATTCCACTCCGTTCTGGCGCCGAACTTCTTGCCGGAACGGTATTCCTAGCCCTTCCGGCCCACTTTCACCCCTTGTCATATGACACCACTGTCAAACAAAGTATTACCTATAAGCTCAAATAAATCAAAAAAGCCGCACTCGGCTATAAGCCGCAAGATTCAAAATGAGATCAAAAAAATAGAGGCTTATAGTCCGGAAATTACAGTAGTAACATTTATGCATTACATGTACCATGTTTTTTTTTTTTTTTTCAATGTGTAAACCAATTCCTTTTTCCTGACAGGTCGTCCTGGTGTTGCTAGTACGCTTGCTGGTAAGCTGTCACAATTTAAATTATTATATATCTTATATAATTATATATATATAACAATTATTATTATTGTTATTATTTTTTGTTTTGTTTTGTAGGATCCGGTCGTGGTTCACAAGGTACGACATAACACAGATTGAAGAGAAAATACTATTGGACTTGTACACCAACTTCTTTAAAGACAGACCAAGAAAAACAGGCTTTCACATGTCGTGAATGCTTTTACTCATTACAATAAAAAAAATAAACGTACTTGATAGTAGTTACATTCATGCATTATATTAGAAGCAACACAACAGTACAACCTTTTTTATCCTTTAAGATTGACTTTTTTTCTCCTGACATGGTAAGCTGTCACAATTACCATATGAAGACATTGTGCAACATATCTTAAAAATGTTTCCCATTTATAAACAAACACAAACAAACAAACTTGATGGTAGTTACATTCATGCATTACATTGCTGCCTTTTTTTTTTGTTCATCCAGGTGCTCGTGGTAAGCTGTTTACGATAAATGATTGATGTACGACATGATCAGACTTTAATTTTTTCTTTATTTTATTTGCTGAGTTGTTCCTCATGATTTACTTTTTGTTCTGACATGTGAGGGACAAATCATGAGAAGCAATCATTACGATGTTGTCAGCTGGTTATATCATTTAAGTACAAATGATCCTAATGTGATTTTCTATAATGGCTGCCTGTTATTCTGATTCATTCCAATTTTGACTGTTGATTTCCAGCTTTACCCTGGGTTCCACAAGATCACATTTCATTTTGTAAGCAGCCTGACGTCACCTGGTTTAATGATCCATGATAAATAACAAAGCTTTGAAGGGTTCAAGAGTGCATTAACCTCTGAATTATTCTATGTATTTGCAGTTTCACCAAACTTTCATGCTGAAGTTCGGCCCACATTTGCAGTACCCGAATTACTTTGTAAGCCAAATTCTATAATTTTCTTGTACTGTTTATACAGCACTGTTCATTACTTTTTAAAATGCTAAATAGCTGAGCGTTCAAAACAAGATGATTGTGGCGCAGGTGGTTGAGTGACTCGTTCTTTTTCAAATGATCCGGCTTCCATTTAGGCACGTTGTCGTTATGTCCTTGAGACACTTAAACTTTCCTCTTGCCAAATTGACTGCCTCAATTCTTTCTCTGCTGCAGGGCAGCTGTGCGTGGCAACCCTAGTAAGTTATCAGTATCTAGTGTAGGATGCAAATACAATATTAAGTGTCTTTGAGTATCCTGGAAATTGCTTTATAAATCCAATTAATTATTAGTATTATTTTTATTATTACCGATGAAAGGGCTATCTGGTCACAGATTGTTGTTGTACTTGGTCACAATAACTTTGAACTGAGTTTGAAGTCCTACTCCAATGTCCTTTGTGAACTGATCGTCTTGAGATTTGTAGCATGAGCCTTTAAAATCAGGGGTGTCAAACCGATTTAACAATGGGCTGCAGTAGGTCCTGGTCTTCGTTCCAAAAGATCCAGCACAGACAGTTTAACCAATGAGGTTTCTGTAAGAACAAGCAGCACCCGACTGATTACTGATTACACTTGTAAGACACCAGATTGGTGAAAAGGAATTCATCTCGTTTGGTTTGAATGAAATCCAACACCCACTCTGGCCCTTTCAAGACCGGTTTGACATCCCTGATTTAAATATTGCATTATTTATATAATTTATCCTTGATGCAGCTCAGTTAAGAACCAGGAACCAGGGCAAACTCTCATTCTTCTTGTTCATTAACATTTCAAAATATTGGAAAATCAATGAAATGCAGGGGTGTCCAAACTTTTTGCAAAGGGGGCCAGATTTGGTGTGGTAAAAATTTGGAGGGCCGACCTTGGCTGACGTCCTTTATGTCGAACAATATATTTAAACAAATTTTAGCAATCCATTCTGTGTGTCACATTTGCTTTATTATTTTTTTAATTAATAATTTCAACAATCTCGCAACTAACCTTTGTGGCGTTCTCTTTTGACTCTGGGGCTCTTGCGAAATACTGCTGCTATGAAATTAAACTAGCTTCCAGTTGCTTCAATTTTTCGCGACGGATCTTTCCTGTAATCTTGTCGTACATGTCAGCGTGTCTTGTTTGGTAATATCGCCTCACATTGAACTCTTTAAAAACAGCAACTGTCTTTTTGAAATGAGGCAGACAGTTGCTGCGTATTTTAGTGAAGAAACAGTCCAATTTCCACCTATCCTTGAAGCGTCGGCCGTCGCACTCAACGTTCTTTTTTTTGTTGTTGTTGATTGTCGCCATTTTAGAAAATTGGGAGTAAAGGCCACAAGGGGTAATGTTGCTTAGAGTGCTGCTGCCTTTTCGTGGCTAAATGAGGAGCAGCATTTAGTGTGTAAGATACTTCATATGCTGGTAGCAGTACTGCTGACCAATTTATTAAGTCTGTGTGCGGGCCACACGTTATTGATTTTATGACAGTTGCTGGGGGCCGGATGAAATTTGTCCACGGGCCGCATTTGGCCCCCGGGCCGGACTTTGGACATGTCTGATGTAGTGCTTCCAAGTCACGCCTTGTAAAAATAATCAAAAGCATGTATTTCAACAATCTTTTTCAAATTTGTTTATTGTATTTATAAAATTAAAGTCCCTGTTGGAGTAAACATACATATTGGTATTTTTGCATGTAGCAAGAGTATTAGCTCAAGAGTGCAATAACTTCTGAATCAATGTATGTAATGTGTTTGCAGTACTACCGACCTACCTGCCTTCAGGTAAGAATATTTGAATGATACAAAATAGGTCATGCAATTTAACATTTGCTAATGACAAATTCTCCATATCCTTTTACAGTCTTTGCAAAAAATCACACACAGTTTTTGCACCCCGCTGAGGCTCCAGCTATTTCACTGTGTTTTGGTATTCCTGGAGAAACAATACTTCGACTCTTTCATTTGCCCACTGGAGGTCAGTCATAAGAGAGGATCTTTGCTTCAATTGCTTCCATTTATTCTTGTGGTTCATTTCATGTAAAATCAAATGATATACTTTTTTTTCCACCACTGAAAATGTCTTCAAATTTTGAGGAGACAAACACATAAGTGTTCTGACCCTCCTAAATATAGAGATTTATTCCTACAAAGCTTTGGAAAGCTGTACATCTTGACATTTTACCCTTTTGCGTTTTTGAAAGTAGATTGACGCTGATTTCATTAAGTTTTTTCTAAATAGTTGGTCTCTGAAATTTATAGCCAATGTTCACCATTCGACTCATTTTAGATTTAGAATCTTCTCAACTCTGAACTTGAAAGTAAGTAAAAATAGCATTCTGAAAATAATATTGTGGATGGATCAGGGGGTGGAGATGCTTCAATGTATCATTCTCATGGGCACTGCAAAGGTTTCTGAGAATTTCTGTATTTCAATTAGTAAATCATCAATCCATTTACAATACAATACAAATACTTTGGTCCTGGCAGAAATTAACATGATTATCTTTGGTAAATTATATATATATATATATATATATATATATATATATATATATATATATATATATATATATATATATATATATATATATATATATATATATATATATATATATGAAACACTCAGGTGACTTGAAGTTCCTCTCTGAGACCCCAATTTGGCCAAATTTCCAAATTGTCCAAAATGCATGTGTGATACATCATTGGAAAGCTTAAAATCTCCATTTTCTGGGGGAAGAAAAATTTTGGACGGAAGGGAATTTAAA
Organism: Corythoichthys intestinalis; assembly: GCF_030265065.1. NCBI lineage: Eukaryota > Metazoa > Chordata > Actinopteri > Syngnathiformes > Syngnathidae > Corythoichthys > Corythoichthys intestinalis. The sequence continues at coordinate 4,611,180 of NC_080415.1, forward strand.
AAATAATTAATTTTTTTTGTTTTTAAACAGCAAAACTCTATCTGGAGGTGAGAGCACACGAGAGCAGAATTACAGACGCCATGACTTTATCGAGATATTATCGCGTACTTAACTTGTTTTGATCCAAAACTCCATGTCGCATGTATCACTGAGTGTCAACACAGCTGTGAATGGCCACAGCTGGATTTTTGGGGGGATTTTATGTTTGAAACATGGTAATATAACAAGGGTCGCGATGCAGAAATCGCAGACATCAAGGAGTGGTCGAGAATTTCTTTTTTATATGTTTACTCTTTTAAACTTTTTTTTTTCAATTTTTCTTTGTTTGGATCAATTATTTATCGTCTAACAAATCAGGGAAAGTGCAATGGTAACGAAAAAAAACAATTTAGTGATAGTTATGAGGTAGATATCTGTGACTTTTTTACAGACGCCATTTTTTTCATTGTGACGTAATTTGTTTAAAAGTTGATATGCGAGTGAATAATTTTTTAAAGTCGTTTTTTTTTTCTCAAACAAAATATTAGACATCAATTAATGATTCTAAACTAAAAATGACCGACATTTTGAATAATAAATATAATTATTTACCTTGTTTTCATGGCTGTGTTGAAACAAAAACCGTTGCGCGACGTCTATAAACGGGGGTTTCCAGGGTAAAAACGGGCAAATTAAAAATAGTTCGGGGGCTTAATGCGCCATGAATCTGCTATGGCAGCATATACTGTAGACATATTGTTCTATCACACACACAACTGTTGTTTTGGCTTAAAATACAGCAGTTTCTTTAAAAGAGGAGTGCAAGAGCAGAAACTGCTTTTTCAATCTTGTCTGTGTTTTCCGCCATATATATATTTATCATATGATAATGTTAATAATTCAGCCGTACTTTCCTTATCTGGCCATGACTGTTATGAGTATATTTATAGCAGGAATTTGTCTATAAATTCAAACATTGATGGGCTCTGAAGTTTAAATTACAAATAAATATCATGTCATAAGATTTCCAATAAACATCAACTTTATTTCAAAACTGGCAACAGTATAGCTCGGCGTTGCTCAGGTTTGTGTAACGTAAATGCATTACAACCGAATGGCAGATAAAACATACAGTACTTTCCTGAGAGATGCAGCTGTAATGTAGTTATAGTAAAGGGACACCATAAACGGGTTAATGTGCAATTGCTTTTTCATCACTGTGTACAGTATGAATATCAAGCCGAAATGAATCCCTTTGTAATGTTCTGGAAAATTGTAATGTTTTTTTATTTATTTTTTAAAATCCAGCACATCCATCACAGCACATTTAATTGTGTACATGAAACCGTAATGTTTGATAGCCAACTGCGACATTGCAATCGCAAAGGGCAGGTTTTTTGCTCAAAAGACGGTGCTGACGCTTCTACAATCAAAGATTTTCTATGCCAAATTTGGGAGTTTTAATGTAATTTTCAGCACTAAATAAAGACCTACAGAGATTAAACCCATCTAAGAACACTCGCAGATGTTTATAGTACAATCGGTCAAGCCGTTTTGGAGTCCTTAGGGAACGAACACACACACGCGCAGACACACTCCCCCCACATACAAGGTTCCATTTATATATAAATTTAGACAAACTTTATTGTCAAATCTTAAAGGAAGCCTTGAACTAAAAGACTTGTAGCCACAATTGTTCTCTTCTACTAAAATATGTTATTATAAGCACATAAAATATTGCCATTGATTTAAAAAGCTATAATATTTAGTACAGGTTTTGACCTACGGGGGCACCATGTTGTACGGCCGCTCGGAGTGATTACGTAGATCAGGGGAGTCAAACCAATTCCACAAAGGGCCAAGAGGGTCCTGGATTTCGTTCCAACCAATGAAGAAGTCATCTTTTCACAATCTAATGTCCTACAAGTGTAATCAGTTGATTGGAGCCAAAATATTAATTGGTTAATCTGTTTGCAGTCTTGGTTGAAATGAAATCCAGGACCCTCTTGGCCCTTTGTGGAACTGGTTTGACACCACTGACGTAGATTGCCACTGTCACTCGACAAATACTACAGGGTTACTGCAATTCCTTCTACACGGGGAGATGTCCAACACATGCGCTCATCTGTTAAAAGCAGCGAGTACTTACTATTTGTGTTCTTATTGAGTCTTTTATTTCCTTTTCATTGCCTCAAATTCTCTAACCGCTCGAAGTGTACAAACGCACATTTTGGACAAAATATTCCAAGACAATCAATGACTTTTGAATGATATGTGAGTAAAAAAAAGAAGAAAAAAAAAAAGAAAAAAACAACAACAACAAAACTGATAATAACTGGACTGTAACACATACATGCTTGACTGTGCGTGCTGGGCTGTTGGGGGACGGATATCGATAAGCATTTGCTTTTTCCCGTCTTTCCTTTGTCTGTCATCGTCTTTCTCGGGCAAATTCCACACTCTGAAACTGTCAATGATTACGATGATGATGACAATGACAATAAATTCATTCATTCATTCAAAATACTTTTTGCATGTTTCCCTCTCATACTTTTAAGCATTGTGTTGTGGTAGCTTTAAAGCAGATTGTTGATCTGTTGACCACATTAGTTATGTAGCATATTTAAGCCACCCTTGTCTGATATTACTACGTTTAAGTATTTTCTTAAGGCATCTTTAGAATGTTCTGTCTGTATGCATCTCAACAAAACAAGTTGAAACACACAGTAGTACTTTGGGTGTCAAATTCGCCTCTTGAAGACGTTTCGCCAGTGTAGCACATTTTGGCAGAACACCGTACCCCCCACCCCCTACTCTCGTCTCATCCCATCTTTCCTGTTCATTTTGCTTCTGCTGCTCGTTTTGTGAAATATCGACAGTGCTGTCACGCTCATTAATATTCCTCTTGGGTTCTAATTGAAAGGGTTGAACAAATAACATGTTAATGTCGCTACAGTCATATTCTGGAAGCCCGGCAGCGTAACCATGTAATGTCACCGCCCTGCGAATTCAACAAGAATGGCGACCTACTAGTTTAATTAATTTTAAAAATTGCATAAAAATGAAAACATCAAGTGGGGTTTCAATATCAAATCATTTTAACTCATAATAACGTTTATCTTTTATTAACTGAAGTCTTTCTATCCGTGGATCCCTTGAACACAGTGTGAAATGACTAATGATTGAAAAATGGTAGATTAAAAAGTTTGTAGCAGTTTTTCAAAAAGAGATTTGTATGATCCCAAAATAAGCTTCCTAATTGGTATTGCTTTGAAAATACAGATGAATCACTAACTAGGTAAAGGTTTAGTAGCCTTCAGTTCTTTAATAAAGAGGTTTAGAATGAAAACATATTTTTAAATTATTATTTTATATTCTGGTCTTTTGCTTCCCTTTTCAACTGCACATCAAATTTAGAGAGGAGCAAAGAAAATGTCATGGAATTTTTTTTGTTACGTGGACACTATTTTCAGTGTTATGGTTGTTTCCATGAGTTGAATTGCCATGCATCATTTGTGCTCTAGAACTTTCTGTAAATGGTGAACTGGATACTACAAAAGGCTTCAAGACGATTGTTGTCCACTTTGAGACTAATGGCACGATTACTCTGGACACGGGCGATATCACCATTGAATACGGACAACAGGAACAGAAAAGGTCATGGTATGGGGGACCACCACAGGAGACCACCACTGTTGGAAGGTGATGTTGGAAGATGTGGTCGAGTGCATTCAAGTGCCCCTACTTGTTTTAGCATTCATTGACTATCTTAAGAGATCAATATCAAGGCCAGCAGAGGTGGGTAGAGTAGCCAAAAATTTTACTCAAGAAAGAGTACCGTTACTTTACTTCTAACTAATATTACTCAAGTGCAAGTAAAAAAAGTAGTTGTTGAAAAGAATAAAAAAGTAATGAACACTTTAACTGCTTATAATGTCTGATTAAAAAAATATATATATATATGTGTGTGTGTGTGTGTGTGTATATATATATTATATTCGTATATTACCGTATTTTTTGGTCTATAAATTGCACCTGAGTATAAGTCGCACCAGCCCACAAAATGCGCAATGAAGAGGGGAAAAAAAACATATAAGTAGCACTGGAGTGTAAGTCGCATTTTTGGGGAAAATTTACTTGATAAAATTCGACACATAGAACAGATATCTCATCTTGAAAGGCAATATAAAACAAAAATACAATAAAGAACAACATGCTGAATAAGTGTACAGCAGGGGTCCCCAAATTACGGCCCGCGGGCCGAATACGGCCCGCCTCCACATTTGGTCCGGCCCCCTAAATATATATATTTTTTTCCCAAAAGTGTTATTTATTTCCTGGCTTTTTTCTGTGAAGAACCCAGAGAGGGTTATTTGGTTATTATCTATTTAATCAATAGTATATACAGTGCCTTGCAAAAGTATTCGGCCCCCTTGAATCTTGCAACCTTTCGCCACATTTCAGGCTTCAAACATAAAGATATGAAATTTAATTTTTTTGTCAAGAATCAACAACAAGTGGGACACAATCGTGAAGTGGAACAACATTTATTGGATAATTTAAACTTTTTTAACAAATAAAAAACTGAAAAGTGGGGCGTGCAATATTATTCGGCCCCTTTACTTTCAGTGCAGCAAACTCACTCCAGAAGTTCAGTGAGGATCTCTGAATGATCCAATGTTGTCCTAAATGATCGATGATGATAAATAGAATCCACCTGTGTGTAATCAATTCTCCGTATAAATGCACCTGCTCTGTGATAGTCTCAGGGTTCTGTTTAAAGTGCAGAGAGCATTATGAAAACCAAGGAACACACCAGGCAGGTCCGAGATACTGTTGTGGAGAAGTTTAAAGCCGGATTTGGATACAAAAAGATTTCCCAAACTTTAAACATCTCAAGGAGCACTGTGCAAGCCATCATATTGAAATGGAAGGAGCATCAGACCACTGCAAATCTACCAAGACCCGGCCGTCCTTCCAAACTTTCTTCTCAAACAAGGAGAAAACTGATCAGAGATGCAGCCAAGAGGCCCATGATCACTCTGGATGAACTGCAAAGATCTACAGCTGAGGTGGGAGAGTCTGTCCATAGGACAACAATCTGCACAAATCTGGCCTTTATGGAAGAGTGGCAAGAAGAAAGCCATTTCTCAAAGATATCCATAAAAAGTCTCGTTTAAAGTTTGCCACAAGCCACCTGGGAGACACACCAAACATGTGGAAGAAGGTGCTCTGGTCAGATGAAACTAAAATTGAACTTCTTGGCCACAATGCAAAACGATATGTTTGGCGTAAAAGCAACACAGCTCATCACCCTGAACACACCATCCCCACTGTCAAACATGGTGGTGGCAGCATCATGGTTTGGGCCTGCTTTTCTTCAGCAGGGACAGGGAAGATGGTTAAAATTGACGGGAAGATGGATGCAGCCAAATACAGGAACATTCTGGAAGAAAACCTGTTGGTATCTGCACAAGACCTGAGACTGGGACGGAGATTTATCTTCCAACAGGACAATGATCCAAAACATAAAGCCAAATCTACAATGGAATGGTTCAAAAATAAACGTATCCAGGTGTTAGAATGGCCAAGTCAAAGTCCAGACCTGAATCCAATCGAGAATCTGTGGAAAGAGCTGAAGACTGCTGTTCACAAACACTCTCCATCCAACCTCACTGAGCTCGAGCTGTTTTGCAAGGAAGAATGGGCAAGAATGTCAGTCTCTCGATGTGCAAAACTGATAGAAACATACCCCAAGCGACTTGCAGCTGTAATTGGAGCAAAAGGTGGCGCTACAAAGTATTAACGCAAGGGGGCCGAATAATATTGCACGCCCCACTTTTCAGTTTTTTATTTGTTAAAAAAGTTTAAATTATCCAATAAATTTTGTTCCACTTCACGATTGTGTCCCACTTGTTGTTGATTATTGACAAAAAATTAAAATTTTATATCTTTATGTTTGAAGCCTGAAATGTGGCGAAAGGTTGCAACGTTCAAGGGGGCCGAATACTTTTGCAAGGCACTGTATTTTATATTATTATATAGTATATTATTAGGGCTGTCAAAATTATCGCGTTAATGGGCGGTAATTGATTTTTTTAATTAATCATGTTAAAATATTTGACACAATTAACACACATGCCCCGCTCAAATGGCAGATTAAAATGACAGCAGAGTGTAATGTCTAGAGCTGGGAATCTTTGGGCACCTAACGATTCGATTACGATTCAGAGGCTCCGATTCGATTATAAAACGATTATTATCCTTTTTTTTTTTTTTTTTTTAATGTTTTGTACATTAGTTCCAAAATTGTTGAAAAATACTCTCAGACTAAACCAAACTACTATTTCAGTATCAAGTTAACATATAACAGTAAACAAATATACAAAAATAACAGTAAATAAAAAACTCCAGTCCCCATTCTGTATCAGAAGCTTTAAACTACATTCAATTAATTTAATGTTGTGAATCATCTGTTAAAATTGCTCCCGTTATTCCATAATTTGCCTTTTGTCTACTTTTGACATGTGAAAGTTTTAAAACTATTTTAAAGATAGATTCAAGTCAATATTTTACCGATTTAGGAGTATTTTAGATCAAAAGTTAATTAGGTTCGCTTGGAAGGTTCGCTACAACAGCCTTGCAGGGAAGTGTACTGCTTTCAGATGGCAGCCGTTTACTAACGCCCGCATCTAGCTTTCTGTAGATGTGCTGCTAACTACCGAATCTATATTGCATCTAGTCCTATATAAATGATATCTACCGTAACATTATGTGGATGTACTTTGTAGCAGCTGTCAGCAGCAATCAGGTATGTTGTTGTGTTTTTTTATCTCATGGCATGAGTTGAGCTAGAGCCGTGAGTTGAGCATTGGCATTACCCGAGGGGCCGGGTAATGAGAAGCGTGATGTTTAGCTACTCTCGCTCCATTCCTCATTGTGTCCCGAAGACCGCGCGGCGCGCTGAGTGTGTTTTACTTTCCGCTTTACTTGGCATATTTCAATAATCGGAATTTGGATGTTTGTGAATCGTTCTCGAATCTTCCACGGCCGAATCGCGAATAATCTAAGAATCGGAAATTTTGCACACCTCTAGTAATGTCCGCTTGTTACTTGTTTTTTGGTGTTTCATGCCCTCTTCTGGTGCTTGGGTCTACCTGATTTTATGGCTTTCAGCAACATGAGTGAGCATGGTGTAATTATTGACATCAACAATGGCGAGCTATTAGTTTATTTTTGGATTGAGAGTTTTACAAATTTTAATAAAACGAAAACATTAAGAGGGGTTTTAATATAACAGTTCTATAACTTGTACTAATATTTATCTTTTAAAAACTACAAGTCTTTCTATCCATGGATCGCTTTAAGAGAATGTTAATAATGTTAATGTTGATTTATTGGTATAATAAACTAATACAGTACTTACGTACCGTATGTTGAATGTATATATCTGTCTCGTGTCTTATCTTTCCATTCCAACAATAATTTACAGAAAAAATGGCATATTTTATAGATGGTTTGAATTGCGATTAATTACGATTAATTAATTTTTAGGCCTTAATTAACCGATTAAAAATTTTAATCGTTTGGCAGTCATATTTATTATATTATATTATATTATATTTACTTTTGTTCCGTGAAGAATCCAGAAAGGGTTATTTGATTGTGGCTTTTTGAAAAACAATAAATGTTTACATTTAGGCACTCCTGCAATCGTCACACTTTTTCTATTACAAGCTGACCTGGCCCCTGATCAGAGAAGGGAAAAGTTATGTGGCCCTCACAGGAAAAAGTTTGGGGACCCCTGGTGTACAGTATGATAATGTTACATGATGCATGAACAACGAAATGCGAACGTGGCCGGTATGTTAACGTACCTTAGCTATTAAGAGTTATTCAGATAACTATAGCATATAAAACATGCTAACAAGTTTACCAAACCATTAATCTCACTCTAAAACACCTAAATAACATGTGAAATGATATAATAATGTATTAATATTTTCACATATACAGTGGGGAGAACAAGTATTTGATACACTGCCAATGGGAAAACCCACTGGCAGTGTATCAAATACTTGTTCTCCCCACTGTAAGTAGCTCCAGACTATAAGTCGCACCACCAGCCAAACTATTTAAAAAAAACTGCAACTTATAGTCCGAAAAATACGGTATTATGTATGTTTTTTCTCAGCACAACTTCATCTGTATGAACTGTTATTATTATTATATTGTACTATAACCTAAGACATGACCATTATAAGGCCAAAAATCACAAAAATGAAACAAAAATCCTCGAATTCAGACCAGAACAACACTTCGAACATCAACCGTCCAAATACCATGAGCTTCTCTAGTGAGGAAAAACATTGTTACCTCTGATTAGTGTAATCGAGTCATGCGGTTATTGTTGCAACGTCTCATTGGTCAAAGTGAGACAGCCACTGTCAGCATCTCTGGCAGAAATACAACCAATATGCAGAATAAAAAGGAAAAATGTAATGTAAGTAAAAGTAAAACGTATTGCGTAGTAAAAGTACTTTACATTTTTCCCAAAAAGTTATCAAGTAAATGTAACGGAGTAAACGTAACACGTTACCTCTCATCTCTGATGGCCCGCTGACAACTTTATTGTTTGGTCAATTGTTTGATCAAACTCCATAAATAAGTCACGCTAGCTGTGACCAAGATCAGCATGCTGTGGTCCGAGAGATGAGAATGGGGAATTTAAGCGAGGCTGCCTTCTCTTGCAAGCACTATTAAAAACTGCGAATTTCAGCTTTAAAAGTTAGGTTGTTGGTATTATTATTATTGTTAGCTATTGAGATTGTGTTTGTGTCGTTATTTTGCTGTCTGTTCCTGACTGGAAAACAAATATGTATTTCTGTAGCGCTACAGTGATTACTCGGAATGGAGAAGTTGATATCACAATTGGAGAAATGCACTTGATCATCTTGCATCATCGGATCTCAGGAGACCAATACCTATGGCCAGTTGTAAAGCAGAAGCCTTCACATGATAATGCTGAAGGAATTTTAGGTAAGATTTTCTTTAAAATATGTAGTTCATATACATAGTGTATACATGTAAAAAAAAAAAAAAAAAAAAAACTACACAGTGCTGTTCAAATGGCAGTGTTTTTTATGATTAAAAAAAAACACATTTTCCACTAGTAATATGACGTACAGCCAGTACAATTGAATTGAGTGAGAGAAAATATCTTTTCAAGAGGGGATGTAAAAATGTACAACTGAAATGATCAGGTTTCTCCAAAACTAGACGAAGACAAAAATTAAAAGGCCGCCAAAAACAACACTGCCTGGAAGCTAGTAGAAAAGTAGAAGCAGACTGAGTGGAAGACAGGGGAGGGACAAGACTGAATTGGTCTTAATAAGAGACACACATGTTGCTAGGGATATTAAAAGATCTTAAAATTGTTGGTGGAAAAATGGGGAAAAATACAAGAGATAGTAACTCTTCCGTTTAATGTTGAAATAGATAAAGCAATGTATGTCAGTACGACTTCTTCTATGACTATTTTCGGCAAATTTGGTCATTCTACCATCACATGCTCTGGGAAAGATAAACCTTACAACAACCTTACCTTACCACATTGGTAATTACAAGTACATCCTCTTCATGTTCTTTTGCTGCCGGCGCAAGAATAAATAAATAAATATAATGCATCAAAATGCAGACCGTAAGTTTTTGTTTGCAATTGAACATTTTAGTAAACACTTGTTTAAAAAAATTAATGTTTAATGTGTACACTATGTTATTTGGATGTCTTTAAAAAAGTCAAAATTGAGGATAAATCTTTAAAAAAACAAACAGAAAAAAACACTCCGTTTCTTACCATATTTACCATAATTACAACACCACATGAAGGCAGCATCAATCTGCGCATGTTAAAATAAATTGTTCCGACCGGAGGTCTGATGCATGAGCACTCTAATCCTAATCGCATTAATATTTTTAGTGTTCAATGACAGTGCATGCGATCATAAATTTAATCTGAAAACTGATTGGTGTAAGGAAATTTTGTACATGTAAACATAGCCAGTTTTGGCACAAAACCTGTGGCAACAATGGAGTTTATAGATTCAAATACCTATGCAACTGTGCAAAGATGCTGGACTGTGTCTGTGGTCAAAGTCAAGATGTCACATCAAAGTCATCCAAGTAACTTGTAACACCTGCTGTTTTTAGCACAAAAGCCAGCGGTTTATGAAGAAGAGCACCAACCTTCTTTCACAAGACTTAAATTTAATAACCAGGAAGTTAATGTTGTCAGGTAAGTCATTAAAAAAAAGATGGATTTTTTTGTTATGACTACATTTATTCTGAGCTGACAATGTTTTCTTTGCTTTATACAGTAAAATATATGTTCTTGACAACAGTCTTTCTCCACCTATGCCGATTCCTTGCTGGCCTGTGTCTACTCAGACAGCACTACATGCACCGTTGGGCAATTTCGTTATCAACTCTATATAATGAAGATCCAGGATTTTGGATGCATTTAATCTTAAGTAAACATGATGCAAAGAAATTGATCACATCATGAAAAATAAAGTTACCGAGGATTTTTCACTTTACTTCTGGTTTTATTTTCAAGAAAAACAAAAATGATTTTAGATGACAGTTTTTGTCGCAGATCAACAGCAAGTCTGTGATACCAAACTAAATGTTACAGATCATTTTTGGCCATCCAAATATGACTTGCAAAGCACCATCACATTTACTTTTGTTCACAACATTTTCACTATATTAATTTCCATATTTATATTAAACAAACAAACAAAAAAACGGGCTCAAATTTGGATACAGTGGGTGTCATTTATTGATTTTGTTGTTGTTGGAATATAGAGACTGTAGCTATAGACCCTACTCACGTGACGTCACAGCCACGCCCCCGCCCCATGTTGTCCGGATACTAGTCATGTTAATGCATTAGCGCTTCGTAAATTCCTCCTATTATGGCGTGTTTTTCTGCTCGTTAACATTAATAATCAAAATGGTGAAGTCGTGTGTGGCGGTCGGTTGCAAAAACAGAGAAGATAGACGGAGAGACTTGAATTTTTACCGTATTCCGAGAGACCCGAAGAGGAGACCGAGATTGACTGCTGCAATTCAACGAGAAAACTGGGCTCCAAACGACTACCACAGATTATGTAGTAGTCATTTTATATCTGGTAAGATGCATTTAATATATATTTAGAGGGTTTTGGGCTCACAACCACAATTAAGATCATTGCTAGGCTAATCGCCGCCAACATACACTCAGACGTTGTGAATGAACTACCTGAAAATATATAATTATAAGGGGATAATCAGACAGTTGTCATACAATTAATTTACAGTTTCACTATTGAGGTCAAAAGCCAAAAAATAAATTCAACTAGGGACAATCTGGAGTAGTGCTATCGCACTTCATATTTATTACGTATTATATATGTATATAGTGAGAGTGCTATCGCTAAACCATATAAACATTAAAAGCCCTAGCTCCATTGACAAATGATATGAAATACATTAGACTTGACAGTGGATGTTAGCAAGAACAAAAGATTTTGAATTGAAAATTTCGTAACTCACCTTCCGAGCACAAGATTCCTGCCGAATTTTCGTGTACGAGGACCTGTTTCACCCAACCAACAACGTAGCATTTATAAGCCTCCAAGCTCTTAAAGTTTTTCAAACTTTCGTGAGAATAGGCTGATTTTGTGTGGACAAGATAGTTGTAAATATCAGGATATCAGATGTCAGGCGAAGCCAGCGGGTCGAAAAACATCGATTTAGGCATCAAATACGGATCTGGCGATGGATAAACGGAAGCTTTTCCACGTAACGCCTTCTATGCAACGCATCCAATGAGTTTACAGCGTCAGATAACACCAGGGCTTCCATGAATTACTCTATAACTTGCTCGACTAATTGAAAACAATGAGAATAGGTCTAAAAAAGAGGTACAATATGGCGGCCGGAAACAGCGACACGCCCATTTTGTGACGTAGGTGAGTAGGGTCTATAACTACTGTACAGTGGTACCTCCAAGGGCATAGGCTTCATAGGGGTGGTAGGGACATTACACAACCAACTTTTCAGGATGCTCAAATTAGTCCCCACCAACTTTTAAGCAACCTTATTTGCATTATACTGTATAATGAGTTTAGTTTCTGTAATTTAGATTGTGTTCCCATATGTGGTAAGGATAGAATTGACCCTACTATTATTAAGTGATTTCCTTTCATTGTTCAGACTTACATTTCTCGCTTTTCACTTGCTGAATGTGCCGGTCCATTTTTTTCCACTCAAACGCACGTTTGATTGTCTGATGACTTGACCCCTCCAAAACACACACACACACACACACACACACACACACACACACACACACACACACACACACACACACACACACATAGTAAGCCATGTGCCAACTAAACATTTTTATAAATTACTATTGTGGCGAGCTAGGAAAGGAGTCGGAGGAGGATTATAAAACCACAGAGCTAATCCGTGTTGTTTTATTGACATCGAAGCTGTGACAAAAAGCGATTTATCTCCAACATGCAACCTGCGGGAGAGCACAATATATTTCCGGCTGTTCCCTGAACAAAAACACTCCCCCCTATGGTTGGGACCTGTTGGGGGGGTACCTCACGGTTGCCTCCTCATCACAGGCCCCGCCATCCCTGCACCTTTTTTAAACGCACCACACACATAATACTCCACAGGAGAGCTCCGGCAAAGGGCGGTGGGACAGGCGGCTGGGCAGAAACGCCGGTCCCACTGCCCCAAGCCAAGCTCTCCTATTTTAATGCATACATTGCACTACCCTCCCCTCACAATCCCATCACGGTGCTGGGTGATGGCTGCCAGCCGGGAACCTGGCAGCCACAGTAATAGGGTGGTAGGTGGGTCCCACACTTTTTCCTTATGGCGTGGCTCCTGGGGTGTGGCCTCCCCTCTGCCTGGGCTGCCAGCCGCGGGAGTGGGGTGGGGGGTCGGGGCTCCGATCTTGCATCGCCCCGTGGCAGTTCTTTGGCGTTCTCCTGCCTCCGCCTTCCCCTCTCTTCTCTGGCTGGACATCCACCTTGTGCTCCGTCGCGGGTTGCTGGCTGGGCGCCAGTGTATCAGCGGGGTGTTGCCTGCACCGGCGGGGGACCCTGCCCTGCCTTGGGCTTGGTGGGCCGCTGGGGGTCCCGTGGCGTGCCGTGCCGGTTGGGGGGCTGCGGCTGTGGCTCGTGGCCCGGGTGGGCGGGCGGGGGTCGGGGTAGGCGTAGAGTTGGTGGTGCATCTCCTCCTGCCATCCCTGAAGGCCGGTTGATGGGTGCGTGGGTGGCCCGGGGAACCACCCTGGATCCCGGGGGGTGGGGGGGGGGACAATGGCTCCTTTGCTGGGCTGCGGGAGGAGGGATGGGCTGCGCTTGGCCCCCCAACCCCCCCGGGCTGGCTGGGTGGGGGCCGTGGCCCTGGGTCTCCGCCCGTCTGCGTGGCTGTCGCGCACCTGGTGGGGCTCGCGTGCTGCTGGATGTGGTAGGGCATAGAGATGTCCCGATCCGATATTTGGATCGGATCGGACGCCGATATCGGCAAAAAAATGTGCATCGGTATCGGATCGGCCGACACGGAAAAATTCCGATCCAGACTTCCGATCCATTTTTTTTTTGAAAATCCGGTCCGGGTTTTCCAGCGCACCAATATACATAATCCATTCCAGTTTTCGCTTCGGTTTGCCTAAAGTCCAATCCGCATTTTACGGTACTCCTTCAACACACTACATTACCGTCTCCCAATTTACCGAGAGACTTTATCGGTAAAAATGTCAGCTGTGTGGGATCATTTCACCTTAAAGGACGACAAAGACGAAGAGGCAGAGTGCAATATATGCCACAATAAAGTCAAGCGTGGTTGTAAAGCTGTAAGAAGTTTTAATACAACCAACCTAATCAATCATTTAGCGAAATACCACCACAAACAATATGAGGAGTATGTTAAGAAAACCGAAGACAAAAAGAAAGGTCCTACGCAACTAACACTGGCAGAAACTTTTGCTATGCGTAACAAACTGGCACTCGACAGTCCCAAAGCCCAGGGAATAACAAGAGTCATTGCCGAAGAATTCATTCTGAATGACAAGCCATTATCTCTCGTGAGTAAAGACGCACCATCTAACACTTTTATGCTGCATTCCAGAGAAGTGGGAAGTCGGATTTATCCCACTTGGATGGTACCAGTTCCGACCTCAAAGCGTTCCAAGCAAATGTAAACAACAAAGATGGCTGATTGCGACGAGGTGTTTTTTATTTTGGCCATCCAAAGACATTTTGACCTCCAGCGAACCTGCCTTCCTTTAAGCGATCAAATAGTAGAGGAAAAACGACGGCTGCGTTATAGCCCACACTGTAAACTGCCTTTTTTTTAGTTACATCCTTTGCTGATCATCAATATAAAAACATAGCACAGCAAAGATAATTCACTGTATGAGAAAAAAATGCATGGTGTCTCAAATAACACAATAATGAAGTAAATCAAGTTTATCATTCAATACGTTTTCTTGAGCGCCATTTTGTCCAGTGATGTCAGATTGAAACAACTTGGAAGTCGGGGTTGTTATTTTTTCTCCGACTTCGCGACTTGGACCTCCCAGTTCGAGTGGCGTTCCAATGATATTTTCCTAGTCGGAGGCCGGAAAAGTCCGACATCATCTTTGTTGTGCTATGATTTTATATTGACGATCAGCAAAGGTTGTAACTAAAAAAATGGAGTCTACAGTGTGGGCTATAACGCAGCCGTCGTTTTTCCTCTACTATTTGATCGCTTATAGGAAGGCAGGTTCGCTGGAGGTCAAAATGTCTTTGAATGGCCAAAATAAAAAAACACCTCGTCGCGATCAGCCATCATTGTTGTTTACATTTGCTTGGAACGCTTTGAGGTCGGAACTGGTACCATCCGAGTGGGATAAATCCGACTTCCCATTTCTCTGGAATGCAGCATAAACATCATGCTTGTCTAATAGATATCATATGTATATAGAACTAGATGCAAAATGACAGACTCGACGCCGTTTGCAACACATGCATTGAAAACTACATGCGTTAGTAAACAGCCGCCATCTTAAAGCAGGAGACTTCTCTTGTAGGCTGTTGTAGTGAACCTTCCAAGCGAACCTAATTACCTTTTTATCTAAAATTCTCCTAAATCGGCAAAATCTTGACTTGAATCTATCTTCAAAACAGTTTTAAAACTTTCACATGTCAAAAGTAGACAGAAGGTAAGTTATGTGATAAGTTATGGAATAACGGGAGCAATTTTAACAACTTTAACAGTTGATTCACAAAATTAAATTAACTGAATGTAGTTTAAAGCTGCTGATACAGAATGGGGACTTGAGTATTTTATTTACTGTTTTAAAATGTTAACTTGATACTGAAATAGTCGTTTATTTAAACCTGAGAGGCTTTTTATTCAATTTTTGTAACTAATGCACGCAACATTAAAAGCATCTAATAGCTTGGGGGATTTGTGGGATTTTCCACTGACAGTTTACAATATTATTTGCACGATTTACTGACTGACTATGCCATTTCTGTTTGTTATATATAATCTTTTGTGTTTGTCACTGAATAAACAGGTCAGTTTCTTGTTACCAACCATTGTGTGTTATTCAAACTCACCAAATTCAGCTGGCTAGTTGTTATCAAGAGTACTAAAACCCTTTTCAACATGAGTCTGACAACTAAGTAAGGAGGCTAAATAACTAAACTTTAATACATGCTCAGATAGGCTGGTATCGGTATCGGCCAGTATCGGTATCGGATCGGAAGTCCAAAACAATATCGTATCGGATCGGAAGTGCAAAAACCTGGATCAGGACATCCCTAGTAGGGCATGTTCGGGTTGGGGGTCCTGGTGCCAGGATTGGCGATGGGGCGGCGTAGGGTTGGTCGCCAACGGGCTCACACTCATAAGAGATTCACACAATCACTGGGTTCTAGATCACAGAACTGATTTGTGTACACTTTACCCCTTTCAATCACTTAGCTTATAGACACCCCCACCCCCGTCCCCCTCTTTCACTGGCCAATAGGCCCCCACATGGTGTAAACCGGAAATACATCTCGCTGACGATGGCACCAGCATATTAGTAATTAGTAATCTAGATGTTCAATGTATTTCTTGTTGTTGTTTGTGTATGTGTTTCTTTTCTTTCTTCTCTTGTGTTTCTTTTCTTCTGTCCCCCCCATAATCCCTTCCTGTTCGCTGCTTTGTCATAATAAAAAGGTATTTTGAATGATCACAATGGGAGTATGTCAGACTCTCAATGTGAAACATTAAAACTGTTCAGACTATCCGGGCACTTAGACTTCCATTCTCTGTGTAAAACAGCTGAACAGGACAGCCCCCCCCCCCCCCCCCCCCCCCCCCGGAACTACATAACGTGCCAACTTAAGTTCCGCCGCTGAATTCTGGTAAAACTCGCTACTTATGCCCCCCAGAATAGACAAAATCCAACGGACTGGGGGATATGATGATCCGACCCCTACGAGAAAAGGAAAGAGGGGCGGAGGAAGGTAAGGAACCCGAGTCCGAACAGTCCTTAGGAGAGTCATAAGGGGCCACAGCAGGGCGGGACCTCGGGGGACGTCCACGGCGTGGGGCCCGGGCCAACACCACAGGCTTTGTCCACGGACACAGACTCCGGTCTGCCACCCACGTCCACGACCAATGTCTTCACGTCATTTCGCAGCACCCGAAACGGTCCGTCATGAGGGGGGCACACGGGACCAAGATGGGCTTTGTGGTGAACAAACACGAACTTGGCCGAGCGCAGACCAGACGGCACGTGGGAAACAGGTGTATCATGCTGGGATGTGGGAATGAGGGCGAATGTCCTGGCAGTGTTCTGCAACGAATACTGGCAGGAGACCAGGGTGCAGGAGGCTCTGGGATGAACTCCCCCGACACTTTAAGCATCTGGCCGTAGACGAGCTCAGCAGAAGAGCACTGTAGATCTTCCTTGGGGGCCATCCTAAGTCCCAGCATGACCCAGAGAAACTTGTCGAACCAATTACTATCCCCCAAAGCCGCGCACAGGGCAGCCTTCATCGAGCGGTGAAACCTCTCGTACAACCCATTAGCTCGAGGGTGGTACGCCGTTGTGCGGTGTAGTTTGACCCCAAGTTCCAGAGCTCCAAGGTGAACTGGGCACCCGTCAGATGAGAGGTCTGCCGGGGGCTCGAAACGAGTAGCCCACGTGCTTCTGAATGCCCGGGCCACCTTGGTCGACGACGTGGAAACCAGGGGACTGCTTAGGGTGAGTGAGTTGTTCTATCCACCATCGTCAGCAGGTAGCTGAATCCCTGCAATGGGGGAAGCGGACCCAGCAGGTCGATGTTCACGTGGTCGAATTTCCTTAGTGGGATGACAAAAGGCGCCAATGGGGCCTTGGAGTGGCAGTGCACCTTAGCACGTTGACAGGCCACACAAGAGTCGACCCAAACACGCACATCCTTCTTTAACCCACTTCACACGAACTTCTGGGCCACCAATCGCACAGAAGCCTTCCTGCCGGGGTGTGAGAGGCCGTGGACAGCGTCAAAAACGACCCGGCGCCAACCAACAGGGACCAATGGTCTCGGCCAGCCCACAGTCTGGCGCCTGAGTCGCCAACCGCAACCTCCTCCAGATGCAGGCCGTTGTCAGAGTCTCGGAGGAGCTGAGTGTCTCGGTCAGAGGCCTGATCCGCACCCATGCGAGCGAAATCCAGTCCCAGCTGCACAGTGTTGACGGAGGCCCTGGAGAGACAGTCAGCAACCACATTCGATTTACCTGCGATGTGGCGAATGTCCGTAGTGTACTCTGAGATGAATGACAGCTAGTGTTGCTGGCAGGCGGACCAGCGTTCGATGACCTTAGACAAGGAGAACGTGAGTGGCTTGTGGTCGACGAAAACTGTGACGGCACACCCTTCCAGGAGGAACCGAAAGTGGCTGATAGCCAACCAAACAGCCAACAGCTCCCTGTCGAACACTGGGGACGAGCTGCCGGCTGAAAAAGGCGAGAGGTTACCATTCGCTGCCGACCCGCTGCTCCAAAGCGGCGCCAACGGCAAAGTCGGATGCTTCGGTAGTGAGGGCAACCGGAGCACCAGGGCATAGATGAACCAGCATGGCCGCCTGGCACAGAGCTGCCTTTGTGTCCTCAAAGGCCGCGATTCTTTCAGTCGACAGCGTGGTCGGGGGCCCCATTTTTGAGTGCCGTATACAAAGGGTGCATGATGTGGGCAGCACTGTTGATGAATCTGTGGTAGAAGGTCACCATCCCGAGGAACTCTCTGAGACCCCGGGCGGTACGAGGTCGAGGAAGCGCGGAAACTGCCTCCACCTTTGACGAAAGGGGGCAGCGCCTCCAATGGTGATGAGGTGACCAAGGAAATGGATCGAAGGTACACCAAAAACAAAGAAATTTGCGTCCCGAGAGGGTGTCTTGGATGAACAGCAGCCGACTCCTCGGGCTGAATTCACGGCCACAACTGAGCGCAGGCACTGGGGTTTTCCGACACGTAAGTGCAAGGGGAGTGGCACATTTTAGCTTTAGGACCAAAACGTGCATTGAAGTAACACCAATCCGACTTTGTCCGGCCGGTGGCGGCAGCCCGCACACTATTAGGTGGAGGAGAGGCGGCCGGTGTGGAGAAGGTGCGAGTCGGGGCCAACATCTCATGTGCGAAACGGTGGGTGGCCAGAAAGAACCGGTCAGCTTCCTCCGCCAGGGCCCGAGGCTCATTAATAGTCGTATTAGCGAGCGCTGTTTGGACGTGCGGAGGCATGTGACGAAGGAACAGTTCAATGAAAAGGAAGTTAGGTTCTTCCGAACCAAGCAGGTTTAACATCCTTTCCATGAGTTTGGACGGCTTACTGTCCCCAAGGCCCGGAATAGCGAGGAGGTGCTGGGCTCGTTCGGACTGTGACAGTTCAAAAATCTTGTGCAGGTATGTCTTGAGACCAGCATATTTATCCATTTCGAGCGGGGAAGTAATAAAACTCACAGCTCTGGCAGCAGTAGAACTACCAAGTGCAGACACAATGTGATAATAACGCGTGGCATCGTCAGTAACTCCACGGAGGGTGAACTGAGCCTCCGCTTGAGCGAACCACGTGGCCGCGGCCGACTCCCAAGCATTGAGCATTTGATTGTATATGTATTAATCAGGAAAAAAAACTCTGGGCCAGCTCTCTAGGAAAATGTCACAGGTAGCACAGTACCGTAGTATTCTGTGCAAGGTGTCAGTCAATTTCAACACACGTTAATTGGTCCTGTGAAAAATAATGAAAATCGGACATTTTCATGAATTTATAAAACCTAGCCAGATGCCACGGACAGGATGTGAAAAGTGGAAATGTCTGGGCAAAAGAGGACGTTTGGTCACCCTATTTAAGAAGCAACATTGCTGAAGTTCAAGGTTTACAAGTTTAATTGGTAAAACTGATCAAAATGGTTCCTTCTAAAACCGCAAAATTTTGTCAAAAGTAGCCCATATTTTATCACCGCTCAACCTGACAACACTGTTCAAGTATTGTTACTTTTCTTCCGACTAAAAACAGACATACCACACCAAACGTTTAGTGTATTAGTTGTGATTTATTCAGCTGTGATTTCATTTACTTGACTAATTAATATAACTTCACTGACTCAGCTGTTTTTCAAGGACAATTACATTGATTGAACATGAGATCATTCATTTGGATCCGCAATGATTACCTTTAGAACATTAGCTTCCCAATTCTGTCAAGCAGTACTGTGTGGCAGCATATGTAGATTTATGACAAAAATTCAAAAGTCTTTTGGCCTTCAAACATTTGTAAATATGTCCACTCTGTGAGTTTGTGTCAGACAAACGGGAAATATTTTACTTGTATAAGCCAACCAAGGTTGGTGTTGTGCAAATTGTGATAAGTTTAAAAATGTTTCAGAGCTATTGGAATATTACATGAATAATTTATTCACCCCACCTTTTATAAAAAAATATATTATTTGTTTAGCAATGTCATTTAATTTGTATGCGATATGAGAACATTTACTGTGGGTCAATCATTTAACTTTATGACCGACTCTACTGAATTTTATTTATACCCTCCTGTAATGTACCTTTCTTAGGAACACAAATGTAAATAAGAGCATAAACATGTTTCAACCTCCCATTGCAATGAAAAAAATAAAAATGAACAGATGTATTTACTTTAATGTGTCTACAAATGATTAGCGATGGAGCTGTTGACAGAGGGACGGATCATCTCTTCCATGATCATAGCAAGGATGTGACACAGCTCTTTGGCCTAAAAGAGACAAGATGATGAACAAATAATTAGCCACCACACATCTTTATCTGCTGCACATGATGCAACTCAAGTAAAAATGACAAACATCATCAACTTTATTCATCCCAAATTTAGTCATGAGTTATTTGGTGAAAAATCTATGCAGTTGCAGTTGTATTTCAAAGGAAGCTCCTAACTGTTCAGGCTCTTTCACACTAGCAGCAGCCCAGTGTGAGCAGCCAGCAGCAAGCGCAAAATGGGAGGAGCCACTTAGGCTGACGTAGATGCTGTCAGCAAGTGAAAAGCTGGTGGATTCCAGCTAGCATATACTTACTATTGTCCCAAGCAAGAATGCATTTCGTTTTCATTGTTGCACAAGAAAACAGCGATTTTTCCTATTTCAAGGAGTAGGGGAGATTATAATAGCTGTGTTGTGTGGTTTTTATTTATTTATTTATTTATTTATTTTTTGTGAACTATATTTCTACACAAACGCAAATCGAGATATCATTTAGCTTAGCAAGGAGATCTATTTTTCGAGTTTCCAAGAACAAACTTAAAAATTAACATGGTTTCCTCAGCTATTAGTCGCCTGCCCATCTGCTATTGGGTGCATCAGTAGCCACGTTTACATGCTGACTTTTATTCATACCGATTCAAATCATTCCGAATGGAAATTTCACATCAGCTGTTTACATGTCACTCCATCTATTCCGATCCAGCGTTTACATGTGTCTGCCTTTATTCCGAAAGGACGTTTGACAACTGCCGTCTGACATGCGCAGATTAATCAAAACAAAGCATCGCGTTGCAAAACATGGAGATCGATCGTCAGATCAGCTGCTGTTCTAACTTTTCGAGTGGAAACAAAACTTCAGAATGACACGCCGTTCATTTAAAAAGTTGTGTGGGTGCGCTGTGCGTGTGCTTGGAAGCCATGTTGCATGTGACGTTACTTACGTCACCAAGTGACGTCACCACGTCAGTACGGAGCATGCGCAGAAAGAACGCAACCAGACACCATTCCGCTTCCCTGTTTACATGATATAATTTTACTTCTAATCGGTTTGGCAAAAGGAATATTCCACCCGTGAATCGGAATGAAATTCCATTCGGTTTGGGCCTGTTCATTCCGAATGAGGTGTTTATATGGAACACATTTATTCGGTTACAAATATTCCGATTGTAATTGGAATATTTGGCTCCATGTAAAAGTGGCAAGTGACATCAGCGTGGCAACGATATGAAAATAGAACAAGTTTCTACTTTCAGCGAAAATTTACGCAACACTTGCCGCTACGTCCAAAATGGCTGCCACCGCTCAATTTCACCGCCCCTTCCCACATACAAAATGAATGGGTTGCGCACACCCTTTCACACCAGGCTGCTGCTAGTGTGAAACGGCCTTTGTACAATAGTGGTCCTTGACATTCAGTAATTTGAAGCTGACAGAAATAATCAGCTCGTCCCCTCAATTTTACATTGCACTTTCCTCATTATGGTAGCAGGACAACTGGAGCTAACTTTGGGTGAGGTTTGCTGTTAACCAGCCAATTGCAGCGCACACACAGCATAACTGCATTCACATGTGCAATTTAGGTTGGCAGACCCCAAGATCGGTGCCTGCATTGTAAAATGGATTACTTCATTATATGTTGTGCTTGAGTCAAAATCGGACTTGTGTTAGTGTAACATTAACCTGGCATACCAGATTGTTTGCTCTATATATCTGCTACGACTGTATCACACAAATCAATCTAGGATAGATCCAACAGAGACCATTTTCATTAGAGGAAACATGCGGCTGCTGATTGGATGATGGATCGTCACACTCATCATTGACCAAACCACATTAAGCCACAGCGTGACGTATTGTTTAAGAGGAAGCCTGAAAACATTGACCCCCCCCCCCAAAAAAAAGCTTTTAGTGATGTTCTTTGATCCTCTTTTAATGAGGAAATGAAATTTACTTCCGACAAAATTTGGGAAATTACGTATCTACTGTACAAGTACCGCATTGGACTTCTCCATTGTATTCAAGCAGATAGTCGCTTCCTGGTCAGATGGCCGAGAAGTGGTTAAACACTTGAGGTTGTCAAGACAGTGCTGTATGATAAATCAGGACCGTATTGCTTGCAAGTTTAGCGTGACACAAATTTTGTGATGAAAGGATGCCCGCAGTCATGGTGGCATGAAACCACCCAGACACCCTGGCTGCCCCTGGTATTCGTTCAGACGCCCCGGCTGCCCATGGTCCCATTCAGATTCCCTGACTGCCCAAGGCCTCCATCCAAACCCCCCTGGTTGTTCCCATGCCCAGGCCGATCCCTGCAATTACCAGCAAAAAGCCTATCTGGCAGCGCAAGCCTCGTGGCCACCATCTGACTACCCTGCTCCAGCAGTGCCAACTACGGATGAAAGACTGACATTTCCCTTGCAAGGATGCAGGTAAACCAGGGCCTTTCTCTGGAGCCAGGTTGGAGGTGGAGCTTTTTGGTGAGCACCTTGTGGCCAGGCCTTCAACCATGGATGGCCAGCTAGGGGTAGGCCTAAAAGGCAACAGACTCCTCTTTCCCAACGGTCGAAGTAGCCAAGGGGATCAGATTCAAAAAGAGATGGCTGGGGATTGAAGGTGATGACCTAGGCAGTTTGAGCAGAAGCTGGTTCTTTGGACATGGAATGTCACTTATTTGAAGGCTGGAGCCTCAGTTGGTCCATGAGGTTGAGAAGTTCTGACTAGAAAATTTACAAATTATACAAATTACAAATACAAATTTCAAAAGAGAATCCTTTAGACAGACTTTCTGTCACATAATTGTCAACTCGTCAGGTGTATGGTCAAAGACACACTCATGATATTGTATGTTCAGTTTTGAACAGAATGGGTCTGCCCACTTCCAAAACTGGTGCACCACCTGTCGGAAATGAACATGAACAGGTGCACCCAGGCACGTTGTATGTCATGGAAACCTCCCTTCCGATGCCTTTAAGAGGGCACGCTTACACCTAGAGCTGGGCTTTTAGCCTAGCGGTTGTCATGCTCTTCTACTGTGCTGGACACACTGTGCAGCAAGATTTTGGGTCTTGAGGGGGACGGATCGCGTCGTGTTCCGCGTTTACATGCAGACTAGTTACACTTAACCTGTGTACAGTGCACGTTTTGAAAAAGCGCATGTCTTGGGAATATTTGTGAGAGTTATGACTTGAGAGGATGTGAGTGATGGGGTGGGTAGAATTTACTTTTGCAACCATCAAATCTTGCTAAGAGCTTGAAAACAGGAAACTCCATATTTCAGTTTTGTGGGTAGTGTATATACATCATGTAAATGTAAACAGACTTTTATTGTATGACATTTTTCTACTTTTGTGGCACTCAAACCTACATTAACCGAGTTTTGCTTCTGCAGCCAATTCAGAAACTGGTATTACTCTATACGTTGTTGAAAGAAGCGAGGCGATGTTAGCGAAAAGGAGATAATTGGAGTAATTACCTGTTTGAGATGAATTGTTATCTTTTGGGACTGACTCAATATGCCATAAGTGATGTCCATCGATGGCACCTTTCCTGGTTTGCTGGGTCGGACGGTCCGTATAGTCTGAACATCTATGAGAGGAATTTGGAATACTTTCTCCTGCAAAATTAAGAGATATACAGTATTTTTTGCACCATCAATCTGATACTTGAATCTTCAAGAAGCAAACACTAAGGTTATGCTTGGAATATACTGTAATGCCCTCAAATTAGGGCGAGGAAGGAAACGATCGCATCGACATATGATCTTTTCGACATCCGATGTAAAACTTGACTCATTTGTCTCGACATACGACGATTATAACAGCGTCGCAATTTCATTGTTATTCCGCAAGACGGATGCAGGGTGGATTTTCTTGTGATTGTGATTTTCTTACTATTGAAATTAAGAAGGAACTTATGGTGTGTGTGTGTGACTGAACTGGCTAGACAATGCGGCTCACCGGTCGCCACCGCCAACATCAACAAAACATGAAAAGCGAAAGTAAAGTGCTGGCCAAAGGTATTGGCCCCCTGCAATTCTGTCACATAGTACTCAATTTCTCCCAGAAAATGATTGCAATTACAAATGCTTTGGTAGTAATATGTTCGTTTATTTTGCTTGCAATGAAAAAACACAGAAGAGAATGAAAAAAAAAAAATCATTATCATTTTACACAAAACCCCAAAAATGGGCCGGACAAAAGTATTGGCACCCTCATCCGAATACTTGGTAGCACAACCTTTAGACAAAATAACTGCAAACAACCGCTTCAGGTATCCATCAATAAGTTTTTCACAACGCTCTGTTGGAATTTTAGACCATTCTTCTTTAGCCAACTGATCCAGGTCTCTGAGATTTGAATGGTGCCTTCTTCCCCAAACTGCCATTTTCAGTCAATCAATGCTGGCCAATTTAGAAGTCTCCAGTGCTTTCTCTCAAACCATTTTCTAGTGCTTTTTAAAGTTTGTTTTGCGTCATTGTCCTGCTGGGAGACCCGTGACCTCTGAGGGAGACCCAGCTTTGTCACACTGAGCCCTACATTATGCTGTAAAATTTGTTAGCAGTCTTCAGACTTCATAATGCCATGCACACGGTCAAGCAGTCCTGTGCCAGAGGCAGCAAAGCAACCCCAAAACATCAGGGAGCCTCCGTCATGTTTGACTGTGGCGAATGTCTTTTCTTTGAAGGCCTCGTTTTTTCCCCCTGTAAACTCTATGTGGATGCCTTTTCCCAAAAAGCTCTACTCTTGTCTAATATGACCAGAGAACATTCTTCCAAAATGTTTTTGGCTTTCTCAGGTAAGTCAATTTTTCTTTTCTGTCCACATCTAGGGAGGTCAGCCACAGTGCCATGGGCTTTACACTTTTTGATGACACTGCACACGGTAGACAAAGGAACATTCAGGTCTTTGGAGATGGACTTGTAGCCTTGAGATTGCCCATGCTTCCTCACAATTTTGCTTCTCAAGTTCTCAGACAGTTCTTTGATCTTCTTTCTTTTCTCCATGCTCAATGTGTTACACACAAGGACACAGGAGAGAGATTGAGACAACTTAAATCCATTTTAACTGGCTGCAAGTGTGATTTAGTTATTGTCACCACCTGTTATGTGCCACATGTAGGTAAGAGGTGCTGTTAATTACACAAATTAGAGAAGCGTCACGTGATTTTTCAAAGGCTGCCAATACTTTTGTCCAGCCCATTTTTGGAGGTTTGTGTAAAATGATAATGATTTTTTCCCCCCGTTCTCTTTTGTGTTTTTTCTTTGCCAGCAAAATCAATGAAGATATTGTAGCGGATTATGTGTTTAAGTCTCGATAGCTCATTGAGTAGACGTGCTGCCGTGTTCGGCCGCTCGTGGCTCTGTTAACTCAGCCGGAACACGCACGGCTAAAGAGATCCCCCCAGGAACACAACATGCTCCACATAAGTTCCATAGGTGAATTCTGTTATAAGGTAGTGGTCACTACAATACTACAACAAAAGCATTTGCAATTGCAATCATTTTCTGGGAGTAATTGAGCATTATGTGACAGAATTGCAGGGGTACCAATACTTTTTGCCAGCAATGTAAAAACTTCCCACTCTCCCGCACCTCTCACTCTCACGTCCGTCACACGGTGGGTGGGTGCAAAACACAATTACCTCATTGTAACCCAATTCGTTACATTAATTATTTTTACCTGTATTATATTATTATTATTTCGATTTGTATTTTTAATTTGTATTGCTATGTGCAATTCGTATTAGTAATTGTACCTGCAGTATTTATGAAGGATTTAGCGTAGGATTTTAGGTTTTGGAACAAATTCATCGAATTATACTGCATTCTTATGGGAAAATCTCGCTCGACCTATGACAATTTCGACATACAAACCAGGTTCTCGAACGAATTAAATTCGTATGTAGGGGTACCACTGTACGATTACACTTTACAAATCCCGAGCTCCTCTTACAGGGGATGCACATAATTACAGACATTACACTGCTTCTCACCCTGATGGGTCAACAACAAAGCATTCGAACCACGGCGGTCTTCTCGTTTCCGCCGTCTTGAACATGTCCATGGGATTGGACGGCTTGACAGTCATCAGCGTTGCATCCTACACTATCTTAATGATTTGGTCATGCTAAAACTAGCAATTGAGTATAATTTGCTTGTTGCTACTGCGAGTCATGATTTCATGACGTCATGAAAAGCAAAGACATTTTTGGAAACTATCAAGCTTTTTTAATTTATTTATTTATTTTTGTTTAAAAAAAAACAAAAAAACTTAAGGTTTATAATTTTGGAGATGGTGGGATTCCACCCAACAGCAATGATACCTTTATAAAATATGAGTAAGTACTGCTGCCTTAAAGAGCGCACGACAGGATAAAAAAAAGTCTTAAATAGCATTATTATGTGAATTAAAATCATATTTTGAGACGATTCGACTATATTACAACAATTTAGCAAAGCGCATATGACGAGAAATTAGTCTTTTAATCTGCCGTTTAGCCACGCCCACCTTTATAGGGCTCTAGCGGAGGGCTGGGCGATATGGCCTTAAGCACATATCGCGGTAAATTGAGCAGATTTACCTCGATAACGATAAATGACGATAAAATCGCCCAAGCGGACTGTTATATAATTTGAAAATCTGAATCAATGCATGAAATACAGATGAACCGTTTCTTGTTGATTTATTTACCAGCTTTCAATTTAATATGTTTAACAATCGTACATGCAGTCTAAACATTAAGTATACAAAAATTTATTGTAAACAATAAGATTTCAAGTATGAACATTAATAACAGCTTGTATGGCTTGAACAATGCACATTGTCAAAATCAATATGCCTGTGCAAACATGTCATTGTAATACGAATGACTTACAGCTTGAACAGTACACTTCAAAAAGACAACTTCTTGTTAATGGCTGCTGTGACATACTTACTTAACGCAAGTGTTTACTTCAAGGTTTGTTTGTTTTTTTTCCCCAGTGCATTTTTTAATACATGCAAGCACACTTGAACCCCCCCCCCCCACACACACACACACACATTAAAGCTGCATTGATCTAATGACACAGAATTAAGCACTTGCAGAAAAATAGCTGGGGCCATTAAACAGTCATATTAAAATTTTCATTGTTGGATTGTATTTTATGCTGAATGCTTTACTATCACAACAGCCATCAGAAATCACACATAGATATAACGTGACATACTAATTGCTAAATGCAGTCCGTGCCCAATCCACTCATTAAGTTCAGCTGTTTCGCCAAGGTTAGAGCCGCTATCCGACTCCATCACGTTTATTTGTAGCGTTAGCTGCTAGCGTTAGCCACTAGCGTTAGCCACTAGCATTAGCCTGTGGCTTGGCTACTAGTAGAAAGCATTGAAAGCATCCTCTTTGGAAATCGTGAGAACAAGGGAGGACAGTGGGTGAAAGCCTGTCAGGATGCCGCCAAGAGTCTATTTAATGTCGGGTGAAAGTTTGGCGAACCTCCCTTAAGCCACACTCCATCACGTTTGCTTGTAGCGTTAGCAACTAGCGTTAGCCACAGGGCTCTTGTTTGTTTGGCTTCCTGATAACCACGTGACTCCATACGTAAGCACACGTTCTGCTTTCTTAAAGGGGAATGAACATTGCCGAACAACACAGAGTCAAAGCGGGATGAAAAGACTATATTTTCTTGTTTTATTAAATTACCGAATTTACCGTCATGGTCAAAATTACATCGGTCATCGTGAAGAATTTTGGTGCCGCTCTCGTTTACCGCTCTGCTCTACTCTAGCCTCCCCAACAGGTGGATGACGTCAGTGGGAGAAAGGTTTCATCTGATTTAGTATGCTGCCCATTGAGGGGGAATTATTCTTTTAATACTTTTCATACTTTTTATCGAAGTATTTTTCCCAATTGCTAAATAAAGTGTATGGTCATGACAAATAACAGTCTTGTGCTAAATGGAATATGAAATGATAAAAATGCATTTATTCAGTACAACATGGCAAAATTACTCCATAATGTCGACTTCACCTTTACTGCCGCACCTCCCGAACGATATTTTATGCCACCGTAGTTAGTCAGGCTTTTGTCATTTCCCTGCTCCCGGCTTCGGAGAATGTAAACAAACCAAGAGGCGTGACAGCTAGCCGACATGCTAACCAGAACATAGTGACATCTTAAAGTCTTATTTTTGCTTTTCGAAGCGAAAAATCACACAAAACTAGCTCTGACCATGTCACACGGCGGCAGGGTTGTCGATTGTCTTTGCCTATAGGCAACCCGCCCGGGGGCGAGGAAGTTACAGCTCGTTCCTCTGCTATGGACAGAAGAGCTCGTCGGCGAAGCAGCTGGAGAGTACCGCCGGACAAACCGGCCGACGTCGGAGGAGCGCGTAGCTGCCACATGGTCAACACGAATATGGCGTAAAATAATGCTTTACTACACGGCGAAGATGTAAATAGAGAGCAACATGCAGTTGTTGTGCAGCTAACATGGCAGGATGTGTCTGAGGAGAATTTTTCTACATGTCCGTCCATGATCAAACGTAAGTAAATAGTCCTTTATTTAAACTTTGTAGTGTTTACTTTGTAATCGCTGTATTCACAGCCATTTTTAACGCAAAGTTGCAATTTCTGATGGGGTTGAAAATTTGACAGAACACTAGGCACACGAAGAGGGCAATGAGCAGAGTATAGCGCTCTCCCGGCGGGAGGGTGTGCAACAAGCTGCTAGTCGTCAGCCGAGTGGCATTTTCGGTGGACAATCAGCCACAAAATGCAAGCCACCTCTGTATTAAAACGTGTGCCATGATCCCAGTATTTGACATAATACAAAATACGATGTTTACTCACTTCCGGAAGTCACTCATTTTCATGGCGCGGGATTCCAAAATTGAATAAATAAAACAATCGCTTCCACACGCTTCCAAGCGGTCCATTTCATTCAGGAGCATAAAACACTACGTGAAATATGAAATAAACATGCTTTTTGGTGTCATACGCACTTTAAATTGCAGTACATAACCTTTGTATTATCATCAGTTTTCACAACATGGTATTGCAGAGTTTAAGTTCATCCTTTTACCTAGTACATGCGTTTTAATTTGTGTAACATTGGGAATTCTTTTTCATGAGGACCATTTGGACATTGGGCCCTAACAAAACAGTGGAAAATAAATGATTGACACTCTGTACCTGTGTTTTGGGGTGAATAAATAGCAGTCCATCTTGACTGACACTAACAATGCAGGGGGAAGGAAGTCCACGTCGACTGACTTTCTGGGCCAAGTAATTTTTGGAGCCAAACATCTCTTCACCACTCAGAAACACTAAATGATAGCAAATGCAGACAAACAAGTTGATTTGAAATGACTCAAGGTTATAGGGGAGAGGAGAACCATCTTCCTACGAACCGATGAATTGTATTTTTGCATCAAGTGGGCTGAGAGATTCCATGGTGGCGATTTTGATCGAACATAAAGAGTTGATCTCATCCATATTCAGGTCCTTCCCCTCCTGAGCAGGCAAGTATTCCTTTATTTCCAACCTGACAGAGGA
Source organism: Corythoichthys intestinalis (assembly GCF_030265065.1). Classification (NCBI taxonomy): domain Eukaryota; kingdom Metazoa; phylum Chordata; class Actinopteri; order Syngnathiformes; family Syngnathidae; genus Corythoichthys; species Corythoichthys intestinalis. The sequence continues at coordinate 4,641,047 of NC_080415.1, forward strand.
AAAACATAGAAAGCAATAGTCATGCTCATACAGTAAAATGAGTTTCTGTATCAACATTTTGCACCAGTACTTCTCCAACCACCATTTTTTGTGTGTGTGTGTCGGGATCATGACATAGGCTGGACGGTCCTGGTCTCATTCATTGACTGTGTGTAGCATGGAAGAAAATAAGTATTTGAACACCCGAGAAAACGAATGTTATTATTTGGTAAAGTAGCCTTTGTAGGCAATTACTGGGGCCGAACGTTTCCTGTAGTTTTTCACTAGGTTTGCACACACTGCAGGGGGGATCTTGGCCCACTCCACCACACAGATCTTCTTCAGATCAGTCAAGTTTCTGGGCTGTCGCTGAGAAAGAGTCTGAACTCCCTCCAAAGGTTTTCGATTGGGTTTAGATCTGGAGACTGGCTAGGCCATGCTAGATACTTCTTATAGGATCTTCTTCCTAGGATCATTGAGACCCCACAAGGTGATAACTTACATGGGGCTCCACTCCAATTGAGATTGACCGTCATGTTTAGCTTCTTCTATTTTCTCATGATTGCTCCAACAGTGGACCTTTTTTTCACCAAGCTGCTCGGAAATTCCTCTGTATCCCTTTCCAGCCTTGTGGAGCTGTACAATTTTTTCTCGGGTGTCTTTGGTCATCACCATGTTACAAGTTTGAGTCTTACTGATCATATGGGGTGGACAGGTGTCTTTAAGCAGCTAACGACCTCAAACAGGAGCATCTGATTCACAATAATACATGGAGTGGAGGTGGACTTTTGTCAATGTTCAAATGTTCAAACTATTGTATTATTTTTGTTCCATTGAACAAATAATTGATACTCAACGTGTTTTTTTCACATTTACATTCACTCATTCAAAGAGGAGCAAAGAACGTCGCTAAAAGCTTTTGAGATGGGAAACACTGTTTTCACTAGTGATAACATCCGTCATCCAGTCAGTTGAAGGTTCCTCCCATTAAAAAGATCTCAACTGGATCTTGCCCAGTTTGATATGTGGAATATATTTGTAGCTGATATGCAGAACAATCAATCTAGTGTGCCAGGTTAATAATGTAGTACAGGGCGCTAGAGTGCGATCAAATGGTTGCATTTTGCGACTGAAATTAGAGAGAATGCGAGTATTTTTTTCATTTACTTGCACATGCACGACTAGTAACGCGCAATTTTGTTGTTGTTGTTATTGACTCCTTCACGGTTAAATCCACTAGTTGGCGGTAATGTAACCAGCTGGTTTGCCAAGGGAAAATACAACAGAAGAAAAAGAAAGTGGACAATGTGTGAAGCGGTCACTGCTCAGCCAGCAGCAGAGTCGGCCCCTCCCGACTCTATGCCGAGCGAACTGGAGTATATAAAAAATGCATAAGGGAAAATTAAACCACAAAAAGAAACTGTGTGGTACCCCAAGTCACACAGGCGCAATCGCCTTCACTTTCGTGACTTTTTGGACAGCCAATCTGTCGTCACTTCCAGGAGAGCGAGACTCACCAAACGGGTAACCGGAGAAGCTCCGCCTGTCTCGGGCAATCTAACATCCAAAGTAACGATGTTTGTCTTTTTCTCAAGAATTACTTCAATCGAAACTCGGCGACTGCTTGTCGTGTGACCTCACGCTCCCTCCCGTGTGATGCATTCTAAAGACTCATGAAAGAAACAGTGCTCAGAGTATAAACTCCGTGTGTTTTTCGTTGTTTTAAATGGCACATTATAGCGCGCGCTCACGCGAGCGCTCACGAGGGAACGGAGTTGGTGGACCGCAGCCGTGCGCAGCCGGTGTGATTTGCCTGTTTTTGACGTACTGCGTGGCACGCAGTCAACACTGAGCCGGACCGGAACTGGAACGATCATGCATCTGGTGTATTTGGGTCCTTACGGTGCATACAAAAAAAAAAAAAGTTGACATCACATATACCGCAGTAGTTGCGTTCTTTGCTGCACAACACCATTACTTAATAATGAATGAGGTTATGAACGCCGGTCACAACCGCTAGAATGAGCGCGTTCACAGTAACGTTCATGCGACAAAAATATGATGCATTTTGTTCACGTTCACCCAAAAGATGAAAGTGTTCATGAACGATCATTCATTGAACGCGTTCATGCACAACACTGCCCAAGTCGCTGTGTTACGCTGGTGGTTTGCTGTTTTTTTGTGTTTTAGTTAGCCATGTTAGATTGCCATGTGTGTTTTTCCTGTCAATCCGGTCTGTATTTCTCTTTTGAGAGTACATGCTCCCCCACCTATGAAATCCCACTTTAACCACTGCTTAAAGCACCTTTGCACCAATCTGGTGTAATCAGCTGATTGTAGTCAGGTGCTGTTTGTTTTAGCAGAAACCTCATTGGTTAAACAGTCTGTGCTCGATCACTAGGAACAAAAACCAGGACCCACAGCAGCCCTTGAGGACCGGTTTGGACACCCCTGGTTTAGAGGTGCCACTAAACAGAGTCAATGAAATACTGTAGGTAAACACTCACTCTGAGAGCTCCATTCGCAGTCCCTTGGACAGGTGTTGCAGGACAGACAACTCTGCGATCCGGTGGAGAGATGAGTGCCCATCTGCAGCAGCAGTGAGTCGGAGCAGCCCATTCAAATACTCCTCCTTGAGCTACACACCACAGATGAGAAAAGGAGAGAGAGCGACAGCATTTTGTCATTAATTGTCATTAAACCAATTGATGCTTTAAAACACCAATAAGTGAGTAACTTATGAAAAACTTGTGACCTTTCACATTGTTTTAGGATGAATGATGTAGGGCTGGCATTTGTGGAACCTACAATGGTGCTGGCTAAACATGCTTTGGACGACATAAGAAGGCGATCAAGTTACCGCAAGGGTACCCAACTCAGGCATATATGGTAATATGAAAACCAATAAATGTTTGGGTGGTTTAAGTTACAGCAGACACTGTTTTTTCATCTGTGTGGTTTTGACAGAGATCAGATCATATTTGATGATTTTATGCAGAAATGTGAGAAGTTCCAAAAGGTTAAGACACTTTTTCATATCACTGTATATACGGGCAAAAACACACAGAGGATCAGAGTGAGATCCCCAAGTCAGGCAAAGTAAGTTTGTCTTTTTAGCCCAAAATGTGGCACTCTGAGGTAGATTTTGGCATTTATTGTCATTTATTGAGCTGCAATGCGCATATAAACTGCGAATGAACGTGTGGAATGAAAGAATGTGAATGTTTTCGAGCACCACAAGAACTACCAGCATCGAGGCTCCAGGCGGTTGGTGCTGCTCACGCGGCCGCCCGGAGCTCACCATTTTTGGGCAGAAGAACACAGAGGATCGGGGTGAAATCTACATTCCCAGGCAAAACTTAACTTTGCCATTTTAACCCAAAATGTGGCACTTTGAGGTGGATTGACTGGTACAACCCCCCCGTAAAATGCACAAATGAACGATATAAATGCTTTGGAAGATAAGTGTTTTGGTGAGTTCAATCATTTTATCTCATTTTTCACATTTTTGGGGTAATTTTATTTAATAAATAATATGAAACCAATGATAAATTTCAATAAAGTATACATTTATGTATATAGAAATGTAAATAAAATAAAGATATAAAATACAAGTGTTATAGATTGTAGCAAATATAAATAAATAACATTAAAAAAATAAAATAAAATAAAATAAAACTCCACGGGCGACCCAGGCTTGAATTCTTGATCTTAGAACTGTGAGCTGATGTGCTAACAACTTAACCCCTGTGCCGCCTTTTTATTTAAAGTTACTTTGGAAAAAATGAGATTCAGTTCATCTTTACAAATGTAGAGTTGCGCAACTCTTGTTTGTAATGAAGCTTAAATTTGAATGATGTAAGGTAAGCACATTGGTCAACTCCTGTGCTAAAAAGGTGCATTCAAAACATATATAATCATTCCCCACCCCCCCAAAAAATTACAACAAAATGCGATTAATCGCAAGTTAACAATGGACTGCATGCGATTAATCTTTTAATCGCTTGACAGCACAAGTATTATAATTTGATAAAATGATGGCTCAGAATGTTTTTTTGTTTATTTTTAACACAAAAAGTGCCATTTAACTACGAGTTAACTATAATAAATGTGATTAACTGCGATTAAAAGCTTTAATCGCTTCACAGCATACACACACACACTGTACAGTAGCAGGAATGAGTGAGTCATTAATTGGAAACTTAATCTTACCTGTTGATAGTGAAAATCCACATATAGGTCATTATTGAAACACAGTGGGATTTGCCACATCACTCTTCTCAGTGACAAGAAAATGCTGCCATCATCCAGCAAAAAGTCCATCAGGTACTCATTGAAATGAGTAGGGCGCACCATACCATCTGAAAGTAACGCAGTACTTCAATTAAAGTTACATTTTCATCAGTTTCATTTTATTGATGCCAAAAAGAAAAACATGCAAGCACCAGCCACTACCTCCATACATGATTGTACTTGCAATAATTCAACTCACTAAAAATGTAGTTTAAGTTGCGTTTTAAGTTCTGATTTGTTTTTTGATTAACACTCTTCTGTATTTTGCGGAGAGCAGGGTTGCCTTGCCACAGGTGTTACATTTACTTGAGTAACTTTTGGCGAAAAATGTACTTCTCAGAGTAGTTTTACTACAGCATTATTTTTTACTCTTACTTCAATAGATTTGTGAAGAAGCAACACTAATATTACTGCGCTACTTTCGGCTACACATTTTTCCTCTCTCAGGCTACGCCTACACTAGGACAGATAATGACCCTAAATGTGTAATTAGTTGGACTCTACGGCATGTCGGCTACACTAGTATGCCTTTTATCCGGATTAGTTGTTAGACGCATAATGTAGGTAATATTATCTGCCATGTAATACGGACTGTTGTCTCCGTACAACAATCGGATACCAAGGAAGTGACGTCATGCCGTCGCCACTTTAAAGGCCCAAGTACACTGCATGCGTGATCGTTGTGGTTCCGGTCCGGTTCAGTGTTGCCTGCGTGCCACGCAGTCCGTCAAAAACAGGCAAATCATACCGGCTGCTGCACGGCTGCGGTCCGCCAACCTCGTCCCCCCCCCCCCCCCCCCCCCCCCGTGAGCTCTCGCATGATCGCGCGCAATAATGTGCCATCTAAAACAACGAAAAACACACGGAGTCTATACTCATCAGAGAAGCAGAGAGAGAGCACATATTTTTTTTGCATATTGATATTTTAGTTAATCTGGAATTAAGAGACAGACATGACTGCATCATGATGAGATCAGGACAGAAAAACACACATAATAGGACACCTTGCAGCTTCCTTTTTTATATTGTCCTTATAGAAAGGATCTGCTGCATCATAAATGATTTTGTGGGTTTCCACCTCCATGATGAAGCGCTCATCATCCATCTTCGCTCGTGTTTAAACCGTGATTAGGCACCTGGGTTGTTACGTCCAGGCCCAGCTCCGCCCATTTTGCCGGATGCGTGTCCGGCAAAAATAGAAAATAGCCTATACCATCCGGCGGGCATGCGGCACGCCGGAGGTGGTTCGCAGTCAAGCCGGAGCACTGACGCGGCCGGTATACGTTGAACAATAGGATATAATGGGAACGGATTGGCTCCGGCGCTATTTTTTACCGGAGTCGGACCGGAAACGCAACGATCACGCATGCGGTGTACTTGGGCCCTAAGTGCGGCAAGATGGCATCGTAAACAATGGAGGCGGATGATCAAGACGTAGCATTCCTCGTTTATCCTCTTTTCTTTTCCACACATTTTTCTTGAAACTTCAAACTCCGCCTCAATAATATGCTTCAATTCAGTGCCCATTTGTGGTCCTTCCAACACGGATAATGCTGAGATGAGCGTTTTTTACAGAGCTCGTCTCCCGCGTTTTTCTCCGATCAGCCAGTCGGGGGCTGGCCCCTCCCAATCCATATGGGTCTTAAACTCACGTTAAACGTAAGTGTGGACAGGTATAAAAATACCCTGGAGAAAATGATCTGTCTTAGCGTAGATCAGGGTTCACTAAATCCGGACCTCGGTGCCACTTTTCCTGTCGTGTTTTCCATGTCTCCCTCCTCCAACATAGCTGAATAAAAATAATCAGGATCATTATCAGGCTTCTGGAGAGGTTGCTGATGACATAATCATTTGATTCAGGTGTGTTAGGGGAGAGAGACGTGGAATAGACGACAGGAAAAGTGGCACCGAGGTCCGGATTTAGTGAACCCTGGCGTAGATGTAGCCTCAGGCCATTTTAAACTAGCGGCAGCCTAGTGTGAAGTGGTTCAGGGGCAACCCATTCATTGTTTATGTAGGAGGGGACCTCTCGGCGAAAGTGAGTGGTGGGCAGCCATTTCGTGCGGAATGGCAAGTTTGAATGAATTTGCAGCGAGAGGCGGGGCCCAAAATAGAGCCTTGCTTTATTTTCAGAGCGCCGCCACGCTGACGTCAACAACGCATCCAATAGCAGAGGGGGAGGTGTACCTATATTCAATTCAATTTTATTTGTATAGTCCTAAATCACAACAAGGTTGTCTCAAAGGGCTTTGCAGAGGCAATTTGATACACAGTCAGAAACAGCAAATGAAGTAAACAAAGATGAATAAATAAAGTTCAAGTCCTGGGCATCCCCCATCCTTGGACCCTCCATGTCGGCAAGGAAAAACTCCCAAAAACTCCAAGCTCTTTGGGAGGAAATGAGAAACCTTGGGGAGTACCACAATCAGGAGAGATCCACTCCCAGGATGGATAGACAGAATGCACCAGGACTGCTAATGGGAATTAGCAGACGGGGTTACAGTCTGTAAAGATGCAGTAGAGTAAAGGAACAAGAAGAGGTCCATCTAGCCAGATGAGACGGGGGTGGCAACGAGGACGTCCATCCAGCCTATATCTAGGCATATATCATAAACATCGTAGCATATATCTGTGCTACCAGGCTATTTCACTGGACGGATAAATGCAAACCACGGCTGACGAAACTTTGATAAATTATTTTATTTTTTTAAGTTTTGTGAACTCTGGGACACTTAAAACATGACTCTCATACCTCTCCTTGCCAAGCTAAATGGTACCTGGAAATGTAGTTCTTGAACAAAAACAAATGTGATTCACCTTCTCAATGAATTACTGAAACTAGTAAAACTCTTTTCATGGCTATCATAATGCAGCCTACTCCTTGAAATAGGAAAAGTTGCTGTTTTCTTGTGCAACAATCCAAAATAAACACATTGGTGCTTGGGCCTATAGTAAATATGCTTGCTGCTTTTCACTTCCTGACAGCATCTACGTCAGGCTCCGTTACTCCTCCCGTTTTACGCTTGCCGTGGAGCGCTCTTCACACTGGGCTGATGCTAGTGTGAAAAGCCCTTTATTTACATATTAGGTTTGACTTTATTTCTGCCAGATGCCCACAGTGGCTCTACAAGTTTCCACAATTGGAACATGCAACAATAATCATATGACTCCATTATACCAATTAGATGGAACAATACAGTCAAATAACCACACACAAGCTTGCAGTCAGAAGTCGTATGATCACAGCAGCCCGTTCAATAATGTGGTGTCTTTAAAGCACAGTAAAAAAAAAAAAAAAAAAATCTGTATTTTACATATAGCGCTGATGTCAACATGATCAAAAAACGGGGATTTCAACTTCTCTCCCAAAATTTTTTGGGGCACCGCTAAACCATGGAAATTGCAGAAATGATCGTTTGAATTTGATAGGGAATGGGACGTACTACGTCATTGTTTGGACGCGCCTCCATGCTGGCAATATGATTCACTTCCGGTTCGGCAGACTCAATGCGGATTGTAACGTGTGGTCGTGCTAAGCTAACTCTTTCGGTGTTTTAGAAAGAAAATATGGGTGCTTATTGTTGCGTTACCGGGTGCAACAGCGTCTCCTACGACAAAAAAGGGGCTAGGAAAAATGGACTCACTTTTCACCGTTTTCCTGCATGGAGGACCAAATATCAGATCACGAAGGTACGACAGATGGCTGGATTGCAGCGGTTCGTCGGAAAAGCATTTCTTATGATCATATTTCTGCTGGAATGAGAGTGTGTTCCTGTCATCTCTACTCTGTAAATTGAACGATTTATCCGTTTTGGTTTCAATACCTTTTTTTATTTTTTTTACCATTGTGTAAATCTGCCTCGGTAGCAATGCTAACCTACTCCTCCTTCTCACCTATCTGTTGTGTTACTAGGTAAACCTGCTGACAAGACATCCAGATTGGTCACCATCTCTCTTCTTGGATCATTTGACAAAGAAAATTTGTTCAGTGGAGTGGTTCCATTTGTCCTGTGTCGGACTCAAACAAGCCCCTGCAGCAGACGCCATCTGGGTCTGCCCTTCTTGTCGATGAACTGCAGGCTTTTAACTTGTGAAAATGCAACAACTTTAATGCACATATTTATTCTGACTGGCTATTTAACTATGGCCAGTGACGTATTTTTTTGTTTTTTTTAACCACTTTGCCAAAGACACGTTTCATTGTAATGTTGAATTTATATATTCTATTATTATTTTTAATTTATAATATTCTTATTTGCTCTAATGTAGACTTTAAACTGTCAATTCAAATAGTGTTGGAAAAGTTGCAATACCTAAAATAGAAATGCAAGAAGTGTGAAGTACATATTTATACACCTTTATTTACCTAAGGCCACTGGATGTTTTTTAACTGCTTTGAAAAATACAGGTTTTGTTGTGATCTTGTATTTATATAGTATATAGCTTTTTATAATGTATTATATTATGTATTATAATATTTGCTGCCCCCTGCCAGAGTTTGGGCCATTTTGTACTAAAATGGTTTTAAACTGTCAGTTCAAATACTGTGTTGGAGACTAGTACTTGCAATACTTAAAATGGAAATGCAAGAACTTTAAAGCACATATTTATCCTGTCTGGCAATTTACCCAAGGCCAGTAAATAGTGTTTTAAACTGCTTTGACAAAGACACGTTTATTGTGATCTTGTATTTGTGTATTACTTATAATTTATTATATAATATTTGCTGCAACCGTCAGAGGGTGGGCACTAATTTAAAGATTTTAAACTGTCAATTCAAATATCGTATTGGAGAAATTGCATTACTTGAAATAAATCTATTGCAATTTATCAGTCCCAGTTCTTGTCTACAACACTGTCCCAAAATTGTCAATGCATATTCCAAATAGAATAACAAAATTAAGTCACCTGACTTTGTAATTATTACACCTGTTTATTATGAAGACCTGAAGTAAACAACAAGCAGTTACAGTTTGTCAAGAAGTTGTTCGAGTCATGTTTTGGTATTCATATTTTATTGACTTCACAACAACACTTGGGCTCGTGTTTGTAAGAGCAGAGCAAACTGAAGTTTCAGCGTGCACTCTTCGCCTTTCCAACCTCTCATAACGCTCCGATGTGGTGCGCTTGACCTCAGAATAACCCAAGAAGAGATATGGTGACCAATCGGGATGTGTTGTCAGCATTTCATATGCAGGTTTTCCTAGGAACATAACAGGTAGGTGAGGAGGAGGAGTAGGTTAGCATTGCTACCGAGGCAGATTTACACAATGGTAAAAAAAAAAAAAAAAAAACGTATTGAAACCAAAACGGATAAATCGTTCAACTTACAAGAGTAGAGATGACGGGAACACACTCTCATTCCAGCAGAAATATGATCATAAGAAATGCTTTTCCGACGAACCGCTGCAATCCAGCCATCTGTCGTACCTTCGTGATCTGATATTTGGTCCTCCATGCAGGAAAACGGTGAAAAGTGAGTCCATTTTTCCTAACCCCTTTTTTTGTCGTAGGAGACGCTGTTGCACCCGGTAACGCAACAATAAGCACCCATATTTTCTTTCTAAAACACCGAAAGAGTTAGCTTAGCACGACCACACGTTACAATCCGCATTGAGTCTGCCGAACCGGAAGTGAATCGTATTGCCAGCATGGGGGCGCGTCCAAACAATGACGTAGTACGTCCCATTCCCTATTGTGGGAAATATGTTTTCTCCACTCGAGGGCATTAGTGGCCTTTTGTAGGGTGATGCTTCTTTTCTGTGGATTTCTCTAGTCAGAATTCAATGATTTTTGTGTATTTTATGGACTAGTATGGTCATGTCATAGGTACAGTATAATAATAACAGTTCCTATTGAAGTATTATAGATGATGTGTTGAAAAAAAATCTCTCATTGTAAGCAGTTATTTTGAAGTAATGCTACTCTTACCCTTAGAAAACTTTTTGGCTACTCTACCCACCTCTGGTGATTCTATAGTTAATGTAAAAATGTAAAAGTTGAGCAAGATAAAAAAACATGACTGTCACTGTTTTTTAAAAAAGGTTTGTAGTGCACAGTTGAGCCTGTGTGTAGTTGATAAGGCAGTATGATCAGAGGTGGGTAGAGTAGCCAAAGGTTTTCTTCAAGTAAGGGTAGGGTTAATTCAAAATAATATTACTCAAATAAAAATGAAAGTAGTCTTCCAAAATACACAATAATCAATGAATTCCGACGACAAAAATCTACAGAAATGAAAGCTCACCCGTCCAAAGATCATCAGTGCCCTGAGGTGGAGAAAACGCATTTCCTACCATCAGGGGTGAAAACGGCTAGAATTTCTAGCCTGAACTCCCACGGTCGCCACGGAGCCAGAATTTATTTTATTTATTTATTCATTCATCTTTGAAGTAGGGGGGTGGGTCCAAATCTCCTAAAACCACAAAAATGATGACAAAAATGCTTTTGGCGCAGTTACACCTACCTACACACACAAAAAAATGGTTTTACAAATGCATTAAGCTATTGCATTACACATACTTTTACAAGGCATACATGAGAAAAAGATTTTTTTTTCAAAATTTTATTTTTTCAAGGATTTGCAAAATAACAGTTAACAAAAAAAGCAGTACCCCAAACATCCCTCTCCTAATTTTCATTTTCCATCATTTCCTCACATATAAATGCAAAACCTCAGTTTTATCTACTTAAGAACATAGGATGTACGTTAAAATTTAAGATAATGTACCGTATTTTTCAGACTATAAGCCGCTGCTTTTATAAGGAAGTGGCTTATTTATAGATTCTTTTTTGTTCTGGACAGACGTGCTTCATATTTTCTTGTTAAAAAATTATCATATTGGATAATTAGACACATTTTCAAAATTATATAATTGGATAATTAGACGCATTTTTAAAGAATGGCTTTCCAAATTTTGCCATGACATAGCTCTCAGCCACTACACTAGCACCGTTAAAACTTGCCAGAAGGTCATCAGACTTACTCAAAAACTAGATGAATATGGTTCCATCTGATACTAACATGCTGCTACAAAAGAAAAAAATTTAATGGATGGGCATTATTTGCACTATTTGCTATGACAAGAGAATGCAATGATAGCGTTGATTAGATGTTTTCAAATGGGACTTGGAGGACTTTATTGCCACAGTATGCTATGACAAAGCTGCTATATTAGGGTTAACGCTAGCTGTGAGCCGTTTTTAAGAGGATTTCATCCACTTCAAGTTTAGAAGGCAAGGTAAAGTGGATTAGCTATCTTTGCAAATGTAGTGACCTGTTTTATTAAAGTTAGTTTGTTTTTAAGCATGGCAAGGCAAATTTATTTATATAGCACAATTCAACACAAGGCAATTCAAAGTGCCTACATCACATGAAGATCATAAAAATCACATTAAATCAATAGAACGTAAAAACAAAGACAACCGTAACAGGAAATAAAATTACACATAAAAATCGCATTTAAATCGCATTTCACAAACAAAAATAAAATCAAAATAATAATAACAATACCGTATTGGCCCGAATATAAGACAGCCCTGATTTTAAGAAGACCCCCTCTTTTTCAAGACTCAAGTTTGAAAAACGACTTTTTGAACACCAAATTAATTTTTATACAGAAAATAACTACAGTACATCTGAAACATGATTATAACAATATATTTGAGAGAAAAAGCATGTTATTTTGCCTCATTCAAATCTTAATATCTGAACATTTAAAAATGTAAACTAAAGTGCAATCACATTTGTAAATGAATGGCTTCCGGTTTTTGAAATGTAAATAAACCAATCTATTGTGATAAAACGGCAAAATTGCAATAACTGCTTTAACCATCAAAGTGGAATCTAACTGTAACTGTAGTCTTGAAACAAATCTGAATAATGAAAAACATTGCAATAAAAAAAATAATGCAAACTGGTTAAACTTGAGAGTAGCTGAGATCTGTCATCACAGAACATCGCTTCAAAGATATCTGGCGCCATCTAGCGTCGTAAATGGGTATAATGTCTAGACCGCGAATATTAGATGACCCCCACTTTTTCAGTGTTATTTCAATGCAAAACACACCGTCTTATATTCGGGCCAATATGGTAATTGAAATCAGCAATGGAGATAAAGCACAAAAGGGAATAGAAAGCAAATAGCTTAAAACATACAGGCAGTTATGAATATGCTGTGCTAAACAAAAGCGTTTTTAGCCCTGATTTAAAGGAGCTAACAGTTATACCTTCAGGTAACTTGTTCCAGAGGGGAGAAATATAATAAACTAAATGCTGTCTCACCCTGTTTGGTTCTTGTTCTTGGCTATCAAATTTTAGTTCTGAGTCAATTATTACGCCAAGATTTCTGACTTGATTTGTAGCTGTAAGTGACATTGTGCTAAGGTGCCTGCTTATCTTTGATCTTTCCTTTATTGGCCCAAAAATGATCACTTCTGTCTTCTCCACATTTAGCTGGAGAAAATTCTGGCACATCCATTCATTGATTTGGTGAATGCATTTACTCAGGGAGACTTAGGGGCTATAATCATGTGGGGACACAGAATTTGTAGAGTTGTGTGTCATCTGCATAGGTGTGATAGGAGATGTCATACTGTTCCATAATCTGAGTTAGGGGAAGCATATATGTAGATGTTAAATAAGAGTGGTCCAAGAATTTACCCTTGAGGAATTCCAAACGTGAATTTGGTTCGTTCTGACTGATGGTTTCTGAGTGACACAAAGAAATCCCTATCATGTAAATAAGATGTGAACCACTGACGAGCAGTGTCAGTAAGCCCTACGCAGTGTTCCAATCTGTTGAGTAGTGTGTTGAGATCAACCGTGTCAAATCCGGCGCTTAGATCCAATAGTAGCAGAACACATGATTTGCCTGCATCAGTATTCCAACAACTATCACTTAGGACTTTGATAAGCACGGTCCTAGTGCTGTGTAAGCATTCAGACAACACGCGTTGGTGATGTTGATGTGTGTTTATCCTGTTAATAAGTATATTTCTGATCAATCAAATATTTCAGTATAACATCTCTGTACAGGGTGACCCAAAAAAATGTTTACACTGCCATAATACAACTTAGATGCCATGTTTATTCAGTTTAAATTAGAATCTAATCACAAATTATACATTATTGTAAAGAACACGTACAGTACACTCTATTTTTCAATGTGTCCTCCCTTAAGTGTCACAACAGGCTCCATGCGCCTGCGGAACGCTTGACAGGTCTTCTTTATGTAGGATGCTGTCATCTTTTCCCAAGATCTAACAATGGACCTCTCCAAGGCTGCCACAGAAGTTTGTGGCTTCTTACAGGCACTGTCCTCCACAGTTGCCCATATGCTATAATCCAGGGGATTGAGATCTGGACTCTGGGTGGCCACATATGACCTTGTCGATCAACTTTTTGGTCCCCACAGATCGGGCACTTCCAGACCCAGGTTTTCGTGAGGCTGTTCCAGTATCTTTTAGCTTCTTTTTAACTTTGTTGACTGCACATCTGGATATTCTCAGATTTGCTGCAATCTCAGTAGGTGTCAGACCGGCACGCAGCAATTCAGGTACAGCTAAAGTTTTCTTCATTTTCAGCAGAAGCACAGGAATTGTAGAGACGAGAGATTACCAGCTGTATTGAGTGACCTTAATGAATCACTTAAGCATGACAACCTATTTAGATATGTTTCAATGGCTTTTAAACAAGCAGTCAACTGAGTGTAAACTTTTTTTTGGGTCACTCTGTATATGTCAAATGTTAAGCTACGTACACTTGCGGCTTATAGTCAGGTACGGCATATTTGTGGATTTATTTCGAAAATTTTGTGAACTTTGGCCGGTGCGTTTTATACTCTGCTGTGCTTTATAGTCCAGAAATTACGGTAAACATTTACCTTATTTTCCGCACTATAAGGCGGACCGCATTACAAGGCGCATCTTCAATGAATAGCTGATTTCAAAACTTTTTTTCATATATAAAGAGCACCGCATTATACGGCGCATAGAATAGACGCTACAGTAGAGGCTAGGGTCCATCCAATTGGTGGAAATAAAATACGATACTTATCTTTTTAAATAATGAAGATATGAATAGCATACAAAAATAAACAAAAACAAAAATAAGTACAATTGACCTACATTGGGCACAGTGAAATGGAATATATTTTCAAGAACACGGTAACATTGATTGTTTTAAATTATAAGGAAATAAATAAGTAGACTAACAAAAATGAAATAAAATTGCACATTGACATGGAAGATGTTCTGCGCATCCCCATCAGCAAATGAACTAAAATAAAAAAATAAAATAAACCAGCCTCTTCAGCTCTTTCATTTCTCTTGAAGATCTGATCAATTTTCTGTTGCATTGCCCTTTTTTGTTACTATAATTCGACAAGCTTGTTCTTTTTTTTTGCTGTTCCAGAAAAAGTGCCTTTGAACTAATCAGAGCTGACTATGCTGATCACATGTCAGTATGTCAGCCAATTGAATGGGCAACTGAGTCGGTGGTGACCTGCGCGCATGCAGAAATCAACGCAACTCATCAGACTCAGATAAAGTGCAGCTGGGGAGAGCTTTGTGGAATAAATAAATAATGAATATCGATGGAAATGGATGACACTACACAAGCACTTTATTATGCTTGTTGTTAACACTTGTGCATGTAAATCTGACGTTGGTAGATTGTTATCTTCTTGGAGATGAGATGCGCCTGTGGCAGCCTGGCGGTGTTTTTTATTTTGATTATAGGGTTTTGACAGTTGCCGTCATATTTTCGGGATCAAAACACTGTTCCGCTCCAAATCTTTCCGTTCCAGCCCACTTTCATCCCTGCCTACCGTGAAATTAAAACGATCATATCTCTATCAGTGCCAAATAAAAACTTGGAGAGAAGTTGAAATCCATGCTTTTGACTAATGGTGACCGCAGTGCTCGATCTCAAAATGTTTTTTTTTTCATGGCACGTGATTGAAATGGTCACAAGTTATAGTTGCGACGTCACATTGATGAAACTGGTACAGCCACTGTGCTGGCAAAAATGTCCGATCTAAAATGAAAACTGAAAAATGTGTAGCCAAAAGTAGCGGAGTAAGAGTACAGTAGCTTTCCTCCTTCACAAATCTACTCAAGTAGAAGTAAAAAGTATAGCTTGGTAAAACTACTCTTAGAAGTACATTTTACTCAAAAAGTAAATATAACGGATTAAATTTAACACGTTACTACCCACCTCTGTGTATGATATAAATGTACAGTCACGTAAGTCTGTATACCTTGCTGTCGGTTGGCAAAGATGGAGAATTCCTTCATTTCGGTGATATTTGAGATGCTCATTTCTTTGCAGAGTTCGCTTACCACATCGGCTGCCACCTTGAGGACAAACAATACAAATTTTCTAAATCTAAATGCTTTTACTGACAGATCAATACACTTACAACTTGAAGGTAGAGGAAGGAAGGTAGAGGACAGTATGCCACAAATCAAGAGAGATTTAGGAAGCATGGTGCCAAGTGACTCAGCTCAACGGGTGTGTGCATGTTCATATTTGTTGCAGGACTGAGAAGAATGAAATAGCTCTTTTACAGTAAACTGGCAAGTTTTTAACTCTTTCATTTGTGTCACTACATTTAGAGACTGACTTCATGTATACACAGATAACGTCAATACTTTCCAAATTAAAATATGACAACACTACACCACTAATCCCCATAGAAGGTAATACCTACAGTAAAGCTATGTATCTTGACAGGGAATTCCACCCCTCCTGGCAGCTGGATAGAAACGAGTCTTGAGGATTTGCCAGCCTACCCCAAAAAAGACATGTAAGGTAAATTTACAGCTGTAAATAATGCAAGAGGAGTTCGTCACGCCCCCTTTTTTAAAAGAACAATTTCTGGACTATGCTTCAATTTGTATAAAGCAATAGCGTAACTCACCAGGATGGCCTCCAGCTCAATATGTGAAGGGATATTACGGCGACCCCCAAAATTGAAAGCTCTTTGAAGGTTATCCTGACACACAGATGCCACCTCTGTGGACACATACAGTTGGGGGGGGGCATTAAATTTCATTAGCTTAGTCAGTTATTATACATTGACTCTTTTCAGTAAAAGGTCATGTAAATAAAAAAAATAAAAAAAATATATAAATTCCAATTCATACTATATGACTCACTGAATTTACATTATTGCAAAAAAGTGAGTACAGTACACGTTTCGCATTTCTACTGATATTTAATTATACAGTAGTACCTCTGCTTATGAAATTAATGGGTAAAAAACAAGATTAGAATAAAGAATAAAAGATAAAACAGTCATGTAAAGCTGTTGGAACACGAGGGGTGAATTAAAAGGACGTTGGTTTACACCAGTGTTTTTCAACCTTTCTGAGTCACGGCATGTTTTTACATCGGAAAAAAATCTCGCGGCACACCACAAAGCAAAAATGTTCTAAAATTACTTACTGTGCGGTATATTTATTGAAATAATAATTTCCCAGTATTTATACTTACACAGAGGGAAACTTGAGCCTGTTTAGATGAACACAAAGCCAATATCCTGGCAGGAATCTTCTTCAACAGCTCTCAGTCACTCTGTTTTAATTTTTTAGAGCAGTTAGGCTTCAAAAGCTCCGAATTATCAGACGGGGACTTTAGCAATGTCTTTTACCGCATCAGGGCCGAGCAGCTCGCTGACAATAGCTTTGCAAGCAGGTAGTATTAAGGTCTCTGCCACAGTGTGGGACTTTTTGAATTTAGCAACAAGTTCAGCAACAAGGTAACTGGGTTTGAGGGCTTTCTCATTTACCTTTGTAGTTTTTCCTCAAAAAAAGTGTTTCTCGGCGAACAAAATAGTCCATCGACTTGTTTTGAAGCAGAGGGTGTTTTGTTTGGAGATGACGTTTAAGCTTGCTTGGCACCATGGTGCTGTTGGAGAGCTGTTCGTTTCGCGTTCAAGAACTGGTCGGATTTTTAGCCATCAGCCACCTTGCTGTCCTCAACAATGTGTAGGAATAAAACACAGGGAGGATTGACGGTCGTCACATATGGATAAAATAGAAAGGACACTTGCGTGTATATCGACACTTGATGAGTCTATTAAAATGATGTACAGTAGACATGCTGGGGACACATTGTCGCGGACAGCAAGGTGGCTGATGGCTAGAAATCCGAGCAGTTTTTTAACGCGACACGAGCAATACCTCGTTCATCTGCACTCGACCGAGAACTTTCTACCTAGTCTTTCTTTCTTACTGCAACTCCGCCCGATGACATACAAAAAAAGAAAAGATGCAATACTGGATAATTTATCGCGGCACACCTGACGATCTCTTACAGCACACTAGTGTGCCGTGGCACACCAGTTGAAAAACACTGGTTTACACACATACATATACAGTAAAGGTCCGCCTTAGCCAATTGGACGCCACGAATGCTCGGCAACAGGCAATGGCAGAGCAGCTGTAAGTAGGTTACGTTCAGTAAACTCTGGGAGCTGCGAGTACCAGCCATACTGTATCTTCATAATGATATTGACGGGTCGGATTCGACTTTCACTGCGCCACGCCTTCAAGCAGGGGGCCATCCCACAATCCGCTTCAGTTATTCGCAGTTGGTCGGAGCGACACATGCAGCGATCCAACGTTGGATTTATGTTGATAAAGTATGAAAGCTGTACCGCATACCAACATGAAGGATTGTCTCAGAAGTGATTCGTTCGAGGATTCAAGGTAATCATAATATTTTTCGTTTTTTCACAAGAATTTTCAACGTTAAAAGCTCCACCACATTGTCTAACAGACTGGCATCATTCTTCAACACATGAAGTCAAATAAATGCAAAATGCATGTTTTTTTTGCTTTTAACCACGAATCGAGGAATTTATTCAAGAATTTTTCCCGAAAAAGCTCTGTTTACATAAGACGGCCGCCACATTAAATAACAGACCAGCATCGTACTTCGACATATTTAAGTAAAATAAATGCTAACTGTGTTGCAGCCTGGATAGGGATATCAGAATGAACACTCAAACCACGATGTTTTGCCTTCTTCCTTAATGTAAGGACGCCATCGGCTGTAAATTGGCCTGAGTTTTATTGGCGCAGTGGTTAACGTCCTTGCCTGCCGACTAGATTCGTCGCGGCGCGTAGGTTCACATCCAACTGTACTTGGTTTTTTTTTTTTTTTTTTTGCTTTTAACCAAGAATCGAGACTGTTTTATGTCCACATCTATAGAGAATTCAGGGATTTAAGCATTTATTCACAAGGTTTTCTACAAACAAAGCTCTTTGTCTGTGATTCCACTCGGTCAGCTTTGACGGCCACGTCAACAATACAGGCCCCCTATTAATTGGCCCCGTGCCCCCTGTCCCGTCAATATCATTATGAAGTCTATGACTGTATTTTGCCTTCTTTCATAAATACTGTGTACCTTGGTAAATGTGTTGACGGTCCACAGCGATCTCAAGCAAGTGACGTGAAACGTAAGGCTTTAGATTATCAGAACAAGGGAAAAACCCAGCAATCAGGCTGAGAAGACGCCAGCCTAGATTGCTGCTGGATCTGTGTAGATACACATTAACGTGAGTTACATTTTTTTCAACACTGAAATGCTGTTGTTACATACACTATTTAATATTTATCTTGGCCTATTTTATTGCCAATGCAGTGCAGAACTGTTGTAAAATATTTTGTAAATTGTTCAAAGGTCAAAAGTTTAAAAACCTACTTACTCGGTAAGGTTGTTGGTGGTTTGCTTGATAACCTGACAGTAGATTTCATCTCTCAGCAGTTCTCTTTCCTTCCCTAGCTGAAAAGAGGAAGTAAACAAGATTTCTCTATATTTTGAAAGTACATTTGTGTCAGGTTAACGATTAATGTGAGAACTAACCAGCAGAATGTGACTCAGGCAGTCTGCTCGGGTAGTGTGCTTTTTCATAGCGGTATCACCCATCAACTGCATCACATCTTTGAGGAAGCCATGAGTATTACAATACCAAACAAACTAAATGTTCAATTTAGAAAAACTTTTTAGCATGACTTCTACTTACTCCTAAAGCACTCTACTGATAAATCATTGCTGTCACGATCGTTGTAGAGAATTAGGGACTCTTGAAGGGGCACCTGCAAATGAATCAGATGTGTATTTTGAAATATTACATGATTTATAAAGTTTGAAAAAATGTTATTGGCAGCAGTGATTTACCTTTGTGAAATGAACTGCTTCAGAAAGAGTCCTGCTACTTGATTTCCCAGTTTCATTTTCCAGTCTTGAAGAACAGGTAATGATATGAATACATGAAATTTTCTATTAGTCATAACTTAAAAAATACAGTATATAAACTGTATATAAAACCTACTTAATGTACTGTATATACTGTACATGCACATACTATCTACACATTATACACACACAGTACATGTATATGTTAGGCCTGCACCATATATCGTTTGAACATGGCCATCGTGATGTGCGCTTGCGCAATAGTCCCATCGCAGGACGTGCGATTGTTTGTTTGTTTTTTGACAGCGCAAACTTGTTTTGCCACATGAAAAACAGTATGTGTGCAGAGACATGGCCTCCTGGATCCAATTTATATACAGCAATCTTCATCATGAACAGATGAACCCCCATAGCCCGTATGAAATGTTTTGTGATGATGGTGAACCAACCAGTCTTTCCAAACAGAGCTATTCAAGTCATCTGGAGAAAATTCTTCTAGTTTCAATAACTACAAGTAACATGTTATATTTCATTCAAGTTTACGTGTGCATGGAAATGTGTATAAAATAAAGATGTATAAAATAAAAGTGTTATCGATTGTCAGCATAGTGATTGACAGCACTGATAAATAATGTCCTATATCATACTGTACCTGAAGTATTTCATGGCAAACTCAGCCATTGCCGACATCTGAAGCTCACTCTCTTCAACTGATTCCTGGGTTGATACAGCTGTTTGCCGCTCTAAATCACCGTTTGGCCTCTGCAAATCATGAAATGACCTGCGAATGGACGTCTGTGCTGTTCTCCGGGATGAGACCTCTAGATCTCCATTCGACTCGGTGTCCAGGTTTTCTATTTGCTTGACGATAGGAATCAAAGTTTCTTTTTGTCGAAAGGAAGCTCTCGACCCCCGAGCGCTTTTCCACCGATCATCTCTTCGATCCGACTGGAGATAATGGTAATCCAAAGCAGCAGACGGCTGGGTTAGATCCTCTGGGAAAAGACCAGAACGTCCTCCCATTGTGCCAAAAAGCCAACCTACAGAAAATTAGGAACAGTTATTGTACACTTCACCGCACTTCTATTACCTGATGATTTCCTTTTAAAATTCAAGTTGTTCGATGATGTAGGAAAGATTTTAAAAGCAGGAATGGAGCACATAAAACATCATTCGCTGACTCATTTGGAATCGTAGACGCACAATCACCTTTTCTGGGGCCTTAAAGTGTCCAAAACAGATCAGTCAACAATGTGAAGCAACATTTTATGCGTCAGTGTTTTCCAGTCGGTGTGCCACAGCACACAAGAGAGATCGTCAGGTGTGCTGCGAGAAATGATCCAATATTGCATTTTCTTTTAACGTCGTCGGGCGGAGTTGCAGTAGGGAGGCAGGAGTTTGCCTGGCACGGCCAGACTGTTCTCCCTGTATTTTTTAAACAATGGAAGAACAGTCTGGGACCCAGCTCCTCATTGGCCTCTCCAACCCGAAGGAAAGTAACTGTGCTAATCAGATTCGTTTATTTGCGTGACCAACGTCACTCTTGCGCCTCGGAAGTTGTCTCCACAACAACAACACAGATGGCGAACGGGAGAGCTGAGAATATGTTCCATTCCGCGGTAAATTCAGTTTTAAATGACTAAAAACACATCGAGTTGCTAAAACCAACAGTCTGTCTCGCGCTAGCCATGTTGAATAAAGTTATCCGTTCTCTGCGCTCCTCGTATTTTTATTTCTTCGCGCTAGAGTTTCTTGTCGCTTTACCACATCACTTCTGCCCGTCGCTGATTGGTCCACTCCGCTGTCTGTTTGCCGTGGCTCCACCCTGGAAATTTGATCCGCGAAACGGTCGCCAGACTATCGCTGGAACAGCGGTGAGTCTGGAGTTCCAGGCAAGGAAGGAGTAGGTAGAAGGTTGCGGTCGTGTACAAATGAGCGAGGTATTGCTCGTGTTGCCTTCAAAAGCTGCTCGGATTTCTAGCCATCATCCACCTTGCTGTCAAGGACAATGTGGACCCCAGCAAGTCTACTGTACATCATTTGATTTGACTCATCAAGTGTTGATATACACGAACGTGTCCTTTCCATTTTATCCATGTGTGACGACCATCAATCCTCCCCCAGTGTTTTATTCCAACATATTGTGGAGAACAGCAAGGTAACTGATGGCTAAAAGTCTGAGCAGTTCTAGAGCGCGATACGAGCAGCTATCCAAAAGCGCCATGGTGTCAAGAAAGTTTAAACGTTTAAACGAAACACCCATTGCTCCAAAACAAGTCAATGGACTATTTTGTTCGCCTTCGTGAAAACACAGCTAAACAGGTAACTTTTTTGAGAAAAACTACATAGATAAATGAGAAAGCCCTCAAAGCCACTTACCTTGTTGCTGAACTTATTGCTAAATCCAAAAAGTCCTACACTGTGGCAGAAAGATTAATACTACCTGCCCGCAAAGCTATTGTCAGCGAGATGCTCGGCCCCGATGCGGTTAAAGACATCGCTAAAGTCCCCCGTCTTATAATTCTGAGCTTTGCAAGCCTACCTGCTATGAAAAAATAAAAATTGAGAGTCTGAGAGCTGTTAAAGAAGATTCCTGCCAGGATATGGACTTTCTGTTCAATCTAAAAAGGCTCAGATTTCATACTGAGTAAGTATAAATACTGAGAAATTATTTTATAATTAAATAGACGGTACAGAAAGTAATTTTTAAACATTTTTGCTTTGTGGTGTGCCTCAAGATTTTTTCCTATGTTAAAACGTGCCGTGACTTAGAAAAGGTTGAAAAACACTGCTTTACATGGTGTCGTAATTATGGTTCACTTGTCGAGTTCAAAATTGCATGTGAACACAAGGGAACAACTCTCATTTTCTACTAGAGAACTGAGATATTATTATGATACCCGAGAGACAACAAAAGCACACAAACAGGAGGACACACTCATAATCAGCAACTAGCAAGTGGTAAGGAGCACATGAGGACAGCATTGAATATTCAAAAGACTTTGGTTTTCAACCCGACAGTTCTTTGCCCAAAAATTGCCAAAACAAGGCCAACATCTACTGTTCTTCAGCAACGCTCACCTGTTTGGAGTCCCTCCATTGGTAGTAACTTGATAACATCACCTTTGTTGAAGGTGAGCAGGCTTTTGTCATCTGTTACAAAGCTCTTGAGGGCAATTACATGGCCAGAGTTCTGGAGAACAAAAGAGAAGATCATTAAAAGCCTCCCAATCAGGGTTTAGAATACAACATCTGCCGGAGTGGGTGAATTATGTGTTTGCGACTATGAATATGATGCAAGCACTTGGTACCTTCATGAGCTCTTTAAGGAAGAATTCAACCATGGCAACTATTTGAGGTGATCTGGAGGAGTGCAGTTGTAGGTTTTCATTTGCCAGCTCCAGCTTCACTTGGTTTGTACCACAGAATCCCACTGACAGCAATTCTGCAAAGCTTTTTAAATGCGTGACTCGGTTAAATTTTCTACAGTACAGCATTTTCAGTTTGAATGACAAAAACTCTACAAAATAGGAGCACATCTGTGAAAACCGTCATTCCATCCATCATTAGTCAATCCATGTTTCCTCATCAGGGGTTTCTTGACGGTCATCTAGGCTATTAGGACCCCACCCAACTTGACCTTTGGTGAGAGGTAGGTCCCTGACAGTTAATTGTGGGACAGGGGTCCCCAAAGATTTTTTGCACCATGGATTAGTTAAATGTAACGTATACATTATTTCCATGGCCCGGCATTCGGGTTTTGACAGAAAAAAAAAAAATCAAACCAACTAAAGGCAAATGCTAAATGCTCAAAAACGACAACTTACTATAATGCTAAATCAGTAGGAGCTTTTTTGCAACAAGACATAACAACTAGAATTAATTTGCCAAAACTTTTTTATCCTCTCCAAAACATCCCCAAAACACCTGTTGATTGTGAGCTGTTCAACTCTTTAAACTGAAGCCACGGGAAATGTTCTTGAAAACCATGTACAGGCTCCTGTTTAGGAAATCACTTGGGATTCCACACTCAGATAATTTTCGTGATTTAATTTTCATTCCGTATTTTGCACGGAGCGGGCAGGAGCCAATGCTGGCTAAGTGAGTGGACGCTTACAAGCCCTTGCCAAACAGCTCCAAGGCAAGCTCTAAAACCAGTCTCCGTGAAATCCGCATATATGTTCCCAACCTTTGGCCTGGTGTGTTTCCGCCTTTACTGTTTCTAAGTCCTGCCTGACGGATTTTAATTTTGCTAGCTGCCTTAGGTGGAAGAAGCTGCATTGTTATGTCTGAGTGGTATAATGGAGTCATGTGAACATAAAGACTTATTTGATCATATTTAATCTCTGAAACCATGTTGTTTGTGTGTGGTGAATGGACATTTACCTGTAACTTCGAAGTAGACGGAGGTGTTTTGGATCCATGCCAGATGCTGCGACTATCTTTAGGAGATGAACTCCACGATGATTCACCCCTAAAATCTGGGCGTCACCACTGTCTGACTGCAATTAATAGATGTTAACAAATGGGGTAAACATATTCTATAGCATTGATCATAGTTGTTAAGTGAGAGGTTGAGTTCACCTTTTCTTGTAGTTCTTCAGCTAAGAATTCACAGTATTGCAATTTACAGTATTTCCTGGATTTCATTGTTCTCCATCCATCCATCCATCCATCCATCCATCCATCCATCCATCCATCCATCCATCCATCCATCCATCCATCCATCCATCCATCCATCCATCCATCCATCCATCATGTACCGCTTAATACTGGGTCGGGTTGCGGGGGTAGCATCGTTAGCAAGGAAGCCCAGACTTCCCTCTGCTCAACTGCTTCAACCAACTCCTCCTGCGGGATCCCAAGGTGTACCCAGGCCAGCCAAGAGGCATAGTCTCTTCAGCATGTCCTGGGTCATCCCCAGGGCCTTCCGCCGGTGGGACATTGCTGAAACACCTCTCCAGGGAGGCATCCAGGGGAGATCTGATCCAGATGGCCGAGCTATCTCAGGTGGTTCCTCTCAATGCGGAGGAGTAGCGGTTCGCCCCCGAATCCCAAACGAATGACCGAGCTTTCCCATCCTATCTCTAAGGGAAAGCACGGACAGTCTGCGGAGGAAACTCATTTGGGCCGCTTGTCTCCGGGATCTTGTTCTTTAAGTCACGACCCACAGCTCGTGACCATAAGCGACGGTAGGAACGTAGATCGACTGGTCAATCAAGAGCAACGCCTTTTGGTTCAGCTGCTACTTCACTACGACAGACCGGTGCAGAGTCCACATCAATGCAGACGCTGCACCAATCCACCTGTCGATCTCCTGCTTCCTCCTGCCCTCACTCGTGAACAAGACCCCAAGATACTTGAACTTCTCCATTTGGGGAAGGATCTCATTCTCTGACTTGGAGAGGGCACGCCACCCTTTTCCGACTGAGGACCATGATCTCAGATTTGAAGGTGCTGATCTAACACTTGGCTGCGAACTGCTCTGGTGAAAATTGAAGATCAGGGCTTGATGAAGCCAACAGCACCACATCATCTGCAAAAAGCAGTGATTCAATGCTGAGGCTACCCAACTAGATCCCCTCAATGCTTCGGCTAGAAATTCTGTCCATAAAATTAACGAACAGAATCAGTGGCAAAGGGCAACCTTGGCGGAGTCCGACTTACTGCCAGCAATGCGGACCACACTGTGACCCCGGTCGTACAGGGACCGAACAGCCTTTAACAAGGAGCTCAGTGAATCCGTATTCCTGAAGCACCCCCCAAGGGACTCCCTGAGGGACACATTAACACATGTAGACCGGTTGGGTGAACTTCCATGCACCCTCGACGACCCTGCCAAGGACGTAGAGCTGGTCCACTGTTCCATAGCCGGGACAAAAACCACACTGCTCCTCCTAAATCCGAGATTTGACTTCCCGACGGACCCTCCTCTCAAGCACACATGTATAGACTTTACAAGGAAGGCTGAAGAGTGTGATCTCTCTATAGTTGGAACACACGCTCCGGTCAGGGGGACCACCACCCCGGCCTGCTAATCCAGGAATCCAGCGGTCTGGAGTAAGTATGCCCACACCTGCTCTGAGCCTCTCACCGTGGGCAGCTTCAGAAAGGAAGAGAGTCCAATCCCTCTTGAGAAGATTGGTACCAGAACCCAAACTGTATGTGTATTCGAGTCCGATTTATCTCAGTACTTCTCTACCTCACACACCAGTTCGGTCTCCTTCCCCGCCAGAGAGGAGAGTTAGTTTCTGTAACTGAGAGTTGGTCCCCGTCTTTTGCTGCCACCCAATCCACTACGCACCTGACCCCATTGGTCCCTCCCACAGGTGGTGAGGCCATGGCAAGGGAGACCCAGCTTTTTCAGGCTGTGCCCGGCCTGGCCTCATGAATACAGGTCCAGCCACCAGACGCTCGCCTTCAACCCCTTCCTTCAGGCCTGGCACCTGAGGGGGGCCCCGGTAACCCGCAAGGGGAAAATGATTCCATTCATATCTGTAATCATAAATTGGCCAAACCCTTTCTGCCGAAATGTGTATACAAATGTAATTTTGGTCTAAAACGCTTTTTTTCACTGAAATTAGAGTATGGAAAACTGTTTTGGTGCAAGGCAGCAAAAAAGCCCTGTAGTATTAAAAATTTGAATGATGATGTGTTGGCTACTATAATGAGTGAAAGAGCACCCGCGACATTCAGTTGCCACCTTTGGATCCACTTTCCTTGCCCACTTTGAGTAGTAAAAACGGAGCCAACAGGTTCTTTCCAGATTTTATTTTGCGTAATCTTAATCTTAATCTTTCTTGGCCTCTTTCTATCGAGTCGCTGAGGTTTACTTGGCATGCAGCACTCCTGCTTGCACCCGTTACACTCACTCCCTTAAACCTTCATTGCTGATCCAAGTCACAACACTAATGTAATGATCTTGCGACGCGATCTGGCTCTCCTCTTAGCGGGCGGGAAAGGAAATGAGAAAAAAATAAAAATTCTATAGAAACAACAGAAGCTTATATCGTAAAATAGACCTTTTAAATATCACAATGCAAGCATATTGCACAGATCTATTGCAAAGAATGTATAAGTATTACAATTTTACCTTAACAGGAAATAGGCGTGAAAAGTAGTTTTCCCAATTGTCCCGAGCAGCAATGACAATCCTTTTCTTTATGCTGTCATCTTGGACGGTACTCATTGTTCCCACATTGAGATTAGCTACGAAGGACAAATAGCAAAAATCATATTGATTACAGAGGTCACATACTACTCAGTGGTTCATAATTGCCCTTTGCATGCATGTCCTATATAGTTACTATCACCACAGTCATTTTTCTGAGAGTCATCAAATTCATGAGAATATGCATTACCCTGTCTTGTTAGATAGATTATTCCGCTGTTTATATTACACTGTAAAGCAGCATCCTTTGGTAGTATAATAATGACCTCTGTAATTAGATGATGAATGCCCATCAATTTACTCACCTAGCAGATCTTTCATCTTCCGTCTTTCCTCTCTGCTTATTCTGATGCAGTTATTAGAGTAGGTGTCCCTCATAATCTTAATAACAACAACAAAAAACATACTGAATCAAGAACAAGATGCCTGTCATCTCTCATAACAACTATACATTTATCGGCATAACTGGAAAGACACAAAAATGAAACCATTTATATAGCAATATCATCTGCACTTACCTGTTCATATAAAAGATTCAGTATGTAGGGTTGGTTGAAGGTATCTTTGGGGTAAAACACCTAAAAACAGATACATTTGAACTAAATATAAACTCTTTATGATTCAAGAATGGGGAGAAATGACTTCACTTTGTAGAATATGTGGTGTTTTCTGATTGAATTCATTCATTTACAATAGTAATCTAGAAGATTAGCTTCCTGTTAAGAAATACAAGAACCTGCATGCATACTTTTTGCTGCGGACGGGACATTAATAAGATCAAACAGATCGGGTGAACGGGGGTTAGGGCTACATTTCTCACGAATATGAACATAATTAATTGCCAGTCTAAATGATCAATGCAAAATAAATCAGTATTGACTTATACTAACTTTCATTTGTATCGGTTCAGTATGGAAGTAGATTTGTGTCTTTATTATTCAATCAAAAAAAAAGTTGCTTCGATCAAATAAAAAGTTGCTTCAATCAAAATATATATTTTCAATCGAAGAAAACGTCACTTCAATCAAAAAAATGTGTTTGAATGCAAAAATAAATTTGAAACTCAAAAAAATATATTTGAAAACTATTTTTCTTTGATTGAATTTTATTTTTTTGATTAAAGTCAAGTTTTTTTTGATTGAAACACCATTTTTGATTGAAGTCATGTAATTTTGCGTTTGGACCACATTTTGGCTAGGACATTTGTGTCTTTATTATTCAATCAAAAAATAAATTGCTTCAAACAAAAAAATATATATTTTCAAAAGAAAAATCACTTCAATCAATTTTTTTAAAAAAATAAATCGTAGAAAAAAAGGTTTGAATTTGAAAAAATATTTGAGACTCAGAAATTCGCATTTGAACAATTTATTTTTCATTCAAACTGTTTTCTTTGATTGAAGCAATCCTTTTTGTGTTTGAGCCATATTAGGGGTAGGACATTTGTGTCAAAATCATTCAATCGCAATAAAAGTTGCTTTAATCAAAAAACTATTTTTAATCAAAGAAAAAAATCATTTGCAAAAACTTTTTTTTTTTATATATATATATATTCTTTATTTGAAATATATATATATTTTTATTGAAGTGTCACTTTTTTTGAAAAGCAAAAAGTTTTAAACTCTTTTTTTTTGTCAAAGTGGAAAAAGTTTTGAACACACTTTTTTTTTTGAAGTGGAAAAAGTTTTGAAGGCACTTTTTTCGATTGAATCATTTTGACACAAAGATTCAACTTCAACGCTAGTTCCGGTGTGTTTGATTGGCAGGTGGCTACGCCAATGACATAAAAGTATGAAGCAAGCATAATGGCCACCAGGGCTCCATCCAGCCATCGGCGTCTGTTGGAGTCTAAGCCGAATATAGGGCACCGGTACGGGCGTGTGGCATCGGCATTTCACCGGAGTACCCGCAACGGTACGGTGCCCTGTCGTGGCACACTGGTCGGACCCCGATATCACCCCCCAGGCGCGGAGGCCGGCTGTCGAGTGGACGGCCCGCGAATGACACGGCACTCATTCAAAGCTGAAGCGACTCGCCGGTAGTCCACTCGCTTACTGGGCAGGCTAGTGTCGGGCCACTCGCCGACCACTCCCGTACCGGCGCGTCGCGGACACTCCGGTTGGAACCAATTGCCAACCGTCACGTCAGGGCAGCGGGTGAAGTTCGCCGTGTTAAATCACATTAAGCAACAGGGCACCGTACTCCGGTGAAATGCCGATGTCACACGCCGGTACCGGTGCCCTATATTCGCCTTAGACTCCAACAGACTCCGATGGCTGGATGGAGCCCTGGTGGCCATTATGCTTGCTTCATACTTTTATCAGGCATAAAAATGGGTCAGGGGTTAAAAAGGTGAGAAAGGTGTGGAGGAAATATGTTCCGGCATTCTGCCAAAATGTCCGCCGTCGGCAAAATGTCCTACATGTGGCGAATTTGACCGTTTTAATTTTTCACATAAGTCTTAATATTCGAGTTAACGGGGGTTTAATTAGTTGAAGGAGTTGATTTCAACCACCAATGACTCGTGCTAGCTTAGCCACTCCGGAGCCCTGAAACTAACAAATAACTGTCAAACTGCACAGAATTTGTTCAAATCATTTCCAACGACTAATTAAACCCCGGCTAACTCAAAGATTAAGCCTAATGTAAAAAATTCTGAACTTCCCCTTTAATATGGCCCTTAAAATGTTGTCTATAAAAGTTTTAGAGCAGTAAAACAAACAACACAAATGAATAAAATGAACAGGAATCCTTCAAAGTATTTCATAATGGGTCCAAATTATTTTTCGAACAGATCATGTGACTATAGAACCTTAGAGACAGCCGTTTGCATTGCTTAGCCAAAACTACAGCTGAGGAGGCAAGATGGATATTTAGAATTTCTTTAAATCTAAGCTTTCAAAACCCTCAACAACAACTGTGCTTGAACCGAGGATTGAGCACGAGCAGTATCAAAAAGTCCTGGCTGTCGTGTTACCTGTTGTGCTGTAATTCCAAGTGGTGCTTGAATTGGATGCTTATAGCGGTGGACAGTCTTTTTGAGCCAGCGCAAAGTTTGCAGCGCACGGAGATATTTTTGTTATCTTTACTGGACAAAAATGTGAAGTAATGGCTGTGTTTCCAGTGTGCAAATGCAGCCGTTTGTAGTATATCTCCTGCCTATTTCATTGCATCCTGGCGAGGTAGCAAGGCTATGTTGTTTTGGCCGCAAACTCCCAGCGCTCACGCATCATGGTAATACACGTGACCCTTTTTGTTCCATCCTCGATTAAAAAATGTGACATGTGATGTCACTCCCATGACTACAGTATTCTTCATTCTACACACATTATGAGGCAATAACAAAATAGTAACGCACAGGCATCAAGGAAAGTAATTTTACTCAGATTACTGATTTAGATAAAATGAACGCGTTAGATTGTTCTTTACTGAAAGAAAGTAATCAGATTAGTTACGCATTACGATACCGCGTTATTGACAACACTGCTTTTATATTACCGTTAAATACACAAGCTTGACGCTACCTTAACGGGAGCTATTTTTTCACCGGACGCTCCGGCAGTGTTCAACGCAAGCTGCAACGAACGGCAGTAACTTTGTCATACCACAAAATATGAAAACGAAAACCATTACTCACTAAATTCAATATGCTGGCAAATGCATTCATCTAAAAACAATTGGGAGTGATACTTTACCTCCTCCAGCGAATGTGAATTTGTGCTTAGTATAAGATCATCTGTCGCAATTAGCGATCTTTGACGCTCTTTTTTTTTTTTTTTTCCTCCCCGCATACAAACTTGTTTCTCTCTCAGCGCTGTGATTAACCTCAATGAAGTTGCTGTCCTAGCTAAGCCTTGCCTATCATTCGTCTTTGTAAGTTTTTAGTAACTTTGTGTATTGAATTTGAAAGGAAAATGTGTGTTTTGTTTTTGACGAACTTTTTCATGAAGCTAAACTGTTGAAGCTACTCACATGTGGAAAAATACGAGTGTACAACGTTTTAAATGTATTCATTAGGTATATTTCAGTTACCACGATTTGTGAGATCAATAAATTGAAGAATTTACGCCTTGCGTTTGGAGTGCTTGTTTTTGGGTTTGCTGGAATAGCGTCACTGACACACGCAGCATCAAACAGGGGAAGGGGTAAGCGCTGCCGCGCCAAGCTAATTCTGGCTGCATTTTCGACACATGAAAAATAACGAATACGTACTACTGTATGACGGAAAATTTTAGTGGTTTTGTAACCGCGACGTTTTCATAGCATGGTAATCCGTGAAGGTAACTGGCACATGCCTACAAACGACCCCCCCCCCCCCAAGAAATTTTCTCCTCGGATCTACATGATTCACGTAGGTCATCCTTTTTTACTTCAAAACGGCGAATTTCGCCGAAAGGTGAGAGATTTTCATGCCTGTTTTATGTCATTGGCGTAGCCACCTGCCAATCAAACACACCGGAACTAGCGTTGAAGTTGAATCTTTGTGTCAAAATGATTCAATCGAAAAAAAGTGCCTTCAAAACTTTTTCCACTTTGAAAAAAAAAAAAAGAGTTTAAAACTTTTTGCTTTTCAAAAAAAAAGTGACACTTCAATAAAAAAAATATATATATATTTCAAATAAAAAATATATATAAAAAAAAAAAAAGTTTTTGCAAATGGTTTTTTTCTTTGATTAAAAATAGTTTTTTGATTAAAGCAACTTTTATTGTGATTGAATGATTTTGACACAAATGTCCTACCCCTAATATGGCTCAAACACAAAAAGGATTGCTTCAATCAAAGAAAACAGTTTGAATGAAAAATAAAGTGTTCAGATGCGAATTTCTGAGTCTCAAATATTTTTTCAAATTCAAACCTTTTTTTCTACGATTGATTTTTTGAAAAAAATTGATTGAAGTGATTTTTCTTTTGAAAATATATATTTTTTTGTTTGAAGCAATTTATTTTTTGATTGAATAATAAAGACACAAATGTCCTAGCCAAAATGTGGTCCAAACGCAAAATTACATGACTTCAATCAAAAATGGTGTTTCAATCAAAAAAAAAACTTGACTTTAATCAAAAAAATAAAATTCAATCAAAGAAAAATAGTTTTCAAATATATTTTTTTGAGTTTCAAATTTATTTTTGCATTCAAACACATTTTTTTGATTGAAGTGACGTTTTCTTCGATTGAAAATATATATTTTGATTGAAGCAACTTTTTATTTGATCGAAGCAACTTTTTTTTTGATTGAATAATAAAGACACAAATCTACCTCCATAGTACAGGTGATATACCGTTCAATTCAAACCTACGAAAGAAACATTTTGAAAACTTCCAGAATAAATGTCTGGATTTTATTAGCAAATTGAAATTGCAATGTTTGAACATAAATTATATTAACATACAGAATAAGTACACACTTGTTAATAATCTCTTAACTATCAAGAATGCAAAAAAATTAACATTTGTCTTAAGGTCACTCAACAATGTCTGTGTAAATAAATAAATTAAATTCAACTGAAAAAAACTCTTAGGGTAAAACAAAAACAAATAAAAATGGAGCTTTCCTTCAGGTAATACATTACTCATTTTGTCCTCAAGTAAAGCTGCACGTAACAAAAAAAATGAAAACTTAATAGTCTATGATTAATGTATGATTATCTGAAAAAAATGTCTGCATTGGCTGCAAATAAAAATAAATAAAGAAAATAAATACATTTTAAATAAATGCAAGTCATCAGCCAATCAAACGAGCCTTTTCCCGGGGAGAGAGAGGCTCGCTCTCGTGGTGCCCACGGAAGGCGCGGGCGTGTGGGGCTAGAAGACTGATCTAGCCCCATACCAGCCCGGGTGGAGCCGCGGGTGCAGATCTTGGTGGGGGAATAACACTCTTAAATACAGTCTTGATGAGATTGAATTGGCTGCAGTTACGACGTTGGGAACGCTGACTCTGGAATAAAACACGATTTGACCAACATTGTGACAGCCGATGCCTACCAAAAATGACGTAATGTCAGAAGTTATAAAATCGCGCCAGCGGCTCTTCCCGCACAGAGAGCGCCAGTGGACAATACGGGACAAGTCTCAGTCTGTGAAAGCGTCCAACCCGCTCCATTCTCGGGACATCTTTTTATATGTGAAAGCAATGACGTGAGTAAATCCCATGTCTCTTTAGACAGGAATTCCATTGGATGTGTGTGTGGCTTAAATAACAGGGCGCGCAATAGAAAATGTCTGAATTTCAGGTAAAAAGGCGCTTTTTTTCTTGTTTTTTTTTTTTTTTTGCCATGCGCTAGCGTGTCACTGGTTAACCCTTCGCGTGCCAGTGCTGACACGCGTGTCATAGGTTGCCGACCCCTGATCTAGAGGAAGTAAAAGTCGTAACAAGGTTTCCGTAGGTGGACCTCCTCAGGGTAGTGTTATCAGCCCAGTATTGTTCAAATTATGGTGAATGACATCTTTAAGGAGGTGTGTCAGGGAGTGGGCACATCACTTTTTGCAGATGATGCCGGAGTGTAGAAGAGAAGGCGTAATGTGAATCACATTTTTGCTCAAATGCAGGCTGTCCTAAATAAAATTGTTAGGTGGGGAGAGATTTACATTTCTTCAGATTTACACTGATTAGTCGAAGGACCCCAAGTCGGGAAAAACTGGTTTTGCAATTTACATTCTCAATTATGATATTCTACAGTTCAAAAGTATTTCTAATATGTCTGTATATACAGCTGAAATTACAGCAATAATAAGTGCTTTACAGTGGGCAGAGAGTACGAAACAGGAAAGCATAGTGGTCTGCACTGATTCAGCATCTGCTCTGGAAGCTTTGGAGGGGAGAGGACATGGTACAAGACCTGACCTCATCTCAAGAGTTGTTGTCAATCGTTCATAGAATTTAGAGAGCAGGTGGTGAAGTAGGTTTTGTATGGGTTCCAACCCATGTAGGAATCTTCGGAAATGAAATGGCCGATATGGCGGCAAAATGGGCTCTTGATCAAGAAATTCAAGTTAAAATAGTCCCTGGAGTCTATGAGTGGAAGGGTAAAATTAAAACATATGTAACAGCTGTCTGGCAAAAAATATGGGAGGGTGACACCTGGGGGCGTCATTACTTTTCTATTAATCCCTCTGTCAAATTTACTGCAGTGTATACCTGTAAAGTAAGAAAGTATGCCGTCATATTAACGCGTCTTAGATTGGGTCACTGTGGGCTAGCATGGAATCTAGCCAAGATGGGTAAACATCCTGATGGAAAGTGTGAACACTGCAAACAAGATCAAACGGTGAAACATGTACTGATGGAGTGTCCAATGTACAGTGAACAGAGACGGGAGCGGAGCTTTTTAAAAAAAAACAAACAAACAAAAAAAAAAAAACCCAAAAAACATTAAAGTGGGCCGTCGCCGCAAGGCGCTGTGACGCTGTAAGATTTGTTGTGGCCCACGAAGGGGCAGGATAGAGCGATAAGAGCTTTGGTGGACTTTCTAGTTGCCACCGGGCTGAGATGGATGTAAACGTCATTACGTGATTTGGCCACATTGAGAAAGGCAGCAAACTAATTTTTCCCTAAAAATTTTCACGATCGTGATTTACCTTTTTTCTCCGACTCCGCCACACATCAAGGAAACGCCATGGCAACATCCAGTCAACGCAGTGATCTCCCGGCGAAGCGTAAAAAGGCAGATTCTATTGATTCGGCTACATCGACCGACGATCTGTTGTTAGCAAGCCCACCCGAATACACAAAGTCACTTAGCGAGGGAATTGGATCAATCGATAAGAAAATATCGATAGCATTAGAAATCCTTCAAGCCGAGATTAAAGAGTTAAAAGAAAGCCTCGTGTTTACTCAGCAGGAGGTAGTATATCTCAAGTCGCAAAACGATATCCTTAAAGGCGCCTTCGAGTCGACGACAGGTCTATTACAATCCCTGAAAAAAGAGAACAAGATAATGAAAGAATCTATTTTGGACCTTCAATCAAGGAGTATGAGGGACAATTTAATTTTCTCTGGCATCGAAGAAAATACAGTAGACAAACCAGAAGCCCTCGTTAAGTCATTTATGGCAACATCTCTCAAGCTGCCCAAGGAAATGGTGGATTCGATCAAGTTTGCGAGGGTACACCGTCTTGGGAAGCCAAGAGGAAGCGGTCCGCGTCCAATAATCGCCAAGTTCGAGCTCTACCAGCAGAAAGTACTGGTGAAATCCAAAGGAAGAGAATTACAAGGAACAAGATTCGGTATGAATGATCATTTCCCGCGCGAGATCAACGAAAGACGGAAAATCCTCTATCCAATTCTGAAGCGGTCCAGAGCAGAGGGCAAACGTGCGATTATCACGCTTGACAAACTTTTCATTGATGGTCAACTATACCGAGACCAAGTGCTCACCCCATGGCTATTCTGACCGATAAGTAATGCCTAAATATTTCTATTATGCATACAATGCTGAATGTAACTGTCTTGATTTAAGCAAGACATATGTATAGATTAGGGATGCTTAATACTTAGTTTGCTATTCCTAAACACTTCCAGTATGCATATAATGCTGAATTAAATTGTTTTGGGTTGATTAAGGCACATATGTAGATTAGGGCTGCATGATAACTATTTTGTCTGTACCTTTGAAACACTTCCAGTTCGTATATAATGCTGAATTAAGTGTTTTTTTTGTTTGAGCAAGGCACATGTGTAGATTAGGATTGCATGATAATCACTTTGTCTGTACTTCCTAAGCACTTCCAATATGTACACAATGCCGTATTAAGTCGATTTTATTTCAACAATGCACACGTACCGATCAGGGTTGCATGATAATCACTTAGTCTTTAAGAGTCACGCATGTCTCACACTACACATTTCTGTACTGGCGCTCATATCTTTTCTTTTTCTGGGTTATTTGTCTCACCTTTTCCACACCGCTGTTTTCAAACACACACTAAGTACACGCTTTAAAATTGTAATGTTTAGTGATGATGCTACCCATGTATTTAATCCTTCTAACAACGTCTTAATGTCGTGTGAATTATGCCAAGCGGTTTACAAAAAATTGCATTCATTTCTATTAGAATTTGATTTATTACATACTCGTATGGCTTCCAATGAATGTGAATGGTTGATGACACTCAGGACCAAATATTATAACACACATCCTGAGATCATTACTTTCCTTAAGATACTTAGAAATATCCGCATATGACATATATAAATTTTGTTTCATTTAATGTGAATGGCTTCCGATCGCAGGCAAAGAGAACTAAAATTATGGAATACATCACCAAATTAAAGGCAGACCTCTTCTTCATGCAAGAATCACATCTAGCCAAATCCGAAGAGAAATATCTTAAACACTCAAATTTTAACTTGATGTATTCAGCCAGCTATAACAGCAGACAAAGAGGAGTATCAATATTAATAAATAAAAGAATCTCATACACATTAAATAGTGCAATTGCAGACCCGGAAGGTAGATTCATAATAGTACAAGCTACCATAAGTAATAAACTGTTCACATTAGTGAACATATATGCCCCAAACAACGAGGATACACAGTTCTTCCACAATATCTTTGGTAAACTGAGTGACATGTCAGTGAACTCAACAATTATTATAGGAGGGGACTTTAACACTACACTTGATCCAAGTATAGATAGCTCCAATTATAAACTCACTAAACAGTCACAAACTGCAAGAACCATTAGGAAATATATTTACGATTTTGGCTTAAGTGACGTCTGGAGAGCAAAACATTTAACAAAAAGGGAATATACCTTTCAATCCCTAGCCCATGGTTCGTGCTCAAGAATCGATTTTTTTCTAGCGAATAATTCCGCTATTAATAATATTTCGCCAAGAATACATCCAATAATCATCAGTGATCATGCACCAATTTCTTTAGCCCTTAAAACTGACTCCCGCACGATACCCCACGCAACCTGGCGCTGTAATGATTCCTTATTAGATGACCCAGCATTTGATACATTCGTTAAGAAAGAATGGAAAGACTTTATGGAACTTAACGATTCCCCAAACATCTCACCGTCATTGCTTTGGGAAACAGGAAAATGTGTAATTCGAGGCAAGATTATCTCATATTCATCATATAAAAAAAAACAAGAACAGAAGCTGGAAAACGAATTAGAAATGAAAATCAAACAACTGACGGAGGAATTCGCCAATAATCCCACAGACAATACCACAAAAGAACTTTTCAGCGCCAAAGAACGGCTCAATAGTATTCTGTCTAAAAAAACTCAGTTTCTGTTACAACAACTACGATATACCAATTTTGAGCATAATAACAAATCCGGGAAATATTTAGCAAACCAACTTGAACGTAACAAAGAAAAAACATTAATTACAACAATACAAGATTCAGCCGGCATAATAACACAATCACCAGAAAAAATTAACGAAACTTTCTATAGCTACTACAAAAACTTATACTCGGGGACAAACGATCATAATGAAGACATTGACCTATTCGTTAATAATCTTGACATCCCCCAAATAACTGAAGAAAGCCAACAATTGCTAGATACCCCACTTACCCTCGCTGAATTATGGAATGCCGTAAAGGACATGCCAAAAGGTCGCGCACCGGGGCCCGACGGGTTCTCGACATCATATTTTAAACACTTTTGGAATATGCTGGCACCACTTTTCTATAGAATGGTTCAAGAAATCAGTGCCAAGGGTCAAATTAGAGACAATATGAACACTGCAGTAATCAAACTACTGCCAAAAGAAGGGAAAGACCTAACCCAACCAGCAAACTATAGACCAATATCCTTAATGAATACAGATATTAAAATTATTGGAAAGGCTTTAGCTACTAGATTAGAACAAACTCTTCCCACTATAATTCATAAAGACCAGACCGGTTTTATTAAAGGACGTAACTCTACAAACAATATAAGACGCTTGTTAAATCTTATTAATATTGCACAGAATTATAAACAGAAAGCAATTATCCTTTCTTTGGATGCAGAAAAAGCATTTGACAAAGTCAACTGGTTTTTTCTCTTCAAAGTTTTGGAAAAATTTGGCTTCGGTGAGCCATTTATCCGCTGGATAAAAATATTCTACAACGCCCCAAAAGCCACTGTAAACACAAACGGGGTCATTTCACAAAGTTTCTGTCTTCAAAGGGGAACTCGACAAGGCTGTCCACTCTCACCCCTATTATTCGCTCTATTTATTGAACTATTAGCAATTGCAATAAGACAAAACGCTAATATCAAAGAGATCTGCTCGCACACATCGGAACACAAAATTAACTTATACGCAGACGATATACTTTTATATCTAGAAAAACCAGAATCCTCCCTACATGAGACTTTTGAACTAATAAAGACATTTTCACAAATATCAGATTATGCTATAAATTGGTCAAAATCAATTATAATGCCCTTATCAACAAACTCATGGAATCCTGCAAATCAAAATCACAATATTCCAATAGGGAATATAAAGTATCTTGGAATCAACATTTCACCAAAACTTACAGAATTAACTAAACTAAACCATACACCCCTCCTAGCAAAAATATGTGAAGATTTGACACACTGGAATAATCTACCCATCTCACTTTTGGGCCGGATAGCAACAGTCAAAATGAAAGTATTACCACAAATAAACTATTTGTTCTCAATGATCCCCTTTAAACCCACTCAAAAATGGTTTCAAGACCTAGACTCAGCCGTCACAAAATTCTACTTTAAAAACAAGAAAAACAGAATTAGCCTTGCCAAATTGCAAAAAAATAAACCAGAGGGGGGTCTAGAGGCCCCTAATTTCCAACACTATTATATAGCAAATCAAATACAATATCTTATTAGGTGGTTATACCTTAACACTGAACAACAGTCATGGCTAGAATTAGAGCAAACAGACTGCAACCAAATACAATTGGCAAACCTCCCCTTTATTAGTTCTAGTATTAAGCACCATAGCTGCTTCAAAAACCCAATGATAGCATGTACCTTGAAAGCCTGGTGGAGAGGTATGGAAATTACGCAATCACAACAAGCCCCGTGTAAATTCTCACCAATCTGGCACAACCCAGACTTTGGAGTTAATAAAATTCCTATTTATTTCAGCACATGGGATGATACGGGAATAAACCAGTTACAGCATTTGTTTAAAGATAATACATTCATGTCATATGAAAAAATATTACAAGATTTCCAGAACAAAGGGGTCAATTTCCTTCAATACAATAAAATCAGGGCAGCCATCAGAAGCAAATTTCCATCACTAACGGGTACGTTAGACCCACCACCTTTCGTAAATAAAATAATAAATATACATCCTCAACAAAAAAAAAATATTTTCAAAAGTATATAAAGCCCTCTCATGTAACAACTCTACTTGCCTACCAATCGAAAAATGGAATAACGAACTTTCGGTAGCATTAGATAATAACTATTGGTCCAACATCTGTAAAAATGCATTTATAATGACAAAGAATAAGAACCTTCAGCTTATACAGTTGAAAATACTGCACAGATGGCATATTACTCAATCTAAAATGCACAAAATGGGGTTCTCCCAATCCGATAAATGTACAAGCTGCAACGAAGATACTTCAGATACATACTTTCATGCTCTTTGGCAATGTAAACCAATACAAGATTTCTGGGCACAGGTAACGAAGAAACTCTCTTTCCTATTGAACTGCAGGATTCCATTGTCTCCAACTCTTTGTCTGCTTGGCGATCTGAATACAGTGAATATCTCTATCCATCAAACCCGTCCACTACTAGCAAGTCTAACGATAGCCAAAAAAACAATATTGTTGAATTGGAAAAACAAACAAAACATTAGCATTAACCAATGGCTAAATCTAATCATTGAATATATAACATTAGAGAAAATATCTGCCAAACAGACAAATAAAATGGACAAATACGAACAACAGTGGGAAACGGTCGCAAGAATGATGAACATAGAATAAGGATTCTCTCTCACCTGCGAAGGAATGCCACAAAAATAATAGAAATGTATACATAAATGGATGTATGCGGGGTGTCCAGGGAAGTTGTATGCATCCTTCTGCAGCTGGAAACTGGACATGTTTAAATCCGAACTGTTTTATACACTCCCAACAGCATGTAATAAATAATTTTTCTTCCTTCACAGTTTAGTCGGTCAATGGGCTTATTTTACAAGGATACTTATAGACAATTTGGTTTCCAGCTACTGGGGATCATATGCAACTTTTTTTTGGAACACCCTATATATTACTTATCAGACTTGGAACAATTAAGGAACTATGCGTAAATAATACACTTCACTGGTCCTTGGCATACA
The DNA here is from genome assembly GCF_030265065.1 of Corythoichthys intestinalis. Classification (NCBI taxonomy): domain Eukaryota; kingdom Metazoa; phylum Chordata; class Actinopteri; order Syngnathiformes; family Syngnathidae; genus Corythoichthys; species Corythoichthys intestinalis. The sequence goes on from NC_080415.1 coordinate 4,680,995, forward strand.
TCTAATGGTGTTTGATAAACCTCTTCTTCTATCAGCTTTACAGGTGGAGTTTGTTGGCGTCCTGCCCTGGGCCGTCCCGCCGCCGGTCTTGGCCCCCGGGATTTTCGGCCGGGGCTTGTCTGGTTGCGTCTGGCTGTGCGGGGGGTCCCGTCGGGCGCGCGCTGGTGTCGTGGGCGGGTGCGGGGGCCGCGCGGGTGCCGGTCCGGGGCCGCGGCCCTTCCCCGGCCGGCCGGGGTGGGGTGGAGTTGGGGTGGGGGCCGGGGGGTGTATGCGGCAGCCATGGTTCCCTCCCAGGTCCGCCCGGCCGGAGCCGCGTCTCCCTGTACCGGGTGCCGGGGAGGTGCCCTCTGGTGCCATACCGCGCGCCCCTCTTGGCCCGGGGGTGGGTTGTGGGGGGTGCGCTTCCCTCCCCTTGGTCTGTTTCCGGCCCTGTCCGCCTCCCTAGGCCGCGGCGGCCGCGGCTGCCCCCCGGCCGGTGGGGTCGTTGGCGGGGCCTCTTGGGGCCCACGGGGCCTAGGGTGAGGCTCGCTGTCCCTTGCCGGTGGGGTGAACGCCCCCTGGTCGCCGGCGCTTGGTGTGGCGCCTGCTCGGGGTGCGGGGTGGGTGCTCGGTGGGTGGGAGGGGGGTGGGCGGTCGCGGAGGCGCCGTGGGTGGTCTGGGGCGGGGATTGATCGGGGCCCTGACGCTTCTTCCGCCCTGGGGCCGGTGGTTCTGGTGGACGGGGCCACGCCCGCGGGAGCCTGCCTCTTAACTTACGCACTTCTCACTTCGGCACTGTAAATATTTTTCACCCTGGCACTTACATGCTCGTACATTTCTCCGGGGAGAGTTGGGACGGGGCTTTACAGTCCCAGCCCAACTCCCCCCTGTTTTTAATGCACCACACACCAAGGCTGTGGGATGGTTGGGACCTGTTGGGGGGGGGGGCCTCACGGCTGCCTCCTCACCACAGGCCCCGCCATCCCTGCACCTTTTTTAAATGCACCACACACATCATACTCCACAGGAGAGCTCCGGCAAAAGGCGGTGGGACGGGCGGCTGGACAGAAACTCCATGCTGCGGTCCCACTGCCCCAAGCCAAGCTCTCCTATTTTAATGCATACATTGCACTACCCTCCCCTCACACCCCCATCATGGTGCTGGGTGATGGCTGCCAGTCGGGAACCTGGCAGCCACAGTAATAGGGTGGTAGGTGGGTCCCACACTTTTTCTATATGGTGTGGCTCCCGGGGTGTGGCCTCCCCTCTGCCTCGGCTGCCGGCCGCGGGAGTGGGTTGGGGGGTCGGGTCTCCGATCTTGCATCGCCCCGTGGCAGTTCCTGGGCGTTCTCCTGCCTCCGCCTTCCCCTCTCTTCTCTGGCTGGGCATCCGCCCTGCGCTCCGTCGCGGGTTGCTGGCTGGGCGCCGGTGTATCAGCGGGGTGTCGCCTGCACCGGCGGGGGACCCTGCCTTGCCTGGGGCTTGGTGGGCCGCTGGGGGTCCCGTGGCGTGCCGTGCCGGTTGGGGGGCTGTGGCTGTGGCTCGTGGCCCGGGTGGGCGGGCGGGGGTGGGTGTAGGCGTGGGGTTGGTGATGCGTCCCCTCCTGCCATCCCTGAAGGCCGGTTGATGGGCGCGCGGGTGGCCCGGGGGACCACCCTGGGTCCCGGGGGGGGGGACGGTGGCTCCTTTGCTGGGCGGCGGGAGGAGGGATGGGCTGCGCATGGCCCCCCACCCCCCCCCGCCCGCCCTCCCTCCCCAGGCTGGCTGGGTGGGGGCCGTGGCCCTGGGTTGGCGCCCGCGCGGTCTCTCCGCCCGTCTGCGTGGCTGTCGCGCGCCCGGTGGGGCTTGCGTGCCGCTGGATGCGGAAGGGCATGCTCGGGTTGGGGGTTCCGGTGCCGGGATTGGCGATGCGGCGGCGTAGGGCTGGTCGCCAACGGGCTTACACTCATAAGAGATTCACACGATTACTGGGTTCTAGATCACAGAACTGATTTGTGTACACTCTACCCCTTTCAATCACTTAGCTTATAGTCTTATAGACACCCCCACCCCCATTCTCCTCTTTCACTGGCCAATTGGCCCCCACATGGTGTAAACCGGGAATACATCTCGCTGACGATAGCACCAGCATATTAGTAACTAGTTTAGATGTTCAATGTATTTCTTGTTGTTGTTTGTGTATGTGTTTCTTTTCTTTCTTCTCTTGTATTTCTTTTCTTCTGTCCCCCCATAATCCCTTCCTGTTCGCTGCTTTGTCATAATAAAAAGGTATTTTGAATGATCACAATGGGAGTATGTCAGACTCTCCATGTGAAACATTAAAACTGTTCAGAATCCGGGTTTTAAAAAAAAAAAAAAAAAAAAAAACAGAAAGGCAGCAATGTGCCAGTAGGCATCGAGTCTGCCGGAACTCAACAGAAGAAGAACGCAAATAAGGTTACTTAAATGTTAATGGGGATAATTTGAGCATATTCAAAAGTTGGTAATGTTATGTCCCTACAGTCCCTATGCAAACCTACGACCTAGATCTAAAGATAAACTGTTATCATTAAATATCGTTGGTTGATTATACTTAATAAGACAGGATACAGGATGAGATTTTTAACCACAAATTGAATACTGACCTATATACTTATACTCGTTTAGCTTTAACGTGTGAATCTGACCTTCCATGAAAGTTTATTAAATGTTGTCAGATCCTGTGTGAATGTTTGTGCCTCTGGGTGCATTTTACCTCTTTGCGCAGGAAGAGTTTTGCTGGCATGTTGTAAGAGAAGTAAACGCCAGGAGAATAACGAAAAAGTTGAGATGGACTGCTGTCATCCTCTGGCATTAAACCTATGAATGGGAACATTGAGTTAAATCAAACAAACATTGGAACTCAAGCGCCCACTTTGTCCCTTATGTCACTGTCTTGCCAATATAATGTATTTAGTAGAACATGACCAGATGTGACCAAGTGCTTAGCATGTTTGCCTCACAGTCCGAAGTTTGACTCACTACTCAGGCAATGAAGTGAGGTTTGTATGTTTGTTTTTCAACAGTACTCTGGCTATTACACATCAGTGTTGTTAATCTTACTTTAAATAAGTAGTTAGTTAGAAATTGCTTCTCCTAAAAAGTAATTAAGTTAGTAACTCTGTTACCTCGTTGTAAGGGTAATTAGTTACTCAACAAAGTAACTGATGTTACTTTTCATGTTCTACACATTATTACATTATACATTCTATAACATCTTTCACATCAAAGATGTTTCTATGAACTGATAGAAGAATAAACATACTATATACAGTATTTTAGAAACATTTGGTATTCGGATCAAATATATTAGTCTGTTAAGTAAACACAAATGTAAATTGACCATTAACAAGTGCAAATCTCAAACTGTATGTTAGGCCTACTGCACAATAAGCAGAACACTATCCTTAAATATTCCGTAAAGTAACAATATAATGCACTGAAAATAATTCAAGTACAAAAACCAATTCCCAAAAACATAAACTTGGGTATAAGAACTCATTCTTGCCTTTAATTTCAGTGAGCGAGGAGTCGAGCCCATAAAAAGCAAGGCATAATCCACCCTCCTAGCCAATCATCGTGCAAAGATAGGAAAAGTAATTAATTTGATTACTCCCTACTGAAAAAAAAAAAAAAAACTTATAACGCCGTTAGAAATGCCGCTATACTCCAATGCCATTATTAACAACACTGCTACCCATATTGTAAAAGCATTAATTTTAAACTTAACATTACGTTGCCGTGAATGGTCATATTTAGGTGATTCATTTTTGACAAGCGACAAGTCTAATGTTTGCTCCTCTTGCAAAAATAAAAAGAAGCCCTGTGGTTAAAGGAGCAATATGTAGGATTCGTGGCCAAAAATGGTACTTAAACCAGGATCAAAATATTGAAGTACACAACTTCCCTTCCCTTTTGGGCTGCCAGATAAGTGCTCCGCAATGAAGAATCTAGCTGTGTTATCGTACTGATGTTGCATATGAATCAGAAACTAGAAAATGCAATTTCTGGAGAAAATGTGTGGGTAGCTTTGCTCTGCAGCTCAGTATTCTTGTAGTACAATACACACAAGTACATGTACTTGTGGTAAAAGTACAGGCAAGTACACATACTTGTGGTACAAGTACAAACAAGTACACGTAATTGTAGTACAAGTACATGCAAAAACAGGAATTTGTACTACAAGTAACCCTAGTTGAGTATAATTAAGTACAAATTGTTGTAGTAGAAGTAAACATAATTGAATTACAAGTGCATAACGTACACGCATTTCCTTGTCTTATTTCAGCAACCTTAGTTAACAACGCCTATCGAGCTCGAGCAACAACGACAAAGAACTGGTAGTCATGTAATTGGCTGCTGGTGGAAGGTAGGACATCCATTGTAAACACAGAATGACAATGACAAGGCTAGAGTTTTAAAATGTTCAAACCATTGAAAACCGTTCTAGAAGTATTTCCAAAAAAAACATCTTTCTCTAATGTCTATTGAAATATTCGGGCAATTTAATGAATATTTGAAGTCCAAAGCTTACATATTGCTCCTTTAAGTGTTATTTTACCTTCAGCTTGTTTTTTTAAATTTATTTATCAATGTTCGTTGTTGAATGTAACATGTTATTTTTAATCATCAAAATATGTAATTCCACAATGCAAACATTGTAGGTGTATTATAATACCAAAAAACTTTAAGTTACTTCTTTATTTCAGGCTATTCTTAAATCAATTTTTCTGGTTCTCCTGTAGTGAGAGAAGTCATACATTTTGTTTCATGTCTAGACTGGAGAAAATGTGCATCCGGACTACCATGTTAAGAAATTTCGGTAGACTCACTAAGAGATGGTGCAAGTATGGTTGGTGGATCAGGGATGTTTTGAAGTACAGGAGGTGGAGGGGAGTCAGGGCGAGTTGGTTCAGGTCGTCTAATGCGCTGTGAGCTAAACAAATCTTCTAGGGAGCGCTGTTTCTGCCTCATGTTACTGGAGATAACACGACGGCCAGTGGTGGAAGGAGATGACTGTGGGGACGGAGTGTCTGGAGGAGATTGCTTTTTCACTGGTGGAGATGCGACCCATTGTTTCTGCAATTAGTGATGCGTGAGCTTTCAAATTTCAAGTGTACTTTACCTTGATGCAACAGTTAGATTTTTCTTACCTTTTGCTGCGGCACTGGTGCTTGGTGTCTCAGTTTGGCAAGGGCTTCCTGTTTTGGATCTACCTTCTTCACAAACTGCCTTGCGGGACCTCTGTGAAGGGATTAGTTAGATATTAAACCAACGACCATTTTGGTTCCAATGGAAAGAAATCTGAATTATGAACATAGCATTGACTTATTTCATCATCTACTTTAGGGCTTCGCTAGTGGTTGGTGTACCTCCACCAGGTTAAAATAAATATTTATATATATTTGATCTTTTTGCTTTACTCATAGAATGAAGACAATGTGCCTTATTTTTATTACCTGCATTTACACGTTCTCGCGTAAAATGCGACATAAGTGGGTTTTGAAGGAATAGTATCTTTTCTCGTATTTACTGATTGACTGTTTGTATTACTCTAATGTACCCAATATAAAATAAATAGCTTTTATATCATAGCTTAAGGAAAACAAACAGAATATATTTGACATAGGGCATAAGAGATACATGACGCCTTCTGACCACAGAAGCCCAACGCGTGCGTGATGCAGCTGACTGAGCAAGATTGAACCTGACTACCAGGTGATAAGCAAGACATCTACAATCCCACATCTGCAACACCAAATCCCGCAATCAGCTCTTCAGGATAGTCCAGAACAGATGTCGGGACGTCTTGTACTACAACAACATCCGATAATAAAAAGAACTATAAGTTTGATAGCTCAGCGCCTCTCAGACAGTAAGGCGCGCTGAATTTCCCACCTCAGTTGCCTCATTAACCATGATGCAGCAATGGTAACACATGAACTTTGCTGCCCAAATCTGCATCAGAAGAAGAACCAAACACATCCTTCTTCCTGCCCGCAGCCCGCTACGCGAGAGTCTTCAAAAAGACTGAATGTTTAACTAATCGTTGTCATTTTTTCTCGGGAATCTTTTGTTGACTTGTGATATGGCGACCCTGGAACCAATCTGCCTCCTCGCCTGGGTCTGTTGCTGTTTTGCCTTGCCGTTTGATCGCTGTTGACCTGAATAAATTGTCAACTTGTGTTTTGAAGCCTTTTTCCAGCTTTCAAAATGGAGTCAGTACAAGGGGTTAAGACTAAGGTGAATGCGCGGAGTGTGGCCTTTTGGCCGGGATGTTGGCATTTTGACGGCCTGTGTTGGCATTTTGACGGCCTGTGTCATTGGAGCTGCGCCAGCGCGGGGCCGGCGTGATTCCAGCATTCTGGCTAAAAGGTCAGATTCCTTCACTTTTCATGATAGCGCAAACCACACCTATGTGTTTTACAATTTGGTGGACCATTCTTTGCACCGATATAGGTGTATCAGCAGAGCGACAGTGTGTCTTGCGAACACAATTTGGTGGATAGAAGGCACCTAAAGAAAAAGCTGACCTACGTTCTGGAGCACAGTACACCTCTGAGCTAAGATGATTTGGTAAACCTTCAATCACATGAATTTGAGTAGTCAGGACAGAAGGCACTCTCCAAGTGCCAGCACTATGTCTATGAAGTCTGCTAATAGCTCCCCATATGAGGCTTGTGTTGACCTTCTACAGCAGTGATTACAAACCAACAGGCCAGGGACCGGTACCGGTCCGTGGCGCATTTGCTACCGGGCCGCAGAAAAATAATAAATCATTTGTTAACGACCAGAATCTGGCCTGTGCCTCTTGACACATCAATATGCCTGTCTACTCTACTGACTAATACAAGTAGAGATTTGTGTAATATCGCCATCTTGTGGTTTGCACACCGATAGCAGCCCAGCGTCAGTTAATGTAAATAGTAATGTTAACTGCTGTTGGCTATGTGCAGCGAGCTGTGACGTCTCTGGACAGCATTTTTACTGGGAAAAAGCCACCTGCTGAGCCAGTAGAGGAGAGTACAACCAAGTCCATCCTGCATTATATGTGGCTAAAAGCTAGCAGACGAGGCAACAAAAGCGAATGCACTGAGAGGATCATACTTCGTGGCGAAGCATATTAATACAGCCCAAACACTTTCATGATTGGAGGAGAACTCATTATGTCTGCGACCAAGGATATTTGCCGTCAAGTTTTAGGAGAGGCCGCTGTTAAAAAAGGTTGATTCAGCATATGGTGAGTTGCTTTTTCCCTGCACTTAATGTTCGTTTGTAGCCACGTCGTGTTATTTTATATTCACTAAAATTTATATTCTATTTTTATATTTGTTTTTATTCTATTCTGTCAAATTTTGTACCCTTTTAATATATTACTCCCAAAGCTTTTGTGGCAGTGAATAAGCCCTCTTTTACATTCAGCTGGACTCAAAGTTATCCAAAGGTGCTAAATAAACAAGTTACATCATAAACATACATTTGCAACACAAAAATGGCGTAAATGAATGCTTAACGACACGGCGAAAACGTTAACAGTGAGAAAGCGACGTGCAATTGTTGTGTGCAGCTAACATGGCAGAATGTGTCTGAGGATAACTTTTCCACATGTCTGTCCATGATCAAACTTAAGTAAATATTCCTTTCTTTAAAGAAAATTTGTAGTGTTTACCTTGAAACCGCTGCATTCACTGCCATTGGATGGAAAATTTGACACAACACCGGTCCGTGAAAAAACAGGCCCATGTCACACCAGTTCGTGGTGCAAAAAAGGTTGGGCACCACTGTTCTAAAGTGTTCAAATTCCTTGGGGTCCTCATCTCTGCTGACCTCTCCTGGGCAACCAAAACCACCGCATTGGTGAGAAGGCGCAGCAAAGACTACACTTCCTGATAGTGCTCAGGAAGGAGCAACTAGACACCGACATGCTGGTGACCTTCTAATGTTCAGCCATTGAAAGCCTGCTGACCTATGCTGTGTGAGTGTGGCACTCAAGCTACACATAAGCAGATGAGAAGACTGCAGAGGGTGATCAAACAGCACAAGAGCTCATCGGCCGCCAGTTTCTTTCCAAGAGCTGTCACCAAACTCAACTGAAGTTCACACTGAAATGTGACTTTTATTGTACTGCTAATGCCATAACATTGTCACATGCATCTCACTAAGTGTTGTAAATGTTCTCAGACATCTGCCTCAATCTGGGTACTGGCATCTGCAAAATTTGCAGTTATATTATACCATTTTTGCACTGTTACATCAATATCTATGCACATACTGTCATTTGCACTCCTAGTGTGAGTACTCTAAATTGTCATATACACACTGCTATATTACCACTACATCACCACTTGCTGCTAGTCAGTTATTCACTTTATTCCCAATCTGTGCACACTGTACTGTAACTTTTGTTTTTATATCTAGTCTTATTGGAGTTTTGTTTTATGTGGTGCACATTATGGCAAAGCTTTAAATCTTATTGTACAACGCCAGCAAAAAGTATGGAATCACCAGTCTCGGATGAGCACTTACTCTGACATTTTATCATGTAGAACAAACTCAGATAAAAAACATGAAAAAATAACGAATTAGTTCAAAAGTGCAACACTTTAGCATTCAGAAACACTAAAAGAAATGAATAAAAAACATTGTGGTGGTCAGTAAATGTTACTTTATAGAGCAAGTGCAGGGAAATATATATGGAATCACTCCATTCTGAGGAAGAAAATATGGAATCTTGAGAAACAAACAAAGAAATAACAATCAAAACACATCTCTAGTATTTAGTAGCACCACCACCACTTTTATGACAGCTTGCATTCTCTGAGGCATGGACCTGATGAGTATTCTTCATCAATTTGGAGCCAACTCTCTTTGATTGCAGTTGCCAGATAATCTTTGCAGGTCGGAGCCTTGCTGTGGACCATTTTTTCCCCCGAATTCCACCACAGGTTTTCATTAGGGTTGAGATCTGGGCTATTTGCTGGCCATGCCATTGACTGGATGAGTCTATCTCCACGGAATGCTTTAACAGTTTTAGCTCTGTGGCATGATGCATTGTCATCTTGGAAAATGACAAACATATTTTCAATTGAAGGGATAAGATAGCTGTCTAAAACTTGTGCATTTATTGAAGATTTAACCACAGCCATCTCCCCAGTGCCTTTGCCTGACAAGCATCCCCATATCATCAAGGACTGAGGGAATTTTTATGTTTTCTTCACGCAGTCATCTTTGTAAATCTCACTGGAACAGCACCAAACAAAAGTTCCAGCATCATCACCTTGTCAAGAGTCAACAATATGCATTGGACAAGGTGTCAAGAGTCAAGAATCTGCATTGGACGGTGTCAAGAGTCAACAATATGCATTGGACAAGGTGTCAAGAGTCAAGAATCTGCATTGGACGGTGATGGAAGGTGATGGTGCTGGAACTTTTGTTTGGTGCTGTTCCAGTGAAAAGCCAGAGGTGGTGCTACTAAATACTAAAAGATGTATTTTGATTGTTATTTCTGTTTGTTTCTTACGATTCAATACTTTTTTTTCCTCAAAATGGAGTGATTCCATATATATTTCCCTGCACTTGCTCTATAAAGTAACATTTACTGACCACCACAATGTTTTTTATTCATTTCTTTTAGTGTTTCTGAATGCTAAAGAGTTGCACTTTTGAACTAATTCGTTATGTTTTCAAGCTTTTTATCTGAGTTTGTTCTACATGATAAAATGTCTGAGTGAGTGCTCATCCGAGACTGGTGATTCCATACCTTTTGCTAGGGGTTGCACTTTTCAGCCAGTTTCTCCTTTCAGCAGGTAGACGACGAGTATCACCATGAGCATGTCACAATTAAAGAAAATGTAAAGGAGTTTACTTCTATGTCCGGAATGAGTTGGCACTGTTTACGTCTATACTGGCCCATCCCGCTCTCTTTTTAAGGTGCATTCTTTGCTACCAAAACCTGGTCTAAAACATCACTTCCCTATGGAACCATGTGCTGGTCTACAAGTAGATTTGCGCTGGGCACTAAAATACAGCCTAATGAATGAAAGATTTCAATTCTATATTTAAGAAATGCTACTACAGTTTGTTTATGCTGTAGGATATATTTTTTATATTGTCCAGACCTGACGGGCTCAAAGTTTTTGGGTTCTGGCGGAGGTCGACTGTTGAACATTTTGATGATTTCCCGAATGTTGGAGGTCGGTTCCGTGTTGGCAGCTGTAGTTGGACTTTCTGTTTTGTTTGCAGGCACAGGGATTTCCTTTACTATGGTATTGAAAAGACAACAATTTCCAGTAAGTTATTGGCACTCTTATTAGTTGTATTATAAAGTAAACTGCATATACTGTATGGAACACTTACTGTATTTATTTTGATTTATCTTCTTACCCTTTGGTTTTGGTGCAGTTGGAGGAGGGGATGGACGTTGTGATGCTACAGTGTTTTGTTGTTTGAATGGTGTAGAGGGAGTAACCTGCGTATTGGACGCACCTTGAGGTTGAAAGTAATAGATCAGGGAACCAAAGTTAATTTGAAACTCAAAAAACTTGGGGAAAAAAATGGTAAAATCTCTTTGATCTGTAAAGATTACATATACCTAAGGTTGTCCCGATCACACGTTTTTGCATCCGAGTTTAAGTCCAAGTCACCTGATTTTGAGGATCTGCCTATACCGAGTACCGATTCGATACCTTGACAATAATTATTGTATTATGCGCACTATAAGGTACATCAAAAAGCCTTCCTTTTTTCAAAAGCCTATAGGGCGCATTATAATCCGATGCGCCTTATATATGGATCAGTATCGGTTAATCATGGCATGACATTCCCTTTAGAGCAGCTTCATGTAGTGGATGCAGTTCGCAACCCCAATAACTTCTACTTCTACTGTATCGTATAATGTGGTGCACCCTACATATGAAAACAGTTTTAAAATAGGCCATTTGTTGAAGGTGCGCCTTACAGTATACTCCAATGCACCTTGTACCGCAGAAAATTAGGTCATTTATTCATTAATTTATGAAAAAAAGCATGCATTTTTTGTTTCTTTTGACAATGTACTTTTGATTATTTTGTTGTTTTGTGGCCATTTAAAACCTGATCTATTTAACCCGATTGCAATCTTCTAAAAATGCTGCATCCTACAAAACATAATTTTTTTGTCTGTTTCATTTTGACAATATACCCGTACAAAAAATCTTAAAGGGAACCTCGGACTGAAATCCTTCAAGAATTGCTCTTTTACTAAAACGTTATTAGAAACACAAAAAATATTGCCATTGATTTAAAAAATCTATAATATTTAGTACATGTTTTGACCTAAGGAGGGCGCCATGTTTTATGCACGCGATGGACGCTCGGGGTGATGACGTAGTTTGTTACTGTCACTAGACGAATACTACCGGTATTCTGCAATTCCTTCTACACAGAGAGACATCTAACACATGCGCACATCGGATAAAAGAATAGAATAGAATAGAATAGAATAGAATAGAATAGAATAGAATAGAATAGAATAGAATAGAATAGAATAGAATAGCCCTTTATTGCCATTGTACAGTTGTACAATGAAATTGTGGACCATCTTCCTTAACAGTGCAGGATAAGATAAATAAAAATCTCAAAGTGACTTGCAAGTATAAAAGTAAAAAAGTCTAAATAAATATAAATATAAAATGTGTATGAGGTAGTCCTATGTTCAGGCAGTGCAAATAATCGAAGAGGCAAGTAATTACTATTTGTGTTTTTTTGTTGTTGTTGTCTTTTATTACCTTTTCATTGCCTCAAAACACTTTTTGCGTGTCTTTCCCTCTCAGACTTTTAAGCATTGTGTTTTCTTTTGGTAGCAGATTGTTGATTTGTTGACCAATTAGTCACATAGCGTATTTAAACCAGCATTATATGATATTACTATATTTAAGTATTTTCTTAAGGTATTTTTATGACGTTCTGCCTGTTTACATCTAAACAAAACACGCTGAAAGCGTACGGTAGTACTTTGGGTGTCAAATTCGATTCTTGAAGGACGTTTCCCCAGTGTAGCACATTTTAGCAAAACAGCAGTTTTGTCATACTCTTGTGTCGTCATATCCCGTCTTTCCTGTTCATTTTGCTTTTGCTGCTAGTTTTGTGAAATATCGGCAGTGTTCCTCTCGGCTTTAAATTGAAAGGGTTGAACAGATGACTGTTTATGTCGCTAGAGTCATACACTGGAAGCCCGGCAGTGTAACCTATTGACATCACCGCCCTGCGACATCAACAACAATGGCGACCTACGAGTTAAATGAATTTTACAAATTATGTATTTTTGTATATATTTACATTTATTTAGATTTTATACTTGCAAGTCACTTTTGGGATTTTAACTTATCCTGCTCTGTAAAGGGAGATGCCCCACAGTTTAATTGTACAACTGTATAATGACAATAAAGAGCTATTCTATTTTATAAAAAAATTTTAAAATAATAATAATGTTTATCTTTTAAGAGCCACAAGTCTTACTATCCGTGGATCCCTTTAAAAACCCGATCTGTTACACCCGATTCCGATCTTCTGAAAATGACGTGATCGGATCAGGGACATCCCTACAAATATCAATCAAATTTTTGGTTCTACTCACCAATACTGTTGAAGTACTTCCTTTTATCTGTGAAAGACTTCTGATTATCTCGACCATGTAAATCTGTGCTGTCAGCCTGTGACTGCAAATGTTAAAACAAAGAACATTGACAATTGAGGTAATCTTTTTGACATAGTCATGAGTCACACCTTTAATTTTCTTACTAGAACAACAACTACAACAAATAAACACAAGTAGAAGCAAACTGCCCCCCACCTGTTACCATGCCACAGAATTATTATGCACTTTCTGGTAGTCATGTCATTTAGTAATTTACCTTGGGCAAAGGTGGATTAGGCTGCTGTTTCGGTTGAGTTTGGGGGGAAGATGTGAGCGTGGGTTGCTGCCGTTCTTTCTGCTTCCTTTCCTGTTCCCTCAACCTCTGCTGCTCTTGTGTTTGCTGCTGGGAAAGAGTCATTGCCTGCATTGTCATCTGCTGGGCCTACAGAAAGAAGCCAGACACTGGAGTTGGAGCCAACTGTGATTAAAAAAAAAATTCTAAAAGACTAAATATGTTTATCCTAACCATTATCAGTGCCTGTTGGTTTATTAGGGCTTGCTGTGTTGCTGCCAGCTGCATGGGGTCAGCCATGGAGGGTATAGGAGCCTGAGGCATCATCATGGCTTTGTGGAGATGATAGGCAGGGGGAGGGCAACAATTAATTGACAAAACAATGCTAAATGAAATGCTGAAACAGTACCTGGCATTGTGTGCATGGCTGTCATAGTCGGGGCCATTGGAGTACCATAGCTTGGCATTGCAGGGTTGACTGCCATTCCTAGACATACAGTGAGAAAAAAACAAAAGTATTTGAACATCCTGCAAAATTCTCTCACTTTGATTGATGGGCGGGTTTGAAATGTTCATGGTAGGTGCTTGTCCACTGTGAGAGACGCTCTTTTAAAAAAAAAAAAAAAAAAAAAAAAATCCAGAAATCACAGTGTATGATTTTTTTCACAGTTAATTTGTATTATATTGATGCAAATAAGTATTTGAACACCCGAGGAAATCAATGTCAATATTTGGTACAGTAGCCTTTTTTACAATTACAGAGCTCAAACGTTTCCTGTAACTTTTCACCAGGTTTGTGCACGCTGCAGCAGAGATTTTGCACCACTCCTACACGCAGATCTTCTCTAGATCAATCAGGTTTCTGGACTGTCACTGAGAAACACGGAGTTTGAGCTTATTCCAAAGATTTTCGATTGGGTTCAGGTCTGGAGACTGGCTAGGCCCCTCCAGAACCTTGATATGCTTTCTACGTAGCACCTTCATGGTTATTCTGGCTGTCTGCTTTGGGCCATTGTCATGTCATGACCCATTTTCAATGCTCTAACTGAGGGAAGGAGGTTATTCCCCAAAATCACACAATACATGGCCCTGGTCATCCTCTACTTAATACAGTGCAGTCGTCCAGTCCCATGTGCAGAAAAACACCCGCAAAGCATGATGCTACAACCCCCATGCTTCACAGTAGGAATGGTGTTCTTGGAATGGTACTCATCCAAGGGCGTAGGTTTGCATAGGGACGATAGGGACGTGACATTACCAACTTTTCAGGATGCTCAAATTGTCCCCACCAACTTTTAAGCAACCTTATTTGCATTATATAATGACTTCAATTATATAGGTAATTAAGATTGTCTTCCCATGTTGTAAGGATAGAATTAACCCTACCATTATTAAGTGAATTACTTACTTTCAATATGTTCAGACTTACATTGACCCCTGTTTGACTTGCTAAATAGCCCAGTCCATTTTTCCCCTCAAACACAAGTTTGATTGGCTGAGGACTTAACACACACACACACACACACATTCACAGCCAGTGTTCTGTCACATTTTTCATCCGTTATAATATTTTGCTACCGAAGCTTTTGTGGTGGTGAATAAGCAGTCTTTTATATTCAGTTGGAATCTCAATGTTATCCAAAGGTGCTAGATAAACAAGTTACATCACAAACATACACGCGCAACATGAATATGGCATAAATAAATGCTTTAAGACACGGCTTAGACATTAACGGTGAGAGAGCGGCGTGCAGTTAAGTTGTGTGCAGCCACATGGCAGGATGTGTCTGAGGAGAAGTTTTCAATATGTCCGTCCATGATCAAACATAAGTAAATATTCCTTTGTCGAAAGTGTGTAGTGTTGACTTTGGAACCACTGGCCATTTTTAACATTACGCACATGCGCAGAACCTTTATTTTTTTGCATTCCTGGATAGTTAAGAGATGATTAACAAGTTTGTATTTCTTGTGGATGATCGTTAATATAATTTGTGTTCGGATATTGCAATTTAAATTTGCTTATAAAATGCAGACACTTATTCTGGAAGTTTTCAAAATGTTTGAGTAGATTTTGAAAACAAAGGTTTGAATCGAAGGGTTTACCACCTAAACCAATACATATGTACTGCTAGCCCCCCCCCTCAAAAAAAAAAAAAAAAAAAACCACAAAACAAAACAAAAAAAACTTCTTGTTTTCAGTGTAAATCTACTGGAAATAAGTGAAATTATCTGTTAGTGCAATAAGCTTAGCAGACTTACAGTATTTTAAGCAAAAAGTTTGTATATTTAACATTAACACAAATGTTTGTCAGAAATGTTCTTTATTCAAGAGTAGATATTGTATAAAACATTATTTAAAAGACAAAAAAACATTATTAATTTTTTTCTTTCTTTCTGGATTCAGGTGAAAAATGACCAACTTTTAGACGTGTGGGCTTAATAAGAACAAAAGTAGCCTTTAATACTCAAAACAAGATGGAGAAAATTATTCGACTCGATTTAAGAAAAATTATCAGATTAAGACGTTATACTGTAAATTTACAGTATGAAAGTTAGTATGAATCAATACAGATTTATTTTGCATTAATCGTTAAGCCTATCAATTAATTAGGTTCATATTGGTGAGAAATTAAGCCCCGACCCCTGTTCACCCAATTTGTTTGATCTTATTAATGTCCCGTCTCTAGTAAAAAGTGTACATGCAGGTTATGCTGTTATATCGTCTCTACCAATATTGAGACCAAACCTACGCCTTTGTACTCATCATTCTTCTTCCTCCAAAAGCTATGAGTGGGTTTAAGACCAAAAAGCTCCATTTTGATCTCATATGACCACATGAGTTTCTCCCATGACTCCTCTGGATCATCCAAATTGTCATTGGCAAATTTAAAACAGGCCGGGACATGTGCTGGCTTAAGCAGGGGAACCTTCCGTACCATGCATGATTTTAAACCACGACGTCTTAGTGTATTACCAACAGTAACCTTGTTAATGGTGGTCCCAGTTCCTTTCAGGTCATTGACCAGCTCCTCCTGTGTAGTTTTCTTGGCTGATTTCTCACCATTCTTAGGATCATTGAGACCCTATGAGCTAGATCTTGCATGGAGCCCCAGTCCGAGGGAGACGGACAGTCATGTTCAGCTTCTTCCATTTTCTAATAATTGCCCCAACGGTGAATCTTATATCAACAAGCTGCTTGGCAATTGCCCTGTAACTCTTTCCAGAGGTCTACAATTCTGTCTCTTGTGTCTTTAGACAGCTCTTTGGGGTGTATGGTGTGAGCAGGTGTTTATATGCAGCTAACCGCCTTAAACAGGTCAAAAAGTAAGTGGTGAACTTTTTAAAGACGTCTAACAGGTCTTTGAGCCTCACAATTCTGGCTAATAGACAGGTGATCGAATACTTATTTGCAGCAATATAATACATTTTTTTCCTTTTTTTTAATCACACACTGTGATTCTACTTCGACTACAAAACTCTTCATTCTACAAACATTATGAGGCAATAACAAAATAGTAACGCATACACTAAGGAAACTAATCAGATTACTGGTTTGGAAAAACGAACACGTTAGATTGCTGGTTACCAAAAGAAAAGAATTAGATTAAAATAACGCGTTAATTAGTCACGCGTTAGTGACAACACTGGTCAAGACAAATTACGTCAAGCAATGGCTGCCAATGTAAAATGACTTGCTGTGCCCCACAGGCCTTTAGTATCACTATTACTTTCACTTACCCATAGGATATCCTGACATTGAAGTAGGCATACCTAAAGACAGAATGACAAGCTCTGATTACATTCAGTGAGTTAATTATAACATTCAGGCATTCATTTTCTGAATTGCTTAACATCAATTCAACATTGAGCAGCCCACAGTTAGATTAGTTTAGCAACATAGCTTCTGGCAAAGGCTTATCATAAACAGAATCACAAAATACCAAATTGTTTCAGTAGTGCACCTTAGAAATATTTTAAAGGGAACCACGGATAGAAAGACTTGTAGTTCTTAAAAGATAAATGAAAGTATGAGTTATAATTATTGATATTAAAACCCCTCCTGATGTAATCACTTTTATAAAATTTGTAAAATTAGTTTAACTAGTAGGTCGCCATTGTTGTTTACGTCAGAGGGCGGTGTCATCAGTTCAGCCCTTTCATTTAAATCCAAGAGGAGCATTAACGAGCATTGTCGATATTTCACAAAACGAGCAGCAAAAGCAAATTGAACAAGAAAGACGGGTGTTCGGCCGTTTACGCTTTTTTGTGGCGTTTTCCCCGCCGAAAGGGATCCGAAAGAGAACACACTGGATAACTCGGCTTGTGCTCACAGTATATTGTTGGTTTTTTATTGTTGATTTGTTTTGGAGTAGTAAATAGCAAACACCAAGCAGGTTATAAACCTATAAATGCAAGCAAAGAATGTATATATGTGTATAAATATACAAATTATGATAATGCTAAATACAAATATACACAAAGCTTCTTTATATCTAAATGAATAAATAATACACTGTGCATAATATATATAATTCATTCACAATTAAATTGCTCAGATTGCAATAACCAACTATTATGCAGCATTTTAAAATCACATTTTACATTTTTAACCGTTTAATCGTTATTCTTTAGGCAATAGTTGCATCATTTAGACACTTCAAGTCACGAACGCCGTCCAATGCTTTGAAAGGGTGGCGGCTAACAGCATGAGGAAATGTAGTTTTTTCCCGCAAGCATTCAGATTATAAGCACCAATACAGCGGGTCCCGAGACTACATTACCCATGGTTCACCGCGTGCCCTGCACCGCTCGCTGATTCGCTGCGAGATTGACTCAGTGGCTACGCTAAACCAACGCGCTCGTCGCCAACTGTCAGCTCTCAGCGGATCTCGTAACACACAAACTGGAAGGCCATTGAGTGATCGCCGTGAAAGAAACGCCAAGCCATCTAAAGCAATGCAGTAGGTGCAAATACATAATACAAATACAAGCAAATGAGCGGCAAACTCACCGGTGGTGCGCGTCTCTTTCGGCAACGTGAATGTGAATGACAGCCACGCCGACCCAGCTTCCGCTTAAATGCGAATCCACACCCCTTTCCGATTGACAGTGAATTAACCCTTTCCCGGACAAGATAGCAGGTGAGGCACAATTTAAACACGTTTAACCCAGCGGACGCAACACCTCCCACTTGACCGACTGATAATTCAGAGAGGTCACCCACTTTAACACCACATCACAAATTTTTTTTTTTTGTTTTTTTTTTTTTTTGTTTGTATTGAGTAAAAGTTCAATCTTACTTGCCAACGAAGATGATGATGCCAATGTCACTGTTCGGGCACCTACGCTGACAGGGGTGTGTACTGTCAGGGCACAATTATGTGTGTACTCATCTTCGTGTATGTGCAAATGTGTGTCCCAGTGGCAGCGCTTGGCTTGCACCACCGACCCTTAAGGGTGTCGGGACAATTATGTCATGATGCGGTACCTCCAGAACCAGGCGATGGATGACATCAGCCAGTCAGCTTGTGCCTTGCCTAGCAGAACCATTCTGTTCTTCAGTGGGAATGAGGACAACCAATCTCCTGATGTCTCTCCGGAGGATGACTGTCGTCAGTTGTTGTAGGTCCTTTCTGCGTTGCCTGACTGCTAGCACTGCAGGCAGGCCAGCACACATCTTTACATCAGCGTCTCGAACAAGTCCTTTCTTGTCTGGGTAGACTGCTTGAATCCGTCCAAGACGGAATTGTCCTCGCAAGGCATTCTGGTCAGCGATCCACACGATGTCGCCAACTTCAACGTTCCTCTTCGTGTGGTGCCACTTTGGCCGAATGAATAAATTAGGTCCAGCAAGCTCACTCCATTTCGACCAGAACATGTCCACACTGATTTGTATGGCTCTCAGACGGCGCCAGGGATGGATGCAAAGCTCGAGGCCATCCGTGTCGCCTCCAAGTCCAGTTCGTCCGAGGAGTAGACTGTTAGGTGTGATGTACTCGACTGAGTCTTCCTGGATTTGTGCTCTGGCATCAATTGGCCTTTCATTTGTGAGGTTAGCTGCTTGATAGAAAAGGGTTTGGAGTTCACTCCAGGTGAATGAGCCTTCTGTCCCTCCAAGACTCATAAGGGCTCTTTTCAGGAGCTTTACTGCAGCTTCAGCAGCTCCGTTACGATGAGGTGCGTCAGCCGGATGAAAGTCCCATGACCATTCTGTTCCATTCTTGGCGGCTTCATTCTTAATGGAAGCTTCCTGCAGGCTCGCCAGGTGTTTGTGCAGTTCCTGCAAGGCTGGTTTAGCACCAACAAAGTTTGTTCCCCTGTCAGACCAAAGTCTTTTTGGATGGCCTCTCAGAGCTACAAAACGAGAGTAGGCTTGGAGGAAGCTTTCAGACGATTGGTCATCAACAAGATCTGCATGAACTGCTCTTGATGCCATGCAACAAAACACTATGCCCCAGACCTTCTTGCTGGTTCTTTTCTTGACGGCATCCTTGATTTCAAAAGGGCCGAAGAGGTCAAGTGTAGTGTACTCAAATGGACTGGCACGCTCCGAGCGCTCTGGTGGCAAGTCGCTCATGATCTGCTGGCACATTCTCCCTTTCAGTTTACGGCAGGGAACGCAATCATTCAGGATTTTCTTCACTATTCTCCGACCTTGTACTATCCATGCCTTCTTCCTCGTCCGCAGCAGTGTGGTAGCAATGCCTTCGTGGTTCTTTTCATGGGCATCTCTCGTCAGCAAGGTCGCCAACCAGGAATGGAATGGGATAAGTGGAACAGCTGTCCCACCTTCCTTCCAGGACTGGATTCTGCCTCCACAGAGAAGGAGTCCCGTGTCCTTTTCCTTGTGGACCACCAAGCGATTCAGTGTAGAGTCATTGAACTCAACTCCATCTTGGGCTGCGAGGGCCAGATCTTGGAAGGCTCCTGCTCTTTCCTTAGCACTCAGTATGGAGTTGGTTTCCTCCCACTTTAGTCGATCTGGTGTCTTGAGCCTCCTAAGCCAGGTCTCAGCGGCTCGTCGAGCCCAGGCCAAAGTTCCACACAACTTCGACAGGGAACTGAAACGCTGAGGCTCCACAAGGTGCACCAGTCCAGTGCTCCAAGTTCTTTGTTTGCCTAGTACTGGCGCTGGTTCTGGACCAGCTGGTTGCTCTGGCTCTTGGAGGGTTGTTTCGTCTTTGGGGCCGGTCTTTGTCTTATGGTCTGGTTGGACCCTGGTGACTACCGCAGAGAACCCCTTCCGTTGTAATTTTCCTACATTTTCAGCAGCTGAGGTTGTTATTTCGCTAGCCATTTTCATGGGCCAGTCCTCCTCTGGCAACTGTAGGAACTCGGGGCCTTTCTGCCACGTCGAACCTTCGCCAAGTTCCTCAGGGGAAGCTCCTCTGGTGAGGATGTCTGCGATATTTCGGCTGCCTTCAATCCACCTCCAATCCTCCACTTGTCCAGCTTTCTGAATCTCACCAATTCGATTGGCAAAAAATGTTTGGTAGCCATAACTTTCCTTTTGGATGGCTGCCAGGATCGTTTGACTGTCAACGAAGTGGATCCAGCGCTGTACTTTAATGTGACAGTGCTTTTCAAAGTACTGCCTTAGGCGGGTAGCAAAGACTGCGCCGCAGAGCTCCGCCTTGATCACGTCCCCCTTTTGGTCTAGGGGAGTGAGTTTTGCTTTGGACTCCACCAACTTTACGATGATCCCATTTGGGGTTGTCCACCGAAGGTAGAGCACTGCTCCATAAGAGGATTCGCTCCCGTCTGAAAATGTAATTCCCATTGGTGGGCCTAGAACGTCAGGTGGTGTCAGGCTTCTCTCGAATCTGACTTGGCTAAGTCTTATATACTCTTCAAAGAGTGTTATTGCTGCTTCTCGGAGTCTGGGCGAGAGAGGGATGTCCCATGTGTCCTTGGCAGGGTTGTCTTTGCCAGCTTCTTGGAATGACTCCCGCACTAGCATGACTCCCTTTTGCTTGGCTGGTGAGGCAAGACCAATTGGGTCGTAGAAACCTGCGATCTGGCTGAGCAGGATACGCCGTGTCAAGGGGGTTGGTGTGCAGTCCCTGACCAGCTCTTCACTCAGATCGAGTCCAGTTCTCATTTTCCCCATTTTCTTGGAGAAGTTGATGGAAGTCAGGAGCCGAAGCTTGTCTGTCTCGGGTTCGTAGCCGACACCCAGAGCTTTGTTCTCCTCATCCTTCATTTGGTTTGGCAGCACTAAGGTCCTGGGAGCTTTTGTTTCAGCCCTGATGTCAGAAGGTTTACCACTCCTCCCACTTTGGTGCGACAGGACCCAAGGCTTGA
The DNA here is from genome assembly GCF_030265065.1 of Corythoichthys intestinalis. Classification (NCBI taxonomy): domain Eukaryota; kingdom Metazoa; phylum Chordata; class Actinopteri; order Syngnathiformes; family Syngnathidae; genus Corythoichthys; species Corythoichthys intestinalis. The sequence continues at coordinate 4,702,201 of NC_080415.1, forward strand.
GGTGGAAACCTCCTGCTTTCAGAATGTCCACCACCCCTCTGGTGATCTTTTGCAGGGTTTCGAGGTCATCATGAGAGGTCAAGATGTCGTCAACGTAGCTATCCTCGGTCAGAACCCGACGTTCTTCAACCCTGTCAGCAAACTGGGGAAGGTTGGCCGTCTCCCTCATGGCAACTTGGGCGATGCAACCAGCGGGTTTGCCACCGATGTTTACCCTGACAACAGCGAAGACCTCTATCTCATCCTCCAGGTTATCCCTCCAGAGGAAGCGATGTAGGTGGACTTCCTTTTCCTTCAGCCACACTGAGTTATACATTTTTGTTACATCGCCCAGTGCAGCATGTTGGCCACTTCTGAACCTCAAAAGCACTCCCCGTATTGGGTTGAGAACATCGGGGCCCTTGTACAGGAGATTGTTGAGGCTCATCCCTCGGAACTCTTGGCTGCTGTTCCATACGATCCGCACAGGGGTTGAAGTGGAGTGAGGGTTTGGTGCTATTAGATGACTTATGTACCATGTTGGTCCAGTCCAGCTGTCAATTTCTTCCTTGGCGAGTTTGACAGCAGCTCCTCTGGACACCATTTCATGGATTTGTTCTTTATATGCGGCTTTCCACACAGGTTCCTTTTCTAGGCGTTTCTCAGTGCTCCTGAAGGTCGCCTCAACTGCTTGACGGTTGTCCGGCAGAGTTGCTGGGTCACCCTTCCAGGGATACGCTGCGTCCCAGTGGGGGGAATTGCTGTGTTTGTCAGCCAGCACGTAAGTGATGCAGGCTTTTATCCTCTCCAGGTCTTTCTCTTCACTGAGAGTCATTTCCTTCCCACCTGGGGAACATTTGCCACACCTGCAGCCACCACACAGGGGACTGCAGGCTGCTCCGATACTATCCCACTTGAACCATTCAAGGACCTCCTTGTTTGTGGCCGTGAAGCTCTGGGAAGCTGTGTTCTCCTCTGCTGCTTGGTCAAAGATGGTCTCTTTGTATGCCACCGAAGCAGACCTCATGCTCCTTGCAAGGTGGGTGTCAGAGCGGTACACGGCAAGGTCGACAGCCTCAATGAGGTTGGGGTGGGTTCCTCCGACGGTCTTGCCCAACGGGCCGTCCCAGAGCACAAGGTCTCCCACAATCCTGGTTGGCTGAGGAACAAGCCGACCCTCACGGTGACTAACAAGAAGGTCTATCTCCTTTGGCCGTACCAGCTCAGAAGCAGGAACATCAGGGAAGAATTTTTGTAATTGCTTGGGTGAGACTGACTGATTCACCTCAGCAATTTTCTCCAGGCCGTAACAGAGTATCTTGTGGTCTGCTACGTTACCTTTGGGTGATTTCACCCTCAGCCGAAGGGAATATCTCTTTGTCAGGACAGTCTTCCTCATACCCCCCACCCCATGGACTATCAGCTTGATGTTGTCGCCAGATAGACCAAGGCGGTTGGCTGCTTCATGAGTGATGTAGTTTGTATCGGAGGCGAGGTCGATGAGGGTGCCAATTAGACAGCCTGAATTTGTTGTTGCTTTCAGGAGCATCATCACTACTGGGTGTTCCTTCAGTTCATCTCCAGTGTTGCTGCATACAGTTGATGAGATTTTGTTTGAGAAAACCTTCTTGCACCTTTCTCTTTGTTCTGGAGTGAGTTCTGCCAGAAACTCCTCCTGTCTCTTGGTCAAGCCAAGGCTCTTTCCTTCAGCTTGTGTGCTGTTCCGGTCCTCACTCTCATCCTGTTTTGGAGTAGGTGGCTTGGGACAGAGGAGATAGTTGTGGTCCGAAACCCCTGATCCCCTACAGGTTGGCTTTGGGCAAAGGAATCTCTGGGTACAGCCGTTGCCATCCTTGGTGTGAGGCCGCAAGCATTTGATGCATGACCCAATCTTCTTCAGATGAGCCTTCTTACCAGCAAGGTCTTGTTCTCTGAAGGCTTTGCACGCAAATAGCCTGCCAGCATGCTTGTTGTCACCGCACATATTGCATTTAGCTTGAACGTCTTGTTGACCAGTTGTGGATTTAGTGGAGGCTTTCTTCACCTTAACAACCGATAAACTTTTCTCCATTGCATCCTTTTCCACTGAGCTTGGCTCTAATTGGTCCAATTCCTCCAGAATCTCCTCTTGTTTTTTCAGGAACTCCAAGAGGCAATCAAAGTGGTTTGTTGGAGAGAATCCAGAAGCAGGGTTGGACTTATGCATGATCCATTCCTTTTTCAGTATGCTGGGAAGCTTGCTCTCAAGAGACTGGCAGACAACCCGATTTTTTACAGCATCCTCTTCTCCAAGAATCTGAAGGTTGCAAAGCGCTCTTTCCACAGCCTGTATTAGTTCAATGGTTTTTCTGGGGTTGTTACTTTTCAGAGGGGGAAGAGCCTGGACCTCGTTGGTGATCAACCAAACGATCTTCTGCTTGTTTCCATACTTGTTATCCAGCAGCCTGAATACATCATCGGCTGAACCACAGCTGGATAGAACAAGTTCCCTTTTAACCTTTTCATGCAGGCTGCTTAGAAGGTGGAACTTTTTCACAGATTCAGCTCCATATGGGTTGCCTAATAACTCCAGGTTCACCCATTCAGCCTTCCACCTGTAGTAGTCCCTCATATCACCAGAAAAACTGGGTAGTCTTGCCCTTTCAAGACTGATTTGGGGCTTTATAGCGATAGCTCCCTGAACATTACTGTTGTCGATTTGTGGTGAGAAAGGCTGGGTGATTGTGTTTGGGGTCCCCACTCCAAGGTTTGGAGTAAATGCTTTCCAGGTGTCAGGTCCTGGTTTTAGTTTGACAGACTCGGCTGGGGGAGACTGCCTGTCCATCCTGGACGCTCCCACTCCGGAATTTGGGGCCAGTGGTTCACCACTTTGCTCTTCCATTTCTTCCTCTTCCAGCTTGTCTGACAAAGCCAGGAGCCTCTTCCTCAATGTTCGGTAGCATAACCTCAGATCAATCAACCTAGAGGCAGGAACCAATTCCTTCCACTCCACCAGCATGTCACCGAGTTCCGAGACCTCTCTGTCCAGACCTTTATTCCTAAGCCTGCGGTCCTTAATTGGTTGTTGAGGGCTGACTTCGTCCTCTTCAGCCTGAGCAACTGCAGATTCAGCGACTTTAGCCTGGGCGGAAAACATTTCCTCGGCGTAGCCATTCCAAAAGGCTTCTTGGGTGGCTCGTTTCACCTCTAGGAACTTTGCCTCGCACTCAGCAGTCAGCCTGTCAACGTCCAAAGCGGACTCTTTAACCCTTTCATCATCTGACTCTCTCAAGGCGTGGGCGTACTCAAGCCCTGTATCAACAACTTTAGAGAAGTCCAGTTTGAGACTCCTCCATTCTTTTGGAACCTCACTTGGATCCAGAAGTCCAGCCGCCAAATAAGTAGTAAGTGCATTTCCTTTTCTTGTGAATGACGCCTGCGCTTTTGAACGAGCACTTTTAAGTTTTTTCAAGTCGTCCATCTCAATTCCCTTTTTGTTGGCCGGAGAGCCGACTATTCAACCAATGGGGTCCGTGCTGGGGACCTTTCTCCACTTTGTTGGTGACTGGCTCCTTTGCCCGAGCTCAACAGGAATTCAAGCAGGTGATTTGACTTGATTAGCTTCAGGTGCCGTCCAATATCCGGCTACAGAACGCTTCCCAGGATGGCACAATTGTTTGTCCAGGTTTAGGTCCCTGTCAGCTCCAATAAATTACTGGAGTGTTAAGTTGACCAGGGCTGGATTGGTTTTGCCTCCTGGTTACCAAGCTGATGCTGCACTAGCCCAGATCAGTGCCGCGGTTTATAACTGTTCGGCCGTTTACGCTTTTTTGTGGCGTTTTCCCCGCCGAAAGGGATCCGAAAGAGAACACACTGGATAACTCGGCTTGTGCTCACAGTATATTGTTGGTTTTTTATTGTTGATTTGTTTTGGAGTAGTAAATAGCAAACACCAAGCAGGTTATAAACCTATAAATGCAAGCAAAGAATGTATATATGTGTATAAATATACAAATTATGATAATGCTAAATACAAATATACACAAAGCTTCTTTATATCTAAATGAATAAATAATACACTGTGCATAATATATATAATTCATTCACAATTAAATTGCTCAGATTGCAATAACCAACTATTATGCAGCATTTTAAAATCACATTTTACATTTTTAACCGTTTAATCGTTATTCTTTAGGCAATAGTTGCATCATTTAGACACTTCAAGTCACGAACGCCGTCCAATGCTTTGAAAGGGTGGCGGCTAACAGCATGAGGAAATGTAGTTTTTTCCCGCAAGCATTCAGATTATAAGCACCAATACAGCGGGTCCCGAGACTACATTACCCATGGTTCACCGCGTGCCCTGCACCGTTCGCTGATTCGCTGCGAGATTGACTCAGTGGCTACGCTAAACCAACGCGCTCGTCGCCAACTGTCAGCTCTCAGCGGATCTCGTAACACACAAACTGGAAGGCCATTGAGTGATCGCCGTGAAAGAAACGCCAAGCCATCTAAAGCAATGCAGTAGGTGCAAATACATAATACAAATACAAGCAAATGAGCGGCAAACTCACCGGTGGTGCGCGTCTCTTTCGGCAACGTGAATGTGAATGACAGCCACGCCGACCCAGCTTCCGCTTAAATGCGAATCCACACCCCTTTCCGATTGACAGTGAATTAACCCTTTCCCGGACAAGATAGCAGGTGAGGCACAATTTAAACACGTTTAACCCAGCGGACGCAACAGACGGGATGAGACAAGCTGAGAGTAGGACAAAACCGGGAGTGTTCACATGGCAAGTTCGTTGCCTGACAGTGACAGCAAAGACTCTCATCTCTAGTGACGTAGCAGGAGAACAGACAACAATATCAGAAGGATTGCGTACAAGGGGTTATTGACCACACACAAAAACCGCGCAATCGCCAAAAGGCAGACAAAAAAGGGTAACAGAATGTGACACAATCATGCCAGTTGTCATCCTAGCTTCGTCAGTATACTAGAACACAGCTCTTCTCCCAGTACAACCCAACAGCGTGCATTAGGCACGTAAAACATGGCGCCCTCCGTAGTTGAAAACGTGCTAAATATTATAGATTTTTAAATCAATGCCAATATTTTATGTGTTTCTCATAACATATTTTAGTGAAAGAACAATTGTGGCTTATTAGAGTCTACAAGTCTTTTAAGTCTGTGGTTCCCTTTAAAAATTAGCCTCCCAAGATAGATTCCTCCAGCAACATGACATTTAGAAATGTTTATCATTAATACAACCACAAGAGCTGCATAGAAATCAGCCATTTTGGTTTGGTTTAAGGTGGTTTTAAACTTTTCCAAGGGTCTTTCAAAATCAATCTAGAAAGCATATTTGAACATTGATCCCCCCATAAAAACGAATTACTCACTAATGGCCACGGAGGCACTTTGAATCATATGACAGTCACCTGCTCTCGGATCAACATATATGCTATATAAACAGAAAAAGACTGAAAAAAGTAGTTTCAATGTTTTTTTTTTGGTCTGCACGGGGTAGCGGAAGACAACTGTGTGGGGCGCAGGCAATGCACAGGTGTGCCACGTGGCTGGTGAAAAATGAGAGAGAGAGTGCACAAGAGAACACACATGCTGGTCATAAAGTTATACTACTAATATTCATCAACAAATAGTAGGAATACGTAGAACGTGTTACAGTACGTGGTTCGACAAGCAGAAATTCTGACTTGCCAAACGTCCCGCGACATGGTCGTGAGGCGTCTGAGACAGTCGGTAGCAGTCAAAATGTCAGCCACAACAGTCAACAATTCTTTGTGACGTGTCTGTCCGGCTAGAATCGGCCTGAAATCATGTTGTCTGTGTCAGGCTCAGTCCAGACGACAGTCCAGTTGTAATCGATTCAATGCCCTTAAAAATTGCTAATCATGATGAATGACAACATTCACATGTAAAATAAAAAAAAATATTTAAATGAGACGAGATGGGGTTTTGAAGTTAATTTACCTACATTACTTCATTAATAATTAATTTTTAAACTTGCCATCTACAGTAGATTAATCTTGTGGAGATGGAGTTTTCCACCTACCTGAACCATATAAACCAGGCTGCATTGGTCCAATACCTCCTCCACCTCTCATTCTGCGGTTAAGCACAGCTACTCTTTCCATGTCCTTCACACAAAAAAAAATTGTTGGGCATTTTCATTCATATTAGTATTTTTGAGGCATTTTATTGTGAGTAAACGTGTCTGCGTGCGTGTGACATGTACTATATAAAGTACACTGAACACTTTAAACGCAACACTGTTTTTGCTCCCATTTGTTATGAGAACTTCAAAAATGGATGGATGGAGAGAATTAGTATTGGATATGTATCGAGATTAAATTAAACAATTTTGTGAAACAACACCATCTACATTTCTATTTCTATTTGCCAAACATAGCACTCTTTTATTCAACTTCCATATAGGACCATAAATTACTATTGTAAATTTAAATGAGAAAACTTTTTTTTTAATATACTAGTACACTGCTGACCAAAAGTATTGGTACCCCTGCCATTCCGTCAGATAATGCTCAATTTTTCCCAGAAAATAATTGTAATTAGAAATGCTTCGGTAGTAATATCTTCATTTATTTTGCTTGCAATGGAAAAAAAAATAAATCATTATCATTTTACACAAAATTCCAAAAATGGGCCGGACAAAATTATTGGCACCCTCAGCCTAATACTTGGTAGCACAACCTTTTAGACAATTTTTTTTAACTGCGAACAACCGCTTCCGGCACCTATTAATGAGATTCTTACGATGCTCTGCTGGAATTTTAGACCATTCTTCTTTGGCCAACTGCTCCAGGTCTCTGAGAATTGAAGGGTGCCTTCTCCAACCTGCCATTTTCAGATATCTTCACAAGTGTTTAATGGGATTTAGGTCAGGACTCATTGCTGGTCACTTTAGAAGTCTACAGTGCTTTCGCTCAAACCATTTTCTAGTGATTTTTGAAGTGTATTTATGGTCATTGTCCTGCTGGAAGACCCATGACCTCTGAGGGAGACCCAGCTTTTTCACCCTGGGCCCTACATTATGCTGCAAAATTTGGTGCTAGTCTTCAGACTTCACAATGCCATGCACACGTTCAAGAGGTCCAGTGCCAGAGGCAGCAAAGCAACCCCAAAACATCAGGGAACCTCTGCCATGTTTGACTGTGGGGACCGTGTTCTTTTCTCTGAAAGCCTCGTTTTTTATGCCTTCTCCCAAAAAGCTCTACTTTTGTCTCATCTGACCAGAGACGATTCTTCCAAAACGTTTTTGGCTTTCTCAGGTAGGTTTTGGCAAACTCCAGCCTGGCTTATTTATGTCACTGGGTCAAAAGTGGGGTCTTTTTGGGTATCCCACTATATAGTCCCTTTTCATTCAGACGCCGACGGATAGTACGGGTTGACGTACCCTTGGACTGCAGGACAGCTTGAACTTGTTTGGATGTTAGTCGAGGTTCTGTATCTACCATCCGCACAATCTTCCGTTGAAATCGCTCGTCAATTTTTCTTTTTCGTCCACATCTAGGGAGGTTAGCCAGAGTGCCATGGGCTTTACACCTATTGATGACACCGCGCACGGTTGACACAGGAACATTCAGGTCTTTGGAGATGGACTTGTAGCCTTTATATCGCCCATGCTTCCTCACAATTTTACTTCTCAAGTCCTCAGACGGTTCTTTTGTCTTCTCTTTTCTCCTTGCTCAATGTGGTACACACAAGGACACGAGACAGAGGTTGAGTCAACTTTAATCCATTTTAACTAGCTGCAAGTAGGATTTAGTTATTCCCACCATTTGTTGTTATGTGCCACAGGTAAGTAACAGGTGCTGATAATTACAAAAATTAGAGAAGCATCACATGATTTTTCAAAGGGTGCCAATACTTTTGTCCGGCTCATTTTTGGAGTTTTGTGTAACATGAGAATGTTTTGGTTTTTTTCCCTTTCTCTTTTGTGTTTTTACCATTGCAAGCAAAATAAACGAAGATATTACTACCAAAGCATTTGTAACTGCAATCATTTTCTGGAGAAATTGAGCATTGTCTGACAGAATTGCAGGGGTGCCAATACTTTTGGGCCAGCAGTGTATATACTGTATATATAAATGTATAGGTTTTGTGAGAAGAGAAATAACATCATCAATAGGCAATCGTCTGAATACATATGTGTATTTATGATAAAGATACTTCAAATTTAAAAATTATGAATCACCTAGATACTGGGATGATAAATTAAATCATCAACCAATGACAATTTTCAACCTTCCAAAATTTTTGACCATCCACATTTTGTGAATTGGTTAAGTTGATTCAAATCAGAAGATGTTTTGTCGAAGAATTTAAGTCTTCATTAATTTAAAGTTTATGCTTTTTGGGGTAAAAGGATGGGGGGGGGGGGGGGTCGGATACCACTAACCAGTTGTCCCTGGTCCATGTCAAACCAGTCATCAACATATTCGTCCAGCTCTCGATGACTGCCTTCAAAAAATAAGAAAGAATGACAAGTTAAAATTGATTCTTCAATACAGATAAATTCCCTGGCAAAAATGATGAAATCACCAGTCCTGGCAGATGCTCATGCATTTGTTTTATTGTGTTGAAAAACATCAGACCATAGAGTTGATCCTTCTGGCTATAGACCCTACTCACATGACGGCACAACCACGCCTCCGCGCCATATTGTCCGTCAACTCATCGTGTTTACGCATTACCGCTACGTAAATTCCTCCTATTATGGCGTGTTTTTCTGCTCGTTAACATTAATAATCAAAATGATGAAGGCATGTGTGGCGATTGGTTGCAGTAACAGAGAAGATAGACGGAGAGACTTGAAGTTCTACCGTATTCCGAGAGACCCGGAGAGGAGAGCGAGATGGACGGCTGCAATTGACGAGAAAACTGGGCACCAAACGATCACCACAGATTATGTAGTAGTCATTTTATATCTGGTAAGATGCATTGAATATATATTTAGAGGGTTTTGGGCTGACAACCACAATTAAGATCATTGCGAGGCTAATCGCCTTCAACATACAGTTTCAAATTCAAGATGCTTATTTCTTCCACCATCAATATTTTTTTAATAATATTTAGGTGGTACCAAGTGAAAGAAGCTGGCCTCGTCTACGGATCATCAGTTAAACAGGTGTGTCCAAACCTTTTGCAAAGGGGGCCAGATTTGGTGTGGTAAAAATGCGGGGGGCTACCTTGGCTGATTTACATAGAACAATACATTTAAACAAATTTTAGCAAGCCCTTCTGTGTGTCACATTTGCTTTTTTTTTTTTTTTTTTTTCTTTAATTCATAATTTCATCAATCTCGTCTTTGTGGTGTTCTCTTTCGACACTCGGGCTCTTGCGAAATACTGCTGCTTTGAAATTAAACTAGCTTCAAGTTGCTGCGTATATCTTCCCTGTAATATTGTACATGTTAGCTCGTCTTGTTTGTTAATATCGCGTCATATCGAACTCTTTGAAAACAGCGACTGTCTCTTTGCAAATGAGGCAGACACAGTTGTTGCGTATTTTATTGAAGAAATAGTCCAATATCCACCTATCCTTGAAGCGCCGGCCATCGCAGTCAACTTTTTTTTTTTTTATTGATTGTCGCCATTTTAGAAAATTGGAAGTAAAGGGTCACACGGGGGTAATGTTGCTTAGAGTGCTGCTGTTAAAGTTTTTCAAAGTTTCGTGAGAATACGCTGAGTTTCTGTGGACAAGATAGTTGTAAATACAGTGCCTTGCAAAAGTATTCGGCCCCCTTGAATCTTGCAACCTTTCGCCACATTTCAGGCTTCAAACATAAAGATATGAAATTTAATTTTTTTGTCAAGAATCAACAACAAGTGGGACACAATCGTGAAGTGGAACAACATTTATTGGATAATTTAAACTTTTTTAACAAATAAAAAACTGAAAAGTGGGGCGTGCAATATTATTCGGCCCCTTCACTTTCAGTGCAGCAAACTCACTCCAGAAGTTCAGTGAGGATCTCTGTATGATCCAATGTTGTCCTAAATGACCGATGATGATAAATAGAATCCAAATGTGTGTAATCAAGTCTCCGTATAAATGCACCTGCTCTGTGATAGTCTCAGGGTTCTGTTTAAAGTCCAGAGAGCATTATGAAAACCAAGGAACACACCAGGCAGGTCCGAGATACTGTTGTGGAGAAGTTGAAAGCCGGATTTGGATACAAAAAGATTTCCCAAGCTTTAAAACCTCTAGGAGCACTGTGCAAGCCATCATATTGAAATGGAAGGAGCATCAGACCACTGCAAATCTACCAAGACCCGGCCGTCCTTCCAAACTTTCTTCTCAAACAAGGAGAAAACTGATCAGAGATGAAGCCAAGAGGCCCATGATCACTCTGGATGAACTGCAGAGATCTACAGCTGAGGTGGGAGAGTCTGTCCATAGGACAACAATCAGTCATACACTGCACAAATCTGGCCTTTATGGAAGAGTGGCAAGAAGAAAGCCATTTCTCAAAGATATCCATAAAAAGTCTCGTTTAAAGTTTGCCACAAGCCACCTGGGAGACACACCAAACATGTGGAAGAAGGTGCTCTGGTCAGATGAAACCAAAATTGAACTTTTTGGCCACAATGCAAAACGATATGTTTGGCGTAAAAGCAACACAGCTCATCACCCTGAACACACCATCCCCACTGTCAAACATGGTGGTGGCAGCATCATGGTTTGGGCCTGCTTTTCTTCAGCAGGGACAGGTAAGATGGTTAAAATTGACGGGAAGATGGATGCAGCCAAATACAGGAACATTCTGGAAGAAAACCTGTTGGTATCTGCACAAGACCTGAGACTGGGACGGAGATTTATCTTCCAACAGGACAATGATCCAAAACATGAAGCCAAATCTACAATGGAATGGTTAAAAAATAAACGTATCCAGGTGTTAGAATGGCCAAGTCAAAGTCCAGACCTGAATCCAATCGAGAATCTGTGGGAAGAGCTGAAGACTGCTGTTCACAAACACTCTCCATCCAACCTCACTGAGCTCGAGCTGTTTTGCAAGGAAGAATGGGCAAGAATGGCAGTCTCTCGATGTGCAAAACTGATAGAAACATACCCCAAGCGACTTGCAGCTGTAATTGGAGCAAACGGTGGCGCTACAAAGTATTAACGCAAGGGGGCCGAATAATATTGCACGCCCCACTTTTCAGTTTTTTATCTGTTAAAAAAGTTTAAATTATCCAATAAATTTTGGTCCACTTCACGATTGTGTCCCACTTGTTGTTGATTCTTGACAACAAATTAAAATTTTATATCTTTATGTTTGAAGCCTGAAATGTGCCGAAAGGTTGCAAGATTCAAGGGGGCCGAATACTTTTGTAAGGCACTGTATATATATATACAGTGGGGAGAACAAGTATTTGAGACACTGCCAATTTTCCCATTGGGAGTGTATCAAATACTTGTTCTCCCCACTGTATATATACACACATTTTGATTTCTGATGTGATAAAATCCATGACCCAGGATCCAGGGCAGTCCCCCAGCCTGTCCAAGTAGCCTCCTACAAGCACCTGGGAATAGGATGAGTGAGCACGTGACACACCCCACATGCCCACACCCACCAACCACCACCCGCCAGTCCTCACAGCCTGCAGCGCTGTCCCAACCTGGAGCACAGCGGGGCCAGGAGTGGAAAATTAAAATGGATTGGACGTTCACTGCCATCAATGGCAGCAAGTGAGTTGACTTATTTGTCCAAAAATAAACTGTTCCAGCCCACATGACATCTAATGCCATAAATGTGGCCCGTGAACCAAAATGAGTTTGACACCCCTGCCTTGTACACTATACTTGCTTGAAGCCCCTCCCATGTCATTGGTACTTGGTTTAGAATTTAGACACAGCCCACCAAGGTCTTTTACAACACTATGTGATGATTTCACTTTTTTAAAAAGTTTGATAATCATCTCCTTTGTTTTGATAGGCATCCCTCATGCAGGTCAGTCAGCATGGTGCAATGGCTCACCAAAGAGTGGTCACTGATTTTTAACTAGAACAAACAAGGGTGGATCAGTTGATACAAACCACGTCTGTACCCAGAGAAGGGTCATCTGACCCAAATCAGCATATCTTTTGTGAGCACCGAGGTCCTCATTAGTCATTCCCATTCACACTCGCAAAACCACAGGGTTGGATTGCTCCAATTAGCATCTTGAGTGTTTGAAGGACAGAACTGCCTCGGCTTTGTTGGACAGTGGACTGCTCGGGCAGGCAGTCGGGTGGACAACCGTTTTACATATTCCAAAAGCTGCAGCTTGCCTACTGTATGTACTGTATACTGAAGCTTGTGTTTGCTGTGACAAAACAGCTGTTTGAGCTGCTGTGGAAAGTTTTTCGGTCATTGTGTGCTTCAACGTAAACTGTGAACCTTGACAACTGAATGTTGGACTTGTCAAGACGAAGTAAAGGTGCTTGTGGGATTTGTCCCAAATGTTCTAAAACTCAGTTTTCTAAAATGTAGACAGTCTGGTTTACCTACAGTTCTGGATGCTAGTCGTAGTTTCATGCCACATTGCCCTCTCATCATTTTTACACTAACCCAGGAGTTAACAAGTCTGGACTTGCAAATATTCAAGATGCTAATTGCAGCTATCCAGAGTGAAACCCCCATCACACCGAGGCTGCTTGATTGCTTGTTTGAGTGGTCTATTGTTTGACAAAACCAAGTAGTCAGTTTGGTATCAGAGTCATTTGACGCCTCTCTGGTATTTCTTTATAGCCCACCCCCCCAAAACCCAGGAGTAATGAGCTGATCAAATATGATGAAGGCGTAAGTTTTGGAAATTCAATTTTACAGAAAGAAAAATTGATGGATTCCATTACTCTCCCTGCATTTGGTTGACAAAGTAGCAGTTATTGATTACTACAATTTCCTTCATTTCTTTTAGTGTTTTCTAAAGGTTTTCTAATTTTGTCAGATAGGATTACTTCAGCTTTGGGTCATGTCAACGATCTGCTGTAATCTAAACAACTAAACAATTGAGTGAACATTCTCCGAGACCGGGGATTCCATAATTTTTGGGGCTGCATACATCAGGGTGAAAGCAATCGGTGTGAACTGAATTGATGTATTGTCTGTGAAGACCCCAATGTACTCCATCAAATTTAAATCACTTAATATACCAGGTAGGGCTGCAGCTATCAATTATTTTAGTAGTCGATTAATCGATGAAGTAGTTCGTTCGAATAATCGAGAAATCGGATAAGGAACATGAAAAATTAAAATACCTGAGCTGAGCCTAAAACTGTATTAAAAAAAAAAAAAAAAGAGAATCTATGTATAACAAAAGAACAATTGGCAAACTTACATAGCAAAAGTCTGTTAGCTTAAATGCTATACAATGCTAATGTTTTTTTCTCCCGATGCTCTTAACAAATCGTTCAGACACACATTCCCACAAAAAAAAAAAAAAAAAAAAAAGGATAAATATACTTACAGTATATACTAAATTCCGAATGCATTGAAAAAAAACATTAGCTCAAACAACAACTTAGCTTATGATGGTCTTAACAGGGAGCAGCTGGATTCAGCCGTGTGAAATGAAGCAGACCAGAGGGCAGTGTATCCAGCCAAATCAATACAACTAAATGCAAACACTTTCAAAATCATTACAACCGATATAATTATAATCGATTAATCGTTGCAGCAATAATGCCAGGTAAAAAAAAAAAGAGGTAGCTAATGTAATGGTTTTCTTTCTAGTCAATCATTTCTGCCAGTAATTTTCATACTACTGGAAAACTTGAAATTATTATTTATGCTAGAAGTTATTTTTCATCACTATAGGAGGATTAATTCTGAAATTTTGACAGGGAAATACTGAATTACCTTCCTGAGGATTAAAAACTCCAGGAGCCTCAAAGACAGGTGCTGGCGGAATAAAGTCTTCAAGATCTGTATCGAGCATCCTTTGGAAATAACAAAAAGAGTGAGAAAGGAATCAATAGATAAATGTTTTTAATGGGCACCATAAAGCAAACACAGTACGTCTTATACCTGTCATCCTGGCCACTGAATAGGTAATCAGGAATGGTCGATGAGGGCGTGCCTGGTGGCAGTACTTCCGCCTCAGCGCCAGCCATTAGATCCATGACAAAGTCTGATCCAGCCAAATCAGACCACTGATCATCAGTCAGAAGAGACACAGACCATCCGTCTGTGGTCTCTGTCACACCTCTATAAAATATCAGTAAATAATTGATTGAATAAATGTCTACTTCTACATTCAGAGACTATTGACTGTCAAAATATTGATCGAAGCACCTGGCCTGGAGAAACCATGAGGCGAGCTTTTCTCCTGTGGTCCAGGACTCCACTTCAGTTGTAAGCTTCTCATCTAGGAATGAGGGACATTATGTATTTCACTGACTCCGATCAGAGAGGCCCAGTAACACAAGACGTGATTCACATTAGCAGACTCAAAATAAAACAAATCAATCAATCGTAGGGCACATATAGATGAACAACATTTAACACTTACTATGGCTCCTATGGAGAATTTGGAGTGTCCAATCAGCCTACCATACATGTTTTTGGGGAAGTGGGAGGAAATGGGAGAATCCGGAGAAAACCAGCGCAGTACATGCAAATTCCACACAGGAAGGCCAGAGCTTGGGATTGAACCCTTGATCACAGAACTGAGCGGTTTATGGTCCAAAATTACGGTATTTGCAAATTACAACACAAGCGGAAATTTCAAGCTAAAACAGGTGTTGTTAAATACAACAGCTAGGGAAAATGATAACAGACCATATGTTGGACACAATCCATAAAAAATAAAAAAAAATGACAGAAAACTCTTGAAAAATAAATTTTATGCTAATCAGTCATTTCTCGGATGCCTTTGCCCCACCCACCCCCTGATAAAAATTCTCCGTTGATGTCACACCCAGAATGAGCTGCTGTGCTTTGCCGTCTGCTAGCATGTTATCCATTGGGTTTCCATCTCTTGTCGCTGTGTGACCGTTTTGTTGTTCCGCCATTCTAGCTAGCGCAGAACTACATACAGTGGTATGACAAAATGATCTGAACCTTTGGAATTTCTAACAACATTTCTACAGAAAATCACCATCAAATGTGATCCGATCTTTGTCAAAATCACACAGATGAAAAAACTGTCTGCTTTAACTAAAACCATCATATTTTAATGAGGATAGCATGCAAACAATCACAGAAGGCGGGAAAAATAAAGTAAGTGAACCCTCTGCCTAAGAGCAATTGAAACCAATTTTCACTGAAAATTTTCAGTCAGGTGTGTCTGCCCAATCACTGATGAGTGGTTTAAAGCTGCCCTGCCCACTATAAAACACACACCTGGTAATAAATATCTTGATGAGAACCACTGTCTGATGTGCATCAATGCTCGGTCAAAAGAGCTGTCTGAAGACCTGCGATCAAGGATTGTTGATTTGTATAAAGCTGGAAAAGGATACAAAACCATCTCTAAAAGTCTGGATGTTCATCATTCGACAGTCAGAGAAGTTGTCTACAAATGGAGAGAGTTTGGCACTGTTGCTTCTCTCCCAAGGAATGGCCGTCCACCAAAGATGACGTCAGGAGTTCAGCGCAGAATACTCAGAGAGGTTAAAAAAAAAAAAGAACCCTAGAGTGTCTGCTAAAGACTTACAGAAATATCTCTGTGCGCACATCAACTATATATAAAACTGTGGCCAAGAATGGTGCTCATGGGGGGACTCCCTCTGAGGAAGCCACTGCTGTCTAAAAAAACACATTGTTGCTCATTTAATGTTCACAAAAAGGCACTTGGATACTCCACAGACGTTTTGCCAAAATATTATGTGGACTGATGAAACCAAAGTTGAATTTTTTGGGAGTAACACAAAATGTCATGTGTGGAGGAAAAACGGAGCAGCTCACCAACATCAACACCTCATCTCCGCGGTGAAGCATGGTGGAGGAAGCATCATGATTTGGGGCTGTTTTGCTACCTCAGGGCCTGGACAACTTGCAATCATTATTGGAAGAATGAATTCAAAAGTTTATCAGGGTGTTTTACAGGACAACCCTAGGTCGTCTGTCAGACAGTAGAAGCTGAAAAGAGGATGGATGCTGCAACAAGACAATGATCCAAAACACAGAAGTAAATCAACTTCAGGATGGTTTTAGAAGAACAAAATACACGTTCTGGAGTGGCCAAGTCCAAGTCCAGACTTGAACCCCATTGAGATGCTGTGGCATGACATAAAGACAGTTATGCCAGACATCCCAGGAATCTGGCTGAACTGCAGCAATTTTTTAGAGAAGAATTTTTCCTAATCGATGTGCCAGACTGATCTGGAGCAACAGGAAGCGTCTAGTTGAAGTTATTGCTGCCGTCATTGTTTGCATACTATCCTCATTGAAATAAGAAAACCTATAAATGTTTGGGTGGTTTTAGTTAAAGAAGACAGTTTTTTTCATCTGTGTGATTTTGACAAAGATCAGATCACATTTGATGGTGATTTTATGCAGAAATGTGAGAAATTCCAAAAAGTTCAGATACTTTTTCATACCACTGTAGATATGATTTTAAATTCTAGTTGAGATGTCACAAAAAAGTGCAAAAAGTAACCATTCCCCGATGCATTTTTTTGTGTGGAATAACTATGAAATGGTAAAAACCAGCCAGATATGAGTGCCAAATTTATTTTCTACATGTAAAATTACATTAGTGCAGACATTTCCATTTCTTCATATACTCACCATTTCATAGCCACTATATTCATATTGTAATCTTTTAGCAGAAATGCCATCGTCTGTATTTGGTTGATACTGCAAAAAAGCTTGGACGGAAACCCGATTCAAATAACTTGTGCTCCTTTACCCACCGGGTGCTGCACTCCACCTGCAAGCAGCCTGCCTGACAATAGCACACAGCAATGCTGACCGTAAGTGGTCGTTGTCCGCAGTTGTACTTTTTTCTGGTCATGTTAAAAGGTACAAGTCAAGCCAATGAAGCGTGACGAAAACAGCCACGCTGCTTAAAAATCGTCGCCGGAAGTCTCGTTTTTTACCAGGGCATATACAAATAAAGAATGCCATAATTTTATTTTAAAAAATGATTCTATTATTTGAAACTTAAATGTGGTCTTTGAATGCGTGAAAAAGAGGGACTTACGGCCACCACAATTGTCACATGCACTGGGTGAGTTGTCAAGGACATACCCTTGCTACGCCAGTCCACCTGTCATAGCGGTTTGCCAAATTCAGCATTTTGCTGGGATGAAAATCAAGTTATACTGCATTTTACACCAGAGTGGACTTGATCTGCCTAGAAAAATAGAGCCCAATATCTTGAGTATTTACCATTGCAATCAATATTGATGAGTTTAACGGGAAGGTTGTATCTTTCAATTTTTACAATCTTTAAACATAGCTTTCATAATAAAACCATATCTACATTGTTAATTGTAAGGTGAGGCCAAATGCAGCAAAATTGGCTGAATGTTCAAAATAAATAAAGAGAAATAAGAATCTTAGGTGATACGTTGTTCAGGCATCGCATTTAATAGCACAGTTTTTAACGCCTCACTGGGAGTTGCCACTTCCTTGTGGTGCAGAGATTTATGTGTCCCAAAGATTCTAGATGCTAAGTTGTCTGGGGCTTTATGGCCCTGGTCGGGTAACCCAGGGCAAACGGGTCCTAGGTGAGTGACCAGACAAACAATGACTCAAAAAAATCCCTAATGATGAGTTAGATAAATGGACAGTATATTCCTTTGTCACTTGCTTCCCGACCATGGAGTCAGGTCTAGAGTTGGGACATGAGTCGAGTGGCTGGTGTCCTGGCCTACACTCATGGGGCCCGACTGGGCACAGCATGAACGGGGCTTGAGTACAAAGCGAACTTGCAAAAGGCAGCGACCTTTGCAATCTGATTTTTTAAAATTTATTTGTTTTATTAAGTCAAAATGGCAAACCCTGTATCTTGATACATATTGAATATGCCTCATGCCAAGGATTCCCAGCCCTACTTCCGACTACAGGGGATCACACTTCTCAGCCTCTCTGGTAAGGTTAATTTCAAGTTACTGGTGAGGATGGTCCATCGGGAGGTCGAATCTTGGCTTCAGGAATGGCAGTGTTTTGAATAGTGGAATAGTGGACCATTTGTACACCCTCACCAGAGTCTTTGAGTGTGTATGGGAGTTCAACCAACCAGTCTAAATGTGCATTAAGGATATGGAGAAGGCAACTTGAACTCTGTCCTTCAGGTGCGCTTCAGGAGTATGGTGTACCACACACCCTGATGCGGGCCTTTATGGAATGTATATCTGGACACAGCTGTGGCTTTGGTGTCCACGAACAGTATCTTGGGTTCTTGCTCACTTATGAGGGAAGACAGGACTGTGAGTGCAACAGATGGATTGGTGCAGCATCTGCAGTGATGCAGACAATATATCAGACTGTTGTAGTGAAGAAGGAGTTAATCCCAAAGGCAAAGATTTATCAATCAATCTAAATCTAAAGCATCAGAACAAGATCCCAGATACAAGCTGATAAAATTAATTTTCTCTACATTGTGTCCAGGCTCTCCTTTAGAGAAAGGCTGAGAAGCACGGTCATCCGGAGCGGATTCGGATTTGAACCAGATAAGGTGTCTAGACGCCTGCTTGGTGAGGTGTTCCGAGAACGTCCCGAGTAGAAGGAGGCTTCAACGACAACACAAGACACATTGGGAAGACTAGCTAGCTTGGGAAAACATCAGGATCCCCCTGGATGAGCTGGACGAATGTGACCGGTCTGCAAAGTGATCCGCCCCCTTTGACCAGGTCGGGACTTGGAGCAGTGCGGGAGAACAGCACTTTAACATCAGGAGGGTGGTTTCCGCAGGGTGCAACGCACACTCGTGCACCCATTACAAAAGGTCACAGGAGAGAGGGATGCCTGGGGTGTCCCAGCTGAAGTTGCTGCCACCTTTACCTGAACTCAGATGAAGCAGATAATCTAAAATATTTGCTTTTTTGCTGGCTCCGAGCTGAGCGTCTATCATTTTAAAGACGACGCCTTAAGAAAGAGTGTGAAGGGAAATTCATTGCTACTTGCAATTCTTACTTTGAAAGGGAATCTTGGAATTCTTACCGTTGAATGCGTGGACATCCACGACCATTGTCCCTTTCCTTTTGTTGGTGATCCACTCCAGCTGTGTTGGGGGATGCATACGAAAAGTGGGGGCTTGGTGCTGCATAGACATGAGCAGTTTGTGTTGGCATAGTGCACGGTATTCCATGGGCCCATGGTCAGATATATACCTAAAAGGGAATTAAGAAAAATGACATATTTTCAATTTCGTTTGAGGCCCCATTTACCGTATGACACAAACGGATTAAGTTAAAAAAGTGTGTCATTTTTGGTCATTCTTCTGAGATTTTAGATGAACTGCTTACAATGTCTGATTTTGTCTTAAACTATGGTATTTTTTTCCCCGCACAAAGTCATCTATATGAAAAGTTAGTATCATATGTTGCTCTACTATAATCTTTTACATGACCATATTAGGCCAAAATAATACAAAAAATAATGAAATTCCAAATAGAAAAATCTACACAAATGAAACATCAACCATCCAAAAGAGCATGAGCGCCTTCAGGAGGAGAAATCATATTTCTGACCATAAAATTAAAATGATCATGTCTTTCATTCTCTGATGTCTATCAGTGCCAAATAAAAACTGGGCGAGAGGTTTAAAACCATACTTTCGAAGGAAACAACAAAAAGACAGCCACTAACCTGGCTTCCTAGAACAATCAAAAACAGGAGAAAACAAGTTAAACAGATGTCACCGCCTGCAGCATGCACCCAACAGCAGCTAAAATTATTGTTCACATTGACTGGCACCTGGCTGCTATAGACCCTACTCACGTGACGTCACAGCCACGCCCCCGCGCCATGTTGTCCGTCTACTCGTCATGTTAATGCATTAGCGCTTCGTAAATTCCTCCTATTATGGCGTGTTTTTCTGCTCGTTAACATTAATAATCAAAATGGTGAAGTGGTGTATGGCGGTCGGTTGCAAAAACAGAGAAGATAGACGGAGAGACTTGAAGTTTTACCGTATTCCGAGAGACCCGGAGAGGAGAGCGAGATGGACTGCTGCAATTCGACGAGAAAACTGGGCTCCAAACGACTACCACAGATTATGTAGTAGTCATTTTATATCTGGTAAGATGCATTTAATATATACAGTATTTAGATGGTTGTGACAACCACAATTAAGATCATTGCTAGGCTAATCGCCGACAACATACACTCAGACGTTGTGAATGAACTACCTGAAAATATATAATTATAAGGGGATAATAAGACAGTTGTCATACAATTAATTTACAATTTCACTATTGAGGTCAAAAGCCAAAAAATAAATTCAACTAGGGACAATCTGGAGTAGTGCTATCGCACTTCATATTTATTACATATTATATATGTATGTAGTGAGAGTGCTTTCGCTAAACCATATAAACATTAAAAGCCCTAGCTCCATTGACAAATGACATGAAATGCATTAGACTTGACAGTGGATGTTAGCAAGAACAAAAGATTTTGAATTGAAAACTCATCTTCCCGAGCACAAGATAGATTCCTGCCGAATTTTCGTGGACGAGGACCTGTTTCACCCAACCAGCAACGAATTGTTAATAAGCCTCCAAGCTCTTAAAGTTTTTCAAACTTTCGTGAGAATAGGCTGATTTTGTGTGGACAAGATAGTTGTAAATATCAGCGTAGCAGATGTCAGGCAAAGACGGCGAAGACAGCGGGTCGAAAAACATCCATTTAGGCATCAAATATGGATCTGGCGAATGGATAAACTGAAGCTTTTCCACATAACGCCTTTTATGCAACGCATCCAATGAGTTTACAGCGTCAGATAACACTGGGGCTTCCATGAATTGCTCTATAAATTGCACGACTAATTGAAGCCATTGAGAATAGGGCTAAAAAATGACGGACAATACGGCGGCCGGATACAGCGACACGTCATTTTGTGACGTAGGTGAGTAGGGTCTATAGGTGTGCAAATACACAAGTAATTGCGACCAACCACTAGATGGCGATCTACACAAAGCTTTACTTGAATTAGTCTATAGAGTAGACAGGGATATTGATGTGTCAAGAGTCGCAGGCCAAATTGCAGTCGTTAACAAATGATTTATTATTTCGCTGCGGCCCGGTAGCAAATGCGCCACATATGAGCACCTTGTTAGACAGAATCTCCCATCTACCGCTTAAACTCATTGTCTAAGCTGAAGTGCATCCGAATTATTTGCGCTTGCAAGTGAACATTAACCATCTCCCACAGTTTTTGAGGACATTAACAAGACAAATGTTGTTTCAACTTTAGTTCTTGAACTTAAAGCCTTGGTGGGTAAAATGCTCTGAAGATTGCTCATCATAAAAACAGAATAATAATTGTCTTTAAAATCTCTTCTGTCATAGAAAAATAAACTGTGTATATAATATTACCATTACATAATTCCATGTATTTAATATATGTAACAAAATATATTACAAGTATACAATATAGTTGAAGTACTACATTGCTAAATGTATTTTCCTTTCATAAGGGTAGCTAAAGAGTTGTGGTTTCTGTTGTTATAGCAAATATTGTAAACACCTGTTAAATGATGTAACAAAATTGTACCATTGATGTGTAAGCCGAGCTAATCGAGCCTTTTATGGTTTATGACCTATTATTAATGAGCATTGTGCAGAAAATCAGAAATGTGAAGGTTTATTTTCAATAATTTTGAGGCCCAAATTTCCTCCAATTCTGGAACTGAC
This sequence comes from Corythoichthys intestinalis, assembly GCF_030265065.1. NCBI lineage: Eukaryota > Metazoa > Chordata > Actinopteri > Syngnathiformes > Syngnathidae > Corythoichthys > Corythoichthys intestinalis. The sequence goes on from NC_080415.1 coordinate 4,724,004, forward strand.
CCATCAATTTCCTGATCATAAATCAGAAGAGAAAAATATGAACTATTTTGCATGAGTGAATTAAACATTTATACAGTGGATTGGGTACTGCATATAAATGTTTGAATGATCTGACACAGTTGTCTACTTTAATAATAATAATATCTAATATCAAAGAAAACAAATGTAAAGGTTAGCTAGTTAAAAGGGAACATTTAGGATAGAAAAAAATATTTTTGTCATATTTAATGATACAGTAAATGTTAAAAAAATTTAAATAAGTGATATTATGATCCCAAATTAAAGTCACCGCAAAAATGCCACCTACTTTAACAAGGGTTTTTCCAAGTTTGGTGATGGAGTGAAGGCACAGAGGCAACAGGCCAACAGCAACCAGCCTTGCAAACGACGCTGCTCTTCACTCAGCTCCCATGTGTGGTAAGCCAACTGGGCCAGGATCTCATCCCTCAAGGCGGGTCGGTCCTGGCCTTTCTCAATGATAAAGTTTCCCAACATCTGCTCCTGTGAGAAACTGAGGTCTGACTCGCCTGTAAACCGCAGTATCTGAGGGAAAAAGGGTGAATGATCAGAAGAACAAATGTAATACGTTGTGGTCCTTCTCATACCAGTTTATAAATTTCCAGTGCGACGCGGGCATCGTCTGATTCAAGAGGAGTAAGTGCTCTTTGGAGTGGGGTTCCTTTAGGTTGGCACCATGTATCCTGTGGATGGAAAAAGTTCAATTAGTATAATGAAACCTGTCAAATCACACACATTGGCAGTAGCTAGAAAGCAGATTTCTGCAACAAGTCAATGTCCGCAGCTGTTAATGAATCTTCACCATTAGGCTTCAAAGTCCTCAAAGGACCAATATGTAAGAGTTTCACTCATAATTAGTGCCATTTAACGAATAATTATTCAATAGAAATTAAGGAAAAATGTTTTTGGGAAATACTTCTAACAATGATTTAGGCGAGATTTTCCCATTTTAAAAGTCAATTGTCAGCTCGTAAAAGTTGTTATTGTTTTGATTCTGTATTTACGACGGCTGTCCCACCAACACACAAATGAATTGCACAGTGCAAAAAACACAAAGGTGGGCACAACTCGGAAGTACGCCGTACACACACACGGTCAATTGGCCACAAAATATGGCGGCAACTAAGCACTTTACACTCAATCAGACTTTGCAACACATCCTAAAGATGCTAAACGAACATGTCACCACACGGCATAAATGTGCAACACGATATGATATGATGTAAACAATGCTCGCCGATGACTACTCGCCATTGCAATGGCAAAGCAACGAATCGGCCGCGCATGTAGCGGCTCCAACCTATTGCTGGAACCCTCTAAAATGAAGGAAAAATTCGTACATCCATGGACGCACACGGATCAACATTCCCTCGCACATCTCAACAGACAGCTGTACTCGGCGTGAATGTGCACACGCGATCCCTCCTAAAACACTTAGCGCGTGTGACTCATACCTGTCAAGTTGTACGGTTTCGGCGTAATTTGTACAAGTGAGCACTGATTTTTAAATGTGTACGGCGTACGTTCAAAATCTGTACGTTTTTCGTACATTACCGTTCGGATTTTGTCACCGTTTCGGCAACGAAACAATGCACCGAATTATTGTGCGTTACTACGTCGGTTGAATGACGCGAGAAAAGTCGGAGACACGAAGAGAGAAGAGCGGGAGTGGGAAGGAGGGAAGAGTGTTGTGACGCTGTTGCAACCACGATGTTAGGCTAGGTGGCTGCAATATTTCCTGAGTGTGGCCGACAGTCTACAGTCTGCACCCACTTGATGCTATGCTAGATATCACATGCATATAGAACTAGATGCGAAATGATGGACTCGGCAGCGTTAATAAACAGCCGCCATCTTAAATCAGTAACATTCTCAGAAAGGCTCTGTTGTAGTGAACCTTCCTAGCGAACCTAAGTAACTTTTAATCTAAAATACTCCTAAGTCGGCAAAATCTTGACTTGAATCTATCTCTAAACGAATTATACAGTTTTAAAACTTTCAAATGTCGAAAGTAGACAGAAAGGAACTAATACAAAAAACGGGAGCAATTTTAACAACTTCAACGGTTGACTCACAACATTAAATGACTTCCAAACATTGCAAAGGTTACTACGTGTCTTTTTTTTTTAATGAATGAAAATAAAAACATGAAAGGTAACACCAGTTACTTTGCCAAGTAACTACTCTTACATTCAGGTCATTGAGTTACTAACTCAATTACTTTTTGGGAAAAGTAATTTGTAACTGGAATTAAGTACTATTTAAAAGTAAGATTAACAACACTGGTGATAAAGATGCAGTCTGCAGAATGAAAAGTGACAAAAGCAGAGATTTTATTCTGCCAATTTTTTGACAAACACAATTTGCCCGCAACTATTGCTGATCACTTCTCAGAATTGGCAAAAGAAGTGTTCCCTGACTCGAAGATTGCATCGGCAAGTGAATTTTATCAATTGACCTTTTAAATTTATGATGGCGTACCGCACGCATGCTATTTTTAGACCGTGACGTTGCATCGTAAAGCGGAGGTAGAGTAGAAGTGGGACATTATAGACCCGCCCTCACATAGAAGCAATGGAAAATCTGCTACTTTTCTACGGTAATCTTTCAAAAACAAGCATGCTGATCACACATTGCTTTTTTGGAACTTGCAGAAACGACTCTAGAAATTACGACATATGAAGGATGTTTTCTTAATACGTTTCCCGAAACTAAAAACTCGGAGGAGAAATTCTGAAGACTGAATCAACTTGCGCGGACTTTTAACGCCAGCTCGGCAGTAAACATTTATGCAGTAAACATTTCGTTGGGTTGTCATTGTCTTTCAGAGGACAAAGAGGTAAGCCATTTTGATATTTTTAACTTATTTTTTGGCGTGACGTGCCTGGTGCTGCTTCTGTCTGACAATGAATGACCTGAAAAGAATTAAAATGGTATCTGACTGCCACTGTTAGATTTTCTGTTGTATAAAAAAAAAAAAAAACTTTAGTAAGGAGGAAGTGTAAATAAGTTATAGAATTAAGATTTGTTAACAATGGAAAAAATTAAGAGTGTTCGTTGGCTGTCACTGAGTAGCATTTGCGATCGCTACACAAAACTAACTAAATTACCTCCAAGAACGGTCAGAGACGCAGGACAACTAGAGGATATAATATGGAAGAAAGACAGGGCTTGTGGTAAAGGATAGCTTGTTGAAACAGGAGAATGTCATTGTCAGCCGCGTTGATAAAAAAGCTAAGGCTATGCTTAGGTCGGCTCGGTTTTTTTTTTGTCTTTTTCAGCCTTCGACACTCAAGCCATCTCTTTAACTGAACATTTGTATGTTCTTCGACATCTTTGCCAGTGAATTTGGCACCAGGGACATCATTTTCGGAGAGAATTGGTAGGTTTAGCTCTGTAAACATCTCCTTCGTACACGATTTCATTTTCTATCGGGGAAAAACGGAGGCTTGTCCCTACTTAGCAACAGTAGCTAATGTCATGAATATTAATGACCGGAAGTGACGTGTTGCTTGTGGTACGCCATTGGACACACTAACGAACTACCTTCAAGTCAAACTGAATTGCGAGCTGAAGTACAGCCATCAAAAGTCATGATAGAAATTGTCAAAAGTGCTACATACAATTATTTTAAAAAAATGTCACTGTTAACTTTTAGTAATCATGACGTAGCTGAATATATTGATTGTTCTTTGATTGCACCAGGTTATATGTGACAATATTACTAATAAATTCATATTATTTTAAAAATGTAGTTTTATTTTTGTTTCATATTGCCGCAAATAAAATGTTGTAAGATTAGTTACCAATTTGTAAGGGCATACGTCACTATTTGTATGACTGCCAACGGCCTCGGGTTGACGGGTATGGTTACTCAAGACCAAAACAGGAGTGGTTACCATGGAAACAAAGGCGTAGTGGGAACATTTCTAAAATTTTCTACTTAAATGCTCTTTGTACATGACTACAATATTCATTCTACATACATTATGAAGCCATAACAAAATAGTAACGCACAGACACTATGGAAATTAACTTTAATCAGATTACTGATTTGTAAAAATGAAAGCGTTAGATTGCTCTTAACTGAAAGGAAGTAATCAGATTACAATAACTAAATAAAATAAATAGTGACAACACTGCAAATAAGACAATATACATTGTGCACTTGTACTTCAAGCAGGGGCTAAAGTGAGCCAGAGCCCTGCAGAGCAGAGCTCCAGAGTCGAGCTTCACCACCTCGTAATCGAGCTCCGTCACCCCGGAGCCGAGCTCCGCCTTCTTAGTCAGATAGACAAATAACTCAACTCAAACTGGCAGTTGCGCCTTCTTAACATGCAGTATCTAATGAGTCAGTCAAACCATCAGCGTTCGTTTGAAGTCTAAAACAGTGATTAGACCAAAAGAAGTGAATAACTGTAAAATGACTTTGATGAAGAATATTCAACAATGCATCAGGCCGATAAGAAGACTTTAAATGTTAAAATGGCTAGCTGCTTTAAATGACATGCCTTGTGTCATGGCAGAATGTTAAAGGTTATCCCAGTTATCTTAAAAGTAGAGCCTATGCCCGAGTCTGGCAGGATTATTATGAATATTTATATAACTGCTGAAAAACCTAATCTATGTGTTTATATCAGATAATTTCATTGTTAAAGATGGAGGAGCATGAAGAAAACAGGGCAAAAACCACGACTTGTTTCACTCACCTGTCTCTTTGGTTTTCACTTAAGTGTTTATTGTTTGTTTGTGTTAGTTAGCCATATTAGGTTGCCATGTGTGCTTTTCCTGTATTTCTCTTTGAGGACATTTTTGTTAATTTTCCTTACTGTCCCGCAACACCAGGGTGAACATATTTTGATTTCCAAAAAAGAGGACACTCGACCCGGCCTCAAGATACTTAAATTTTACTTGAAGTTCACTCAAAGATGCATTATCACTTTAATATATTTAAAGTGTGCCTAATCCGTCTGGATAGAAAATTTCAGTTTAATAAATAAATAAATAAATAGCTCTATCACCAAAGACACAAATTCAAATTCGCAGAGGTTACCTAACAGGCTTTGGTATTCCAAAAATAATAACGCAAAAAAAAAAAAAAACACTGGAAATAGTGATTTTAAAAATGCCTGTTCTGTTTTGGCGAATCCTTGAATCCTTAAACAATATAATAGCTGTCTTTTCAATTCTTCCTGTACAAATATACAATCTGAAACAATGTTCTAAATAATACCTCTTCTGTATAAAATACATCTTAAACAAAAAGCTCATTTCTCTTTCCAGTGAAAAACTGTAAATTAAACCGTTGTCGTTGACAAATTGTTATTCCCACTCAATTATTATTCTTAATTGTTTAGATTGCACGCAAACAATAACCGAAATAAACAGACAAACAATTCAACCACCATGTTTTTCCAAACGCAGCACTTCAAAACTACATATCCCATAATGCCTAGCGCAGGTTACCCCACTGCAACAAGTACAAGTAAACGCCCAAGTACACCGCATGCGTGATCGTTGCGTTTCCGGTCCGACTCCGGTAAAAAAATAGCGCCGGAGCCAATCCGTTCCCATTATATCCTATTGTTCAACGCATACCGGCCGCGTCAGTGCTCCGGATTGACTGCGAACCACCTCCGGCGTGCCGCATGCCCGCCGGATGGTATAGAGCCTACCCACGTACCACGTGCTCGCTGTATGGTTCCGCCCACTTGTCCGTCATTTTGACTCTGTATTAGCATTGTTTTCAATTGACGGCGGAATTTAAAATGCATTTCATGGAAGACCCGGTGCTTTCTGATGCCGCAAACTCACTGGATCTGTTGCATAAAAGGCGTTATGAGGAAAAGCTTCGTTCTATACAGTCGCCAGATCCATATTTGATGCCCAAATCGATTTTTTTCGACCCACTGTCTTCGCCCTGTCTGCCTGACATCTGCTACGCAGATATTTACAATTATCTTGTCCACACTAAATCAGCCTATTCTCACGAAAATATGAAAAACTTCAAGAGCTTGGAGGCTTATAAATACTTCGTTGCTGGTTGGGTGAAACAGGTCCTCGTCCACGAAAATTCGGCAGGAATCTATCTTGTGCTTGGAAAGGTGAGTTACGAAATTTTCAATTCAAAATCTTTTGTTATTGCTAACATCCACTGTCAAGTCTAATGTATTTCATGTCGTTTGTCAATGGAGTTAAGGCTTTTAATGTTTATATGGTTTAGCGATAGCACTCTCACTACATACATACGTGTATGTTGTCGGCGATTAGCCTAGCAATGATCTTAATTGTGGTTATTTGTCAGCCCCGTAGACGAGGCCAGTTTCTTTCACTTGGTACCAGCTAAATATTATTCAAAAAATAACGATGGTGGAAGAAAGGGAAGTCACAAACATCTTGAATTTGAAACTATGTCGTACTACGTCGTATGTTGTCGGCGATTAGCCTAGCAATGATCTTAATTGTGGTTGTCAGGCCAAAACCCTCTAAATATATATTAAATGCATCTTACCGGATATAAAATGACTACTACATAGTCTGTGGTGATTTTTTGGTGTCCAGTTTTCACGTCGAATTGCAGCCGTCCATTTCGCTCTCCTCTTTGGATCCCTCGGAATACGGTAAAACTTCAAGTCTCTCCTTCCATCTTCTCTGTTAGTGCAACCAACAGCCACACACGCCTTCACCATTTTGATTATTAATGTTAAGGAGCAGAAAAACACGCCGCAAATAGGAGAAATGTACGTAGCCGTAACAGGTTAACACTATGTTTTGACGGACAAGTGGGCGGAACCATACAGCGAGCACGTGGTACGTGGGTAGGCTCTATAGACCCTACTCACCTACGTCACAAAATGGGCGTGTCGCTGTTTCCGGCCGCCATATTGTACCTCTTTTTCAGACCTATTCTCATTGTTTTCAATTAGTCGAGCAAGTTATAGAGCAATTCATGGAAGCCCCGGTGTTATCTGACGCTGTAAACTCATTGGATCCGTTGCATAAAAGGCGTTACGTGGAAAAGCTTCAGTTTATCCATTCGCCAGATCCGTATTTGATGTCTAAATCGATGTTTTTCGACCCGCTGGCTTCGCCTGACATCTGATACCCACACAAAATCAGCCTATTCTCACGAAAGTTTGAACAACTTTAAGAGCTTGGAGGCTTATAAATGCTACGTTGCTGGTTAGGTGAAACACGTCCTCGTACACGAAAATTCGGCAGGAATCTTGTGCTCGGAAGGTGAGTTACGAAATTTTCAATTCAAAATCTTTTGTTCTTGCTAACATCCACTGTCAAGTCTAATGTATTTCATGTCATTTGTCAATGGAGCTAGGGCTTTTAATGTTTATATGGTTTAGCGATAGCACTAACTACATACATACGTGTATGTTGTCGGCGATTAGCCTAGCAATGATCTTAATTGTGGTTGTCAGCCCAAAACCCTCTAAATATATATTAAATGCATCTTACCAGATATAAAATGACTACTACATAATCTGTGGTAGTCGTTTGGAGCCCAGTTTTCTCGTCGAATTGCAGCAGTCAATCGCGGCCTCCTCTTCGTGTCTCTCGGAATACGGTAAAAATTCAAGTCTCTCCGTCTATCTTCTCTGTTTTTGCAACCGACCGCCACACACGACTTCACCATTTTGAGTATTAATGTTGACGAGCAGTAAAACGTGCAATAATAGGAAGAATTTACGAAGCGCTAATGCATTTCTATGGCGAGTATGCGGACATCATGGCGCGGGGGCGTGGCTGTGACGTCACGTGAGTAGGGTCTATAGGCTATTTTGTATTTCTGCCGGACACGCATCCGACAAAATGGGCGGAGCTGGGCATGACGTCAAAAACCCAGGTGCCTAATCACGGTTTAAACACGAGCGAAAATGGATGATGAGCGCTTCTTCATGGAGGTGGAAAGTCACAAAGTGATATACATGCAGCAGATCGTTACTATAAGGACACAATTAAAAGCGAAACTGCAAAGTGTCCTATTATGTGTGTTTTTCTGGCAATGATATGAAACACACGACGTGCTAAGCAAAAAAAAAAAAAAAAAAAAAAAAAAAAAAGAAAGAAAGAAAAAAGCAGCGTATCTGGAAGTGGTTCCACTGCAGAAATTCTCGTGCCCCGCGCACAAACAATCTCGGTTTGTATACAGAGTCGGGGGGGGGGGGGGGGGGGGGGGTATGAAAGAGAAAAAAGAGACGAAAGAGGAAAAAAGAGACACCCACAACTTTCGACCTGGTGGTCTATTCAAGACGTTTCTATTTCTTTCTTACATTTCACTTGACTCTTAATAGAAAAAACAACAGTTTGCGCTGGGCACATGAATCTGCAGTGTTGAGACACCAATTCCAAGTACGCTGTTTTTTTAGTTCGTGTCGTATATAATTCGCTATCCATTTTATAAATATGACAGATTATTTATCAGTTGTTTATAACAGCTCTATGAGATGTTATGTGCCATAAATTTTAAATGTGCACAAAGATATAAACGCACTGACACAACCAAGGGCATAATAGCCCCCCTCCACACACGGAGCCCTGATCTCAACATGATGCAGTCAAACTGGAATTAAGAGACAGACACAACTAAAATATTGTAGCGTCGCCGGTGTTGTGCCGACCGGGGCTGTCATTGGTGTGCTGGTGCACCAGCCCGACGCTCCGATTGGTGGACTAAATAGCGTCAGTGTAAATACAGTGGGGAGAACAAGTATTTGATACACTGACAATGGGAAAACCCATTGGCAGTGTACCAAATACTTGTTCTCCCCACTGTATCTAGTACCAGCATGGACATCGCCCCATTTTCAAGTTACTTTCTGAATAAAACCTTGCAACAACAACAGCAACAACAACAGACAAGTTGTGTGCAAAAGCTTATTGCTAAAAATATGTATGGTTCCCTTTCTCTGTTTATAGATAAAGATTATTTCAAAACAATAGCTATGTTGACATGCAGAATTTAAATTAAAAGCATAATCATTATAAAAATGCTTCATTTAACCACCCAATTGGAAATATTCTAACCTGATCCAGTCTATTCCGATCTAGATTTTATTCCGAATGAGACGGGTGGTTTACGTCGATTGATTATCCGATCGGCGCGCATGAAAAGTTTATTCCAAAATTTCGGAACACACCGTCTTTACCGCGCATGTCTGTGATGTCAGTATATGCCTTTCTGTTAGTTAGCTAGAAAGACAGGGTTGGCGCCAGACTAAACTCGTCTGTTTTTGAGACAAATATGTTACTTCAGATAAGATTTTACAACTGTTGAAGACCTGACAGTAGAAAAATGGGAAAAATAAGCAAAATAACTAATGTTTAAAGTAGAAATGGACGACAACATGTATTTTTGACATGGAAGTCATTTTGGCTTCTCGTTCTTAAACTACTCTTTACGGTATATTAAGTTAATCTGTGCACATCTGACTGCCCATGGAAACAGTGCATCTGATCATGATTTAAATCCGAATGCGGATGGGAGTTAAAACAATGTTATCCATGTAAACATAGCCAAAAGTATACCTAACAGGAACAAAAGGCTCAGAACGCACTCTGCCTCTACAGGGTTAAGTTGCATTGGGTTCTTGTTATAAAAATTGTTTAGAGTGAGATTGCGCGTGTATTTCCAAGTTACTGACCAGTGGCAAGCCTAGGTTTTAAGAACAAGGGGGACTTAGCCCCCAGGAGATGCACAAGATGTAAGTGAATGAGGCGTACAAGCACAAATCTTCACAAACATCTAACAAAGACTGATAATTTATTCATTATTATCGTATTGTTTCTGTCTATTTTTAATACAATAGAACAACAGGAAAACATGGCGACAATTGCAAGTTTCTTGGTAGATGGAAGCATCAAAAGAATGTCGTCTGTTTTTAAGGGTGGCAAATCCTACATGTCAATAAAAATGGTGGAGTGATTATTATTAGCGTATTATTATAACTATCAACTGATGACAATCATACATGAATTAGCTCAGCTCCTGTACTCATCAAAGCGTAAAGTGAGAAACACAGCTGATACTCCAGAAGAAAGTTACCCCAAAGATAGTGGTAAAAAGAGTGCACACTTAATTTTATAAACAACAAGGACTAAATAGCTAGCAGCAGCTAAGAAACAGCATTATTTTAGAGCTGGGGTGTAACTTTTGACGGCAAAACCACAAAGGTAAAACGTGCGCAGAGATTATCTGTAGAGTGCAAACAGTCTTTTTATTTGTCAAAAACATAGCATTTGGTTCATTAATTACATGGGACTTTCTGCTGTTTGTCTGGGGCTGGAGCTAACTGTGACTATCAGCAGTGATAAATACTCACTTTCTTGGAAAACCTTCTTGTATTCATCCTCCATCCATCTATTCATGCTCTGCTCTGTGTGCGTCAGAGGTACACATAAACATGCTGCTGGTAGTCCGGTACCGACTGCAAGGTTACAGTGAAAACGCGGATTGGATTTTCAGTGATGTGGGCGTTCTCTATATGAACAAGTGGAATGGATTGGATAACGACGCACTGAAGGGGCTCTCTATCTTACTCTATGAAGTGAGGGGAAACTGAGGGATTTATGATAATATTTAAGTTAATAATGATAGGTTATATAACCATTGATTAAGACTAAAATTCTAACTTCACAGTGAAAATGTCACCCTTTTTTGTATATGGCGGAAAACACAGATAAGACTGAAAAAGCAGTTTGTGCTCTTGCAGTCCTCTTTAAAAGAAACTGCTGTATTTTAAGCCAAAACAACTGTTGTGTTTGATAGAACAATATGTCTATATGCTGCCATAGCAGATTCATGGCGCATTAAGCCCCCGAACTATTTTTGATTTGTCCGTTTTACCCCAGAAACCCCAGTTTACAGATGTCGCGCAACGGCTTTTGTTTCAACCCAGCCATAAAACAAAGGTAATTAATTATATTTATTATTGAAAAATTCTGTCATTTTTAGCTTTGAATCATTAATTGATGTCTAAAATTTCGTTTAAAAAAAAAAAACGACTTTAAAAAATGATTCACTCGCATATTTTAAACTTTTAAACAAATTAGGTCACAATGAAAAAAAAATGTCTGTAAAAGTCACAGATATCTACCTCATAACTATCGCTTAATTGTATTTTTTTTAAACTGTCAAATTTTCTCAGAAATGTTAGATGATAAATAATCGATCCAAACAAAGAAAAATTGAAAAAAAAACTTTTAAAAGGGTAAATACATGAAAAAGAAAATCCTGACCACTCCTCGATGTCTGAGATTTTTGCACCGCGACTTTTGTTATATTACCATGTTTCACCCATAAAATCCCCAAAAAATCCAACTGTGGCCATTCAATTCAATTAAATTCCATTCCATTCCATTCCATTTGTATAGCCCTATATCATTCATGGAGTTTTTTGATCGAAACAAGGTGAGTACGTGATAATATCTTGTTAAAGTCATGGCTTGTTAAAGTCACTGCTCTCGCGTGCTCTCACCTCTAGATAGGGTTTTGCTGTTTAAACCCCCTTTTTTTTTTTTTTTTAAATGGCCTCCTGTTCCAAATTTTTCTTCCCCCAGAAAATTCAGATTTTAAGCTTTCCAATGATAAATCACACGTGCATATCAGACAATTTTGAAATTTGGCCAAATTGGGGGTCTCTGAGCGAAACTTCAAGTCACCTGAGTGTTTTCCGCCATATATATATATATATATATATATAGTATTTTTAAATAAAACAACAACAAATTATTTAAGGGGGCTTAAGAATATTTTATAGGCCTAACGATGCCAATGTTACTGACCTTCAGTATGGACTGAACATAATGAGAGAATGGGTATCGGTCTATATCCGGAGGCAGAGTGAGGTTATGTGTTGCCTTTACTTGCGGAGGTTCAATCTCTCTCACTATAGATGCATGTTGATGCCCTGTTTAAAAGAAGATTTTTTTTATTTCAAACACTCAAAACATTGTTTTGTTTTTTTAATCTTTTTTTTTAAGATTACCTGCTGCCATGCGTAATCTTGCCGACAGCTCGGCAGGGATCTCCAGCATGCCCACATCCTATCAGGAAATAAGCAGAGTATGGTTAACCATTGGAGATACGACAATTTTTTTTTTTTTTACATTTCAGTGTTTTTGCCTTACCATGGTTAGGAAGACACACTCCTTTTTTGCTGTCAGCCTCCTGCCTGTCCTGAATTATCTTAAGAGGAATACAACAAGGCTGAATCAGTTTTAATCAATTCAGATGCCTACTACTGAAGCATGTATGGCAATTCTCCAGGTAATTTGAAAGTTGTTATGATCGTGTAAGCACAACATGATCCAGAGGAGATCTGAGAGAACACATTCGAGTAGCTTGTTCTGTATTCCTGACACACCCACACACACTTGCCCGGCCTTTGTACAACAAGATATGAGAGTACAAAGGTCACAATAGTCAGGGAGTTTTCATTTAAAGATAGACACAAGGTTTATTGGTTTGCTACATGATTACACATTAGTCATCTAAAAGTGGCAACTTTGAAAGGTGAAAATCACGTGTTTCCAGATTTGGCGGATACCCGCCCAATTGGGCTATTTTTCAAGAGTCTGCGCAGAATAGAAATGCATCAATTTAGGCTACTTTGGACAAAACTCGTTAATTTGGAAGGATCTGAAATTGTTGTGTAGTTTTAACAGTTAAACTTATATGTCTACATCTTGAAGTTCAACTATGTTGCTTGCTTAAACCACTGACACAACTGAATTGGCAGTTTAGTGGTTCACAACACGTGAGCTAACTGTACACAGTGGTGGGTACTAACGCATTACCAGAGGTGGGTAGTAATGCGTTCATTCTGTTACATTTACTTCAGAAACCTGTTGAGAAAAATATACGACTAAGCCATTTTACTTTTACTTGAGTAGATTTGTGAAGAAACGCTAATCTCACACCACTACTTTGGGCTACACAAGAGTCATTACATTTTCACTCTTTATTCTACACACTACGGCCGAGTTATGCTTCCACGTCAGACCTGCGCCGTCAAGGAAGACCCGATTTACGACCCTCGGCTGTAGCCTGATGTGCACCTCTAGAATTTTCTGACTTCGCGTAAACAAGGTTTCTTTGTGCTTTTTGTAACAATGACGATAAATATTCTGTATCTGAATAAAGATTGCCAAATGGCAAGGTCAGTGATTGCATAAAAAAATGGAAGAACAATCGAGACAAGTATGTGTGTGTTTGGAAACATATGGCCACACTAAGCGGTGGCCCAATCGTCTAAAAACTGCCAGATTTTTATCACTTTATGTCGTATTTTTGGTTGGTGCACTTCATCATTTATACGTTTGCTGTGAGTCTGTGACTTATTTACGTGTCACACTTCAAGTATATGAAGAATAAAGCACAGGTTTGGTGTCAAAAGAGTTGTTTTGATGTTTAATTTTCAACAACAGACAGTTCACACTCGATACATCATTTCTGATTGAGAGTGTCTCGGTGCTTTAATGATAACATTAACATCAAGGCTTCCAACGAAGTTTGGGAAGTTCCATAGCCGCCAGAAATCTGCTATGACTTCCCACTGGCTGGTTGTAGGACACGGCAAACAAATCGGGACCTCGGACAAAACACTGGCTGGACAGAGTGCTCGACGCCAGTTTGAAGCTAGCCGCCACAGCTTGCTGGTTTCCACCCGAGGCTCGAACTCTCTGGGCGGCATCAAAAGTCGGCCAGACTGCCTCGAAACCGTCTTCTGCGTCGCCTGTGCTTCAACATTTGTATAAACAACATTTATTCAATGTTAATGAGCTGAAGATCCACATTTAAGCATTCCATCTTGCATTGTTTATTTTTTCTCCGTTAAACTAGAGGAAGTCGACAAGTGTGCCCCAAAACTGTACAAACACAACGCCACACCCCTCTAGTGGCTTGGCAGTGAATTACAGTGTAAAGCGTTCCCTCACCGCTGAACTATTGAATGCTCATTGACAGCGTAGTCACTTCGCTGGAGAATAACTCAGGCTTTACACCGCTACTTTGGGCTACACTGATTGTTACATGTTTCCTATTTATTGTACATATTAGAGTTTACTTTTTTTCTGCCAGCAATGCCAACAGTAGCTCAACAAGTTTCACTAACGTGAATTAACGTTGCAACAATAATCACAAGACACCTTTATACCCATTAGACCAATTAGACTCAAGCTTGCTGTTCTAAGATCAATTACGTGGCGTCTTTAAAGCATTTAGTATTTGACAAAGAGCGCTGCTCTCAACATGACTCGAAAGCGCAGATTTAAAACTCTCTCCCAGTTTTTATTTGGCGCAAATTGACCAAAGAAAACTGGAGACATTCTCATTTTAATTTCGTAATAGGAACTATCCATTATTCAAACTAGGAATTCTGCTAAAAAGTACTCATGCTCTTTGGACGAATGATTCTGCAGTTCTGTAGATTTTTTTTCTCTCTCGCCAGATTTGAGTGACTACTAGTTTTTATATATTTCTTTGGAAAATTGTGTTATGTAGTAGGTTATACACTGTAAAAACTGTGATCAGGTTTTGATAATATTTACGAAATAAATAAAAGTAGACTATACATAATAAAAATGACTGTGTGCAGTTTGCAATCAAAGTGAGCAGAATTTACCAATTTTTAATCATTTATTAATAGCATTTTAATTAGTATTTTTTAAATCTAAAACCAACTTAAAATCAGTGAGTAGAATTCATTTATTTGTATAAGCAAAGTCAAAACTGCAGAAAATTGATAAATTTTACTCATTGGAAGGTCTTATTTTCCCGCCCAAGGCATTTTTCTTCACACAACAGCAAGTCAGCCACCATTTCACAGACCGTTGGCTTAAAGGTAAGAGCTGTTTAATTGTTCTTAGGTAACGACCCCAGTGTCTGTATCAGTTAAACATTGCTTTGTGTTACTACAAATTGCTAAACGTGCCAAGTTTACTGTACTTTCAGTCAAAATTAAGTTCTAGTCTTACTGACTGAAGTCAGTTTGTGTCGTCTTTGATTCAACTAAAGCATTGCAATGATTGAAAAAGTTTGGTTCGACTAAAAGCATTGCAATGATTGAAAAAGTAGTGTGAATTTCACAATTTAATGTGTTTTACCGAGTATAGCGTAATACTGTTATATAATGGATGTAAAGTACAAACTATTCTTCTTTTATTTAATTTAGCGTCCTGGCTCCTGGCCACAGTCAAGTTAACCTCCCCTCCCCCCACCTTAACAAGCCAGCACACCGACACGGAGGAGCACACTTGTGTCTCAGTGGTGAGTATAATCAATTTAGGAGTTTTATCTGAAGTTACTGCATTTAGTTTTCACAATAGAATTGTATTCGTAAAATTTTTACTCAAGTAGCGTGTTAAATGCAGAATTCTTGTCGCATTTTCACTGGTTCGTCTGTTAATGTGTTTTGAGCACAATGGCTGTTTTGCGAAATGCTAGGTTCTGGGGGGTATATCACAAAGCGAGATTATTGGGTTAGCGAGCTATATGTTTAGTCCAAAGCTAGGAAAACGACACATGGAAAACGACCAGAATACGTTTTCTTGTATAACTAATATACCCTATAATGTTGGGTTAGCTGATAGTCTACCTCAGGTGAGGAAGATTTCTCAGACTAGCAGGTAAGTTAATGATTTGTACATACTTTTCCACTGCTGTGACATTAATCAATAATAATTATGTCCTGTAATAATGTGACAGCAAAAAAGTTTATTGTGGACATTCTTAAGGGATAATCCTTTTTTTTTTTTTTTTTTTTTTTTTTTTTTTTTTTTTTTAAACATTGGTACGTGGCATAGCGTCTGTACCAGTATAAATGTCATTGGGAACACACTGGTGCAGGTAAGACACTAACTATGGATAAATACCTTATAAAATCCCACTTCAATAAAAGGAACCTTTAGGATGTCTGACAAAAATATAAAACCAATTCTAAGGTAATATGCATATCAACAAATGACAAATGATAAATATTATAAGGCGCACAGTCTTTTACATATAATTGTATATTATAGGGCTGAACGATTTATAAAACAAATATCTAATTGTTATGTTTTCAATTAATTATATTTAATATAATTATATACATATTATATATATATATATATATATATATATATATATATTTATTTTGCATTATTGTTCTCATTTTCTTTGAAAAACACGACCGTAATTTTCGGACTATAAGGCGCACTTGACTGTAAGCCGCAACCCACCAAATTTGACACGAAAATTGCATTTTTTAATTGATAAGCCGCACTGGACTATAAGCTGCAGCGGTCCTCACTCTATTAAGGAATATTTACACCAAAAGATATGAACCGGTAACACTTTATATGAGTAGATGGCGAGATAGTGTAAAGCGCTTTGAGCTCCTTGGAAGGTGGAAAAGCGCTATATAAGTATAACACCATTTACCATTTACCATATGATATACTTGAGGATTTAAAACTGGTTTTATGATTTGTCTTTCAGATCCAGGATGAGTTTTATCGAATAACAATGGTTCATCTTGAATCAAAGTTCATGTCCAAGCTGGACGAATTTACGCCTCAACTATTAAAACTCTTCCATACCAAGGGCGGAAGCATGGGGCTGCAGTTGCAGGCTATCTTACTCAAGGTACCCTTCATTGAGCATTATGTTTGCTAATACAGTGTTCTAGGAATATCAACTTTAGAGGAGGTAATGTTATCCTGTGATGAAATAATTGCATGAGAATTTGTTTCATTAGTATTTCCTTATTCAGGTCCCAGAGACGGCATAGGAAGGATCCTTGATAGGGCCTTATTAACAGTAATATAAAACACCTTGTGTTTATTTTTCCATTTCAGACTCCAAGCAACCCAAATATCCACATGAAGCGAGAGATCGTCATTAGATGTTCGATGAAGTTCCTCGGGGAATCGTCAGAGCAACTCTTAAGAGAGTACGATGTAAGTTGAATTACATGTTAAAATAAAAGAAGGTCATCACTCTCATCTCTTTGACTTAATATGTTTTGGGGAAGTCAAATCACAAAATAGCTTTAACTGTATTTCTCCCAGTAGGTCTTGGCAAACTACATCATTGACCTCTATTAAGTGTTTAAAAGTGTTTATTTTCCATCATGGAACTTTTAAGTGCAAGTGCATAAATAGGAGGTGTTATTTGATTGCACCAATTAGCAGAATTTAAAAGTTTTAAAGTCTTAATAATTGGTGCCTAAGAAGTACCTAAGAAATGCTGGCCAAAGAGCTGCTTTGTGAATACAAATACATTTTTACAGAGACTGAGGCAACTTAATAATAAGTAAATGAGAGCAAAGTTGAACCAATTGCTGTGGAAAATTTATAAATTTTATAGCGTCAGGAATGAACTTACAGTGCCACAACTTTTGTTACCACTATCAGTATGGTACAATACGGATTAGTATGTTAATAGTTTGGATTGGATTAATCACAACAGTCCCAGGTAAAAAAGATGTAATGGATTGATTTCATTTACATATATTTACTACTGTAACTGCTAAAACCTTGATGGTGTGATTGAATTGTTTTGATTTGTGGTAAACTGATGAGATCATTTAAAATTTACCTGGTATGAAAAAAAGATTTTATGCATATTTTTAAGTGTTATGTAAGATTTGTTTAAAACACTGACATAAATGGAGTGCAATAGGAACAATAGCTATGACAAACTCCAGTTTTTCTTGTCCAAACAGTTGAAGCAATTTGGGAAATAGTGCCTCCCTTGGGTTTATTGTCTGATATGCGCAATGTTCTTGCTATTACAGGATGCTGATGAGGACCGAATACTCCAAGATCTTGCACTTCAAACATTGAAGATCTACATCAAACCGAACCCATCAGAGGCACCAGACATCGGTATTGTGGTGGAGGGCGTCAAAGTGCTGACTGGTCTGGAAAATCTTCCGAGGGCTTGCTCCCTTCTGGTTGGGATTGCTTATGTGTTGAATCTCGCATATCCAAAGGAACTCAAGAACACATTTGAAGTGTTTCAAAAACTTTTCCTTGGCCTCGATGATACAAAGCTCTCCCCAAAAATCAATAGCTTGAAGAACAGGCTACTGGCCTAACAGAAGAGACCTTTGTTGTGAAATTGTTAATAGTTTAACAACAAAGGAAAATTCAACAGATTAACATGTTAATCTGTTGAATTTTCCTTTGTTGTTAATTTACAATGTTGTTCAATTCTTCGTGTTGTTAAAATATGTTCATATGTTGAATTTTTTCTTGGTTACTTCAATGTTTTCTTGTGAATTATTAAAAGTATGTTAATATGTTAAATTTTCTAGTTTTTCAAATAAATGTTTTATGCTGTTTAATGCATTGAAATCTGTTGATGTTTCTTGATGCCACATTTTACTTAATTTTGGTCAGGATATTGGGTGAATTAGACCCATAAAAATTATGGCAACAAAGTGACACTCAATATTATTGAGTAGAATAAAATCCCGTCATACAAATAAAAAATAAAAAATTAGACAATTATTTTAGGTACAGAAAAATAAAAACAACAGTGTAAATGTGTTGAATTAAGCAACAATGTGCTAGAATATGAGTTGATATAACTTACTTTATTTACTTAATCCAAATAATTTTTATGCATATACTTAGCAAATGTGAATCAATTTCACCCATGTAATTAACAAAGATAACTCAATTTCAACTAGATTATCAATAAATATGAATCAGTTTCCTCCAGATATTCAGTGAATGTAAATTATTTTTGCTCGAGAGTCTTAGTTAACATAAATCAGCTTTCCTTGTGAAATTGAGTAAGATTTACTCAATATTTTTTGGTGATATAACTCATCATGTGTTGTCTATTAGTACATCCAACACATTTCTGCTGTTGCTTTTATTAACATGTATTTAATTTTTTGGGTTTAAATTAAGTTAATGTATTCAATACTTTTTAATCAAAATTATAGCGCTTTAAATCTATTCAATTATATTGAGTGTCACTTTGTTGCCACAATTTTTTTGAGTAACCATGGGTCAAATTTTTTAGAGTGTAGTATAGTATAATAATAACACTTCATATAGATAACTTCATGCTGAGAAAAAAAAACATTGTTTAATTTTTTTTTTTTTTTAAATCAAACATCGTAAGCTGTTACTCAAAATGTTACTCATTACTTTAGTATTTTCACCAAAAACGTTTTACTTGTACTTGAGTACATTTTTTGGATGGCTACTCTTTCTGTTACTTGAACAATATTATTTTGAAGTAAAGCCACTGTTACTTGAGTAAAATTTTGGCTACTCTACCCAGCTCTGCGCATTACATTTACTCCGTTAAATTTACTTGAGTAACTTTTCAGGGAAAAAAAGTACTTCTAAGAGTAGTTACCACTTTTTACTATTACTTGAGTAAGTTTGTGAAGAAGAAACGCTACTCTTGCTCCACAACTTTGAGCTATACTAAAGTCACATTACATTAGGGCAGTGGTTCTTAACCTCGTTCAAGGCATCAAACCCCACAAGTTTTACATGTGGATTCACCGAACCCTCCGGAGTTAGATATATATATATATTTTTTCAAATTCAAAACAACTATATCGAAGCTAGCAAGCTAATAACTTCTCATTTTGACAGGGTGTTTTATGAACAGGTCGAAATTTGAGACGTTAAAGAAAAAAAAAAAAAGAGTAAAATACACCTTTTCTCAACTAGGGGTCATGACAGATGATTTACGACTTTGAACCCCTTTACCCCGCCTCCTTGACCGCAGCCTTTGATCTATCTTGATAGTATTTTTTTTATGTGGTTTTGATTGATGTAAAATGGGAGTTAATTATAGGGTTTGTGGTCATGGGTATGACTTAATGTTTTGTAATTAAAGGGTTAGTGTGGTTTTGATTGATCTAATTGGGGGAGATAATTAAAGGGTTTTGATGGATCTAATTTGGGGAGTCAATTAAAGGGTTTTGTGCGGTTGTGATTGATCAAATTTGAAGTGAGTTAATTAAAGGGTTTTGATGGCTCTAATTTGGAGTGAGTTAATTAAAGGGGTTTTGTGCGGTTTTGATGGATCTAATTGGGGAGTTAATAAAAGGGTTTTGGTGGTTTTGATGGATCAAATTTGGGGGGTTAATTAATGTGTTTGTGATCATGGGTGTGACTAAATTGGGTGTATGTCAATACATGTCCAAACAAGGCGTTGTCACGGATGTTGGGACATGTGTGGTCATACCCCTCCAGAAAACGGAGGGGGGGTTAGCACATGCGTGCTCCGCTGTGTTGGGAAATATACGGACATTTTCCCATTAGAAAAACATAATGAAAAGAAATGAAAAATTACGTTTTTAGTTATTTCACCTTCTTTTGCTAAGTACATAATTCCACACATGTTCATTCATAGTTTGATTACCTTCTGTAAGAATTTACATTCGTCACGGACGCATTACAGTAATGGATTTACGACTGTAAAATCAGTTTTAAATAAATAATTAAATTACACAAAATATTGGTACTGTATTTTAGTAACAAATCGTGGACTGGGCCACATAAACATCTTTGAACAGAAATGTATTAGTCTACAGGTTTTCACGACCATATCCCAATGACAATAACACAGGTATGACATTTATTAGTTCAAGCAGAGTAAAATAATACATATTCACAGTACAAGATTTATTAGTTCAAGCAGAGTAAAATAATACATATTCACGGTTCAAGAAAGTTGTTTCCGTGTGGGCGCTACCGTCAGGAGGGACAACACGTGTTGTTGCGTTCACCTTCTTGCTGCGCGACCGTGGCGACGAGCTTCGTAGTCTCCGTCTGATGATGTCTGCAATCATGTTGGCATCACGACTATTGTTTTCGTCGCTGTCTGACGGCTGTCGACACAAACGCACCATGGACTGAGATAAACATACCGTGCTGCTTTAGAGATTTGCCCTTTTAACAATAGGCACACAGTAACTACTAAAATGATCGTTCATCTTCTCTGTTACTGCAACCAACCGCCACACGCCTTCACCATTTTGATTAATCAATGTTAACGATTGTCAGGAAGGTTTTTGGGTTCTTTTACAAGCAGAAAAACACGCAGTAATAGGAGGAATGTACGATTCGGTACGGTAATATGTAAACACGATGAGCTGACGGACAATATGGCGGCACAAGTCCGGGGGGCGGAGTTGTGACGTCACGTGAGTGTGGTTTATTAGGCTCGTGCGTATGACGTGGCACTCGCAAGGTTTACGCCCCCATCGCCATGTTGGAAGCAGGAAGTTCGGCGTCAGAACTCCGGCAAACATAAACAGTGAGGCATTTCGACACAGGTCGCTCTTTAAAAATGGTTGGAAATTATTGTGCGGTAAAGAATTGCTACAACCGATCGAACAGAAAGGAGAATGTACAGATCGACGGAACCCGATTGAGCTTCTTCCTGATCCCTACATACAAGGCGAGGGAAAGCTCGTATCTGAACTTACCAAACCTTGAAGAATGGCATGGGTGGCCTCGATCAGAAGAAAGGACATAACTTTTGATTGTACAGGTACACACAGTTTGCTCCATGCATTTCCACTCCGGTAAGTTAATTTCATTTGACTACGCAAATTTCGGTAACTTCATGCCCTAAGTCGGCCTGTTGTCAACTATAACTACAGCCAAACAACTAGCTTCCATACATGTGCATTGTCTTCAGAAATGCTTCATAAGACATAATTCCTGTGGTTTCTAAATGAAAAAGCTCTAATATGTTGGCGTGAGAGTATGGCAAAGAATTTGTACACTGGCTACATTTTCTGCAACAAAAATTTTGTACATCTGTGGTCACAGACTGATGTTTTCTTTGTGTTGCTTGTTCTTATGTTGTTTACAGGTAAGCCATCTTATGAAATGCTAGAGAACCACCAAGATTGGAAACCGTCATTGCGATTGGGCCACGGTGAAGTGCAGGTGACAGATAAGGCAAGATTTCAGCGGCATCTGAAACTTACTAACTGTAATGTAATGTAATAATGAATAAAACAGTTGAGGATGAAAAGCAGACAACATAATCATAATCACAACATGTCAGATCTGGTAAACTACAGCAAGAATTAATTTCTCGTGTTCCTTTTTCCTGATATTGGCATCTGTCCGCTGCTGCTTATCCATGATCACGATGTCCGGTTGGTTGGCCACGACCACCTTATCAGTCTGTCCCACAGGATCTTAGCCCTCTTTTTCCCACCACCTTGGGAAAGTGTATAATATATTACATATTTGCATCAGGGTTTACTTTTTACTTGTAAATTTTATAGCAGGCACTTGTGTAGTTTTACGTGGTCCATGTCACGTGGATAATTATACAATCACCGACCACTTTATTAGGTACACCTGTCCAACTGCTCGTTAACACTTAATTTCTAATCAGCCAATCACATGGCGGCAACTCAGTGCATTTAGGCATGTAGACATGCCACCCAGTTTCCCAAAATCAAGAGAGAGTGGGTCGAGTCATATAATGACCCAAGTGATGCGGTGTCCAGCGATGACGACTGAAGAGATCCTATGAGGCCTGCCAGATGCTGAATTTCTTCCGTCTGCAACATCAGATGATGATGACTTAGGAGAAATATATGTAGCAAATTTTGATGAGATGAAATCATAAACTAGTCATATATACAGTACACATTTTTAAAAGAAAAATCTACCTTCACATTTTAATGATAATGCATTATCTTTGTATAGAGAACACATAATGCTACAGAAAAGAGTAAATAGATATTTCCCACTGCCACTTTCATTTTTCAATGTTGCGCTAGTCCGTTGCTATCCTAACTTTGTGTTGCTTACTAAAACTTATATTCTTTGATGTGTGCCATTGTGTGTTTGGTATAACTTAGCTTATATGTTGTGTCACAATCTGACAGCGAAAGCTGATGCTGATTCAACATAAATCTGGTATCATTTATTATTGTGGCCTATTGAATTTTTTTCAGAATGTAATATAATTACAATATATAATATACCAATAGAATACATCAAACAGTCAAAAGATGTGTCAATGTTGTTTACAATTTATGGTTTTATTTTTTAAATGTAATTCATGCCCCTGTCAGTGCTTCAGCCTCCTCAAGTTTGGCTCTCACGTCTGGGATCGCCTGACGACACAGGTATACTCTTGGAAGGGTAATTACTTGACGGTTTACAGCAACACCTGGAAAATAAAAGCGTTTTGTCATTTATTTTGAAAAATCAATAACATATCATTCATTTAGCCACATTTGGGCTAGCTTTACCATATGTAGATCAGTAGGAGCTGTCCCATTACCTAATATCCAGTTTTAGCTATGTGGAGAGTGTGGAAAAATATACAACCATGTAATCGCATTCTCTCTAATAAAAAAATCACGATGCTGGATTTAGGCTTACCAGTCACTCTCCCGTTCGTGAAGTATCGAGCTGTCAATTGGCGTCATGACGCCATCTGCTGTGTCAAGTAAATCGCCGTCATCTGACGCCTCAGGTTAAAACATGTAGGGATTAATTATAGTTCATCTTTCCTGGGAGCCTTTGCCATCGGTAGCATCACGAAAGAGCGATCCTGAATGGTTACCTTTGGTGGAAATATCACCGACATCGTTGTTGCTGCTATGCTGGCTGTGGGTAGTCTTCTGTTGCCTACGTCACACTTCCGGGTTTGCGAAGGGACCATTAACGGAGTGCAAAAAAACTAAAAAACGCAAATCATCCTTGCAATTACGTGTTGATAATGTCATGGTTGTTTTGACGAACTTGTCCAAATTTTATATTCGTAAAATGACACCAAAATCCGGAAAGGTCTTCAGTTGCACTTTAAGCCCCCAAACTATTTTTAATTGGTCTGTTTTACCCTTGGAACCCCCGTTTACAGATCGCGCAACCGCTTTTGTTTCAACCCAGACATAAAACGAAGGTAATTAGGGCCCGAGCACTAGGCGTGCGAAGGCCCTATTGTAATGCAAAGGATTATTATTATTATTATTATTATTATTAGGGCCCGAGCACTCAGCGTGCGAAGGCCCTATTGTTTTGCAAAGGATTATTATTATTATTATTATTAGGGCCCGAGCACTAGGCGTGCGAAGGCCCTATTGTAATGCAAAGGATTATTAGGGCCCGAGCACTGAGCGTGCGAAGGCCCTATTGTTTTGAAAAGGATTATTATTATTATTATTATTATTATTCTTTTTTCAGGGCAAATGAAAATGGCCAATTTGGAGGCCTGAACATGCACGAAAAGTCACCAAAATTTGCACATACGTGCGGCTTTGCGTAAATTTCGATAATCTTGTGTCGTTTTGAAAAAATGTCAAAAAATGGCTCAGTGGCGCCCCCTTGACCCTTAAAATTTTCAAAAAGGCCTCTCCTCTCAGGTTTTCAACGTAGAGCAATGAAATTTGGGGAGTAGATACCTTATGCCTAACTGTTCAAAAAAGCCTCTTGCACCCATATTCCAAATCCAACAGGAAATCGGATATTTTGGATCAAATGTGAAATTTTTATCGGTTCACAGTTGGAGTTTACATTTGGAGGCCTGAACATGCACGAAAACTCACCAAAATTTGCACATACATGCAACTTTGCGTAAATTTTGATAATCTACAAAAAAATTTAACAAAATGGCTCAGTGGCGCCCCCTTGAAATTTTCAAAAAGGCCTTTCCTATTAGGTTTTTTCAACGTAGAACTATGAAATTTGGCGAGTCGATACATTGTGAAAAAACTGCTCCAAAAAGTCTCTTGCACCCATATTCCAAACCCAACAGGAAGCCGGAAATTTTGGATCAAATGTGAAATTTTATCGATTTACATTTGAGACCTTGTCGCTGACGAAAATAGTTGGATCGTCTTCAAAATTGGTCAGACTATTCAGGAGACATATGAGATCTTAAGTTTTCAAAATGGTGTGTTTTCATTCAAGGGTCTGGCCTGGGCGTGGTCCCAAAGTCGGCCATTTTTAGGCAAAATACCAAATTCAGAAAATGATTAAAAACTCAGTGATCCAACGTTCAATCTTTTTCATTTCTAGCATGTTTATGAGATATCCCAGCCTGAACACGACTGCATTGAAATATTACCCATTAGGCCTGGCGCCCCTAGTGGAAACAGGAAATGGCCTTCTTTACGAGACAGGCTCCTCCTCCAAGGGAAAAAAATCTATTGACCTCAAACCTGTTTCAGGGGAGCCTCAAGACATGTGTTCAGGTGCCTGATGAAAAATATTGAGTTTTCGTTGAAGCGGAGAGGTCCAAACTGGAAGTGAAAATGACCGTCAACAATTTGTCTCGCCAAAAACTTTGAACAGTCATAACTCGGCAGATATGCAACATATCTGCGCCAAACTTTCCGTGTTTGTTGAGAGTCATACCCTGAAAGTTCTTGTAGGGGTCATTTGCATCAACTCTACAGTGCCAACTAGTGGCGACAGAAAGAAGTTTTAAAAAAGGCCTTTCCTATTGGGTTTTTTCAACATAGAGCAAGGAAATTTGGGGAGTAGATACCTTATGCAAAACTGCTCCAAAAAGTCTCTTGCACCCATATTCCAAATCCAACAGGAAATCGGGTATTTTGGATCGAATGTGAAATTTTCATGGGTTCACAGTAAGAGTTAACATTTGGAGGCTTGAACATGCACGAAAACTCACAAAAATTTGGACATAAATGCGGCTTTCCATAATGTTCAATAATCTTGCAACGTTACGAAAACATGTAACAAAATGGCTCAGTGGCGCCCCCTTGAAATTTTCAAAAAGGCCTTTCCATTTAGGTTTTTTCAACGTAGAGGGATGAAATTCGAAGAGTCGATACCTTGTACAAAACTGCTCCAAAAAGTCTCTTGCATGCGTATTCCAAACCCAACAGGAAATCGGGTATTTTGGATTGAATGTGAAATTTTTATCGATTTACAGTGTGCACATTTTACACCTTGGCACCTAGGGAATTAGTTTGATCATTCTCAAAATTGGCGAGACTGTTCATGAGGCATTTGAAATCTTAAGTTATAAAAATGGTGTGTTTTCATTCACGGGCCTGACATGGGCGGGGTGCCAAAGTCGGCCATTTTTTCGCCAAAACACCGAATTCGGAAAATGACTGATAACTCCCTCATACAACGTTCAATCTATTTTAAATCTGGCATGTGTGTGAGGTATACCAGCCTGAGCAGGACTGGATTGAACATTTACCATTTGTGCCTGGCGCCTCCTAGTGGGAACAGGAAATGCCCTTTTTTACGGGACACACTCCTCCTCTAAAGGGAAAAAATCAATCTACCTCAAACCTGCATAAGGGAAGCCTTAAGACCTGTCTTCAGGTGCCTGATGAAAAATATTGAAGTTTCGTTGAAGCGGAGGGGTCCAAACAGGAAAGTGAAAATGACTGTCAACAATTTTTCTCTCCAAAAACTTTGAACAGTCATAACTCGGCAGATATACAACATATCTGTGCCAAACTTCCCGTGCTTGTTGAGAGTCATACCCTGAAGGGCCTTGTGGGGGTCATTTGCATCAACCCTACAGCGCCAACTAGTGGCGATAGAAAGTCACTCGTTTTTCCAATACATGTCCAGTTCTTTTCAGGTTGGTCATTGTAGTTTCAAGACCTATTAAAATACTTTTTTACGGCCCATGTCCACGTGTCTCTGTCTGTTGCAGTGACGACCCTTTGTTCGCCATTTAAAGGAAATATTTTTTTTCAGAGACTCAGGCAGCTTATAGAGCCACAATATTTGGCACACTTGGTCGAATTGGCCCAGTTAGAAGATTAATTTTGGTTTTGAATAAGGGCTTGGCTGCACAGCTCAGTAGTGGCTCCTTTTTTGTAGTACTTTCTCCAATAGGGGTTTTTATCTCTTGGGTGTGGGAATGTAAATAGGCGACTTTCGAGCATGTTAGGTTTTAATGAGATGATTACAGAGGAGGATCTGCCACCACCCTGACCTGCACACAGTCCGAGTTGCGTGACGTTCGAGTTGCGCTAGATTGCGAGGGCCCGTTCAGTCCTGCTTGCAGGCCTAGTTATTAGGGCCCGAGCACTCTCAGCGTGCGAGGCCCTATTGTTCTTCGAAGGATTATTAGGGCCCGAGCACTCTCAGCGTGCGAGGCCCTATTGTTCTTCGAAGGATTATTATTATTATTATTTTTTTTTCATGGCAAATGAAAATGGCCAATTTGAAGGCCTGAACATGCTCAAAAACTCACCAAAATTTGCACATACATCCGGCTTCGCGAAAATTTCGACAATTTGGCAACGTTTACAAAATAAATAAAAAAATGGCTCAGTGGCGCCCCCTTGCAATTTTCAAAATGCCCTTTGCTTTGATGTATTTCAACGTAGGGCGATGAAATTTGGGGAGTGGATACGTTGTCCAGAACCGCTTCAAAAAGTCTAAAGCACCCATATTCCAAACCCAACAGGAAATGGGATATTCTGGATTGAATGTTGAAAAACATAGCATTTTGGGCGAAAACCAGCATGCACGTTTCAGACCGTTGCGCCGAGCCAGTACGTTGGATCTTCCTCAAAATTGGTGTAAGTGTTCATGAGACATATGAGATACTAAGTTGTGAAAATGGTGAGTTTTCGTCCACGGGCCTGACCTGGGCGGGGTACCAAAGTCAGGTGTTTTTTTGGCAACGCGCCAATTTCAGTAAATGATTAATAACTTCCTGATACAAGGTCCAATCTTTTTCATATTTGGCATGCATGTAAGGTGTCTTAACCTGAACACGACTGCATTGAAATATTTTCCATTAGGCCTGGCGCCCCCTTGTGGGAAGAGGAAACACCCTTTTTTACGAAAAAGGCTCCTCCTCCTGGTGAAAAACATCAATTGATCTCAAACCTGCATCAGGAGAGCCTTAAGACATGTCTTTAGGTATCTGATGAAAAATATTGAGTTTTCGTTGATGTTGCAGTATCCAAACAGGAAAGTGAAAAGACCCTCGGCATTTTCTCTCAAAATGGCAAATTTCAAGGTCTGAACATGCTCGAAAACTCACCAAAATGTGCACATACATGTGGCTTCATGTAGATTTCATGAATTTAGCAACATTGCCAAAAGATGTAATAAAATGGCTCAGTGGCGCCCCCTTCAATTTTTAAAAAAGGCCTGTCCTATTAGTTTTTTTCGACGTAGAGTGATGAAATTTGGGGAGTGGATACGTTGTGCAAAACTGCTCCAAAAAGTCTCTTGCACCCATATTCCAAACCCAACAGGAAATCGGGTATTATGGATTGAATCTTGCATTTTTGTCAAAAACCTGCATGCACGTTTGAGACCATTACGCCGAAGCAGTAAGTTGAATGCTTCTCAAAATTGGTCAGACATCCCAAAAACATGCATGGTAGGCTGATTGAGCACTCTAAATTGTCCGTAGGTATGAGTGTGCGCGTGAATGGTTGTATGTCTCCTTGTGCCCTGCAATTGGCTGGCAACCAGTTCAGGGTGTCCCCTGCCTACTGCCCCGAGTTAGCTGGGATAGGCTCCAGCACCTCCGCGACCCTCGTGAGGAAAAGCGGCATGGAAAATGAATGAATGAATGAATGTTCATGACACATATGAGATGTTAGGTTATCAAAATGGTGACATTTCATTCACGGCCCTTTCCTGGGCAGGGGAGCAAATGTGTCTTATTTTTGACAATACAATTCAGTAAAAGACTACTGTATTTTTCCGACTATAAGTCGTGTTTTTTTTTCTTCATATTTTGGTTTGGGGTGCGACTTATACTCAGCAGTGACTTATGTGTGAAATTATTAACACATTATGATAACATTTCCCATGTTATTTAGGTGTTTTGGACTAATGGTTTTGTAAACTTGTTAGCATGCTATAGTTATCTGAATAACTCTTAATAGCTATGGCCATTTTCATTTGCCATGAAAAAATAATAATAACGAGTGCGCTCCCAGTTGGGCGTGAAAGCGCCACAAACTAAATGCATCCATTTCAATATAAAAAAGTCAATTATACAATTGAACATACATTGCCAAAGGCAGAACGCGAACGTGGCCATAGCTATTAACAGTTATTCAGATTACTATAGCATGCTAACAGGTTTACAAAACCATTAGGCCTGGTGCCCCCTGGTGAGTGAAATTATTAACACATTATGATATAATTTCCCGTGTTATTTTGGTGTTTTGGACTGATGGTTTTGTAAACTTGTTAGCATGCTATAGTTATCTGAATAACTGTTAATAGCTATGGCCACGTTCGCGTTCTGCCTTTGGCAATGTATGTTCAATTGTATAATTGACTTTTTTATATTGAAATGGATGCATTTAGTTTGTGGCGCTTTCACGCCCACCTGGGAGCGCACTCGCACTTGTTTACGTGAATAAGCGCTCGCACACCAGAAGAAGACAGACAGCCACGTAGCTCTGAGTGAGTGAGTGAGTGAGTGAGTGAGTGAGTGAGTGAGTGAGTGAGTGAGTGAGTGAGTGAGTGAGTGAGTGAGTGAGTGAGTGAGTGAGTGAGTGAGTGAGTGAGTGAGTGAGTGAGTGAGTGAGTGAGTGAGTGAGTGGACTAGTTAGCGAGAGAGAAAGACGGCTGCGAACCTACGTTCATTGTTTATGCCTTTAAAATATCTCTACAGAGGCAACGCCTGCGTGTATCATCTTTTCTGTTGTTGTGTGTTTTCCACCCGCGAGCGGACACTTACAGCCAGTTGTGTGGTTGTTTGAATGGTGTGCTAATGCTAGCGAACGCATGCTAATCTGTTACATTATTGCTGTAATAGTACGTAATTATCATTTATTTACGGTGATGTGAACCTGTTTGCTATCGAGGACCAAATTGATTCAACAAATTATGCGGACATCCAGAATTGTCTTTTTGGAGTTCGCTGTCTATAGCCAGGACCGAGCGGTAGCGTCCTGGTGAGGACAGTATATTCGCATTTCGTTGTTTATGCACTGTACACTGTACATTTATTCAGCATGTTGTTCTCTATTGTATTTTTATATTAAATTGCCTTTCAAGATGACATATCTGTTCTATGTGTTGGATTTTATCAAGTAAATTTCACCCACAAATGCGACTTATACTCCGGTAAGACTTTTGTTTCCTTAAAGCAGAGGGGTCCAATAGGAAAGTCATAATGACCGTGTTCAGGTGCCTAATAAACACTTTTGTTTTGTTAAAGCAGAGGGGTCCGATAAGAAAGTCATCATGACCGTCGCCATTTTCTCTCCCCACTAATTCTGAACATTCAGACATGCAATATATCTGCCTGGATATCTGTCTGTTGTCGACTGCCACCGCCCCGACCTGCCTGCCCTCCGACTTTGTTTGACGTCCGAGTTGCGCCATACGCGAGGGCCCGTCAGTCCTGCTTGCAGGGCTAGTTATTATTATTAGGGCCCGAGCACTCTCAGCGTGCGAGGCCCTATTGTTCTTCGAAGGATTATTATTATTATTATTATTATTATTATTATTATTATTTTTTCATGGCAAATGAAAATGGCCAATTTGAAGGCCTGAACATGCTCAAAAACTCACCAAATTTTGCATATACATCCGGCTTCGCGAAAATTTCGAAAATTTAGCAACGTTTTTTAAAAAAATCAAAAAATGGCTCAGTGGCGCCCCCTTGAAATTTTAAAAATGCCCTTTGCTTTGATGTTTTTCAACGTAGAGCGATGAAATTTGGGGAGTGGATACGTTGTCCAGAGACGCTTCAAAAAGTCTGCAGCACCCATATTCCAAACCCAACAGGAAATCGGATATTTTGGATTGAATGTTGAAAAACATAGCATTTTGGGCGAAAACCAGCATGCACGTTTCAGACCATTGCGCCGAGCCAGTACGTTGGATCTTCCTCAAAATTGGTGTACGTCTTCATGAGACATATGAGATATTAAGTTGTGAAAATGGTGAGTTTTCGTCCACGGGCCTAACCTGGGCGGGGTACCAAAGTCGGGTGTTTTTTTGGCAACGCGCCAATTTCAGTAAATGATTAATAACTTCCTGATACAAGGTCCAATCTTTTTCATATTTGGCATGCGTGTAAGGTGTCTTAACCTGAACACGACTGCATTGAAATATTTTCCATTAGGCCTGGCGACCCCTTGTGGGAAGAGGAAACACCCATTTTTACGAGAAAGGCTCCTCCTGGTGAAAAACATCAATTGACCTCAAACCTGCATCAGGGGAGCCTTAAGACATGTCTTTAGGTATATGATGAAAAATATTGAGTTTTCGTTGATGTAGCAGTACCCAAACAGGAAAGTGAAAAGACCCTCGGCATTTTGTCACAAAATGGCCAATTTCCAGGTCTGAACATGCTCGAAAACTCACCTAAATTTGCACATACATGCGGCTTCATGTAAATTTCATGAATTTAGCAACATTGCCAAAAGATGTAATAAAATGGCTCAGTGGCGCCCCCTTCAATTTTGAAAAAAGGCCTGTCCTATTAGTTTTTTTCGACGTAGAGTGATGAAATTTGGGGAGTGGATACGTTGTGCAAAACTGCTCCAAAAAGTCTCTTGCACCCATATTCCAAACCCAACAGGAAATCGGGTATTAGGGATTGAATCTTGCACAACATGGCATTTTTGTCTAAAACCAGCATGCACGTTTGACACCATTACGCCGAGGCAGTAAGTTGAATGCTCCTCAAAATTGGTCAGACTATTATTGACACATATGAGATGTTAGGTTATCAAAATGGTGACATTTCATTCACGGCCCTTTCCTGGCCAGGGGAGCAAATGTGTCTTATTTTTGACAATACAATTCAGTAAATGACTATAAGTCGCGGTTTTTTTCATATTTTGCTTTGGGGTGCGACTTATACTCAGCAGCGACTTATGTGTGAAATTATTAACACATTATGATAACATTTCCCATGTTATTTTGGTGTTTTGGACTAATGGTTTTGTAAACTTGTTAGCATGCTATAGTTATCTGAATAACTCTTAATAGCTATGGCCACGTTCGCGTTCTGCCTTTGGCAATGTATGTTCAATTGTATAATTGACTTTTTTAAATTGAAATGGATGCATTTAGTTTGTGGCGCTTTCACGCCCACCTGGGAGCGCACTCGCACTTGTTTACGTGAAGAAGAGCGCTCGCACACCAGAAGAAGACAGACAGCTACGTAGCTCTGAGTGAGTGAGTGAGTGAGTGAGTGAGTGAGTGAGTGAGTGAGTGAGTGAGTGAGTGAGTGAGTGAGTGAGTGAGTGAGTGAGTGAGTGAGTGAGCGAGCGAGTTAGCGAGAGGGAAAGACGGCTGCGAAGCTACGTTCATTGTTTATGCTTTTAAAATATCTCTACAGAGGCAACGCCTGCGTGTATCATCTTTTCTGTTGTTGTTGTGTCTTTTCCACCCGCGAGCGGACACTTACAGCCAGTTGTGTGGTTGTTTGAATGGTGTGCTAATGCTAGCGAACGCATGCTAATCTGTTATGTTATTGCTGCAATAGTACCTAATTATCATTTATTTACGTTGATGTGAACCTGTTTGCTATCGAGGACCAAATTGATTCAACAAATTATGCGGACGTCCAGCATTGTCTTTTTGGAGTTCGCTGTATATAGCCAGGACCGAGCGGTAGCGTCCTGGTGAGGACAGTATATTCGCATTTCGTTGTTTATGCACTGTACACTGTACATTTATTCAGCATGTTGTTCTCTATTGTATTTTTATATTAAACTGCCTTTCAAGATGACATATCTGTTCTATGTGTTGGATTTTATCAAGTAAATTTCCCCCAAAATTGCGACTTATACTCCGGTAAGACTTATATATGTTTTTTTTCTCTTTGTTGGGCATTTTCTGGCTTGTGCGACTTATACTCTGGTGCGACTTGTAGTCCGAAAAATACGGTAATAACTTCCTGATTGAAGGTGCAATCTTTTTCATATTTGGCATGAATGTGAAGTATTTCAGCCTGCACATGACTTTATTGAAATATTACTCATTACGCCTGGCGCCCCCTAGTGGGAACAGGAAACACACTTTTAATTAAATAGAAAGGCTCCTGCTTCTCAGGGTCAAAAATCAATTGACCTCAAACCTGAATCAGCGGAGCCTTAAGACATGTGTTCAGGTGCCTGATCAACAATTTTGTTTCGTTTAAGCAGAGGGGTCCAAAAGGAAAGTCATAATGACCGTGTTCAGGTGCCTAATAAACAATTTTGTTTTGTTAAAGCAGAGGGGTCCCATAGGAAAGTCATAATGACCGTCGCCATTTTCTCTCCCCACTAATTCTGAACATTCAGACATGCAATATATCTGCCTGGATATCTGTCTGTTGTCGACTGCCACCGCCCCGACCTGCCTGCCCTTCGACTTTGTTTGACGTCCGAGTTGCGCCATACGCGAGGGCCCGTTCAGTCCTGCTTGCAGGGCTAGTTATTATTATTTTTTCATGGCAAATGAAAATGGCCAATTTGAAGGCCTGAACATGCTCAAAAACTCACCAAATTTTGCATATACATCCGGCTTCGCGAAAATTTCGAAAATTTAGCAACGTTTTTTAAAAAAATCAAAAAATGGCTCAGTGGCGCCCCCTTGAAATTTTAAAAATGCCCTTTGCTTTGATGTTTTTCAACGTAGAGCGATGAAATTTGGGGAGTGGATACGTTGTCCAGAGACGCTTCAAAAAGTCTGCAGCACCCATATTCCAAACCCAACAGGAAATCGGATATTTTGGATTGAATGTTGAAAAACATAGCATTTTGGGCGAAAACCAGCATGCACGTTTCAGACCATTGCGCAGAGCCAGTACGTTGGATCTTCCTCAAAATTGGTGTACGTCTTCATGAGACATATGAGATATTAAGTTGTGAAAATGGTGAGTTTTCGTCCACGGGCCTAACCTGGGCGGGGTACCAAAGTCGGGTGTTTTTTTGGCAACGCGCCAATTTCAGTAAATGATTAATAACTTCCTGATACAAGGTCCAATCTTTTTCATATTTGGCATGCGTGTAAGGTGTCTTAACCTGAACACGACTGCATTGAAATATTTTCCATTAGGCCTGGCGCCCCCTTGTGGGAAGAGGAAACACCCATTTTTACGAGAAAGGCTCCTCCTCCTGGTGAAAAACATCAATTGACCTCAAACCTGCATCAGGGGAGCCTTAAGACATGTCTTTAGGTATATGATGAAAAATATTGAGTTTTGGTTGATGTAGCAGTACCCAAACAGGAAAGTGAAAAGACCCTCGGCATTTTGTCACAAAATGGCCAATTTCCAGGTCTGAACATGCTCGAAAACTCACCTAAATTTGCACATACATGCGGCTTCATGTAAATTTCATGAATTTAGCAACATTGCCAAAAGATGTAATAAAATGGCTCAGTGGCGCCCCCTTCAATTTTTAAAAAAGGCCTGTCCTATTAGTTTTTTTCGACGTAGAGTGATGAAATTTGGGGAGTGGATACGTTGTGCAAAACTGCTCCAAAAAGTCTCTTGCACCCATATTCCAAACCCAACAGGAAATCGGGTATTAGGGATTGAATCTTGCACAACATGGCATTTTTGTCTAAAACCAGCATGCACGTTTGACACCATTACGCCGAGGCAGTAAGTTGAATGCTCCTCAAAATTGGTCAGACTATTATTGACACATATGAGATGTTAGGTTATCAAAATGGTGACATTTCATTCACGGCCCTTTCCTGGCCAGGGGAGCAAATGTGTCTTATTTTTGACAATACAATTCAGTAAATGACTATAAGTCGCGTTTTTTTTCATATTTTGCTTTGGGGTGCGACTTATACTCAGCAGCGACTTATGTGTGAAATTATTAACACATTATGATAAAATTTCCCATGTTATT
The DNA here is from genome assembly GCF_030265065.1 of Corythoichthys intestinalis. NCBI lineage: Eukaryota > Metazoa > Chordata > Actinopteri > Syngnathiformes > Syngnathidae > Corythoichthys > Corythoichthys intestinalis. The sequence goes on from NC_080415.1 coordinate 4,758,818, forward strand.
TTGGTGTTTTGGACTAATGGTTTTGTAAACTTGTTAGCATGCTATAGTTATCTGAATAACTCTTAATAGCTATGGCCACGTTCGCGTTCTGCCTTTGGCAATGTATGTTCAATTGTATAATTGACTTTTTTAAATTGAAATGGATGCATTTAGTTTGTGGCGCTTTCACGCCCACCTGGGAGCGCACTCGCACTTGTTTACGTGAAGAAGAGCGCTCGCACACCAGAAGAAGACAGACAGCTATGTAGCTCTGAGTGAGTGAGTGAGTGAGTGAGTGAGTGAGTGAGTGAGTGAGTGAGTGAGTGAGTGAGTGAGTGAGTGAGTGAGTGAGTGAGTGAGTGAGTGAGTGAGTGGGCGAGTTAGCGAGAGGGAAAGACGGCTGCGAAGCTACGTTCATTGTTTATGCTTTTAAAATATCTCTACAGAGGCAACGCCTGCGTGTATCATCTTTTCTGTTGTTGTTGTGTGTTTTCCACCCGCGAGCGGACACTTACAGCCAGTTGTGTGGTTGTTTGAATGGTGTGCTAATGCTAGCGAACGCATGCTAATCTGTTATGTTATTGCTGCAATAGTACCTAATTATCATTTATTTACGTTGATGTGAACCTGTTTGCTATCGAGGACCAAATTGATTCAACAAATTATGCGGACGTCCAGCATTGTCTTTTTGGAGTTCGCTGTATATAGCCAGGACCGAGCGGTAGCGTCCTGGTGAGGACAGTTTATTCGCATTTCGTTGTTTATGCACTGTACACTGTAGATTTATTCAGCATGTTGTTCTCTATTGTATTTTTATATTAAACTGCCTTTCAAGATGACATATCTGTTCTATGTGTTGGATTTTATCAAGTAAATTTCCCCCAACATTGCGACTTATACTCCGGTAAGACTTATATATGTTTTTTTTCTCTTTGTTGGGCATTTTCTGGCTTGTGCGACTTATACTCAGGTGCGACTTGTAGTCCGAAAAATACGGTAATAACTTCCTGATTGAAGGTGCAATCTTTTTCATATTTGGCATGAATGTGAAGTATTTCAGCCTGCACATGACTTTATTGAAATATTACTCATTACGCCTGGCGCCCCCTAGTGGGAACAGGAAACACACTTTTAATTAAATAGAAAGGCTCCTGCTTCTCAGGGTCAAAAATCAATTGACCTCAAACCTGAATCAGCGGAGCCTTAAGACATGTGTTCAGGTGCCTGATCAACAATTTTGTTTCGTTAAAGCAGAGGGGTCCAAAAGGAAAGTCATAATGACCGTGTTCAGGTGCCTAATAAACAATTTTGTTTTGTTAAAGCAGAAGGGTCCCATAGGAAAGTCATAATGACCGTCGCCATTTTCTCTCCCCACTAATTCTGAACATTCAGACATGCAATATATCTGCCTGGATATCTGTCTGTTGTCGACTGCCACCGCCCCGACCTGCCTGCCCTTCGACTTTGTTTGACGTCCGAGTTGCGCCATACGCGAGGGCCCGTTCAGTCCTGCTTGCAGGGCTAGTTAGGGCCCGAGCACTAAGCGTGCGAAGGCCCTATTGTTTTGCAAAGGATTATTATTATTATTATTATTATTATTATTATTATTATTATTATTAGGGCCCGAGCACTCTCAGCGTGCGAGGCCCTATTGTTCTTCGAAGGATTATTATTATTATTATTATTAGGGCCCGAGCACTCTCAGCGTGCGAGGCCCTATTGTTCTTCGAAGGATTATTATTATTATTATTATTATTATTATTATTATTATTTTTTCATGGCAAATGAAAATGGCCAATTTGAAGGCCTGAACATGCTCAAAAACTCACCAAAATTTGCATATACATCCGGCTTCGCGAAAATTTCGAAAATTTAGCAACGTTTTTTAAAAAAATCAAAAAATGGCTCAGTGGCGCCCCCTTGAAATTTTAAAAATGCCCTTTGCTTTGATGTTTTTCAACGTAGAGCGATGAAATTTGGGGAGTGGATACGTTGTCCAGAGACGCTTCAAAAAGTCTGCAGCACCCATATTCCAAACCCAACAGGAAATCGGATATTTTGGATTGAATGTTGAAAAACATAGCATTTTGGGCGAAAACCAGCATGCACGTTTCAGACCATTGCGCCGAGCCAGTACGTTGGATCTTCCTCAAAATTGGTGTACGTCTTCATGAGACATATGAGATATTAAGTTGTGAAAATGGTGAGTTTTCGTCCACGGGCCTAACCTGGGCGGGGTACCAAAGTCGGGTGTTTTTTTGGCAACGCGCCAATTTCAGTAAATGTTTAATAACTTCCTGATACAAGGTCCAATCTTTTTCATATTTGGCATGCGTGTAAGGTGTCTTAACCTGAACACGACTGCATTGAAATATTTTCCATTAGGCCTGGCGCCCCCTTGTGGGAAGAGGAAACACCCATTTTTACGAGAAAGGCTCCTCCTCCTGGTGAAAAACATCAATTGACCTCAAACCTGCATCAGGGGAGCCTTAAGACATGTCTTTAGGTATATGATGAAAAATATTGAGTTTTCGTTGATGTAGCAGTACCCAAACAGGAAAGTGAAAAGACCCTCGGCATTTTGTCACAAAATGGCCAATTTCCAGGTCTGAACATGCTCGAAAACTCACCTAAATTTGCACATACATGCGGCTTCATGTAAATTTCATGAATTTAGCAACATTGCCAAAAGATGTAATAAAATGGCTCAGTGGCGCCCCCTTCAATTTTTAAAAAAGGCCTGTCCTATTAGTTTTTTTCGACGTAGAGTGATGAAATTTGGGGAGTGGATACGTTGTGCAAAACTGCTCCAAAAAGTCTCTTGCACCCATATTCCAAACCCAACAGGAAATCGGGTATTAGGGATTGAATCTTGCACAACATGGCATTTTTGTCTAAAAACAGCATGCACGTTTGACACCATTACGCCGAGGCAGTAAGTTGAATGCTCCTCAAAATTGGTCAGACTATTCATGACACATATGAGATGTTAGGTTATCAAAATGGTGACATTTCATTCACGGCCCTTTCCTGGCCAGGGGAGCAAATGTGTCTTATTTTTGACAATACAATTCAGTCAATGACTATAAGTCGCGGTTTTTTTCATATTTTGCTTTGGGGTGCGACTTATACTCAGCAGCGACTTATGTGTGAAATTATTAACACATTATGATAAAATTTCCCATTTTATTTTGGTGTTTTGGACTAATGGTTTTGTGAACTTGTTAGCATGCTATAGTTATCTGAATAACTCTTAATAGCTATGGCCACGTTCGCGTTCTCCCTTTGGCAATGTATGTTCAAATGTATAATTGACTTTTTTTATATTGAAATGGATGCATTTAGTTTGTGGCGCTTTCACGCCCACCTGGGAGCGCACTCGCACTTGTTTACGTGAAGAAGAGCGCTCGCACACCAGAAGAAGACAGACAGCTACGTAGCTCTGAGTGAGTGAGTGAGTGAGTGAGTGAGTGAGTGAGTGAGTGAGTGAGTGAGTGAGTGAGTGAGTGAGTGAGTGAGTGAGTGAGTGAGTGAGTGAGTGAGTGAGTGAGTGGGCGAGTTAGCGAGAGGGAAAGACGGCTGCGAAGCTACGTTCATTGTTTATGCTTTTAAAATATCTCTACAGAGGCAACGCCTGCGTGTATCATCTTTTCTGTTGTTGTTGTGTGTTTTCCACCCGCGAGCGGACACTTACAGCCAGTTGTGTGGTTGTTTGAATGGTGTGCTAATGCTAGCGAACGCATGCTAATCTGTTATGTTATTGCTGCAATAGTACCTAATTATCATTTATTTACGTTGATGTGAACCTGTTTGCTATCGAGGACCAAATTGATTCAACAAATTATGCGGACGTCCAGCATTGTCTTTTTGGAGTTCGCTGTATATAGCCAGGACCGAGCGGTAGCGTCCTGGTGAGGACAGTATATTCGCATTTCGTTGTTTATGCACTGTACACTGTAGATTTATTCAGCATGTTGTTCTCTATTGTATTTTTATATTAAACTGCCTTTCAAGATGACATATCTGTTCTATGTGTTGGATTTTATCAAGTAAATTTCCCCCAAAATTGCGACTTATACTCCGGTAAGACTTATATATGTTTTTTTTCTCTTTGTTGGGCATTTTCTGGCTTGTGCGACTTATACTCAGGTGCGACTTGTAGTCCGAAAAATACGGTAATAACTTCCTGATTGAAGGTGCAATCTTTTTCATATTTGGCATGAATGTGAAGTATTTCAGCCTGCACATGACTTTATTGAAATATTACTCATTACGCCTGGCGCCCCCTAGTGGGAACAGGAAACACACTTTTAATTAAATAGAAAGGCTCCTGCTTCTCAGGGTCAAAAATCATTTGACCTCAAACCTGAATCAGCGGAGCCTTAAGACATGTGTTCAGGTGCCTGATCAACAATTTTGTTTCGTTAAAGCAGAGGGGTCCAAAAGGAAAGTCATAATGACCGTGTTCAGGTGCCTAATAAACAATTTTGTTTTGTTAAAGCAGAGGGGTCCCATAGGAAAGTCATAATGACCGTCGCCATTTTCTCTCCCCACTAATTTTGAACATTCAGACATGCAATATATCTGCCTGGATATCTGTCTGTTGTCGACTGCCACCGCCCCGACCTGCCTGCCCTTCGACTTTGTTTGACGTCCGAGTTGCGCCATACGCGAGGGCCCGTTCAGTCCTGCTTGCAGGGCTAGTTAGGGCCCGAGCACTCTCAGCGTGCGAGGCCCTATTGTTCTTCGAAGGATTATTATTAGGGCCCGAGCACTAGACGTGCGAAGGCCCTATTGTAATGCAAAGGATTATTATTATTATTCTTCTTTTTTCATGGCAAATGAAAATGGCCAATTTGGAGGCCTGAACATGCACGAAAAGTCACCAAAATTTGCACATACGTGCAGATTCGCGTAAATTTTGATAATCTTGCGTCGTTTTGAAAAAATGTCAAAAAATGGCTCAGTGGCGCCCCCTTTACCCTTAAAATTTTCAAAAAGGCCTCTCCTCTCAGGTTTTCAACGTAGAGCAATGAAATTTGGGGAGTAGATACCTTATGCCTAACTGTTCAAAAAAGCCTCTTGCACCCATATTCCAAATCCAACAGGAAATCGGATATTTTGGATCAAATGTGAAATTTTTATCGGTTCACAGTTTGAGTTTACATTTGGAGGCCTGAACATGCACGAAAACTCACCAAAATTTGCACATACATGCAACTTTGCGTAAATTTTGATAATCTACAAAAAAATTTAACAAAATGGCTCAGTGGCGCCCCCTTGAAATTTTCAAAAAGGCCTTTCCTATTAGGTTTTTTCAACGTAGAACGATGAAATTTGGCGAGTCGATACATTGTGCAAAACTGCTCCAAAAAGTCTCTTGCACCCATATTCCAAACCCAACTGGAAGCCAGAAATTTTGGATCAAAAGTGAAATTTTATCGATTTACATTTGAGACCTTGTCGCTGAAGAAAATAGTTGGATCGTCTTCAAAATTGGTCAGACTATTCAGGAGACATATGAGATCTTAAGTTTTCAAAATGGTGAGTTTTCACTCAAGGGTCTGACCTGGGCGTGGTCCCAAAGTCGGCCATTTTTGGGCAAAATACCAAATTCAGAAAATGATTAAAAACTCCGTGATACAACGTTCAATCTTTTTCATTTCTAGCATGTATATGAGATATCCCAGCCTGAACACGACTGCATTGAAATATTACCCATTAGGCCTGGCGCCCCCTAGTGGGAACAGGAAATGGCCTTCTTTACGAGACAGGCTCCTCCTCCAAGGGAAAAAAATCTATTGACCTCAAACCTGTTTCAGGGGAGCCTCAAGACATGTGTTCAGGTCCCTGATGAAAAATATTGAGGTTTCGTTGAAGCGGAGAGGTCCAAACTGGAAGTGAAAATGACCGTCAACAATTTGTCTCGCCAAAAACTTTGAACAGTCATAACTCGGCAGATATGCAACATATCTGCGCCAAACTTTCCGTGTTTGTTGAGAGTCATACCCTGAAGGTTCTTGTAGGGGTCATTTGCATCAACTCTACAGTGCCAACTAGTGGCGACAGAAAGAAGTTTTAAAAAAGGCCTTTCCTATTGGGTTTTTTCAACATAGAGCAAGGAAATTTGGGGAGTAGATACCTTATGCAAAACTGCTCCAAAAAGTCTCTTGCACCCATATTCCAAATCCAACAGGAAATCGGGTATTTTGGGTCGAATGTGAAATTTTCATGGGTTCACAGTAAGAGTTTACATTTGGAGGCTTGAATATGCATAAAAACTCACCAAAATTTGCACATACATGCGGCTTTGGATAACGTTCGATAATCTTGCAACGTTACGAAACAATTTAACAAAATGGCTCAGTGGCGCCCCCTTGAAATTTTCAAAAAGGCCTCTCCATTTAGGTTTTTCTAACATAGAGTGATGAAATTTGGAGAGTCAAAACTTTGTGCAAAACTGCTCCAAAAAGTCTCTTGCACACACATTCCAAATCCTACAGGAAATCGGGTATTTTGGATTGAATGTGAACTTTTTATCGATTTAGAGTGTGCACATTTTACACCTTGGCACCTAGGGAATTAGTTTGATCATTCTCAAAATTGGTGAGACTGTTCATGAGGCATATGAAATCTTAAGTTATAAAAATGGTGTGTTTTCATTCACGGGCCTGACCTGGGCGGGGCGCCAAATTCTTCCATTTTTTCGCCAAAACACCGAATTCGGAAAATGACTGATAACTCCCTCATACAACGTTCAATCTATTTTAAATCTGGCATGTGTGTGAGGTATACCAGCCTGAGCAGGACTGGATTGAAAATTTACCATTTGTGCCTGGCGCCTCCTAGTGGGAACAGGAAATGCCCTTTTTTACGGGACACACTCCTCCTCTAAAGGGAAAAAATCAATCTACTTCAAACCTGCATAAGGGAAACCTTAAGACCTGTCTTCAGGTGCCTGATGAAAAATATTGAAGTTTCGTTGAAGCGGAGGGGTCCAAACAGGAAAGTGAAAATGACTGTCAACAATTTTTCTCTCCAAAAACTTTGAACAGTCATAACTCGGCAGATATACAAGATATCTGCGCCAAACTTCCCGTGCTTGTTGAGAGTCATACCCTGAAGGGCCTTGTAGGGGTCATTTGCATCAACCCTACAGCGCCAACTAGTGGCGATATAAAGTCACTCGTTTTTCCAAAACATGTCCAGTTCTTTTCATGTTGGTCATTGTAGTTTCAAGACCTATTAAAATACTTTTTTACGGCCCATGTCCACGTGTCTCTGTCTGTTGCCGTGACGACCCTTTGTTCGCCATTTAAAGGAAATATTTTTTTTCAGAGACTCAGGGAGCTTATAGAGCCACAATAGTTGGCACACTTGGTCGAATTGGCCCAGTTAGAAGATTAATTTAGGTTTTGAATAAGGGCTTGGCTGCACAGCTCAGTAGTGGCTCCTTTTTTGTAGTACTCTCTCCAATAGGGGTTTTTATCTCTTGGGTGTGGGAATGTAAATAGGCGACTTTCGAGCATGTTAGGTTCTAATGAGATGATTAGAGAGGAGGATCTGCCACCACCCTGACCTGCACACAGTCCGAGTTGCGTGACGTCCGAGTTGCGCTAGATTGCGAGGGCCCGTTCAGTCCTGCTTGCAGGCCTAGTTATTATTATTATTTTTTTTTCATGGCAAATGAAAATGGCCAATTTGAAGGCCTGAACATGCTCAAAAACTCACCAAAATTTGCACATACATCCGGCTTCGCGAAAATTTCGACAATTTGGCAACGTTTACAAAAAAAATAGAACAATGGCTCAGTGGCGCCCCCTTGCAATTTTCAAAATGCCCTTTGCTTTGATGTATTTCAACGTAGGGCGATGAAATTTGGGGAGTGGATACGTTGTCCAGAACCGCTTCAAAAAGTCTAAAGCACCCATATTCCAAACCCAACAGGAAATGGGATATTCTGGATTGAATGTTGAAAAACATAGCATTTTGGGCGAAAACCAGCATGCACGTTTCAGACCGTTGCGCCGAGCCAGTACGTTGGATCTTCCTCAAAATTGGTGTAAGTGTTCATGAGACATATGAGATACTAAGTTGTGAAAATGGTGAGTTTTCGTCCACGGGCCTGACCTGGGCGGGGTACCAAAGTCGGGTGTTTTTTTGGCAACGTGCCAATTTCAGTAAATGATTAATAACTTCCTGATACAAGGTCCAATCTTTTTCATATTTGGCATGCATGTAAGGTGTCTTAACCTGAACACGACTGCATTGAAATATTTTCCATTAGGCCTGGCGCCCCCTTGTGGGAAGAGGAAACACCTTTTTTTACGAAAAAGGCTCCTCCTCCTGGTGAAAAACATCAATTGATCTCAAACCTGCATCAGGGGAGCCTTAAGACATGTCTTTAGGTATCTGATGAAAAATATTGAGTTTTCGTTGATGTTGCAGTATCCAAACAGGAAAGTGAAAAGACCCTCGGCATTTTCTCTCAAAATGGCAAATTTCAAGGTCTGAACATGCTCGAAAACTCACCAAAATGTGCACATACATGTGGCTTCATGTAGATTTCATGAATTTAGCAACATTGCCAAAAGATGTAATAAAATGGCTCAGTGGCGCCCCCTTCAATTTTTAAAAAAGGCCTGTCCTATTAGTTTTTTTCGACGTAGAGTGATGAAATTTGGGGAGTGGATACGTTGTGCAAAACTGTTCCAAAAAGTCTCTTGCACCCATATTCCAAACCCAACAGGAAATCGGGTATTATGGATTGAATCTTGCATTTTTGTCAAAAACCTGCATGCTCGTTTGAGACCATTACGCCGAAGCAGTAAGTTGAATGCTTCTCAAAATTGGTCAGACATCCCAAAAACATGCATGGTAGGCTGATTGAGCACTCTAAATTATCCGTAGGTATGAGTGTGCGCGTGAATGGTTGTATGTCTCCTTGTGCCCTGCAATTGGCTGGCAACCAGTTCAGGGTGTCCCCTGCCTACTGCCCCGAGTTAGCTGGGATAGGCTCCAGCACCTCCGCGACCCTCGTGAGGAAAAGCGGCATGGAAAATGAATGAATGAATGAATGTTCATGACACATATGAGATGTTAGGTTATCAAAATGGTGACATTTCATTCACGGCCCTTTCCTGGACAGGGGAGCAAATGTGTCTTATTTTTGACAATACAATTCAGTAAAAGACTACTGTATTTTTCCGACTATAAGACGTGTTTTTTTTTCTTCATATTTTGGTTTGGGGTGCGACTTATACTCAGCAGTGACTTATGTGTGAAATTATTAACACATTATGATAACATTTCCCATGTTATTTAGGTGTTTTGGACTAATGGTTTTGTAAACTTGTTAGCATGCTATAGTTATCTGAATAACTCTTAATAGCTATGGCCATTTTCATTTGCCATGAAAAAATAATAATAACGAGTGCGCTCCCAGTTGGGCGTGAAAGCGCCACAAACTAAATGCATCCATTTCAATATAAAAAAGTCAATTATACAATTGAACATACATTGCCAAAGGCAGAACGCGAACGTGGCCATAGCTATTAACAGTTATTCAGATTACTATAGCATGCTAACAGGTTTACAAAACCATTAGGCCTGGTGCCCCCTGGTGAGTGAAATTATTAACACATTATGATATAATTTCCCGTGTTATTTTAGTGTTTTGGACTGATGGTTTTGTAAACTTGTTAGCATGCTATAGTTATCTGAATAACTATGAATAGCTATGGCCACGTTCGCGTTCTGCCTTTGGCAATGTATGTTCAATTGTATAATTGACTTTTTTATATTGAAATGGATGCATTTAGTTTGTGGCGCTTTCACGCCCACCTGGGAGCGCACTCGCACTTGTTTACGTGAATAAGCGCTCGCACACCAGAAGAAGACAGACAGCCACGTAGCTCTGAGTGAGTGAGTGAGTGAGTGAGTGAGTGAGTGAGTGAGTGAGTGAGTGAGTGAGTGAGTGAGTGAGTGAGTGAGTGAGTGAGTGAGTGAGTGAGTGGACTAGTTAGCGAGAGAGAAAGACGGCTGCGAACCTACGTTCATTGTTTATGCCTTTAAAATATCTCTACAGAGGCAACGCCTGCGTGTATCATCTTTTCTGTTGTTGTGTGTTTTCCACCCGCGAGCGGACACTTACAGCCAGTTGTGTGGTTGTTTGAATGGTGTGCTAATGCTAGCGAACGCATGCTAATCTGTTACATTATTGCTCTAATAGTACGTAATTATCATTTATTTACGGTGATGTGAACCTGTTTGCTATCGAGGACCAAATTGATTCAACAAATTATGCGGACATCCAGAATTGTCTTTTTGGAGTTCGCTGTCTATAGCCAGGACCGAGCGGTAGCGTCCTGGTGAGGACAGTATATTCGCATTTCGTTGTTTATGCACTGTACACTGTACATTTATTCAGCATGTTGTTCTCTATTGTATCTTTATATTAAAATGCCTTTCAAGATGACATATCTGTTCTATTTGTTGGATTTTATCAAGTAAATTTCACCCACAAATGCGACTTATACTCCGGTAAGACTTTTGTTTCCTTAAAGCAGAGGGGTCCAATAGGAAAGTCATGATGACCGTGTTCAGGTGCCTAATAAACACTTTTGTTTTGTTAAAGCAGAGGGGTCCGATAAGAAAGTCATCATGACCGTCGCCATTTTCTCTCCCCACTAATTCTGAACATTCAGACATGCAATATATCTGCCTGGATATCTGTCTGTTGTCGACTGCCACCGCCCCGACCTGCCTGCCCTCCGACTTTGTTTGACGTCCGAGTTGCGCCATACGCGAGGGCCCGTCAGTCCTGCTTGCAGGGCTAGTTATTATTATTTTTTCATGGCAAATGAAAATGGCCAATTTGAAGGCCTGAACATGCTCAAAAACTCACCAAAATTTGCATATACATCCGGCTTCGCGAAAATTTCGAAAATTTAGCAACGTTTTTTAAAAAAATCAAAAAATGGCTCAGTGGCGCCCCCTTGAAATTTTAAAAATGCCCTTTGCTTTGATGTTTTTCAACGTAGAGCGATGAAATTTGGGGAGTGGATACGTTGTCCAGAGATGCTTCAAAAAGTCTGCAGCACCCATATTCCAAACCCAACAGGAAATCGGATATTTTGGATTGAATGTTGAAAAACATAGCATTTTGGGCGAAAACCAGCATGCACGTTTCAGACCATTGCGCCGAGCCAGTACGTTGGATCTTCCTCAAAATTGGTGTACGTCTTCATGAGACATATGAGATATTAAGTTGTGAAAATGGTGAGTTTTCGTCCACGGGCCTAACCTGGGCGGGGTACCAAAGTCGGGTGTTTTTTTGGCAACGCGCCAATTTCAGTAAATGATTAATAACTTCCTGATACAAGGTCCAATCTTTTTCATATTTGGCATGCGTGTAAGGTGTCTTAACCTGAACACGACTGCATTGAAATATTTTCCATTAGGCCTGGCGCCCCCTTGTGGGAAGAGGAAACACCCATTTTTACGAGAAAGGCTCCTCCTCCTGGTGAAAAACATCAATTGACCTCAAACCTGCATCAGGGGAGCCTTAAGACATGTCTTTAGGTATATGATGAAAAATATTGAGTTTTCGTTGATGTAGCAGTACCCAAACAGGAAAGTGAAAAGACCCTCGGCATTTTGTCACAAAATGGCCAATTTCGAGGTCTGAACATGCTCGAAAACTCACCTAAATTTGCACATACATGCGGCTTCATGTAAATTTCATGAATTTAGCAACATTGCCAAAAGATGTAATAAAATGGCTCAGTGGCGCCCCCTTCAATTTTTAAAAAAGGCCTGTCCTATTAGTTTTTTTCGACGTAGAGTGATGAAATTTGGGGAGTGGATACGTTGTGCAAAACTGCTCCAAAAAGTCTCTTGCACCCATATTCCAAACCCAACAGGAAATCGGGTATTAGGGATTGAATCTTGCACAACATGGCATTTTTGTCTAAAACCAGCATGCACGTTTGACACCATTACGCCGAGGCAGTAAGTTGAATGCTCCTCAAAATTGGTCAGACTATTCATGACACATATGAGATGTTAGGTTATCAAAATGGTGACATTTCATTCACGGCCCTTTCCTGGCCAGGGGAGCAAATGTGTCTTATTTTTGACAATACAATTCAGTCAATGACTATAAGTCGCGGTTTTTTTCATATTTTGCTTTGGGGTGCGACTTATACTCAGCAGCGACTTATGTGTGAAATTATTAACACATTATGATAAAATTTCCCATTTTATTTTGGTGTTTTGGACTAATGGTTTTGTGAACTTGTTAGCATGCTATAGTTATCTGAATAACTCTTAATAGCTATGGCCACGTTCGCGTTCTGCCTTTGGCAATGTATGTTCAAATGTATAATTGACTTTTTTTATATTGAAATGGATGCATTTAGTTTGTGGCGCTTTCACGCCCACCTGGGAGCGCACTCGCACTTGTTTACGTGAAGAAGAGCGCTCGCACACCAGAAGAAGACAGACAGCTACGTAGCTCTGAGTGAGTGAGTGAGTGAGTGAGTGAGTGAGTGAGTGAGTGAGTGAGTGAGTGAGTGAGTGAGTGAGTGAGTGAGTGGGCGAGTTAGCGAGAGGGAAAGACGGCTGCGAAGCTACGTTCATTGTTTATGCTTTTAAAATATCTCTACAGAGGCAACGCCTGCGTGTATCATCTTTTCTGTTGTTGTTGTGTGTTTTCCACCCGCGAGCGGACACTTACAGCCAGTTGTGTGGTTGTTTGAATGGTGTGCTAATGCTAGCGAACGCATGCTAATCTGTCACGTTATTGCTGCAATAGTACCTAATTATCATTTATTTACGTTGATGTGAACCTGTTTGCTATCGAGGACCAAATCGATTCAACAAATTATGCGGACGTCCAGCATTGTCTTTTTGGAGTTCGCTGTATATAGCCAGGACCGAGCGGTACCGTCCTGGTGAGGACAGTATATTCGCATTTCGTTGTTTATGCACTGTACACTGTAGATTTATTCAGCATGTTGTTCTCTATTGTATTTTTATATTAAACTGCCTTTCAAGATGACATATCTGTTCTATGTGTTGGATTTTATCAAGTAAATTTCCCCCAAAATTGCGACTTATACTCCGGTAAGACTTCTATATGTTTTTTTTCTCTTTGTTGGGCATTTTCTGGCTTGTGCGACTTATACTCAGGTGCGACTTGTAGTCCGAAAAATACGGTAATAACTTCCTGATTGAAGGTGCAATCTTTTTCATATTTGGCATGAATGTGAAGTATTTCAGCCTGCACATGACTTTATTGAAATATTACTCATTACGCCTGGCGCCCCCTAGTGGGAACAGGAAACACACTTTTAATTAAATAGAAAGGCTCCTGCTTCTCAGGGTCAAAAATCAATTGAACTCAAACCTGAATCAGCGGATCCTTAAGACATGTGTTCAGGTGCCTGATCAACAATTTTGTTTCGTTAAAGCAGAGGGGTCCCATAGGAAAGTCATAATGACCGTCGCCATTTTCTCTCCCCACTAATTCTGAACATTCAGACATGCAATATATCTGCCTGGATATCTGTCTGTTGTCGACTGCCACCGCCCCGACCTGCCTGCCCTTCGACTTTGTTTGACGTCCGAGTTGCGCCATACGCGAGGGCCCGTTCAGTCCTGCTTGCAGGGCTAGTTATTATTATTATTATTATTATTATTATTCTTTTTTCAGGGCAAATGAAAATGGCCAATTTGGAGGCCTGAACATGCACGAAAAGTCACCAAAATTTGCACAAACGTGCGGCTTTGCGTAAATTTCGATAATCTTGTGTCGTTTTGAAAAAATGTCAAAAAATGGCTCAGTGGCGCCCCCTTGACCCTTAAAATTTTCAAAAAGGCCTCTCCTCTCAGGTTTTCAACGTAGAGCAATGAAATTTGGGGAGTAGATACCTTATGCCTAACTGTTCAAAAAAGCCTCTTGCACCCATATTCCAAATCCAACAGGAAATCGGATATTTTGGATCAAATGTGAAATTTTTATCGGTTCACAGTTTGAGTTTACATTTGGAGGCCTGAACATGCACGAAAACTCACCAAAATTTGCACATACATGCAACTTTGCGTAAATTTTGATAATCTACAAAAAAATTTAACAAAATGGCTCAGTGGCGCCCCCTTGAAATTTTCAAAAAGGCCTTTCCTATTAGGTTTTTTCAACGTAGAACGATGAAATTTGGCAAGTCGATACATTGTGCAAAACTGCTCCAAAAAGTCTCTTGCACCCATATTCCAAACCCAACAGGAAGCCGGAAATTTTGGATCAAATGTGAAATTTTATCGATTTACATTTGAGACCTTGTCGCTGAAGAAAATAGTTGGATCGTCTTCAAAATTGGTCAGACTATTCAGGAGACATATGAGATCTTAAGTTTTGAAAATGGTGAGTTTTCACTCAAGGGTCTGACCTGGGCGTGGTCCCAAAGTCGGCCATTTTTGGGCAAAATACCAAATTCAGAAAATGATTAAAAACTCCGTGATACAACGTTCAATCTTTTTCATTTCTAGCATGTATATGAGATATCCCAGCCTGAACACGACTGCATTGAAATATTACCCATTAGGCCTGGCGCCCCCTAGTGGGAACAGGAAATGGCCTTCTTTACGAGACAGGCTCCTCCTCCAAGGGAAAAAAATCTATTGACCTCAAACCTGTTTCAGGGGAGCCTCAAGACATGTGTTCAGGTCCCTGATGAAAAATATTGAGGTTTCGTTGAAGCGGAGAGGTCCAAACTGGAAGTGAAAATGACCGTCAACAATTTGTCTCGCCAAAAATTTTGAACAGTCATAACTCGGCAGATATGCAACATATCTGCGCCAAACTTTCCGTGTTTGTTGAGAGTCATACCCTGAAGGTTCTTGTAGGGGTCATTTGCATCAACTCTACAGTGCCAACTAGTGGCGACAGAAAGAAGTTTTAAAAAAGGCCTTTCCTATTGGGTTTTTTCAACATAGAGCAAGGAAATTTGGGGAGTAGATACCTTATGCAAAACTGCTCCAAAAAGTCTCTTGCACCCATATTCCAAATCCAACAGGAAATCGGGTATTTTGGATCGAATGTGAAATTTTCATGGGTTCACAGTAAGAGTTTACATTTGGAGGCTTGAATATGCATAAAAACTCACCAAAATTTGCACATACATGCGGCTTTGGATAACATTCGATAATCTTGCAACGTTACGAAACAATTTAAGAAAATGGCTCAGTGGCGCCCCCTTGAAATTTTCAAAAAGGCCTCTCCATTTAGGTTTTTCTAACATAGAGTGATGAAATTTGGAGAGTCAAAACTTTGTGCAAAACTGCTCCAAAAAGTCTCTTGCACACACATTCCAAATCCTACAGGAAATCGGGTATTTTGGATTGAATGTGAACTTTTTATCGATTTACAGTGTGCACATTTTACACCTTGGCACCTAGGGAATTAGTTTGATCATTCTCAAAATTGGCGAGACTGTTCATGAGGCATATGAAATCTTAAGTTATAAAAATGGTGTGTTTTCATTCACGGGCCTGACCTGGGCGGGGCGCCAAATTCTTCCATTTTTTCGCCAAAACACCAAATTCGGAAAATGACTGATAACACCCTCATACAATGTTAAATCTATTTTAAATCTGGCATGTGTGTGAGGTATACCAGCCTGAGCAGGACTGGATTGAAAATTTACCATTTGTGCCTGGCGCCTCCTAGTGGAAACAGGAAATGCCCTTTTTTACGGGACACACTCCTCCTCTAAAGGGAAAAAACCAATCTACCTCAAACCTGCATAAGGGAAGCCTTAAGACCTGTCTTCAGGTGCCTGATGAAAAATATTGAAGTTTCGTTGAAGCGGAGGGGTCCAAACAGGAAAGTGAAAATGACTGTCAACAATTTTTGTCTCCAAAAACTTTGAACAATCATAACTCGGCAGATATAGAACATATCTGCGCCAAACTTCCCGTGCTTGTTGAGAGTCATACCCTGAAGGAACTTGTAGGGGTCATTTGCATCAACCCTACAGCGCCAACTAGTGGCGATAGGAAGTCACTCGTTTTTCCAAAACATGTCCAGTTCTTTTCATGTTGGTCATTGTAGTTTCAAGACCTATTAAAATACTTTTTTACGGCCCATGTCCACGTGTCTCTGACTGTTGCCATGACGACCCTTTGTTCGCCATTTAAAGGAAATATTTTTTTTCAGAGACTCAGGCAGCTTATAGAGCCACAATATTTGGCACACTTGGTCGAATTGGCCAAGTTAGAAGATTAATTTTGGTTTTGAATAAGGGCTTGGCTGCACAGCTCAGTAGTGGCTCCTTTTTTGTAGTACTCTCTCCAATAGGGGTTTTTATCTCTTGGGTGTGGGAATGTAATTAGGCGACTTTCGAGCATGTTAGGTTCTAATGAGATGATTAGAGAGGAGGATCTGCCACCACCCTGACCTGCACACAGTCCGAGTTGCGTGACGTCCGAGTTGCGCTAGATTGCGAGGGCCCGTTCAGTCCTGCTTGCAGGCCTAGTTATTATTCTTCTTTCTTCATGGCAAATGAAAATGGCCAATTTGGAGGCCTGAACATGCACGAAAAGTCACCAAAATTTGCCCATACGTGCAGATTCGCGTAAATTTCGATAATCTTGCGTCGTTTTGAAAAAATGTCAAAAAATGGCTCAGTGGCGCCCCCTTGACCCTTAAAATTTTCAAAAAGGCCTCTCCTCTCAGGTTTTCAACGTAGAGCAATGAAATTTGGGGAGTAGATACCTTATGCCTAACTGTTCAAAAAAGCCTCTTGCACCCATATTCCAAATCCAACAGGAAATCGGGTATTTTGGATCGAATGTGAAATTTTTTCGGTTCACAGTTGGAGTTTACGTTTGGAGGCTTGAACATGCACGAAAACTCACCAAAATTTGCACATACATTCAACTTTGCGTAAATTTTGATAATCTACAAAAAAATTTAACAAAATGGTTCAGTGGCGCCCCCTTGAAATTTTCAAAAAGGCCTCTCCTATTAGGTTTTTTCAACGTAGAACAATGAAATTTAGTGAGTCGATACAATGTACAAAACTGCTCCAAAAAGTCTCTTGCACCCATATTCCAAACCCAACAGGAAGCTGGAAATTTTGGGTCAAATGCGAAATTTTATCGATTTACATTTGAGACCTTGTCGCTGAAGGATAAAGTTGGATCGTCTTCAAAATTGGTCAGACTATTCAGGAGACCTATGAGATCTTAAGTTTTCAAAATGGTGTGTTTTCATTCAAGGGTCTGGCCTGGGCGTGGTCCCAAAGTCGGCCATTTTTAGGCAAGATACCAAATTCAGAAAATGATTAAAAACTCCGTGATCCAACGTTCAATCTTTTTCATTTTTAGCATGTTTATGAGATATCCCAGCCTGAACACGACTGCATTGAAATATTACCCATTAGGCCTGGCGCCCCTAGTGGAAACAGGAAATGGCCTTCTTTACGAGACAGGCTCCTCCTCCAAGGGAAAAAAATCTATTGACCTCAAACCTGTTTCAGGGGAGCCTCAGGACATGTGTTCAGGTGCCTGATGAAAAATATTGAGGTTTCGTTGAAGCGGAGAGGTCCAAACTGGAAGTGAAAATGACCGTCAACAATTTGTCTCGCCAAAAACTTTGAACAGTCATAACTCGGCAGATATGCAACATATCTGCGCCAAACTTTCCGTGTTTGTTGAGAGTCATACCCTGAAGGTTCTTGTAGGGGTCATTTGCATCAACTCTACAGTGCCAACTAGTGGCGACAGAAAGAAGTTTTAAAAAAGGCCTTTCCTGTTGTGTTTTTTCAACGTAGAGCAATGAAATTTGGGGAGTAGATACCTTATGCCTAACTGCTCAAAAAAGCCTCTTGCACCCATATTCCAAATCCAACAGAAAATCGGGTATTTTGGATCAAATGTGAAATTTCTGTCCATTTCTAGTACAGTTTACATTTGGAGGCCTGGACATGCACGAAAACTCACCAAATTTTGCACATACATGCGGCTTTGTGTGGATTTCGATAATCTTGCAACGTTACAAAAAAATGTAACAAAATGGCTCAGTGGCGCCCCCTTGAATTTTTCAGAAAGGCGTTTCCTATTAGGTTTTTTTAACGTAGAGCAATGAAATTTGGGGAGTCGATACCTTGTGCAAAACTGCTCCAAAAAGTCTCTTGCACCCATATTCCAAACCCAACAGGAAATCGGGTATTGTGGATCGAATGTGAAATTTTTATCAATTAACAGGGTGCACATTTGAGACCTTGTCACAGAGGGAATCAATTGGATCATCTTCAAAATTGGTTAGACAATTCAGGAGACCTATGAAATCTAAACTTTTCAAAATGGTGTGTTTTCATTCATGGGTCTGACCTGGGCGTGGTGCCAAAGTCGGCCATTTTTTCGGCAAAATGACAAATTCAGTAAAGGACTAATAGCTCCTTGAAACAACGTTCAATCTTTTTCATATCTGGCATGTATGTGCGGGATCCCACCCTGAACACGAGTGCATTGAAATATTACTCATTAGGCCTAGCGCCCCCTAGTGGGAACAGGAAATGCCTTTTTTATGAAACAGGCTCCTCCTCCAAGGAAAAAAAAATCTATTCACCTCAAACCTGCATCAGGGGAGCCTGAAGACATGTGTTCAGGTGCCTGATGAAAAATACTGAGGTTTGGTTGAAGCAGAAGGGTCCAACAGGAGAAGTAAAAATGACTGAAGCCATTTCGTCTCACCACAAGTTTTGAACAGTCATAACTTCTACAACATATCTGCGCCAAACATATCGTGCTTGTTGAGTCATAGTCTGAAGGGTCCTGTAGGGGTCATTTGCATCAACCCTACAGCGCCAACTAGTGGCAATAGAAAGTCACTCATTTTTTTAAATATATGTCCAGTTCTTTTCAGGTTGGTCATTGTAGTTTCAAGACCTTTTAAAATACTTATTTTACGGCCCATGTCCACATGTCTCTGTCTGTTGCTGTGATGACCCTTTATTCGCTCCTTTTTTGTAGTCCTCTGTCCAATAGGGGTTTTTATCTCTTAGGTGTGTGAATGTAAAGAGGCAACTTTCGCGCATGTTAGGTTCTAATGAGATGATTAGAGAGGACGATCTGCCACCACCCTGACCTGCACACTGTCCGAGTTGCATGACGTCCGAGTTGCGCTAGATTGCGAGGGCCCGTTCAGTCCTGCTTGCAGGCCTAGTTATTATTATTATTCTTCTTTCTTCATGGCAAATGAAAATGGCCAATTTGGAGGCCTGAACATGCACGAAAAGTCACCAAAATTTGCACATACGTGCAGATTCGCGTAAAATTTGATAATCTTGCGTCGTTTTGAAAAATTTTTTTTAAATGGCTCAGTGGCGCCCCCTTGACCCTTAAAATTTTCAAAAAGGCCTCTCCTCTCAGGTTTTCAACGTAGAGCGATGAAATTTGGGGAGTAGATACCTTATGCCTAACTGTTCAAAAAAGCCTCTTGCACCCATATTCCAAATCCGACAGGAAATCGGATATTTTGGATCAAATGTGAAATTTTTTCGGTTCACAGTTGGAGTTTACGTTTGGAGGCCTGAACATGCACGAAAACTCACCAAAATTTGCACATACATGCAACTTTGCGTAAATTTTGATAATCTACAAAAAAATTTAACAAAATCGCTCAGTGGCGCCCCCTTGAAATTTTCAAAAAGGCCTTTCCTATTAGGTTTTTTCAACGTAGAATGATGAAATTTGGTGAGTCGATACATTGCGTAAAACTGCTCCAAAAAGTCTCTTGCACCTATATTCCAAATCCAACAGGAAGTCGGAAATTTTGGATCAAATGCGAAATTTTATCGATTTACATTTGAGACCTTGTCGCTGAAGAAAATAGTTGGATCGTCTTCAAAATTGGTCAGACTATACAGGAGACATATGAGATCTTAAGTTTTCAAAATGGTGAGTTTTCATCCAAGGGTCTGGCCTGGGCGTAGTCCCAAAGTTGGCCATTTTTGGGCAAAACACCAAATTCAGAAAATGATTAAAAACTCCGTGATACAACGTTCAATCTTTTTCATTTCTAGCAAGTATATGAGATATCCCAGCCTGAACACGACTGCATTTAAATTTTACCCATTAGGCTTGGCGCCCCCTAGTGGGAACAGGAAATGGCCTTCTTTACGAGACAGGCTCCTCCTCCAAGGGAAAAAAATCTATTGACCTCAAACCTGTTTCAGGGGAGCCTCAAGACATGTGTTCAGGTGCCTAATGAAAAATATTGAGGTTTTGTAGAAGCGGAGAGGTACAAACTGGAAGTGAAAATGACCGTCAACAATTTGTCTCGCCAAAAACTTTGAACAGTCATAACTCGGCAGATATACAACATATCTGCGCCAAACTTCCCGTGTTTGTTGAGAGTCATACCCTGAAGGTTCGTGTAGGGGTCATTTGCATCAACTCTACAGTGCCAACTAGTGGCGACAGAAAGAAGTTTTAAAAAAGGCCTTTCCTATTGGGTTTTTCCAACATAGAGTGAGGAAATTTGGGGAGTTGATACCTTGTGCAAAACTGCTCCAAAAAGTCTCTTGCACCCATTTTCCAAATCCAACAGGAAATCGGGTATTTTGGATCAAATGTGAAATTTTTATCGGTTAACAGTAGGAGTTTACATTTGGAGGCTTGAACATGCACGAAAACTCACAAAAATTTCGACATACATGCGGCTTTGCATAACGTTCAATAATCTTGCAACGTTACGAAAAAATGTAACAAAATGGCTCAGTGGCGCCCCCTTGAAATTTTCAAAAAGGCCTCTCCATTTAGGTTTTTTCAACGTAGATGGATGAAATTCGGAGAGTCAATACCTTGTACAAAACTGCTCCAAAAAGTCTCTTGCATGCGTATTCCAAACCCAACAGGAAATCGGGTATTTTGGATTGAATGTGAATTTTTTATCGATTTACAGTGTGCACATTTTACACCTTGGCACCTAGGGAATTAGTTTGATCATTCTCAAAATTGGCGAGACTGTTCATGAGGCATATGAAATCTTAAGTTATCAAAATGGTGTGTTTTCATTCACGGGCCTGACCTGGGCGGGGTGCCAAAGTCGGCCATTTTTTCGCCAAAACACCGAATTCGGAAAATGACTGATAACTCCCTCATACAACGTTCAATCTATTTTAAATCTGCCATGTGTGTGAGGTATACCAGCCTGAGCACGACTGGATTGAAAATTTACCATTTGTGCCTGGCGCCTCCTAGTGGGAACATGAAATGCCCTTTTTTACGGTGACACACTCCTCCTCCAAGGGAAAAAATTAATCGACCTCAAACCTGCATAAGGGAAGCCTTAAGACCTGTCTTCAGGTGCCTGATGAAAAATATTGAAGTTTCGTTGAAGCGGAGGGGTCCAAACAGGAAAGTGAAAATGACTGTCAATAATTTTTCTCTCCAAAAATTTTGAACAGTCATAACTCGGCAGATATACAACATATCTGCGGCAAACTTCCCGTGCTTGTTGAGAGTCATACCCTGAAGGGCCTTGTAGGGGTCATTTGCATCAAACCTACAGCGCCAACTAGTGGCAATAGAAAGTCACTCGTTTTTCCAATACATGTTCAGTTCTTTTCAGGTTGGTCATTGTAGTTTCAAGACCTATTAAAATACTTATTTACGGCCCATGTCCACGTGTCTCTGTTTGTTGCCGTGACGACCCTTTGTTCGCCATTTAAAGGAAATATTTTTTTTCAGAGACTCAGGCAGCTTATAGAGCCACAGTATTTGGCACACTTGGTCGAATTGGCCGAGTTAGAAGATTAATTTTGGGTTTTGAATAAGGGCTTGGCTGCACAGCTCAGTAGTGGCTCCTTTTTTGTAGTACTCTCTCCAATAGGGGTTTTTATCTCTTGGGTGTGGGAATGTAAATAGGCGACTTTCGAGCATGTTAGGTTCTAATGAGATAATTAGAGAGGAGGATCTGCCACCAGCCTGACCTGCACACAGTCCGAGTTGCGTGACGTCCGAGTTGCGCTAGATTGCGAGGGCCCGTTCAGTCCTGCTTGCAGGCCTAGTTATTAGGGCCCGAGCACTAGACGTGCGAAGGCCCTATTGTTTTGCAAAGGATTATTATTATTATTATTATTATTATTATTATTATTATTATTATTATTATTATTCTTCTTTTTTCAGGGCAAATGAAAATGGCCAATTTGGAGGCCTGAACATGCACGAAAAGTCACCAAAATTTGCACATACGTGCCGCTTCGCGTAAATTTCGATAATCTTGTGTCGTTTTGAAAAAATGTCAAAAAATGGCTCAGTGGCGCCCCCTTTACCCTTAAAATTTTCAAAAAGGCCTCTCCTCTCAGGTTTTCAACGTAGAGCAATGAAATTTGGGGAGTAGATACCTTATGCCTAACTGTTCAAAAAAGCCTCTTGCACCCATATTCCAAATCCAACAGGAAATCGGATATTTTGGATCAAATGTGAAATTTTTATCGGTTCACAGTTGGGGTTTACATTTGGAGGCCTGAACATGCACGAAAACTCACCAAAATTTGCACATACATGCAACTTTGCGTAAATTTTGATAATCTACAAAAAAATTTAACAAAATCGCTCAGTGGCGCCCCCTTGAAATTTTCAAAAAGGCCTTTCCTATTAGGTTTTTTCAACGTAGAACGATGAAATTTGGCGAGTCGATACATTGTGCAAACCTGCTCCAAAAAGTCTCTTGCACCCATATTCCAAATCCAACAGGAAGTCGGAAATTTTGGATCAAATGTGAAATTTTATCGATTTACATTTGAGACCTTGTCGCTGAAGAAAATAGTTGGATCGTCTTCAAAATTGGTCAGAGTATTCAGGAGACATATGAGATCTTAAGTTTTCAAAATGGTGTGTTTTCACTCAAGGGTCGGGCCTGGGCGTGGTCCCAAAGTCGGCCATTTTTGGGCAAAATACCAAATTCAGAAAATGATTAAAAACTCCGTGATACAACGTTCAATCTTTTTCATTTCTAGCATGTATATGAGATATCCCAGCCTGAACACGACTGCATTGAAATATTACCCATTAGGCCTGGCGCCCCCTAGTGGGAACAGGAAATGGCCTTCTTTACGAGACAGGCTCCTCCTCCAAGGGAAAAAAATCTATTGACCTCAAACCTGTTTCAGGGGAGCCTCAAGACATGTGTTCAGGTCCCTGATAAAAAATATTGAGGTTTCGTTGAAGCGGAGAGGTCCAAACTGGAAGTGAAAATGACCGTCAACAATTTGTCTCGCCAAAAATTTTGAACAGTCATAACTCGGCAGATATGCAACATATCTGCGCCAAACTTTCCGTGTTTGTTGAGAGTCATACCCTGAAGGTTCTTGTAGGGGTCATTTGCATCAACTCTACAGTGCCAACTAGTGGCGAAAGAAAGAAGTTTTAAAAAAGGCCTTTCCTATTGGGTTTTTTCAACATAGAGCAAGGAAATTTGGGGAGTAGATACCTTATGCACAACTGCTCCAAAAAGTCTCTTGCACCCATATTCCAAATCCAACAGGAAATTGGGTATTTTGGATCGAATGTGAAATTTTCATGGGTTCACAGTAAGAGTTTACATTTGGAGGCTTGAATATGCATAAAAACTCACCAAAATTTGCACATACATGCGGCTTTGGATAACGTTCGATAATCTTGCAACGTTACGAAAAAATTTAACAAAATGGCTCAGTGGCGCCCCCTTGAAATTTTCAAAAAGGCCTCTCCATTTAGGTTTTTCTAACATAGAGTGATGAAATTTGGAGAGTCAAAACTTTGTGCAAAACTGCTCCAAAAAGTCTCTTGCACACACATTCCAAATCCTACAGGAAATCGGGTATTTTGGATTGAATGTGAAATTTTTATCGATTTACAGTGTGCACATTTTACACCTTGGCACCTAGGGAATTAGTTTGATCATTCTCAAAATTGGCGAGCCTGTTCATGAGGCATATGAAATCTTAAGTTATAAAAATGGTGTGTTTTCATTCACGGGCCTGACCTGGGCGGGGTGCCAAAGTCGGCCATTTTTTCGCCAAAACACCGAATTCGGAAAATGACTGATAACTCCCTCATACAACGTTCAATCTATTTTAAATCTGGCATGTGTGTGAGGTATACTAGCCTGAGCAGGACTGGATTGAAAATTTACCATTTGTGCCTGGCGCCTCCTAGTGGGAACAGGAAATGCCCTTTTTTACGGGACACACTCCTCCTCTAAAGGGAAAAAATCAATCTACCTCAAACCTGCAAAAGGGAAGCCTTAAGACCTGTGTTCAGGTGCCTGATGAAAAATATTGAAGTTTCGTTGAAGCGGAGGGGTCCAAACAGGAAAGTGAAAATGACTGTCAACAATTTTTCTCTCCAAAAACTTTGAACAGTCATAACTCGGCAGATATACAACATATCTGCGCCAAACTTCCCGTGCTTGTTGAGAGTCATACCCTGAAGGGCCTTGTAGGGGTCATTTGCATCAACCCTACAGCGCCAACTAGTGGCAATAGAAAGTCACTCGTTTTTCCAATACATGTCCAGTTCTTTTCAGGTTGGTCATTGTAGTTTCAAGACCTATTAAAATACTTATTTACGGCCCATGTCCACGTGTCTCTGTCTGTTGCCGTGACGACCCTTTGTTCGCCATTTAAAGGAAATATTTTTTTTCAGAGACTCAGGCAGCTTATAGAGCCACAATAGTTGGCACACTTGGTCGAATTGGCCCAGTTAGAAGATTAATTTTAGTTTTGAATAAGGGCTTGGCTGCACAGCTCAGTAGTGGCTCCTTTTTTGTAGTACTTTCTCCAATAGGGGTTTTTATCTCTTGGGTGTGGGAATGTAAATAGGCGACTTTCGAGCATGTTAGGTTCTAATGAGATGATTAGAGAGGAGGATCTGCCACCGCCCTGACCTGCACACAGTCCGAGTTGCGTGACGTCCGAGTTGCGCTAGATCGCGAGGGCCCGTTCAGTCCTGCTTGCAGGCCTAGTTATTATTATTATTCTTCTTTTTTCAGGGCAAATGAAAATGGCCAATTTGGAGGCCTGAACATGCACGAAAAGTCACCAAAATTTGCACATACGTGCGGCTTTGCGTAAATTTCGATAATCTTGTGTCGTTTTGAAAAAATGTCAAAAAATGGCTCAGTGGCGCCCCCTTTACCCTTAAAATTTTCAAAAAGGCCTCTCCTCTCAGGTTTTCAACGTAGAGCAATGAAATTTGGGGAGTAGATACCTTATGCCTAACTGTTCAAAAAAGCCTCTTGCACCCATATTCCAAATCCAACAGGAAATCGGATATTTTGGATCAAATGTGAAATTTTTATCGGTTCACAGTTGGAGTTTACATTTGGAGGCCTGAACATGCACGAAAACTCACCAAAATTTGCACATACATGCAACTTTACGTAAATTTTGATAATCTACAAAAAAATTTAACAAAATGGCTCAGTGGCGCCCCCTTGAAATTTTCAAAAAGGCCTTTCCTATTAGGTTTTTTCAACGTAGAACGATGAAATTTGGCGAGTCGATACATTGTGCAAAACTGCTCCAAAAAGTCTCTTGCACCCATATTCCAAACCCAACAGGAAGCCGGAAATTTTGGATCAAATGTGAAATTTTATCGATTTACATTTGAGACCTTGTCGCTGAAGAAAATAGTTGGATCGTCTTCAAAATTGGTCAGACTATTCAGGAGACATATGAGATCTTAAGTTTTGAAAATGGTGAGTTTTCACTCAAGGGTCTGACCTGGGCGTGGTCCCAAAGTCGGCCATTTTTGGGCAAAATACCAAATTCAGAAAATGATTAAAAACTCCGTGATACAACGTTCAATCTTTTTCATTTCTAGCATGTATATGAGATATCCCAGCCTGAACACGACTGCATTGAAATATTACCCATTAGGCCTGGCGCCCCCTAGTGGGAACAGGAAATGGCCTTCTTTACGAGACAGGCTCCTCCTCCAAGGGAAAAAAATCTATTGACCTCAAACCTGTTTCAGGGGAGCCTCAAGACATGTGTTCAGGTCCCTGATGAAAAATATTGAGGTTTCGTTGAAGCGGAGAGGTCCAAACTGGAAGTGAAAATGACCGTCAACAATTTGTCTCGCCAAAAATTTTGAACAGTCATAACTCGGCAGATATGCAACATATCTGCGCCAAACTTTCCGTGTTTGTTGAGAGTCATACCCTGAAGGTTCTTGTAGGGGTCATTTGCATCAACTCTACAGTGCCAACTAGTGGCGACAGAAAGAAGTTTTAAAAAAGGCCTTTCCTATTGGGTTTTTTCAACATAGAGCAAGGAAATTTGGGGAGTAGATACATTATGCAAAACTGCTCCAAAAAGTCTCTTGCACCCATATTCCAAATCCAACAGGAAATCGGGTATTTTGGGTCGAATGTGAAATTTTCATGGGTTCACAGTAAGAGTTTACATTTGGAGGCTTGAATATGCATAAAAACTCACCAAAATTTGCACATACATGCGGCTTTGGATAACGTTCGATAATCTTACAACGTTATGAAACAATTTAACAAAATGGCTCAGTGGCGCCCCCTTGAAATTTTCAAAAAGGCCTCTCCATTTAGGTTTTTCTAACATAGAGTGATGAAATTTGGAGAGTCAAAACTTTGTGCAAAACTGCTCCAAAAAGTCTCTTGCACACACATTCCAAATCCTACAGGAAATCGGGTATTTTGGATTGAATGTGAACTTTTTATCGATTTACAGTGTGCACATTTTACACCTTGGCACCTAGGGAATTAGTTTGATCATTCTCAAAATTGGTGAGACTGTTCATGAGGCATATGAAATCTTAAGTTATAAAAATGGTGTGTTTTCATTCACGGGCCTGACCTGGGCGGGGCGCCAAATTCTTCCATTTTTTCGCCAAAACACCGAATTCGGAAAATGACTGATAACTCCCTCATACAACGTTCAATCTATTTTAAATCTGGCATGTGTGTGAGGTATACCAGCCTGAGCAGGACTGGATTGAAAATTTACCATTTGTGCCTGGCGCCTCCTAGTGGGAACAGGAAATGCCCTTTTTTACGGGACACACTCCTCCTCTAAAGGGAAAAAATCAATCTACTTCAAACCTGCATAAGGGAAACCTTAAGACCTGTCTTCAGGTGCCTGATGAAAAATATTGAAGTTTCGTTGAAGCGGAGGGGTCCAAACAGGAAAGTGAAAATGACTGTCAACAATTTTTCTCTCCAAAAACTTTGAACAGTCATAACTCGGCAGATATACAAGATATCTGCGCCAAACTTCCCGTGCTTGTTGAGAGTCATACCCTGAAGGGCCTTGTAGGGGTCATTTGCATCAACCCTACAGCGCCAACTAGTGGCGATATAAAGTCACTCGTTTTTCCAAAACATGTCCAGTTCTTTTCATGTTGGTCATTGTAGTTTCAAGACCTATTAAAATACTTTTTTACGGCCCATGTCCACGTGTCTCTGTCTGTTGCCGTGACGACCCTTTGTTCGCCATTTAAAGGAAATATTTTTTTTCAGAGACTCAGGGAGCTTATAGAGCCACAATAGTTGGCACACTTGGTCGAATTGGCCCAGTTAGAAGATTAATTTAGGTTTTGAATAAGGGCTTGGCTGCACAGCTCAGTAGTGGCTCCTTTTTTGTAGTACTCTCTCCAATAGGGGTTTTTATCTCTTGGGTGTGGGAATGTAAATAGGCGACTTTCGAGCATGTTAGGTTCTAATGAGATGATTAGAGAGGAGGATCTGCCACCACCCTGACCTGCACACAGTCCGAGTTGCGTGACGTCCGAGTTGCGCTAGATTGCGAGGGCCCGTTCAGTCCTGCTTGCAGGCCTAGTTAGGGCCCGAGCACTAGACGTGCGAAGGCCCTATTGTTTTGCAAAGGATTATTATTATTAGGGCCCGAGCACTGAGCGTGCGAAGGCCCTATTGTTTTGCAAAGGATTATTATTATTATTATTATTATTATTATTATTATTAGGGCCCGAGCACTAGACGTGCGAAGGCCCTATTGTTTTGCAAAGGATTATTTTTTTTTTTATTATTATTATTTTTTTTTTTCAGGGCAAATGAAAACGGCCAATTTGGAGGCCTGAACATGCACGAAAAGTCACCAAAATTTGCACATACGTCCGGAAAATTGTAAATTTTGATAATTTTGCAACGTTGCAAAAAAATATAACAAAATGGCTCAGTGGCGCCCCCTTGAAATTTTAAAATTGGCCTATAACATTAGGGTATGTCAGCGTAGAGCAATGAAATTTGGGGGGTCTATACCTTGTCCAAAACCGCTCCAAAAAAGCATTTACACGCATATTCCAAACCCAACAGGAAATCGGTTATTTTGGATCAAATATGAAATTTTTATCGATTCACAGGGTGCACATTTGAGACCTTTTCGCCGAGGGAGTTAGTTGGATCATCTTCAAAATTGGTGAGACTGTTCAGGAGACATATGAAATCTTAAGTTTTGAAAATGGTGCGTTTTCATTCACGGGTCTGACCTGGGCGTGGTGCCAAAGTCGACCATTTTTTCGGCAAAATGACAAATTCAGTAAATGACTAATAGTTCCTTGACACAACGTTCAATCTTTTTCATATTTGGCATGTATGTGTGGTATCCCACCCTTAACATGAGTGCATTGAAATATTACCCATTAGGTCTAGCGCCCCCTAGTGAGAACAGGAAATGCCTTTTTTTACGAGACAGGTTCCTCCTCCAAGGGAAAAAAATCTGTTGACCTCAAACCTGCATCAGGGGAGCCTTAAGACCTGTGTTCAGGTGCCTGATGAAAAATATTGATGTTTCGTTGAGGCGGAGGGGTCCAAACAGGAAAGTGAAAATGAACGTCAACAATTTGTCACGCAAAAAACTTTGAACAGTCATAACTCGGCAGATATACAACATATCTGCGCCAAACTTCCCGTGTTTGTTGAGAGTCATACCCTGAAGGTTCTTGTAGGGGTCATTTGCATCAACTCTACAGTGCCAACTAGTGGCGACAGAAAGAAGTTTTAAAAAAGGCCTTTCCTATTGGGTTTTTTCAACATAGAGCAAGGAAATTTGGGGAGTAGATACCTTCTGCAAAACTGCTCCAAAAAGTCTCTTGCACCCGTATTCCAAATCCAACAGGAAATCGGGTATTTTGGATCGAATGTGAAATTTTCATGGGTTCACAGTAGGAGTTTACATTTGGAGGCTTGAATATGCACAAAAACTCGTAAAAATTTGCACATACATGCAGCTTTGGATAACGTTCGATAATCTTGCAATGTTACGAAAAAATGTAACAAAATGCCTCAGTGGCGCCCCCTTGAATTTTTCAAAAAGGCGTTTCCTATTAGGTTTTTTTAACATAGAGTGATGAAATTTGGGGAGTCGATACCTTGTGCAAAACTGCTCCAAAAAGTCTCTTGCACCCGTATTCCAAATCCAACAGGAAATCGGGTATTTTAGATGGAATGTGAAATTTTTATCGGTTCACAGTAGGAGTTTACATTTGGAGGCTTGAACATGCACGAAAACTCACAAAAATTTGGACATACATGCGGCTTTGCATAAAGTTCAATAATCTTGCAACGTTACGAAAACATGTAACAAAATGGCTCAGTGGCGCCCCCTTGAAATTTTCAAAAAGGCCTCTCTATTTAGGTTTTTTCAACGTAGAAGGATGAAATTCGGAGAGTCGATACCTTGTACAAAACTGCTCCAAAAAGTCTCTTGCATGCGTATTCCAAACCCAACAGGAAATCAGGTATTTTGGATTGAATATGAAATTTGTATCGATTTACAGTGTGCACATTTTACACCTTGGCACCTAGGGAATTAGTTTGATCATTCTCAAAATTGGCGAGACTGTTCATGAGGCACATGAAATCTTAAGTTATCAAAATGGTGTGTTTTCATTCACGGGCCTGACATGGGCGGGGTGCCAAAGTCGGCCATTTTTTCGCCAAAACACCGAATTCGGAAAATGACTGATAACTCCCTCATACAACCTTCAATCTATTTTAAATCTGGCATGTGTGTGAGGTATACCAGCCTGAGCAGGACTGGATTGAAAATTTACCGTTTGTGCCTGGCGCCTCCTAGTGGGAACAGGAAATGCCCTTTTTTACTGGACACACTCCTCCTCTAAAGGGAAAAAATCAATCTACCTCAAACCTGCATAAGGGAAGCCTTAAGACCTGTCTTCAGGTGCCTGATGAAGAATATTGAAGTTTCGTTGAAGCGGAGGGGTCCAAACAGCAAAGTGAAAATGACTGTCATCAATTTTTCTCTCCAAAAACTTTGAACAGTCATAACTCGGCAGATATACAACATATCTGCGCCAAACTTCCCGTGCTTGTTGAGAGTCATACCCTGAAGGGCCTTGTAGGGGTCATTTGCATCAACGCTACAGCGCCAACTAGTGGCAATAGAAAGTCACTCGTTTTTCCAATACATGTCGAGTTCTTTTCAGGTTGGTCATTGTAGTTTCAAGACCTATTAAAATACTTATTTACGGCACATGTCCACGTGTCTCTATCTGTTGCCGTGACGACCCTTTGTTCGCCATTTAAAGGAAATATTTTTTTTCAGAGACTCAGGCAGCTTATAGAGCCACAATATTTGGCACACTTGGTCGAATTGGCCCAGTTAGAAGATTAATTTGGTTTTGAATAAGGGCTTGGCTGCACAGCTCAGTAGTTGCTCCTTTTTTGTAGTACTCTCTCCAATAGGGTTTTTTATCTCTTGGGTGTGGTAATGTAAATAGGCGACTTTCGTGCATGTTAGGTTCTAATGAGATGATTAGAGAGGAGGATCTGCCACCACCCTGACCTGCACACAGTCCGAGTTGCGTGACGTCCGAGTTGCGCTAGATTGCGAGGGCCCGTTCAGTCCTGCTTGCAGGCCTAGTTATTATTATTATTATTATTATTATTATTATTCTTCTTTTTTCAGGGCAAATGAAAATGGCCAATTTGGAGGCCTGAACATGCACGAAAAGTCACCAAAATTTGCACATACGTGCGGCTTTGCGTAAAATTCGATAATCTTGTGTCGTTTTGAAAAAATGTCAAAAAATGGCTCAGTGGCGCCCCCTTGACCCTTAAAATTTTCAAAAAGGCCTCTCCTCTCAGGTTTTCAACGTAGAGCAATGAAATTTGGGGAGTAGATACCTTATGCCTAACTGTTCAAAAAAGCCTCTTGCACCCATATTCCAAATCCAACAGGAAATCGGATATTTTGGATCAAATGTGAAATTTTTATCGGTTCACAGTTGGAGTTTACATTTGGAGGCCTGAACATGCACGAAAACTCACCAAAATTTGCACATACATGCAACTTTGCGTAAATTTTGATAATCTACAAAAAAATTTAACAAAATGGCTCAGTGGCGCCCCCTTGAAATTTTCAAAAAGGCCTTTCCTATTAGGTTTTTTCAACGTAGAACAATGAAATTTGGTGAGTCGATACATTGTGCAAAACTGCTCCAAAAAGTCTCTTGCACCCATATTCCAAACCCAACAGGAAGCCGGAAATTTTGGATCAAATGTGAAATTTTATCGATTTACATTTGAGACCTTGTCGCTGAAGAAAATAGTTGGATCGTCTTCAAAATTGGTCAGACTATTCAGGAGACATATGAGATCTTAAGTTTTCAAAATGGTGAGTTTTTATCCAAGGGTCTGACCTGGGCGTGGTCCCAAAGTCGGCCATTTTTGGGCAAAACACCAAATTCAGAAAATGATTAAAAAATCCGTGATACAACGTTGAATCTTTTTCATTTCTAGCAAGTATATGAGATATCCCAGCCTGAACACGACTGCATTGAAATATTACCCATTAGGCTTGGCGCCCCCTAGTGGGAACAGGAAATGGCCTTCTTTACGAGACAGGCTCCTCCTCCAAGGGAAAAAAATCTATTGACCTCAAACCTGTTTCAGGGGAGCCTCAAGACATGTGTTCAGGTCCCTGATGAAAAATATTGAGGTTTCGTTGAAGCGGAGAGGTCCAAACTGGAAGTGAAAATGACCGTCAACAATTTGTCTCGCCAAAAATTTTGAACAGTCATAACTCGGCAGATATGCAACATATGTGCGCCAAACTTTCCGTGTTTGTTGAGAGTCATACCCTGAAGGTTCTTGTAGGGGTCATTTGCATCAACTCTACAGTGCCAACTAGTGGCGACAGAAAGAAGTTTTAAAAAAGGCCTTTCCTATTGGGTTTTTTCAACATAGAGCAAGGAAATTTGGGGAGTAGATACCTTATGCAAAACTGCTCCAAAAAGTCTCTTGCACCCATATTCCAAATCCAACAGGAAATCGGGTATTTTGGATCGAATGTGAAATTTTCATGGGTTCACAGTAAGAGTTTACATTTGGAGGCTTGAATATGCATAAAAACTCACCAAAATTTGCACATACATGCGGCTTTGGATAACGTTCGATAATCTTGCAACGTTACGAAACAATTTAACAAAATGGCTCAGTGGCGCCCCCTTGAAATTTTCAAAAAGGCCTCTCCATTTAGGTTTTTCTAACATAGAGTGATGAAATTTGGAGAGTCAAAACTTTGTGCAAAACTGCTCCAAAAAGTCTCTTGCACACACATTCCAAATCCTACAGGAAATCAGGTATTTTGGATTGAATGTGAACTTTTTATCGATTTACAGTGTGCACATTTTACACCTTGGCACCTAGGGAATTAGTTTGATCATTCTCAAAATTGGTGAGACTGTTCATGAGGCATATGAAATCTTAAGTTATAAAAATGGTGTGTTTTCATTCACGGGCCTGACCTGGGCGGGGCGCCAAATTCTTCCATTTTTTCGCCAAAACACCGAATTCGGAAAATGACTGATAACTCCCTCATACAACGTTCAATCTATTTTAAATCTGGCATGTGTGTGAGGTATACCAGCCTGAGCAGGACTGGATTGAAAATTTACCATTTGTGCCTGGCGCCTCCTAGTGGGAACAGGAAATGCCCTTTTTTACGGGACACACTCCTCCTCTAAAGGGAAAAAATCAATCTACCTCAAACTTGCATAAGGGAAACCTTAAGACCTGTCTTCAGGTGCCTGATGAAAAATATTGAAGTTTCGTTGAAGCGGAGGGGTCCAAACAGGAAAGTGAAAATGACTGTCAACAATTTTTCTCTCCAAAAACTTTGAACAGTCATAACTCGGCAGATATACAAGATATCTGCGCCAAACTTCCCGTGCTTGTTGAGAGTCATACCCTGAAGGAACTTGTAGCGGTCATTTGCATCAACCCTACAGCGCCAACTAGTGGCGATAGAAAGTCACTCGTTTTTCCAAAACATGTCCAGTTCTTTTCATGTTGGTCATTGTAGTTTCAAGACCTATTAAAATACTTTTTTACGGCCCATGTCCACGTGTCTCTGTCTGTTGCCATGACGACCCTTTGTTCGCCATTTAAAGGAAATATTTTTTTTCAGAGACTCAGGGAGCTTATAGAGCCACAATAGTTGGCACACTTGGTCGAAATGGCCAAGTTAGAAGATTAATTTTGGTTTTGAATAAGGGCTTGGCTGCACAGCTCAGTAGTGGCTCCTTTTTTGTAGTACTCTCTCCAATAGGGGTTTTTATCTCTTGGGTGTGGGAATGTAATTAGGCGACTTTCGAGCATGTTAGGTTCTAATGAGATGATTAGAGAGGAGGATCTGCCACCACCCTGACCTGCACACAGTCCGAGTTGCGTGACGTCCGAGTTGCGCTAGATTGCGAGGGCCCGTTCAGTCCTGCTTGCAGGCCTAGTTATTATTATTATTAGGGCCCGAGCACTAAGCGTGCGAAGGCCCTATTGTTTTGCAAAGGATTATTATTATTATTATTATTATTATTATTATTATTATTATTATTATTATTATTATTATTCTTTTTTCAGGGCAAATGAAAATGGCCAATTTGGAGGCCTGAACATGCACGAAAAGTCACCAAAATTTGCACAAACGTGCGGCTTTGCGTAAATTTCGATAATCTTGTGTCGTTTTGAAAAAATGTCAAAAAATGGCTCAGTGGCGCCCCCTTGACCCTTAAAATTTTCAAAAAGGCCTCTCCTCTCAGGTTTTCAACGTAGAGCAATGAAATTTGGGGAGTAGATACCTTATGCCTAACTGTTCAAAAAAGCCTCTTGCACCCATATTCCAAATCCAACAGGAAATCGGATATTTTGGATCAAATGTGAAATTTTTATCGGTTCACAGTTTGAGTTTACATTTGGAGGCCTGAACATGCACGAAAACTCACCAAAATTTGCACATACATGCAAATTTGCGTAAATTTTGATAATCTACAAAAAAATTTAACAAAATGGCTCAGTGGCGCCCCCTTGAAATTTTCAAAAAGGCCTTTCCTATGAGGTTTTTTCAACGTAGAACGATGAAATTTGGCAAGTCGATACATTGTGCAAAACTGCTCCAAAAAGTCTCTTGCACCCATATTCCAAACCCAACAGGAAGCCGGAAATTTTGGATCAAATGTGAAATTTTATCGATTTACATTTGAGACCTTGTCGCTGAAGAAAATAGTTGGATAGTCTTCAAAATTGGTCAGACTATTCAGGAGACATATGAGATCTTAAGTTTTCAAAATGGTGAGTTTTCACTCAAGGGTCTGACCTGGGCGTGGTCCCAAAGTCGGCCATTTTTGGGCAAAATACCAAATTCAGAAAATGATTAAAAACTCCGTGATACAACGTTCAATCTTTTTCATTTCTAGCATGTATATGAGATATCCCAGCCTGAACACGACTGCATTGAAATATTACCCATTAGGCCTGGCGCCCCCTAGTGGGAACAGGAAATGGCCTTCTTTACGAGACAGGCTCCTCCTCCAAGGGAAAAAAATCTATTGACCTCAAACCTGTTTCAGGGGAGCCTCAAGACATGTGTTCAGGTCCCTGATGAAAAATATTGAGGTTTCGTTGAAGCGGAGAGGTCCAAACTGGAAGTGAAAATGACCGTCAACAATTTGTCTCGCCAAAAATTTTGAACAGTCATAACTCGGCAGATATGCAACATATCTGCGCCAAACTTTCCGTGTTTGTTGAGAGTCATACCCTGAAGGTTCTTGTAGGGGTCATTTGCATCAACTCTACAGTGCCAACTAGTGGCGACAGAAAGAAGTTTTAAAAAAGGCCTTTCCTATTGGGTTTTTTCAACATAGAGCAAGGAAATTTGGGGAGTAGATACCTTATGCAAAACTGCTCCAAAAAGTCTCTTGCACCCATATTCCAGATCCAACAGGAAATCGGGTATTTTGGATCGAATGTGAAATTTTCATGGGTTCACAGTAAGAGTTTACATTTGGAGGCTTGAATATGCATAAAAACTCACCAAAATTTGCACATACATGCGGCTTTGGATAACGTTCGATAATCTTGCAACGTTACGAAACAATTTAAGAAAATGGCTCAGTGGCGCCCCCTTGAAATTTTCAAAAAGGCCTCTCCATTTAGGTTTTTCTAACATAGAGTGATGAAATTTGGAGAGTCAAAACTTTGTGCAAAACTGCTCCAAAAAGTCTCTTGCACACACATTCCAAATCCTACAGGAAATCGGGTATTTTGGATTGAATGTGAACTTTTTATCGATTTACAGTGTGCACATTTTACACCTTGACACCTAGGGAATTAGTTTGATCATTCTCAAAATTGGCGAGACTGTTCATGAGGCATATGAAATCTTAAGTTATAAAAATGGTGTGTTTTCATTCACGGGCCTGACCTGGGCGGGGCGCCAAATTCTTCCATTTTTTCGCCAAAACACCAAATTCGGAAAATGACTGATAACACCCTCATACAATGTTAAATCTATTTTAAATCTGGCATGTGTGTGAGGTATACCAGCCTGAGCAGGACTGGATTGAAAATTTACCATTTGTGCCTGGCGCCTCCTAGTGGAAACAGGAAATGCCCTTTTTTACGGGACACACTCCTCCTCTAAAGGGAAAAAACCAATCTACCTCAAACCTGCATAAGGGAAGCCTTAAGACCTGTCTTCAGGTGCCTGATGAAAAATATTGAAGTTTCGTTGAAGCGGAGGGGTCCAAACAGGAAAGTGAAAATGACTGTCAACAATTTTTCTCTCCAAAAACTTTGAACAATCATAACTCGGCAGATATAGAACATATCTGCGCCAAACTTCCCGTGCTTGTTGAGAGTCATACCCTGAAGGAACTTGTAGGGGTCATTTGCATCAACCCTACAGCGCCAACTAGTGGCGATAGG
Source organism: Corythoichthys intestinalis (assembly GCF_030265065.1). Taxonomy (NCBI): domain Eukaryota; kingdom Metazoa; phylum Chordata; class Actinopteri; order Syngnathiformes; family Syngnathidae; genus Corythoichthys; species Corythoichthys intestinalis. The sequence continues at coordinate 4,795,065 of NC_080415.1, forward strand.
AAGTCACTCGTTTTTCCAAAACATGTCCAGTTCTTTTCATGTTGGTCATTGTAGTTTCAAGACCTATTAAAATACTTTTTTACGGCCCATGTCCACGTGTCTCTGTCTGTTGCCGTGACGACCCTTTGTTCGCCATTTAAAGGAAATATTTTTTTTCAGAGACTCAGGCAGCTTATAGAGCCACAATATTTGGCACACTTGGTCGAATTGGCCAAGTTAGAAGATTAATTTTGGTTTTGAATAAGGGCTTGGCTGCACAGCTCAGTAGTGGCTCCTTTTTTGTAGTACTCTCTCCAATAGGGGTTTTTATCTCTTGGGTGTGGGAATGTAATTAGGCGACTTTCGAGCATGTTAGGTTCTAATGAGATGATTAGAGAGGAGGATCTGCCACCACCCTGACCTGCACACAGTCCGACTTGCGTGACGTCCGAGTTGCGCTAGATTGCGAGGGCCCGTTCAGTCCTGCTTGCAGGCCTAGTTAGGGCCCGAGCACTAGACGTGCGAAGGCCCTATTGTTTTGCAAAGGATTATTATTATTATTATTATTATTATTATTATTATTATTATTATTATTATTATTATTATTATTATTATTATTCTTTTTTCAGGGCAAATGAAAATGGCCAATTTGGAGGCCTGAACATGCACGAAAAGTCACCAAAATTTGCACATACGTGCCGCTTCGCGTAAATTTCGATAATCTTGTGTCGTTTTGAAAAAATGTCAAAAAATGGCTCAGTGGCGCCCCCTTTACCCTTAAAATTTTCAAAAAGGCCTCTCCTCTCAGGTTTTCAACGTAGAGCAATGAAATTTGGGGAGTAGATACCTTATGCCTAACTGTTCAAAAAAGCCTCTTGCACCCATATTCCAAATCCAACAGGAAATCGGATATTTTGGATCAAATGTGAAATTTTTATCGGTTCACAGTTGGGGTTTACATTTGGAGGCCTGAACATGCACGAAAACTCACCAAAATTTGCACATACATGCAACTTTGCGTAAATTTTGATAATCTACAAAAAAATTTAACAAAATCGCTCAGTGGCGCCCCCTTGAAATTTTCAAAAAGGCCTTTCCTATTAGGTTTTTTCAACGTAGAACGATGAAATTTGGCGAGTCGATACATTGTGCAAACCTGCTCCAAAAAGTCTCTTGCACCCATATTCCAAATCCAACAGGAAGTCGGAAATTTTGGATCAAATGTGAAATTTTATCGATTTACATTTGAGACCTTGTCGCTGAAGAAAATAGTTGGATCGTCTTCAAAATTGGTCAGAGTATTCAGGAGACATATGAGATCTTAAGTTTTCAAAATGGTGTGTTTTCACTCAAGGGTCGGGCCTGGGCGTGGTCCCAAAGTCGGCCATTTTTGGGCAAAATACCAAATTCAGAAAATGATTAAAAACTCCGTGATACAACGTTCAATCTTTTTCATTTCTAGCATGTATATGAGATATCCCAGCCTGAACACGACTGCATTGAAATATTACCCATTAGGCCTGGCGCCCCCTAGTGGGAACAGGAAATGGCCTTCTTTACGAGACAGGCTCCTCCTCCAAGGGAAAAAAATCTATTGACCTCAAACCTGTTTCAGGGGAGCCTCAAGACATGTGTTCAGGTCCCTGATAAAAAATATTGAGGTTTCGTTGAAGCGGAGAGGTCCAAACTGGAAGTGAAAATGACCGTCAACAATTTGTCTCGCCAAAAATTTTGAACAGTCATAACTCGGCAGATATGCAACATATCTGCGCCAAACTTTCCGTGTTTGTTGAGAGTCATACCCTGAAGGTTCTTGTAGGGGTCATTTGCATCAACTCTACAGTGCCAACTAGTGGCGAAAGAAAGAAGTTTTAAAAAAGGCCTTTCCTATTGGGTTTTTTCAACATAGAGCAAGGAAATTTGGGGAGTAGATACCTTATGCAAAACTGCTCCAAAAAGTCTCTTGCACCCATATTCCAAATCCAACAGGAAATTGGGTATTTTGGATCGAATGTGAAATTTTCATGGGTTCACAGTAAGAGTTTACATTTGGAGGCTTGAATATGCATAAAAACTCACCAAAATTTGCACATACATGCGGCTTTGGATAACGTTCGATAATCTTGCAACGTTACGAAAAAATTTAACAAAATGGCTCAGTGGCGCCCCCTTGAAATTTTCAAAAAGGCCTCTCCATTTAGGTTTTTCTAACATAGAGTGATGAAATTTGGAGAGTCAAAACTTTGTGCAAAACTGCTCCAAAAAGTCTCTTGCACACACATTCCAAATCCTACAGGAAATCGGGTATTTTGGATTGAATGTGAAATTTTTATCGATTTACAGTGTGCACATTTTACACCTTGGCACCTAGGGAATTAGTTTGATCATTCTCAAAATTGGCGAGCCTGTTCATGAGGCATATGAAATCTTAAGTTATAAAAATGGTGTGTTTTCATTCACGGGCCTGACCTGGGCGGGGTGCCAAAGTCGGCCATTTTTTCGCCAAAACACCGAATTCGGAAAATGACTGATAACTCCCTCATACAACGTTCAATCTATTTTAAATCTGGCATGTGTGTGAGGTATACTAGCCTGAGCAGGACTGGATTGAAAATTTACCATTTGTGCCTGGCGCCTCCTAGTGGGAACAGGAAATGCCCTTTTTTACGGGACACACTCCTCCTCTAAAGGGAAAAAATCAATCTACCTCAAACCTGCAAAAGGGAAGCCTTAAGACCTGTGTTCAGGTGCCTGATGAAAAATATTGAAGTTTCGTTGAAGCGGAGGGGTCCAAACAGGAAAGTGAAAATGACTGTCAACAATTTTTCTCTCCAAAAACTTTGAACAGTCATAACTCGGCAGATATACAACATATCTGCGCCAAACTTCCCGTGCTTGTTGAGAGTCATACCCTGAAGGGCCTTGTAGGGGTCATTTGCATCAACCCTACAGCGCCAACTAGTGGCAATAGAAAGTCACTCGTTTTTCCAATACATGTCCAGTTCTTTTCAGGTTGGTCATTGTAGTTTCAAGACCTATTAAAATACTTATTTACGGCCCATGTCCACGTGTCTCTGTCTGTTGCCGTGACGACCCTTTGTTCGCCATTTAAAGGAAATATTTTTTTTCAGAGACTCAGGCAGCTTATAGAGCCACAATAGTTGGCACACTTGGTCGAATTGGCCCAGTTAGAAGATTAATTTTAGTTTTGAATAAGGGCTTGGCTGCACAGCTCAGTAGTGGCTCCTTTTTTGTAGTACTTTCTCCAATAGGGGTTTTTATCTCTTGGGTGTGGGAATGTAAATAGGCGACTTTCGAGCATGTTAGGTTCTAATGAGATGATTAGAGAGGAGGATCTGCCACCGCCCTGACCTGCACACAGTCCGAGTTGCGTGACGTCCGAGTTGCGCTAGATCGCGAGGGCCCGTTCAGTCCTGCTTGCAGGCCTAGTTATTATTATTCTTTTTTCAGGGCAAATGAAAATGGCCAATTTGGAGGCCTGAACATGCACGAAAAGTCACCAAAATTTGCACATACGTGCCGCTTCGCGTAAATTTCGATAATCTTGTGTCGTTTTGAAAAAATGTCAAAAAATGGCTCAGTGGCGCCCCCTTTACCCTTAAAATTTTCAAAAAGGCCTCTCCTCTCAGGTTTTCAACGTAGAGCAATGAAATTTGGGGAGTAGATACCTTATGCCTAACTGTTCAAAAAAGCCTCTTGCACCCATATTCCAAATCCAACAGGAAATCGGATATTTTGGATCAAATGTGAAATTTTTATCGGTTCACAGTTGGGGTTTACATTTGGAGGCCTGAACATGCACGAAAACTCACCAAAATTTGCACATACATGCAACTTTGCGTAAATTTTGATAATCTACAAAAAAATTTAACAAAATCGCTCAGTGGCGCCCCCTTGAAATTTTCAAAAAGGCCTTTCCTATTAGGTTTTTTCAACGTAGAACGATGAAATTTGGCGAGTCGATACATTGTGCAAAACTGCTCCAAAAAGTCTCTTGCACCCATATTCCAAATCCAACAGGAAGTCGGAAATTTTGGATCAAATGTGAAATTTTATCGATTTACATTTGAGACCTTGTCGCTGAAGAAAATAGTTGGATCGTCTTCAAAATTGGTCAGAGTATTCAGGAGACATATGAGATCTTAAGTTTTCAAAATGGTGTGTTTTCACTCAAGGGTCGGGCCTGGGCGTGGTCCCAAAGTCGGCCATTTTTGGGCAAAATACCAAATTCAGAAAATGATTAAAAACTCCGTGATACAACGTTCAATCTTTTTCATTTCTAGCATGTATATGAGATATCCCAGCCTGAACACGACTGCATTGAAATATTACCCATTAGGCCTGGCGCCCCCTAGTGGGAACAGGAAATGGCCTTCTTTACGAGACAGGCTCCTCCTCCAAGGGAAAAAAATCTATTGACCTCAAACCTGTTTCAGGGGAGCCTCAAGACATGTGTTCAGGTCCCTGATAAAAAATATTGAGGTTTCGTTGAAGCGGAGAGGTCCAAACTGGAAGTGAAAATGACCGTCAACAATTTGTCTCGCCAAAAATTTTGAACAGTCATAACTCGGCAGATATGCAACATATCTGCGCCAAACTTTCCGTGTTTGTTGAGAGTCATACCCTGAAGGTTCTTGTAGGGGTCATTTGCATCAACTCTACAGTGCCAACTAGTGGCGAAAGAAAGAAGTTTTAAAAAAGGCCTTTCCTATTGGGTTTTTTCAACATAGAGCAAGGAAATTTGGGGAGTAGATACCTTATGCAAAACTGCTCCAAAAAGTCTCTTGCACCCATATTCCAAATCCAACAGGAAATTGGGTATTTTGGATCGAATGTGAAATTGTCATGGGTTCACAGTAAGAGTTTACATTTGGAGGCTTGAATATGCATAAAAACTCACCAAAATTTGCACATACATGCGGCTTTGGATAACGTTCGATAATCTTGCAACGTTACGAAAAAAATTTAACAAAATGGCTCAGTGGCGCCCCCTTGAAATTTTCAAAAAGGCCTCTCCATTTAGGTTTTTCTAACATAGAGTGATGAAATTTGGAGAGTCAAAACTTTGTGCAAAACTGCTCCAAAAAGTCTCTTGCACACACATTCCAAATCCTACAGGAAATCGGGTATTTTGGATTGAATGTGAAATTTTTATCGATTTACAGTGTGCACATTTTACACCTTGGCACCTAGGGAATTAGTTTGATCATTCTCAAAATTGGCGAGCCTGTTCATGAGGCATATGAAATCTTAAGTTATAAAAATGGTGTGTTTTCATTCACGGGCCTGACCTGGGCGGGGTGCCAAAGTCGGCCATTTTTTCGCCAAAACACCGAATTCGGAAAATGACTGATAACTCCCTCATACAACGTTCAATCTATTTTAAATCTGGCATGTGTGTGAGGTATACTAGCCTGAGCAGGACTGGATTGAAAATTTACCATTTGTGCCTGGCGCCTCCTAGTGGGAACAGGAAATGCCCTTTTTTACGGGACACACTCCTCCTCTAAAGGGAAAAAATCAATCTACCTCAAACCTGCAAAAGGGAAGCCTTAAGACCTGTGTTCAGGTGCCTGATGAAAAATATTGAAGTTTCGTTGAAGCGGAGGGGTCCAAACAGGAAAGTGAAAATGACTGTCAACAATTTTTCTCTCCAAAAACTTTGAACAGTCATAACTCGGCAGATATACAACATATCTGCGCCAAACTTCCCGTGCTTGTTGAGAGTCATACCCTGAAGGGCCTTGTAGGGGTCATTTGCATCAACCCTACAGCGCCAACTAGTGGCAATAGAAAGTCACTCGTTTTTCCAATACATGTCCAGTTCTTTTCAGGTTGGTCATTGTAGTTTCAAGACCTATTAAAATACTTATTTACGGCCCATGTCCACGTGTCTCTGTCTGTTGCCGTGACGACCCTTTGTTCGCCATTTAAAGGAAATATTTTTTTTCAGAGACTCAGGCAGCTTATAGAGCCACAATAGTTGGCACACTTGGTCGAATTGGCCCAGTTAGAAGATTAATTTTAGTTTTGAATAAGGGCTTGGCTGCACAGCTCAGTAGTGGCTCCTTTTTTGTAGTACTTTCTCCAATAGGGGTTTTTATCTCTTGGGTGTGGGAATGTAAATAGGCGACTTTCGAGCATGTTAGGTTCTAATGAGATGATTAGAGAGGAGGATCTGCCACCGCCCTGACCTGCACACAGTCCGAGTTGCGTGACGTCCGAGTTGCGCTAGATCGCGAGGGCCCGTTCAGTCCTGCTTGCAGGCCTAGTTATTAGGGCCCGAGCACTCTCAGCGTGCGAGGCCCTATTGTTCTTCGAAGGATTATTATTATTATTAGGGCCCGAGCACTAGGCGTGCGAAGGCCCTATTGTAATGCAAAGGATTATTATTATTATTATTATTATTATTCTTCTTTCTTCATGGCAAATGAAAATGGCCAATTTGGAGGCCTGAACATGCACGAAAAGTCACCAAAATTTGCACATACGTGCAGATTCGCGTAAAATTTGATAATCTTGCGTCGTTTTGAAAAAATTTCAAAAAATGGCTCAGTGGCGCCCCCTTGACCCTTAAAATTTTCAAAAAGGCCTCTCCTCTCAGGTTTTCAACGTAGAGCGATGAAATTTGGGGAGTAGATACCTTATGCCTAACTGTTCAAAAAAGCCTCTTGCACCCATATTCCAAATCCGACAGGAAATCGGATATTTTGGATCAAATGTGAAATTTTTTCGGTTCACAGTTGGAGTTTACGTTTGGAGGCCTGAACATGCACGAAAACTCACCAAAATTTGCACATACATGCAACTTTGCGTAAATTTTGATAATCTACAAAAAAATTTAACAAAATCGCTCAGTGGCGCCCCCTTGAAATTTTCAAAAAGGCCTTTCCTATTAGGTTTTTTCAACGTAGAATGATGAAATTTGGTGAGTCGATACATTGCGTAAAACTGCTCCAAAAAGTCTCTTGCACCTATATTCCAAATCCAACAGGAAGTCGGAAATTTTGGATCAAATGCGAAATTTTATCGATTTACATTTGAGACCTTGTCGCTGAAGAAAATAGTTGGATCGTCTTCAAAATTGGTCAGACTATACAGGAGACATATGAGATCTTAAGTTTTCAAAATGGTGAGTTTTCATCCAAGGGTCTGGCCTGGGCGTAGTCCCAAAGTTGGCCATTTTTGGGCAAAACACCAAATTCAGAAAATGATTAAAAACTCCGTGATACAACGTTCAATCTTTTTCATTTCTAGCAAGTATATGAGATATCCCAGCCTGAACACGACTGCATTTAAATTTTACCCATTAGGCTTGGCGCCCCCTAGTGGGAACAGGAAATGGCCTTCTTTACGAGACAGGCTCCTCCTCCAAGGGAAAAAAATCTATTGACCTCAAACCTGTTTCAGGGGAGCCTCAAGACATGTGTTCAGGTGCCTAATGAAAAATATTGAGGTTTTGTAGAAGCGGAGAGGTACAAACTGGAAGTGAAAATAACCGTCAACAATTTGTCTCGCCAAAAACTTTGAACAGTCATAACTCGGCAGATATACAACATATCTGCGCCAAACTTCCCGTGTTTGTTGAGAGTCATACCCTGAAGGTTCGTGTAGGGGTCATTTGCATCAACTCTACAGTGCCAACTAGTGGCGACAGAAAGAAGTTTTAAAAAAGGCCTTTCCTATTGGGTTTTTTCAACATAGAGCAAGGAAATTTGGGGAGTAGATACCTTATGCAAAACTGCTCCAAAAAGTCTCTTGCACCCATATTCCAAATCCAACAGGAAATCGGGTATTTTGGATCGAATGTGAAATTTTCATGGGTTCACAGTAAGAGTTTACATTTGGAGGCTTGAATATGCATAAAAACTCACCAAAATTTGCACATACATGCGGCTTTGGATAACGTTCGATAATCTTGCAACGTTACGAAACAATTTAACAAAATGGCTCAGTGGCGCCCCCTTGAATTTTTCAAAAAGGCCTCTCCATTTAGGTTTTTCTCACATAGAGTGATGAAATTTGGAGAGTCAAAACTTTGTGCAAAACTGCTCCAAAAAGTCTCTTGCACACACATTCCAAATCCTACAGGAAATCGGGTATTTTGGATTGAATGTGAACTTTTTATCGATTTACAGTGTGCACATTTTACACCTTGGCACCTAGGGAATTAGTTTGATCATTCTCAAAATTGGTGAGACTGTTCATGAGGCATATGAAATCTTAAGTTATAAAAATGGTGTGTTTTCATTCACGGGCCTGACCTGGGCGGGGCGCCAAATTCTTCCATTTTTTCGCCAAAACACCGAATTCGGAAAATGACTGATAACTCCCTCATACAACGTTCAATCTATTTTAAATCTGGCATGTGTGTGAGGTATACCAGCCTGAGCAGGACTGGATTGAAAATTTACCATTTGTGCCTGGCGCCTCCTAGTGGGAACAGGAAATGCCCTTTTTTACGGGACACACTCCTCCTCTAAAGGAAAAAATCAATCTACCTCAAACCTGCATAAGGGAAACCTTAAGACCTGTCTTCAGGTGCCTGATGAAAAATATTGAAGTTTCGTTGAAGCGGAGGGGTCCAAACAGGAAAGTGAAAATGACTGTCAACAATTTTTCTCTCCAAAAACTTTGAACAGTCATAACTCGGCAGATATACAAGATATCTGCGCCAAACTTCCCGTGCTTGTTGAGAGTCATACCCTGAAGGGCCTTGTAGGGGTCATTTGCATCAACCCTACAGCGCCAACTAGTGGCGATAGAAAGTCACTCGTTTTTCCAAAACATGTCCAGTTCTTTTCATGTTGGTCATTGTAGTTTCAAGACCTATTAAAATACTTTTTTACGGCCCATGTCCACGTGTCTCTGTCTGTTGCCGTGACGACCCTTTGTTCGCCATTTCAAGGAAATATTTTTTTTCAGAGATTCAGGGAGCTTATAGAGCCACAATAGTTGGCACACTTGGTCGAATTGGCCCAGTTAGAAGATTAATTTTGGTTTTGAATAAGGGCTTGGCTGCACAGCTCAGTAGTGGCTCCTTTTTTGTAGTACTCTCTCCAATAGGGGTTTTTATCTCTTGGGTGTGGGAATGTAAATAGGCGACTTTCGAGCATGTTAGGTTCTAATGAGATGATTAGAGAGGAGGATCTGCCACCACCCTGACCTGCACACAGTCCGAGTTGCGTGACGTCCGAGTTGCGCTAGATTGCGAGGGCCCGTTCAGTCCTGCTTGCAGGCCTAGTTATTATTATTATTATTATTATTATTTTTTCATGGCAAATGAAAATGGGCAATTTGAAGGCCTGAACATGCTCAAAAACTCACCAAAATTTGCACGTACATCCGGCTTCGCGAAAATTTCGAAAATTTAGCAATGTTTAAAGAAAAAATCAACAAATGGCTCAGTGGCGCCCCCTTGCAATTTTAAAAATGCTCTTTGCTTTGATGTTTTTCAACGTAGAGCGATGAAATTTGGGGAGTGGATACATTGTCCAGAGACGCTTCAAAAAGTCTGCAGCACCCATATTCCAAACCCAACAGGAAATGGGATATTTTGGATTGAATGTTGAAAAACATAGCATTTTGGGCGAAAACCAGCATGCACGTTTCAGACCATTGCGCCGAGCCAGTACGTTGGATCTTCCTCAAAATTGGTGAAAGTGTTGATGAGACATATGAGATACTAAGTTGTGAAAATGGTGAGTTTTCGTCCACGGGCCTGACCTGGGCGGGGTACCAAAGTCCAGTGTTTTTTTGGCAACGCGCCAATTTCAGTAAATGATTAATAACTTCCTGATACAAGGTCCAATCTTTTTCATATTTGGCATGCGTGTAAAGTGTCTTAACCTGAACATGACTGCATTGAAATATTTTCCATTAGGCCTGGCGCCCCCTTGTGGGAAGAGGAAACACCCTTTTTTACTAAAAAGGCTCCTCCTCCTGGTGAAAAACATCAATTGACCTCAAACCTGCATCAGGGGAGCATTAAGACATGTCTTTAGGTATCTGACAAAAAATATTGAGTTTTCGTTGATGTAGCAGTACCCAAACAGGAAAGTGAAAAGACCCTCGGCATTTTGTCTCAAAATGGCCAATTTCAAGGTCTGAACATGCTCGAAAACTCACCAAAATGTGCACATACATGCGGCTTCATGTAAATTTCATGAATTTAGCAACATTGCCAAAAGATGTAATAAAATGGCTCAGTGGCGCCCCCTTCAATTTTTACAAAAGGCCTTTCCTATTAGTTTTTTTCGACGTAGAGTGATGAAATTTGGGGAGTAGATACGTTGTGCAAAACTGCTCCAAAAAGTCTCTTGCACCCATATTCCAAACCCAACAGGAAATCAGGTATTATGGATTGAATCTTGCAGAACATGGCATTTTTTGTCAAAAACCTGCGTGCACGTTTGAGACCATTACGCCGAAGCAGTAAGTTGAATGCTCCTCAAAATTGGTCAGATTGTTCATGACACATATGTGATGTTAGGTTATCAAAATGGTGGCATTTCATTCACGACCCTTTCCTGGGCAGGGGAGCAAATGTGTCTTATTTTTGACAATACAATTCAGTAAATGACTACTGTATTTTTCGGACTATAACTCGCGGTTGTTTTCATATTTTGGTTTGGGGTGCGACTTATGCTCAGCAGCGACTTATGTGTGAAATTATTAACACATTATGATAAAATTTCCCATGTTATTTTGGTGTTTTGGACTAATGGTTTTGTAAACTTGTTAGCATGCTATAGTTATCTGAATAACTCTTAATAGCTATGGCCACGTTCGCGTTCTGCCTTTGGCAATGTATGTTCAATTGTATAATTGACTTTTTTATATTGAAATGGATGCATTTAGTTTGTGGAGCTTTCACGCCCACCTGGGAGCACACTCGCACTTGTTCACGTGAAGAAGAGCGCTTGCACACCAGAAGAAGACAGACAGCTACGTAGCTCTGAGTGAGTAAGTGAGTGAGTGAGTGAGTGAGTGAGTGAGTGAGTGAGTGAGTGAGTGAGTGAGTGAGTGAGTGAGTGAGTGAGTGAGTGAGTGAGTGAGTGGGCGAGTTAGCGAGAGGGAAAGACGGCTGCGAACCTACGTTCATTGTTTATGCTTTTAAAATATCTCTACAGAGGCAACGCCTGCGTGTATCATCTTTTCTGTTGTTGTTGTGTGTTTTCCACCCGCGAGCGGACACTTACAGCCAGTTGTGTGGTTGTTTGAATGGTGTGCTAATGCGAGCGAACGCATGCTAATCTGTTACGTTATTGCTGTAATAGTACCTAATTATCATTTATTTACGTTGATGTGAACCTGTTTGCTAATTGTTTGTAAATTTCCCCCAAAAATGCGACTTATACTCCGGTGCGACCTATATGTTTTTTTTCTCTTTGTTGGGTATTTTATGGCTTGTGCGACTTGTACTCAGGTGCGACTTGTAGTCCCAGAAATACGGTAATAACTTCCTGATTGAAGGTGCAATCTTTTTCATATTTGGCATGAATGTGAAGTATTTCAGCCTGCACATGACTTTATTGAAATATTACCCATTACGCATGGCGCCCCCTAGTGGGAACAGGAAACACCCTTTTAATTAAATAGAAAGGCTCCTGCTTCTCAGGGCCAAAAATCAATTGACCTCAAACCTGAATCAGCGGAGCCTTAAGACATGTGTTCAGGTGCCTGATCAACAATTTTGTTTCGTTAAAGCAGAGGAGAGGGGTCCAATAGGAAAGTCATTATGACCGCGTTCAGGTGCCTAATAAATAATTTTGTTTTGTTAAAGCAGAGGGGTCCGATACGAAAGTCATAATGACCGTCGCCATTTTCTCTCCCCACTAATTCTGAACATTCAGACATGCAATATATGTGCCTGGATATCTCTCTGTTGTCGACTGCCACCGCCCCGACCTGCGTGCCCTCCGACTTTCTTTGACGTCCGACTTGCGCCATACGCGAGGGCCCGTTCAGTCCTGCTTGCAGGGCTAGTTAGGGCCCGAGCACTCTCAGCGTGCGAGGCCCTATTGTTCTTCGAAGGATTATTATTATTATTATTATTATTATTATTATTATTATTTTTTCATGGCAAATGAAAATGGCCAATTTGAAGGCCTGAACATGCTCAAAAACTCACCAAAATTTGCACATACATCCGGCTTCGCGAAAATTTCGAAAATTTAGCAACGTTTAAAAAAAAAAGCAACAAATGGCTCAGTGGCGCCCCCTTGCAATTTTAAAAATGCTCTTTGCTTTGATGTTTTTCAACGTAGAGCGATGAAATTTGGGGAGTGGATACATTGTCCAGAGACGCTTCAAAAAGTCTGCAGCACCCATATTCCAAACCCAACAGGAAATGGGATATTTTGGATTGAATGTTGAAAAACATAGCATTTTGGGCGAAAACCAGCATGCACGTTTCAGACCATTGCGCCGAGCCAGTACGTTGGATCTTCCTCAAAATTGGTGAAAGTGTTGATGAGACATATGAGATACTAAGTTGTGAAAATGGTGAGTTTTCGTCCACGGGCCTGAGCTGGGCGGGGTACCAAAGTCGGGTGTTTTTTTGGCAACGCGCCAATTTCATTAATGATTAATAACTTCCTGATACAAGGTCCAATCTTTTTCATATTTGGCATGCGTGTAAGGTGTCTTAACCTGAACACGACTGCATTGAAATATTTTCCATTAGGCCTGGCGCCCCCTTGTGGGAAGAGGAAACACCCTTTTTAATGAGAAAGGCTCCTCCTCCTGGTGAAAAACATCAATTGACCTCAAACCTGCATCAGGGGAGCATTAAGACATGTCTTTAGGTATCTGACAAAAAATATTGAGTTTTGGTTGATGTAGCAGTACCCAAACAGGAAAGTGAAAAGACCCTCGGCATTTTGTCTCAAAATGGCCAATTTCAAGGTCTGAACATGCTCGAAAACTCACCAAAATGTGCACATACATGCGGCTTCATGTAAATTTCATGAATTTAGCAACATTGCCAAAAGATGTAATAAAATGGCTCAGTGGCGCCCCCTTCAATTTTTAAAAAAGGCCTGTCCTATTAGTTTTTTTCGACGTAGAGTGATGAAATTTGGGGAGTGGATACGTTGTGCAAAACTGCTCCAAAAAGTCTCTTGCACCCATATTCCATACCCAACAGGAAATCAGGTATTATGGATTGAATCTTGCAGAACATGGCATTTTTTGTCAAAAACCTGCGTGCACGTTTGAGACCATTACGCCGAAGCAGTAAGTTGAATGCTCCTCAAAATTAGTCAGATTGTTCATGACACATATGAGATGTTAGGTTATCAAAATGGTGACATTTCATTCACGACCCTTTCCTGGGCAGGGGAGCAAATGTGTCTTATTTTTGACAATACAATTCAGTAAATGACTACTGTATTTTTCGGACTATAAGTCGCGGTTGTTTTCATATTTTGGTTTGGGGTGCGACTTATACTCAGCAGCGACTTATGTGTGAAATTATTAACACATTATGATAAAATTTCCCATGTTATTTTGGTGTTTTGGACTCATGGTTTTGTAAACTTGTTAGCATGCTATAGTTATCTGAATAACTCTTAATAGCTATGGCCACGTTCGCGTTCTGCCTTTGGCAATGTATGTTCAATTGTATAATTGACTTTTTTATATTGAAATGGATGCATTTAGTTTGTGGAGCTTTCACGCCCACCTGGGAGCGCACTCGCACTTGTTTACGTGAAGAAGAGCGCTTGCACACCAGAAGAAGACAGACAGCTACGTAGCTCTGAGTGAGTGAGTGAGTGAGTGAGTGAGTGAGTGAGTGAGTGAGTGAGTGAGTGAGTGAGTGAGTGAGTGAGTGAGTGAGTGAGTGAGTGAGTGAGTGAGTGGGCGAGTTAGCGAGAGGGAAAGACGGCTGCGAACCTAAGTTCATTGTTTATGCTTTCAAAATATCTCTACAGAGGCAACGCCTGCGTGTATCATCTTTTCTGTTGTTGTTGTGTGTTTTCCACCCGCGAGCGGACACTTACAGCCAGTTGTGTGGTTGTTTGAATGGTGTGCTAATGCTAGCGAACGCATGCTAATCTGTTACGTTATTGCTGTAATAGTACCTAATTATCATTTATTTACGTTAATGTCAACCTGTTTGCTATCGAGGACCAAATCGATTCAACAAATTATGCGGACGTCCAGCATTGTCTTTTTGGAGTTTGCTGTATATAGCCAGGACCGAGCGGTAGCGTCCTGGTGAGGACAGTACATTCGCATTTTGTTGTTTATGCACTGTACACTGTACATTTATTCAGCATGTTGTTCTCTATTGTATTTTTATATTAAATTGCCTTTCAAGATGACATATCTGTTCTATGTGTTGGATTTTATCAAGTAAATTTCCCCCAAAAATGCGACTTATACTCCGGTGCGACCTATATATGTTTTTTTTCTCTTTGCTGGGCATTTTATGGCTTGTGCGACTTATACTCAGGTGCGACTTGTAGTCCCAAAAATACGGTAATAACTTCCTGATTGAAGGTGCGCTCTTTTTCATATTTGGCATGAATGTGAAGTATTTCAGCCTGCACATGACTTTATTGAAATATTACCCATTACGCCTGGCGCCCCCTAGTGGGAACAGGAAACACCCTTTTAATTAAATAGAAAGGCTCCTGCTTCTCAGGGACAAAAATCAATTGACCTCAAACCTGAATCAGCGGAGCCTTAAGACATGTGTTCAGGTGCCTGATCAACAATTTTGTTTCGTTAAAGCAGAGGGGTCCAATAGGAAAGTCATAATGACCGTGTTCAGGTGCCTAATAAAAGCAGAGGGGTCCCATAGGAAAGTCATAATGACCGTCGCCATTTTCTCTCCCCACTAATTCTGAACATTCAGACATGCAATATATCTTTGTTATTATTTTTTTTTCATGGCAAATGAAAATGGCCAATTTGAAGGCCTGAACATGCTCAAAAACTCACCAAAATTTGCACATACATCCGGCTTCGCGAAAATTTCGACAATTTGGCAACGTTTACAAAAAAAATTAAAAAATGGCTCAGTGGCGCCCCCTTGCAATTTTCAAAATGCCCTTTGCTTTGATGTATTTCAACGTAGGGCGATGAAATTTGGGGAGTGGATACGTTGTCCAGAACCGCTTCAAAAAGTCTAAAGCACCCATATTCCAAACCCAACAGGAAATGGGATATTCTGGATTGAATGTTGAAAAACATAGCATTTTGGGCGAAAACCAGCATGCACGTTTCAGACCGTTGCGCCGAGCCAGTACGTTGGATCTTCCTCAAAATTGGTGTAAGTGTTCATGAGACATATGAGATACTAAGTTGTGAAAATGGTGAGTTTTCGTCTACGGGCCTGACCTGGGCGGGGTACCAAAGTCGGGTGTTTTTTTGGCAACGCGCCAATTTCAGTAAATGATTAATAACTTCCTGATACAAGGTCCAATCTTTTTCATATTTGGCATGCATGTAAGGTGTCTTAACCTGAACACGACTGCATTGAAATATTTTCCATTAGGCCTGGCGCCCCCTTGTGGGAAGAGGAAACACCCTTTTTTACGAAAAAGGCTCCTCCTCCTGGTGAAAAACATCAATTGATCTCAAACCTGCATCAGGGGAGCCTTAAGACATGTCTTTAGGTATCTGATGAAAAATATTGAGTTTTCGTTGATGTTGCAGTATCCAAACAGGAAAGTGAAAAGACCCTCGGCATTTTGTCACAAAATGGCCAATTTCGAGGTCTGAACATGCTCGAAAA
Organism: Corythoichthys intestinalis; assembly: GCF_030265065.1. Classification (NCBI taxonomy): domain Eukaryota; kingdom Metazoa; phylum Chordata; class Actinopteri; order Syngnathiformes; family Syngnathidae; genus Corythoichthys; species Corythoichthys intestinalis. Next base: position 4,810,813 of record NC_080415.1, read on the forward strand.
CTCACCAAAATGTGCACATACATGTGGCTTCATGTAGATTTCATGAATTTAGCAACATTACCAAAAGATGTAATAAAATGGCTCAGTGGCGCCCCCTTCAATTTTTAAAAAAGGCCTGTCCTATTAGTTTTTTTCGACGTAGAGTGATGAAATTTGGGGAGTGGATACGTTGTGCAAAACTGCTCCAAAAAGTCTCTTGCACCCATATTCCAAACCCAACAGGAAATCGGGTATTATGGATTGAATCTTGCATTTTTGTCAAAAACCTGCATGCACGTTTGAGACCATTACGCCGAAGCAGTAAGTTGAATGCTTCTCAAAATTGGTCAGACATCCCAAAAACATGCATGGTAGGCTGATTGAGCACTCTAAATTGTCCGTAGGTATGAGTGTGCGCGTGAATGGTTGTATGTCTCCTTGTGCCCTGCAATTGGCTGGCAACCAGTTCAGGGTGTCCCCTGCCTACTGCCCCGAGTTAGCTGGGATAGGCTCCAGCACCTCCGCGACCCTCGTGAGGAAAAGCGGCATGGAAAATGAATGAATGAATGAATGTTCATGACACATATGAGATGTTAGGTTATCAAAATGGTGACATTTCATTCACGGCCCTTTCCTGGGCAGGGGAGCAAATGTGTCTTATTTTTGACAATACAATTCAGTAAAAGACTACTGTATTTTTCCGACTATGAGTCGTGTTTTTTTTTCTTCATATTTTGGTTTGGGGTGCGACTTATACTCAGCAGTGACTTATGTGTGAAATTATTAACACATTATGATAACATTTCCCATGTTATTTAGGTGTTTTGGACTAATGGTTTTGTAAACTTGTTAGCATGCTATAGTTATCTGAATAACTCTTAATAGCTATGGCCATTTTCATTTGCCATGAAAAAATAATAATAACGAGTGCGCTCCCAGTTGGGCGTGAAAGCGCCACAAACTAAATGCATCCATTTCAATATAAAAAAGTCAATTATACAATTGAACATACATTGCCAAAGGCAGAACGCGAACGTGGCCATAGCTATTAACAGTTATTCAGATTACTATAGCATGCTAACAGGTTTACAAAACCATTAGGCCTGGTGCCCCCTGGTGAGTGAAATTATTAACACATTATGATATAATTTCCCGTGTTATTTTGGTGTTTTGGACTGATGGTTTTGTAAACTTGTTAGCATGCTATAGTTATCTGAATAACTGTTAATAGCTATGGCCACGTTCGCGTTCTGCCTTTGGCAATGTATGTTCAATTGTATAGTTGACTTTTTTATATTGAAATGGATGCATTTAGTTTGTGGCGCTTTCACGCCCACCTGGGAGCGCACTCGCACTTGTTTACGTGAATAAGCGCTCGCACACCAGAAGAAGACAGACAGCCACGTAGCTCTGAGTGAGTGAGTGAGTGAGTGAGTGAGTGAGTGAGTGAGTGAGTGAGTGAGTGAGTGAGTGAGTGAGTGAGTGAGTGAGTGAGTGAGTGAGTGAGTGAGTGAGTGAGTGAGTGAGTGAGTGAGTGAGTGAGTGGACTAGTTAGCGAGAGAGAAAGACGGCTGCGAACCTACGTTCATTGTTTATGCCTTTAAAATATCTCTACAGAGGCAACGCCTGCGTGTATCATCTTTTCTGTTGTTGTGTGTTTTCCACCCGCGAGCGGACACTTACAGCCAGTTGTGTGGTTGTTTGAATGGTGTGCTAATGCTAGCGAACGCATGCTAATCTGTTACATTATTGCTGTAATAGTACGTAATTATCATTTATTTACGGTGATGTGAACCTGTTTGCTATCGAGGACCAAATTGATTCAACAAATTATGCGGACATCCAGAATTGTCTTTTTGGAGTTCGCTGTCTATAGCCAGGACCGAGCGGTAGCGTCCTGGTGAGGACAGTATATTCGCATTTCGTTGTTTATGCACTGTACACTGTACATTTATTCAGCATGTTGTTCTCTATTGTATTTTTATATTAAATTGCCTTTCAAGATGACATATCTGTTCTATGTGTTGGATTTTATCAAGTAAATTTCACCCACAAATGCGACTTATACTCCGGTAAGACTTTTGTTTCCTTAAAGCAGAGGGGTCCAATAGGAAAGTCATAATGACCGTGTTCAGGTGCCTAATAAACACTTTTGTTTTGTTAAAGCAGAGGGGTCCGATAAGAAAGTCATCATGACCGTCGCCATTTTCTCTCCCCACTAATTCTGAACATTCAGACATGCAATATATCTGCCTGGATATCTGTCTGTTGTCGACTGCCACCGCCCCGACCTGCCTGCCCTCCGACTTTGTTTGACGTCCGAGTTGCGCCATACGCGAGGGCCCGTCAGTCCTGCTTGCAGGGCTAGTTATTATTCTTCTTTCTTCATGGCAAATGAAAATGGCCAATTTGGAGGCCTGAACATGCACGAAAAGTCACCAAAATTTGCACATACGTGCAGATTCGCGTAAAATTTGATAATCTTGCGTCGTTTTGAAAAATTTTTTTAAAATGGCTCAGTGGCGCCCCCTTGACCCTTAAAATTTTCAAAAAGGCCTCTCCTCTCAGGTTTTCAACGTAGAGCGATGAAATTTGGGGAGTAGATACCTTATGCCTAACTGTTCAAAAAAGCCTCTTGCACCCATATTCCAAATCCGACAGGAAATCGGATATTTTGGATCAAATGTGAAATTTTTTCGGTTCACAGTTGGAGTTTACGTTTGGAGGCCTGAACATGCACGAAAACTCACCAAAATTTGCACATACATGCAACTTTGCGTAAATTTTGATAATCTACAAAAAAATTTAACAAAATCGCTCAGTGGCGCCCCCTTGAAATTTTCAAAAAGGCCTTTCCTATTAGGTTTTTTCAACGTAGAATGATGAAATTTGGTGAGTCGATACATTGCGTAAAACTGCTCCAAAAAGTCTCTTGCACCTTTATTCCAAATCCAACAGGAAGTCGGAAATTTTGGATCAAATGCGAAATTTTATCGATTTACATTTGAGACCTTGTCGCTGAAGAAAATAGTTGGATCGTCTTCAAAATTGGTCAGACTATACAGGAGACATATGAGATCTTAAGTTTTCAAAATGGTGAGTTTTCATCCAAGGGTCTGGCCTGGGCGTAGTCCCAAAGTTGGCCATTTTTGGGCAAAACACCAAATTCAGAAAATGATTAAAAACTCCGTGATACAACGTTCAATCTTTTTCATTTCTAGCAAGTATATGAGATATCCCAGCCTGAACACGACTGCATTTAAATTTTACCCATTAGGCTTGGCGCCCCCTAGTGGGAACAGGAAATGGCCTTCTTTACGAGACAGGCTCCTCCTCCAAGGGAAAAAAATCTATTGACCTCAAACCTGTTTCAGGGGAGCCTCAAGACATGTGTTCAGGTGCCTAATGAAAAATATTGAGGTTTTGTAGAAGCGGAGAGGTACAAACTGGAAGTGAAAATGACCGTCAACAATTTGTCTCGCCAAAAACTTTGAACAGTCATAACTCGGCAGATATACAACATATCTGCGCCAAACTTCCCGTGTTTGTTGAGAGTCATACCCTGAAGGTTCGTGTAGGGGTCATTTGCATCAACTCTACAGTGCCAACTAGTGGCGACAGAAAGAAGTTTTAAAAAAGGCCTTTCCTATTGGGTTTTTCCAACATAGAGTGAGGAAATTTGGGGAGTTGATACCTTGTGCAAAACTGCTCCAAAAAGTCTCTTGCACCCATTTTCCAAATCCAACAGGAAATCGGGTATTTTGGATCAAATGTGAAATTTTTATCGGTTAACAGTAGGAGTTTACATTTGGAGGCTTGAACATGCACGAAAACTCACAAAAATTTCGACATACATGCGGCTTTGCATAACGTTCAATAATCTTGCAACGTTACGAAAAAATGTAACAAAATGGCTCAGTGGCGCCCCCTTGAAATTTTCAAAAAGGCCTCTCCATTTAGGTTTTTTCAACGTAGATGGATGAAATTCGGAGAGTCAATACCTTGTACAAAACTGCTCCAAAAAGTCTCTTGCATGCGTATTCCAAACCCAACAGGAAATCGGGTATTTTGGATTGAATGTGAATTTTTTATCGATTTACAGTGTGCACATTTTACACCTTGGCACCTAGGGAATTAGTTTGATCATTCTCAAAATTGGCGAGACTGTTCATGAGGCATATGAAATCTTAAGTTATCAAAATGGTGTGTTTTCATTCACGGGCCTGACCTGGGCGGGGTGCCAAAGTCTGCCATTTTTTCGCCAAAACACCGAATTCGGAAAATGACTGATAACTCCCTCATACAACGTTCAATCTATTTTAAATCTGCCATGTGTGTGAGGTATACCAGCCTGAGCACGACTGGATTGAAAATTTACCATTTGTGCCTGGCGCCTCCTAGTGGGAACAGGAAATGCCCTTTTTTACGGTGACACACTCCTCCTCCAAGGGAAAAAATTAATCGACCTCAAACCTGCATAAGGGAAGCCTTAAGACCTGTCTTCAGGTGCCTGATGAAAAATATTGAAGTTTCGTTGAAGCGGAGGGGTCCAAACAGGAAAGTGAAAATGACTGTCAATAATTTTTCTCTCCAAAAATTTTGAACAGTCATAACTCGGCAGATATACAACATATCTGCGGCAAACTTCCCGTGCTTGTTGAGAGTCATACCCTGAAGGGCCTTGTAGGGGTCATTTGCATCAAACCTACAGCGCCAACTAGTGGCAATAGAAAGTCACTCGTTTTTCCAATACATGTTCAGTTCTTTTCAGGTTGGTCATTGTAGTTTCAAGACCTATTAAAATACTTATTTACGGCCCATGTCCACGTGTCTCTGTCTGTTGCCGTGACGACCCTTTGTTCGCCATTTAAAGGAAATATTTTTTTTCAGAGACTCAGGCAGCTTATAGAGCCACAGTATTTGGCACACTTGGTCGAATTGGCCGAGTTAGAAGATTAATTTTGGGTTTTGAATAAGGGCTTGGCTGCACAGCTCAGTAGTGGCTCCTTTTTTGTAGTACTCTCTCCAATAGGGGTTTTTATCTCTTGGGTGTGGGAATGTAAATAGGCGACTTTCGAGCATGTAAGTTCTAATGAGATAATTAGAGAGGAGGATCTGCCACCAGCCTGACCTGCACACAGTCCGAGTTGCGTGACGTCCGAGTTGCGCTAGATTGCGAGGGCCCGTTCAGTCCTGCTTGCAGGCCTAGTTATATTTATTATTCAAAATGTCTCTTGTTTAGCTTAATTGATGTCTAATATTTCGTTTAAAAAAAACAAAAACTTTAAAAAGTCTTGACTCGCATATTTTAAACTTTTAAACAATTTACGTCACAATAAAAAAAAAGGTGTCTGTAAAAAAGTCACGGATATCTACCTCATAACTTTTGCATTTTTCATTTGGTAACGATATTGTCACTTCTGACTTGAAAATAAGAGAATGTTTGTAGGACTCGCGAAAATTACTCCTCTCCAAAAAAAAAAAAAAACGCCGAATAACCGCGTTGTTCTGCCACTTTTCATTGCGTTCCCACCGATTGAGCCAACCCGAGCGGGGTATACTCCCATCGACTTTTAATTTCCACGAGGAAACTGTGACACGTCTGTGACGTTCGAAGCCTCGTCCGCAGTAGTCACGTGATTTCGGGCTGGCTCGAGAGGAGAGATGGGCTGGCTCGACGCTGTTTTCCGAACCCTGCTTTGACACGCCTCTACTTCATTTGCTCGAATCGGATTCGAGCATGAAGGCTCGAGCGTAACATTTATTTTCCTCCCTTCACTAAGCCAAAGCCTCGGCGTTGTCGAGCACTGTTTTATTCGTTCAATATTCAAGTCTTCACGGAGCTCGTTGGAGCTAATTTAGCCTAGCCTAGCATATCCCAGTGGCTAACGAGAACAAGGCGTCGAATGTGGAAAATGGACGCGAGAACGACAGCGGCAGCAGAAAGGTCCTCGGAGGAACTTTGTGGCGGCAAAGTTCTTTTTCACAGACTAGAAGGTTGGTTCACTTTTGACGCTTGTTTCTTTAAAGTACGTACAGTGGCTTGTAGAATGTAAAAGAAGCTATTTTGTGTGTGCTGCACTAAACAACCAGTCCGGCGTCCTTTACTTGCAAATTAAAACGCTCTCAAGTAGACGGAAGAAGGTAAATATTTGAAAACAAGATGACAAAACATGGCAAACAGAACACATTGAAACTTCACATAGACAAATCACAGATATCCCAAAAGCCGAAAACTAATTTTAGGCAGATGTTTGTTTTTCCTTCTTATTATGTTTACCACTGATCTTCTGTACAACTGATATACTTAAAGCTGCCTGCATGCACATGAAACGAGAAAAACAAAAGCTGTAAATATTCATATCTGGTTTGAAATACTTCTCATCTATGGCGTCACCACCGCTGTTTGCCTGCGCCCTCCTCCTCCTTCGCGGTCTAAGATGAAATATCTCTGGTCTTTCTCATCATAAGAGTTTCGCGGTGTACATTCAATATACTGGGGTCGGACAAAATAATGAAAACATCTTTAAAAACTCAACAAAAACTAATGCTACATGGTGTAGGTTGGCCTTTTGCGGCAATTACAGCCTCAGTTCTCCGAGGTATTGATTCATTCAACTTGTGAATTGTTTCCAAAGAAATTTTAAACCATTCTTCAGTTAGAATACCCTCTAACTCAGGGGTCGGGAACCTATGGCTCGCGAGCCAGATATGGCTCTTTTGACGGCTCGCGAGCCAGATATGGCTCTTTTGACGGCTGCCTCTGGCTCGTTGACAAATCTTCAATTATAGGAAAAAAAAAAAAGTTATGTAATGGGAAGGGCGCTAGAACCTCAGGGATAACCTGGCGGGCGTACGTGCCACAGGGGAAGCGTTAAAAACGGCAACCAGCAAGGGGCACTCACATTTTATCCTTAGGTAAGGCAGTGATCAGGTGACATTCAGGACAAGTGCGGCAGTGGAGAACACAAAATGATGCGTGATGTGTAATGCGTGTGGCAGTCAGTTGAAATAATAGCTATGTATCTGCAGCATGGTGCAGACAGAGATTAAATTCTTCAGTGTGTTGCTACTAGGGGTGCAACGGTTCAGTTAGCCCAGGGTTCGGTTTGAACCTCAGTTTTTGGGCTCTCGGTTCGGTTTCGTTTTGCCCTTTTTTTTTTTTTTTTTAAACTGCCTTTATTTTGCTTTTAAAAAATGAAATAAACATTTAAAATGTAAAGATTTTCGACTGTTAAAATGCCTCTAAGCTCTTTGGATAGTGTAGTGACTGACTACTGAAATACACACACAGTAGTAAAAAAGTTACTTGGCAAAGTAACTGGTGATACCTCTCATGTTTTTTTTTTTTTTATTTAAAAAAAACAAAAACATAGTAACCTTTGCTATCTTTGGAGGTCATTTAATGTTGTGAATCAACCGTTAAAGTTGATAAAATTGCTCCCGTTTTTGCATTAGTTCCCTTCTGTCTACTTTCGACATGTGCAAAATTTAAAACTGTTTTATCCTTTAAAGATAGACTCAAGTCAAGATTTTGCCAATTTAGGAGTATTTTAGATAAAAAGTTGCTTAGGTTCGCTCGGAAGGTTTACTACAACAGAGCCTTTCTGAGAAGTTTACTCCTCTAAAATGGCTGCTGTTTACTAACGCTACCGAGTCTGTCATTTCGCATGTAGTTCTATATGCATGAGATATCTAGGCGTAGATTGTATGCTGTCGGCTACAGTCAGGAAATATTGGAGCCGCCTGGCATCGCGTTTGCTACAGTGTCTCAACAAACACTCTTCCCTCTCCGTGTCTGACTTTTCTCGCGTCATTCAACCAACGTATTAACGAACATTGTGTCGTTGCAGAAACGGTGACCAAATCCAAACGGATGAAAAAAAAAAAAAGGTAATGCACGAAAAACGTGCAGATTTTGAACGTAACGTACGGCGTACACATTTAAAAATCAGTGCTCACTTGTACAAATTACGACAAGACCGTACAACTTGACAGGTATGAATTATAGTGGACCGTCACAGTTAGGTAGTAGCACTCTGTAGCACGGGAGGTCCAACTATCAGTGGTCAGGGCTAGGGATGGGAATTGATAGGATTTTTACGATTCCGATTCCATTATCGATATTGATTAACGATTCGATTCTTTATCGATTCTCTTATCGATTCTAATTTGGGGGAAAAGAAGAACAGACGTTTTGATTGGCATTGAATTTGTTTAATCAGAAGTCACAACCTTAAAAACTCACAACAAGGTCAAAAGAGGCCCAAAGCCTCAATATTAACTGTGGCAATAAGTGGCAAATGCACAAGAATGTAACATTTTACTGAAACATTTTTGTAACAGAAATAAAAAATATTGGTATATATTGGCATATAGGTCGTTGGTCTGCCATTAGCAATATGTGTTAAACTTGCAGGGGTCCCCAAACTTTTTCCAGTGAGGGCCGCATAACTTTTCCCTTCTCTGATGAGGGGCCGGGGTCAGTTTGTAACAGAAACAGAAAAAGTGTGACGATTGCAGGAGTGCCTAAATGTAAAAAAAAATTTTGTTTTTCAGAATTCCACAATCAAATAACCCTTTCTGGATATTTCACGGAACAAAAGTAAAAAAAAATAAAATAAATAATAATAATAATATAATAATAATTAATAAAAATGACACTATTAATCAAATAGATAATAACCAAATAACCCTCTCTGAGTTCTTCACAGAAAAAGGCCAGAAAATAATTAACACTATTAAGAAAAAAAAAAAAATTCAAAATGCTCTCTGGTATTGTTCAGGGGGCCAGACCAAATGTCGGGGCGGGCCGTAGTTTGGGGATCCCCTGTTAAAGTAGTATTTACCAGTATATTGAAATGCATGCCTTTTAGTTTTTATGGTGCTTTCACGCTCAAGTGGGGGCGCCCTTGCGCTTCCTCACGTGAAGAAGAACGTGCTCACGTGAAGAAGAAGAAATGCCGCATCCAAGCGAGTGAGAAAGTTAATGAGACAGGGAAGCACTGCTGCGACCCTACGTTCTTTGTTAATGCTTGTAATAAATCTACAGAAGCAACGCCTGTATGTATCATCTTTTGTGTTGTTGTTGTGTGTTTCCACTCGCGATCGGACACTTAAATCCAGTTGTGTAGTGGTTTGAACGATTTGCTAATGCTAGCGAACGCATGCTAACTGCTTTGTTATTACTGAATTAGCCGCTAATCATCGCTGATTTACGTTGATGCAAACCTGTTTGTTATTGGGGACGAAATTGATTTGTTTCATTTCTATTTTTAGTTTCACTCTTCAAGTGATGGTTGAAGAAAGTCAGCAAATTATACTTGACTTCTGTCTTCTGTATCGTCATTTCGGAGTTTAGCTAGCTGTATAGCTGTCTCTGTGAGGACAGTGCAGTCTATTCCCTCCCGATGCAGATATCTCCACCTTCCCTCCCGATGCAGTTATCTCCACCTTGCAATGATTGTAAGTCGTTTTGTTGTAATTTTTCCTCGTGAAGTAAAGACACACTTTCGAGCGTTTGAACCTACGTGCTGTCATTGTTATGTTTACAGCTGCAATTACCGTGCTAAACCATCGTAACCTTTCATTTTCACCCTCTTTCCTGGTGAAGTGTAGCCAAACTTTGGAGCGGGTGGTTCTTGGCGCCATGCTAGTTTGATGTGTTTGGACAACAAAACAATCACAACGCAATATGCGTCTTCAGGACTCGTTAAAGGGATCGTTAAGGCTTTTTCATTGTGATGTCGAGGCCTCGAAACACTGGGAACCGGTTCCGAATTGGAATCGGATTTCGATTCCCATCCCTAGTCAGGGCGAAACTATGTGCTTTAGCGAAATCATCTTCGATGGCTTTGCGTGCCATTTCATAAATGTCGGGGAATACGTTGTTGGGGAAATATGTCCGCGAGGGAGCAATGTAACGCGGGTCAAGCGTTGCAAATAAATTAACGAAGCCTGCCGTGTGTTTTCACTGGTGTCATCTCCAGGGTTGTCCTGCTCTGAGAAAGTGATATCTCTGGGTGATGCGGGCTGAAGTTCCGGAGTCATGTTATAAGTGTTGCCATTAGCATAGGGAACAAGCGCTGAGCAATGCTCGCAAATTGTTTTTTTTTTTTTTTTCAATATTTTCTCTCCCACCGCATTGTAGTCCACGGGAAAACCCAAATGTTCCTACACCGCAGATCTGAAAGAAGCCGGTGCTTCCTCAAAATTCGGTCTCTCCACTCGTCTGCTCGCCATAGCTATTTGTTTTCTTTCTTGTTTCACTTTCAATTCGCTCGTATGCGAGAGAGGGCGTTACTCGGCTTCTATTACACAGGTGCTTGACAGCGATCCGACATTTACTTGCGGGGCGGGAATTTCTCCACAGCGGTGCTTCACGTCACACACAGGCACACAGAGCTCGATCAATCAATTCATTCCACAAGCGTTCGAAATACATTAATTGCAAAACCGAAAAGGCGCGGTTCATAAAGGCGTATTGAACCGTACAGGGCGTACCGTACGGTTCGGCTTTGAACCGCAAACTGTTGCACTGCTAGTTGTTACACATTTAATTTTGTTTTATTTTCGTTTTTCGTGTACTGCTGAAACAAGAAAAAAAACAACAATGTCCGTCTCGCATTGCTGTGCAGATGGCTCATTTCTTATTAGCTCTTAAATGTGAATTCTTATATAATTACATTAATTAATAAATACAAGTTTTTGTGAGAAAACATTTAGCTTTTAACATTTTAGACACTACTAACATTCACTCGTCGTCCGCTCGCCATTACGAACATATCTGCTGTCATACATAAAGTAACTTAATGATTAACATATTCCTGAACTATATTAACACACATTACACATCCCAATCCCAATCACAATGGAATGGAATGGAATTTTGGAATGGGATTTTATTGTCATCATCATCGGTATCATTGACAATTACAAAATGTGATATGATTTGCCCGAAGGAACCGAAGAGAGGACAAAGGTGGACGGGATGAAGCATATGCTTATCAGTTTCCCGTCCCCCATACAACTAAAGACGCACGTTCAGGCGTCCAGTCAAGCAGCTCAATTAGTTTCAGGGCGTGCTTAGTCATGTCCCTGACATTTTTGCATCTGTTTACTGGAGCTCTCTGACGATTTCTTGATTCTGGTTTTGAATCAAGCCAGTCAAGGAGACCTCAAACTTCTGTATGGAGGATTTTATTTCATCCAAGTCTCCAGGCTTCAAATTCTTTGGAGCCATACTGGGAGGCGAGCTTGCTGGCCCTGAGCGCTTATCGGTTAAGATAAGAGAGTGCTTCAGAAGCTTAGAGTGCATCTGTACGCGTTGAAGGCTGAGCAGCGAATGAATCCTAAAATAAAGCAATCCGCTAATATACACAGTCAAATTATACTCTTTTTGTCACCTGAAACAAGAAAAAAAAATACTTTTAACAACAACGTCTGTCTCGAGACGGCTCTAAAACACGAACACTTATTGCCCATGCACGTCAAGAAGCGAACGCTGTCCCCTGCTGGTTCAAAACCGTAAGTACAACAGTCTTTTCAGGCTGAAGCTTGTGTGGATATGTTCCACAAACACAACGAAATAAGATGAAACATTTTAAACATTGGGTGAATCTAGGGACACAACAAAATATTAAAATAACTATTTTAATATTATTTATTATTTGATTAAATTATTATTATTTATGTAAGTTATTAAAAAGAATTCAGACTTATTTTACTTTAAAAGTGTTGAAATGACATAAAATGCACATATTACTTGTATTTTTATTTTGAAATATATTGTGTGGCTCTCACAGAATTATATTTAAAAATATGTGGTGTTTCTGGCTCTCTCAGCCAAAAAGGTTCCCGACCCCTGCTCTAACTACTTTAGACAAGATGGGGGTGGAAATCGACGTCTTAATTGAATCTCTAAAAATGATCATAAAGGCGCAATAATGTTCAAGTCTGGGATTGTGCCAACCATACGAGATGCTCAACTTCATTAGAATGTTAGTCATGTCGTTCTTTAACAATTATAATTATGTTCAATTATTATGATGCCAAAATGTAAGGTGTTTCCATTATTTTGTCCAACCCCTGTATATGGGTGTAAAATAACGTGTATATTCAATAATCTCGCAAATCCTCTACGTCGTGAGGCGGCATTGTTTCCTCTCGTCATGCCGTTCTTGTGCTTGTAACTTCTGCTTCTAACTTCTTCATCTAACTCTCCCATCCAGGTGATTTGTTATTCATATCAGACATGTTAGGTAAAGTTGCCATGTGAGCAGTGTTGTTTTTGGCCGCCCTTTTATTTTTCTTAGTCTTTTTGACGAAAATACTTACTGTAATTTTTAGACTATAAGCCACTACTTTTTTCCTTCATTTTAAATCCTGCGGCTTATTGTCCAATGCGGCTTATTTGTTGATTTATTTGGATTAATAGGCAACACATACCTCCTAGTAAGCATTGTAGTGCTACAGATGTAAATAACAATCAAAATTAGGCCTGAACGATATTGGAAAAAACTATTGCTGTGATTTTTGGGGGGGTTTGCGATATTATATTGCGATATTAAATATTTGTAGGGCTGCAGGTATTAAATATTTTAGTAATCGACTGAAAATTCTATCGATTAATCGAGTAATCGGATAAAACTTTTTTTTTTTTAGGTAAAGAGCAATTATAAATAGAGATGAGATAACAAGACATTTAATCTAATATTGAACCATTTTCAGTCAATCAATTACTTTTTTTCCTATGTACATTGTTGAAAACAGCCAACAATTGCGTCTCAAAGGTGACTTAAAAAAAAAAAAAAAAAAGACTGATTCACTGCTTTCACTCCAAAAACTTTTAGATCTAATAAAAAAATATATATATTCCTCACCTAAAATGTAGTTACGCTTACACATCACTTAAAAGTTAGGTGTTTTTCCCCACGTGTTTCAATTGAATTTCAGATTGTGTTAAGCTATAAATTCTAGTTAAGTTTTAAGTTATTCGAAACTTTGTCATGATAGGATTTTGAGTTTTTGCAGTAAAAAATAAATGTTGTGCTGTATTGGACCACATTAGGCACCAGTGCTACTTGGTGTTTTATCCAGCAAGACTACTGAGCTAAAATTGACACTTAGCATTATTAAGTTTTTATTTTACACCCTAATCACTCTACAGCGCTGTTTTCACAGATTAAATAAAGCCTGTATGTAAGAGTTAGCCAAGCATCGACAGTAGTCATAATGAATAGAAACTTAGCCCTCCGCAGGGATAACGTTACGTTAGCAAGTGACAGTAACGTTAATCTTATTTATGAGCGCTGAGAAGAGTACTGCTTTAAGATGGCGGCTGTTTTATTAACGCCGCCTAGTCGGTCATTTCGCATCTAGTTCTACATACATGTGATATCATGACAGGCATACAGACGCTACCTGCTACCACGTAGCGACATGCGGGCATAGTTTTTAGCAATATCGGCGCAGTTTGTAACTGCTGTCTACTGCAGTAAGGTATTTTTTTATTGCTTCTTCCTCTACGCACGTGACGTCAGCGCGTTGTCCCGCATTAAAAGTAGTGATGCTTAGAGCTGGCAAAACCAAACGATTCCTCGAGGTGAACAAAATTACTCGGATCAGTTATTAAACTCGAGTTACTCGAGTATTCGTTTCAGCTCTAAATATTTGCAATATTTTTAAAGAAAATTTTACTAGATGACTTTAATAGCTGTTTGGAAAGACTTTGGATGACTCATCATGACCACAGTGTACAGTATTCCATCGTTTTTCGCGGTTAATAGGGACCAGAACCCGCCGCGATAAGTGAAAAACCGCGAAGTAGCGCACACCCCCCCACCCCCAATTTTGTGTGTGTGTGTGTGTGTGCTCAATGTATTTATTCAGATCTAGCATTGGAAAGAGATACATATAAGACATGTTTTTTTCTCATTTTTTCCCCCCAAAGTATGATTTTAAAAAATGTGTGTATATATATACAGTGGGGAGAACAAGTATTTGATACACTCCCAATGGGAAAATTGGCAATGTCTCAAATACTTGTTCTCCCCACTGTATATATATATACAGTGCCTTACAAAAGTATTCGGCCCCCTTGAATCTTGCATCCTTTCGCCACATTTCAGGCTTCAAACATAAAGATATGAAATTTAATTTTTTTGTCAAGAATCAACAACAAGTGGGACAAAATTGTGAAGTGGAACAACATTTATTGGATAATTAAAACTTTTTTAACAAATAAAAAACTGAAAAGTGGGGCGTGCAATATTATTTGGGCCCTTTACTTTCAGTGCAGCAAACTCACTCCAGAAGTTCAGTGAGGATCTCTGAATGATCCAATGTTGTCCTAAATGACCGATGATGTTAAATAGAATCCACCTGTGTGTAATCAAGTCTCCGTATAAATGCACCTGCTCTGTGATAGTCTCAGGGTTCTGTTTAAAGTGCAGAGAGCATTATGAAAACCAAGGAACACACCAGGCAGGTCCGAGATACTGTTGTGGAGAAGTTTAAAGCCGGATTTGGATACAAAAAGATTTCCCAGGCTTTAAACATCTCAAGGAGTACTGTGCAAGCCATCATATTGAAATGGAAGGAGCATCAGACCACTGCAAATTTACCAAGACCCGGCCGTCCTTCCAAATTGTCTTCTCAAACAAGGAGAAAACTGATCAGAGATGCAGCCAAGAGGCCCATGATCACTCTGGATGAACTGCAGGGATCTACAGCTGAGGTGGGGGAGTCTGTCTATAGGACAACAATCAGTCGTACACTGCACAAATCTGGCCTTTATGGAAGAGTGGCAAGAAGAAAGCCATTTCTCAAAGATATCCATAAAAAGTCTTGTTTAAAGTTTGCCACAAGCCACTTGGGAGACACACCAAACATGTGGAAGAATGTGCTCTGGTCAGATGAAACCAAAATTGAACTTTTTGGCCACAATGCAAAACGATATGTTTGGCGTAAAAGCAACACAGCTCATCACCCTGAACACACCATCCCCACTGTCAAACATGGTGGTGGCAGCATCGTGGTTTGGGCCTGCTTTTCTTCAGCAGGGACAGGGAAGATGGTTAAAATTGACGGGAAGATGGATGCAGCTAAATACAGGAACATTCTGGAAGAAAACCTGTTGGTATCTGCACAAGACCTGAGACTGGGACGGAGATTTATCTTCCAACAGGACAATGATCCAAAACATAAAGCCAAATCTACAATGGAATGGTTAAAAAATAAACGTATCCAGGTGTTAGAATGGCCAAGTCAAAGTCCAGACCTGAATCCAATCGAGAATCTGTGGAAAGAGCTGAAGCCTGCTGTTCACAAACACTCTCCATCCAACCTCACTGAGCTCGAGCTGTTTTGCAAGGAAGAACGGGCAAGAATGTCAGTCTCTCGATATGCAAAACTGATAGAAACATACCCCAAGCGACTTGCAGCTGTAATTGGAGCAAAAGGTGGCGCTACAAAGTATTAACGCAAGGGGGCCGAATAATATTGCACGCCCCACTTTTCAGTATTTTATTTGTTCAAAAAGTTTAAATTATCCAATAAATTTTGTTCCACTTCACGATTGTGTCCCACTTGTTGTTGATTCTTGACAAAAAATTAAAATTTTGTATCCTTATGTTTGAAGCCTGAAATGTGGCGAAAGGTTGCAAGATTCAAGGGGGCCGAATACTTTTGCAAGGCACTGTATACATATTTTAATAAATGCTTTTTAAGAACTTCAAATGTAATAATTATGATCAGTTTTAAACATAACTGTCCCACTGAATCATTTTTAAACAAGAATAAAGTACTGTAGTAGAAAAATGCTTGGCTTTATTAAATGCTTCTGTTTACCTAACATGGCTGTGACTCTTGGAGTGACATGTAGAAATGACAAACTCCTCATAATCACTTCTGGCGTTTATTTTATGTTTCGAACGTCTCTACATTCTCCCCCCACAGACACACACATTAATTCCAGCCCGCGCTTCCTTCCAGAAACTGTTTAACAAGTTAAACGATGATTGACAGATTGCCGCCCGGCTTCTTTGGCCAGATCAAAGCCATCGTTAACTTTAATAAGCAAGTGCCGCGGTGACTGAGAGCTGGGAAAGGGGGTGAGAGAGGCTGTGTGAGCGAATGAAGCAGAACAAAGGTTTATGGATTGGGGGGGGGGGGACAACAACAACTATCGCACGTCCTTGCGATGGCGATGTTTAAACGATATATCGTTCAGGCTTAATCAGAATTCATGTTGTCTGCTAATTATTTATTCAGCTACTGTTCAAGTTCTTTCATTAATTATTTGTTATGGTATTTGGTAACACTTTACTTAACAGCAACATCAAAAGACTGTCATAAGACGGTCATAATCATGACACTATCATGGGCATTACTGAATGCTTATGACAGATGTCATTAAGTGTCATCCGGCCAATTATGTTACTAACTCCATTTATGTCCGGCTCGGATCTTTTACATCCATTCAAAAATGAGATAATTTGCCGAATAACAATAAATGACATCTGTTATAAGCATTCAGTAATGCCCATGATGGTGTCATATCATAATTATGACGGTCATAAGTAGAGCTGGGAATCTTTGGGCACCTTACGATTCGATTACGATTACGTTTCAGAGGCTCCGATTCGATTATAAAACGATTATTGATGCACCTCCCCTCCTTTTTTTTTTTTTTTTTTTTTTTAATGTTTTGTACATTAGTTCCAAAATTTTTCAAAAATACTCTCAGGCTAAACCAAACAACTATTTCAGTATCAAGTTAACATATAGCAGTAAAAAAATATACAAAAATAACAGTAAATAAAAAACTCCAGTCCCCATTCTGTATCAGCAGCTTTAAACTACATTCAATTAATTTAATGTTGTGAATCAACCGTTAAAGTTGTTAAAATTGCTCCCGTTATTCCATAATTTCCCTTTTGTCTACTTTCAACATGTGAAAGTTTAAAAACTATTTTAAAGATAGATTCAAGCCAATATTTTACCGATTTAGTATTTTAGATAAAAAGTTAATTAGGTTCGCTTGGAAGGTTCGCTACAACAGCCTTGCAGGGAAGTGTACTGCTTTAAGATGGCGGCCTTTACTAACGCCCGCATCTAGCTTTTTGAAGATGTGCTGCTAACGCTACCTAATCTAAATGGCATCTAGTCCTATATAAATGGTATCTACTAGGCCTGAACGATATTGGGAAAAACTATTGCTGCGATTTTTTTTGGGGTTTGCGATATATTGCGATATTATATTGCGATATTAAAAAACATTTATATATATATTTTTTCAAGATATTTTCACAAGATGACTTAAATAGCTGTTTGGAAAGACTTTAGATCACCACAGTGTACAGTCATCCCTTGTTTTTTGCGGTTAATGGGGACCAGAACCCGCCGCGATAAGTGAAAAACCGCAAAGTAGCCCCCCCACCCCCCCCATTTTAATTTTTTTTTGTGTGTGTGTGTTTTTTGTGCCCAATGTATTTATTCAGATTTAGCATTGGAAAGAGATACATACAGGTTGACCCAAAAAAAAGTTTACACTCAGTTGACTGCTTGTTTAAAAGCCATTGAAACATATCTAAATAGGTTGTCATGCTTAAGTGATTCATTAAGGTCACTCAATGCAGCTGGTAATCTCTCGTCTCTACAATTCCTGTGCTTCTGCTGAAAATGAAGAAAACTTTAGCTGTACCTGAATTGCTGCGTGCCGGTCTGACACCTACTGAGATTACAGCAAATCTGAGAATATCCAGATGTGCAGTCTACAAAGTTAAAAAGAAGCTGAAAGATATTGGAACAGCCTCACGAAAACCTGGGTCTGGAAGTGCCGATCTGTGCCGACCAAAAAGTTGATCGACAAGGTGATATGTGGCCACCCCAGAGTCCAGATCTCAATCCCCTGGATTATAGCATATGGGCAACTGTGGAGGACAGTGCCTGTAAGAAGCCACAAACTGCTGTGGCAGCCTTGGAGAGGTCCATTGTTAGATCTTGGGAAAAGATGACAGCATCCTACATAAAGAAGCGTTCCGCAGGCGCCTGGAGGCTGTTGTGACACTTAAGGGAGGACACATTGAAAAATAGAGTGTACTGTACATGTTCTTTACAATAATGTATAATTTGTGATTCAATTCTAATTCTAAGATGAATAAACATGGCATTTAAGTTGTATTATGGCAGTGTAAACTTTTTTTTGGGTCACCGTGTATAAGACATGTTTTTTTCTCACCCCCCCAAACCCCCCCCAAGTGATTTAAAAAATGTATAAAAATAAATGGTTTTTAAGCACTTCAAATTTCATAATTATGATAAGTTTTAAACATAACTGTCCAACCAAATCATTTTTGAACAAGAATAAAGTACTGTAGCAGATAAATGCTTGGCTTTATTAACAGATGCCCGTGTGAAGTCTGCTTCTTTGGCCAGATCAAAGCCATTGTTGTGCCGCAGTGACTGAGAGGATCAAAAGGCTGGGAGAGGGAGGGTAGGAGGCTGTGCGCAGACCAGAAAGTGAGGCGTATGTGGATCAAAAAAAAGAAAAACTATCGCACGTGCTTGCGATGGGACTATTGCGCACACGCACATCGCGATGGCGATGTTTAAACGATATATCGTTCAGGCTTAGTATCTACCATAACATTAGGTGGATTTACTTTGTAGCAGCTTTTCGGCAGCAGTCAGGTATGTTGTTGTGGTGTTTTTTTTTTTATCTTGTGGCATGAGTTGAGCTCGAGCCGTGAGTTGAGCATTGGCATTACCCGAGGGGCCGTGTAATGAGAAGCATGATGTTTAGCTACTCTCGCCCCGTTCCTCATTGTACCGAAGACCGCGCGGCGCGCTGAGTGTGTTGTACTTCCGCTTTACTTGGCATATTTCAATAATCGGAATTTGGATGTTTGTGAATCGTTCTTGAATCTTCCACGGCCGAATCGCGAATAATCTAAGAATCGGAAATTTCGCACACCTCTAGTCATAAGACTGCCATAACACCGTCATAATTATGACTCATTAGCCATGTCATAATTATGACTGTCATAAGACTGCCATAAAACCGTCATAATTATGACTTGGCTAGTAAGTCTTATGGTGCCACTTTCAAATAAAGTGTTACCAAATACCATAATTAGCAATTAATGAAACAACTGGAACAGTAACTGAATTAATAATTAGCACAGAACATGAATTTTGATTATTTACATCTGTAGCGCCACAATGCATGCTCGGAGGCATGTTGGACAACAACAGTGTTGACAGCAGGTGGCAGAAGAGGTTGACTGTCTCCCCCAAGGGACCAGTGATGGCCAAATGAAGCTTCTTGAAGCAATGAAGCTTTGAACCAATCAGCTGAAGTGCTTCATTGCTTCAAGAAGCCAATTGGTTCAAAGCTTCATGGTGGTTCATTTGGTCTTATGACAGTCGTATGATACCGCTGTCAGATAATGTGTTATCGGTTAATATCTTTTGGTGTGAATATACCATAATACAGTGAGGACAGCTGCGGCTTATAGTCCAGTGCAGTTTATCTATGAACAAATGTCTTTTTTGTATCAAATTTGGTTGGTGGCGGCTTATAGTCAGGTGCGCCTTATAGTCCGAAAATTACAGTACTCGTCTTAGTCATATTTTAGTCATTTTAAAATGTGTTTGTCTTTGTCTAGTTTTAGTCGACACTTACTAAAAAAAAATTTTCTGTAAAATTCAAAAGTTTTAGTCCGAAAACATTTAAAGGTTTCAAACAATTTCAAATAGGGCTGCAACAACTAATCGATTAAATCGAATAATAAATTAATTGCCAACGAATTTGATAATCGATTTTTGCCAGCAGCTGTGAGCAGTCCCGTTTGGGTCCTTGTTTGTGTGCAATGTGGGAATGCACTCGCGCCAGTGACTAAAGCTAGTAAGAAATAATTTATTGCTACGCCAGGTTGGGTTGCTGAATGAATAATATTACAAAGTATTGAGTTAGATTGTCTTGTTTGTCTTTGGATCCAGTGTGTGACTCCGTCAGAGGTGAGTAAATGAAGCCAATTGTATTGTTTGTATTCTTTGTTGATGAAACATGACCACTCAGCACAGAATGCTAAACTAGTTAGCGATTATGCCCATCAGTGGGTTAAGTGTCCGTTTGTATTATGTTAGGGTTTTGAAGAAGCATATCAGCACTTGAGTTGTTGTTGGATAGTAAAGCATGGCGAGGGGCTATGTAGCACTCAGCCAGCGAACTCCTCCTTGGGTTTTGCCCATGTGTGGTCTTGCCTTGCAGATGAAAGCCAAGCACATCGTCCTGAGCGTCAGGAGACTTTTCGCATCAAAGAGGAGGAAGATTCGCCGTACATAAAGTTGGAGGGAGAAGAGTTTCTCCACATTAAAGCAGAAGAGGAAGAGTTTGTACACATGAAAGAGGAGGAGCATTTCTTCACAGTTGGAAACTCTCACATTGAGGAGCAGCACCAACATCAGCCCCTCAAAAAGAAGGAGGAAGACCCTCCATACGTTACAGAGGAGGCGGACATCACCAAATTGACTGGTGAGCCTTTGAAAAGTGAAGATGTGTTTAAAATCTTCTGTCTGCGACGAGCATTGTCCAAGTGCCACTTGGACAATGCTTTTCACTAATGCTCTTCTCTAACATCCATCCATCCATCCATTATCTTCCGCTTGTTCCGGGGTCGGGTCGCGTGGGCAGCAGCTTTAACAGGGAAGCCCAGGCTTCCCTCTCCCCAGCCACTTCAACCAGCTCCTCCGGCGGGATCCCAAGGCATTCCCAGGCCAGCCGAGAGACATAGTCTCTCCAGCGTGTCCTGGGTCATCCCCGAGGTCTTCTCTTACATGAGCAGTAGAATTCCTAAGAGAGAAAGATAATTGAGCATGCATCGAAATGTAACAAACTCGAGGTTCACCAAACAGTGTCACTTGTTTAGTTTACTGTTGTTCACGTAGAGCTCACCCTCCCCTGCTCTCCTGCTGCCCTGATGCCTGTATTCTGTGTGACATGCTAGCTCCATAGCCAGTCCATAATACAACGCCTAGCAAAAAGTATGGAATCAACAGTCTTGAACAAGCACTCACTCTGACATTTTATCATTTAGAACAAGCTCAGATAAAAAGCTTGAAAAAAATAATGAATCACTTCAAAACTGCAACTTTTTAGCATTCAGAAACACTAAAAAAAAAATGAACAAAAAACAGTGTGGTGGTCAGTAAATGTTACTTTTATAGAGCAAGTTCAGGGAAATATATATGGAATCACTCCATTCTGGGGAAAAATATGGAATCATGAGAAACAAACAAATAACTTTCTAGTATTTAGTAGCACCACCTCTGGCTTTTATGACAGCTTGGAGTCTCTGAGGCATGGACTTGTTGAGTATTCATCAATTTGGTACCAACTCTTTGATTGCAGTTGCCAGATCATCCTTGTAGGTTGGAGCCTTGCTGTGGACCATTTTTTTTCTATTTCAAGGTTTTCAATAGGATTGAGATCTGGGCTATTTGCAGGCCATGACATTGACTGGATGAGTCTTTCGCCAAGGAATGCTTTAACAGTTTTAGCTCTGGCATGATGCATTGTCATCTTGGAAAATGACAAACATATTTTCAATTGAAGGGATAAAAAGCTGTCTAAAATTTAATGTAAACTTGTGCATTTATTGAAGATTTAAGCACAGCCATCTCCCCAGTGCATTTGCCTGACATGCAGCCCCATATCGCAAAGACTGAGGGAATTTTGATGGTTTTTTTTCAGGCACTCATCTTTGTAAATCTCACTGGAACAGCACCAAACCAAAGTTCCAGCATCATCACCTTGTCAAGATTCAAGAATCTGCATTGCACAAGGTGTCAATAGTCAAGAATCTGCATTGGACATGTTATTTATTTGTTTGTTTCTCATGAGTCCATATTTTTTTCCTCAGAATGGAGTGATTCCATACATATTTCCCTGCACTTGCTCTATAAAAGTAACATTTACTGACCACTAGGCCTGAACGACATTGGAAAAAACTATCGCTGCGATTTTTTTGCTGGTTTGTACGGTGGCCCTGAAGTGCAAAACACAACAGCAAATCAAAAAACACAACGGCAAATCACATAACAAAATAACAAATTAAAAAACACAACGGCAAATCACATAACAAAATAACAAATTAAAAAACACAACGGCAAATCACATAACAAAATAACAAATTAAAAAACACAACGACAAATCACATAACAAAATAACAAATTAAAAAACAAAACGCCAAATCACACAACAAAAAACAAATTAAAAAACACAACCCCAAATTAAAAAACACAATTGCAAATCACAAAACAAAAAAACAAATTAAAAAACACAACGACAAATCACATAACAAAATAACAAATTAAAAAACACAACGCCAAATTAAAAAACACAATTGCAAATCACAAAACAAAAAAACAAATTAAAAAACACAACGACAAATCACATAACAAAATAACAAATTAAAAAACACAACAACAAATTCGAAATGAAATTTACATTTCATGCGACCGGAAAAGGTAGGGACCAGTCAAAATGTTAACTCATCGCTGATTGGACGAATCCACCGGAAAGCATAGTACTGATGAAGAAGGAAGTTTCTCCGCTTCTGGCTTGGAATTTCAAAATGAGCCTTACCGAAGATGTGAACATGGCTGCCGCTATAAAAGAATATTTTTATACGGGGCATACGTATGAAGTCCTATTGGACATACTCGCAAAAGGTTTGTGAGACGCACGCACCACTCCATGGGGCCAAATTACATCAGGCACGTGGATGGCTACGATAAACTTAAACCCTTTGGCCTGGCTCTGGGTGTATAGATTCTCGAGAAGAATAATGTGGCTGGCTTGTGGCGCAACAAACAACAATCCGTTTGTAATCGCGTGCAATTCTATTAATTGCGTCTCGGGTCTTTGTGCCATCCCAATGGGAATGCGAACAGACCTCGGCACGGAAAATGGGACAATGGCAGCAATACAGTGTGACCTCCATTTCATTTCAGATTTGTCGTTGTGTTTTTTAATTTGTTATTTTGTTATGTGATTTGTCGTTCTGTTTTTTGTTTT
The DNA here is from genome assembly GCF_030265065.1 of Corythoichthys intestinalis. Classification (NCBI taxonomy): domain Eukaryota; kingdom Metazoa; phylum Chordata; class Actinopteri; order Syngnathiformes; family Syngnathidae; genus Corythoichthys; species Corythoichthys intestinalis. Next base: position 4,833,875 of record NC_080415.1, read on the forward strand.
TTTGTTTTGTGATTTGCATTTGTGATTTTTAATTTGGCGTTGTGTTTTTTGTTTTTTCTGTTATGTGATTTGCAGTTGTGTTTTTTAATTTGTTTTTTTTTGTTTTGTGATTTGCAATTGTTTTTTAATTTGGCGTTTTGTTTTTTTAATTTGGCGTTGTGTTTTTTGATTTGCCGTTGTGTTTTTTAATTTGCTGTTGTGTTTTTTAATTTGCCGTTGTGTTTTGCACTTCAGGGCCACCGTAGGTTTGCGATATATTGCGATATTATATTGCTATATTTAAAAATGTATAAAGAAATTTTTACTAGATGTCTTGAATAGCTGTTTGGAAAGACTTTGGATTACTCATCATGACCACAGTGTGCAGTATTCCATCGTTTTTCGCGGTTAATAGGGACCAGAACCCTCCGCGATAAGTGAAAAACCGCGAAGTAGCGCACCCTCCCCCATTTTTGTTTTGTTTTGTGTGTGTGTGTGCTCAATGTATTTATTCAGATCTAGCACTGTAAAGAGATACATATAAGACATGTTTTTTTCTCACTTTTCCCCCCCAAAGTATGATTTTAAAAAATGTGTATAATATATATATATATATATATATAATATATATATATATATATATATATATATATATATATATATATATATATTGTTTTTGATGATGTGTGGACGCTAACTGATACATGCTAATCATTGGTTTTTGCTGTGTCAGCAGCTTCTTGTAAACACAAATTTTTTGAAGATGAGACTGATTTCATTGAATTTTATTTTAGTTTCATTCTGGAAGTGTTGATGTTATGAGCAGCTGAACAAAGTCGGCAAACCACACGGGCGTCTGACATCGTCATTTCGAAGCTTAGCTCACGGCCTAGCTAGGACTCGGCTCCAATGTCTTAGCAAGGACAGTCGAATGACCTATAATACATGTTTTTGGATAGATTTTTTTTTTTCGTATGCAGAGAGTGTTTTGAGGCATTTAAAGGGTTCATTCTGACTCACGCAAAAGTCCGGGTTACGTCCCCAGCGCAGTTGTTTGTGAACCGGGGACTACCTGCATGTCATGTCTCTTGTGTCATGCAGCTGTCAGAAAATCTCATGATCATGAGTGGCAGGAGCCTGAATCACATGGCATTAAAGAAGAAGTGGAGCTCCCCCAAATCAAACAGGAAGAACCTGAACCACCTCAACAGCAACAAAGAGAAATGCAGCTTCCAATCATTAAGGAGGAGGAAGAGAAGGCATACATTTATAAAGATCTGAGCGAGGTCAGCAGAGGGCCTCTGAGCAGCAGTCGGCCCTCAACAGGATTCCTAGCAGACAACCTCATCGCTCCACTATCAGGTAGTGACGGCAGCATTTCACACTAGCCTTACACTGATGATGATAATGGTCATAAATAGAGGTCGACCAATATGGGATATTCGAAGACCGATTAAAAAAACAAAAAACCAAAAAACAACTCGGCCAATGTCTAAATCCGGTTATGAAGATGATATTTTAGGTCAATATAGTATGTTGACCGCCATTTCTCGCCATGTGAATTGAATAGATGCCAAATCTACGCCATGACGAATAACAGTGCTGCTGCTAGCGCTAACTTCAAGGGACTGTCTAGTTAAAGTCAAAATAATTTTTTTTATTGGGCGAAAGTAAGGACTGTTGTTAACAAGTGTGACAAATTTGCACAAATAACAAAATGAATGAGTATTATTAATAAGGCTTTAAAATCCCACTATCATGAGTTTTTATATTAAAGACTTCACGTGATCGAAAATCGGGCCGATCACACCATTTTTCAGCGACTCGGATGAAAAAGATGAGGTTTAAAATTTTTATTTTTATTTAAGAATTTTAAAATTGTATTTAAAAATTTTAAATTTTTTATTTTTATTTAAAAATTTTAAGGGCTGCAATGCCAAAAAATAATCCAAAGGTACAACGATATTGCCAAGAGAAACAAAAATATGTACCTTTTACAATACGCAGCATAGCTGGGAAACGGCTGAACCGGAGGTAACGCAAGAGTTTTAATATTTGCAGGTGTGTCATCGTGTACTTTTTATACTTTAATTTGTGCTTAAACTTGCCTCTTTTCTCATCATTTTGTATGTAGGGTTTCCCCTACATACAAAAGGTTGTGGTGCACCGCCACAGAAAAATTTGCAAGCCGTGACCGCTTTTATAAGTTTTTGTTTTTTTTTTTAATTTAAAGATACTTTTTAATGTATAATTTGTATAATTTAACAGTACGTCTAAATGAATATATATAGCTCATTATTTACGCACTATTTGCCAGAAGGCATCTAAAATAGCACATCAAATTCATATTGTTCAATTACACGCTTTATCTTGAAAATCACACCGGTTCTCCTTTTGCAACGTCAGCGCAGAGTAGGAAATTGGGTGAAAAATCCACAGAAAGGTATTTCAAGTTCATGTAGTTGTTGTTTAAGCCTGTGAAAACGACCTTAATATTGACATAACGTTTAAGTTCTTTATGGCATGTGTTTGACCTGAATCGTGGCATCCTAGCATTCAATACCATTTGTTCGTTGCTGATGTAACGGGTTGGGATTTCAGTTAAGTATTTTTAAAAGATTTAAGTTGTCAACGGACGAGCGTCCGTTAACTGAAGGACTATTATTGTTGTGGTAATTTAGTACATATTAGGGCCATTAGCCCTATATGATAATACTTTAACATCCCCAAAGAAGTTACCGCTTTGGCGGGTTTATAGTTATTAATTTTGTAACTTGTACAACTGACGTGGCACTCCCGCCGTAGCAGACGCCAACAATCTCTGCCTTTCTTTCTCTGTCTCTCTCACTCTCACGTACTATTAATTCGACAATCATTCTCGGGCTAATGTAGCTGAATAATCAGTTACGTACTTTATGTAAGAGCGTTGCCTCCTCCGTTAAAATAAACACTACTGAAGGCATTTTGGGTTTTACAATCGGTTTTACAAATAAGCCTTAATATTTTGCTCATCTCAGGGTTTCCCCTACAAATAAAACATTGTGGCGCACCGCCACACCAAAATAAAATCTACCACGCTTTGCAAAAAAGATTTTTCTTTTCTTTTTTTTTTTTTTTAAAGGCCGTTTAAAAAAGGCCCACTTAAGAGACGAGCTGTGACGTAGATGGAAGCGAGAAGGAGAACTGGTGAGATAGTGGTCGTATGTCGTGGCAGCCAGCTGTTATTTTTTTTTGTTTTTCTTTAATATTATTGCCACAGTAAAGTGGGTAAGCCAATACCGACTCCTGTCCTTCTTCCCCCCATCTGGGGCATTACAGTATTTTGGATCAGACTTTTTGGCAAAAGTAAGCGGTGGACGGCCGTCTTGGGCGGAACAGCAAGTTTGAATGAATTTGCGCCGAGAGGCGGGGCCTTGCTCTATTTCAGGGTGCCGTCGTGCTAAAGTAAACAACGCATTCAATAGCAGAGGGGCAGGCGTACTTAACCCATTGGTGTTATTTGTCGATACTAGGGCTGTCCCAAACGACTAATTTTCTCCCGATTAGTCAGCCGACTATTTTTACGATTAGTCGACTAATCTTATAATTAAAAAAAATTTTTTTTTTTTTTTTTTTTTTTTACTAATTTAGCAATGACATTTTTGTTGACGCTTATCAATTCACAAAAACATTTTGGAACACTTACATTATTTATTTATTTAAGTACAAATAAACATAAATAAAAATAATAAAGCACAAATAAACAATGACTTCAAATGCTGATAGAATTAACTTGTGCAAAAGAATGGAATGTAAACAGATTCAGAACACTGACTTCACCTTTCCAACATATTACCTAGCAGTAATATTATAGTATACTGTAGTACTATATATAATAGCATTATAATAATTATTCATTGCCAATCAGACTTTTCATAAGGGGTGTCATTTTAAAGGTATTCTTAGTATAGAATCTGAAGTATGTGGGATTAACTCCAGAAATCGTTATTTATATGACAAACATGACATGCTTGTATTTTGAAATGTTCACCGGAAGTACGTTCGCTAACCGCTAATTTAAACTTTACACTCCGCAAAAAAGCACTTTTTGTGATTGCATGTGGTGTCAGTAATAGACTTTTTTCCTTTTGCAAATGCTGTTAACCAGCGATTTTTCATGTTTGAAGTGTCACCTTTTAACTGCAAGTTTTGGAGAAGGCTGCCTGTTTTATAGCCGGCTGAAGTAGGCCGTCTTTTTTCCCCATTCACCTCAATGTAGCAATGCTAACGTATAGAGTGTTTAATATAGATGTGTTTTCTTATTTTGTATGTCTGAACTTTGATTCTATAGACCCTACCCACCAACGTCACAAAACCACGTGCTCGCTGTATGGTTCCGCCCACTTGTCCGTCATTTTGACTCTGTATTAGCATTGGTTTCAATTGATCGAGGAATTTAAAATTCCTTTCATGGAAGACCCGGTGCTTTCGGATGCCGTAAACTCACTGGATGTGTTGCGTAAAAGGCGTTATGTGGAAAAGCTTCGTTCTATACAGTCGCCAGATCCATATTTGATGCCTAAATCGATGATTTTTGACCGGCTGCCTTCGCCGTCTCTGCCTGACCCTGATATTTACAACTATCTTGTCCACACAAAATCAGACTATTCTCACGAAAGTTTGAAACACTTTAAGAGCTTGGAGGCTTATAAATGCTACGTTGCTGGTTGGGTGAAACAGGTCCTCGTACACGAAAATTCGGCAGGAATCTTGTGCTCGGAAGGTGAGTTACGAAATTTTCAATCCAAAATCTTTTGTTCTTGCTAACATCCACTGTCAAGTCTAATGTATTTCATGTCATTTGTCAATGGAGCTAGGGCTTTTAATGTTTATATGGATTAGCGATAGCACTCTCAATACATACATACGTGTATGTTGTCGGCGATTAGCCTAGCAATGATCTTAAATGTGGTTGTCAGCCCAAAACCCTCTAAATATATATTAAATGCATCTTACCAGATATAAAATGACTACTACATAATCTGTGGTAATCGTTTGGAGCCCAGTTTTCTCGTCGAATTGCAGCAGCCCATCTCGCTCTCTCCTCTACGTGTCTCTCGGAATCCGGTAGAACTTCAAGTCTCTCCGTCTATCTTCTCTGTTATTGCAACCGACTGCCACACACGCCTTCACCATTTTGATTATTAATGTTAACGAGCAGAAAAACACGCCGTAAATAGGAGGAATGTACGTAGCCATAACAGGTCAACACGATGTGTTGACGGACAAGTGGGCGGCACCAGTCAGGAGAGCGGAGTTGTGACGTCACGTGGGTAGGGTCTATAGCGTGTTGATGAAAGAAAAGAACTGGATTCTCATATGCCATCAGCACGCACTCACAAATGGACGCGCGCGCAGCGATAAAACGCAGCCGTGAAAATGACCGCCCTCATTTTTATTTACCATGCGAAAAATGGACTTAATGCATATCGCGACAGGCTTAGCAACTTAAAAACATGTCATTAGTTAGATGGACTTACAATCTCCTGTCGTTATCTTTCACGGCCGACGTGCAGCCAAGCTTGGCATTGAAGAGACAGAACACAACAGTGTACCCTCCTTTGTTTCTTTAAAAATAAGTCAATGTTTTGGACTCTCTGGTGCGCTTTTTTGGCTTTGTGCCGCTTTCTCCGCTTGCATACCAAGCGGCCGACATTGTGAACTTTCCACGCATATATTTTTTTCACCCTTCATTAACCGTTGACGGGATGTTGTGCTCGTCGACGGATTTTCGCCATCGATGACGTCGACTATGTCGACTCGTCGGGACAGCTCTAGTCGATACTATTGCTTTTTTTTTTGTTTTTTATCTGTGTTTCATTAAAGAAAATTGGAAAAATTACTCTATGCAGCTAATATTTCCCCAGGATAGTAAAAGCTTGTAAAGATTAAAATGGCATCATGTTGCAATTTCTAACTTTTTGCAAACAGGTTGGGGAGAGTCGCACTAAATTCTTGTAATAATGCCATTTTCTGGCTCATTAACTCCTATTATAAATCATAATTTTTGATATGCTGTAAACCTGATGTGTTCTAATGCATTTTCCGTGATTACTGATGCAATCGCTTCTTTGGCGAGTCAAAAACATGGAAATAGAGGAATTTGTGTGTTGAGAGTCTGAACACCCAAAAGTCACGAGGGGCGCCATAGGCCAATACATGAATTTGCTTGCGAAGCCCGCTGCAAATTGTTCAAAAATGAATGAGATAATAACGGTTGGCATTACAAAAACTTGGTGTTGATGTGTCTGAGCTCACTTTCAGTCTATTTGGGCATGCAATTTTGCACGTGTGCACAAGACAATACGAAGGTACTGCCGGCAAATGCAAAAAAAAAAAAAAGCACTTGTTTATTGTTTGAAAGTCAACTCTTACTGGTTGGGTGTTTGAATTTCTTTACCGCTCATTGGTCCTTGGCATTTTGGGGGTCTTTGTTCTCGCGATGATCACTATTTTGCATTTCTTCCAACACAACTGTTAGCGATGGTGGCTAGAAACATTTCACTGAAGAACACGATTCTGCTCGTATTAGAAGGTACTGGTTCCGAAGACAGCCTACATTTGGACGCTTCTTCGGAGAGCTTGGAAGAGTTTGAAGAAAATTCTCCCGGACCTTGGATGCCGGAGGAGGAAGAGGATGATGACGAGGAGCGGAAAATGGAAGACGAAGATGATGGCGGAGGTGAGAGCGAGGAGGAGGAGGGGTGCGGAGATGAACACCATGTTGAAGCAGATAATGAAAATGATGGCGATCAGGGCGGAGACCATAATGAGTGGCTTTCAAAAAATCAAAAGATATTATGGTCTCCCAATCACGAGGTGGCCAGACCTTATGTCCCCCCTCCCATTCCTACCCCCGGGCCAACCCTCTACGCAGTGGCCAGAATAAGCAGCCCCGAAACTGCGTTTGATTTATTTTTCAACGAGGGCATCATACAACGGATTTTGGACATGACAAACCTCCAAGGACGCAGGTCAGTCAATTCTTGGAACACACTGACTGTCGAGGAGCTGCGAACTTATTTGGGGCTACTGATTCTGGCAGGGATATACAAAGCGAAGCACGAGCCAACGATCAGCCTATGGGACAAAGAGAGTGGAAGGCCCATCTTTTCAAAAACTATGGCCCATGGACGTTTTTGCCAAATCAACCGGACAATTAGTTTTGATGACAGACTCCTCAGGCCACAACGTCACCACCAAAATAAAATGTCCCCTATCAGTGACATATGGAATATGTGGAACGCCCTGTTGCCGAAAATGTACAACCTTGGCAGGGAGATATGCATTGATGAGCAGTTGGTTTCATTTTCGGGCCGCTGCTCATTTCGGCAATATATGCCATCCAAGCCGGCTAAATATGGCCTGAAAATATGGACACTGTGCGATGTCCGCACTTCATACGCCTGGAGCATGCAAATGTACACAGGAAAGCCTCCTGGAGGCCAGAGAGAACAGGACCAGGAGATGAGGGTGGTTTTGGACCTATGTTCCCCATTGGAGGGCCACATACTGACCACAGATAATTTTTTCACCTCTTTCCCCCTGGCAGCTGAACTTAAAAAAAAAAAAATGGCATTGGTAGGAACAATCCGCAAAAACAAGGCAGAGCTTCCTCCACATCTTGTGAAGGTGACTGGCAGAGAGGTCCTTTCCAGCCTTTTTGCTTTTTCAAAAGATCACACGTTGGTCTCCTATGTTCCAAAGAAAGAGAAAAATTTCCTGATCTTGAGCACGCGGCACACAGAACCGGAAGTGATGAAGACAGGAAAGAAAAAACCAAAAGTCATTCATGACTACAACAAGACCAAAGGGGCTGTGGATCATCTAGACCAGGTAAGCACATGTTTTGCATATCAAGGTTTGTCTTTGTAAAAGCTGTCTATCAAAGCTGTTATTGATGTGTGTGCGTGTGTGTTTGTGCTTTGCAGGCCTGTGCCACATACTCCTGCCGCCGGCGCGCAGTCAGTTGGCCTCTGTGTGTGTTTTTTCACATGGTGGACATTTCGTCCTACAATGCATTTGTGCTTTTCACGGAGATCTACCCAGACTGGAACATGAAGAAAAGCTACAAGCGGCGACTTTTCCTTGAGGAACTAGGCAAGGCTCTAATTCGGCCTGAAGTTCTGAAACGGGAAGCACCGCCCTCTGCCGAAGGCTTGGTGGAGCAGGCAGAGCAGCGACCTGGACCCCCGTCTAAGCGCAAACAATGTAGCCTTTGCACAAAGCCACTTCGGGCTTCAAACATCTGTGCAAAATGTGGAACTTACATTTGCAGAAACCACATGAAGACCCATTGCATGAAATGTTAAATGGGAAAAAAAAGTCGTTTTGGTGTTTAGTTAGTAATAGTTCGTTTCAGTAACTGGTGTTTTGTGTTCATGAATTCTGCATAATGTTAACCATAAATTATGTAATCAAATCAGTTATTGTCACTATTCCACCTTCTTGTTCTAAAAAAAATGTATTGTTACAACTTTGACTTATCTAAGGATGTAATTATGTCATATAAAATATTTTGGTTTGATTTATATAAATGGCCTATATAGCATAGTTGGTATTGCTGTTAGCATAATTCTGCTGTTATTGTCTATAGGGGGCATTAAAAAATAAAAAAATAAAAATAAAAAAAACTATAGATAGGCCTGATGCCAATGAACATTTTTGAGTGGTATAAAGTGAAAAAAATATTCATAAATGACTTAGTTATCACACTTCAAAGGAAAAGCCATACTTTGGACAAAATCACAAGAATTTAGTTTGATTCAGAAAACTGCCATTGTGTTAAAACTGGGCATGCATGAAAAATTCTGTTATGACTTATGGACTTATTCAAGCCCCTACCTATGTCATATGAAATATTCAAATCAGACTTACATATATATATATACAGCATAGTTAGTTTTGGTATTACAATAATAGTGCTATTATTGTCCATAGGGAGTGTTAAAAAAAAAAAAAAAAAAAAAAACTACATGTGTGTAGATAGGTCTGATGCCACTGAACATTTTGAGTGGTTGAAAGGGAAAAATATTCAGAAATAACTTGGTTATCACACTTCAAAGGAAAAGCCATACTTTGGAAAAAATCACAAGAATTTAGTCAAAATAATGCCCACTGGATAAATCTGTGCTACCAGGCCCTTACGGCGTACGGATATACGCAGTCACGGCTGATGAAACCTTGAAAAATTCGGGTTTTTTTTTTTCCAAGTTTCACAAGCTCTGGGACACTCGAAAAATGGCTGTCATACCTCTCCTTGCTAAGCTAAATGGTACCTCGATATGCGTTTGTGTGGAAATGTAGTTAACGAACAACAACAAAAAAACTCTTCACCTTCTCACCGAAACTAGTAAAATTATACACGGCAATTAGAATTTCCCCCAACTCCTTGAAATGGGTCCACTACAAGGTCATAGGTTTGTTCTCAATGTTGGTAGGGACAATATAACAGCATAATCTGCATTACCACTTTTTGCTGGGGACGGGACATTAATAAGACCAAACAGATTGGGTGAACGGGGGTCAGGGCTACATTTCTCACCAATACAAACCTCATTAATTAATAGGCTAAATCAGGGTTGGGCGAACCGGTCCTCGAGGGCCGCAGTGGCTCCTGGTCTTTGTTCCAACTGATTCAGCACACACAGTATAACCAATGAGGTTTCAGTGGAAACAAGGAGCACCTGACTGCAATCAACTGATTGCACTTGTAAGAAACCAGATTGGTGAAAGGCTGTCCTCATGATAGGTATGAACAAAAAGCCGCACCCACTTTGTGGAATAGTTTGCCCACCCCTGGGCTAAATCATCAATGCAAAAAGAAATATGTATTGACTTCTACTAACTTTCACACTGCAAATTTATAAAGTCTTAATCTGATAATTTAAATCAAATCACTTAAATCTAGTCGAATAATTTTCTCCATCTTGTTTTGAGTGTTAAAGACTTGCTGACAGATTAATGGGTCGGATTATTCAATCTACTTTAGGTAATATACAGTTTGTTCTTATTAAGACCATGCATCCAAAGGTTGGTCATTTTTCACCAAAATCAAGGAAAAAAGGCTTTCAAATAATGTTTTGAACTAATATATAATCACACACACGCGCGCGCACCCACACACACACAGTGGGGTAAATAAGTATTTAGTCAACCACTAATTGTGCAAGTTCTCCCACTTGTACTTGTACTCACACTGTAATAGTCAACATGGGTAAACCTCAACCATGAGAGACAGAATGTGAAAAAAAAACACCAGAAAATCACATTGTTTGATTTTTAAAGAATTTATTTACAAATCATGGCGTAAAATAAGTATTCGGTCAATACCAAAAGTCCATCTCAATACTTTGTTATGTACCCTTTTTTGGCAATACGGGAGGCCTAACGTTTTCTGTAACTCTTCACAAGCTTTTCACACACTGTTGCTGGTATTTTGGCCCATTCCTCCATGCAAATCTCCTCTAGAGCAGTTATGTTTTGGGGCTGTCGTTGGGCAACACGGACTTTCAACTCCCTCCACAGATTTTCTATGGGGTTGGGATCTGGAGACTGGCTAGCCCACTCCAGGACCTTGAAATGCTTCTTACGAGTATATGTGCAGAAATCTTGCTTGTTTATAGGTGACCAAATACTTATTTTCCACTGTAATTTGGAAATGAATTCTTTAAAAATCAAACAATGCGATTTTCGTCCCCCCCCCCCCCCCCCCCCCCCCCCCCCCCCACACACACATTCTGTCTCTCATGGTTGAGGTTTACCCATGTTGACAATTACAAGCCTCTCTAATCTTTTCAAGTAGAAGAACTTGCACAATTGGTGGTTTACTAAATACTTATTTGCCCCACTGTATATGGTGGAAAACACTCAGGTGACTTCCGCTCTGAGATCCCCAATTTGGCCAACTTTCAAAATTGTCCGATATGCATGTTTGCATGTTTCATTGGAAAGCTTAAAATCTCTGGGGGAAGAAAAATGTTGAACTGGAGGGCATTTAAAAAAAAAATGTTTTTTAAACAGCAAAACCCTATATGAAGGTGAGAGCACGCAAGAGCATAATTACAGACGCAATAATTTTAACGAGATTTTATAGCATACTAACCTTGTTTCGATCCAAAAACTCCATGTAGCATGTATCACTGAGTGTCAAGACACAGCTGTGAATGGTCACAGCTGGATTTTTTTGGGATTTGATGGGTGGAACACGGTAATATAACAAGGGTCGCGATGCAAAAATAACAGACATCAAGGAGTGGTTGAGATGTTTAAATGGGTAAATATATGAAAAAGAACGTTTTATTTTTTTTTATTTTTTTTATTTTTCTTAGGATCGATTATTACCTAACATATCGGAGAAAATGCGACAGTAACAAAAAAAATACAAGTAAGAGATGGTTATGGGGTAGATATCTGTGACTTTTTTACAGACGCCATTTTTTCCCATTGTGACATAATTTGTTTAAAAGTTTAAAATATGTGAGTGAATAATTTTTTGAAAGTTTTTTTTTTTGTTTTTTTTTAAACAAAATATGAGACATCAATTAATGATTCTAAGCTAAAAACGACAAGACATTTTGAATAATATATATAAGTATTTACCTTCGTTTTATGGCTGGTTGACACAAAAGCGGTTGCATGAGGTCTGTAAACGGGGGTTTTCAGGGTAAAACGGACAAATTAAAAATTGTTCGGGGGCTTAATGCCATCTGCTAGGGCAGCGTATAGACATATGGTTCTATCAAACACAACAGTAGTTTTGGCTTAAAATACTGCAGTTTCTTTTAAAGAGGAGTGCAAGAGCAGAAACTGCTTTTTCAGTCTTGTCTGTGTCTTCCGCCATATATATTTAGATTAAATATACTCACTTTTTGCTTAAAATAAGTGTGTTAAGATAAATAGCTTGCTGTAAATAATCTTATTTCAAGAAATATGAGTAAGATTTACTTGAAGCACTGGCAGATAATTTCTCTTATTTCTAGTAGATTTACACTGAAAACAAGGGCATTTACCTACCGTATTTTCCCGAATATAACGCACACTTTTCCCCCCCAAAATCAGCTTGTAAAATCATGGTGCGCATTATAAATGGCCACATGGATGGAGACAGAAATATATACTGTATATGTTATATATATATATATATATATAAACCTATTTTTTTTTAATTGACACGGCCACGTTGTGTTGAAGAAAGGTATGCGGCAAACCGTTGCCGACCATTACGGTACGTGACGTCACCATTTTGTTTCAGTAATACTTCACTCTGATCGGCCGAATGATTTCGTCTGTATTAAATTCTGCTTTTTTCACTCTTCATAAAGCACAGAATTTAGTTTCTTGAACTCATTTGAGTCAACGTTTATTGCAGCTCTGCAACTCGGACCATAACAATCGTAAGCACACAGACTTCCTGTGTCCGTCAACTATATCTGTCCCTCGGGAAACTCAAACCCAAATAACAATCGTTCCTATTGTTCCTGTCGTGTCGACAGCGATGAGCGCTCTCGGATTTCCGGCTTACGTTCTCACTTTCATTTTACCGTATCAATCCACGGAAGAAACATTTATTCATCATGATTAAACGAGCAAGTTATACAGCAGCCTTCAAAAGAAAAGTCACATCTGTTTTGTTTTCTCCTAGATTCTGGTAAGTTGGAGAAGTTGTCAAATCATATTATTACCGTGAATATTGTCAGTTTATGGTAATGTTTTGAACTACCAATATGCTATGCTTGTGCTGTGTTTCACCAGTCAGTAAAATGACATTTCTGTATCTGTGCAAGAGCTCTGTTTTCTTGTATTCTTCTATTTATTGGTGCTAAAATTAGGGTGCGCGTTATAAACGGGTACAATAATTTCCCCTAGATTTTACAAGTAGATTTGGGGTGCACATTATACACGGGTGCGCCTTATATTTGGGAAATCACGGTCGTCATCAGCTAATCAAATGTGCGTTTGAGGGGAAAAAATGGTGTCAGTGTAAGTCTGAACATAATGAGTAGGGTCAATTCTATCCTTACAAAATATGTGAAGACAATCTAAATTACCTCTATAACTGAACTCATTAAATAATGCAAATAAGGCTGCTTAAAAGTTGGTGGGGACAATTTGAGCATCCTGAAAAGTTGCTAGTGTTATGTCCCTAATGTCCCTATGCAAACCTTTATTGTTGTGGTAATGTCGTATGTATTAGGGCCAAATAAAAGGAAAAAGGAATACAAAATGTAAGTTGTGCTAGTGCTACGAGAAAAAAAAGTCAAGATTATTATGTAGGGTAATGTAGCTGTAATCAGCTACACATTTTACGTACATGTACAGTAGCTGAGAGCTATGACATCAGCCAGGCTAATGAAGTATTTCCAATAGACCTTTGTTATGGTTCTTCTTGGGAAAAATGTGAAAAAGAATTTCATTTGTAATGCTATGAGCAATTTTGCCGTGGCACAACATGGTGAGGCTGTCCGACTCCGATGCAGCCCACCACCACAGCTTCAAAAAAACTCCTAGGGGAAACCATGTATCTCCATCAAATTATTATCCATAAAATGATTTATACTAATGCTTCTTCGTAGCTCTCAGCTTAGGTACATAGACGTAAAGTGCATAGCGGCTTATAGCTACAAAATATTATTACGTAGGGGTAATCCCTACGCAATAATACGACTTTTTTTCTCGTAGCAATATTACGACTTTACTCTTGCAATGCCCTTATTCATTTTTTTTTTTTTTTAATTTGGCCCTACTACTCCATCATAAATGTAGACAGTCAAGTTCTGGAATAAGTATTTCATTTGTGGCAAAGAAATATTTCAAACAGATCTTCCTTATGGTTCTTCTTGGGAAAAAAATGTTTTTAAAAATACTCATTTGTTATGATATGAAGCAATTTCAGCATGGCACAACATGACGGGGCTGGCCGACTGATGCAGGACCACCACCACCATAGCTTCAAAAAAATCCTACAGGAAACCCTTCATCTACTGTAAGATACATTGATACATGACACATTGGCTACTATTTTTGCACATTTTTGAATATTTTATCCTTAAATCAAAGACAACGCATATAAAAAAAAATACCAGAGAGCTGACATTTCCATGGGGTGTCTAAAATGTCCTGAATTTCAAAATGCCAGCTGCTGACCATTCTAAGGCATTGCAACAATGATTGTACTTTGGATACTTAATCATAACATAATCGACAATTATTGTAGCATAGACACCCATTATAATTCCGATTTTTGAATGCATTGTAAACCTAATGTGCAAAAATGCATTTCCCGCGATTACCACATCAACTGCTTTATTTACGCTTGGACAGACGTATGCATGCCAAATTTTTGTGTTGAGAGCATTTACACCCCTTCACCATTAGGTAAAGCTTGACGCTCGCAAATGATTTTGCCTTTTTGCAGTAGGCTCCAAAACGAGGCATAGTTGTACAATTCCGGTCGGGATGTTAGTAGGGCTTGGTGGGGACCTCCAGACATCACTGGCAGAGTTCTTTTTCAAAAAATAAAGTGTTATCGTTTGAATTTTGTACGTCTACGCATGCGTGTGAGCGTTTTTATTTCAAACGGATGTTCTGCATAGAGATTGGCTCAGATTTCGAAACATGAATGAGGTAAGTTTTTGAATCTCAACTATGATTGGTCTGCCTCGTGTTTGAATTTGAATTTATTAGCCCGCGATTGGTCAAGGCGGGTGTGTGGTGGTATTTGAGCAATTCGAGAAACCACCAGAGTGAGTTGGACGCTGGAGAGTGCAGAAATGGCTAAGTTTTTTACCACGGAAGAAGCCCTGTTGAGCAATTTTGGCAACTGACACCAAAGACGATTCCGGTTCTGAAACGTCAGAACATGAGTCGGCGGAGTTTTCGCACAATTATCAGCCTGATGCTGACGACAACACAGAGGAGGACAGCTCCGATTGGGAAGAAGAGGAGGAAACCTCAGATGATGCTGCGGAAGCGGTCGGGCAGGACCAGGATCCATCGGGCGCCGATCATACGGTACAGAGCTCGAAAAATAAAAAAGTGATGTGGCATCCAACCAACGAAGTGGCTGGACATTACGTCCCTGCACGAATTCCCACACCTGGCCCAAGGTTGTATGCAGTAGCCAGGATCAGCAGCCCGGAGACAGCGTTTGCGTTGTTTGTGGATGAGGAGATCCTTGAGAAAATAGTTGCAATGACCAACCTCCAAGGGCTCCGAACTTGCGCGGACGTCCAAAAGACCGGTTTAACGCCAGCGAGGTGAAGCCATTCACATTTCATATGCAGTGAACATTTTTGGGGGGGGCCCAGGTCCTACAGAGGACGAAGAGGTAAGCCATTTTGATATTTTTACTTATTTTTTAGCGTGGCGTTTTGCCGTGCTGCTTCTATCTGACAAGGAATGACCTGAAAAAAATTAGTGGTATCTGACTGCCACTGCTACCTTTTCTGTTCTAGAAAAAAAAAAAAAAAACTTTAGTAAAGGGGAAATGTAAATAATTTATAGAATTAAAGATTTGTAAAGTGAAAGTGTTAGGTGGCTGTCACTAAGTAGCATTTGTGATCGCTACACAAAAATAGCAATGTAAATTGCCCCCAAGAACAGTCAGAGACGTAAGACAACCAGAGGATATAATATATATGAAAGACTGGGCATATAAACCTGATGATCTCTTTGGCGATGGTACCACAATAATAATTGTCACCTTAACTTATAAGGATTGGCGAAGGGAGGTCTGAGGAGTATCTGAACGAATCAGTTCACTGCTGTGCACTCCACACTCATATTTTCTATCATTTCCATCTTCATTTCAATGGTAAGCATCATCATCATATGATGCTTCATTTGCGGGTAAAAGCTGTTAAAATTTCCCCAGGAGGTATTGGAGGTTTGTAGCGGGCTTTGGGTGCTCTGTAAGCGGGTAAAAATAGTCCTGGAGGTGTTTGGCAAGATTGAGTGCCCCATTTTCAGATTACAAAAATGTAAATAAGGTTTTAATTCCCCTGGATGTTGCGGAGGTTTTGTAGTGGGCTTTGGGTGCTCTCAAAGCCAGTAAAAACAGGGTTTATGTGGGTCATCAAAAGTCATTAAATGGATTTTATCAAAGTTCGGGCCGTGAAAAGCATTGAAAGCATTAAACAATGTTCAACATAATAACAAAAATGGTAACTCATTCACTCCCAGCCATTTTCGCCGGTGCAACCACCTTCGCTGTCGGCTGTTTTACTGGATTTTGACTGATTTTGCAAGGCCAACAGAAAATTCTGTTCTATTGCTATATAAACATGGAACCCACCAAAAGAAAGATTACTCTTTTCTTTCAGCAGGAAAAAAAAAAGTTCATATCTTTTTCCATTCTTTAGAAATCAGCATTAGAAAAAAGCTTAGTTTGAGCAATTTTCCAATTTCTGATGAGAAAACAGAAATTGAGCTTTTTGTGAAAGCATACATTTCAATCATAACTTTGACTTTAACACAGCTATAGTTACATCCCAAACATCTGAATAATGTTTTCTTTTTACAAAATAACATAAACAAGACAAATAGAGCTTTTGATAGCAAAGTAATAATCTATTTACACATAACTAACTGAGAGATGACGCTGTTGTGGCCGCGACAGCCGTGTAAACTTTTCCCTCATCGCCGCCTGTCTCAAAGAGGAATTATTTTAAGTCTCTGCCGGCTCTCCTCGCGAGCAGCGCGGACTCAGCGGCATCGTCCGCTGCAACGGTGGACCCGGTCGTTCTGCTCGGTCGTCTGGCATCCTGGACGTCCATTTGGTCGTCTTCCGGCGGTGCCCTGGCCGTGCGGCCCGGCTGTTCGTTGCCGTTGAATCGGGTTGCCGGTCTTACCAAATGCGCTACTGCCCTCCAGTGGTTTTATTGCTTTAAAATGGATTTTCAGCTTTGCTTTGGAGCTAAATTGAATCAGAACGCAGAAATGTCTCTTGTGAAAAAAAACCCCGTAAAAGACGTATAAATACGTATTTGGGACTCTGAAACAATTTTAAAAAGAACATATTAATACGTTTTTGGGAGCAAATGAGTTAAAAGTTAAAACTTTTTTTATATTATTCATCTGGATCTAATTTTGATAATGCGTGTGAGTATGGCTGCAGAGGTTAAGTCAGAGACATTTTCTGAGGGTGCGGTGAGGGGGGGACAAAAGAAATAAACAGACTGTGTTTCGCCATTGACTGCTTCTCATGGCCAGCGCACAAAGATGGGGAAATGCAAATTTCAACACACTCATTGTAATCAATCAAATGTATTTATGTAACCTTCTCATTTTTCTGGATGAGTTTCTGTGGGAGTATTAGTGTGTATGCTTCTCAGTTTTGCTTCCGATAAAAGTTACATTATCTTAAGCCCAGGAATGACTTTTATGTACCCTAAGCTACTCCGGTAGCTAATTTTAGGGTAAAGGTAATACCCATTGGCTGCTAGTATTCCTCTCCTAGCTCTCCTCCATGCATGCATGCATGCATGCATGGCTTTCCTGAGCCTTGTGTTGAACAGAAGTTGCATCAAGCTGGTGTTACGTTTAAGTTGCATTTGTTTTTTTTCAAAGATTAAAAATATTCATTGTTTAACGCTTAGGATTTGTATGTGTGAAACTATCTGCAGTTGGGCATGGGTGAAATTAGTTTAAAGTGCACACGACAGGAGAAAAAAAAAATCTTAAATACATGGTACCCGCGGGTTATTAAAAGTATTAAAAAAGCATTGAATTTAGTTTTCCATGATTAAAGGTATTAAAAGTATTAAATTAGCTGTTGTAAGTCTGGAATTTTTTCACCGTGGTCTTAATTTTCAAGAACATCTCAGTGCAACCTAAATTATATCCGTGACAAAGTTGTTGTTTTTTTAAAATCCATAACGAAGATGATTACGATGCACTGCACTACAAATCAAAATGCATCTCGTGCGTGCCAAACCACCACAACCGGCAAAACGGAGAATCCACCCATGCGTCCGTTTGTCGGTGGAACGAAAACCCTGCAGGCAGAAGTATTGTGGATTCTGAACACCAAAACAGACCACCATTCATATAATTCAAATGAGTCCATTGGTGATCTGTTTCGGATATTACGTCCTTTTTGGTCGGCATCGGCTGTCACAATGTTGGTCATATTGCGTTTTGTTCCAGAGGGAGCGTTCCCGATGTCGTAACTGTCTTTAGTAACGAATTTTCAGTTGGCAGGAAAAAAAACGCACTTTTTCTTAATGTTTAAATAGTCTACATATTTTTAAGATAATTATAAATGCATTTAGAGAATGAAATAACGCTGGAAAAGTTTGTTAAACATAATGTTGGTCAAATCGTGTTTTTTTCCGGAGGGAGCATTCCCGACTTCGTAACTGCAGCCAATTTAAGCTCATTAAGACTTTAAGATAGAGGTAAAATCGGGCCTAAGAAAATCCATCCCGACCCGAACTGGTCCGCGGGTATTAAAGCCCTACCCGCGTTTTGTGTGATAACATTTGTGACAATGTCTGCATAAAAGCCTGTCTTTTGTAACGAATTCTCAGTTGGCAGAAAGAAAAAAACCGCACATTTTCTTAATGTTTAAATAGTCTACATATTTTATGATCATTATAAATTTATTTACACAACGAAATAACGCTGGAAAAGTATATAAACAATAAAGTAATATAAATAAACAGAGGCGGTTTTGCGGACTGGCAGAGGGGAAGATTAAAAAGGGCGTATCGGCACGCTCTGGCTCTGCAATGACCATACAGCGCCTTCTTTTTTTATCCAAATTATTTATTTTATAACAAGTATTCCTTAGTTTATCATTCATACATCGTTAATATATAATTATTTCAAAAAGTTAGGGAGAAAGAACCCTGGCCCTGCCCGACGTAATAATTGACATTTTAATTTTTCTCATGTTTTCAATAAATCAACAAGAAGGCATTAACATTAATAACATTCTTTTAAAGGGATCCATGGATAGAAAGACTTGTAGTTCTTAAAAGATAAATGTTAGTACAAGTTATAGGAATTTTATATTAAAACCCCTCTTAATGTTTTCGTTTTAATAGAATTTGTAAAATTTTCAATCAAAGAATAAACTAGTAGCTCGCCATTGTTGATGTTGCTGAGTAGTGAAGTCACATGGGCTCCCTGCCGTTCTTCCAGTGTCTTTAAAGAGCATACGACACCAGAAAAAAAGTCTTAAATGGCATTATTATGTGAATTAGAATCATATTTTGAGACGATTCGACCATATACAACAATTTAGCAAAGCGCAGATGACGAGAAATGAGTCTTTTAATCTGCCGGTTAGCCACGCCTACAATTATAGGGCTTTAGCGTCCCCAACAGGTGGATGACGTCAGCGGTAGACTAGGCTCATCGGTTTTACTATTCAGCCCATTGAGGGGGAATTGTTCAGAACGAGGAAAACGAGACGAAGAGAGCTGCAAAATGTCATTGTTTCAGTCTCTCTACTCCCAATATTTTTACAGGATATTCTTTTTATCCAAGTATTTTCCCCAATAGCTATATAAATGGCTTGAGAAGGACCCGTCAGCCCGTCGAGGGGGAACTATTCACAATGAGGAAAACGCGACGAAGAGAGCGGCAAAATGTCATTGTTTCTGTCTCTTTACTTCAATATTTTTACAGGATATTCTTTTTATCCAAGTATTTTTCCCCAATAGCTATATAAATGGCTTGAGAAGGACCAGTCAGCCCGTCGAGGGGGAACTATTCACAATGAGGAAAACGCGACGAAGAGAGCGGCAAAATGTCATTGTTTCTGTCTCTTTACTTCAATATTTTTACAGGATATTCTTTTTACCCAAGTACTTTCCCCAATTGCTAAATAAATGGCATGGTCATGACAAATAACTTGTGCTAAATGGAATATAAAATAATAAAAATCCATTTATCCAAGACGACATGGCAAAATTACTCCATAATGGTCAAAACAGTCGACTTTACCTTTACTGTCACACCTGCCGAACGATATTTTATGACACCTAAATCGGACATATGTCATTTCCCTTCCCCGGCTTCGGAGAATGTAAACAGACCAGAAGGAGTGACAGCTAGCCGACATGCTAACCCGAACCGAGGGATGTTTCAAAGTCTTCGAAGTGGAAAATCACACATAACTAGCCTGGATTATTTGACATGACGACCCGGTTGTCGAGTTTCTTTGCGGATCGGCAAACCGCCCGGCGGAGAGCAATTTACAGTTCGTTCCCTGGAGGAGGGTGGCTGGAATTGTTGTGTAGCTAACGTGCTAACAGCTAACTGCTAATGAGCGTGAGGATAGCTTTTTACATGCCTATCAATGATCAAACGTAAGTAGTCCTTTATTTAAAGGAATTTTATAGTGTTTACTTTGTAATCACTGTATTCGTATTTGACATAATACAAAACAAGATGTTTACTCACTTCTTTGTAAGTCCAATGGTCCCACAGTAAATATCCACGGTGAATGGGAACCTTTTGAAACTCCAAAAAGGCGCATACGCCTCTCCCGCATAAAGAATGATTTTTCTGCAGCCGTTTGGCTGGCGTGATTCAAAAAATAAAAGTATTAATCCGCAAAATCAGCTGAATCCTTCGTCCTCATACACAACAGTACACTGTAGCGTGAAGAGGACGTCTTCTACCGTACACGTCACAGCGCCCTCCTCCTCAATGCGAGACCGAAGCCGGAAGTCACTCATTTTCCTGGCGCGGGATTCAAAAAACTAAATAAATATAGCGATCGCTTCCACACACATCCAAGCGGACCATATCATTCAGGAGCATAAAATACCGCGTGTATTATGAAATAAACATGCTTTTTCGTGTCACAAGCACTTTAACTACGTAAGTAGTGATTGAAATACACCACAAGGTGTGAATGGCGAGTTTTACTTAGAAATCAAGCCAATGAGTGTGTTTTGTCCCTCGACCGACGCCGTAGTTCCCTGTTTACTTGTCCATCCATTGTACATCATTTGAGTGCTGGCTTCACAACGTACGAGACCTCTGATCGTTTGTATATTGTGACTGAATATTGCCATCCAGTGTTTTTGTCAAGCTAAACGACAGCTAAACGAAATGTTTGAATAGTTTGTCCAAAGTCTGAGCCTCATTAATACAGATAGAATCGCTTTTCTTTTTGTGAACATTATTTTTTAGAGATACGAATATTATTTTTGCTCTGTATTCTGTCCATAATGTGTGTGAGTACACAAATTGACAGCGAACAACAGAAGCTCCAAAGAGGAATCAGACGTTGAGGCAAAGTTGAATGGGCTTTACTGTAGTCATCAATTCTCTTGACAGGAGCATGTTTCTGATTATTGTAAAACTGAAAATAATAAACATTGTGTCAGTAACTTGCACAAGTCACAAAATAACACAAAGTATACACACTTGTCCATTTGAGCGGTAGCACTAGCCAATTAGCTCACAAGCAACAAATAATGTAACTACATTGCACCATATATGCAAACAAAATAAAATGTCCATCACCAGTAATTACACAATGGTCATGAATATATACAAAGAAAGAATGCAACTCACAACTGCCACTGAATACTGGATGCAGACTTTAGCTGGTTTGTATAGCACTGTATTGGTATGAGTTCGCGTCGACATGTAATCACGTCAGCAGAGCGTGCTGAAACTCATAAAATCAGTCGCACCCAAGCGCCAGCAGAGGATGACAAAACACAAGTAACAAGTGGACATGACACTGTGCTTTCATTGTAATCTGTCTGAGCGGGGCATGCGCGTTTAATGCGTCAAATATTTTAACGTGATTAAGAAAATTAATTACCGCCCGTTAACGCGATAAATTTGACAGCCCTAATTTTAAGCTTTCCAATGATGTATCACACATGCATATTGGACAATTGTGAAATTTGGCCAAATTGGGGGTCTCAGAACTTCAAGTCACCTGAATGTTTTCCGCTATATATATTATATATATGTATACATATTAGGGCTGTCAAACGATTAAAATTTTTAATCGAGTTAATTACAGCTTAAAAATTAATTAATCGTAATTAATCGCAATTAATCGCAATTCAAACCATCTCTAAAATATGCCATATTTTTATGTAAATTATTGTTGGAATGGAAAGATAAGACACATGACGGATGTATACATACATCAGTACTGTATTTGTTTATTGTAACAATAAATCCACAAATGGCATTATTAACATTCTTTCTGTTAAAGTGATCCACGGTTAGAAAGACTTGTAGTTCTTAAACGATAAATGTTATAGTAACAAGTTATAGTAATTTTATATTAAAACCCCTCTTCATGTTTTCGTTTTAATAAAATTTGTAAAATTTTCAATCAAAAGTAGAGTTAATATAATAATAAGAATAAAAATATCAATAATCAAAATAGAGTGAAAAGTTTTACATGTATTTTGCATAGCTAAATTGATATGGAATGCCAGTTTATTTAGCATTGTTGTTTAACTGTGTGTCAGAATAGGGCCTCATTATTACAGACTAAAGTGCTTTTCTTTTTGAGAACTTTTTTTTTTGAGAGATAGGAATATTATTTTTGTTGTGGTTTCACTAAACGATACTTATATTTGTTGTGAAGGAGAAGCTTATGCCAATAAACGGCGCGCCTGTGTCCACTCGCCTTTACTGTATAACATATCCAGGGGGGAGAACAATTATTTGAATGGGAAAACCCATTGGCAGTGTATCAAATACTTGTTCTCCCCACTGTATCTGTACATATCTTACCCAAAAATAAAACAAGAGACACATAATTGCCACTAAAAGAAAGAAAACTTACCGAAATATGTGTGGAGCACAAATAGCAATTTGCATTGCATTGTGAATACAGCATAAACGTCTCACAACTACTAATTCTCCCACGTTTAGAAGACATAACATGAGTATGGAACGGCGCTGCCCCCAAGCGGCCGGTGGCATTCTCTTCACTCTTAATGTCCATACATGGCCTCATTGTAATGTTTGAGGCAATATGCCAGCGGGTGCGTTAATTGCGTCAAATATTTTAACGTGATTAATTTTAAAAATTAATTAACGCCCGTTAACGCGATAATTTTGACAGCCCTAATACATATATATACAGTGCCTTGCAAAAGTATTCGGCCCCCTTGAACCTTGCAACCTTTCGCCACATTTCAGGCTTCAAACATAAAGATATAAAATTTTAATTTTTTTGTCAAGAATCAACAACAAGTGGGACACAATCGTGAAGTGGAACAAAATTTATTGGATAATTTAAACTTTTTTAACAAATAAAAAACTGAAAAGTGGGGCGTGCAATATTATTCGGCCCCCTTGCGTTAATACTTTGTAGCGCCACCTTTTGCTCCAATTACAGCTGCAAGTCGCTTGGGGTATGTTTCTATCAGTTTTGCACATCGAGAGACTGACATTCTTGCCCGTTCTTCCTTGCAAAACAGCTCGAGCTCAGTGAGGTTGGATGGAGAGTGTTTGTGAAATGCAGTCTTCAGCTCTTTCCACAGATTCTCGATTGGATTCAGGTCTGGACTTTGATTTGGTCATTCTAACACCTGGATACATTTATTTTTGAACCATTCCATTGTAGATTTGGCTTTATGTTTTGGATCATTGTCCTGTTGGAAGATAAATCTCCGTCCCAGTCTCAGGTCTTGTGCAGATACCAACAGGTTTTCTTCCAGAATGTTCCTGTATTTGGCTGCATCCATCTTCCCGTCAATTTTAACCATCTTCCCTGTCCCTGCTGAAGAAAAGCAGGCCCAAACCATGATGCTGCCACCACCATGTTTGACAGTGGGGATGGTGTGTTCAGGGTGATGAGCTGTGTTGCTTTTACGCCAAACATATCGTTTTGCATTGTGGCCAAAAAGTTCAATTTTGGTTTCATCTGACCAGAGCACTTTCTTCCACATGTTTGGTGTGTCTCCCAGGTGGCTTGTGGCAAACTTTAAACGAGAATTTTTATGGATATCTTTGAGAAATGGCTTTCTTCTTGCCACTCTTCCATAAAGGCCAGATTTGTGCAGTGTACGACTGATTGTTGTCCTATGGACAGACTCTCCCACCTCAGCTGTAGATCTCTGCAGTTCATCCAGAGTGATCATGGGCCTCTTGGCTGCATCTCTGATCAGTTTTCTCCTTGTTTGAGAAGAAAGTTTGGAAGGACGGCCGGGTCTTGGTAGATTTGCAGTGGTCTGATGCTCCTTCCATTTCAATATGATGGCTTGCACAGTGCTCCTTAAGATGTTTAAAGCTTGGGAAATCTTTTTGTATCCAAATCCGGCTTTAAACCTCTCCACAACAGTATCTCGGACCTGCCTGGTGTGTTCCTTGGTTTTCATAATGCTCTCTGCACTTTAAACAGAACCCTGAGACTATCACAGAGCAGGTGCATTTATACGGAGACTTGATTACACACATTTGGATTCTATTTATCATCATCGGTCATTTAGGACAACATTGGATCATACAGAGATCCTCACTGAACTTCTGGAGTGAGTTTGCTGCACTGAAAGTAAAGGGGCCGAATAATATTGCACGCCCCACTTTTCAGTTTTTTATTTGTTAAAAAAGTTTAAATTATCCAATAAATGTTGTTCCACTTCACGATGGTGTCCCACTTATTGTTGATTCTTAGCAAAAAAATTAAATTTCATATCTTTATGTTTGAAGCCTGAAATGTGGCGAAAGGTTGCAAGATTCAAGGGGGCCGAATACTTTTGCAAGGCACTGTATATATACATATATATATATATATATATATACACATACATATACAGTGCCTTGCAAAAGTATATGTATGTATATATATATATATATATATATATATACACATACATATACAGTGCCTTGCAAAAGTATATGTGTATATATATATATATATATATATATATATATATATATATATACACATACATATACAGTGCCTTGCAAAAGTATTCGGCCCCCTTGAATCTTGCAACCTTTCGCCACATTTCAGGCTTCAAACATAAAGATATGAAATTTAATTTTTTTGTCAAGAATCAACAACAAGTGGGACACAATCGTGAAGTGGAACAACATTTATTGGATAATTTAAACTTTTTTAACAAATAAAAAACTGAAAAGTGGGGCGTGCAATATTATTCGGCCCCTTTACTTTCAGTGCAGCAAACTCATTCCAGAAGTTCAGTGAGGATCTCTGAATGATCCAATGTTGTCTTAAATGACCGATGATGATAAATAGAATCCACCTGTGTGTAATCAATTCTCCGTATAAAGGCACCTGCTCTGTGATAGTCTCAGGGTTCTGTTTAAAGTGCAGAGAGCATTATGAAAACCAAGGAACACACCAGGCAGGTCTGAGATACTGTTGAGGAGAAGTTTAAAGCCGGATTTGGATACAAAAAGATTTCCCAAGCTTTAAACATCTCAAGGAGCACTGTGCAAGCCATCATATTGAAATGGAAGGAGCATCAGACCACTGCAAATCTACCAAGACCCGGCCATCCTTCCAAACTTTCTTCTCAAACAAGGAGAAAACTGATCAGAGATGCAGCCAAGAGGCCCATGATCACTCTGGATTAACTGCAGAGATCTACAGCTGAGGTGGGAGAGTCTGTCCATAGGACAACAATCAGTCGTACACTGCACAAATCTGGCCTTTATGGAAGAGTGGCAAGAAGAAAGCCATTTCTCAAAGATATCCATAAAAAGTCTCGTTTAAAGTTTGCCACAAGCCACCTGGGAGACACACCAAACATGTGGAAGAATGTGCTCCGGTCAGATGAAACCAAAATTGAACTTTTTGGCCACAATGCAAAACGATATGTTTGGCGTAAAAGCAACACAGGTCATCACCCTGAACACACCATCCCCACTGTCAAACATGGTGGTGGCAGGATCATGGTTTGGGCCTGCTTTATGGGCCTGTTATGGGCCTGCTTTTCTTGGTGGTTAAAATTGACGGGAAGATGGATGCAGCCAAATACAGGAACATTCTGGAAGAAAACCTGTTGGTATCTGCACAAGACCTGAGACTGGGATGGAGATTTATCTTCCAACAGGACAATGATCCAAAACATAAAGCCAAATCTACAATGGAATGGTTAAAAAATAAACGTATCCAGGTGTTAGAGTGGCCAAGTCAAAGTCCAGACCTGAATCCAATCGAGAATCTGTGGAAAGAGCTGAAGACTGCTGTTCACAAACACTCTCCATCCAACCTCACTGAGCTCGAGCTGTTTTGCAAGGAAGAATGGGCAAGAATGGCAGGCTCTCGATGTGCAAAACTGATAGAAACATACCCCAAGCGACTTGCAGCTGTAACTGGAGCAAAAGGTGGCGCTACAAAGTATTAGCGCAAGGGGGCCGAATAATATTGCACGCCCCACTTTTCAGTTTTTTATTTGTTAAAAAAGTTTAAATTATCCAATAAATTTTGTTGCACTTCACGATTGTCCCACTTGTTGTTGATTCTTGACAAAAAATTAAAATTTTATATCTTTATGTTTGAAGCCTGAAATGTGGCGAAAGGTTGCAAGGTTCAAGGGGGCCGAATACTTTTGCAAGGCACTGTATATATGTATTAGGGGTGTAACGGTACACAAAAATCTCGGTTCGGTACGTACCTCGGTTTTGAGGTCACGGTTTGGTTCATTTTCGGTACAGTAAGAAAACAAAATGCAAAATATAAATGTGCTAGTTGTTTATTACACACTTTTGTGCTTTCAACAATAGGAACATTAACCTATACAAAGCTAGAATTCTGCTCAAAAAGTAGCAGGTATTTAAAGATAATCCAACAACAATTTGCCTTTCAGACCCCGCGTATTGGTCAGCTTTCTTTCTGAAAGAAAGAGGAAAAAAGAAGTCCTGTGCTAAAGAGAAAAGCAATCCCAATGACAAAGATTTTAATTTTTTTTTTTTTTTTACAAATGCAATGCCTCAATGAAACATTTTTTTTCTTATGAACGGTTTTCAAAACCTGTATTGGTGGATTTTCTCAAGTTAAAGCGCCACACAGAAATTAATAAATTTAATTGTGTAAGCAGGATGTGTGTATTATTTTTATTTAATTACAGGTGTTTTAGCTCATTTCCAATTTATTTTATTTAAATGGGCTATTATTTATTTTATTATGTGTTTATATTTTACAAATGTGATGTAGTATTCATTTATATTGTATATTTTATGTTGTATAACTTTAGCTCCTATGTGAATATTAGTTCCTACTTGTTTTGTTGTGGTAGGAGGATTTTGTATTGAACACGGGGCCGTGTTGGTTATCATTATAGCAGAGAAGACAGCAGAAAATCAACGAAGACAAGTCAACTGTGCCCCGATATACCACTCAAGAGATCTGATGGACTCAAAAAGTAGGTTACGATTGCATATTAGTTTGAAAATCGACTGGATCCGCCGTATTATTACACGAGTGACTTCCGGCCCGATCCTAGCTACCGGTTGTAGTATTGACGCAGGAGGGCCGCGTCTCGCGTCAAATAATCAACTCTGCCGTTCTCGTGCGTTGCGTTGAGCCGCTTCTGGGACGCGTCTAACACGCGGCCGCACTGCGACTGGTGTGCATTGTCTGACTGACTTTAACGCCCGCGTTTCACTGTGATCTCGCGGCGGCCACGTTGTCGCGCCATTGACGTTTCTTAACTGTCCTACCGTGTTGGTCCTCATTATAGTAGAGAAGACGGAGTAAATATCTACACAAAGAAACTGTAACCTGATCGACTCACAGCCTCGAAAAGTAAGGGTTACAAACTTACATTACGTTAGAAACTCGTTCGGTACGCCTCTGTTCCGAACCGAGGACCCCGAACCGAAACGGTTCAATACAAATACATGTACCGTTACACCCTTAGTATGTATATACATACTAATATATATTAGTGCTGTCAAATTTATCGCGTTAACGGGCAGTAATTTTTATAATTAATCACGTTAAAATATTTGACGCATTTAACGCATGCGCGGAATCACCCACTAATCCATTGCCTCAAACAGATTACAATGACGCAGTCGTTTGCACATTGAGAGCTAAGAGGCTGAGGAAGGCGCGTGGACACAGGCGTTCATTGGGCCGGGCTGTTTATTGGCATAAGCTTCGGCAACTCCTTCACAACAAACATAATTATCATTTAGTGAAAGCAGAACAAAGATAATATTCCTCTCTCTCAAAAAAATAATGTTCACAAAAAGAAAAGCGCTCAATACAAAGAGAACTGGCATTCCCAATAAAAAGACATAGCTATGCAAAATCCACATAAAACTTACTCAGACTTTGGTCAAACTCTATTCAAACATTTCGTTTAGCTCAACAAATAAACTGGATTGCAATATTTAGTCACAATATACAAACTATTAGAGGTCTCGCACGTTGTGAAGCAACACTCAAATGAACGTGGGGCACAATGAACCTGGAAACTACAGCGTCAGTCGAGGGACAAAATGCACTCGTTGGTTTAGATCTCTAATTAATTTAAAACTCGCCATTGATACCTTGTGGTGTATTTCAATCACTACTTTACGTAGTTAAAGACACTGGAAGAACGACAGGGAGCTCGGCGACGTCAACAATGGCAAGCTGCTAGTTTTTTTTTTATTGAAAAGTTTACAAATTTTATTAAAACGAAAGCATTAAGAGGGGTTTTAATATAAAATTGCCATAACTTGTACTATCATTTATCTTTTAAGAATTACAAGTCTTTCTATCCGTGGATCCCTTTATCAGAAAGAATGTTAATAATGTTAATGCCATTTTGTGGATTTATTGTTATAATAAACATACAGTATGTACAGTATGTTGAATGTATATATCCGTCTTGTGTCTTTTTTGATCTTTGATCAGCTTTTACAAGACAAACTTTGATATGCAAAACATGTGCTTACTCACTTTCATCATCGCCTCGATCGCCGTCATTTTCGTCATTCGCCTCAACGTGGTAAAGTCCGTGCCCCCGCCTTCTGCTCCCCGCTTTCATCTACGTCATTATGTTGTCAACCATTTCCCATTTCTCGTCATCAAAGTCGTCCTCCTCCGGCATCGAAAGTCCGGAAGAATTTCTTCAATGTCTTCTGGGCTCTCCGAAGAAGCGTCCGAACGAAGGTCGTCGTCGGAATCAGGATTTTCTAACACCATCCGAATCGTGTTCTGCAGTGAAATACTTCTCGCCGCCATCGATCACAGTTGTGTTGGAAGAAATGCAAAATGGTGATCCTCGCGAGAACAAAGACTCCAAAAATGCCCAGAACCAATGAGAGTAAAGAAATTCAAACACCCAACCAATAAGAGTTGAAATTCAAACGACAACAATAAACACGTGTTTTTTTTTTTTTTTTTTTTTTTTTTTGCATTTCCGGGAAGTACCGGTTTATTGTCTCGTGCACACGTGCAAAATTGCAAATATGCATGCCCAAATAGACTGAAAGTGAGCTCAGACACATAAACACCAATTTTTTTGTAATGCCAACCGTTTTTATCGCATTATTTTTTTTACAAATCTGTATTGAGTTTCGCAAGCAAATTCATGTATTGGCCTATGGCTCCAACTAGTGACTTTTGGGTGACAACACACAAATTCCTCTTTTTGCATGTTTTTGACTCGCCAAAGAAGCGATTGCATCAATAATCACGGAAAATGCATTATAACACATCAGGTTTACAGCATATCAAAAATCATGATTTATAATGGGAGTCAATGAGCCAAAAAATGGCAAAATAACAAGAGTTTAGTGCAAATCTTCCCAGCCTGTTTGCAATAAGTTAGAAATTCCCGGATGGTGCCATTTCAAACTTCTACATGATTTAGTATCCTGCAGGAAATATCAGCTCCCTAGTGTATTTTTTCATATGCTTTTTTTCCTTTTAAACACAGAAAAAAACGAAAAAAGCCAAAAAATGGACAAATAACACCCACGGGTTAATCGTTTGATAGCCCTAACATATGTATATATACACACACACACCATTTAACCCTTTAAGGTCTGGGCCTATTTTGTCTGATTTTGCATGCCTTTGAAGTTGCCTTTATATTTCAAAGAAGGAATTGTTTACGATGGCCTGGTTTGGTCCCTTTTTTGTGACACCTTGAATTTCATGTCCAAACTGTTGTTTCCTTCACTGACCAATTATAAATCATCATTTTGGGCCCAAAAAGACCAAAAATTCCAAAATCGTTTTGTCAAAATTTTTGATATTGATGTCCAATTGACAACCAAACATGCGTAACGAACCGTTTTGAAACTTTGTAATATTTATTCAACATGTTAGGATGAACATTCAACCAAAACAAATTAGAATAAATAGTCTTATATTTGACAATTCAACATAAACAACAGGTATAGCCATAGGCGTTTTTTGCCTTTATACATGCTCTAGTCAAAACAGGTTATATACAGCAGACCAAACAGTGAAAAACAGTGAAAAAATACATACCATCTAACACAAAAAGTGATTAGAGGCCATCTCTTTATGAGTTTAGGTATTGCGGCCCATCGCCTGATGAAAACTATGTACACACAATCAAGCTTCTTGAACACACATTTATATACACAAATTGAGAAGACTGATTGTGGGGGAAAAATATATATATATAACATTGGGAAAAAAAGTATTTTCAAAAATATTTACAATAAACAAGTTAAATTTTTTTCAGGCTTGCCACTCCGAAAAGCAGTTTCGTCCTGGAATTAGACACAGGGCTACATCACACAGCTCACACTTCCATGGGGTGTCGGTCCTCTTTCCACCCTTCCATTTTCATTTCACTTTACTTTCATTGTCACTATAAATGTACATGAAAAAAAAAGTCAGTATTTATGAAAATAATAAAGTATGAAATAAAATATATATACAGCAATAAATAATAATGGAAATCTATATGTATGACAATAGAAAGAATACCATAGCTGAATATGTGCTACATCCCTAATCTTCATATAGAAAGAAGAGCACCACAAATTATACATTCCTGCCTGGGATACCCACAGTGCACGTACGACTTTGATCTGATATGCACATGTTATTATTATATACACAAACACACACTTATATTGCATCAAAATTAACTTTGTCTTGCAATATCAAAAGAAACTTTCAAAACAAACTTTTTCAGCATAAAAAAAAAGAGTGAGTTGGCTTACCTCTGCTCGTCGATTGCGTCACCCACGTGTTCAAATCCGTCACTATCTTCACTCGAGGACTCTTCCGAAGAAGACGATGATGACGAATTTGGACCATCCTCTTCCTCAAGTTGATCAAAACGCACAATTGCTTGCGCTAAATTTAGTTTTCCGTTCATTGTCAAAGTCACACAAAGTCGCTGCTCGATCCAAACGGCCGTCGCTCGCCATCTCGCTGCTTCAGAACACTCCTCCCTCTCGTTCGGTAGAACCTCGCACGGCAGTTATATTTATTTTAAAAAAAAACGCATTTTGTGCTTCCACTGTGACTTCGAAAGGGTTCGTTTGATTTGTGTTTTTTTCATGGAGCTTCTGTTTTGAAAAAGGACAAGAAATGATGGAAATATAGACATAAACAAATATCCATGCAGCGTTTTAATGTTTTTTTGAGAGGACAATAAAACTATAAAACTAAAATGACAATATCTCACATTCTAGTTGGTTGATTGACTTCAAATAATAACGAGAGTAAACCGCAACTTCCGCACTTTAAAACGAGACCAACCAACGGCATGTGGGTGACGTAATTAAAACGTGAGGGCGCTTCAAAGACGACGTGCGCTGAGGACGCGCCGGCGCGTCCTTCGACTCTCAAGGGTTAACACAAAAAGGGCTTGGAGGATATCTCTTTGTGAGGTTAGGTATGGCACCCATCACCTTATAAAAAGTATACACATACAATCAAGCCTCTCAAACACACACATATATATATATTCAAATTGTAAAGATTAATTAGGAATAAAATAATAGTAATAAAAATGAAAAAATATTCAAAATGTAACATTGAAAAATAGTCTTTTCAAAAATATTGACAATAAACTAGTTCAGTTCCATTTTTTCAGGCATGCCACTCAGTTTTCCCTTGTACAAGACACAGCTACGTCACACCATACGTTACACAGATTGAGTGAGTAACTTAAGATGGCTGTCAAATTTACGGTCGGAGTCAATAAATACGCCAAGATTTCTGACTTAATTTGTAGCTTTAAGTGACATCGTGCCAAAGCGCTTGCTGATCTTTGACCTTTCCTTTTCTGCCCCAAAAATGATCACCACTATCTTCAACCACATTTAGGTGGAGAACATTCTGGCACATCCATTCATTGATTGGATGAATGCATTTACTCAAGGAGACTAAGGGACGAATAATAATAAAAATGTGGGGACACAGAAATTAGCAGTTGTGTGTCATCTGCATAGGTGTGATAGGAGATGTCATACTGTTCCATGATCTGAGCTAGGGGAAGCATATAATGTAGATGGTAAAATAAAGTGGTCCAAGAATGGACCCCTGAGGAACCCCACATGTGAATTTGGTTCATTCCGACTCACGGTTTCCGACTGACACAAATAAATCCCTATCATGTAAATTAGATGAGAACCACTGAAGATCAGTGTCAGTGAGCTTTACCCACTGTTCCAATCAACTGAGTAGTATGTTGTGATCAACCGTGTCAAATGCGGGTCTGAGATCCAATGGTAGCAGAACAGATGATTTGCCTGCATCAATTTTCCGACGGATATAATTTAGGACTTTGATAAACACGATCTCGGTGCTGTTGTGTGGCTGAAATCCAGACTGAAATGAGTTAAAAGCATTGTTTTGCGTCATCAGAGCTCTTTTTCTCAGATAGTCAGCTTTGTTTTATAAATGTGAACGTGCTCCGAACTGTAATATGCAGGGGTGCACATAAGTGGTCCGCATGCGCGCATGCGTACTGGACGTAGACAAACGCGCTGGCCCTCAACGGCTTCCATACGCTTTTGCGTACCGATGGCTGACCACTGTATTTGCGGCGGACACGAGAAAATAACTTCTCAAAATGTCGAAGAGGCAGGTCACACTGAGTAATTACTTCCGTGTACCCCCACCCCCGTCAAAAGACAGACAGACGACAGAGACGTCACCGGAGCTCCCGAAAAAAAGGACTTTTGCTGAAAAGTGGCTACAGGAGGTACCATGGCTAGAAGCAAATGATGCTCGCACGGAAATGCGGTACAAAATGTGCCGTGAGAATCCCAATGTCGCCGATAAGAGCAGCGCATTTTATGTAGGGTCAAAGAATTTCAGCCATCCAAACTTTGAAAAGCACGAAAAAAACAGAGCATGTGGCAATTAAGCAAACTATCGATGTCAAACAGGACCCCACTCGCCCTATGGACATGTGGCGGAATAAAGGTAATGAACAGCGACATGCACTGACAAACGTGTTTTTGCTCACATTTTACAAAGCTAAACATGCACGTTCAATGAGGTCTTATGAGGAGGACATCCCACTTTTAAAAAGGCTAGGAGTTAATGTGGGAGCCGCATAATGCCCTTTATTTTGAATTGGTGCTTTTATGTTTATTTCTTTGCGTTTCACTTCAAAGTAATGGCAATTTTGTTGTGCCAGTTGATGTTAATCAAGCATTAATT
The DNA here is from genome assembly GCF_030265065.1 of Corythoichthys intestinalis. Lineage (NCBI taxonomy): Eukaryota > Metazoa > Chordata > Actinopteri > Syngnathiformes > Syngnathidae > Corythoichthys > Corythoichthys intestinalis. The sequence continues at coordinate 4,867,464 of NC_080415.1, forward strand.
GTTAATATAATTAATTAAAGTTAATTGGCTCTAAGTAAAGCTTGTCATAAATTTATCGCATCAGGCGGGTCGGCTCTCAAGCTCAATGAGGACCAAATCACATCTCCAGGTCCTCCTCTGAGAACCTGGGCAAAAAAATTATGTGCACCCCTGGTAATATGGATCAAACAAACAAATTCTGTTCTGCTCATAAGTCGTGTGTCTACAAGACCCACATCTAATCTCAAATACACTGTCGATTCCCTTAACAGTGAGACAAGTGACCAGGATGAGTCCACAACAGAAGGAAACGGTAAAGGACACTTTGTTTACTTCTCGTGTGTTTGAACACATGTGACGATCAGCATTTTGTAAAACAAAAAACATGATCCGAGGCATAATTCTTTACAGCCGGTAGTGGCCCATTATAATCTTACTGTGAAATCCGACTCGGAGTAAAAGGTTTTTCATCTCATATAAGTGCTTTGGATGTTGTTCTTTTTCATGTTTCAAATTTATTGCCTACACAATTTTGCCTTTGACACTTTTAGTTCGCCAGAGCTCTACATGTTTTTTCTAATTACCAAATGGTTGTTTTTATATACAGGAACTCCATCCTCCTCAGAAGTCAGTGCTGGCGTGAAGGAAGGTGGTACAACAACCACCAGCACCAGTTTGCATGGACATGGTACACATACAACACGATTGGCTATTCCTGGTTCCACCAGCAGGAAAAGGAAGCGCCTGTCCCTTAACACAGACCTTAGTCTGGAGGCACTGCTGAAAAGGATGGATGACGCCGACAGTGCCCGACAAGCCCATGACACTGCAGAGTTATCAAATTTATTGCAGATGCAGGAGGAGGCCAGTGAGCGTTATAAGAACTTGTTCAGGCAGCAACAAGCTACAACCCAGCTGCTTCTAAAAATGATGGAAAGACTGACAAGATCTCCATCATCTCCGTTGACCCAGCCAGCCTCTCTGTGAATGCCCACAGGTCAAGTGACACCCACTCCCTCCTTGCCTAATCAATAAACCCAGCTCACTTACTCGGCCAACCGCTCCCAGAGTCGAAAGAACTACAGCTATGCACCGATCAGAACAGGGAACACCACTGTAACATAACAGGTGGTACCCTTCAGATCATTAGCAGGACACTTTGGCTGTCATCCACAATGTAAGCATAGCATTCAATTGTTATTGAAAAGTGTTGTGCTACTGCAAATATAACATTCAATTGTTTAGTGTTCTGATGTTTACAAAAAAAAACCAAAAAAAAAAAACGCACAATCTAACATTTTTTTGGTGTTACTGTTTTGAGAGTACTTATCCGTCAGAAGAGCCATGGAGTGATCTCAGAATCTCGATACAGACGTCCATCGACTGTGGTTGTAGCTAGCTTCCCATTGGCTCTGGACTTTTTTCAATTTTGAGTAGAGGATTTCTCATATTTTGTTGATTTCACAAGGAAATTGATCATTCATTCCAAAGCGTATTCTTATTAGCTACGAAGTCTGCTAGGATTTAGGTAGGATGCAGTCTAGTTCCTCTAATCTTTCCAAGGCGGTGCAAATTTAAAAATGTAATTGAATCCACTGTTTCTTTTAGCAGCTGATGGGATGATACCATAAACTCCAAAGTTTCATCTTTGTCCCGCCTGCCTTCTTTGATGCCTGAAAAAATTGTCACTCATGCTTCTTTATTGTATCGTTTCATTCATTATCTCGCTTTTTTTTTTTTTTTTTTTTTAATGCTTCAAGCATAGTTGTCGTAGACTCGATGGTTGCTTTCAGCGTAGCATTTTTGAACTTCATCTCATTTACTTCGTGCTGCATGAAAATGGGGCTTTCTTTTTAAGTTTTTTTTCTCCACTTGTAGAATTTCTAATTGACAGTTTCCTGTCGATTGAGTCTATTCCAGCGTTGATAAAATCGGGAGTTTGGCACAAGATCTGCGGTCGAAGTAGCAGAATCAATTTAATCTACCTTCTTCCGCTTCACTGAGAGGTCACTGTGATGGTTAGATGCATCCATGGTGTTTCCTCGCTGGATGAAACAAGATAGAGAACAATATTTGACTTGATTTAAGAAAAAATATCTGATTAAGTCATTATAAATGTGCAGTGTAGACAGGACCTGTTAAAAAAAGGGGAGAAAAAAAAACCTAAAAAGTAGTGATGGCCAAATGAAGCCTCATGAAGCAATGAAGCTTTGCAGCCAATTGGTTTGCACATGTAGCAAAGCTTCATGGTGCTTCATTTACCCTATGGCGCCATCAAGTGGTCTAGAAGCCCAAGAGGTCAACATTGTTAAGAATTCAATGGCTTAAGACATATGAATGTGCTTGTGTTAGTAATTTAGTATGTGAACAAAATACAACAAGTGCTAAAGGTAATTTGTTATTCATTTTTATTTAGAAATAATAGCTTTCCCACAGTGGCTGGCTTTAAACAGTTTCTTTTTTTTTTGGAAAATATTTCACCAGCTTTAGAAAATATTCTTTCACAAGGCACAAATGAAGCTGGGGTGCAGAGAAATGTGTGAGTGCCAGTTTATATAAATTTGGGTAGGTATTCTTTTGTGCCTCCCAGTACACTAATGGATTGTTCATTCTGTTGATGTTTGGTTCAGATAGGTACACACACACACTCACATTTATATTAAAGTACTTTTTCTCCCTTACCTTATTGAAAGCAATCAAATCAAAATGTTCCCATACAGGGGAGGATCGCTCTTTTCGCGCAGGTTCCATCACAAGCAAAGGACAAGGCTCGAAAAAAGATTGCACCGGTTGCACTGCTGCGCACAGATGTAACAAGTACAGGAGCCCGAAATCCACAAAATGTGAGATAACAGGCGATCGCCATTGCGTTTTGCAACCAATTTATACCGTAGTCTGTCCTGTTTTTGCAATATGCGCCAAACGTCGGATCACTTCCGAAGCACTCACGAGATTCAGCCGGCCGCCGCCGGCGAGGCTTCCCACGTCATCATTTCCGGGTTTCGCCGAAATGAAGCGCGCCTCGCTACAAGCTTCGTGGAAACCCCCCTCCCATTACTCGACACAAGCTTCGGAACCTCGGCTCATTTCGTCCCATCACTACTAAAAAGCTCACTTAAGCCTAATTTATGCTTCTGCTTTGCGGTGACGACGTAGACCTGGGGTGGGCAAACTGGTCCTCAAGGGCCGCAGTGGGTCCTTGTCTTTGTTCCAACAGACCCAGCACAGATAGTTTAACCAATAAGGTTTCTGCAGAAATAAGCACCTGACTGCAATCGACTGAGTGCACTTGTAATACAGCAGATTGGTGAAAAGTTGTCCTCTTAATGGGTTGCAGCAAAAACCCGCACCCACTGCGGCCCTTTGTGGAATAGTTTGCCCACCCCTGGCGTACATCCTTCGTCATCAATGAACATTCGAAGTTCTGCGTCAGGGGAAAGCGTTGCGCTGTAATTCACCGCCAAGCCATCAGAGGGGTGTGGCATTGTGTTTGTACGGTTTTGGGGGACCCGTCGAATTCCTTTAGTTTATTTCCGGTTAGAAAACAATAGCAACGGAGATGGAACGCTTAAATGTGGATCTTCAGCTCATCAACTTTGAACAACAAATGTTGATCATACAAATGTTAGGCCTGTAGGTGATGCAGAAGACTGTTGCGGAGGTGGTCTGTCCGACTGCTGATGCAGCACAGAGACTGGCAGTCACATTACGAATTCTAGACTCAGGTGGAAGCCGGCAAGCTCTTGCGGCTATCTTCAAACTGGAGTTGAGCACTGTGTCCAGCGTTTTGTCCGAGGTCTACAAAGCATTGTGGACAGCCTTCCTGCCTGATTTTTTGCCATGTCCAACAACCATCCACGGGGAAGCCATAGCAGATATCTGGCGGCTATGGAACTTCCCAAACTGCGTTGGAAGCCTTGATGGTAAAGACGTTATCATAAAAGCACCGAGGCACTCTCAATCAGTGATGATGTTATCAAGTGTGTGAACTGTCTGTTTTTGAAAATTAAACATCAAAACAACTCTTTTGACATTTTGACACCAAACCTGTGCTTTATTCTTCATTTACTTGAAGTGTGAAATGTAACTAAGTCAAGGACTCACAACAAACATATGTACACAATAAATGATAAAGTGCACCAACCAAAATTACGACAAAGTGATTAAAAGCTGGCAGTTTTTGGCCGACTGTGTCCCATTTTCTTTTCCTTCTTGCGGGCCCAAACCTGGAACATTTTATTAGAAAAAAAAAAAAAAAAAAATTGAACAAGCTTGCAGTCGATTAAATAGCGTACCGCAAGCAACACGCCACTTTTGCTCATTAAAATTCATGACGTTTGCTAGGGTGACCATAATTTGATTTCCGAAAAAGAGGACACTTGGCCCGGCCTCGAGATACTTGAATTTTACTGGAAGTTCACTCAAAGATGCCTATATCACTTCAATATAATTAAAGTGTGTCTACTCCGTCTGGATAGAAAATTTCAGTTTTAATTAAAAAAAAAAACAACAACATAGGCCTATTGCCGTATAGTATATATTACATACTTACTATATGGAAATATTTTTTTACTCAACTGGTTACTCAACAGGCTTTATTCTTGCTAAAAAAATAATCAAACAATTTAAAAAAAAAAAAAAAAAAAAACGAATAATGAGTAAAAATAATAATAATAATAATATATATAAATATATTATGCAGACCCATGGAAATGTAGTCCAGTCAATACACACACACAGTAGGCTATGTGCCAACTCAACATTTTTATAAATTACTATCACGACAATTGTCGTTGACAAATTGTTATTCCCACTCAATTTTTATTCTCATTCAATGTTCTACATTGTACGGAAACAATAACCGAAATAAACTGACAAGCTATTCAACCAGTATGTTTCCAAATGCAGCAGTTCAAAACTACATTGCTCATAATGCCTAGAACAGCTGAGCTCACTGATAGCTACCCTATTAGCGAGTACCGGGAGCCGAGGCTAAATCAAACTTTGCTATAAAAGTTTACAATCATTGGCCGCGCAACGATGGGACACCAAACGGGATTTTACAGATTACGCCAGTACAAATCTCCAACAGAAGTCAACAGTTGCCATTACATACGTATTTTGTAATGAAAACTCATAAGAAACACAGCTACTTAGAATATAATACTAACATTCAACCAAAGGAACGAACGCAGAACAATTACAAGACTCATACAATATACTGCATCTCTGTGTACACAGAAGACACGTGATCGATGTTAATAGGAAATAAACCCACAGAAAGGTGTATGGAGCCACGTCTTAGAACTCCATATTGAACTCCTTACTGTAGTCTGATCTCTCGCCAAACCGTCAGTAGATGGTGATAATTCCCCATGAAACAAAGGGTAAACTGCGAACAAAAAACAAGAAGAAGATCTACTCCTTCTCCCGCCCCTACAAGTAAGAGCCACGTCAACCCAGGCAGGCACTGCCCCCTAGCGGTCGGAGGGATTCTCTTCAAATTGGTCCCGTGAAAAATCATAAAAACCGGACACTTTCATAAAATTTATGAAACCCCGCCGGATGCTTCGGAGAGCACGGGATAAGAGGACTTGTCCGGGCAAAAGTGGAAGTTTGGTCACCCTACGTTAGCAACTGTTGCTAGGGGAGGTCAAGCTCGCGTTTGTCCCTCATGCTAGATGCATGTATATAGTGTACGAACGAGATGTTTACTGAGCTAAACCCACCAATTCTGTCTGAAAATTATGTCGCTGGTACCAAATTCACTGGTAAAGATGTTGAAGAACATACAAATCTTCAGTTAAAGAGATGGATTGAGTGTCGAGCAGTGACGTGCGGTCAGGGGAGGCAGGTGAGGCAGAGCCTCACCTGTCATCATGACAAAAAAATAATTATAGCATAAAATTTATATGAATATTTGTCCATTACTCATTTCAAACATTTTTTATAGTCAAAATCGCTGAATTTGCCTATTTCCTGTTCAAATAAAGAAATGAAATGAGAGGTGCGGCAGCAACGAGTAAAGCCTCGCCTCTGATTGCGCAATCCATAACAAACTGGGTTGATACATGGAATTGGAGCGTGCTGGTTGCCGTACATCTGCATGTCGCCGTTATAATGTTTCCAGATACGTTTATTTGACCGGATTTTCCACATTCTGGCTAATGTCTTTATCCCTTAAAGTTTAATGTTTGTTAGCGACATATTTAGTTTTGCTGATGGGACATAAAACCGCAGTGAAAAGGCACATGCTGCGGCAGATAGTACTCTGCTGCACTGCAAGGGGGCGTACGTGAAACTGGACTTTCCGTTAAATGTGGACGCGGTTAACACAACACCGGAGCTAGAAGGTTTGCTTCAAACTACGGGACAGAAGATAACTCGCGCTTTTCAAACGGACTGGTACACCCGAAAAGACTGGCTATGTGGCTGTCCTTCCAAAAATTCGCCTTTGCTGCTTTCCCTGCCTTTTCTTCTCAACTTGTGCCAATGTCTGGACGAACACGAGATATTGTGACATTAAAAAACTACGACGAAGCCTCAGCAAACTTGAGAGCTCGACCACTCACATTCAAAGCCTGATTGCTTTAAAAACTTTTGGAAGCTCAAGGATCGATTTGGCTTTGACGAACAGCGGAAGCTCAATGGTAAGGTAAAGAAAAAAATTTGAAAGACCTCATTAATGCAACCTGCATCCTAGCTAAACAGGAGTTAACATTTCGTGGTAACGATGAGCGTGTAAGCTCTTCTAAACGTGGCATATATGTAGAACGATTACATGGTTTTGCTGAGAAAGATGAAAGGTTAGCTAGACTTTTGGACACATCCACTGTGTTTTCTGGCTTGTCAAATAGAACACAGAACGATCTAATTGAAGCAATCCTCTCCATTGAGGCGGAGAGATTTTTTTTTTTAAAGTAAAGGAAAATAAGGAGGACTTTTACAAAAAGGGCGTAGGTTTGCATAGGGACGGTAGGGACATAACACTACCAACTTTTCAGGATGCTAAAATTGTCCCCACCAACTTTTAAGCAACCTTACCTTTTTGCATGATATAATGTTCAGTTATATAGAGAATTTAGATCTTTCAATAGATCCATATGTTGTAAGGATAGAATTGACCCTACCATTATTAAGTGAATTATTTTCATTATGTTTATGTTTGCTAATAAAAACCAGACATTTATTCAGGAAGTTTTCAAAATGTTTCTTTAGTATTTTTTGAAAACAAAGATTTGAATCGAACAGTGTATCATCTGATGCATGTAAAAGTTATTATCAGAAGATAAGGATTTATTTTGCATTGATCATTTTGCCTATTAATTAATTAGGTTCATATACATGAGAAATGTGGCCCTTTGCCCCCTGCATCCAATCTGTTTGGTCTAATTAATGTCCCGTCCCCAGCAAAAAGTGTACCTACATGCAGGTTATGCTGTTATATCGTCCCTACGAATGTTGATACCAAACCTATGCCAAAGTAATGCCGGTTTTTGTGGTGAAGGACAGGCGCAAGAGCACAAACAGTTTTCATTTCAATCTTATTTAAAAAAAAAAAAAAGAAAAAAAAAAAGAGCTTAGACCAAGAAAAATACAATAGAATATTTAAAAGCTAAATTTTGGCCTTAAATAAAATATTCTTTGTTTTTCTTTTCACACTTTTTGTTTCGCAATCTGTAATAAATTGATTAAAGTATCAGAATTAAAAGTTTTAAAAACAACTGAATATTTCACTAAAGGTCAGAATTGAATTCTGTGGCTTTGTACACCACTCTTTACTCTCATTTATGTTGCATGAATTATAGAATTGCGATGACCAACACATTGAGGGTGTGGGGCAAATGCATGTTATTTTCTTACTTTTACGTATCGATAATATGTACCGTGTGTGCGTGTTTTGTGAAGAATGCTGATGAGATATGAAATAACCAGTAGCCAATTGAATAAGCTACCGTTTTTGGTTTATATATTTGGAAATCTGACACTAAAGGAGTCAGTGCCTCACCAACCATGAACCTCACCGCACGGCACTGGTGTTGAGGGATGAAAAAGACGGGAAAAAGAGCCAACCTGATCCAGAGGTAGCTTTTTTAACGTCACCTGTTTATTGTGTGCATTGCCTTACGCCACTGACAATGACATTCTCCTGTTTCAACAAGCTATTCTTTACAACCATATGCCCTGTCTTATATATTATATCCTCTGGTTGCCTTACATCTGACCGTTCTCGGGGGTCATTTATATTGCTATTTTTTTGTTTAGCGATCGCAAATGCTACTCAGTGACAGCCAACAAACACTTAATTTTTTCATAAATAACAAATCTTAATTTTATTAATTTATTTACACTTCCCCCTTACTGAAGTTGTTTCTTTACAACAGAAAAGGTAACAGTGGCAGCCAGTTACCATTATAAATTTTTTTCATGTCATTCATTGTCAGACAGAGGCAGCACGGCAAAACGCTGCAAGGAGCAGCAGTACCTTTTGGCGCTTGGGTCATCGTTTTCGTTCCTCTGTATGTTCTTGAGTCACCTGGCCCTCAGCTCATCGTCCTTGGGAAATTTGTGGAGAGTGATCTGGGTCCCCTTGGTGGCCTGCCCCTGCTTGACCGCCTTGTTGGTCAGGTAGCCAGTCTTGCAGCCCATAACCCAACACGTTTCCCCATGGTGCTGCACTGAAAGTTTTTAGATTGAAATGTTAAATGAAATAAAATGTGGCATAGCTGTTTTTTAAATATGGACGCAGAAATGTCTAAATTACATTTTTTTTGCCCCAAAATGGGCAGTTGGTCCACAAGTTAAGCTATTGTGTAGAGATAGAAAATCTAACATGGTGGCCGTCACAAAACAAAGAGCTCTTTGAAAAGAAAAGAGCTAATGTGTAAATCCCAGAGTTTCTATAGCTACAAACCAAAAACAGTCTAGATTCTTGGTTAAAAGCAAAAAAAGGGCACTTATAATTCATTTTACATGAATATTTCAAGCTAAATTTACGCGATTGTGTAATCCCACTTGGCGGCTGTCACTAAGCAAAGATTCTTAAATTGAAAATTCTTGTACATAAATGTGTAAATCCCAGAATTTCTATAGATATAAACCTAAAACAGTCTAGATTCTTGGTAAAAGTAAAAAAAAAAACAGGCAGTTATCATCCATATTTCAAGTTAAAGTTATGCTATCGTGTAGTCCTACGTGGCGGCCGTCACTAAACAAAGAGCTTTTTAAATTGAACATTTTTGTAAATAATTGTGTAAATCCCAGAATTTTTATAGATATGAACCTAAAACAGTCTAGATTCTTGGTTAAAAGTAAAAAAAAAACAAGACACAGTGCAAGCCACCACAATGCTCTGCCTGTGCCGGCCCTCTACCGAAAGGCGTGGCGCAATGTCTGTAGGAGCTCTCTCATCAACTGATGGTGAAGTCTATGATAATTGCTAACTCGCTTAGCGCCCCGTGCTAAGTGGTAACGTCTCATCAACAAAAAATACAAACAATATAATTGGCTTTGCTTGCTCAGCTCTAACAAAGGCTAACTGGATCTAACAACACACAGGTCAGTCCAACTCCTGAGACTTTGTAATATTATTAAGCAATTAAACCTGACTGGAGCAGTGAACTCTCTCTCTTTTGCTTTAATCACTGGTGCTCTTGTGAAAAGCCTCGCATTACACACAAACAAGGACTGCTCACTGCTGTCGGCAAAAATTGATAATGAAATGCGTTGGCAACAATCCATTGACTTTCCTAATGAACAATTCTTAGGTGTTAGTAAAAAAAAAAAACGTGATTGGGAGTAATTTTGACTAGGACAGGCAGTGATCCGGGGATTTCTAGTGACAGTGCCCTCTGTCGATTTGCGCCTATATGCGGCGCATGCCCCGCTCAACGTGTAGTTGCGCCACTGCTGATGAAATGGCCGATTGTCTTCGGAACTCCTGTGGCTTGAGCAAGTAAAATTGGCTTTTCTTCAAAAAGTGAATATTCCACAGTGGGTGACATTTCCACATCCTTTATATAGCAAAAGAAACGAAAAAAATCATCCCCATTGAATGTTTTGTATGAAGAAAAGTGTCCCTAATGTGCAAATTAGTCTAAAAAAAATCTAAAAATAGAATCAAGATAAAATCTAATCTTTTTGCCATGTCTCTCACTCCTACCTTCTAACAAGTTGGCCATCACTTTAGCCCAAATGTCTTTTATCATTGTTTCTTGTGCTTACCCACAATTCAAGCCGCTTTTGGAGAGCACCCCTTGACCTTTTGCAGTTCTGTCACGCAGGTCATTTTTGTGCAAGAAGCCCCATGCAACTTTGCCAGCTTTTTTATTTCATCTGTTCGTAGATCTGACTTTGGGGGGGGCAGTCTCTATTAAAGTTGCGGTGGCTGTTCTCATCATGGCATTTTATGGTTTCAGTCTATTATCAGAGCCACAGTGCTTTAGCTCAAAAGACACTTTGGTTTTGTGCTCGAAGGAGGCAGCCAATTCGTCATTAAAGGCATCCTCGATCTTAAAGACAAGTAATTCTTAAAAGATAAAAGTATGAGTTATGATAATTTTATATTAAAACCCCTCTTAATGTAAAATTATTTTAAGTGATAGGTCGCCATTCTTGTTTACGTCGCAGTGCGGTGACGTCACCGGGCCCACTGCCGAAATTCCAGCGTGTCACTCGTTAGCTAACCCAACATGCCATCGGTTCTGCCCTTCTAATTTGAACCAGAGCGGAAAAGTGAAGGGCAGGACACACTGTCGGTCGTTCGCAAGACGAGCGGCAAAGGCAAAATGCAGAGCAGGAAATGCCTGAAAAGACAAGAGTTGGGCAAAACTGGTAATGTACAATGCAAGTGTATGATGCAAGTGCGTCTCAATGACAATAGAGCGAGAGAGTGTATGCTGTTGAGAACTCACTCCGGTTTTTGTTAGCAGATCTTCAAGGGGAGCTATTGCATGATCAAACTTATTCCAATATAATTATGTCCACAGCTGTCGTGTGCTTTACATACAGTACTGGCCAAAAGTTTGAACACACCTTGTCATTCGTGCATTTTTATTTTCATGATGAAGGAATTGGGCCCCCCGAGCCAAGCCACGGAAACAGCAACAGCGGAACGGAAATGGTGTTCCGCTGGGATCGCTCCCGCAAGTCAACCGGGAGGGGCCAAAACTCTGCGCGCTTACTCCGGTGTTAACCCTTTGTACTAACTTCATGTTCCAAAAGTTTGAAGAAGGCTCACCGAAAACAGGTTGACAATTTATTCGTCGACAATGGTCAAAAACAAGGCAAAAACAGATGACGGAGAGACAATGCTGGATCCAGGGTCGGCAAAACAACGGCTACATAGGAATGTTCCCGAGAAGCGACAGTTGTTATCTCAATGTTCAGTCTTTTTGAACGCTGCGGTGGAGTGGGCCAGGCCGAATGCGTGGTTGGGTGTCGTCTTGGGATCATCCCACTGTGGCAGGTTTGGGCGGTGAAGTTCGTGCGTCATCCTTCGTGGCTGGGATGTGGTTGCCACGGCGACCGAAGCAGGTCTTGACGTCCAAGGCGCCCGCGCTACCAACTTGTTATCCTGGTTGGGCGAGGATGTTCTCCGATGCTACTTGTTTTAGGACAGAGCACCCTGCTCTTTGTCCTGGAGTGCACAGGAGAACTGATCGCAACAGTTGGTGCGTCCATCTTGCTCATGACGTGTTGGGGTTCTGTGATAAGATGGCATTGTGTATCTTTTATGCCCTCTATTCTGCTTCTTTTCATCAAACTATGGTGTACGTGCTATTTATTTTATATTAGGTGTGTTAGAGTAATACAAACAGTCCTGCAGTAAATATGAGAAATGATACTATTCCCTGATTGATTATATTACGTGTGTTAGAGTAATGCAAATAGTTATACTGTGCCTATGAGAAACGTTACCATCTCCTTCATTCCCCTTCATGAGCCCCGACAGGGCTAATAAGGTGATTCACTTTACTGTGTCAAAGGGCATGGAGTGAAGTCTGCCTAAACTATGGTTAGATGCTTTACTATAATGAATGTGTTAGACTAATGCAAACAGTTATATGGTGTGTGCGAGAACGGTACCTATTCCCTTCAATGACTATTGACATTATAAACTCTCATTATAGGTAATAAAACTATGGATGCACACGTGTGATAGTCAGGATCGGAGTCGTGGCTGTTCTCATTAAATTCGTCATCTGGATCGAGTGTCCCCCATGTCTTGTACATCCAAGTCACGTTTAGCTACGTAAGGGTGGTCCATATTAAGTGCCTGGCGCGCGTCAGCCGGCCACTGTATCGCTGCATCGGACATGTTTGGATCAGTTTGAGTGGCAGCATTACTCATATTAGGTGAATACTGAACAGACACACTTACTGCCTGAACTGACAGTAGAGGTGAATAATCAGCTTCCTCTGTGACTACCGGTACGCCAGAAGGTTCGCCTACCGCTGTAGCGACAGGAGCGGCTTGCCTGCTTAAGAGAGCGGCCCGCAGTTTGTCTTTGCCGTTTTATTGCGTTCATTTCACACGCTATCCGAGCGCGTTGAGGCTTCTTGTGAGGGAAAATAGTTAGAACAGCATTTGATTAGAGTTTCCGCTTATATCCAGCCGCTTCGGTGAGCTTTTTCATAAGTTGTCGTCGACTAAAAGCCTCGAACTTTGGGGTTATGTTGCTGACACTATTCTGAGCGAGCAATAATGGAAATTGAGCAAAAATAACCTAGATTTCGAGCACAAAAAACTATATTGAGCGAGCAGTTAAAGATTTTAAGCGAGCAATTGTAGATTTTGAGCACAGAAAATAATATTGAGCAAAAAAAAATCTACTCTGTGCCGTTCAATTCCCCCCTCCTGCTCTCGCTACGTATCTCGACTCCGCTCAATTCCCCCCTCCTGCTCTCGTTCCGTATCTCAACTCCTCTGCTCGTCGGAAACCGACGAGCAGGAGTCGAGATTAGAGATGGGCGATACCAGTGATTTTGGATTCGATCCGATACCAAGTAATACCAAGGCCAAATATTGCGATCCCCATCCGATATCGAAACCGGAAGTTCATAATATATTTAAAAAAAAAAAAAATAGACAACCCTGCAGCGTTCTCAACCATTCTGATGATGTTACGAGCAGTGGCGGAGCTAGACTTTTATCCTTGGGGTGGCCAGGGGGTGGCCGAGGCTATTTCAGGGGGTCCACAGACTATAACAATGCATTTGTTTCTTGACTTATCAATTGCAATCGGAGTGTCAAATGTTGAAATGTACATACTAAGCACAAAGGAGATGAGATTTATGTATATTTAATTGGCATTTTATTAACAATGCAGAACGTTCAGAAAAGCATAATCTTCGGTTATTTTGAGAAGTCGCAAAACGTTTCACAAAGTATTTTTATTTGTATGCCCGAGCCCGAAACCCCCCCCGAAATTTTACGTTTTATTTGTAGGCTCGAGCCCGTAACCCCCCCCCCCCCAAAAAAAAATGTATGTTTTATTTGTGAGGACTCAGGAGGAGGATGCGATGCGTGGTTGCAATGTGCATGATAACAAATTAAAGCCTGTCTTTTGTAACAAATTTTCCCAGTTAAACAATACTGTAAGATGCATACTTAATATACATTTATATCTTATATTTTATCTTTTACATTTGTGTGTCTGTTCTATCATGTGGATAATTCATGCGTCATTTCCATGGCAAAATGCAATGCACATTTATTTTAATTTCTTCGAGTTGGCAGAAAAAAACACAAGTTTTCTTTATGTTTAAATAGTCTACCTATTTTTATGATCATTATAAATTCATTTACACAACGAAATAACGCTGGAAAGGTTTGTTAAATATATTTCTGTGTGGGATATTGTGCTCACTACGCGCCTCTCTAACAAGGAGAGGAACAGCGGCATATACAAAAATAAACTAAAATACTTTTAAATAACATTCTTTAATTTAATGACTCGCATCAGAACACACAAAAGAAGAACCTGCCTTAAGGAGCACTGAAACAAAATAAATAAGTACATTTTAAGGAATACCATGCACGAACTCCACGATGTCCTGCTTAGCACAAAGAGGTGCAGCCCCCGAAACAAATGATAATAACGATGTTTGACAAATACCTTTTAGGCCAGTACAATTTTTAAAATGCCTGCTCAGCGTCAAGGTGCCAGTCTTTCTGCTCTCGTACGAGAGCAAAGCGCCACATTTGTTGCATTCGGCAAGGCCGACACAGTTTTATGTAGCATATTCCACTATCAGTTGAAATCCTTTCCACACACCACTCGTGGATTCTTGCCTTTTCAATTCCCCCGTCTTTAGTTTGCTTTTCACCTGTTGCTGCTCTACTCGGGTCGGTTCGGGTTCGGGCTCAAAATCTAGGCTCTACAGGCTCAAGATCTAGGCTCTACTTGGAAGCTAGACGCCATGGGATATAACGTTAACGTTTGCTTGATGCCGTGGCTCTCTGCTAGTAGCGAAAACAACAACAAATCTCCTACCTACAAGTTATTTTAAACATTGACTCATTAGCACACCAGCATATAACTTACTTTACGACGAGGATTTCAGTGTCCGTGAAGGGTATCCTTCGTCTCCTTCTTTGTTGTCACTTTGTTTATCTTCTGTCAAGTTCACAGTGTCAACGATGACCGACTCAAATCAGACTCAAATCTTCCTCTAGTCTGTTTCAGTGGCAATTCTTCTTCTCCTAATGAAAGCGGATTGCAACGCTTTGTGGTACATAGCGCCAACTACAGTACAGGAAGGACTTAGCAGTCGGTGCCGCGATATGTCAATCACCTGGGGTGGCACCTGGGGGGTCCAATCAGATTTCAGGGGGGTCCAGTGCTACCCCGGCCTCCCCTCTAGCTCCGCCCCTGGTTACGAGTACCCCTGGTGGTCAGGGGCCGCGGCGTAACATAAGACGGCAGGTGTGCAATGAGGAGGCAGTGACAAGTCAAAATTGCAAATAAAAAGTTTATTTAACAGAAAAGAAACAATGGACACAGAGCACACAAACATTTACCCAACCCTCTGCACTATGCAGCAAACACCAAATAAACAGTTCAAAAACCCCAACTAAACCTAGAACCTAGTGATGGGTCCAGTGATACTAATGCGCCGGCGCGCGCGCCGAGCTCATGGAGCAACCCCTGCATCGGTGCGCGTATCGCTACAAGAAAATCACGTGACCGATGCATGAACTCATTGAACTGTGTCGACACAGTCATGACGCGGCAAACTGCTTCAAAAGGAAGCGCGTCTGTCAACGCGATGGAGCTGCTGAAACAATCCACATCTCACGGTTACTTCCTCGTTGTCTACATGCTGTGGAAATGGACGTAAGACAGGGAAAATGCAGTTGTCATCTTCCATTCAAAATACAATTAATTTTAATGTAAATCTGAGTTTATCAGTGTGACAGGTACACGCGGGTCCGTCATTTGTGGAGCCTTGCCTACTCTTTTACCTTCATTTGACATGTTAGCTTAGTGGTCAGAGCGAACGCCACTCGTCCCCGACGCGTAGTGCGCGCGGGTTCGAGTCCTGGTCAGAACGTATCGCAGCGCAAAACTAAAATTTTCGGTTTTACTATTAAAGTTATTTTTTTTTTGCAGGTGAAATGTTGCATTTGTACTTTGTATATGACTAACCTGCCATATACAAACAGTTGCCACCTCCTCAATGCTGAAGCATTACTGGCCCAAGCATGAGAATGAAGTTTCTGATAATCCCAAAATAAACACAGGTATAGAGCCATTCCTTTACTTTCCCACAGTCACTTTTTTGGTAATTTATTAGAAATCTGTAATTAAGCTATAATTTATTTTTTGTCCACTTCAATTTCTTTCTGGTGGGTTATGGTAGCACTTAGATGACGAAGTGGGGAGTCAAGAAGGCAATGCAACTGTAGATGAAATTGCAAAAGTGCAACGATGCATGGCTGAGCCGAACATGAACCGAAGCCCAACTGAGCCAATGGACATCTTATCCAAACCTCTTTCAACTGGAAATTCTTGTGCATGCTGGCATCATTGGTTCCATGCGAGTGTGTTGTCCACAGCAGGCTTGTTTGATTTTAAAAAGGTAACCAACTAAATTTTAAACATTAAAAAAAAACAACTATGTTTTTGAATAAAATTTTATCAGAACAAAAAGTCCACAGGCATTCCTCATTCACCCATTCATTATTACTTACATTTTCACATTATAATATATGTTCACATAATTTAAAGATATGGAATAATGCAATATGAATGCAAAGACTTAAATTATTTGATTTTACATGCTATGTCATCAATTCAGTGTCAGTCTGTCAAGTGGGTTGCCTGTAGGGATTTTTTATGTCCAGCAGGTGTCAGTATTCAATGACACAGTATCCACACTGTGTCAACACAGTGTGTCACTGTGTCGACACGCTTCATGAGGTCTCACGGACCCATCACTACTAGAACCTAAAACAACCCCCAAACTAAAACACTACAGTGACAGGCACCTATTGTGCCCCAAAATACATGGGTGGTGTTGCCGCTCTATCTAATGGACTAATACAGAGAGTTGGTACCTACGTGAGGTGGGAAACACGATGTAGACCTGCAGGTGTCTAACTAAAGTCCCTACCTCTGTGCTCTGCGCCAACCTAAAGAAAAAGACAAAAGAGATCATTAATAAACAAGTGGCAGAAAGCAAACTTCACAAACGGAATCAAAGTCAAAACATAACAGGCTTCAACAAACCAATACAACCAAAGTGAGAGCTGCCACCGCCTCTCCTGAACCAAGCAAACAATTCAACTTATATAGTGGCAGGACGAACAGGTGATTGGATGATGAACTAATGAGGAAGTGGTTCCAGCTGTGGAGGCTTTCTGTGATCACACAGGTGGAAACTACTGCAAAGGAAAAATACAGGTGAAAACCAACATAGACCAGTATAAAGTGAAAGGAAAAGCATACATACCTGAACAAAAGATAAATTACTCTCCATCTGTAACACTCCCCCCCTAAAATATCAACTTCCAGTTGATAAACAGGCCTATCCGGAATAGCCCATCCAGCCAATGCAAGCGAAATTTCAAAAGGGTAGCAAAGCTATGGCGAAGTAACTAAACTGGCTTCGAACCAAAATAAAAGATGCCACATCATAAATAAAAACCCTGCTACTGACCACACCGAGACAGGGCATCCGCGAACACCTTGTCGACACCTCTCCCACGCAAAGTGCCGAGCCACTGCATCAACACAGTCATCAGACAATGATGAACCTGGAACAGGTAACAAGACCAGTACCTGGTCACCCGGCCCAAACGAACGACAGACTTATACTCATACCATGTCACTGCCTCCTCCTTGCACACCTGCCGTCTTATGTTACGCCGCGGCCCCTGACCACCAGGGGTACTCGTAACATTTCTAATCTAATGTACAACTACATCAAGCACTCAAAAACTATTCTCTTTGTGTCAAATATGCTTTGCAATGGAAAACTGCTGCTTTTAATAACGAGCAAAGCAGTTTCCCTCAAACTCACAAACCAATCCATCAACAACAAACTATGTAAGTCAGTCTCACTCTTTAACCATGACCCTTAAATTCATATGCACAGAACATCTCCCTGCTACACGTTGTATTTGATCAAATTTTAATCTACCTAAATTAAATATTTTTGATCTAATTAAAGAACGAATTAATAGTAGCATGTTACCGCCCTCAAATGGTAGATCACTAAAAACAAATCCAATAATAAATAGTCACTTTCCGTTTTTTAATTGTATTTTACTAACACAATTTTCAAACAAATTTTGAAAAAAAATAAATAAATAAATAAAAAAAAAACAGATCTTGAAATAATTGAAACAGACTTTTGACAAAATAAAAATAAGTAGCAACAAAACATAAGAAATCAAGAATTTAATCGTTTGTAACATAAAAAAAATATGGAAAAACATTTAATGAAAAAATAAAAATATGAAACATAAATTCACAAGAAATAATAATAAATGAATAAGAAATAATAAAAAGGTTAAGTAAGAAATTAGGCGTGAGAGGGGCAGAGGAAAAGCATGCTGTTCGACACAGGATAGGGACGTGAATGGGGGCGGGGGCACACGCCGGTGCACTGCTTATGTGTGTGCACTGCTTACGTGCATGTAGAATGCGAAAGGGAAAAGTAGTACAAAAAGTGTGCACAAAAATATACCCAAAAATTGACAAAGAAAATATAATATATTAATTCCAGATATCGATACTTTTACTTAGGGATTGATACCTAAAATTTAATACGCTGGATCGAAATATCCATATTTTGGTATCGATCCGCCCATCCCTACAACTCAGCCGGCAGAGAAAAGAAACCGACGAGCAAAGAAGTTGAGATACGGAGGGAGAGCGGGGGGGGGGGGAATTGAGTGGAGTCAGATACGTAGCGAGAGCAGGAGGGGGGGATTGAGTGGCACAGAGTAGATTTTTTTTTGCTCAATATTATTTTCTGTGCTCAACATCTACGATTGCTCGCTTAAAATCTTTAACTGCTCGCTCAATATAGTTTTTTGTGCTCGAAATCTAGGTTATTTTTGCTCAATTTCCATTATTGCTCGCTCAGAATAGTGTCAGCAATATAACCCCATATTGAACGCGGTAGGAGAAAAATGGCGAGAACAAAGCGTTGGGTCTTTGGGAAGTTTTGTCAGTCTACAGGCATTTTCCCAAAACTTTCTCCTCTTCTTATCAATAGGAAATCTTTGGAGACTCACATCACTCCCCTTGTTTCCATTTGACTGGAAATTGCATCCAAAAGCAGCACATCGTGGCATTTTACTTAGCGAGTTTAGGCAGCAATACATAATTGTTGTACACAATTGGAAACGTCCCAATTACGTCATTACTCCGAGCCCGCAAAACATGGCGCCAACTATCGGTCAAAATATCTACTAAATATTTATCTGGGTCTTCGAAAAAAGACCCAAATTGTGTTATTCTGTTTTGTTTTTTTTTTGGAATAGGATTTCTTCGGCGCACCGCGCAGCTCGAACCACTTGACCGATCGGCACCGTTCAAGTATCGACACGTCGGTAATTCGGAAATTCGTCGAAAATTTGACAAAAACTTGCCCATTCATTTTTAATGAGGAAAAAAAAAGTTTCAGAATGTATCTAGTCCTACAATTTTGACCAAATCACACAATTTGGGCATCAAAAATTCCACGACGGTGAGGGGCATAAAAGTTATACACAGAATTTGGAAAATATTTACGGTTCCCCGGAAATTTGCCAAAAACTTGCACATTCATTTTTAATGGGAAACAAAGAGAAGTTTCAAAATGTATCTAGTCCTTCAATTTTTGACCAAATCACAATTTGGGCATCAAAAATTCTGGGAAGTTGAGGGGCATAAAATGATATACAGAATTTTGAAAAAAAATTACGGCCCCCCGGAAATTTGCCAAAAACCTGCGCACTCATTTTTAATGGGAAACTAAAAAAAGTTTCAAAATGTATGTAGTTCTTCAATTTTTGACCAAACCAAACAATTTGGGCATAAAACATTCTGGGACGGTGAGGGGCATAAAAGTTATATACAGAATTTGAAAAATTACGGTTCCCCGGAAATTTGACAAAAACTTGCCCATTCCTTTTTAATGGGAAACAAAAAAATTTCAAAATGTATCTAGTCCTACAATTTTTCACCAAATCACAAAATTTGGGCATAAAAAATTCCGGGACGGTGAGGGGCATAAACGTTATATACAGAATTTGAATAAAATTTACAGTTCCCTGGAAATTTGCCAAAAACTTCATTCATTTTTTAATGGGAAATGTCCCATTCACTTTCAATGGGATTTCCGATAGAATTTACATCGCATTGTTGCCATTGACGGCCATGTATGTCAAATTTATTGATGCTAATGTACTTGGATTCCATTGACACATCTGTAAGTCGATGCCATGGACAGCCAATGGACGTCCAAAATTTTTCCCATTCATTTATCAATGGGTAAAAAAAAAATGTCCCAAATCAACAGGAAAAGACCAGATATAAATAGGATGTGTCCCCCAAACGTCCCTCATTCCATTGACGCTTATGGAGGGTGCTGCCATTGACGGCCATGGGTGTCCAAATTTTCCATTCATTTCTATTGCTTAATTTGTTTAATGCCATTGACGAGACGTGTTTGTCCATTCTATTGATAGCCCTGGGCAGGGCTAAGATCTATATAGCCACACAGGAAAGACCCGGAGTAATTTCTCCAGAAATGGCAGTTTCTAGTATAAAATATTGACATTGATTTAACATTTTATGTGTTTCTAACAACATATTTTAGTACAAGAGAACAATTGTGGTTTATTAGAGCCTACATGTCTTTAAGATCGAGGATCCCTTCTTTAAATAAGCAATTTTCTGTGTCCAACTTTCTCTGACAGAGAGGATGTGTCAAGGTAAGATGACTACTGGTTTGCATTATCAGCCGATCAGTGGATCGTTGTTATGGTAATGGTAACCCATAATGCAAGCATGAGCGTACACACATTCAAATTAACTTACACTCTCTCTTGCTATCTCAGCAAGTCTAACCTCACGGCCTACTAGCTAGACAGTCAATACCATTTGTCTTCTTGTGTCTTGCAGGTTGCAAACTATATCTTGGTCCTGAGCGGCAGGAGCCAGAGTCTCCTGGTGTTGAAGAGGAAGTGGAGCACCAAATCAAACAGGCGGAGCCACAACCCCCTCAACAGCAAAAGAGTCTAATCAAAAAGGAGGAGGACGAGCTGCCATATGTTAAAGAGGAGGAAGATATCAACAGGTGGACTGTTGAACCCTTGAAACGTGAAGATGGTCTCGGTGAGGCCAGCAGAGGGGCGGTGCATCCGAACAGCGGGAGCAGCTCAACAGAAGGATTGCAAGCATACAGTTTCATTGCTTCTCCCTCAGATAGCAACGACATGTCAAACTTGCCTTACGACGATTATGATGCTCATAAAGATCACAGTGAGAACTGCAAATGCTCTCAGTGTGGGAAAACCTTTGGTAATGAGTATAATTGTCGTAGGCATATGAAGAGCCACACTGTTGAGAAACCCTTTTCCTGCTCAGTTTGTGGCCAAAGCTTCTTCGAAAAGACGTCTTTGAAAAAGCACAGAAGAACCCACGCTGGTGAAAAACCTTTTTCCTGCTCAAACTGTGGCCGAAGTTTCACTCAAAGTCATCACTTAAAAACACACGCAAGAACCCACACTGTTGCAAAGCTTTTTTCCTGCTCAGTTTGTCCCCAATTATTCACTCTGAAGGGAAGCTTAGAAATGCACATGAGAACCCACACTGGTGAAAAGCCTTTTGGCTGCACAGTTTGTGGTCAAAGATTTGCTCGGAAGGACGGCTTAGAAATGCACACAAAAACTCACACAGGGGAAAAACCTTTTTCCTGCTCCGTATGTGGCAAAAGCTTTGCTAGGAAGAGTAGCTTAACAATACACACAAGAACCCACACTGGTGAGAAACCCTTTTCCTGCTTAGTTTGTGGTCAACGATTCACTCATTGGGGAAACTTTAAAAAACACACAAGAACCCACAGTGGTGAGAAACCTTTTTCCTGCTCGATTTGTGGTCAAGAGTTCACTCAAAGTCATCACTTAAAAACGCACACAAGAAGCCACACTGGTGAAAGACCGTTTTCCTGCTCAGTCTGTGGTCAAAGATTCACTCGAAGGCAACACTTAAAAAAACACACAACAACTCACACAGGTGAGAAATCCTTTTGCTGCTCAGTTTGTGGTCAAGGATTCACTCGAACGCATCATGTTAAGAGACACGTGTGTGTGGGTGTTAGAAGCGGTGGCCAATGACTGTTTGGCCCACCTGGCTTCATCACTTTGGGCACGCAGAACGATTGTATTCCATGGGCCTACCTCAAATCCCCATGTAATATTGTAAATATGGTCTCCAATCTTTTCACTACCCCCAATGAAAGTAGAAGAAACCAGAGTAGTTGAATAGTTGAACATTTCCATCACTTGTGACGTAATTAACGTAAAATTACGTTACTCTGACTCATGCACGCTACACTTTTTTAGGGTAATTGAAATGGTAAATTTTTAAATGAAATTAGTTTTTTAATGAAAATTAGTATGGAAAATTATAATAAATATGTTGTTCAATTGGGATTTTTTTTAGTTTAGATAAAAGGAAAAATGAAAAGGCTCCTTCAAGGTTAAAGACACTCTTGAGGAACTTTATTTCCGTTGCGATTTCTTTGAAATGTGCATTTTTCATTTCTCTTGATTAGGGCTGCAGCTATCGATTATATTAGTAGTCGATTAATCGACTAACTAGTTAGTTCGAATATTCGAGTAATCGGATAAGGAACATGGAAAATTAAAATACCTGAGCTGAGCCTCAAACGGAAAAAAAATAAGGATTATGTACAACAAAAGAACAATTGGCTAACTTACATAGCTAAAGTCCGCTAGCTTAAATGCTATTTACAATGCTCTTAACAAACGGTTCAGACACATACAGTATTCCCACAAAAACGGCTAAATATACCTATAAACTAAATTACGAATGCAATAAAGAAAAACATTAGCTCAAACAAAAACTTGGCTTATGTTGGTCTTAACATGGAGCAGCTGGATACAGCCATGTGAAATGAGGCAGACTAGAGGGCAGTGTATCCGCCCAAATCAATAAACTAAATGCAAACACTTTCAAAATAAACCAATATTCTAATTCTAATCGAATACTCTAGTTAATCAATCGTTGCAGCACTACTCTTGATTGACGGTGTCATTATAGTAATGGAGAGTGAGTTCTAGAAATAAAAACAGAAATTCTATGAGAAAAGAAATTACCTCCTAGTTGCAAACCTCAAGACCTGCACCTTTAGAAAAGGACAAATATTGGCCCATAACAAAAGTACTACGCTATAAAGGTAGTCCCCGGGTTACAATGGAGTTCCGTTCCTATGCTGGCGAAATAACCTGAATTTCCGCGCAAGTCGGAATTAACCCGTTAAGTACCCCTAAATGCCCCCTAAATCT
Organism: Corythoichthys intestinalis; assembly: GCF_030265065.1. NCBI lineage: Eukaryota > Metazoa > Chordata > Actinopteri > Syngnathiformes > Syngnathidae > Corythoichthys > Corythoichthys intestinalis. The sequence goes on from NC_080415.1 coordinate 4,890,475, forward strand.
CAAAATAACTATGCTAAAACATGTATTATACGTCATATCAATAAAATAAATTCAAAAGTAAGATACTGTACGTAGTCCAGGATATAAACAGGCAGCTCTAATGTCTGAAAGCAGTTGGTCCCAAGTTCGACTGACACGCATGTATGAAAGCAGCTGGTTAATTCCCTGGTCACACCGCGAAGGCTGAAGACATAAATATAATGGCGGGTCGATCGTCATTTCCTCATTCTTCGCAGTGGGACGGAAATCTGTAAACAAACATTGCAATTATATACATGGCAACCTGGAAAGATGACAAAATTAAAGTAAAAACGTAATGAAATCAAACTGCTACTGGATCTTAACAGCTGAAGAAGAGACAGGCCATCATCCGTCTTTGGAAATGTGAGGTTTGTTTTGTTGCAGATTCCGACTAAATATGCTATAATGTCTGTTTTATAAAATCCCACCCTCCCTCGCCATCCATCCATCCATCCATCCATCCATTATCTTCCGCTTAGTCCGGGGTCGGGTCGCGGGGGCAGCAGCTTTAGCAGGGAAGCCCAGACTTCCCTCTCCCCAGCCACTTCAGCCAGCTCCTCCGGCGGGATTCCAAGGCGTTCCCAGGCCAGCCGAGCGACATAGTCTCTCCAGCGTGTCCTGGGTCGACCCCGGGGCCTCCTGCCGGTGGGACATGCCCGGAACACCTCTCCAGGAAGGCGTCCAGGAGGCATCCGAACCAAATGCCCGAGCCACCTCAACTGGCTCCTCTCAACACGGAGGAGTAGCGGCTCGACACCAAGCCCCTCCCGGATGACCGAGCTTCTCACCCTATCTCTAAGGGAGAGCCCGGACACCCTGCGGAGGAAACTCATTTCGGCCGCTTGTATCCGGGATCTTGTTCTTTCGGTCACGACCCACAGCTCGTGACCATAGGTTAGGGTAGGAACGTAGATCGACCGGTAAATCGAGAGCTTCGCCTTTTGGCTCAGCTCCTTCTTCACCACAACGGACCGGTGCAGAGTCCGCATCACTGCAGACGCTGCACCGATCCGCCTGTCAATCTCCCGCTCCCTCCTACCCTCACTCGTGAACAAGACCCCAAGATACTTGAACTCCTCCACTTGGGGCAGGATCTCGTCCCCGACCCGGAGAGGGCACTCCACCCTTTTCCGGCTAAGGACCATGGTCTTGGATTTGGAGGTGATCTTCATCCCAACCGCTTCACACTCGGCCGCGAACCGCCCCATTGAGAGTTGGAGGTCACGGCTTGATGAAGCCAACAGCACCACATCATCTGCAAAAAGCAGAGATGCAATGCTGAGGCCACCAAACCGGACACCCTCAACGCTTCGGCTGCGCCTAGAAATTCTGTCCATAAAAATTATGAACAGAATCGGTGACAAAGGGCAGCCTTGGCGGAGTCCAATCCTCACTGGGAACGAATTCGACTTACTGCTGGCAATGCGGACCAGACTCTGACACCGGTCGTACAGGGACCGAACAGCCCTTACCAAGGGGCTCGGTACCCCGTACTCCTGGAGCACCCTCCACAGGACTCACCTAGGCACACGATCGAACGCCTTCTCCAAATCCACAAAACACATGTGAACGGGTTGGGCGAACTCCCATGTTCCCTCGAGGACCCTGCCGAGGGTGTAGAGCTGGTCCACTGTTCCACGGCCGGGACGAAAACCACCCTGCTCCTCCTGAATCCGAGATTCGACTTCCCGACGGACCCTCCTCTCCAGCACCCCTGAATAGACTTTACCGGGGAGGCTGAGGAGTGTGATCCCTCTATAATTGGAACACACCCTCCGGTCCCCCTTTTTAAAAAGGGGGACCACCACCCCGGTCTGCCAATCCAGAGGCACTGTCCCCGATGTCCACGCAATGTTGTAGAGGCGTGTCAGCCATGACAGCCCTACAACATCCAGAGCCTTTAGGAACTCCGGGCGGATCTCATCTACCCCTGGGGCCTTGCCACCAAGGAGCTTACCAACCGCCTCAGTGACTTCAACCCCAGAGATCGAAGAGCCCACCTCAGAGTCCCCAGACTCTGCTCCCTCAAAGGAAGGCGTGTCGGTGGAATTGAGGAGGGCTTCGAAGTATTCTCCCCACCTACTCACGACGTCCCGAGTCGAGGTCAGCAGTACACCATCTTCACTATACACTGTGTTAATGGTGCACTGCTTTCCTCTCCTCAGACGCCGGATGGTGGACCAGAATTTCCTCGAAGCCGTCCGGAAGTCGTTTTCCATGGCCTCGCCGAACTCCTCCCATGTCCGAGTTTTTGCCTCGGCGACCGCCGAAGCCGCAGCCCGCTTGGCCAGCCGGTACCTGTCAGCTGCCTCCGGAGTCCCACAGGCCAAAAAGGCCTGATAGGCCTCCTTCTTCAGCTTGACGGCATCCCTTACCGCTGGTGTCCACCAGCGGGATCGGGGATTGCCGCCACGACAGGCACCAACCACCTTACGGCCGCAGCTCCGATCGGCCGCCTCAACAATGGAGGTGCGGAACATGGCCCACTCGGACTCAATGTCCCTCACCTCCCCCGGGACAAGGGAAAAGTTCTGCCGGAGGTGGGTGTTGAAACTCTTTCTGACAGGGGATTCTGCCAGACGTTCCCAGCAGACCCTCACGATACGTTTGGGCCTGCCAGGTCTGGCCAGCAACTTCCCCCGCCATCGGAGCCAACACACCACCAGGTGGTGATCAGTTGACAGCTCCGCCCCTCTCTTCACCCGAGTTCCAAAACATGTGGCCGCAAGTCCGATGACACGATTACAAAGTCGATCATTGAACTGCGGCCTAGGGTGTCCTGGTGCCAAGTGCACATGTGGACACCCCTATGTTTGAACATGGTGTTCGTTATGGACAAACCGTGACGAGCACAGAAGTCCAATAACAGAACACCACTCGGGTTCTGATCGGGGGGGGGGCCGTTCCTCCAGATCACGCCCCTCCAGGTCTTACTGTCATTGCCTCCCTCGCCAACAAGTGACAAGTCTGAAAGTGTCCAACCAGAGTAATTCCTGGTACATCTTGTCATGTCTGAAAACCATGACACGGGTAAATCCCACGTCACACTACACTGGAATTTAGGGAGATATAAGTCTGAAAAGGGCTTAAGCGATTTAAACAAAAAAAATGACGAGAGACAACATCGCGGATGAGACTTCGCTGTCGTAAAGTCGAAATCACCTAAGTCGGTTACATCGTAACCTAGGGACTACCTGTACGTTGAAAAAAAAAAAAGGTATTTTTGCTAGCATGTTCATCGATAATCATAAACAGGCCTGCCTCTATTGTTTTAGTGCAAAATAAAGATATTAAAACCATCGTGTAACCGACAATAAAATCTAAAATGAGTGCATGAGAAATAATGTTTGTGTGGGCCCTTCATGGAGGAAATGAACGACTGTTTTTTTAAAAAAAAAAAAAAAAAAAAAAAAAAAAAGGACATCGTTGATAATCCACATCACACTCACTGACAGCTCTAAGCAGGCACTCTAGGCTGACGCCAACAGAGGCTGATCAGCGTCGCTCCGACAACAGTGGTCACAAATTCTTTTGCCCAGTCCAGGACTGGCGCCGCCCAACAGCCCTTCCAATCTTCCTCCCCGCTCTGGAACCTTCAAAAAGAATGAATATTTCCATAAATTTGGATCATTGTCATGTTGGAAGATCCAGCCACGGCTCATCTTCAAGTCTCTGACTGAGGGAAGGAGGTTGTGGCTCAAAACCTGATAATACATTTCACCATTTATCCTCTGCTTTATACAGTACAGTAATCTGGTCACCTTTGTCGAAAAGCCCACCCAAAGCATGAAGTTTCAACCCCCTTACTTCACAGTAGGGATGGTGTTCTTGGGATTGTATTCATCCTTCTTTTTCCTCCACACGCTACAAGTAAAGTTTGCACCAAAAAGTTCTACCTTGGTCTCATTAGACCACATGACTTTTTCCCATGACCCCCCTTCATCATTCAGGTCATTGACCAGCTCCTGCCGTGTAGTTCTAGGCCGAGCCCTCACTGTTCTCATCATGAGTTATGCCCCATGAGGAAAGACTGTACGTGGAGCCCCAGTCCGAGGTAGATTATCAGTCACGTTTAGCGTTTTCCATTTTCTAACAATTGCTACAACTGTTGATTTATTCTCACCAAGCTGCTTTCCAATTGTCCCCATAGCCTTTTCCAGCTTTGTGGCGCTCAAGTTTTTCTCTGGTGTCTTTCGAAAGCTTTCTGGTCTTGCCCATGGTAGCAGTCAGCTTATGACTGACTGTGGGGTGCACTGCTGACAATATTGAGCTCAACGGGTGGTTGGTTAGTCATGGGGTAAAGGTGGACTTTTTTTTTTAGGTAGACTGATAACTCTTTGAATGTCATAATTATTGCTGATTCTCAGGGTTACAAATACTTATGAACCCCAGAAAATTACAAATAAATGATTGAAAAATAGAATCTGAGTTCCGATTTTTTTTTTTTAGATTATGTCTCTGTAAGTGGAATGCATCTATAGCCCCTTTCACACACTCCGAAACACCGGGAATATTGCAGGATTTAACAGTGCAGCACTTGTATTAGAAAATAATTTCCTGGGTCCACTGACATGGAGATTACGCGTACATTTCACGGGTCGCGTCTTAGTATCATGTCCGGGACTTTCCGGGACTGTGGGTGAACCAGGCGTTAAATTCCCAGGTCACAGCACGATGGCTGATGACGTAAATATCATGGCGGGCCGATCGTCACTTCCTCTACTACTCTACTTTCACTACTGCGGAAACAAGGTTGAGGGACGAGTTCAAGGGTTTATTAAAGACATATTTGCTACTACCACCAAGATCTGCACCCGCGCCGGCTCCACTCGTACCCGACACTTCCGTGCACACCGCAGTTGCCTTCCTACTTGGCAGGGCCTGAGGCGAGGGGAGAGACCGAGCCTCTCCCTGCCGCTGCCTCACAAACAAAAATACACGCAATCGCTGGCTGAAAAGGGGGAATTACACAATGAGCATGTGACAGTAGAACAGAGTAAGAGAGTCTATCGTACATCTTTGTAAATGTGTTTTATTTTGTTACCGATGTTAGGGTCCGCTACAGCGGAAACAAAGCTGTACTTCAAAGCAGAAAACAGCGGAGGGATGCGCTGGCTGCTAGGCCGTCCGTCTAGCGGTTAGTGCCCCTGCCTGCCGTGTGGACGCGTTGTGCGGCGCGGGTTTGAGTCCTGACCTGGACGAGGGGGTTCGGAACACGGCGCGCGCGGACCGGTTATATTGGTGCCGTGGCCTGTCCGCGCCGTCGGAGGGAAGGTTTCCACACACCGCACACACGGACCTACGTGTACCCTTTACACTCACCTCCCGAAAACCTTCACTGCTGATCCGGGTCACACCACCAATGTAACCGGTCCGCGCCGACGCGTCCGATCCCCCTTGTCCAGGTCAGGACTTGAACCTGCGCCACACAGCGCGTCCACACGCATGAAAGCATCGGAGGGAAGGTTTTCCAAGCACCGCACACACGGACCTGCGTGTACCCATTACACAAGCATAATCAGTTTGTAATTCCCTCTCGAGTCGAAATGACGAACCAAGCTGTTTCTCTTTTACGGGCTTTAATCACAGAACTTGATTTGCCTTGACAATGCCTTGAATTGCCTTGACAATGCCGTGACAATGCGGTGACAATGCCGTGAGAACTGAACAATGCAGATAAAAATATACATAAAGTTAGTTCAGACAAATATATACATTAAGTCAGATCATTTTCATACAGCACAGATAAATATATACATGAAGTCAAATTATATTCACACAGAAACATAAAACAACATGAATACATAACTAAACTAACAGAAACTAAGTCAATTAACGCAAACTAACAAATAACACAAACAAAATTACCTCATTGGCTGCTTACTCCAGAGGAAATTAGTTCAGCTTCAATTCTTCGATGCACTATGCACTTGAGATGTTTCCTTGTTGATCTTAATCAGAGGTACTGAAAAGTTGTCTGTACTCTAATAGTGTTCATCAGATAATAAGCCGATGTAACACTTAATAGTGCCCCTGTCAACCCGCGGCAGTGAACTTTAGTTCCCACCCCATATCAAAGAAACTAAATGCTTAACATTACACCCCCAGATCAAAGAGTCAATTATTTATTTCTTTATTCTGCCGTAATGGCAGCTACACTCCCACCAAATCACTTGTGATTTCACTCTAACCTATTTAACACTGGGTGATCAGAACCACTGCAAGGAAATGTGATTGCATTACCCCGCTTCAATCAAAGTGACCGTCTTATGGATGGGTCTCTCCAAGTAGACTGGCTTTCCAGTGCGTTTCCCTTGTTTCTCCAATGTCAAGTCACTGGTCAGCAATCGCAACTCCCCGACACACCCATCTGCAGGTACAACATCATGCCTCAGCCGGCCTCCCACCCTGAGGATTCCCTGTTTGTCTTTCTCAAATCGTCTTTTCAGACACTGGAGTCGATGATCTGTGTGATTCAAGTTATTAGGCAGACACGGCTTCGGTTCCTTGAATGCCTCTGGCATTTCACGCTGTCCATTTGCTTTTGTCTTTATGGCCTTCTCCGTTATAGAATTGAAACGACGGTCATCTTGAGAGAAATTACCAACTTCCACATTCCTCTTGCCGAAATCTGATTCAAGTACCTTCTGCACATCTGCAGGAACAATGGCTTCCTTAGCTTGAGTTCTGCATATGTATTGTACTTGATTCGTTAGGTCACCAGGTGACTGTGAACTTGGTGTGACCTGTCTTACAACACTTCTTTGGCTGCTTCCAATGGTGTCGCTTCTGTGGCTGCTTTCAATGGCGTCGCTTCTGTGGCTGGTTCCAATGGCATCGCCATCATCAACACAAGGGTTGACACAGCCAACTATGCTCCAGCCAAGGTCGGTCCTTATTGCGAACGGCTCATCATCCTTGCCTGATACAATTTCTCTCGGTAACAGGGCTTGAGAACAGTTGTATCCTATGAGTAAACCAACGTCGCATTCTATTAGAGGAGCGATTTCTTCAGCAAGGTGCTCTAAGTGAGACCATGCTCTTGCTGTTTTGGCTGTGGGAATGTGGCTTAGACTAGCCGGAATAAATTCTCGTGAATACGTCACGGGAAGGAGAATTTTCTTTGAGGAATAAAAGCCTCTGACCTGCAACCCAACTAACTTGTGACTTGGGAATACAGTTTGCTTGGATGCAAGGGTTGAAAGCTTTAATTTCACAGGCTCCATCCGTGCATCTAGAGTTTCTGCCCTTTCTTGTAGAATGAACGTGCTATCACTCTTGACTGTCTAGAAGAGCGTAAACTAGAACTTCAGTTTCTGGGTTACGTGTCGTTGACAGCCAGACTGGCACTATTGTGGATGCATATCTGCTATCCCTATTGCCCATCACTTGATTTGACGTAGCTGTGCTTGTTATCACGTTAGTTGTAGACTCTGATTCACTATGTTTAGGCTCTTTTGACCTTTCCTTTTCTATTGAGGTTTTTACACTCTCCCTTTGTCCATCAACTTGGACCCTTTCATCCGTCTTGGTGTGGTCTTCGTGCAAGCACGTGGGATGTCTGCCCTTGCACACGTTGCAAACACTTTTACTTTCGCAGTTCTTTGAGTTGTGTCCTGGCCTTAAACATGCAAAACACAATTTATTTGTTTGCACAAACTTAACTCGCTCTTTGACAGGTTTCTCTATTAACTTCCTACATGTCTGAATGCCATGGTTTGTCTTCTCACAAAACATGCATCTCTTAACATCGCCCTTTTGTCCTTCAATGTATGGTTTCTCTTCTGATGCACTTGCTAGCACCCTTGCACCAACATTTTGGACCTTAGATGGCTTTGTTCTTTCAGAATCACTCTTCAAAACATAAAGTGAAGTCATCGGATTGCAAGCAATTTTGGCTTCTCTAGACACAAACTCAGCAAAACTGCTGAAATTTGGAAAGATTTGTGTTTCCTCTTCATATTCTATGACCTTTCTATTCCACCTGGCAGTGAGCCAGTCAGGTAGCTTACTGAGCATTCTTTGATTTTCACTGCAGTCGTTTAGAATTTCAAGACTCTTAATATCGCTCATTGCTTCACACCCTCGAAGGAAGTCTGCAAATTCCCTCAATTCAACGCTGTCTTTGGGTCCTATCCTTGTCCACGAATTTAGCTTGTCGCGGAAAGTTTTAGCGACCACAAAGGAATTGCCGTATCGTTCTTCCAATATTAGCCTTGCTGAATCATAGGCTTTCTCTGTGCCCACCAGGAAATAGCTCTCAATTGCTTTCCTTGCAGGTCCTGCAACATACTTGCGGAGGAAGTAAATCTTTTCATTTACAGGAATGTTCTTCCGGCCTATGAGGGTTTGGAATGACATTTTCCAGTCCTTGTATCTTATTGGGTCTCCGCTAAAGACAGGTGGCTCTGGCACAGGAAGACGGCTTGCATTTATAGACTCTGCTATTGCTTGGGCAAGCATAATTGTGCTGTTGTCTTGAAAAGTAGGATGAGCGACTTCATGGCTTGTAGATGGGAATTCTCTAGCAGGCTGTGAATAAGTGTTGTGCCTTGGAAGGACGTTCGGTTTAGGTGAAGGCTCTGATAACTTATGGCTATGGAGAAGATCCAATATCTCTTCATCTATGACCGCGTCTTGTTCATAAACCTGCAGTCTTGCCTTTGCAGCATTCATTCTTTTAGTTGCTTCCAAGCCTTTCAACTGTCTGCGCTTCTCTTCTAACAATTTCTTTCTTTCTGCATTTTCTGCTTCTTGTTTTGCTAGCTTTCTCCTGTTCTCCGCCTCAAGCCTTTCAAGCTCTCTTTCTTCCTGTTCCATTTCTTCTAGAACCGTCAAAGTTGCTTTAGTTGCAGCTAACTCTGCTTCTGCTTCTTGTTTCCTTGTGGAAGACTGGCTTGATCGTCTTGAAACAGATCTGGAGACTGATCTGCTCAACATGGACACTCGGTCTTGTGATGAGAACACTGAGCCAGCGTTACTCCATCGTGCTTGTACTGTGGATAAACACTGATCTCTGTTTCTGTGTAGTAACACATGCACCCGTTCTGCGATCTGCCTTGACACAGCCTCGCAGGTGTCCACCCGACGGCGGGTGTCTCCGTTCGGGACACTGTGTTGACAAATATCCTCATAGCGTTCTTTTACTTCCAAATCAGCTGTGTAGATTTTATTCTTGAGCTCTTGTAGAACATTGCTTGAGTGAGGTGAACAGAGTACCTTTTTGGCCTCTTTAGCAAGAACTTTCCATCTCTCATAGGTTTTGTCAAAATTACGCTGAAGTTTCTTTATTTTGTCCTTATGGAGTTCCAGACCCTTTTCTGTAAGTTTTCTGATTCTCTTGCCTTCAGCTGCACTGGTTTCTATATCAACTTCATCTTCATTTGCAGGGCTTGCTTCTAAGAGTTCGTGTACAGACGCTTCGTCATTTTCAGGTGTAACATCTGGGTCTTGGATTTCACTTGCAATGTCTTTGTCAGCCATTTTTAGTATATTAATTTAAATTAATTTAAATTTCGTGTTTTAATATATTAATTCAAATGAAACTTCAGAATTAAGAAATCACAGCAATAAATGTAAATACGATTAATTAGCTTGATTTGGTTGCAAATTAAAGTGACTTGTTGGATAGATTACTTTGAAACAATTCAACCTTTCAACTTATGTGTTCAAAGACACTAAAATGAGAGAAACCTCCTAAACTTAGAATCCCTGAAAATAGGCAACTTATAACTGATCAGTTCTCAGAATTACTTAATGACACTCAACCCGGTGTCACATTTAACCTTATTATATTTCAACTTCCTTAATGAAATGAAAAATTAATGTCCTTAACTTAAACTGTGCACAATCCAACTGAATGCTGAAACTCAAAAAGTTGTTAAGGCTACTTACAATCTTCACATTTAACTTGGCTTAAACGTGCTTGTCGTTGGGAGCACTTAACAACTCTCTTTGATTACCGGCAGGATGAAACACTCTTTGTTTCCTTTGACGCTGTCCTTTGACGTTGTCCTTTGACGACGTCCTTTGACAAGCGGCTCCACCGGAAAGTTGAACACAGACGACTTCGATGACCGCGGTTGGGCACGCGCTGGCTTGTTCACGTTCTTCCCTCGCGTCGCTCTGGCGTCGGGTTCTCACTCGCGTCGCGTTGGCGATGAGCTCTTCTCTCGTCGCACTGGCGCTGAGTTCTCACTCGCGTCGCGTTAGCGCTGAGTTCTCACTCGCGTCGCGTTGGCGCTGAGTTCTCACTGTAATTCCCTCTCGAGTCGAAATGACGAACCAAGCTGTTTCTCTTTTACGGGCTTTCATCACAGAACTTGATTTGCCTTGACAATGCCTTGAATTACCTTGACAATGCTGTGACAATGCTGTGACAATGCCTTGACAATGCGGTGACAATGCCGTGAGAACTGAACAATACAGATAAAAATATACATAAAGTCAGTTCAGACAAATATATACATTAAGTCAGATCATTTTCATACAGCACAGATAAATATATACATGAAGTCAAATTATATTCACACAGAAACATAAAACAACATGAATACATAACTAAACTAACAGAAACTAAGTCAATTAACGCAAACTAACAAATAACACAAACTAAATTACCTCATTGGCCGCTTACTCCAGAGGAAATTAGTTCAGCTTCAATTCTTCGATGCACTATGCACTTGAGATGTTTCCTTGTTGATCTTAATCAGAGGTACTGAAAAGTTGTCTGTACTTTAATAGTGTTCATCAGATAATAAGCCGATGTAACACTTAATAGTGCCCCTGTCAACCCGCGGCAGTGAAATTTAGTTCCCACCCCATATCAAAGAAACTAAATGCTTAACATTACACCCCCAGATTAAAGAGTCAATTATTTATTTCTTTATTCTGCCGTAATGGCAGCTACACAGTTCCCTTTTTCAAGTTACACAAACACGTTTACTGTTCTCTCCCTGATTACGCTCATGTCATTTTCAGAAAAAACATTGCACAACCTGCCATACTATGATAATGCCATTTATGGATTCATTTTCACACATGCACACACTAAATTAAAAAAATATTGTAGGTTTTACTTCATGAGTGACATACTGTATGTGGCCACACCTTTTACTGGACCCAAAAGTTCATGCTAGGATTATTTGTATAATTTGTTGTACGTTTACATTAGGGGAGCTACTTGGCACTGCTGACTTTCAGGAGACATCACTATATCATATATTTGTATGACTGTTAAGGTACGGTTTGCGTGTATGGGTGTGGTTTTTGTTTTGTATATTTTTGTTTTTTTCTTTTAGGGGTACTGTCCCCTCATACATTATGGTCACACAGATTATGAGTTTGATCTCATTGCTGAAGATGTATGCCAAATTTAACATCTGTGACTGGAAAACAAACAAACAAAAAAATCTTGAACAAAACATATATATGGCGGAAAACACTCAGGTGACTTGAAGTTCCGCTCCGAGACCCCCAATTTGGTCAACTTTCAAAATTGTTCGATATGCATGTGTGATACATCATTTGAAAGCTTAAAATCTCAATTTTCTGGGAGAAGACACATTTTGAACGGAAAGGCATTTTAAAAAAAAAAATCTTTTTTAAACAGCGAAACCATATCTGGAGGTGAGAGCATGCGAGAGCAGAATTAAAGACGCCAAGACTTTAATGAGATATTATCGCGTACTTACCTTGTTTCGATCCAAAAACTCCATGCAGCATGTATCATTGAGTACCAAGACGCAGCTGTGAATGGCTACAGCTGGATCTTTTGAGGATTTTATGGGTGAAACACGGTAATATAACAAGGGTCGCGATTGAAGGAAAATAGTCGATTTATCCTTGTTACAGGTTATTTTATTCTTATAAAGAACAGGAGATGATGACATAGAATTCGGAAATGAAAAAGAACAAAGAATTTACACTGAAAGACACACAGACAGAATGAAAGACACATTTCACCAGACGAGACGCAAGACAAAAGTGTTTCTCTCTCTGCTTGGAGTCCTTTTCTCTCTAACTTGGGGGAGGGTGAAGTTCCTTGGAATGTGCATTGTGAACCCCTAGCTAATATTTTCCAGATGTGTTGCTACTCGAAGGCATACACGGTCTTATGATGGAGAATGCAATGTCCATATATAATTATTGTGAATAAATGGAAATATAATCCTTCAGTCCCTCTTTTGGATTCTAATTGAAAATTGAACCCACCCAACTAAAAAACAAAACAACAAATCAGCAACAACAAAACCCAAGTAGACTCAAAGAAAAAATACATCACAAACCACCGAGAGGTGACGAGATAGAAACGGTAAAACAAAGAAACGAAAAACGTATAATATAAACAATTAAAAAATAAACCATAATATCTAAGTCCAGAAAGCAAAACACATTCCCATTTCCCAAGGGTGAGCACACACGAATTCCCAGAGTCTGTCCCAAACAGGTGTTAAAGTCAGCATCGCTGCAATCTCATGGCCTCGGTGTTATAAGGGATTGAGCCCATAACTTACCCCTCGGGAAAAGGGTTCGGTCCATGAAAAGGGTCAGTCACATGTTGATATTCCATGGCTCAGGTTGAAACTAATCCTTTATGTCAATGTGTTTTGGAAGAAAACAAACGCAATCCTTAACGCAGTGCCCAGTAGTCGAGAATGCAGTTCAGAAAACAAGACGCAATCATCAATATCTAATACTATTTCAAACACTGACACCACCCTCTTTTGTGCTGTAATCTGTTCAACCAAAAAACACAGAATGCAATAGAAAAACATCAAATCATAATCAATTAAACATAAAATGAGTCAGCCTATCTATAAAAAGCAATGTTGGTCGCTCTTGCAGGTTGTAACCTCATAGTTGCTCATAAGAAAGAAAAAAACATGTATTAATACTATAAAAATGGTCGTGTATATGCGATACAAGTTAAACATTAATCAGAACTATCACTCAATTACCTCATTTAAATAAAATGCTCGTTGGAATTCTACAGGCAGGAAGATAACTGTCACCATTAAAAATTCATTCATGTCAAAGGATCCTGAAAACCTTCACGCACAGAAAGGACAACACCCTCGGCTGGGATGAAACTCGCACCAGTTAAAGCCAACGGGTGCACCCACTCTGGGTCCAAGTGGGGACTGAATCAGCCCTCCGATCATCTAATCTTCGGACAGCATGGGCCCCATTCCTGACACCCGGGTCACCCTGCAGCCCCACCAGATCAGCGAGTCACCAAGCTCCCGATGGTAATGGAGGCTGTGCATCCGGCGAAGGCCATGCGTCCTGCGAAGGCCGTGCGTCCTGCCAACGGTGTTGACAGGACTCAAAAACGACATGAAAATAGCCAAATTGTCATCACTTATCCTCTCAAGTTATCATATATGTAATCTTACCACCTGGAGAATCCCAAAAGCATCTATCTCCAAACTCCTGGAACATATAATGTGACAAATCATTATCACCCGGGAGAGCAATAACTCCTCTGTTTCTTCCTACCATATTACTAACACAAAAACTAAATCCCTTCCATTTAAAATTTGGGAGAATAATATGCTTGAATAGTATGCTTGCAAAAGTTTTAACTCATCTGAATTTGTAGTGTCATATTATCTGTATGTTTTCAGTTGAACAGATAGCACAGATCCATCAAACCTTCAAAAAAAAAAACTATCCATATGTCAGTAGATAATTAACAAAACATAAAAATATAATCATGTTTAAAAATTTTTTTTTTTTTTTTTTAAAGAGTTTAAAAATCAACACAACCCCCCAGAGGTATATAATAATGATGATGATGATGATTTCCCTCTTTTAGCCATGCTTACAAATCAAAGCATGGCTATATATCACAGACCGGCTGCGTGCTGCTCCCGCCTGACTTTATTTATTTTTATCCAGTTGCCCTCCCACGAACCAAATCCCCATCTACCTGCGATACATTACCAACGTAATCTACTTTTAACATTAAACTGGCAAAGTGGTTTTCTCCTTTGTGCCCAAAAACACTCATCCAAACCCTAGCCCTTGCGGCTAAGCCAAGCTGCTAGCTTGCCCGGCTAGCCCACCCGGCTGCTAGCTTCAATCCTCCTGACGCCTTTCCAATCTCATCGGGCCCATCTTTTGTGGGCCCGCGCCGGTAAGTGCTGTCTCCTGTCGACCCGAGTTAGCCCCAGCGACGTTCACCCTCTCGGCGCCGTGGACCCCTTGTTTGGGGTCCTCGCGCTTAAGTTTTGCCCCTTCCCACTTAGCTAGCAACCACACTGCTAGCTTACGTCACTCTGCGTCATCCTCTACGTCGTTTCTGCCGGAGCCTGTTTTTCCCCTATCCTCAGATCTCATCTCTCCAATGGGTCCGCTTACCTCGCCTCCCGATTGCAGCAACTGTCTTCTGAAATCCAAGATGATCGCCGAACTCGAACGCCGTATCTCCGATCGTCACTGGATCAGGAAAGAAGAGGATCGCCTTGATTCGGTGATCGCGTTCGGCCCTGGTCCCCCCGGATCTTCTGTCGACCTAAACTCCACGATCCCGCTGCCTCGCCTTTCTACTGTCAGCTCCACCATCCATGTAACCCCACCAGCGACCGCAAAACAATACGTCGTCTCCGGCCCGGTGATCTCCGCCATCCATCCCACCTCCCCCCCAGCTCCGATCCAGCAGCCCTGCATTTCTTCTAAACCCCTGACTGCTCCATCCGTCTCAACTGCTTCTCGGCTACCTTTGCCTCACCCGGCTCCGCTCTACCCCCCAGACGACGACTTTTGGCTAGTGCGTGGGGCCAGGCCAAAACGAGCGACCAAGAAGCCCACACTTATCCGCAACCCAAACCATAAAACCACAAAAAGTTCTACCCCTTCCCAAAAATCTCGGTCCCCAGTCCAACCAAACCGACCTGCACCCACGATTGAACTAAAAAATAGATTCGACATCCTCAGCTCCGTCGATCTCCCCCCGCTTTCCATTACTCCAATCTGCCGTTCTCCACGCCGCACTGAAATTACTTACCAACCTCCAAACCCTCACAACACTCAGTTGATAACGTCCTCTGACGCGACATCTCCTCGCCCCCACGACGGCTACCCCACCTAGAGAAACAGCGCTCGCCTCCCTCTCGACCCCGCACACTTTTTCCGCCAACCACTGCTATCATTGGAGACTCTCTTATCAAACATACCCGTTTTCTAAACTCCACGACTTACTGCTACCCCGGCGCAAAGATCGCAAAAATCAACGACGTCATACCAAATTTAATTTGTAGTCTCCCTCAATCCATCAGTCGCCTCATCCTACACGTCGGAAGCAACGACACAGCTCGGGGCGCGTTCGATTCGCTCCGGCGTGACTTTATCGAGCTGTTCAATAACCTTAAAAACTGCGGTAAATCTATCTATATTAGCGGACCTATCCCCACTTTTGGACTCGGCGTGCAGCGTTTTAACAGTCTTTTACAGCTGCACTCATGGCTGCTAGCCGCTTGCACTTTTTATGACTTTATTTTTATTGACAATTTTAATACATTTCAAAACCGCCCTTCTTTTTATCTTTCCGATGGCCTACATTTGAGTACGCTGGGCACCGGCGTGCTCGCAGCTAACTTTCACTACTTCGTTCAGACCGCTAATCAGAAATCCCATCCCGACCATGCATGACAATTGGCCAACTGTGCGCTCCACTGCCCCACCCATTTTTGCGGCTTTTCTCCAACTCGCTCTCCTCCTCTCTCCTCTCAATGCGCTGCTGCCCCTGCCCCTCCCTTTCCGACCCCATTGCCTTCGCATTCTCCCTCTCTCTCTTTCGCTGCACCGTCACAGCATACCACTGGCCCTAGCTCCCCCACCTGGAACTTTTCGCCATTACACTCCCACACTATTGTTTTTCCAATTCCAACCATTATTAGTGTAAGACCCACGCGTGTCCATCCTACCCGCAAAAGAGCAAACATCAACAACCTATCCCATATTAAATTAATGCCTCCGATCCTTCCTCATAAGCACACTGATACCAGTATTAAATTCGGCTTGCTCAACATTCGCTCCCTCTCAAATAAAGACCATCTTATTCATGACCTCATTAATGACCATAAACTGGATATTCTCTGTCTAACCGAAACATGGCAGCAGCCCAAGGATTTCACCCCACTGAATCAGTCTACTCCACCTGGATTCACCTACACGTGTCAACCACGTAACTTTGGTCGTGGTGGCGGTATTGCATCCATCTACCGTGATAACTGGAGGTTGCTACCTGTACCTGATAGCCCCATTCTCACATCTTTTGAATACTCCGCCTCACTCTTGCCTGGTCGTTCTCCCACAACAATTACCACTATATACCGGCCGCCTAAACCTAACAAGGATTTTCTACTTGATTTTTCACAACTGGTCATCCATCTTTTTTCCCTCTGTCAAACTATTATCATCCTTGGCGACTTCAACATTCATCTTGACAATCAAAATAATCCCTTCACAAAAGATTTCATCTCTTGCCTTGACAGCCTCGGTTTAACACAATGCATCAACTTTCCCACTCACAACAAAGGACACATTTTGGACTTGGTTTGCTGCTCTGGCTCCACCCCTTCTGACTGCACCCCCCACCCATTACTATACTCTGACCACTCCCTAGTTACTTTCAGTCTCAAGATCCCCTATTCAAAAATTATCCTCCCCAGATCAATTTCATTTCGCAAGACCGAGACCATTAACACCCAAGCACTCTCTTGTGACATTGACAACTTCCCTCCCACAAACTCCACCATTTCACCTGCCGATTTAGTGTCCCACTACAATACCCATCTCCACTCACTCCTGAACTACCACGCCCCCCTAAAAACCCGTTCTGTTTCTTTCACCCAATCCCCGCCCTGGTTCACCCCTGCTCTCCGTCTGTTTAAGTCACGAAACCGTCAGCTCGAACGCCTGTACAAGAAAACTGGACTATCAATACACAAAGAAATGTACTGTGCACAACTCAGTTTATACAAGGACCAAATCAATGCAGCCAAATCAACTTACTATTCCAGTCTCATCTCATCTAATCAACACAACTCTAAAGGCCTGTACTCACTTCTAGCCAAACTCACTAAGCCTCCCGATCCACTCCCTCGTCACATATTTTCTGCTAATTTTTGTGAAGCCATCCTGACATTCTTCTCCACGAAAATCACTGACATTCACCAATCCCTGACCCACTCCGGAGCTGCAGTTTCTGGGACTGACCCTGTTCCCTTTCATGTTCCCCTCATTAGCACCCTCTCTTCATTTATCCTTCCTTCAATCCCGGCTATCTCTGACATCATCACCAAATCCAAATCCACTACCTGTCACCTTGATCCTCTTCCCACTGCCCTCATAAAAACTTGTCTTCCCTCAATAGCCCCCCTCATCACCACCATCATTCACTCTTCACTTACATCCGGTGTAGTCCCTCCATTCCTCAAAACTGCTTCCATCACACCCATTCTAAAGAAACCTAACCTGGATCCCACCAATTTCAATAACCTCCGCCCAATCTCCAACCTACCTTTCATTTCCAAAATTCTTGAAAAAACTGTTGCATCCCAACTTCATAACCACCTAATTACCAATGACATTTACGAGCACTTTCAATCCGGTTTCCGCCCCCTCCATAGCACTGAAACAGCCCTACTTAGAATTACAAACGACCTCCTCACAGCATCCGACTCCGGTTTATTATCAATTCTCGTCTTCCTCGACCTCACTGCCGCCTTCGACACAATTTCCCATACAATCCTTCTCGACCGACTCTCCTCAATTGGTATCACCCACACACCCCTTTCCTGGTTCACTTCCTACCTGTCCAACCGCACACAATTCGTCAAACTTGGCCCCCATCAATCCAGTTCCCTCCCTGTCTCCTCTGGCGTGCCCCAGGGCTCGGTCCTGGGGCCGCTTCTCTTCATCATCTACATTCTACCCCTCGGTTTCATTTTCCGCAAACACAACATTCACTTTCACTGTTACGCGGATGACACCCAGCTCTACATATCCTCAAAACCAACCGCCTCCCTCCCACCTTCCTCCCTCACCCTCTGCTTAGATGACATTAACTCCTGGTTCTCCTCCAACTTCCTCCTACTTAACAGCTCCAAAACAGAAGTCCTCTTGGTTGGTACCACCGCAACACTCTCTAATGTCCATAAGTTCTCTATTACAATCAACAATTTACCGATCTCTCCTTCATCTCAGGTTAAGAGTCTGGGTGTCATCCTCGACACATATCAACAGCATCACCAGATCAGCCTATCTCCACTTTCGCAACATTTCTCGCCTCCTCCCTTCTCTCACCCGCCATACTGCTTCCACCCTGGTCTGTAATCTAATAACCACCCGGCTCGATTATTGTAACTCACTGCTCTTCGGTCTCCCTAATAAGTCCCTCCAGAAACTGCAGCTCCTCCAGAACTCAGCAGCACGCCTCATCACACGAACCCCCGCAACACACCACATTACCCCCATCCTCCGTCAACTTCACTAGCTTCCCGTCAAACAAAGAATCAATTACAAAATCCTCATCATCACCTTCAAAATACTCCATGCCTTGGCCCCTCCCTACCTTTGCGATCTTCTCCATCCAAACAATCCAACCCGTTCACTTCGCCCTACCACTTTTCCCCCCCTCTCCGTCCCCCGTGTCCGCCTCTCCACCTTTGGTTCCAGAGCTTTTAGTCATTGCGCCCCCCAGCTCTGGAACTCCCTACCCCCTGATCTCCGCAACATATCTACTCTATCACTTTTCAAATCTCGACTGAAAACACACCTGTTCACTCTATCTTACCCACCATAACCCCTAGCTGTCATATTTTTTACCTCTTTTTATTGTGCTTTTCAGTTTTTAATCCTTTTAATACCTTTTTATCGTACTGTAATTCCATGCCTCTTGTGAAGCGTCTTTGTGTATCTGAAAAGCGCTCTAGAAATAAAATGTATTATTATTATTATTATATAACATAAAACTATAACACCACTAGGTTACGTAAAAACAAAAAATTGTAATTGTAATGAAAAAATCCAAACGATCATCAGTAATTTATAACAATATGCGAGCTAAATCAAAAATCCAACTAAAATTGAAAGATCCCTCTTTGGAAACTAAAAAACAAAATATTATTTCAAAAGTATAAATTTCCTTGTAAATACATCATCATTATTATAACCTACAAAAACAAAATGAGCAAACCCCATAGAGGCAAACATTACCAACATTAATAAATCTAATCCATTTGAAGACTTTCTGGCACTCCGGATCAACATGTAATCAAATGAAAACATCCTACCAAATGTACGATTAAAAGAAGAAAACAGATAAGAAAAACTGGTGACAAATTCAAAGACGAAGAAAAGATAGCAAGTCCGACAAGGCTAGTTTGAAATCAGTATTGAAATGGCGAAGAGAATCAGTTTTCCTAAGGTCAAATGGCAACAAATTCCAGAGCCAACAGCTGAATGCCCTTCCCCCATGTAGTCGTAGATCAGACGAAGCAAAGGTAGTATATTCTGCCGGCTGTGAAACAACCTCTGTTCCACCATATCATCAGGAAGATTCAACCAACTCTTAGTAGGACTTCAGTATGTCGCTGAATGGATAAATAGCCTGGCCTGATGGGGTCTTTGCCAGTCTGGTAGAGGGAATACGGTCCAGCCAGCCTGCTCCGGTCCAGTTGGAGTCCACCGGGAGTCTTTCAAGGGAGGCCTGCTAAGGTCACCATGGCTCAAGCTAACTTTGGCACTCTTCCCCACCTATGGAGAAAGTGGTTGAGTAGACCTAACTAAGTCCTTGCCTGATGTTAAATTTAAACGCACAAGGCAAGGTATATCAAATAAAAAATGGCTTCTATAAATTCAAAAAATAAAAAAATAAAAAATAACCACAACTAAATAAAAATATTAGATTTACCGAAGTCGCGAAAAAAAAAAGAAAACATTAAAAGGAAATCAGCTTCAAAAATTCATTATACAAAATTTCAAAAGCGAAAGAGATCATTTGAAACTTAACTTCAAAGTTAAGAAAAATGAAAAGCTAAAAAATTCCAAAGAATAAAAATCGGAAACCGAAAAATCAACAGTACTAACTATAGGCCAAACAAAAATACTCGAGCAAAACCGGAAAATCAATAGTACTTGCTATTAGCCAAACAAAAGTACTTGAGCCACAATTTATCAAAACCACTCGAACTTAAAAAATGAAAAATAAAAATCAAAAATGAAAAATAAAAATCAAAAAATGAAAAATGAAAAAATCAAAAATAAAATGAAAAATAAAAATTGGTGTTATTCTGGGAAATTTGTTCTCTCCAACGTAAATATGAAATCATCATAAGCCATACGAAAACGCAATTTTCCCAACTTTACAAACAAAATTCTTACATGATTACAAAATTAACAATTTTCCCAGAATAACGTCGTTTAGCGTAATGCCAAATAAAGTTTATTTCCTCTCTCAAATTTGTCTGCTCCCTCTTTAGTAATTTGTCCATTAAATTTGGCTGTGGCATCTCTCGACGAAACTGGCCACTTATTTCCCACTATAATTTCATTACAACAAAATTTACATAAATTGGACTTCTCTTCACACCCCAGATTCCGAAATTAATAAAAACGTTCATCCCATTATTTTGGTCACAGCTGAATTAAAAAATAGCCAGATTATATCAGCATGTGATCCAAAAGATTACATTTTATCAAAATTTGGCATTTTCAAGTCCTTAAAAATCAAAATTAGATTGCATATCGTCTAATATTTCGAACGTGACTCAAGACAGGTCCCCTCTCATTCTTTCGTGAATCAATAGTTGCTCTTTGTCAATTTTAAGATTTAGTTCAGCTGCTTCCACTCCTCCTCTTGTAACAATTCATTAATGGCTAATCACTTTACCATATTAATGTACCTGTTTAGTTTTCACTAACTCAAACTCTGCGTCCTACTCTGCACATCTGACTCTCTACCTTCTCCTGTTCTGGCCCCTTTCCCAAGCAAGGTGAGGAGACCTCACACACCCAACAGCCTAATTTTAAGGATGAGGAGTAAGTCACATGCAAACTTCAAAATGGAACAATATATAAAAACAAGTATGAGTACACATATTTGTAAAATTATTCATACATTCCTGTTCCTCTATCCAAAAACTTAACATACTGCGCCAAACACTTCACTCTTTCAACTTACTTGTCCATCCAAACCACCAGCCGAATCGCGGAAAATCTTAAAAATATCGCACGCCTCCACTTCTCATTAAAATTAATTTGTACTTTGTCACTTCCACCTTTGAATTAAATCATCAACACTGGAGTTTCTTGAGCGTCTTTGTGATGCCCTTGGTTGCCTCCTGGTTACAGGGGTGCTGGGGCACACTAATAAAACCATTCAAAGCTACCTCAAATGTGACTGAATTCACCGTGATGCAGTCCAATGTCAGCAGGTCCCTCGGATCACAGTGACCTGTATACAAAAACATTCAGTACCAAAGAATACATGACAAGGGGTATTTGAACTCATGTCCAATCAGTTGCCAAACGGCATTGTCCCACCATGGGTCCCAATTCTTGAGCTTTGTGTTTTAGTCATCAATCTAAATCAGCGGTCTCAAACCGACTCCACAAAGGGCCGCAGTGGGTCCTGGTTTTTGTTCCAACAGATCCAGCACAAACAGTTCAACCAATGAGGTTTCTACTAACATAAGCAGCACCTGATTGCAATCAACTGATTACACTTGTAAGAAACCAGATTGGTGAAAAGGTATTTGTCTCGTTTGGTTGGAATGAAATCCAGTACCCCCTGCGGCCCTTTGAGGACCGGTTTGAGACCACTGATCTAAATACTTATGCATTAGTCGAGGTGAGATCTGGTAGGCATCATAGCTTAGAAGTCGGGGAGCTTTAGTGGTTGGTGTGGAAGATGAGAATCTGTCTCAGAAAACAGCAAACAATGGAGTGACAGGAGACAAAATGTTCAAGTACAACAAATTTAAACCTAGGATAAGACAGAATGTCAACCAATTGGTGAAAAATAAACAAGTACATATCAGTCTCACTACAGCACCGCACGCCATGAATTATCTCCGTGCCTGGATCCAAACCTCTCCGTCGATAGCCAATTCTGGCAGTGTTTCTGCAAAAATTCAAAATCATTTAATAACAATTTTAAGTCAATTAACCCACCTTATTGATTTGGAATCATGAGGTAATTTCCAGGTGTTAGGGTGTATCTATTCAAGTTCCAACTTCTAGTCTTTGTCTGGGATCTTTTTTGGATTTGGTCACACAATAGCGGCTGGCGGGCCTTTGCCATCTGCTTTCAATTAGGGGAGGGGGTGAAAATAAGTCTCTGCCAGCTACTTTGGTCATCGTCTGGGCTGGGGCTCTGCTGCCCCCCCTCCCTTTTTCACTGCTTCTGCAGCCGTCTCCTCAGGGATCCCTGTTGTCTTAAATTCTAATTCTGAAAACACTTTTTATCTGTCGCACCATATCTGCTGGCAGCTAGTTTACTCCAATTTCACTCTTTAATTTCACATTAATTTGCATTTTAATCAATGTAGTATTTTGAGCTTACTAGAATTTGTAGTTTTAGAATCCCGTCAAATCTATATATGAACTCATTCATGAAGACTTATCTATTCATACTATAGTCCATCTGCCTTTTAACTCAAGTTTCCCCTGTTACAATATTTATTTCATTCTAGCATAAATATAACAGCTGTGCCAACTGTTTCTTCATAATTGATAGATTACAGTTAAGATTTTGCCGATTTGGTCTCGCTACAACAGCCTTCCAGAGAAGTTTATTAGTATTATTAAGCTATTGGTTTAGAGTTCTCGGATGGAGTTTAATTTCGACATTTGTTGATCAATCAAATGTGAAATTATCTCCCACCGATGTTTTATCTTAAAATAAGAATACTACCTCCTTAGCACAATATTTTTCACAAATCACAACTATCCTTGCTCCATAATTTAATCAGATATTTAAACCTATTTTAATCTATGAGCTCGTGTATGAATAAATCATTAGTTTAGAGCTAAATAAAAACATTAGAGAAAAAATGTCGTCTAGCAGCTCATTAGCTGGTCTTAAAACTTAAGGTAAACATATTTTATCAAACAATACAATCATTGTCTCGACATGTCATTTTCCGCCAAATTAAACAAATCTCATTACTTTTAAGGTTGTTTAACAAAACATTTTGAGCTCTAAAGATCATACCATCGATCTCAATTAAGCTCACTAGTTTATTATTTATTTCACCTCACTCGCTTTTCATTTCATTCATAAATTCTATTTCAATAATCAGTTGTTCCCCATTACTATCAATTTGATATTATCTCTAGTAAAAAGAGAGGGCTTAAATATATTTTCAGCGTCCCTTGTTATGTTTGGCCAGAACACAACAAGGGGGGCTCACAGCGGCCCGCTCTCCTAAATTTAGAACACCATCCCCCTTTTCTTAATCAAAGGCGCCACGTGGCACACACGGGTGCCTGCCAGAATGTGAACAAAGGGCGCTTCATTTATTATCCTATACTCGATATTTAAGTATTTCAAAAACAATTACTTTGTTTGTCCGCGCTCCCTCTCCACTTACGATAGCAGAATAAGGAGCGCTCACTTCACTCACAATTAGAGGAAAGAAAAGAAAGAGGACAAAGAAGAGAAAAGGTGGGGCACCCCACACACACTCACACAAACCAACGACAAATAACAAACATCCGCGGAACAAATTTGAGTAGCTCATGCCCCGATCCCAGGATCAGCGTTTTACATAGAACGCTGCAAAATGCACTTAATCGTGGTTTACGCAAATCGGTCCGCTTTGACACTGCCGGAACTCCTCACATAGGGAGCTCTTAATTACTTCACACGAAACGGGTAGTCAAAAACTCCCGGAACACCTCACATAGGGTGTTTCTGCATGCATTTTGTAATCGCGATATATAAATAAATAAATAACATACACATTTAATTAACACTAGAAAACCCAAGGAGGGATCAGTTGATGAATATACCTTTTGTGCCCAGAGAGGGATCATCTGATCCTAGTTTGCACATCTATTGTGGTCGTTGATGGTGGTCGTTTGTTACTCACGCCTACGGACAATTTGGAATGATCAATCAGCCTAGCATGCACGTCTTAGGAATGTGGGAGGAAACCGGAGTCTTTTTCTATCTCTACATAGAGAAAGAAAGAAAAAAAAAAAAAGCAAATGTGTATGTATGTGGGAATGAAGCATTTAGCTACAGTAAATATGCCACAGACCTAATGTGGATGTGTAGCTGAACAGGTTGACTTTCATAGTATATTGAACTATATTTTAGCAATCCTTTTTTTTTATTTTATTTTTTTCCATCTTGAATCCATTTCCAGCAAGCTTATAATGTAGACTCTAAGCCTAAACCAATGTAGGATAACAAAGACAAAATAACCGAATTTCAATCTCTGAAAGATTTATTTAGAGCAAAACAAAAAACTGTACAGTGTACGGTATACAATCCTGACACATCACTGGGTAAGGCGTACAGCATGAGCCACAAGTCAATCGGCCACATTTCTGACACACATGAGACATTTTTTTCCCCCCCGTACACTTTTTTATTTGGCAGCGCCTCCTTTTTGCTGGTGGACTGTGTGTCATGGGAACAAATAAATCTTTCAGAAATTAAATTTGGGTTGTTTTGTCATTGTTATCCTATGTTGCTTTACACTAGAACCACCAGGGGTTTTGGTGCTTCCTAAAACTACCAAGGGTGTCCCATTTTGGGACACCCTGGGATCCGCCCCCAAGCCGAGCCCATCTCATTTCTACCCCTCGGCCCACCCCTTGGCCCTTCAAATGAAGCAATAAGGGGTAGGGGTAAGGTGTAGGGCTTGAAACATCACCCTAAGAATTGGGACACCTCTTTACACTCGCGTACGTCATAAGTCCGTTCGAACAGTTGTTACGTAACCAAAAGCGACGATAAAAAGTGCACTAAGTGCACTTGTGCGTTTAGCAAAACTGAAAAACAAAACAAACATTACAAATGAAGAAACACAATGAACAAGCATTACAATAAGTGGTGTCGATTTTTAATTTAGTACACCCCTAAATAGTGCACTTTTTATCGTGATTAATTTTTTTTAACTATCACTTTTCTGACTGAAGAAAACACATTGAGAGTAGATAATACTGGTCATCAGCTGTTAGAGTATTATTTGGATGTATCAAGCTTGTTTCATTGAATTTAAGCAAAGCAAACAAAACAAACACTTGTAACAAACGGAAGGGTCCACAACACATGCACACAGATGTGGAGCACTAATTCAGTTTAATTTAGTTTTGTTTCAAATTCAAATATGGTTTCAAATTCAATGTAATATTTACACCATTGTATGAAACCTGAATGATAGTTTGTTTCTGAACCAAGAGTGGTATTTACTAGTCTTGCATATTTTCTTCCCAGCCATTTCATGTGAGGTGCTTTTCTTGTTACCACTGTTGCTTGGTGTGCTTAGTTGTAGTATTTCTAAATATCTATGAATATAAATGTATATCCACAGTAAATTGTTAACTATTCTTTTCAAAAATGTTTTTTTTAACATGTAGAGGGTATTCAAACAAATACATCCGAATGAATTAGAATTATTAAAATACTGTTATCAAAATATTCTCAGAAGTTTAGCAGTTAGTGTAAAGTAAGAAATAAGTGTCTGATAGTCAAGCTACTTCAGCTGAAGAGGGGGTTGGGGCGAAACAGGCTCAGTCAGGCTACTTTAGCTGAGGAGGGGGGATGGGCGAAACAGGCTCTGTCAGGCTACTTTACCTGAGGGGGGTTTAGGCAAAACCTTGCTGAGTGAGGCTGCTTTCTCTTTCGCTACTACTATTAGTCAGGCTACTTTCAGACACTTATTTCTTACTTGCCTACTGTAGGTTGATAAATTTGTAGGTAGATCTGTCTATGTCTTAGTCAATCCCAAAAAAAGGTTCCTTCAATCAAAGTATATATTTTCAATAGAAAATAAAAGTCACTTGAATGAAAGCAAAATGTTTTTGAATGCAAAAGTTGCCTGAATGATAGCTTGTTTCTGAACCAAGAGTGGTATTTACTAGTTTTGCATATTTTTTTCCAGCCATTTCATGTGAGGTGTTTTTCTTGTTACCACTGTTGCTTGGTGTGCTTAGTTGTAGTATTTCTAAATATCTATGAATATAAATGTATATCCACAGTAAATTGATAAAAAAACATTTTTGAAAAGATCAGTTAACATGTAGAGGGTATTCAAACAAATACATCCGAATGAATTAGAATTATTAAAATACTGTTATCAAAATATTCTCAGAAGTTTAGCAGTTTAGTGTCAAGTAAGAAATAAGTGTCTGACAGTCAGGCTACTTTAGCTGAAGAGGGGGTTGGGGCGAAACAGGCTCAGTCAGGCTACTTTAGCTGAGGAGGGGGATGGGCGAAAACCTTGCTGAGAGAGGCTGCTTTCTCTTTCGCTACTACGACTAGTCAGGCTACTTTCAGACACTTATTTCTTACTTGCCTACTGTAGGTTGATAAATTTGTAGGTAGATTTTTGTATGTCTTAGTCAATCCAAAAAAAGGTTCCTTCAATCAAAGTATATATTTTCAATAGAAAATAAAAGTCACTTGAATGAAAGCAAACTGTGTTTGAATGCAAAAGTTGCCTGAATGATAGCTTGTTTCTGAACCAAGAGTGGTATTTACTAGTTTTGCATATTTTTTTTCCAGCCATTTCATGTGAGGTGTTTTTCTTGTTACCACTGTTGCTTGGTGTGCTTAGTTGTAGTATTTCTAAATATCTATGAATATAAATGTATATCCACAGAAAATTGTTAACTATTCTTTTCAAAAATGTTTTTTTAACATGTAGAGGGTATTCAAACAAATACATCCGAATGAATTAGAATTATTAAAATACTGTTATCAAAATATTCTCAGAAGTTTAGCAGTTAGTGTCAAGTAAGAAATAAGTGTCTGATAGTCAAGCTACTTCAGCTGAAGAGGGGGTTGGGGCGAAACAGGCTCAGTCAGGCTACTTTAGTGGAGGAGTGGGATGGGCGAAACAGGCTCAGTCAGGCTACTTTACCTGAGGGGGGTTTAGGCAAAACCTTGCTGAGTGAGGCTGCTTTCTCTTTCGCTACTACTATTAGTCAGGCTACTTTCAGACACTTATTTCTTACTTGTCTACTGTAGGTTGATAAATTTGTAGGTAGATCTGTCTATGTCTTAGTCAATCCCAAAAAAAGGTTCCTTCAATCAAAGTATATATTTTCAATAGAAAATAAAAGTCACTTGAATGAAAGCAAAATGTTTTTGAATGCAAAAGTTGCCTGAATGATAGCTTGTTTCTGAACCAAGAGTGGTATTTACTAGTTTTGCATATTTTTTTCCAGCCATTTCATGTGAGGTGTTTTTCTTGTTACCACCGTTGCTTGGTGTGCTTAGTTGTAGTATTTCTAAATATCTATGAATATAAATGTATATCCACAGTAAATTGATAACTGATCTTTTCAAAAATGTTTTTTTAACATGTAGAGGGTATTCAAACAAATACATCCGAATGAATTAGAATTATTAAAATACTGTTATCAAAATATTCTCAGAAGTTTAGCAGTTTAGTGTCAAGTAAGAAATAAGTGTCTGACAGTCAGGCTACTTTAGCTGAAGAGGGGGTTGGGGCGAAACAGGCTCAGTCAGGCTACTTTAGCTGAGGAGGGGGATGGGCGAAAACCTTGCTGAGAGAGGCTGCTTTCTCTTTCGCTACTACGACTAGTCAGGCTACTTTCAGACACTTATTTCTTACTTGCCTACTGTAGGTTGATAAATTTGTAGGTAGATTTTTGTATGTCTTAGTCAATCCAAAAAAAAGGTTCCTTCAATCAAAGTATATTTTCAATAGAAAATAAAAGTCACTTGAATGAAAGCAAACTGTGTTTGAATGCAAAGTTGCCTGAATGATAGCTTGTTTCTGAACCAAGAGTGGTATTTACTAGTTTTGCATATTTTTTTCCAGCCATTTCATGTGAGGTGTTTTTCTTGTTACCACTGTTGCTTGGTGTGCTTTGTTGTAGTATTTCTGAATATCTATGTATATCAATGTATATCCACAGTAAATTGTTAACTGATCTTTTCAAAATTATTTTTTAACATGTAGAGGGTATTCAAACAAATACATCTGAATAAATTAGAAGTATTAAAATACTGTCAAAATATCCTCAGAAGTTTAGCAGTTTATTGTCAAGTAAAAAGTGTCTGAGAGTAGCCTGACGCCCAACCCCCTTCCACAGCTAATGGCTGGTTGCAAGTAAAGAAACAGCAGCCTGACTTGTTCAAACACATTTTGCTTTCATTCAAGTGCCTTCTTTTTCTCGATTGAAAATATATATTTTGATTGAAAGAACTTTTTTTGGCTTGACCAAGAAATAAACAAATCTACCTACAAATTTATCAACCTACAGTAGGCAAGTAAGAAATAAGTGTCTGAAAGTAGCCTGACTAGTAGTAGTAGCGAAAGAGAAAGCAGCCTCACTCAGCAAGGACTCGGCAAAAGGATGACCGGAAGTTAAAAAAAAAAAAAAAAAGGACGACACTTTTTATATTGCTATATATGCTTTGTGACTATCTGTAAGGACCTCTGTGAAGTCCCCCCCCCCCCCCCATCAGACGCAAATTTATATAGAAATGATGTCAATCGTTTGTGCTGTAAAAGTTTTGTTTGAGCTGCTTTCGTTGTAGAGATACTTACAATTCTTATATAGGTAAATCTGAGGTCAGCTAGCCCCCCATTTCAATTAACAATTG
Organism: Corythoichthys intestinalis; assembly: GCF_030265065.1. Taxonomy (NCBI): domain Eukaryota; kingdom Metazoa; phylum Chordata; class Actinopteri; order Syngnathiformes; family Syngnathidae; genus Corythoichthys; species Corythoichthys intestinalis. The sequence goes on from NC_080415.1 coordinate 4,919,318, forward strand.
TGTCAATCGTTTGTGCTGCAATGGTTTTGTAGATCAGTATTATGCTTTTATTCAGATATTAATTTCGAGTGGTTACGTCACTCGTAGCTTTTCCTTAGCTTAGCTCCCGTGGCTAATGCAGCATACCAACTCCCAATAACAGAGGGGTGTCCTAGCTACCTACCTAACAAGCACGATCATAACACAAACAAATTCGGGTCCGTTTCGCAGTAAATTGGGGGGCTTTAGATATTAATTTTGAGTGATGACGTCACTCTAAGTCCCTCATTTACTGCAAAATGGTCCTGAAGTGCTGCCATTGGTATGCTCTATGAGCCACGGGAGCTAAGCTAAGGAAAAGCTACGAGTGACGTCACCACTTAAAATTAATATCTCAATAAAAGCATAATACTGATCTACAAAACCGTTGCAGCACAAACTAGCACAAATGACAGACACAATTCTGAATTGAAATTGGGGGCTAGCTGACCTCAGATTTACCCAAAAAGAATTGTAAATATCTCTAGAACGAAAGCAGCACTAACAAAGCTTTTACAGTACAAACGATTGACATCATTTTAATATAAATATGTCTGATGGGGGGAGGGGGCCAACTTCACAGAGGTCCGTAGAGATGGTCAGATAGCACATACAGCAATATACAATATGTCGTTCTTTTTTTTTTTTTTATCTTAATTTTTTTGTACTTCCAGGTCATCCTCTTGCCGTCGTGTTGTGGGATTTTGCTGTTCTGTTGCGGGATTTTTGCTGCTGTGTCTTTGCATTTGCCTTCTGAGCCATTCGTGCTGCGAACCATTTGCTGTTGTGTTGTGGCAATTAGGGTTCGTGCTTTTGCCAATTTGCAATCGCGCTTTAGGAACTGGGGATCGTGTTGTGGCGGTTTGCATTCATGCTTTTTTTCTTTTGCAAAGCGTTTGCAATTGGGGTTCATGCTTTTTTTTCATTTGCAAAGTGTTGAGACTTTGCATTTCACCTCTCAGCCACCATAATGTCCTGCTCCTGTTCAAATCCACCCCGCCAGTCGACTGTCGTTCGCTCACACTAGCTCGGTCATCAAGATAAGCACATCCCCCGCCCCTTGACGTAGTTAGCACTTTGCATTCAGAAAGCCACATGGCAGAGCTGATCACACTTGGGTTGGGTTGTGAGACCAAAACATTTGAGATTTTTTTGTCGTCACAAATGTATTGATTATTTCATTCATTATAACTTTATACACGTTGCAATGGTCTGTGCGTTTGTTTATTTCATTGCAGTAATTTATACATAAAGTTGCCTGTGTGTGCTATAGGAGAAGAAGAAAAAATGGGCAGAGCAGTGAATGAATAAAATAAAACCATATTCAAAAATAAAACTCTCAAATAATAACTGAAACTATCATGGCAAGAGTCAGTGTAAACTGACCAACCCTTGTGGGTTAGAGTAAGGTTGTTTGCTTGTGTGCTTGAGTGGCCTATTTGAGAGACAATGACACACTCATTTGCACATATACAGATGCTAATTGTGGATACCCAGAGTTGTGGGGATCATCTGATCCCCTTCTGGGCTTTCCAGTAGGCTAAAAAAATGTTGGGTTTTCTAGTGTTAATTCATTAATTAACCAGTAATAACACAATTAATAATTAATTTATTAATTTTCTTAATATCAATTCAATCCACTCTGGGACATCGGCATATTAAAAAACATTCATTCATTCCGCTTTTCCTCACGAGGGTCACTGAGGTGCTGGAGCCTATCCCAGCAATTTAGAATATTCAATCTGCCTACTATGCATGTTTTTGGAATGTGGAAGGAGTGCTAACCACTCAGCCTCCGTGCCGCTATTAAAAAATAAAAATTACCTTATACTATATTGGCCCCTCACCGTCTGTCCCAAAGTGGCTTGTGTTCTCCAAATTCTGTGTCGCCTCCCCCGCTTCAAGAATCTTGCCCGACAACGCCATTTGAAGGAAAATAGTCGATTTATCCTTGTTACAGGTTGTTTTATTCTTATAAAGAACAGGAGATGATGACATAGAATTCGGAAATGAAAAAGAACAAAGAATTTACACTGAAAGACACACAGACAGAATGAAAGACACATTTCACCAGACGAGACGCAAGACAAAAGTGTTTCTCTCTCTGCTTGGAGTCCTTTTCTCTCTAACTTGGGGGAGGGTGAAGTTCCTTGGAATGTGCATTGTGAACCCCTAGCTAATATTTTCCAGATGTGCTGCTACTCGAAGGCATACACGGTCTTATGATGGAGAATGCAATGTCCATATATAATTATTGTGAATAAATGGAAATATAATCCTTCACGATGCAGAAATCACAGACATCAAGGAGTGGTCGAGATCTTCATTTTCATATATTTACCCTTTTAAAAGTTTTTTTTTTTTCTTTTCAATTTTCTTTGTTTGGATTGATTATTTATCATCTAAAATACTGGGGGGAAATGTGACAGTAACGAAAAAAGTACAATCAAGCAAAAGTTATGAGGTAAAAATCTGTGACTTTTTTTACAAACACCATTATTTTTAATTGTGACATAAATTCTTTAAAAGTTTAAAATATGCGAGTGAAATTTTTTAAAAAGTTTTGTTTCTTTAAAAACGAAATATTAGACATCAATTAATGATTCTAAGCCAAACGAGATAAATTTTGAATAATAAATATAATTAATTACCTTCGTTTTATGTCTGGGTTGAAACAAAAGCGGTTGCGCGATCTGTAAACGGGGGTTCCCAGGGTAAAACAGACCAATTAAAAATAGTTCAGGGGTTTAATGTGCCATGAATCTGCAATGGCAGCATATATACATATTTTTCTATCAAACACAACAGTTGTTTTGGCTTAAAATACAGCAGTTTTTTTTAACGAGAAGTGCAAGAGCAGAAACTGCATTTTCAGTCTTGTCTGTTTCCCGCCATATACTAGTACATATATGATAATCTATGTACTTGGAGGATATGGCCAGAAAATATGTTGCAAAATAATTCCTTCCCAACAGACACACACACAAAAAGCAATGAATCACTCGTGCGGTTGGGAGATAACTGACTGTGATTATATACTTAGCCAGTAAATAGTACCATGCACATATGAAACTCCCGAGAAATGAACCCTTTCTCGAACCAATGGCGTACCACACGGAACACGTCAATTTTGCTCATTAATATTCATGACTTAAGCAATTGTTGCTAGTCGGGTGAAGCTCGTGTTTGTCCCTCATGCTAAATGCATGGAAATAGTGTACGAACGAGATGTTTACCGAGTTAAACCTACCAATTCTGTCCGAAAATGATGTCCCTGGGGCCAAATTCACTGGTAAAGATGTGGAAGAACACACAAATGTTCAGTTAAAGAGATGGCTTGAGTGTCAAGGGCGGAGAAAGAGCCGACCTGATCCAGAGTTAGCTTTTTTATCGACACCTTTTTCTTGCGCCACTGACAATGACATTCTCCTGTTTCAACAAGCCATCCTTTACCACCGTATGCCCTTCCTTTCTTATATATCCTCTGGTTGTCTTACGTCTCTGACAGTTCTTGGGGGTAATTTACATTGCTATTTTTGTGTAGCGATCGCAAATGCTGCTCAGTGACGGCCAACGAACACTTAATTTGCCATGTGAAAGCGTCTTGGTGCCGGGTTCGCGTCCCAGCCTAGTCAGAGGTGGGAGCGGAACGCGGGGCGGCGCTGACACACCAGTTACAGTAGGGACGCTAACCACTGCACCATAAAGCTCGAGCCAACGGCACAGCCACCAGCGTCCCTACATGAAGGAATTGGCAGGGAGGTTTCCACGCTACACAACGGACCTGCGTGTACCTGTTACATGTGTACTAAGCAAGATAATGATAATAATCTGAAGTACATTTTGTTTATTAAGGCAAATGTGTGTAAATAATTAAGGATAGTGATTTCTTTGTTTTCATTAGTGGCGTGAGCAACAGTTATGAATTATGTTATAAAGAGTAATGCATCCTGTAATCTATCTACAATGTAACTAAAATTATATATATATTTCCTTTTATTATTTCCCCAGTGTAGTGGACCGACATAAACACGAGGACACTGGTGTTTCAACTCAGGTGAACATTCAATTCAATAAAGTCACAAAAAAATCCAATATAACAAAATATTTTGGGCCCAACATAAAGGAGGCCAACATAACAAAATGCTTCGACCAAACTGACCTGCAGACCCATCACTGGGGCTGCTTAAATAAGGACAGACTACTAACGACCACCAGATGCCAGACCTTGAACAGCTGTGGTCGCTACCTCTAATTAGAAGAAAAAATCAGATCCCATAAGCATTCAAAACAAACTTTCACCAAAGTGTACATGTTCAAAAGAATACCACATAAATATCTGAATCTTGAAACACTAAATGGTGGTGGTAGCCACCACACACTCCCCCTCCTCAGAAAGTTCGCTTACACTGCGGGAGAGATAGTCAGCAGTACTGTTCTGCTTGCCTGAAATGTACTGCACCTCGAACTTGTAGGGCTGCATGGCCAGATACCAGCGGGTTATGCGGTTGTTGGTGTCCCTCATCCTCTCCAGCCATTTGAGTGCTCGGTGGTCTGTCTCCAGCACGAAGGGCCTCCCCAGCAGATAGTAACAGAGTGCATCCAAGGCCCACTTGATCGCCAGGCATTCCTTTTCGATAGTGGAATAGCGGGTTTCTCTCGGGAAGAGTTTCCGGCTGATGAAGGCAATTGGATGGCGGTCATTCGGTGGCCCCTGAAGCAACACTGCCCCCAGACCTCTATCACACGTAGGGATGGGAATCAAAATCCGATTCCAATTCGGAACCGGTTCCGAGTGTTTCGAGGCCTCGACATCACAATGAAAAAGCCTTAACGATCCCTTTAACGATTCCTAAAGACGCATATTGCATCGTGACGTGTCTTGTTGTCCAGACGCATCAAACTAGCATGGCGCCTAGAACCACTCGCTCCAAAGTTTGACTACACTTCACCAGGAAAGAGTGTGAAAATGAAAGGTTACGACGGGTAAGCACGAGCATTGCAGCCATAAACATAACAATGACAGCACGTAGGTTCAAACGCTCGAAAGTGTGTCTTCACTTCACGAGGAAAAATTACAACAAAGCGACTTGCAGTCGTTGCAAGGTGGAGATAACTGCATCGGGAGGGAATACGACTGTGCTGTCCTCACAGAGAGGCTAAAGCTCAGTTCTGGCGATACAGCTAGCTAAACTCCCAAATGACGATGTAGAAGACGTTGGTATAATTTGCTGACTTTATTCAACCATCACTTGAAGAGTGAAACTAAGAATAGAAATGAAACAAATCAATTTCGTCCCCAATAACAAACAGGTTTGCATCAACTTAAATCAGCGATGATTAGCTGCTAATAACAGTATGGTTAGCATTCGTTCGCAAGCATTAGCACATCGTTCAAACCACTACACAACTGGATTTAAGTGTCCGATCGCGAGTGGAAACACAACAACAACAACACAAAAGATGATACATACAGGCGTTGCCTCTGTAGATATTAACATTAACAAAGAACGTAGGCTCGTAGAAGTGTTTCCCTCTCTCACTTCGCTCGCTCACTCGCTTGGATGCGGCATTTCTTCGGGTGCCCAAACTGCGGCCCGTGGCCCAAATACGGCCCGCCTCCACATTTGGTCCGGCCATTTTGATTTTTTTTTTTTTTTCTCAATCGTGTTATTTATTTCCTGGCCTTTTTCCTTGAAGAATTCAGAGAGGGTTATTTGGTTATTATCTATTTAATTAATAGTGTTTTTATTATCAATTATTATTATTATTTTATTTACTTTCATTCCGTGAAGAATCCAGAAAGGGTGATTTGATTGTGGCTTTCTGAAAAACAATAATTTTTTACATTTATGCACTTCTGCAATCGTCACACTTTTTCTGTTACAAACTGACCCCGGCCCCTCATCAGAGAAGGGAAAAGTTATGTGGCTCTCACAGGAAAAAGTTTGGGGACCCCTGCTTTAACACATATTGCCAAAGGCAGAACAACAACCTATCTGCCAATATATACCAATATTTTTTATTTCTATTAGATAAATGTTTCAGTAAAATGTTACACATTCTTGTGTATTTGCCACTTATTGCCACAGTTAACATTGAGGCTTTGGGCCTCTTTTGATTTCGTTGTGAGTTTGTGAGGTTGTGAGTTCTGATTAAACAAACTCGATGCCAATCAAAACGTTTGTTCTTTTTCCCCAAATTAGAATCGATAAGAGAATCGATAAAGAATCGAATCGTTAAGCAATATCGATAATGGAATCGTAATCGTAAAAATCCTATCAATTCCCATCCCTAATCACACGCATCAGTCTGTTGGACAAACTCCTGCTCGAAGTCAGGGCAGTGAAGCACAAGGCCTGCTGAATGCCTTCACGGCCTTCTCAGACCACCTCAGTATACTCGATCTCCGAAGGCTGGTCATGTCTGTAAGCAGAGAGGCCCTGGCAGAGTAGTTAGGGATGAATCTGTGGTACCAACCTGACATGCCCAAGAAGGATTTCAGTTGTTTTTGGGTCCGGGGCAGAGGGCAGCACCGGATAGCCTCCACCTTTCCAATTTGTGGCTTCACAAGACCCCCTCCAATGACAAAGCCAAGGTACTTGGTCTCCCTCTTGGCAAAAGCACACTTGGCTGGATTCACAGTCAGTCCTGCGTTCTGCAGACACCTCAAGACGACTTATAGGTGTTGCAAATGTTCAGCCCAGCTGTTACTATATATAATGATGTCATCCAGATACGCCACGGTAAATTGTGAAAGGCCACACAGTACCTTATCCATAAGACGCTGAAATGTAGCAGGAGCACCGTGAAGTCCAAATGGCATCACTCTGAGGTGGTAGAGACCCCACGGTGTAAGGAACGCCGTCAGCTCTCGAGACCTGGAGGACAATGGAACCTGCCAATAGCCCTTGCAAAGGTCAATGGTGGCAAGATATTTAGCAGTGCCCAGTCTCTCAATCAGTTCATCAATTCGAGGAGTAGGGTATGAGTCAAACTTTGAAACCGAGTTGAGATAGCGGAAATCAATGCAAAACCTAATTGTTCCATCCTTTTTAGGCACAAGTACAATTGGATTGCACCACTCACTGTACGAGGCTTCTATAATACCCAGTGACAGCATCAGATCAACTTCCCTTTTAAGGGGGTCTAAAAGTTTCTGCTGTATACGATAGCTCATCCGCTTGGGGATCGCATCGTTCTTTAAAGCCACATCATGCATTACCACAGTGGTGTAACCTGGGGTCTCCTTGAACACCTCAAACGAACAGATCTTGCCCACCTCCAACCGCTGCTTGACTGGCAAATGGTCCAAACCGGGTTCGGAGGCTAATGGAACAGGAAAGTATTGCTCCTCATCCTCGGTGCTCCTTATGAAGAGGGAAACTGGTCTCTCCTCCTTCGAGACCCACTCTTTCAACAGGTTTACATGGAGGACTCTGGCAGCACAGCCTCGTCCTGGAAGTGCCACTTTGTATTTTGTTGGGCCCAATTTGTCTTTCACCTCATAGGGGCCCTGCCACTTGGCCAGCAATTTACTATCTTCTGAGGGCAGCATCACTAGCACTTTCTGACCAGGATCAAACCCCCTCTCCCTGGCTGCTGAATCATACCAGGTCTTTTGTTGCTTCTGGGAGGTTTTCCTGTGTTATCGAGCCAGAGCCAATTCCTCTCTCATCTGGAGGACATAGGACACAACATTTAATGGCTCATCAGTTCGTTGCCCCTCCCACAGTTATTTCAAAATTGTCAGGGGTCCCCTTACATCACGACCATATAATAACTCGAAACCCAGTGGAAGCTTGGGGAACTTCTCTGTAGGCAAACAGAATGTAAGGGAGCCACTGGTCCCAGTCGGAGCCAGTTTCGTTCACAAATTTACGTGGCATCTGTTTAAGGGTTTGATTAAATCTTTTGGTGAGTCCATCAGTCTGTGGATGGTATGGCGTTGTTCTCAGGCCCTTTATTCCCAATAGCTGGTACACATCTTTAAGTCATTTAGACATAAAATTTGTGCCCTGATCAGTGAGTATCTCTTGAGGAAACCCAACTCTCGAAAATAACTGCAAGAAGCAGAAGGCGACAGTCTTGGCCTTAATAGTTTTTAGAGGGAATACCTTTGGATACTTTGTAGCATAGTCCGTTATTACAAGCATGAAGTGGTTACCCGATTTACTTTTTTCCACAGGTCCCACTGCATCCATACCTAGACGCTGAAATGGTGTACTCACAACTGGCAGCGGGTGGAGAGGAGCTTTGTGAGGACGTCTGGCTGATGTTATTTGGCACTCCGGACAGCTTTGGCAGAACTGCTTGACATCTTTACACAAGCCGGGCCAGTAAAAATAACGCTTCACGCAGGCTAAGGTCTTGTGCTTCCCCAGGTGACCAGCGCAGGGTATAGCATGGCCCAATCTCAGAACAATTCCTCTTACTGCTCGGGGAACCACCAGATGCTTAATTGAACCATTTTGTCTGGAAAGAATGTCGTTTTGAACACAGAAGTCATTTCCCTTAGCTTTAAGTTCTTCAAAATACTGTGCAAGATTTGGATCCTGGTGCTGCAGCTCCAAAATATTACCTGGGATTTTGGAGCAGTTTTGCATAAGGTATCTACTCCCCAAATTTCCTCGCTCTATGTTGAAAAAACCCAATAGGAAAGGTCTTTTTTAAAACTTCTTTCTGTCGCCACTAGTTGGCACTGTAGAGTTGATGCAAATGACCCCTACACGAACCTTCAGGGTAGGACTCTCAACAAACACGGGAAGTTTGGCGCAGATATGTTGTATATCTACCGAGTTATTACTGTTCAAAGTTTTTGGCGAGACAAATTGTTGACGGTCATTTTCACTTCCAGTTTGGACCTCTCCGCTTCTACAAAACCTCAATATTTTTCATTAGGCACCTGAACACATGTCTTGAGGCTCCCCTGAAACAGGTTTGAGGTCAATAGATTTTTTTCCCTTGGAGGAGGAGCCTGTCTCGTAAAGAAGGCCATTTCCTGTTTCCACTAGGGGGCGCCAGGCCTAATGGGTAATATTTCAATGCAGTCGTGTTCAGGCTGGGATATCTCATATACTTGCTAGAAATGAAAAAGATTGAACGTTGTATCACTGAGTTTTTAATCATTTTCTGAATTTGGTGTTTTGCCCAAAAATGGCAAACTTTGGGACCACGCCCAGGCCAGACCCTTGGATGAAAACTCACCATTTTGAAAACTTAAGATCTCATATGTCTCCTGAATAGTCTGACCAATTTTGAAGACGATCCAACTATTTTCTTCAGCGACAAGGTCTCAAATGTAAATCGATAAAATTTCACATTTGATCCAAAATTTCCGACTTCCTGTTGGATTTGGAATATAGGTGCAAGAGACTTTTTGGATCAGTTTTACACAATGTATCGACTCACCAAATTTCATCGCTCTACGTTGAAAAAACCTAATAGGAGAGGCCTTTTTGAAAATTTCAAGGGGGCGCCACTGAGCCTTTTTGTTAAATTTTTTCATAGATTATCAAAATTTACGCAAAGTTGAACATATGTGCAAATTTTGGTGAGTTTTCATGCATGTTCAAGCCTCCAAATGTGAACTCCAACTATGAACCGAAAAAATTTCACATTCGATCCAAAATACCCGATTTCCTGTTGGATTTGGAATATGGGTGCAAGAGGCTTTTTTTTAGCAGTTAGGCATAAGGTATCTACTCCCCAAATTTCATTGCTCTACGTTGAAAACCTGAGAGGAGAGGCCTTTTTGAAAATTTTAAGGGTCAAGGGGGCGCCACTGAGCCATTTTTTGACATTTTTTCAAAACGACGCAATATTATCGAAATTTACGCAAATCTGCACGTATGTGCAAATTTTGGTGACTTTTCGTGCATGTTCAGGCCTCCAAATTGGCCATTTTCAATTGCCATGAAAAAAGAATAATAATAACTAGGCCTGCAAGCAGGACTGAACGGGCCCTCGCAATCTAGCGCAACTCGGACGTCACGCAACTCGGACTGTGTGCAGGTCAGGGTGGTGGCAGATCCTCCTCTCTAATCATCTCATTAGAACCTAACATGCTCGAAAGTCGCCTATTTACATTCCCACACCCAAGAGATAAAAACCCCTATTGGAGAGAGTACTACAAAAAAGGAGCCACTACTGAGCTGTGCAGCCAAGCCCTTATTCAAAACCAAAATTAATCTTCTAACTGGGCCAATTCGACCAAGTGTGCTAACTATTGTGGCTCTATAAGCTCCCTGAGTCTCTGAAAAAAAATATTTCCTTTAAATGGCGAACAAAGGGTCGTCACGGCAACAGACAGAGACACGTGGACATGGGCCGTAAAAAAGTATTTTAATAGGTCTTGAAACTACAATGACCAACATGAAAAGAACTGGACATGTTTTGGAAAAACGAGTGACTTTCTATCGCCACTAGTTGGCGCTGTAGGGTTGATGCAAATGACCCCTACAAGGCCCTTCAGGGTATGACTCTCAACAAGCACGGGAGGTTTGGCGCAGATATCTTGTATATCTGCCGAGTTATGACTGTTCAAAGTTTTTGGAGAGAAAAATTGTTGACAGTCATTTTCACTTTCCTGTTTGGACCCCTCCGCTTCAACGAAACTTCAATATTTTTCATCAGGCACCTGAAGACAGGTCTTAAGGTTTCCCTTATGCAGGTTTGAGGTAGATTGATTTTTTCCCTTTAGAGGAGGAGTGTGTCCCGTAAAAGAGGGCATTTCCTGTTCCCACTAGGAGGCGCCAGGCACAAATGGTAAATTTTCAATCCAGTCCTGCTCAGGCTGGTATACCTCACACACATGCCAGATTTAAAATAGATTGAACGTTGTATGAGGGAGTTATCAGTCATTTTCCGAATTCGGTGTTTTGGCGAAAAAATGGAAGAATTTGGCGCCCCGCCCAGGTCAGGCCCGTGAATGAAAACACACCATTTTTATAACTTAAGATTTCATATGCCTCATGAACAGTCTCACCTATTTTGAGAATGATCAAACTAATTCCCTAGGTGCCAAGGTGTAAAATGTGCACACTGTAAATCGATAAAAAGTTCACATTCAATCCAAAATACCCGATTTCCTGTAGGATTTGGAATGTGTGTGCAAGAGACTTTTTGGAGCAGTTTTGCATAAAGTTTTGACTCTCCAAATTTCATCACTCTATGTTAGAAAAACCTAAATGGAGAGGCCGTTTTGAAAATTTCAAGGGGGCGCCACTGAGCCATTTTGTTAAATTGTTTCGTAACGTTGCAAGATTATCGAACGTTATCCAAAGCCGTATGTATGTGCAAATTTTGGTGAGTTTTTATGCATATTCAAGCCTCCAAATGTAAACTCTTACTGTGAACCCATGAAAATTTCACATTCGATCCAAAATACCCGATTTCCTGTTGGATTTGGAATATGGGTGCAAGAGACTTTTTGGAGCAGTTTTGCATAAGGTATCTACTCCCCAAATTTCCTTGCTCTATGTTGAAAAAACCCAATAGGAAAGGCCTTTTTTAAAACTTCTTTCTGTCGCCACTAGTTGGCACTGTAGAGTTGATGCAAATGACCCCTACAAGAACCTTCAGGGTATGACTCTCAACAAACACGGGAAGTTTGGCGCAGATATGTTGTATATCTACCGAGTTATTACTGTTCAAAGTTTTTGGCGAGACAAATTGTTGACGGTCATTTTCACTTCCAGTTTGGACCTCTCCGCTTCTACAAAACCTCAATATTTTTCATTAGGCACCTGAACACATGTCTTGAGGCTCCCCTGAAACAGGTTTGAGGTCAATAGATTTTTTTCCCTTGGAGGAGGAGCCTGTCTCGTAAAGAAGGCCATTTCCTGTTTCCACTAGGGGGCGCCAGGCCTAATGGGTAATATTTCAATGCAGTCGTGTTCAGGCTGGGATATCTCATATACTTGCTAGAAATGAAAAAGATTGAACGTTGTATCACTGAGTTTTTAATCATTTTCTGAATTTGGTGTTTTGCCCAAAAATGGCAAACTTTGGGACCATGCCCAGCCCAGACCCTTGGATGAAAACTCACCATTTTGAAAACTTAAGATCTCATATGTCTCCTGAATAGTCTGACCAATTTTGAAGACGATCCAACTATTTTCTTCAGTGACAAGGTCTCAAATGTAAATCGATAAAATTTCACATTTGATCCAAAATTTCCGACTTCCTGTTGGATTTGGAATATAGGTGCAAGAGACTTTTTGGAGCAGTTTTACACAATGTATCGACTCACCAAATTTCATCGCTCTACGTTGAAAAAACCTAATAGGAGAGGCCTTTTTGAAAATTTCAAGGGGGCGCCACTGAGCCTTTTTGTTAAATTTTTTCATAGATTATCAAAATTTACGCAAAGTTGAACATATGTGCAAATTTTGGTGAGTTTTCATGCATGTTCAAGCCTCCAAATGTGAACTCCAACTATGAACCGAAAAAATTTCACATTCGATCCAAAATACCCGATTTCCTGTTGGATTTGGAATATGGGTGCAAGAGGCTTTTTTTGAGCAGTTAGGCATAAGGTATCTACTCCCCAAATTTCATTGCTCTACGTTGAAAACCTGAGAGGAGAGGCCTTTTTGAAAATTTTAAGGGTCAAGGGGGCGCCACTGAGCCATTTTTTGACATTTTTTCAAAACGACGCAATATTATCGAAATTTACGCAAATCTGCACGTATGTGCAAATTTTGGTGACTTTTCGTGGATGTTCAGGCCTCCAAATTGGCCATTTTCATTTGCCATGAAAAAAGAATAATAATAACTAGGCCTGCAAGCAGGACTGAACGGGCCCTCGCAATCTAGCGCAACTCGGACGTCACGCAACTCGGACTGTGTGCAGGTCAGGGTGGTGGCAGATCCTCCTCTCTAATCATCTCATTAGAACCTAACATGCACGAAAGTCGCCTATTTACATTACCACACCCAAGAGATAAAAAACCCTATTGGAGAGAGTACTACAAAAAAGGAGCAACTACTGAGCTGTGCAGCCAAGCCCTTATTCAAAACCAAATTAATCTTCTAACTGGGCCAATTCGACCAAGTGTGCCAAATATTGTGGCTCTATAAGCTGCCTGAGTCTCTGAAAAAAAATATTTCCTTTAAATGGCGAACAAAGGGTCGTCACGGCAACAGATAGAGACACGTGGACATGTGCCGTAAATAAGTATTTTAATAGGTCTTGAAACTACAATGACCAACCTGAAAAGAACTGGACATGTATTGGAAAAACGAGTGACTTTCTATTGCCACTAGTTGGCGCTGTAGCGTTGATGCAAATGACCCCTACAAGGCCCTTCAGGGTATGACTCTCAACAAGCACGGGAAGTTTGGCGCAGATATGTTGTATATCTGCCGAGTTATGACTGTTCAAAGTTTTTGGAGAGAAAAATTGATGACAGTCATTTTCACTTTGCTGTTTGGACCCCTCCGCTTCAACGAAACTTCAATATTCTTCATCAGGCACCTGAAGACAGGTCTTAAGGCTTCCCTTATGCAGGTTTGAGGTAGATTGATTTTTTCCCTTTAGAGGAGGAGTGTGTCCAGTAAAAAAGGGCATTTCCTGTTCCCACTAGGAGGCGCCAGGCACAAACGGTAAATTTTCAATCCAGTCCTGCTCAGGCTGGTATACCTCACACACATGCCAGATTTAAAATAGATTGAAGGTTGTATGAGGGAGTTATCAGTCATTTTCCGAATTCGGTGTTTTGGCGAAAAAATGGCCGACTTTGGCACCCCGCCCATGTCAGGCCCGTGAATGAAAACACACCATTTTGATAACTTAAGATTTCATGTGCCTCATGAACAGTCTCGCCAATTTTGAGAATGATCAAACTAATTCCCTAGGTGCCAAGGTGTAAAATGTGCACACTGTAAATCGATACAAATTTCATATTCAATCCAAAATACCTGATTTCCTGTTGGGTTTGGAATACGCATGCAAGAGACTTTTTGGAGCAGTTTTGTACAAGGTATCGACTCTCCGAATTTCATCCTTCTACGTTGAAAAAACCTAAATAGAGAGGCCTTTTTGAAAATTTCAAGGGGGCGCCACTGAGCCATTTTGTTACATGTTTTCGTAACGTTGCAAGATTATTGAACTTTATGCAAAGCCGCATGTATGTCCAAATTTTTGTGAGTTTTCGTGCATGTTCAAGCCTCCAAATGTAAACTCCTACTGTGAACCGATAAAAATTTCACATTCCATCTAAAATACCCGATTTCCTGTTGGATTTGGAATACGGGTGCAAGAGACTTTTTGGAGCAGTTTTGCACAAGGTATCGACTCCCCAAATTTCATCACTCTATGTTAAAAAAACCTAATAGGAAACGCCTTTTTGAAAAATTCAAGGGGGCGCCACTGAGGCATTTTGTTACATTTTTTCGTAACATTGCAAGATTATCGAACGTTATCCAAAGCTGCATGTATGTGCAAATTTTTACGAGTTTTTGTGCATATTCAAGCCTCCAAATGTAAACTCCTACTGTGAACCCATGAAAATTTCACATTCGATCCAAAATACCCGATTTCCTGTTGGATTTGGAATACGGGTGCAAGAGACTTTTTGGAGCAGTTTTGCAGAAGGTATCTACTCCCCAAATTTCCTTGCTCTATGTTGAAAAAACCCAATAGGAAAGGCCTTTTTTAAAACTTCTTTCTGTCGCCACTAGTTGGCACTGTAGAGTTGATGCAAATGACCCCTACAAGAACCTTCAGGGTATGACTCTCAACAAACACGGGAAGTTTGGCGCAGATATGTTGTATATCTGCTGAGTTATGACTGTTCAAAGTTTTTTGCGTGACAAATTGTTGACGTTCATTTTCACTTTCCTGTTTGGACCCCTCCTCCGCCTCAACGAAACATCAATATTTTTCATCAGGCACCTGAACACAGGTCTTAAGGCTCCCCTGATGCAGGTTTGAGGTCAACAGATTTTTTTCCCTTGGAGGAGGAACCTGTCTCGTAAAAAAAGGCATTTCCTGTTCTCACTAGGGGGCGCTAGACCTAATGGGTAATATTTCAATGCACTCGTGTTAAGGGTGGGATACCACACATACATGCCAAATATGAAAAAGATTGAACGTTGTGTCAAGGAACTATTAGTCATTTACTGAATTTGTCATTTTGCCGAAAAAATGGTCGACTTTGGCACCACGCCCAGGTCAGACCCGTGAATGAAAACGCACCATTTTCAAAACTTAAGATTTCATATGTCTCCTGAACAGTCTCACCAATTTTGAAGATGATCCAACTAACTCCCTCGGCGAAAAGGTCTCAAATGTGCACCCTGTGAATCGATAAAAATTTCATATTTGATCCAAAATAACCGATTTCCTGTTGGGTTTGGAATATGCGTGTAAATGCTTTTTTGGAGCGGTTTTGGACAAGGTATAGACCCCCCAAATTTCATTGCTCTACGCTGACATACCCTAATGTTATAGGCCAATTTTAAAATTTCAAGGGGGCGCCACTGAGCCATTTTGTTATATTTTTTTGCAACGTTGCAAAATTATCAAAATTTACAATTTTCCGGACGTATGTGCAAATTTTGGTGACTTTTCGTGCATGTTCAGGCCTCCAAATTGGCCGTTTTCATTTGCCCTGAAAAAAAAAAATAATAATAATAAAAAAAAAAATAATCCTTTGCAAAACAATAGGGCCTTCGCACGTCTAGTGCTCGGGCCCTAACTAGGCCTGCAAGCAGGACTGAACGGGCCCTCGCAATCTAGCGCAACTCGGACGTCACGCAACTCGGACTGTGTGCAGGTCAGGGTGGTGGCAGATCCTCCTCTCTAATCATCTCATTAGAACCTAACATGCTCGAAAGTCGCCTATTTACATTCCCACACCCAAGAGATAAAAACCCCTATTGGAGAGAGTACTACAAAAAAGGAGCCACTACTGAGCTGTGCAGCCAAGCCCTTATTCAAAACCAAAATTAATCTTCTAACTGGGCCAATTCGACCAAGTGTGCCAACTATTGTGGCTCTATAAGCTCCCTGAGTCTCTGAAAAAAAATATTTCCTTTAAATGGTGAACAAAGGGTCGTCACGGCAACAGACAGAGACACGTGGACATGGGCCGTAAAAAAGTATTTTAATAGGTCTTGAAACTACAATGACCAACATGAAAAGAACTGGACATGTTTTGGAAAAACGAGTGACTTTCTATCGCCACTAGTTGGCGCTGTAGGGTTGATGCAAATGACCCCTACAAGGCCCTTCAGGGTATGACTCTCAACAAGCACGGGAAGTTTGGCGCAGATATCTTGTATATCTGCCGAGTTATGACTGTTCAAAGTTTTTGGAGAGAAAAATTGTTGACAGTCATTTTCACTTTCCTGTTTGGACCCCTCCGCTTCAACGAAACTTCAATATTTTTCATCAGGCACCTGAAGACAGGTCTTAAGGTTTCCCTTATGCAGGTTTGAAGTAGATTGATTTTTTCCCTTTAGAGGAGGAGTGTGTCCCGTAAAAAAGGGCATTTCCTGTTCCCACTAGGAGGCGCCAGGCACAAATGGTAAATTTTCAATCCAGTCCTGCTCAGGCTGGTATACCTCACACACATGCCAGATTTAAAATAGATTGAACGTTGTATGAGGGAGTTATCAGTCATTTTCCGAATTCGGTGTTTTGGCGAAAAAATGGAAGAATTTGGCGCCCCGCCCAGGTCAGGCCCGTGAATGAAAACACACCATTTTTATAACTTAAGATTTCATATGCCTCATGAACAGTCTCACCAATTTTGAGAATGATCAAACTAATTCCCTAGGTGCCAAGGTGTAAAATGTGCACACTGTAAATCGATAAAAAGTTCACATTCAATCCAAAATACCCGATTTCCTGTAGGATTTGGAATGTGTGTGCAAGAGACTTTTTGGAGCAGTTTTGCACAAAGTTTTGACTCTCCAAATTTCATCACTCTATGTTAGAAAAACCTAAATGGAGAGGCCTTTTTTGAAAATTTCAATGGGGCGCCACTGAGCCATTTTGTTAAATTGTTTCGTAACGTTGCAAGATTATCGAACGTTATCCAAAGCCGCATGTATGTGCAAATTTTGGTGAGTTTTTATGCATATTCAAGCCTCCAAATGTAAACTCTTACTGTGAACCCATGAAAATTTCACATTCGATCCAAAATACCCGATTTCCTGTTGGATTTGGAATATGGGTGCAAGAGACTTTTTGGAGCAGTTTTGCATAAGGTATCTACTCCCCAAATTTCCTAGCTCTATGTTGAAAAAACCCAATGGGAAAGGCCTTTTTTAAAACTTCTTTTTGTCGCCACTAGTTGGCACTGTAGAGTTGATGCAAATGACCCCTACAAGAACCTTCAGGGTATGACTCTCAACAAACACGGAAAGTTTGGCGCAGATATGTTGCATATCTGCCGAGTTATGACTGTTCAAAATTTTTGGCGAGACAAATTGTTGACGGTCATTTTCACTTCCAGTTTGGACCTCTCCGCTTCAACGAAACCTCAATATTTTTCATCAGGGACCTGAACACATGTCTTGAGGCTCCCCTGAAACAGGTTTGAGGTCAATAGATTTTTTTCCCTTGGAGGAGGAGCCTGTCTCGTAAAGAAGGCCATTTCCTGTTCCCACTAGGGGGCGCCAGGCCTAATGGGTAATATTTCAATGCAGTCGTGTTCAGGCTGGGATATCTCATATACATGCTAGAAATGAAAAAGGTTGAACGTTGTATCACGGAGTTTTTAATCATTTTCTGAATTTGGTATTTTGCCCAAAAATGGCCGACTTTGGGACCACGCCCAGGTCAGACCCTTGAGTGAAAACTCACCATTTTCAAAACTTAAGATCTCATATGTCTCCTGAATAGTCTGACCAATTTTGAAGACGATCCAATTATTTTCTTCAGCGACAAGGTCTCAAATGTAAATCGATAAAATTTCACATTTGATCCAAAATTTCCGACTTCCTGTTGGATTTGGAATATGGGTGCAAGAGACTTTTTGGAGCAGTTTTCCACAATGTATCGACTCGCCAAATTTCATCGTTCTACGTTGAAAAAACCTAATAGGAAAGGCCTTTTTGAAAATTTCAAGGGGGCGCCACTGAGCCATTTTGTTAAATTTTTTTGTAGATTATCAAAATTTATGCAAAGTTGCATCTATGTGCAAATTTTGGTGAGTTTTCGTGCATGTTCAGGCCTCCAAACGTAAACTCCAACTGTGAACCGAAAAAATGTCACATTCGATCCAAAATACCCGATTTCCTGTTGGATTTGGAATATGGGTGCAAGAGGCTTTTTTGAACAGTTAGGCATAAGGTATCTACTCCCCAAATTTCATTGCTCTACGTTGAAAACCTGAGAGGAGAGGCCTTTTTGAAAATTTTAAGGGTCAAGGGGGCGCCACTGAGCCATTTTTTGACATTTTTTCAAAACGACGCAAGATTATCGAAATTTACGCGAATCTGCACGTATGTGCAAATTTTGGTGACTTTTCGTGCATGTTCAGGCCTCCAAATTGGCCATTTTCATTTGCCCTGAAAAAAGAATAATAATAACTAGGCCTGCAAGCAGGACTGAACGGGCCCTCGCAATCTAGCGCAACTCGGACGTCACGCAACTCGGACTGTGTGCAGGTTAGGGTGGTGGCAGATCCTCCTCTCTAATCATCTCATTAGAACCTAACATGCTCGAAAGTCGCCTATTTACATTCCCACACCCAAGAGATAAAAACCCCTATTGGAGAGAGTACTACAAAAAAGGAGCCACTACTGAGCTGTGCAGCCAAGCCCTTATTCAAAACCAAAATTAATCTTCTAACTGGGCCAATTCGACCAAGTGTGCCAACTATTGTGGCTCTATAAGCTCCCTGAGTCTCTGAAAAAAAATATTTCCTTTAAATGGCGAACAAAGGGTCGTCACGGCAACAGACAGAGACACGTGGACATGGGCCGTAAATAAGTATTTTAATAGGTCTTGAAACTACAATGACCAACATGAAAAGAACTGGACATGTTTTGGAAAAACGAGTGACTTTCTATCGCCACTAGTTGGCGCTGTAGGGTTGATGCAAATGACCCCTACAAGGCCCTTCAGGGTATGACTCTCAACAAGCACGGGAAGTTTGGCGCAGATATCTTGTATATCTGCCGAGTTATGACTGTTCAAAGTTTTTGGAGAGAAAAATTGTTGACAGTCATTTTCACTTTCCTGTTTGGACCCCTCCGCTTCAACGAAACTTCAATATTTTTCCTCAGGCACCTGAAGACAGGTCTTAAGGTTTCCCTTATGCAGGTTTGAGGTAGATTGATTTTTTCCCTTTAGAGGAGGAGTGTGTCCCGTAAAAAAGGGCATTTCCTGTTCCCACTAGGAGGCGCCAGGCACAAATGGTAAATTTTCAATCCAGTCCTGCTCAGGCTGGTATACCTCACACACATGCCAGATTTATAATAGATTGAACGTTGTATGAGGGAGTTATCAGTCATTTTCCGAATTCGGTGTTTTGGCGAAAAAATGGAAGAATTTGGCGCCCCGCCCAGGTCAGGCCCGTGAATGAAAACACACCATTTTTATGACTTAAGATTTCATATGCCTCATGAACAGTCTCGCCAATTTTGAGAATGATCAAACTAATTCCCTAGGTGCCAAGGTGTAAAATGTGCACACTGTAAATCGATAAAAAGTTCACATTCAATCCAAAATACCCTATTTCCTGTAGGATTTGGAATGTGTGTGCAAGAGACTTTTTGGAGCAGTTTTGCACAAAGTTTTGACTCTCCAAATTTCATCACTCTATGTTAGAAAAACCTAAATGGAGAGGCCTTTTTGAAAATTTCAAGGGGGCGCCACTGAGCCATTTTGTTACATGTTTTCGTAACGTTGCAAGATTATCGAACGTTATCCAAAGCCGCATGTATGTGCAAATTTTGGTGAGTTTTTATGCATATTCAAGCCTCCAAATGTAAACTCTTACTGTGAACCCATGACAATTTCACATTCGATCCAAAATACCCAATTTCCTGTTGGATTTGGAATATGGGTGCAAGAGACTTTTTGGAGCAGTTTTGCATAAGGTATCTACTCCCCAAATTTCCTTGCTCTATGTTGAAAAAACCCAATAGGAAAGGCCTTTTTTAAAACTTCTTTCTGTCGCCACTAGTTGGCACTGTAGAGTTGATGCAAATGACCCCTACAAGAACCTTCAGGGTATGACTCTCAACAAACACGGAAAGTTTGGCGCAGATATGTTGCATATCTGCCGAGTTATGACTGTTCAAAATTTTTGGCGAGACAAATTGTTGACGGTCATTTTCACTTGCAGTTTGGACCTCTCCGCTTCAACGAAACCTCAATATTTTTCATCAGGGACCTGAACACATGTCTTGAGGCTCCCCTGAAACAGGTTTGAGGTCAATAGATTTTTTTCCCTTGGAGGAGGAGCCTGTCTCGTAAAGAAGGCCATTTCCTGTTCCCACTAGGGGGCGCCAGGCCTAATGGGTAATATTTCAATGCAGTTGTGTTCAGGCTGGGATATCTCATATACATGCTAGAAATGAAAAAGATTGAACGTTGTATCACAGAGTTTTTAATCATTTTCTGAATTTGGTATTTTGCCCAAAAATGGCCGACTTTGGGACCACGCCCAGGCCAGACCCTTGAATGAAAACACACCATTTTGAAAACTTAAGATCTCATAGGTCTCCTGAATAGTCTGACCAATTTTGAAGACGATCCAACTTTATCCTTCAGCGACAAGGTCTCAAATGTAAATCGATAAAATTTCGCATTTGACCCAAAATTTCCGGCTTCTTGTTGGGTTTGGAATATGGGTGCAAGAGACTTTTTGGAGCAGTTTTGCACAATGTATCGACTCGCCAAATTTCATCGTTCTACGTTGAAAAAACCTAATAGGAAAGGCCTTTTTGAAAATTTCAAGGGGGCGCCACTGAGCCATTTTGTTAAATTTTTTTGTAGATTATCAAAATTTACGCAAAGTTGCATGTATGTGCAAATTTTGGTGAGTTTTCGTGCATGTTCAGGCCTCCAAATGTAAACTCCAACTGTGAACCGATAAAAATTTCACATTTGATCCAAAATATCCGATTTCCTGTTGGATTTGGAATATGGGTGCAAGAGGCTTTTTTGAACAGTTAGGCATAAGGTATCTACTCCCCAAATTTCATTGCTCTACGTTGAAAACCTGAGAGGAGAGGCCTTTTTGAAAATTTTAAGGGTCAAGGGGGCGCCACTGAGCCATTTTTTGACATTTTTTCAAAACGACACAAGATTATCGAATTTTACGCAAAGCCGCACGTATGTGCCAATTTTGGTGACTTTTCGTGCATGTTCAGGCCTCCAAATTGGCCATTTTCATTTGCCCTGAAAAAAGAATAATAATAATAATAATAACTAGGCCTGCAAGCAGGACTGAACGGGCCCTCGCGATCTAGCGCAACTCGGACGTCACGCAACTCGGACTGTGTGCAGGTCAGGGCGGTGGCAGATCCTCCTCTCTAATCATCTCATTAGAACCTAACATGCTCGAAAGTCGCCTATTTACATTCCCACACCCAAGAGATAAAAACCCCTATTGGAGAAAGTACTACAAAAAAGGAGCCACTACTGAGCTGTGCAGCCAAGCCCTTATTCAAAACTAAAATTAATCTTCTAACTGGGCCAATTCGACCAAGTGTGCCAACTATTGTGGCTCTATAAGCTGCCTGAGTCTCTGAAAAAAAATATTTCCTTTAAATGGCGAACAAAGGGTCGTCACGGCAACAGACAGAGACACGTGGACATGGGCCGTAAATAAGTATTTTAATAGGTCTTGAAACTACAATGACCAACCTGAAAAGAACTGGACATGTATTGGAAAAACGAGTGACTTTCTATTGCCACTAGTTGGCGCTGTAGGGTTGATGCAAATGACCCCTACAAGGCCCTTCAGGGTATGACTCTCAACAAGCACGGGAAGTTTGGCGCAGATATGTTGTATATCTGCCGAGTTATGACTGTTCAAAGTTTTTGGAGAGAAAAATTGTTGACAGTCATTTTCACTTTCCTGTTTGGACCCCTCCGCTTCAACGAAACTTCAATATTTTTCATCAGGCACCTGAACACAGGTCTTAAGGCTTCCCTTTTGCAGGTTTGAGGTAGATTGATTTTTTCCCTTTAGAGGAGGAGTGTGTCCCGTAAAAAAGGGCATTTCCTGTTCCCACTAGGAGGCGCCAGGCACAAATGGTAAATTTTCAATCCAGTCCTGCTCAGGCTAGTATACCTCACACACATGCCAGATTTAAAATAGATTGAACGTTGTATGAGGGAGTTATCAGTCATTTTCCGAATTCGGTGTTTTGGCGAAAAAATGGCCGACTTTGGCACCCCGCCCAGGTCAGGCCCGTGAATGAAAACACACCATTTTTATAACTTAAGATTTCATATGCCTCATGAACAGGCTCGCCAATTTTGAGAATGATCAAACTAATTCCCTAGGTGCCAAGGTGTAAAATGTGCACACTGTAAATCGATAAAAATTTCACATTCAATCCAAAATACCCGATTTCCTGTAGGATTTGGAATGTGTGTGCAAGAGACTTTTTGGAGCAGTTTTGCACAAAGTTTTGACTCTCCAAATTTCATCACTCTATGTTAGAAAAACCTAAATGGAGAGGCCTTTTTGAAAATTTCAAGGGGGCGCCACTGAGCCATTTTGTTAAATTTTTTCGTAACGTTGCAAGATTATCGAACGTTATCCAAAGCCGCATGTATGTGCAAATTTTGGTGAGTTTTTATGCATATTCAAGCCTCCAAATGTAAACTCTTACTGTGAACCCATGAAAATTTCACATTCGATCCAAAATACCCAATTTCCTGTTGGATTTGGAATATGGGTGCAAGAGACTTTTTGGAGCAGTTTTGCATAAGGTATCTACTCCCCAAATTTCCTTGCTCTATGTTGAAAAAACCCAATAGGAAAGGCCTTTTTTAAAACTTCTTTCTTTCGCCACTAGTTGGCACTGTAGAGTTGATGCAAATGACCCCTACAAGAACCTTCAGGGTATGACTCTCAACAAACACGGAAAGTTTGGCGCAGATATGTTGCATATCTGCCGAGTTATGACTGTTCAAAATTTTTGGCGAGACAAATTGTTGACGGTCATTTTCACTTCCAGTTTGGACCTCTCCGCTTCAACGAAACCTCAATATTTTTTATCAGGGACCTGAACACATGTCTTGAGGCTCCCCTGAAACAGGTTTGAGGTCAATAGATTTTTTTCCCTTGGAGGAGGAGCCTGTCTCGTAAAGAAGGCCATTTCCTGTTCCCACTAGGGGGCGCCAGGCCTAATGGGTAATATTTCAATGCAGTCGTGTTCAGGCTGGGATATCTCATATACATGCTAGAAATGAAAAAGATTGAACGTTGTATCACGGAGTTTTTAATCATTTTCTGAATTTGGTATTTTGCCCAAAAATGGCCGACTTTGGGACCACGCCCAGGCCCGACCCTTGAGTGAAAACACACCATTTTGAAAACTTAAGATCTCATATGTCTCCTGAATACTCTGACCAATTTTGAAGACGATCCAACTATTTTCTTCAGCGACAAGGTCTCAAATGTAAATCGATAAAATTTCACATTTGATCCAAAATTTCCGACTTCCTGTTGGATTTGGAATATGGGTGCAAGAGACTTTTTGGAGCAGTTTTGCACAATGTATCGACTCGCCAAATTTCATCGTTCTACGTTGAAAAAACCTAATAGGAAAGGCCTTTTTGAAAATTTCAAGGGGGCGCCACTGAGCGATTTTGTTAAATTTTTTTGTAGATTATCAAAATTTACGCAAAGTTGCATGTATGTGCAAATTTTGGTGAGTTTTCGTGCATGTTCAGGCCTCCAAATGTAAACCCCAACTGTGAACCGATAAAAATTTCACATTTGATCCAAAATATCCGATTTCCTGTTGGATTTGGAATATGGGTGCAAGAGGCTTTTTTGAACAGTTAGGCATAAGGTATCTACTCCCCAAATTTCATTGCTCTACGTTGAAAACCTGAGAGGAGAGGCCTTTTTGAAAATTTTAAGGGTAAAGGGGGCGCCACTGAGCCATTTTTTGACATTTTTTCAAAACGACACAAGATTATCAAAATTTACGCGAAGCGGCACGTATGTGCAAATTTTGGTGACTTTTCGTGCATGTTCAGGCCTCCAAATTGGCCATTTTCATTTGCCCTGAAAAAAGAATAATAATAATAATAATAATAATAATAATAATCCTTTGCAAAACAATAGGGCCTTCGCACGTCTAGTGCTCGGGCCCTAACTAGGCCTGCAAGCAGGACTGAACGGGCCCTCGCAATCTAGCGCAACTCGGACGTCACGCAACTCGGACTGTGTGCAGGTCAGGGTGGTGGCAGATCCTCCTCTCTAATCATCTCATTAGAACCTAAGATGCTCGAAAGTAGCAAAAACCCCTATTGGAGAGAGTACTACAAAAAAGGAGCCACTACTGAGCTGTGTAGCCAAGCCCTTATTCAAAACCCAAAACTAATCTTCTAAGTGGGCCAATTCGACCAAGTGTGCCAAATATTGTGGCTCTATAAGCTGCCTGAGTCTCTGAAAAAAAATATTTCCTTTAAATGGCGAACAAAGGGTCGTCACGGCAACAGACAGAGACACGTGGACATGGGCCGTAAATAAGTATTTTAATAGGTCTTGAAACTACAATGACCAACCTGAAAAGAACTGAACATGTATTGGAAAAACGAGTGACTTTCTATCGCCACTAGTTGGCGCTGTAGGTTTGATGCAAATGACCCCTACAAGGCACTTCAGGGTATGACTCTCAACAAGCACGGGAAGTTTGGCGCAGATATGTTGTATATCTGCCGAGTTATGACTGTTCAAAGTTTTTGGAGAGAAAAATTGTTGACAGTCATTTTCACTTTCCTGTTTGGACCCCTCCGCTTCAACGAAACTTCAATATTTTTCATCAGGCACCTGAAGACAGGTCTTAAGGCTTCCCTTATGCAGCTTTGAGGTAGATTGATTTTTTCCCTTTAGAGGAGGAGTGTGTCCCGTAAAAAAAGGGCATTTCCTGTTCCCACTAGGAGGCGCCAAGCACAAATGGTAAATTTTCAATCCAGTCCTGCTCAGGCTGGTATACCTCACACACATGCCAGATTTAAAATAGATTGAACGTTGTATGAGGGAGTTATCAGTCATTTTCCGAATTCGGTGTTTTGGCGAAAAAATGGCCGACTTTGGCACCCCGCCCAGGTCAGGCCCGTGAATGAAAACACACCATTTTGATAACTTAAGATTTCATATGCCTCATGAACAGTCTCGCCAATTTTGAGAATGATCAAACTAATTCCCTAGGTGCCAAGGTGTAAAATGTGCACACTGTAAATCGATAAAAATTTCACATTCAATCCAAAATACCCGATTTCCTGTTGGGTTTGGAATATGCATGCAAGAGACTTTTTGGAGCAGTTTTGTACAAGGTATCGACTCTCCGAATTTCATCCCTCTACGTTGAAAAAACCTAAATGGAGAGGCCTTTTTGAAAATTTCAAGGGGGCGCCACTGAGCCATTTTGTTACATGTTTTCGTAACGTTGCAAGATTATTGAACGTTATGCAAAGCCACATGTATGTCCAAATTTTTGTGAGTTTTCGTGCATGTTCAAGCCTCCAAATGTAAACTCCTACTGTGAACCGATAAAAATTTCACATTCGATCCAAAATACCCGATTTCCTGTTGGATTTGGAATACGGGTGCAAGAGACTTTTTGGAGCAGTTTTGCACAAGGTATCGACTCCCCAAATTTCATCACTCTCTGTCAAAAAAACCTAATAGGAAACGCCTTTTTGAAAAATTCAAGGGGGCGCCACTGAGGCATTTTGCTACATTTTTTCGTAACATTGCAAGATTATCGAACGTTATCTAAAGCCGCATGTATGTGCAAATTTTTACGAGTTTTTGTGCATATTCAAGCCTCCAAATGTAAACTCCTACTGTGAACCCATGAAAATTTCACATTCGATCCAAAATACCCGATTTCCTGTTGGATTTGGAAAATGGGTGCAAGAGACTTTTTGGAGCAGTTTTGCATAAGGTATCTACTCCCCAAATTTCCTTGCTCTATGTTGAAAAAACCCAATAGGAAAGGCCTTTTTTAAAACTTCTTTCTGTCGCCACTAGTTGGCACTGTAGAGTTGATGCAAATGACCCCTACAAGAACCTTCAGGGTATGACTCTCAACAAACACGGGAAGTTTGGCGCAGATATGTTGTATATCTGCCGAGTTATGACTGTTCAAAGTTTTTTGCGTGACAAATTGTTGACGTTCATTTTCACTTTCCTGTTTGGACCCCTCCGCCTCAACAAAACCTCAATATTTTTCATCAGGCACCTGAACACAGGTCTTAAGGCTCCCCTGATGCAGGTTTGAGGTCAACAGATTTTTTTCCCTTGGAGGAGGAACCTGTCTCGTAAAAAAAGGCATTTACTGTTCTCACTAGGGGGCGCTAGACCTAATGGGTAATATTTCAATGCACTCGTGTTAAGGGTGGGATACCACACATACATGCCAAATATGAAAAAGATTGAACGTTGTGTCAAGGAACTATAAGTCATTTACTGAATTTGTCATTTTGCCGAAAAAATGGTCGACTTTGGCACCACGCCCAGGTCAGACCCGTGAATGAAAACGCACCATTTTCAAAACTTAAGATTTCATATGTCTCCTGAACAGTCTCACCAATTTTGAAGATGATCCAACTAACTCCCTCGGCGAAAAGGTCTCAAATGTGCACCCTGTAAATCGATAAAAATTTCATATTTGATCCAAAATAACCGATTTCCTGTTGGGTTTGGAATATGCGTGTAAATGCTTTTTTGGAGCGGTTTTGGACAAGGTATAGACCCCCCAAATTTCATTGCTCTACGCTGACAGACCCTAATGTTATAGGCCAATTTTAAAATTTCAAGGGGGCGCCACTGAGCCATTTTGTTATATTTTTTTGCAACGTTGCAAAATTATCGAAATTTACAATTTTCCGGACGTATGTGCAAATTTTGGTGACTTTTCGTGCATGTTCAGGCCTCCAAATTGGCCGTTTTCATTTGCCCTGAAAAAAAAAAAAATAATAAAAAACTAGGCCTGCAAGCAGGACTGAACGGGCCCTCGCAATCTAGCGCAACTCGGACGTCACGCAACTCGGACTGTGTGCAGGTCAGGGTGGTGGCAGATCCTCCTCTCTAATCATCTCATTAGAACCTAACATGCTCGAAAGTCGCCTCTTACATTACCACACCCAAGAGATAAAAACCCCTATTGGAGAGATTACTACAAAAAAGGAGCCACTACTGAGCTGTGCAGCCAAGCCCTTATTCAAAACCAAAATTAATCTTCTAACTGGGCCAATTTGACCAAGTGTGCCAAATATTGTGGCTCTATAAGCTGCCTGACTCTCTGGAAAAAAATATTTCCTTTAAATGGCGAACAAAGGGTCGTCACGGCAACAGACAGACACGTGGACATGGGCCGTAAATAAGTATTTTAATAGGTCTTGAAACTACAATGACCAAACTGAAAAGAACTGGATATGTATTGGAAAAACGAGTGACTTTCTATTGCCACTAGTTGGCGCTGTAGGGTTGATGCAAATGACCCCTACAAGGCACTTCAGGGTATGACTCTCAACAAGCACGGGAAGTTTGTCGCAGATATGTTGTATATCTGCCGAGTTATGACTGTTCAAAGTTTTTAGCGAGACAAATTGTTGACGGTCATTTTCACTTTCCTGTTTGGACCCCTCCGCTTCAACGAAACCTCAATATTTTTCATCAGGCACCTGAACACAGGTCTTAAGGCTTCCCTTATACAGGTTTGAGGTAGATTGTTTTTTTCCCTTTAGAGGAGGTGTGTGTCCCGTAAAAAAAGGGCTTTTCCTGTTCCCACTAGGAGGCGCCAGGCACAAATGGTAAATTCTCAATCCAGTCCTGCTCAGGCAGGTATACCTCACACACATGCCAGATTTAAAATAGATTGAACGTTGTATGAGGGAGTTATCAGTCATTTTCTGAATTTGGTGTTTTGGCGAAAAAATGGCCGACTTTGGCACCCCGCCCAGCTCAGGCCCGTGAATGAAAACACACCATTTTGATAACTTAAGATTTCATATGCCTCATGAACAGTCTCGCCAATTTTGAGAATGATCAAACTAATTCCCTAGGTGCCAAGGTGTAAAATGTGCACACTGTAAATCGATAAAAATTTCACATTCAATCCAAAATACCCGATTTCCTGTTGGGTTTGGAATACGCATGCAAGAGACTTTTTGGAGCAGTTTTGTACAAGGTATCGACTCTCCGAATTTCATCCCTCTACGTTGAAAAAACCTAAATGGAGAGGCCTTTTTGAAAATTTCAAGGGGGCGCCACTGAGCCATTTTGTTACATGTTTTCGTAACGTTGCAAGATTATCGAACGTTATGCAAAGCCGCATGTATGTCCAAATTTTTGTGAGTTTTCGTGCATGTTCAAGCCTCCAAATGTGAACTCCTACTGTGAACCGATAAAAATTTCACATTCGATCCAAAATACCCGATTTCCTGTTGGATTTGGAATACGGGTGCAAGAGACTTTTTGGAGCAGTTTTGCACAAGGTATCGACTCCCCAAATTTCATCACTCTCTGTTAAAAAAACCTAATAGGAAACGCCTTTTTGAAAAATTCAAGGGGGCGCCACTGAGGCATTTTGCTACATTTTTTCGTAACATTGCAAGATTATCGAACGTTATCTAAAGCCGCATGTATGTGCAAATTTGTACAAGTTTTTGTGCATATTCAAGCCTCCAAATGTAAACTCCTACTGTGAACCCATGAAAATTTCACATTCGATCCAAAATACCCGATTTCCTGTTGGATTTGGAATATGGGTGCAAGAGACTTTTTGGAGCAGTTTTGCATAAGGTATCTACTCCCCAAATTTCCTTGCTCTATGTTGAAAAAACCCAATAGGAAAGGCCTTTTTTAAAACTTCTTTCTGTCGCCACTAGTTGGCACTGTAGAGTTGATGCAAATGACCCCTACAAGAACCTTCAGGGTATGACTCTCAACAAACACGGGAAGTTTGGCGCAGATATGTTGTATATCTGCCGAGTTATGACTGTTCAAAGTTTTTTGCGTGACAAATTGTTGACGTTCATTTTCACTTTCCTGTTTGGACCCCTCCGCCTCAACGAAACCTCAATATTTTTCATCAGGCACCTGAACACAGGTCTTAAGGCTCCCCTGATGCAGGTTTGAGGTCAACAGATTTTTTTCCCTTGGAGGAGGAACCTGTCTCGTAAAAAAAGGCATTTCCTGTTCTCACTAGGGGGCGCTAGACCTAATGGGTAATATTTCAATGCACTCGTGTTAAGGGTGGGATACCACACATACATGCCAAATATGAAAAAGATTGAACGTTGTGTCAAGGAACTATAAGTCATTTACTGAATTTGTCATTTTGCCGAAAAAATGGTCGACTTTGGCACCACGCCCAGGTCAGACCCGTGAATGAAAACGCACCATTTTCAAAACTTAAGATTTCATATGTCTCCTGAACAGTCTCACCAATTTTGAAGATGATCCAACTAACTCCCTCGGCGAAAAGGTCTCAAATGTGCACCCTGTAAATCGATAAAAATTTCATATTTGATCCAAAATAACCGATTTCCTGTTGGGTTTGGAATATGCGTGTAAATGCTTTTTTGGAGCGGTTTTGGACAAGGTATAGACCCCCCAAATTTCATTGCTCTACGCTGACAGACCTTAATGTTATAGGCCAATTTTAAAATTTCAAGGGGGCGCCACTGAGCCATTTTGTTATATTTTTTTGCAACGTTGCAAAATTATCGAAATTTACAATTTTCCGGACGTATGTGCAAATTTTGGTGACTTTTCGTGCATGTTCAGGCCTCCAAATTGGCCGTTTTCATTTGCCCTGAAAAAAAAAAAAAAAAAAAAAAAAAAAAAAAAAAAATAATCCTTTGCAAAACAATAGGGCCTTCGCACGCTTAGTGCTCGGGCCCTAATAAAAAAAAAAATAATCCTTTGCAAAACAATAGGGCCTTCGCACGCTTAGTGCTCGGGCCCTAACTAGGCCTGCAAGCAGGACTGAACGGGCCCTCGCAATCTAGCGCAACTCGGACGTCACGCAACTTGGACTGTGTGCAGTTCAGGGTGGTGGCAGATCCTCCTCTCTAATTAGGGCCCGAGCACTAGACGTGCGAAGGCCCTATTGTTTTGCAAAGGATTATTTTTTTTTTTATTATTATTTTTTTTTTTTTTCAGGGCAAATGAAAACGGCCAATTTGGAGGCCTGAACATGCACGAAAAGTCACCAAAATTTGCACATACGTCCGGAAAATTGTAAATTTTGATAATTTTGCAACGTTGCAAAAAAATATAACAAAATGGCTCAGTGGCGCCCCCTTGAAATTTTAAAATTGGCCTATAACATTAGGGTATGTCAGCGTAGAGCAATGAAATTTGGGGGGTCTATACCTTGTCCAAAACCGCTCCAAAAAAGCATTTACACGCATATTCCAAACCCAACAGGAAATCGGTTATTTTGGATCAAATATGAAATTTTTATCGATTCACAGGGTGCACATTTGAGACCTTTTCGCCGAGGGAGTTAGTTGGATCATCTTCAAAATTGGTGAGACTGTTCAGGAGACATATGAAATCTTAAGTTTTGAAAATGGTGCGTTTTCATTCACGGGTCTGACCTGGGCGTGGTGCCAAAGTCGACCATTTTTTCGGCAAAATGACAAATTCAGTAAATGACTAATAGTTCCTTGACACAACGTTCAATCTTTTTCATATTTGGCATGTATGTGTGGTATCCCACCCTTAACACGAGTGCATTGAAATATTACCCATTAGGTCTAGCGCCCCCTAGTGAGAACAGGAAATGCCTTTTTTTACGAGACAGGTTCCTCCTCCAAGGGAAAAAAATCTGTTGACCTCAAACCTGCATCAGGGGAGCCTTAAGACCTGTGTTCAGGTGCCTGATGAAAAATATTGATGTTTCGTTGAGGCGGAGGAGGGGTCCAAACAGGAAAGTGAAAATGAACGTCAACAATTTGTCACGCAAAAAACTTTGAACAGTCATAACTCAGCAGATATACAACATATCTGCGCCAAACTTCCCGTGTTTGTTGAGAGTCATACCCTGAAGGTTCTTGTAGGGGTCATTTGCATCAACTCTACAGTGCCAACTAGTGGCGACAGAAAGAAGTTTTAAAAAAGGCCTTTCCTATTGGGTTTTTTCAACATAGAGCAAGGAAATTTGGGGAGTAGATACCTTCTGCAAAACTGCTCCAAAAAGTCTCTTGCACCCGTATTCCAAATCCAACAGGAAATCGGGTATTTTGGATCGAATGTGAAATTTTCATGGGTTCACAGTAGGAGTTTACATTTGGAGGCTTGAATATGCACAAAAACTCGTAAAAATTTGCACATACATGCAGCTTTGGATAACGTTCGATAATCTTGCAATGTTACGAAAAAATGTAACAAAATGCCTCAGTGGCGCCCCCTTGAATTTTTCAAAAAGGCGTTTCCTATTAGGTTTTTTTAACATAGAGTGATGAAATTTGGGGAGTCGATACCTTGTGCAAAACTGCTCCAAAAAGTCTCTTGCACCCGTATTCCAAATCCAACAGGAAATCGGGTATTTTAGATGGAATGTGAAATTTTTATCGGTTCACAGTAGGAGTTTACATTTGGAGGCTTGAACATGCACGAAAACTCACAAAAATTTGGACATACATGCGGCTTTGCATAAAGTTCAATAATCTTGCAACGTTACGAAAACATGTAACAAAATGGCTCAGTGGCGCCCCCTTGAAATTTTCAAAAAGGCCTCTCTATTTAGGTTTTTTCAACGTAGAAGGATGAAATTCGGAGAGTCGATACCTTGTACAAAACTGCTCCAAAAAGTCTCTTGCATGCGTATTCCAAACCCAACAGGAAATCAGGTATTTTGGATTGAATATGAAATTTATATCGATTTACAGTGTGCACATTTTACACCTTGGCACCTAGGGAATTAGTTTGATCATTCTCAAAATTGGCGAGACTGTTCATGAGGCACATGAAATCTTAAGTTATCAAAATGGTGTGTTTTCATTCACGGGCCTGACATGGGCGGGGTGCCAAAGTCGGCCATTTTTTCGCCAAAACACCGAATTCGGAAAATGACTGATAACTCCCTCATACAACCTTCAATCTATTTTAAATCTGGCATGTGTGTGAGGTATACCAGCCTGAGCAGGACTGGATTGAAAATTTACCGTTTGTGCCTGGCGCCTCCTAGTGGGAACAGGAAATGCCCTTTTTTACTGGACACACTCCTCCTCTAAAGGGAAAAAATCAATCTACCTCAAACCTGCATAAGGGAAGCCTTAAGACCTGTCTTCAGGTGCCTGATGAAGAATATTGAAGTTTCGTTGAAGCGGAGGGGTCCAAACAGCAAAGTGAAAATGACTGTCATCAATTTTTCTCTCCAAAAACTTTGAACAGTCATAACTCGGCAGATATACAACATATCTGCGCCAAACTTCCCGTGCTTGTTGAGAGTCATACCCTGAAGGGCCTTGTAGGGGTCATTTGCATCAACGCTACAGCGCCAACTAGTGGCAATAGAAAGTCACTCGTTTTTCCAATACATGTCCAGTTCTTTTCAGGTTGGTCATTGTAGTTTCAAGACCTATTAAAATACTTATTTACGGCACATGTCCACGTGTCTCTATCTGTTGCCGTGACGACCCTTTGTTCGCCATTTAAAGGAAATATTTTTTTTCAGAGACTCAGGCAGCTTATAGAGCCACAATATTTGGCACACTTGGTCGAATTGGCCCAGTTAGAAGATTAATTTGGTTTTGAATAAGGGCTTGGCTGCACAGCTCAGTAGTTGCTCCTTT
The DNA here is from genome assembly GCF_030265065.1 of Corythoichthys intestinalis. Taxonomy (NCBI): domain Eukaryota; kingdom Metazoa; phylum Chordata; class Actinopteri; order Syngnathiformes; family Syngnathidae; genus Corythoichthys; species Corythoichthys intestinalis. Next base: position 4,952,307 of record NC_080415.1, read on the forward strand.
TTTGTAGTACTCTCTCCAATAGGGTTTTTTATCTCTTGGGTGTGGTAATGTAAATAGGCGACTTTCGTGCATGTTAGGTTCTAATGAGATGATTAGAGAGGAGGATCTGCCACCACCCTGACCTGCACACAGTCCGAGTTGCGTGACGTCCGAGTTGCGCTAGATTGCGAGGGCCCGTTCAGTCCTGCTTGCAGGCCTAGTCATCTCATTAGAACCTAACATGCTCGAAAGTCGCCTATTTACATTCCCACACCAAAGAGATAAAAACCCCTATTGGAGAGAGTACTACAAAAAAGGAGCCACTACTGAGCTGTGCAGTCAAGCCCTTATTCAAAACCAAAATTAATCTTCTAACTGGGCCAATTCGACCAAGTGTGCCAAATATTGTGGCTCTATAAACTGATATGTTGTATATCTGCCGTGTTATGACTGTTCAAAGTTTTTGGAGAGAAAAATTGTTGACAGTCATTTTCACTTTCCTGTTTGGACCCCTCCGCTTCAACGAAACTTCAATATTTTTCATCAGGCACCTGAAGACAGGTCTTAAGGCTTCCCTTATGCAGGTTTGAGGTTGATTGATTTTTTTTTTTCCCTTAGAGGAGGAGTGTGTCCCGTAAAAAAGGGCATTTCCTGTTCCCACTAGGAGGCGCCAGGCACAAATGGTAAATTTTCAATCCAGTCGTGCTCAGGCTGGTATACCTCACACACATGGCAGATTTAAAATAGATTGAACGTTGTATGAGGGAGTTATCAGTCATTTTCCGAATTCGATGTTTTGGCGAAAAAATGGCCGACTTTGGCACCCCGCCCAGGTCAGGCCCGTGAATGAAAACACACCATTTTGATAACTTAAGATTTCATATGCCTCATGAACAGTCTCGCCAATTTTGAGAATGATCAAACTAATTCCCTAGGTGCCAAGGTGTAAAATGTGCACACTGTAAATCGATAAAAAATTCACATTCAATCCAAAATACCCGATTTCCTGTTGGGTTTGGAATACGCATGCAAGAGACTTTTTGGAGCAGTTTTGTACAAGGTATTGACTCTCCGAATTTCATCCCTATACGTTGAAAAAACCTAAATGGAGAGGCCTTTTTGAAAATTTCAAGGGGGCGCCAGTGAGCCATTTTGTTACATGTTTTCGTAACGTTGCAAGATTATTGAACGTTATGCAAAGCCGCATGTATGTCGAACTTTTTGTGAGTTTTCGTTTATGTTCAAGCCTCCAAATGTAAACTACTGTGAACCGATAAAAATTTCACTTTCGATCCAAAATACCCGATTTCCTGTTGGATTTGGAATACGGGTGCAAGAGACTTTTTGGAGCAGTTTTGCACAAGGTATCGACTCCCCAAATTTCATCACTCTCTGTTAAAAAAACCTAATAGGAAACGCCTTTTTGAAAAATTCAAGGGGGCGCCACTGAGGCATTTTGCTACATTTTTTCGTAACATTGCAAGATTATCGAACGTTATCTAAAGCCGCATGTATGTGCAAATTTTTACGAGTTTTTGTGCATATTCAAGCCTCCAAATGTAAACTCCTACTGTGAACCCATGAAAATTTCACATTCGATCCAAAATACCCGATTTCCTGTTGGATTTGGAATATGGGTGCAAGAGACTTTTTGGAGCAGTTTTGCATAAGGTATCTACACCCCAAATTTCCTTGCTCTATGTTGAAAAAACCCAATAGGAAAGGCCTTTTTTAAAACTTCTTTCTGTCGCCACTAGTTGGCACTGTAGAGTTGATGCAAATGACCCCTACAAGAACCTTCAGGGTATGACTCTCAACAAACACGGGAAGTTTGGCGCAGATATGTTGTATATCTGCCGAGTTATGACTGTTCAAAGTTTTTTGCATGACAAATTGTTGACGTTCATTTTCACTTTCCTGTTTGGACCCCTCCGCCTCAACGAAACCTCAATATTTTTCATCAGGCACCTGAACACAGGTCTTAAGGCTCCCCTGATACAGATTTGAGGTCAACAGATTTTTTTCCCTTGGAGGAGGAACCTGTCTCGTAAAAAAAGGCATTTCCTGTTCTCACTAGGGGGCGCTAGACCTAATGGGTAATATTTCAATGCACTCGTATTAAGGGTGGGATACCACACATACATGCCAAATATGAAAAAGATTGAACGTTGTGTCAAGGAACTATAAGTCATTTACTGAATTTGTCATTTTGCCGAAAAAATGGTCGACTTTGGCACCACGCCCAGGTCAGACCCGTGAATGAAAACGCACCATTTTCAAAACTTAAGATTTCATATGTCTCCTGAACAGTCTCACCAATTTTGAAGATGATCCAACTAACTCCCTCAGCGAAAAGGTCTCAAATGTGCACCCTGTAAATCGATAAAAATTTCATATTTGATCCAAAATAACCGATTTCCTGTTGGGTTTGGAATATGCGTGTAAATGCTCTTTTGGAGCGGTTTTGGACAAGGTATAGACCCCCCAAATTTCATTGCTCTACGCTGACAGACCCTAATGTTATAGGCCAATTTTAAAATTTCAAGGGGGCGCCACTGAGCCATTTTGTTATATTTTTTTGCAACGTTGCAAAATTATCAAAATTTACAATTTTCCGGACGTATGTGCAAATTTTGGTGACTTTTCGTGCATGTTCAGGCCTCCAAATTGGCCGTTTTCATTTGCCCTGAAAAAAAAAAAATAAATAAATTAAAAAAAAAATAATCCTTTGCAAAACAATAGGGCCTTCGCACGTCTAGTGCTCGGGCCCTAATAATAATAATCCTTTGCATTACAATAGGGCCTTCGCACGTCTAGTGCTCGGGCCCTAATAATAATAATAATAATAATAATAATAATAATCCTTTGCAAAACAATAGGGCCTTCGCACGTCTAGTGCTCGGGCCCTAATAATAATAATCCTTTGCAAAACAATAGGGCCTTCGCACGTCTAGTGCTTGGGCCCTAATAATAATAATAATAATCCTTTGCAAAACAATAGGGCCTTCGCACGTCTAGTGCTCGGGCCCTAATAATCCTTTGCAAAACAATAGGGCCTTCGGACGTCTAGTGCTCGGGCCCTAATAATCCTTTGCAAAACAATAGGGCTTTCGCACGTCTAGTGCTCGGGCCCTAATAATCCTTTGCAAAACAATAGGGCCTTCGCACGCTTAGTGCTCGGGCCCTAATAATAATCCTTTGCAAAACAATAGGGCCTTCGCACGCTTAGTGCTCGGGCCCTAATAATAATCCTTTGCAAAACAATAGGGCCTTCGCACGCCTAGTGCTCGGGCCCTAATTATTGTAACTAATGCACGAAACATTAAAAGCATCTAATAGCTTGGGGGGTTTGTGGGATTTTCCACTGAGGTTGTTGGTGTGTTTTGCTGTTTTAAGACAGTTTACAATATTATTTTCACGTTTTACTGACTGACCATGCTATTTAGGGCCCGAGCACTAAGCGTGCGAAGGCCCTATTGTTTTGTAAAGGATTATTATTATTATTAGGGCCCGAGCACTAAGCGTGCGAAGGCCCTATTGTTTTGCAAATGATTATTAGGGCCCGAGCACTAAGCGTGCGAAGGCCCTATTGTTTTGCAAAGGATTATTATTTTTTTTTTCTTTTTAATTATTTTTTTTTCAGGGCAAATGAAAACGGCCAATTTGGAGGCCTGAACATGCACGAAAAGTCACCAAAATTTGCACATACGTGCGGAAAATTGTAAATTTCGATAATTTTGCAACGTTGCAAAAAAATGTAACAAAATGGCTCTGTGGCGCCCCCTTGAAATTTTAAAATTGGCCTATAACATTAGGGTCTGTCAGCGTAGAGCAATGAAATTTGGGGGGTCTATACCTTGTCTATACCTTATACCTTGAATTTTTCAAAAAGGCCTCTCCATTTAGGTTTTTTCAACATAGAGTGATGAAATTCGGAGAGTCAAAATCTTGTGCAAAATTGCTCCAAAAAGTCTCTTGCACACACATTCCAAATCCTACAGGAAATCGGGTATTTGGGATTGAATGTGAAATTTTTATCGATTTACAGTGTGCACATTTGAGACCTTGGCACGGAGGGAATTAGTTTGATCATCCTCAAAATTGGCGAGACTGTTCATGAGACAAATGAAATCTTAATTTATCAAAATGGTGTGTTTTCATTCACGGGCCTGACCTAGGCGAGGTGCCAAAGTCGTCCATTTTTTCGGCTAAACGCCAAATTCGGATAATGACTGATAACTCCCTCATACAACGTTCAATATCTTTTAAATCTGGCATGTGTGTGAGGTATCCCAGCCTGAACAGGACTGGATTGAAATATTACCAATTGTGCCTGGCGCCTCCTAGTGGGAACAGGAAATGCACTTTTTTACGGGACACACTCTTCCTCTAAGGGAAAAAAGAAATCAATCAACCTCAAACCTGCATAAGGGAAGCCTTAAGACGTGTTGAGATGGCTGATGAAAATTATTGAGGTTTGGGTAAAGCAGAAGGGTCCGAAAGGAAAGTGTTTATGATTGTCATCATTTTCTCTCTCCACATATTTTGAACACTCATAACTTGGGAGATGTAGAGGGGGGCTGTCTGCCACCACCCCGACCTGCATGCCGTCAGAGTTTGCGTGGCGTCCGTGTTGCGCCAAACTGCGAGGGCCCGTTCAGTCCTGCTTGCAGGCCTAGTTATTATTTTTTTCTTTTTTTTTTTTTTTCAGGGCAAATGAAAACGGCCAATTTGGAGGCCTGAACATGCACGAAAAGTCACCAAAATTGTAAATTTTGATAATTTTGTAACGTTGCAAAAAAATGTAACAAAATGGCTCAGTGGCGCCCCCTTGAAATTTTAAAATTGGCCTATAACATTAGGGTCTGTCAGCGTAGAGCGATGAAATTTGGGGAGTCTATACCTTGTCCAACACTGCTCCAAAAAAGCATTTACACCCATATTCCAAACCCAACAGGAAATCGGTTATTTTGGATCGAATATGACATTTTTATCGATTTACAGGGAACACATTTGAGACCTTTTCGTCGAGGGAGTTAGTTGGATCATCTTCAAAATTGGTGAGACTGTTCAGGAGACATATGAGATCTTAATTTTTTTAAATGGTGCATTTTCATTCACGGGTCTGACCTGGGCGTGGTGCCAAAGTCGGCCATTTTTTCGGCAAAATGACAAATTCAGTAAATGACTAATAGTTCCTTGACACAACGTTCAATCTTTTTCATATCTGGCATGAATGTGCGGTATCCCACCCTTAACACGAGTGCATTGAAATATTACCCATTAGGCCTAGCGCCCCCTAGTGAGAACAGGAAATGCCTTTTTTAACGAGACAGGTTCCTTCTCCAAGGGAAAAAAAATCTGTTGAAGGGTCTTGTAGGGGTCATTTGCATCAACTCTACAGTGCCAACTAGTGGCGACAGAAAAGAGTTTTAAAAAAGGCCTTTTCTATTGGGTTTTTTCAACGCAGAGCAATGAAATTTGGGGAGTCCATACCTTATGCAAAACTCCAAAAAGTCTCTTGCACCCATTTTCCAAATCCAACAGAAAATCGGGTATTTTGGATCGAATGTGAAATTTTTATCCATTTGTAGTATAGTTTACATTTGGAGGCCTGAACATGCACGAAAACTCCCCAAATTTTGCACATATATGCGGCTTTGCATGGATTTCGATAATCTTGCAACATTACAAAAAAAAATGTAACAAAATGGCTCAGTGGCGCCCCCTTGTATTTTTCCAAAAAGGCGTTTCCTATTAGGTTTTTTTAACGTAGAGCAATGAAATTTGGGAACTCAGTACCTTGTGCAAAACTGCTCCAAAAAGTCTCTTGAACCCATATTCCAAACCCAACAGGAAATCGGGTATTTTGGATCGAATGTGAAATTTTTATCAATTAACAGGGTGCACATTTGAGACCTTGTCACAGAGGGAGTTAGTTGGATCATCTTCAAAATTGGTGAGACTATTCAGGAGACATAGGATATCTAAAATTTTCAAAATGGTGCGTTTTCATTCACGGGTCTGACCTGGGCGTGGTGCCAAAGTCGGCCATTTTTTCGGCAAAATGACAAATTCAGTAAAAGACTAATAGCTCCTTGACACAACGTTCAATCTTTTTCATATCTGACATGTATGTGCGGGATCCCACCCTTAACACGAGTGCATTGAAACATTACCCATTCGGCCTAGCGCCCCCTAGTGGGAACAGGAAATGCCTTTTTTTTACTAAACAGCCTCCTCCTCCAAGGAAAAAAAATATATTCACCTGAAACCTACATCAGGGGAGCCATAAGACATGTGTTCAGGTGCCTGATGAAAAATACTGAGGTTTGGTTGAAGCAGAAGAGTCCAACAGGAGAAGTGAAAATGACTGGAGCCATTTCCTCTCACCACAAGCTTTGAACAGTCATAACTTCTACAACATATCTGCGCCAAACATCTCGTGCTTGTTGAGTCATACTGTAGGGGTCATTTGCATCAACCCTATAGCGCCAACTAGTGGCAATAGAAAGTCACTCATTTTTCTAATATATGTCCAGTTCTTTTCAGGTTGGTCATTGTAGTTTCAAGACCTTTTGAAATTTTACGGCCCATGTCCACGTGTCTCTGTCTGTTGCCGTGACGACCCTTTATTCGCTCCTTTTTTGTAGTACTCTCTCCAATAGGGGTTTTTATCTCTTAGGTGTGTGAATGTAAAGAGGCAACTTTCGAGCATGTTCGGTTCTAATGAGATGATTAGAGAAGACGATCTGCCACCACCCTGACCTGCACACTGTCCGAGTTGCGCTAGATTGCGAGGGCCCGTTCAGTCCTGCTTGCAGGCCTAGTTCTGTTTGTTATTTATAATGTTTTGTGTTTGTCACCAAATAAACAGGTCAGTTTCTTGTTACCAACCATTGTGTGTTATTCAAACTCGCATAATTCAGCTGGCTAGTTGTTATCAAGAGTACTAAAACCCTTTTCAAAATGAGTCTAACAACTACGTAAGGAGGCCAAATAACTTTAAACTATGCTCAGATAGGCCAGTATCGGCCAGTATCGGTATCGGAAGTGCAAAACAATATCAGGATCGGGACATCCCTAGTCAAAATTGCTCTTTGAATCTCTAAAGTTGCAAACCCCATGAGCCAGAGTATTTGATGGCTGGAGAGATATATGAGTTTTGCTCAAAACTACAATCGATAGTCGTCTTTTCTGACAGAACCCAAACTAAATTGGAAAATCTTTTTTTCTTCGTCCCGGACAGCACCAAATCTCCTCAGGAAAACATGGATAACTTCGGATATTGTGGTAGATGATGGATGGATATTCAATAAGGATGGAAATAATTCTCAAACATATACTGTAAATTCTCAACTTTATTTATAAAACACTATGAAACAACAGACATTGGCACAAACTCATGTACAGAATGTGCAAGGGTGAAAATCATATAATAGAACAAACAAGCAAGCAGCTAAGGTTCCCTTCTTAGCAGAGCTTTATGTGCTTGCCTTTTTCTGAAAAACTTTGACCAAAAACTGAGCAAGAGAAAGGTTTACCTCTATTATGGGAGTGTTTTGTTAAGTGATCCTTCCAGGTGAATCTGTGGCCACCAACTGAGCAGGTGACTGGTTTCTCACAAGTATATTTTGTTGTGTATACATTTATATACCACTTATGGGCAAACCTGTCGCCACAAACTGAGCAGTCGAAGGTTTCTCACCAGTGTGGATTATTATGTGTATTTTTTAAAGATTCTTTCCGAGTGAATCTTTTGCCACAAATTCAGGTTTCTCCCTAGTGTGGATTCTTGCGTGTCCTTGCAAGCTATTCTTCCTCGAGAAACCTTTACCACAAACTGAGCAGGAAAAAAGTTTTTCCCCAGTGTGGGTTCTTGCATGTCTTGTTAAATATTGCTTTAAAATAAAAGCCTGGCCACAAACTGAGCAGGAGAATGGTTTCTCACCAGTATGGATTTTAGCGTGTGTTTGCAAGTTATTCTTCCTCGAAAAACCTTTACCACAAACTGAGCAGGGGAATCGTTTCTCACCAGTGTGGACACCAGTGTGTGTATTAAGAGAGTCTTTCCGGTTGAATCTTTGGCCACAAACAGAGCAAGAGAATGGTTTCTCACCAGTGTGGGTTCTTTTGTGACTCTCTAGGTTCTCTTTTCTAGCAAAGCTTTGGCTACAAACTGAGCAGGAGAATGGTTTCTCACCAGTGTGGGTTCTTAGATGTCTTGTTATACATTTCCTTGAAGTAAAAGCTTGCCCACAAACTGAGCAGGAGAATGGTTTCTCACCAGTGTGGATTCTCGCGTGTGCTTGTAAGTGTTGCTTGTTCGAAAAACCTTTACCACATACTGAGCAAGAGAATGGTTTCTCACCAGTGTGCAATCTTGTGTGTCTTTTTAAGTCTTGCTTTATAGTGAAACCTTTACCACATACTGAGCAGGAAAATGGTTTCTCACCAGTGTGTACTCCTGTGTGTGCGTTTAAAGATCCTTTCCAAGCAAATCTTTGGCCACAGACTGAGCAGGTAAAAGGTCTCTCACCAGTGTGGGTTCTTTCATGTCTTTTTAAGTCTTGCTTTATAGCGAAACCTTTACCACATATTGAGCAGGATAATGGTTTCTCACCAGTGTGTACTCCTGTGTGTGCGTTTAAAGATCCTTTTCGAGCAAATCTTTGGCCACAGACTGAGCAGGTAAAAGGTCTCTCACTAGTGTGGGTTCTTGCATGTCTTTTCAAGCTTTGCTTTATTGTAAAAGCTTGGCCACAAACTGAGCAGGAGAATGGTTTCTCACCAGTGTGGATTCTTGCATGTCTTTTTAAGTGTTGCTTGATCAAGAAACCTTTACCACAAACTGAGCAGGAGAATGGTTTCTCACCAGTGTCGACACATATGTGATTTTTTAATTGTCCTTTCCGAGTGAACCTTTGGCTAAATATTGAGCAGGAGCTAGATTTCTCTCCAATGTGCTTCCTCATATGCCCTTCCAAATGAGGTTTTCTACCACAGGTTTTCCCACACTTTGAACATCTGCAGTGTTTGTTGTCACTGTGAGCCGTCTTATGACCATCCTCCGCATCAACAACACCGGTGTAGGTCGAGCGTGACGTGGCTAAGTCGCTATCTGGTAGTGAAGCTATGAGGTTGTTTACTTGGGATCTTTGTGTTGAGCTGCTGATGACTCTCGGAGGCTCCCCATCTTTGCTGTCACTCAGACATTCATCTTCAGTTAACTGTGCGATGTCTGTCTCCTTTTTAACACATGCTAGCTTCTCGTCCTCCTCTTTTTTGATGTAGTGGATCTGCGTTAGAACCTCCTCTGAAACTTTTGGGGGCCCAGACTCCTCCTCTTTACAGTCAAGAGTCACTTCCTTCTTTATTTTGTGACTTTCTTTCATGTTCGGGGACTCCAGCTCTTCTTCCTCTTTAACTGAAGGCCAGTCTGGCTGACGGTAATCAGGATGAAGTACTTTTCCACCGAATTCTGCAGAACAAAAAATACACACATGGGTTGGTCAAGTCAATTATCATGTGTCTTTGTACCAAGGGCTGGATTAATCTGAAAAGATCTCAATTTCTTTCAACTCAATACAATGACGTCTATCATTTTATATTAGCATTGAGAAAGCGAGCGCTCAAAAGATCAAATGCATTTTGTATTTGCTGGCAGAGTTAACCCTCACAGCGGTACACGTCGCGTACCTTTTCAGTTAGCGAAGCACCGAATATAAAAGTAGATACAAACTGTTTAAGGAGGACAAGGAGACGCTGCTGCTTGCTTGGACACTCGCTGCACACACACCGACTGCATGCAGGAGGGTATTTATTTGTCACGCCAACACAGGTGCACACAATCAAGTAAATTAGACATAATTGAGAGCATAGTTTAACACCCCCACTTGCTCTCACATTATAAGCAAAAACGCAAAAAAATACACATTAGTCATAATTACAATATTACATACTGTATGTGGTACAATACGCGATCACACAATCTTTGTCATATTGCACTACTGCTGCTTCAATCAGTCAGTCATTCTCCAAACATAAATTTTTCAAATTTCATTAACTTAAATTTTGTTGCAGGCTTTGTCATCACATCTGCTAACCGCTCATCAGTTGGACAATATTCCAACAAAACTTATCCCCCAGTTACAGTTGAACGAATAAAATGATACTTAATATCAACATGTTTGCATCTGTCTACTGACTGGGTTCTTACTCAAAGCTGTTGTACCCTGGTTGTCCTCATACACTCTGGGTAGCCCATATACAAGCCCATCAATGCCACTCAAAAACTGTGAAAGATATAAACACTCTTGAATAGTTGCAGCATGAGCAATATACTCTGCCTCGCATGTGGATATTGCTACAGTAGGCTGCTTTTTTTGTTTTCTATGATGTTAAAGCGCCTTTCTTAGTCAGGCTAATACAGTACCCAGTTGTACTTCGTCGGTCATTCACATCACCAGCACAGTTTGCATCACTGTAGGCGTGAATACCTAGGTTTTCATCTGACTTCCTGTAACATAATTGTTTCATCGCTTGTACCTCTAAGATATCTAAGGACATGTTTAACAGTTCCAAAATGCTGATCAGTGAGTTCATTAAAATACTGCGACAGTTTACTCACAATAAACTCAAATCAGGTCTTGTAACAAACTGTCAAATAAATTAGGCTTCCTACTGCCTCTCTGTATTTTGCAACATTATCCATTAATGAATTATCTGTGTAAATTAGTTTCTGTTCACATGGTGTCGATCTAGGTTTACAATCATACATGCCAAACCTTTCGAGAATTTTCTCAACATACTTTACTTGTGACATTGTTACACAGTTGTTGCTTTGCTTGTAATCGATACCAAGAAAATGTCGCAGCTTCCCCAAATCCTTCATTTTAAACCTTGCTGTAAGCATCCTTTTTGTTACTTTGAGCGCATTTTCATCACTTGCTGCAGTGATTGTCATCAACCCAAATTAATACGATCACCTTTTCATTTTCTTTTTGACGCGTGTAAACACAGTTATCAGTCTGATTCAGCGAAAAATTGTTTCGTATCAAACATTCATGTAACAATTTATTCCAATTTCTGCCAGATTGTTTTAGCCCACATAATGACCTCTCTAACTTGAACACCATCTCTGTGCAGTCTATAGGGGCATTTAGATAGGCAGTTTTAACATCCATTTGGTGCAAGATTGTTTTCTTGTGCAGTCTTCTGCATTAAAACTCTAACACTTGTCATGTTAGCTATAGGAGAAAAAGTCTCCTCATAATCTACACCCATCTTTTGACTGTAACCCTTAGCGACATATCTGTCTTTGTATTTTTCGGATCCATCAACATTGGTTTTCATGGTATACGCCCATCTATCCCCCACTGCTTTCTTGCCCTCTGGCAGATTGGTCAGGGTAAATGTGTTATTTTCTCAAAGAGAATCCATTTCCTCATCCATTGCTGTTATCCCTTGTTTTGATTTATCAGAGTTTACAGCTTCTGTGAATGACACAGGTATACCACACATCACACGATAACAGTAATCAATGTTGCTCTGGACTTGATCAGTGTCCTCTTTAAAAACACTACAATCTTTGTGCCTGTCTGGCTGTCTCCTCTCCTAGGAGACTCAAGGCTCACGCTTTATCTCAATACTTTGTGGTTGGTCAAAGTATTGAGATAAACCTTCTAACCTTCTAGACCTATGTTGGATGATATCATCATCATCACTATTAGGTGCAAAGTTAGTCGGTGTCTGTCTTTTTTCACCTGATTTAGCCACACATTTCACCAATCTCTGTTTCTTTACCTTCCTGCTGGCAGGGAAATAAACAAAGTATGCCGGGCTATATTTGTCATAGCCGATAAAAATTTTTCAGACCTTGGATCGAGTTTCCCTTTGTCTTGAGTTTAGGCAAAACACTCCCAACCGAATTTTTGCATTTTGGACAAATTTGGTCGTCTTCCTGTCAGCATCTGGATTGGTGTCTGCTCTATACGTTTGTTAAAACATCAGTTTATAATTACAGCATAAGTCCACAATTGTTTTGGCAAACCACTTTCAATCAGCATGCACCTTGCCGTATTAAAAAGTGTACGCCAATTTCATTCAGCAGTCCCATTTTGATGGGGAGAATATGGTGCTGAGGTCTGATGCCTAATTGCATTTTTAATGAGCAATGTTTGGTATGCTTTACTTGTGATTTCAGTACCGTTATCAGATCTCAGACATTTTACTTTTCCATATGGGGCTATATCAGCTAGAAATTTTTCTGTAGCGAATATTGTGTCGCTTTTGTTCTTTAGAAAATACACAAACACTGTACTGGTAAAATCGTCAGTAAATGAGAGTGCATATTTGTGCCCATCTCTCCACCCTGGATGAATTGGTCCCGCTAGGTCTGTATTAACCAATTCAAGAGGGGTTTTAGCCTGTACGTCAGGGTCCCTGTTTCTCGTTTGATAGAACTTTCCCCAGATGCATCCTTCACATTGTAAAGGTTTGTTTGTTAACCCCTTAATATCCATACCATCAACAACGTCTTGCCACCTCTGTATATCATTGTAATTGCAATGACCAAGTATTTCATGCCATGTTTGCAAATCATGACACCCCTTATATTGATCAATGCATCCGTTATCATCATTATTTACTGTGTACAGATAATATAGTCTATCGTGTATGTGCATCACAAATCCCGTACAGTCTTTGTGGATTAAAACGTCCTTCCCCTTCTTGAAGATCACCGTCGCTCTATTTGCAGTGGCTGCCCGCACAGACAGAATGTCTTGTGGGTATGATGGAATACACAACGCCTGCCTCAGCGTTGCGTTCACGTGTCTTCCTTTGCTGTCAATCAGACAACGCCTGCCTCAGCGTTGCGTTCACGTTTCTTCCTTTGCTGTTAATCAGACAAACTTGTGTGTCGCCTCGGCGCTCTGCGATGCCCTTGCCCCGTGTGCCGTCTGCCAGCTCCACGTAGTGAGTCTTGGCTTGGAACTTGTCATCAAACTTTTTAAACTTTGCGATATCGGTGACGATGTGTGAAGTGGCCCCGCAGTCAACCAGTAAGCCCCGCACGTCCACTCGCGCTGCTCCCTCATAGTATTCGCTGTCCTAGTCGGCTCTCTTCCCGGAAACTCTGCGTGAATCATCTCGGTCTCGCCGCTGTTTCCGTTTGCAAGTTGTGTCCCGGTGGGTGTTGTTTCTGCAGTAGCTGCACCAGAGTTTGCACTGGCAGGCTCTCGCCAAGTGTCCTTTCGTGCCACACTTAAAACACGCCATTTCCGCCGCGGCCTTCGCGGTTACCCGGTCACCTGCTTCAGCGGGTTCCCCTCTCTGCTGGCTAGGGTTGCCACCTTTCAGAAATAGAAATAAGGGACGCCCCCCTCGCGCCCAAAGCCTTACGGGCGAAAAAAAGGGGCATCCCCAAAACTCCTAAAATGCATAGAAATGTATCTATTTTTAGATGAGAAAACTGTATTGTGCACTATGTGGGCATGGCAGTTTCCTTGCAGCAGATTGTTTTTTTTTTTTCTACTGCAGGTTAGTGAAAACAAAGTTGTGAATATCGTAATTAACATTTGTGTTGTTGGCACTGAACCCGGTCACGTGATCCATTGACAAGCCAAATTTCTTAAGGGAATGTTCCAGGAGAGCTACAATTCCAGCAGCTGACTCGTCTGCATTATCTATGAAGTCCAGCATTTTGTTGGTGAGCCCAGACACTGGACTGAAGTACTGGACAGCAAGGGGAAGCATCTTCCTGCTCAATTTATTCGAGGCATCGGTCTGTATGGAGAATGGGATGGGTGACGTTAAGATCTTGAGCACATCACCCACTGCCTTTGGACCCAGGACTTGTCAACGGTGCCTCTTGCTTTGTTCTCCCCAGTCATTTTCTTCACCATTTTGGAATCACATAAAAATCTTCTGATTGAGCATGTGTCCACAGTCGGCACTACTGTAGCCCTGACCACGTTTTACTGTGTGCTATACCTGTGTCACCTCAGCTGCAGTAATTTAGAGGGTAGGAGTGGGATGATGTCAAATTCACTATCAATCAATCAATAGATAATATATAGCCGCAGTAGGACTATAGATTCACTGTTTATTTGCTGTTAATCTATTAGGAATTATTCCAAATGAGGAGCATTAGTTGCGGTCTCCGCCCGGATCACGTACTCTGTCACAGTTTCGCTTTCTGACTTTTGCAGTGAAGTTAATTCTGTGTACAGGCTTACGATGCGCGGCTTTCCTTTACCTTGATTAGTCTCTTAAGATGTGCAGTGCTCTCCGCCCGTCATCGGCAGCTTCCCGCATGACCAGTGTCAAACTTTTGTTGTCCAAAATTGGATGAGCTTCGCGTATGCGTCTTCATTCTTTCTCTCGTCTTCAAGCAGCTCGTCCGCTTCCTTGGTAGTCGGCTTTGACAAAATCGTGTCTCTCAGCCCTTCCAAACGAAGGTGTCCCAAAAATTTCGCCTCCCATATTTCTTATTTTTTCTCATCGGCATCGAACTGCCAGCGAGTGCTGGGTCTTGTGTCGGCTCGTCCGCTCATGGTGCTAGCAATGTGCTATCATTACTTACACATAAGTGGAAACACGCTCTCGCTAAACTGTTTGGAATAACTCTGGGCCCATAACCTGTTGGCAGAATTAACGTACGTAGCGTACCTTTTCAGTTAGCGAAGCACCGAATAAAAAAGTAGATACAAACTGTTTAAGGAGGACAAGGAGACGCTGCTGCTTGCTTGGTCACTCGCTGCACACACACTGACTGCATGCAGAAGGGTATTTATTTGTCACGCCCACACGGGTGCACACAATCAAGTAAATTAGACATAACTGAGAGCATAGTTTAACAGTATTTCTGTACTGTCCTGTAGGAGAATTATCCTTACAGCCTTGTGTAATGTACAATGTGTGAAGAACATAATGTCATGGCTCTCTTGAGTTTCCAGTTATTTCTACAACTCTGATTTTTCTCTGATAGAGTGATTGGAACAGATACTTATTTGTCACAAAAACATTCATGAAGTTTGGGTCTTTTATGACTTTATTATGGGTGAACAGAAAAAAGTGATCAAATCTGCTGGGTCAATAATATACATACAGCAGCGCTAATATTTGGTAACATGTCCCTTGGCCATTTTCATTCAATTAGGCGCTTTTGGTAACCATCCACAAGCTTCTGGCAAGCTTCTGGTTGAATCTTTGACCACTCCTCTTGACAGAATTGGTGCAGTTCAGTTAAATTTGATGGCTTTCTGACATGGACTTGTTTCTTCAGCATTGTCCACAAGTTCTCAATGGGTTTAAGTCAGGACTTTGGGAAGGCCATTCGAAAACCTTAATTCTAGCCTGATTTAGCCATTCCTTTACCACTTTTGATGTGTGTTTGGGGTTATTGTCCTGTTGGAACACCCAACTGCGCCCAAGACCCAATCTTCGGGCTGATGACGTTAGGTTATCTTGAAGAATTTGAAGGTAATCCTCCTTCTTCATTATCCCATTTACTCTCTGTAAAGCACCAGTTCCATTGGCAGCAAAACAGCCCCACAGCATAATACTACCACCACCGTGCTTGACGGTAGGCATGGTGTACTTGGGGTTAGAGGCCTCACCTTTTCTTCTCCAAACATATTCCTGGGCATTGTGGCCAAACGGCTCGATTTATGTTTCGTCTGACCACAGAACTTTCCTCCAGAAGGTCTTATCTTTGTCCATGTGATCAGCAGCAAACTTCAGTCGAGCCTTAAGATGCCGCTTATGGAGCAAGGGCTTCCTTCTTGCACGGCAGCCTCTCAGTCCATGGAGATGCAAAACACGCTTGACTGTGGACACTGACACCTGTGTTCCAGTAGCTTCTAATTCTTGGCAGTTCTGCTTTTTGGTGATTCTCGGTTGAATTTTCACCCTCCTGACCAATTTTCTCTCAGCAGCAGGTGATAGCTTGCGTTTTCTCCTGATCGTGGCAGTGACAAAACAGTGCCATGCACTTTATACTTACAAACAATTGTTTGCACTGTTGCTCTTGGGAACTGCAGCTGCTTTGAAATGGCTCCAAGTGACTTTCCTGACTTGTTCAAGTCAATGATTGCTCAAGTCAATAATCACTCACAAGAAATTGCTAATTCGTGTTGCTGTATGTATATTTTTGACCCAGCAGATTTGATCACTTTTTCTGTTAACCCATAATAAAGTCATAAAAGAACCAAACTTCATGAATGTTTTTTGTGACAAAGAAGTATCTGTTCCAATCACTCTATCGGAGAAAAATCAGAGTTGTAGAAATAACTGGAAACTCAAGAGAGCCATGACATTATGTTCTTCACAAGTGTATGTAAACTTTTGACCACAACTGTATGTTAATGATTATCTTATTTAGCTTGAAAGTAGAGGCTGTTGCTGGCTGGATTGTTATGAATATTTATACAACTGCTGAAAACCCTAATCTAAGTATCAATATTAGGGTTATCCCAATCGCATATTTTTGCACCGGAGTCCGAGTCACCTTATTGAGAATCTGCTGATAACGAGTCCCGATCCCATACAGTAAATAAAGGTTTTTTATGTTACAGTACTTCCCCTCCACTTTTACCACACGCGTAAAATGTGCTAGTATATATTTTGCAATCTTTTGGCAATGCCATTGTATTTCTGGATTATTGTGTTACTTTTTAGCCCTTTAAAAGTAACAAAATATATAAATATATACACTGCTAGCCAAAAGTATTGGCACCCTTGCAATTCTGTCAGATAACGCTCAATTTCTCCCAGAAAATTATTGTAATTACAAATGCTTTGGTGGTAATATCTTCATTTATTTTGCTTAGAATGAAAAAACACAAAAGAGAATGGAGAAAAAAAAAAATCATTATCATTTTACACAAAAATCCAAAAATGGGCCGGACAAAAACATTGGCACCCTTTGAAAAATCATGTGATGCTTCTCTAATTTGTGTAATTAACAGCACCTGTTACTTACTTGTAATGGTGTTATACTTATATAGCGCTTTTCCACCTTTCAAGACGCTCAAAGTGGCAGTTAACAGGTGGTGGCAATAACTAAATCTCACGTGCAGCCAGTTAAAATGGATTAAAATTGACTCAACCTCTGTCCTGTGTCCTTCTGTGTACCACATTGAGCATGGAGAAAAGAAGACCAAAGTACTGTCTTAGGGCTTGAGAAGCAAAATTGAAATTGCCCATGCTTCCTCAAATAGCCATCAATGGCCAAAAAGTCCATCTCCAAAGACCTGAATGTTTCTGTGTCTGCCGTGCGCATGTATAAGTGTAAAGCCAATGGCACTGTGGCTAACTTTCCTAGATGTGGACGGAAAGTAACAACAGTGTAAACCTGTACAAAGGGACTCTATGGTAGGAAGACCTCACTTCTGACCCAGAGCCATACAAAAGCCAGGTTTGAGTTTGACAAAACTTACCTGAGAAAGCCAAAAACATTTTGAAAGAATGTTCTCTGGTCAGATGAGACAAAAGTAGAGCTTCTTGGGAAAAGGCATCAACATAGAATTTACAGGACGAAAACGAGGCCTTCAAAGAAAAGAACAACGTCCCCACAGCCAAACAAGGCAGAGGTTCCCTGACGTTTTAGGGTTGCTTTGCTGCCTCTGGCACTGGACTGCTTGACCGTGTGCATAGCATTATGAAGTCTGAAGACTACCAACACATTTTGCAGCATGATATAGGGCCCAGTGTGAGAAAGCTGGGTCTCCCTCAGAGGTCATGGGTCTTCCAGCAGGACAATGACCCACGGCAGACTTCAAAAAGCACTGCAAAATGGTTTGAGAGAAAGCACTGGAGACTTCTAAAGTGGCCAGCAATGAGTCCAGACCTGAATCCCATGGAACACCTGTGGAGGGATCTGAAAATGGCACCCTTCAAATCTCAGAGACCTGGAGCATTTGGCCAAAGAAGAATGATCTAAAATTCCAGCAGAGCATTGTAAAAAACTACCGGATACCGGAAGCGGTTGTTCGCAGTTATTAAAGGTTGCGCTTCCAAGTATTAGGCTGAGGGTGCCAATACTTTTGTCCAGCCCATTTCTGGAGTTTTATGTAAAATGATAATGATTTAAAATGTATTTCGTTCTCTTTTGTGTTTTTTTTTTTTTCATTGCAAGAAAAATAAATGAAGATATTACTACCAAAGCATTTGTAATTGCAATCATTTTCTGGGAGAAATTGAGCATTATCTGACAGAATTGCAGGGGTGCCAATATCTTTGGCCACTAATGTATTATATATATAAATTAGGCCTGAAGGATATAGGAAAAAAATAACATTGTGATATGTATTGCCAAGGCTCCACACTTACTTTTTGCATTGGTTGTACTACACATTTTTAATGGCATCACCTTTAACGCCATACTTTTAATCACTCTCTATAACATCCATATAAGTATTTCATTCATTCATCTTCTGAACCGCTTCTCCACACGAGGGTCGCGGGTGTGCTGGAGCTTATCACAACTATCTCCAGGCAGAAGGCAGAACAGGTTGCCAGCCAGTCGCACTGCACATATAGACACACAACCATCACACCTATGGACAATTTGGAGCGTTCAATCAGCATATGATGTTCATTCTTGGGTATTGGCAGTAACCCAGAGAAAACCCTGGCAGGCATGGGAAGAACATGCAAACTATACACAGGAACTTCAGAGGCGGAATTGCACCCACGATCAGGGAACTGTGAGGTGGACGTGCAAACCACTGTCCCACCGTGCCGCGTACTTAATGTGAATTATTTTTAAACAAGAATAACGTAGGAAAAAGCTTGTCTTCATTAAAAGCTTCATTGAGTGAGTCGGATCAAATTCACTCACGCTGCCGAGAACAGCCTCACACTTACACAATGAATGAGGTGGCACAGCACACTTCAGACTGGGTTGCAAGTTTAACGGTGATTAACACATTTGTGCCTTTGATCGTAGAGCTAACAAGCCTTCTCTGGCCAGAGCAAAGCTACAAACCTATCAATCATCGTTAAAGCTAGGTACCAAATATCAGCTGCACTGGTGACCAAGAAAAACAGTTTAGTCACACTGCTTAGCAGGAGAAATGGTGAGAGGCTGTACGAGAACGAAGCAGAAAAACATTTTTTAAATTTTCGATCACGTGATTAATTTATATAATGCCGTTTAATCAAGGCTTGCTGTATATTAAAAGGATCCGGGATCTGCACATTTGCTGCTTTTGTGAAGTAAAACAAAAGTTTACACGTTAAAAACTGGAGCACAACTTCATAGTGAATATGTCAGTATTTTTTGTAAGTATTCTTTTAAATAAAACAACACCAAATTATTTAGGAAAGCTTGAGAAAATAGGCCTAACGATGTCACTGGTTTCTGCCCCCAGAGAGTAAAAATTTTACGCTTTCCAATGATGCATCACCAAATGATGTATCACACATTCGAATTATCTATCATTTTTAGCTTAGAATCATTATTTGATGTAACATTTTGTTTTAAAAAGAAAAACATGACTTTAAAAAGTTATTCACTTGTTATTCACTTAACTTTTAAACAAATTACGTCACAATGAAAAAAATTGTGTCTATGAATAGGTCACGGGTATACAGTATAACTCATAATTCTTACAGAAGATACAACAATGCATTAACATTCTTTAATCATGATTGAAAATGTATTTTAAAAGCCCACTTGCAAATATTAAAATAGTATGGTATTGGAATTTAACCCCTAAAATTCCCTGGGAAATATTTTTTTGCACAGACCAAACTTCCTGTCCCAGGCCCTAAGAAGAGTCGTGCATTCTGGAAAAAACCTCCGCAACGCAAAGGACATGGTTGAGTATCTGTCAGAGAAGCATGGCACTGCCCTGTGGTACCGGTTTAATCGCTTTCTCATACAAGTCGTTGTGTCCTTTCACCCAATGACTATGAAATGACAATGAGTGGGGAATTCATCTTTAAGATATAGATAAAATAAGTTTTCTGTTCCAAAGTGATACTTCAAGTATTTGTTATTTATTATTATGTACCAGGATGGGTGTTAAAACCTAATTTTTAAGTGATAAACTTTTTATTTATTTTTTTTAAATTCAAAGGACTCAAAAATGTCCATTTTTAATTCGCCTGATTTGAACTACTTTTCAGGTGTCAAACAATGCTGTCTTGCTCAAAAATTTTCTTCCCCCGCAGAAAGTAGAAATTTCCAATAATGTATCACGCATGTATGTGGGACAATTTTGAAATTTGGCCAAATTTGGGGTCTCAAAGCAGAACCAAAGCCACCTGAGTGTTTTCCACCATATATACTAGTATAGAGCTCAGTGTTTCCCACAGGGTTTTAGGAGACTGTGGTGGAAGGGTCTCTGACCCTCGGGGTAGGGTGTGTGTGTACATTTTCAAGCCTGGTGTATCTCTTTAGGGCATTTTGAGACCACTGAATGTAATATAAATTGCTGTATGCGGTGTCGCCGGATCGCGCCAAATGCAGCAGACAGTAGTCCCGTAGCCTGGTACACCAGATTCAGCGGCAATATGTTCCAATCCGCGGTAAATTCGGTTTTACATGACCAAAAACACATCGAGTCGCTAAAACCAACAGTCTGTCTCGTGCTAGCCATGTTTAATATGTTGAAATGCCTCTCGCTAGTTTCTTGTCGCTTTACCGACGTCGCATCAGCCCGTCGCTGATTGGTCCGCTCCGCTGTCTATTTGCTGTGGCTGGCTCCGCCGTGGAAATTTTTTTCTGCTGAATGGTGGCCAGACTCATACTCTCATAGCCAGGCATTAAAAAGGGGCAGGTGTTAAAAAGGTGAGAAGGGTGTGGAGGAAATATGTTCCAGTACACTGTACACCCCAACAAAATATTGAGTGAATATTTTCCATTGAAGTAATGTTGTTTTGCGTTTGGGCCACATTTTGGCTAGGACATTTGTGTCTTTATTATTCAATCAAATAAGTTGCTTCAAACAAAAAAAATATATATATAAAGAAAAACTGCACATGTGTCAATCACCGTTTAACAAAGCCTGAGAGGGTTTGAGTAGACTCACTATGAAGCATTTAATAAAGCCAAGCATTTTCTTATTATTTTATTCTTATTTAAAAATAATTCGGTGGGGCAGTAACATGTTTAAAACTTATAATTCTTACATTTTGAAGTGCTTGAAAACCATTTATAAATGATACTTTGGTGAAAAAAGTGAAAAAACATGTCTTATATATATGTATCTTTTTTCCAATGTAAAATCTGAATAAATACATTGAACACGCACAAAAAAATGGGGGGAGGGCGCTACTTCGCGTTTTTCACTTATTGCGGCGGGTTCTGGTCCCCATTAACCGCAAAAAACGAGGGATCCCTGTATTTCTGAAAAGCTTTAAGAAGCAAGAGTCATTCCCACCACTCGTCGGGCCGGTGTTGTGCCGACACCGGCCGTCCCAGCCGAAAATAACGCGTCTCAGGCGGACGACGCGAGCGATGCGCCCCCTCCATCCGAGAGCATGCCGCTTAATTTGACTCAACAGTGTGTTTCTTCGTTTATATTACCGCTAAATACACAAGCTTGACGCCAATTTAACGGGAGCTATTTTTTTTCATGAGAGATTTGGCTAGCTCTGGCAGTGTTCAACGTAAGCTGCAACGAATGGCAGTAACTTTTTTATATCGCAAATGTGAAAACGATTGAAACCATTACTCACCAAATTCAATCTGCTGGCAAATACAGGCAAGTGTGTATGCTGCGCTCTGGTCTGCCCCGGTGTGGATACGGCCTGCTTTTTGTTTTCGCAGCTTTGCAATGGAACCAAAGGCTCTCCGAGCACTCGATGTACACGTAAGGAGTGCGCGCGTTTGGAATAATGGAACTCAGCTTGGGCTGATGATTGGTTCTCGTCAGCGAAGCATCTACAAGGACTTGCTGACTGTCCAAGCGTCACTTTTTTAAAGAACCGATTTCTTAAGTGCTCAGTTTACGTACAAAGTTAATCACATGATGATAATAATAATAATAATAACAATTAAATAAAACCTCCCGACCCCCCCCCCCCCCCAAAAAAAAAGAATTTAGTCCTCGGATCTACGCAATTCACATAGGTCGCCCTTTTTGAATTCAAAACGGCGAATTTCGCCGAAAGATGAGAGATTTTCATGCCTGCATAGCACAGCTATGAGTCTGGTGTACCAGGCTAGTAGTCCCGTCTATGAGCGCGACCTGTTGGCGCGTGTGTCTGTGTGTGTGCACACACGCACGGGCGCGCTCTCGCTCGCGGGTGTAATCGGCTGACTGACGCATCTGATTATTATCTTTTTCTTTTTCAGCGGGGGCCGCCACAGTCTCATTCATTGGTGGGAAACACTGAGAGCTGAAACGAATACTCGAGCAACTCGAGTAACTCGAGTTTAAAAACTGCTCCAAGTAATTTTATTTACCTCGAGGAATCGTTTAATTTTGCCAGCTCTAAGCATCACGTTTTGCCCGGACTACTTTTAATGCGGGACAACGCGCTGATGTCACGTGAGTAGAGGCGGAAGCAATAAAAAAATATAAAATACCTTTCTGCAGCCGACAGCCGCTACAAACTACGCCGATGTTGCTAAAAACGAGCCCGCATGATCTTAATGCATCTCATAGATATTACATGTATGTTGAACTAGATGCGAAATGACAGAGTCAGCGGTGTTAGTAAAGAGCCGCCATCTTAAAGCAGTACACGTCACAGCGCTAACAAGTAAGATTAACGTTACTCGCTCACGTAACGTTAGCCCTGCGCGTGGGATCTTGTGAAAAGACAACAACAGAAAGGCACGTCTCTCGCTCTCCCGCACCTCCCTCACCCCCGCACGTCACGCGGAGCATTCAGGAACGCATGCAAATATCCCCGCCATATTATAACCTGATATGTTAAAATACATTTATTTTGAACACTGCAAAAACTCAAAATCCTATCAGGACTTACAGTTTAGACTAACTTAAAACTTAACTAGAACTTAAAAATGGCTTGACACAAATGGAAATTCAATTGAAACACGTGGGGAAAAACACCTAACTTTTAAGTGATGTGTGTTATCAAGCATAATGGCATTTTTAGGTAAGAAATATATATATATATATATATATATATATATGTATATATATATATATATATATATATTTTTTTTTTAATAAGATCTAAAAGGTTTTCGAGTGAAAGCAGTGAATTGGTCTTTTTTTTTTTTATTCTAGTCACATCTGAGGCAATTGTTGGCTGTTTTCAACAATGTACACTGAAAATAAAGACATTGATTGACTGAAAATGGTTCAATATTAGATGAAATATCTTGTTTTCTCATGTATATTTATCAGGGTCCCCCCAGAATTGATAAATCTAAATTCAATACTTTTAAGACCTTTTCTAATGCCATTTCAACTGAAAATTAATACTTTTCTCGCACCCATTATTTAGATAATATTGAATCATTTTAAAAAATGAAGCACTGAACATCAAACTTAACCTCAATTACTAAGTGTGTTTGACAAAAGAATGCACATTTATTGAAGATACAATTAAAACAAAAAGTTCTTTATGTCATGACCTACCTTATTAAAATGTAATAATAATCGTGCTGTCAGGCGATTAATTTTTTTAAAATCGCGACTAATAGCATGCTGTCAATAGTAAACTTGCACTTTTTTAAAATGCATAACTTATATATTTCAATTTTTAAATACACCTGTTAGCACAGGAGTTCATCAAATTTAAGCGTCATTAGAAACAAGAAAAGAGTTTTCCTTTACACTTGTAAAGATGAATCAAATATGAATTTTCCACAAATAACTTGTAAAAAGGGAGGCACAGAAGAAGAGCGCATTTCTACTGTCTGACAGTTCTGAGATCAAGGGCTCAAGCGCGGGTTCTGTGTGAAGTTACCATTTTATTTTTGGGGTACTAGCTATAATTTTATCTTACATTAGACTGACTTTTTAAAGAATGAGGAACCTTTTGCAGGTGTTTTGAATTACACATGTGGCAAGTGTGGACAAAACTGAAGCTTTTCATCATATTCATTTTTTTGGTTTTTGGGTTTGTGGTACATGCAAATTGACATACTCAATTTTGTTGGTTTAATCTACCAAAATAAAACAACTTTTACTTGATATTCAGAATTTTGGGGGCATACTGTATATAGTTTAAATAAATAAAAAATTAATATATCATTACTTCTGAGTGTTTTCATATTATTCATGACATAAAATTACCGCAATTAAATGTGAAAGATTGAATGATTGATTGAAAAAAATAATTGAACTCACCAAAACGGCTGTCTCCCAATGCACTTATACAGTTCAGACACCTGTGTATTTCAGGGTAGTTCACGCTCATCAGTCCACCTCAGAGTGCAATGTTTTGGGTTAAAATGCCCAACTTATGTTTTGCCTGAGAACGTAGATTTCACCCCAATCCTCCATCTTTGTGCCCAAAAATAGTGCCTGGAGCCTCCATGGTGGAAGTTTTAGTGGTGCTCTCATTAAAATTATTTCATTCTGCATGTTCATTTACGGTTTATCGCTGTACATTTATCCAAACATGCTCAAAAACAACGATAATGGGTCGCGCCAACAGCCAGACGGGTTCACGCTCGTCATGCTGCCTCAACGTGCCCCATTTCGGCCATTAAAACCCAAAATTAAGTTTTTTCCAGAATCAAGTCAACAGGATGATATCATGATACTCTTTCCCAGAGGCAGAGCTGGCCGCATTGGAGAATGAGGGAGCCTGTTGCGGGGTATCGAATTTCAAACTACGGAATGCTAGAAGGGCCACAATTTATCGCGCAAAGCGGGTTGCGTGATGCCGTTAGTAAATAGTTTAACTGAAAACTTCCGTTAAAAATGTGTATTACGACCAGCCCAAACGTTAGGCCGGCCCACCGGGAACTGTCCCGGTTCTCCCGATTAGTCACTCCGGGCCTGGTACTGTGCGATTGCCTGCTGTTATGATGTTGATGCTAATGATGCTAACGGCACGCACGCACGACGTGCAGTGCATCGTAAAAATTCTACGCGTCATCTTCGTTATGGGTTAAAAAAAAAACAAAAAAAAACGTCACAGATATAATTTAGGTTGCACTGAGATGTTCTTGAAAATTAAAACCACGGTGAAAAAATTCCAGACTTACGACAGCTAATTTAATACTTTTAATACCTTTAATAATGGAAAACTAAATTCAATGCCTTTTTAATACTTTTAATAACCCGCGGGTACCCTGTTTATAATTGCTTTTTACCTAAAAAAATGTATGTTTTATCCGATTACTCAATTAATCGATAGGATTTTACGTCGATTACTCGATTACTAAAATATTCGATAGCTGCAGCTCTATACTAGTATAGATACACACATTCACTATTTTGTACTATTGGTCTACAGTATATCACCTGTTTTGACTATAATAAGTAGAAAGGATAAAAACACATATCAGCATACCTGTTGTTTCTGAAAAATGAGAAAATATCAAACTATTAAATCTCGTTTTTTTCTGTTGAATGTTAACCTAACAAGTTAAATAAATATTATCAAGCTTCAAAACTGGTTGTCGGGCATGTTTGGTTGTCAATGGGACATCAATATTACAAATTTTGACGAAACATTTTTGGGTATTTATTATAATTGGTCAGTGAAGAAAATAACAGTTTAGACATGAAGGGTATGGTGTCCTGGAAAAAGGAGGCCCAGGCCTTAAAGTGCGTATGACAGGATTAAAAAAAAAAAAGTCTTAAAAAGCATTATTATGTGAATTAGAATATTTTGAGACGATTCGACTATATACAACAATTTGGCAAAGTGCAGATGACGACAAAATTAGTGTTTTAATCTGCCGTCTAGCCACGCCTACCATTATAGGGCTCTAGCGTTCCCAACAGGTGGATAACGTCAGCGGGAGAATGGTTTCATCTGATTTAGTATGCAGCCCATTAAGAGGGAATTATTCATAACGAGGAAAATGCGACAAAGAGAGCCGCAAAATGTCATTGTGACAGTCTCTCTACTCCAATATTTATAAAATTATGTATTTTATATATTTTTATTTTTTATACATTTTATATATAATATTTTAAATATTCTTTTTATCGAAGTATTTTTCCCAATTGCTAAATAAATGATATGGTCATGACAAATAACAATCTTGTGCTAGGGTTATGGAATATGAAACAATAAAAATGCATTTATTCAGTACGACATGGCAAAATTACTCCATAACGGTCAAAACCGTCGACTTCACCTTTACTGTCACACCTCCCAAATGCTATATTATGCTGCCGTAGTTAGTCAGGCTTTTGACATTTCCCTGCCCCCTGGTTTCCGAGAATGTAAACAAACCATGAGGCGTGACAGCTAGCCGACATGCTAACCTGAACCGAATGACGTCTCAAAGTCTTATTTTCGCTTTCAAAGCGAAAAATCACACAAAACTAGCCCGGATCATGTCACACTGCCGTGGGGTTGTCGATTGTCTTTGCCGATCGGCACATATATAATATACATATATATATATGTATATATGTATATTAATAAATGGTTTTAAGCACTTCAAATGTAACTAGGCCTGCAAGCAGGACTAAACGGGCCCTCGCAGTCTAGCGCAACTCGGACGTCACACAACTCGGACAGTGTGCAGGTCAGGGTGGTGGCAGATCGTCCTCTCTAATCATCTCATTAGAACCTAACATGCTCGAAAGTCGCCTCTTTACATTCACACAACTAAGACATAAAAAAAAAACTCTATTGGAGAGAGTACTACAAAAAAAGGAGCGAATAAAGGGTCGTCACGGCAACAGACAGAGACATGTGGACATGGGCCGTAAAATAAGTATTTCAAAAGGTCTTGAAACTACAATGACCAACCTGAAAAGAACTGGACATATATTAGAAAAATGAGTGACTTTCTATTGCCACTAGTTGGCGCTGTAGGGTTGATGCAAATGACCCCTACAGGACCCTTCAGAGTATGACTCAACAAGCATGAGATGTTTGGCGCAGATATGTTGGAGAAGTTATGACTGTTCAAAACTTGTGGTGAGACGAAATGGCTTCAGTCATTTTCACTTCTCCTGTTGGACTCTTCTGCTTCAACCAAACCTCAGTATTTTTCATCAGGCACCTGAACACATGTCTTATGGCTCCCCTGATGCAGGTTTCAGGTGAATATATTTTTTTTCCTTGGAGGAGGAACCTGTCTCGTAAAAAAAGGCATTTCCTGTTCCCACTAGGGGGCGCTAGGCCTAATGGCTAATGTTTCAATGCACTCGTGTTAAGGGTGGGATCCCGCACAAACATGCCAGATATGAAAAAGATTGAACGTTGTGTCAAAGAGCTATTAGTCTTTTACTGAATTTGTCATTTTGCAGAAAAAATGGCCGACTTTGGCACCACGCCCAGGTCAGACCCATGAATGAAAACGCACCATTTTGAAAATTTTAGATCTCCTATGTCTCCTGAATAGTCTCACCAATTTTGAAGATGATCCAACTAACTCCCTCTGTGACAAGGTCTCAAATGTGCACCCTGTTAATTGATAAAAATTTCATATTCGATCAAAATTCCCGATTTCCTGTTGGGTTTGGAATATGGGTTCAGGAGACTTTTTGGAGCAGTTTTGCACAAGGTATTGACTCCCCAAATTTCATTGCTCTACGTTAAAAAAACCTAATAGGAAACGCCTTTTTGAAAAATTCAAGGGGGCGCCACTGAGCCATTTTGTTACATTTTTTGGTAACGTCGCAAGATTATCGAAATCCACGCAAAGCCGCATGTATGTGCAAAATTTGGCGAGTTTTCGTGCATGTTCAGGCCTCCAAATGTAAACTGTAGTACAAATGGATAAAAATTTCACATTCAATCCAAAATACCTGATTTTCTGTTGGATTTGGAAAATGGGTGCAAGAGACTTTTTGGAGCAGTTTTGCATAAGGTATGGACTCCCCAAATTTCATTGCTCTACGTTGAAAAAACCCAATAGGAAAGGCCTTTTTTTAAACTCCTTTCTGTCGCCACTAGTTGGCACTGTAGAGTTGATGCAAATGACCCCTACCAGACCCTTCAGAGTATGACTCTCAACAAGCACGGGAAGTTTGGCGCAGATATCAGGCATGAAAATGGGTCAGGGGTTAAAAAGGTGAGAAAGGTGTGGAGGAAATATGTTCCGGCGTTCTGCCAAAATGTCCTCTGTCGGCGAAACGTCCTACATGTGGCGAATTTGACCATTTTAATTTTTCACATAAGGCTTAATATTCGAGCGGGGGTTTAATTAGTTGAAGGAGTTGATTTCAACCACCATTGACTCGCACTAGCTTAGCCACTCCGGACCCCTGAAACTAACAAATAACTGGCAAACTGCACAGAATTTGTTCAAATCAACTCCAACGACTAATTAAACCCCGGCTAACTCAAAGATTAAGCCTAATGTAAAAATTCTGAACTTCCCCTTTAAAATAAAGACCACTGAATATGGCCATTAAAATGTTGTCTATAAAAGTTTTAGAGCAATAAAATAAACAACAAAAATGAATGAAATGAACAAGAATCCTTCAAACTATTTCATAATGGGTCCAAATTATTTTTCGAACAGATCGTGTGACTACAGCACCTTAGAGACAGCCGTTTGCATTGCTTAGCCAAAACTACAGCTGAGGAGGCAAGATGGATATTTAGAATTTCTTTAAACCTAAGCTTTCAAAACTTTCAACAACAACTGAGCTTGAACCGAGGATTGAGCACGAGCAGTATCAAAAAGTCCTGGCTTTCGTGTTACCTGTTGTGCTGTAATTCCAAGTGGTGCTTGAATTTGAATGCTTATAGCGGTCGACAGTCTTTTTGAGCCAGCGCAAAGTTCGCAGCGCACGGAGATATTTTTGTCATCTTTACTGGACAAAAATGTGACGTAATGGCTGTGTTTCCAGTGTGCAAATGCAGCCGTTTGTAGTATATCTCCTGCCTATTTCATTGCATCCTGGAGGGGAAGCAAGGCTGTGTTGTTTTGGCCGCAAACTCCCAGCGCTCACGGCTCACGCATCATGGTAATACACGTGACTCTTTTTTTTCCATCCTTGATTAGAAAATGTGACATGTGATGTCACTTCCATGACTACAGTATTCTTCATTCTACATACATTATGGGGCAATAACAAAATAGTAACGCACAGGCATCAAGGAAAGTAATTTTACTCAGATTACTGATTTAGAAAAATGAACGCGTTAGATTGTTCTTTACTGAAAGAAAGTAATCAGATTACAGTTACGCGTTACTCACATAACGCGTTACTGACAACACTGCTTTCATATTACCGTTAAATACACAAGCTTGACGCTACCTTAACGGGAGCTATTTTTCACTGGACGCTCTGGCAGTGTTCAACGCAAGCTGCGACAAACGGCAGTAACTTTGTCATACCGCAAAATATGAAAACGATTAAAACCATTACTCACCAAATTCAATATGCTGGCGAATGCATTCATCTAAAAAAAAAATTGGGAGTGAGACCTCACCTCGTCCAGCGAACGTGAATTTGTTCTTAGGACAAGATCATCTGTCGCAATTAGCGATCTTTGACGCTCTTTTTCTCTTCCCCACATACAAACTTGATTCTCTCTCAGCGGCTGTGATTAACCTCAATGAAGTTGCTCTCCTAACTAAGCCTTGCCTATCATTCGTCTTTGTAAGTTTTTAGTAACTTTGTGTATTGAATTTGAAAGGAAAATGTGTGTTTTGTTTTTGGCGAACTTTTTCATGACGCTAAACTGTTGAAGCGACTCACACGTGGAAAAATACGATTGTACAACGTTTTAAATGTATTCATTTGGTATATTTCAGTTACCACGATTTGAGAGATCAATAAATTGAAGAATTTACGCCTTGCGTTTCGAGTGTTTCTTTTTGGGTTTGCTGGAATAGCGTCACTGACACTCGCACCATCAAACAGAGGAAGGGGTAAGTGCTGCCGCGCCAAGCCACTTCTGGCTGCATTTTCGACACATGAAAAATAACGAATACGTACTACTGTATGACGGAAAATTTTAGTGGTTTTGTAACCGCCACGTTTCCATAGCATGGTAAACCGTGAAGGTAACCGGCACATGCCTACACCCGAACCCCCCACCCCCCTTAAAAGTTTTCTCCTCGGATCTACACGATTCAAGTAGGTCATCCTTTTTGACTTCAAAACGGCGAATTTCGCCGAAAGGTGAGAGATTTTCATGCCTGAGATATGTTGTATATCTGCTGAGTTATGACTGTTCAAAGTCTTTTGCGAGACAAATTGTTGACGGTCATTTTCACTTTCCTGTTTGGACCCCTCCGCTTCAACGAAACCTCAATATTTTTCATCAGGCACCTGAACACAGGTCTTAAGGCTCCCCTGATGCAGGTTTGAAGTCAACAGATTTTTTTTCCTTGGAGGAGGAACCTGTCTCGTAAAAAAAGGCATTTCCTGTTCTCACTAGGGGGCGCTAGGCCTAATGGGCAATATTTCAATGCACTCGTGTTAAGGGTGGGATGTCGCACATACATGCCAGATATGAAAACGATTGAACGTTGTGTCAAGGAACTATTAGTCATTTACTGAATTTGTCATTTTGCCGAAAAAATGGCCAACTTTGGCACTACGCCCAGGTCAGACCCGTGAATGAAAACGCACCATTTTAAAAACTTAAGACCTCATATGTCTCCTGAACAGTCTTACCAATTTTGAAGATGATCCAACTAACTCCCTCGGCGAAAAGGCTTCAAATGTGCACCCTGTAAATCGATAAAAATTTCATATTCGATCAGAAATAACCGATTTCCTGTTGGGTTCGGAATATGGGTGCCAATGCTTTTTTGGAGCGGTTTTGGACAAGGTATAGACTCCCCAAATTTCATCGCTCTACGTTGACAGACCCTAATGTTATAGGCCAATTTTAAAATTTCAAGGGGGCGCCACTGAGCCATTTTGTTACATTTTTTTTCAATGTTGCAAAATTATCGAAATTTACAATTTTCCGCACATATGTGCAAATTTTGGTGACTTTTCGTGCATGTTCAGGCCTCCAAATTGGCCATTTTCATTTGCCCTGAAAAAAAAAAAAATCCTTTGCAAAACAATAGGGCCTTCGCACGCCTAGTGCTCGGGCCCTAAAAATAAAAATAAAATAATCCTTTGCAAAACAATAGGGCCTTCGCACGCTTAGTGCTCGGGCCCTAATAATTATGATCAGTTTCAAACATAACTGTCCAACCAAATCATTTTTGAACAAGAATAAAGTACTGTAGTAGAAAAATGCTTGGCTTTATTAAATACTTCTGTTTATCTACCTTAGCTGTGACTCTTGGTGGACATATAGAAATTACAAACTCCTCATGATCACTTCTGGCATTTAATTTATATGTCTCAAACGTCTCCACACACACACACACACACACATTCATTCCAAAGCGGCTTCCTTGCAGAAACTGTTAACAAGCTTCAAGTTGCTTTAATTTCTCGCTGCGTATTTTCCATGTAATCTTGTCGTACATGTCAGCGTGTCTTGTTTGGTAATATCGCCTCGCATCGAACTTTTGAAAACAGCGACTGTCTCTTTGCAAATGAGGCAGACACAGTTGTTGCGTATTTTATTGAAGAAATAGTCCAATATCCACCTATCCTTGAAGCGTCGGCCATCGCAGTAAACTTTTTTTTTTTTATTGATTGTCGCCATTTTAGAAAATTGGAAGTAAAGGGTCACACGGGGTAATGTTGCTTAGAGTGCTGCTCTTAAAGTTTTTCAAACTTTCGTGAGAATAGGCTGAGTTTCTGTGAACAAGATAATTGGAGATGTCAGGGTAGCAGATGTCAGGAGGAGACGGCGAAGACAGCGGTTCGAAAAATATCGATTTAGGCATCAAATATGGATCTGGCTAATGGATCGACCGAAGCTTTTCCACAAAACGCCTTTTATGAAACACATCCAATGAGTTTACAGCGTCTGAAGGCACCGGGGCTTCCATGAATTGCACTATAAGTTGCACGATAAATTGAGACCATTGAGAATACGGACACAAAATGACGGACAATATGGCGGCACAATACAGCGACACGTCATTGTGTGACGTTGGTGATTGGGGTCTATCAAGCTTGTTTTCCATGTCTCCCTCCTTTAACACACCTGAATCAAATGATAAGCTCATCAGCAAGCTCTGCAGGAGCCTGATAACGATCCTGAGGATTTGATTCAGGTGTGTTAAAGGAAGGAGACATGGAAAACAAGCTGGATAACGGCTCTCGAAGACATGGGCTGCTGACCCCTGCCTTAAAGGGTTAAATGATGTTAATTGCTAAGTCACACAGAAGTGAAATTAAGGGAGAAAATAGAAAGTATTTCATGTGAACCGACCTGTTAGTCTGCGAAGAACAATTTTTGCTTGCTTTTTGCAAAGAGTCGAGAGTCGATGACGTTCTTTCGTCCCACCAAGTTCCTGCTCCAAATTTGACTTCAGTGACTTAGCGCCCATTTTAGGCTCCAACCTGATGCTCATGCCCCGGCCTCAACAACAACCACTTCTCTTTGTCCGCAAGCGAAGCTGAATTAGTCGCTGAGGCGACTTCAAAATGAAAGTTTTTAGTCCAGTCGGGTAGTGCTGGACGTCCGCATAATGTAGAAAAGTTTGTGAAGGGCGTCAATTTATTTCGGCCAAAGGAAAAAAACAAAGGCCTGCGTATAGATAAGTTTCCGAAACGTGGTTGACCGTTGCGACAAACTTGGCAGTATGCAAAGCTTCTCCTGGCAAAGGAAGCCTAGCTGCACCATGCCTCCACTGCGCCGCACTTCTCTTCTCAGGTACCATCCGACAGACAAGAAATGACGACATTACCGTCGATCTCGCTTCCTTTAGACCGGAAATTACGTCAAAACCACTGCTCTCTCTAATAATACCTGACTGCAGCCTACAATAATAAATCTTTATCTATTGCTCGGGAAATATCATATTTATAAATGTAAATTTCAAAACGTAAATCCGAACTTTAAATTATTGTTGGTTGAATTTGAATTATATCTCACATCACTTAATATGATACAAAACAATAAATACAAGTCTACTCTAGAAGCCCATGAAAAATTGTTTAGCTAATAAAATGCATTTTTTCCCCTTATTTATTATTATAATTTTTTAAATTCTATTTTTGTATGTCTTACAATGTAAAAAGCGTTGATAAGGTTATATTATTTGTGAGCTGGTTGCTCTGTATTGTTGTTTGTCATTTTTATGTTCTATTGTTCAATAAAAAAAATATTTTTTAAATTACCTGACTGCAGCCGACAGCCGCTACAAATTACGCACACCCACGATCCTACAAACTATGCACACCTTGTTACAAACTACTCCGACATAAGGCTACGGTGGTAGCGTCTGATGCGTCTCGTAGATATCGCATGTATATAGAACTAGATGCGAAATGACAGACTCGGCGGCGATACTAAACAGCCTCCATCTTAAAACAGACTTTTCAGGAAGGCTCTGTTGCAGCGAACCTGAGGTTAGTAACTTTTTGTCTAAAATATTCCTATATCGACAATATTGCAAATTTGACTGTTAACCTTCGTCTTGGCGTGAGCTTTCTGTTACTTTTCCCGGTGTCCAGATCATTTTTTGACCCGTGGTTTAAATCTGCCATAGAATACCATCAAAAAACAAATATTTATGATCCAATGTGTTTCTTCTCTATTGATTAAGTTGTTAGGATTCTTCATCTATGAAAAAATGGTTAAAACATTTTCTTGTACTCATTGAGGGCTTTTATTTTGACAGCATACTTGTTTTCAATATAAAAAAAAATGCCACCCAAAAATCCCAAGACAATTACATAAGTGTAGCGGACTGTGTGGGTGGATGTAGGCACACTCTTCGTTGTAGACAAAAACTCATGAGACTTGTGCTCTTGGGCGAAGCTGTCCCGACTGTTTATTTAACTGCCAACAACTCAAATAAAAACCATTCCCTCTCTCTTTTTTTTTTCTCGTCTCCCGCGCTTGCGCACGTCATCAACATGAGACACATTTGAGTGTTACGTAAGTAATGAAAAGGATGTCATGCTACCAGAGTATTCCTGAGGGATAGAAGCCATCGGTCAAATGTTCATAGTTGTATATATTTTAATTCTAATATTATACTAATATTATACTATAGTAACTATATGTTACTATAGTAACATATAAGTATGGTGTTAGGTCAATTTCGACCCGAAAAGGGAGCAAAAATATTTGGTAATTTCTCTGTGAGCGTTTTGGCTGATGTTGTGGTGGGGCTGGCAGACGCCAGTGTGAACATGAAAGGAGTGCTTGGTGAGCTCTGCAGCTGTCTCACCGCAACGGTGGCTGACACTCACACAATGAATAAATATGTGCAATGCTGTGAAATGAACAGATACATGTTTACGTGAATAAAAGGAAATATATATCTACATATGCTCTTCATTGTGAAGAGTAAAAAGTGGAGGGAAAGGTAGTCAGAGTCATCTTCTCTTTTTGACAGGTTTTTTCAATTCTCTTAAATGGACAGAAGATGACGCAAAAATAAGACAATAATAGGAATAAATAAAATGTGGAACAAAGTTCAAAAGAATATATAGACAAAATTTAAATAGTCAGTCCATTGTTCCCTTCTCACGAGCCAGCTAGCGGGCTAGAGTTTATATTGTTCTTATGCAAATGAGCAAGTTCAGCCCAGACCGCGTCACATAATGGAAAAGTACTCTCCGGCGTTGAATAAGTAAACAAAAAATTCCAATGTCCCAATATCACAATTATGAAGCGAGTTCAAATGTTTACAGAAAAGGGATCAGCCACTCCTGCGCATAGGCTGGAGAAATGTAATAGAACAACAATGAACAAATATATATATATATATATATATAGAGAGAGAGAGAGAGAGAGAGAGAGAGAGAGAGAGAGAGAGAGAGAGAGAGAGAGAGAGAGAGAGAGAGAGAGAGAGAGAGAGAGAGAGAGAGATAGATACATAGATAGATAGATAGATATAAATATGTGAATTGATGAAAATATATTCCTACAACAGCAATAGTAATGAACAAATATGTATAATTATACATGATTATGGGAAAATATCATCCTTCACTTGTCAAGTGTTTGTTCAATAAAGTAACCTAAGCTCAAAATAAAACATCAAAAAGCACCAACCTTTAAAAAAGTGATTAACTCTGGAAATCATGTGATTAATCACAATTAGATACAAGTATATAATTAAAAAAAAAAAAGATTAAAATTGTATGAAAACGTCTATAATATCCAGAGTAGAATACTGTGTAGAGTAGAATCCAGCAACAAATCCTTTTCCTAGAATTGCTAAGCTTAGTATAAAGTTAAAGCTGCGCAATGATTAATGAGAGGCTTGAATGCGGTCCGAACCAGTTTGGGTCTTGTTGGCTTGAGACACTTTGGCTGGTGATTTAGATGACTTGTAAGTGCTATTCTCACAGTTGACAAGCTTGATATGGATGAAGAGGGAGGAGGGGGAAAGGCTGGAGCCATCCTGCTTAAGCAGTCGGACATGGCGATAACCTGAAAAAGTCCAAATGTCGTACGTTAGAATAAGTGGCTCCTTTAACCTTTATTAAATGTTCATTTTCAGTTTAATTGGTCAAAAAGATGCACAAAAAGTAGTTGGGGAGGAAGCCCCTGTCAGATATAAAACATCTTTTGCTTTGTATAAAAAGTGTAAATATATTAGGGCTGTCAAACAATTAAAATTTTTCATCGAGTTAATCACAGCTTAAAAATGAATTAATCGTAATCAATCGCAATTCAAACCATCTCTAAAATATGCCATATTTTTCTGTGAGTTATTGTTGGCATGGAAAGATATGACACAAGACAGATATAAATTCAACATACTGTACATAAGTACTGTATTTGTTTATTACAACAATAAAGCCACAAGATGGCATTAACATTATTAACATTCTTTCTGTTAAAGGGATCCACGGATAGAAAGACTTGTAGTTCTGAAAAGTCTTAGTACAAGTTATAGTAATTTTATATTAAAACCCCTCTTAATGTTTGCATTTTAATAAATTTTTTTAAATTTTCAATCACAAAATAAACTAGTAGCTCGCAATTGTTGACGTCGCTGAGTGGTGACAGCACATGGGCTCCCTGCCGTTCTTCCACAGTGTCGTGGAACGTAGTGATTGAAATACACCATAAGGTGTCAATGGCGAGTTTTTAATTACAGTACTTAGAAATCAAGCCAATGAGTGTGTTTTGTCCCTTGACTTTTTTTTTTTTTTTTTACACTGGGTCTATTGTGATTCACTTTCATTTGAGTGCTGGCTTCACAACGTACAAGACTTATGATAGTTTGTATATTGTGACTAAATATTGCCCTCCAGTGTATTTGTTGAGCTAAACGAAATGTTTGAATAGAGTTTGACCAAAGTCTGATTAAGTTTTATGCGTATTTTGCATAGTTATTTTGATTGGGAATGCAAGGCCTTTGCATTTTTGTTTAACTGTGTGAGAATAGGGCCTCATTAATACAGATTTACGCTTTTCTTTTTGTGAACATTATTTTTTTGAGAGATGGGAAAATTATTTTTGTTGTGGTTTCACTAAATGATACTTATGTTTGTTGTGAAGGAGTTGCCAATAAACGGCGCGGTCCAATGAACGCCTGTGTCCACTCACCTTTCTTTGCCTTTTAGCTCTCAATGTGCAAAAAACTGCGTTATTGTAATCTGTTAGAGGCAATGCATGAGCGGGTCATTCCGCGCATGCGTTAAATGCGTCAAATATTTTAACGTGATTAATTTAAAAAATTAACTACCGCCCGTTAATGCGATACATTTGACAGCACTAAAATATATAAAATGAACATTCGTAAAAATAAATAACGGATTTTAACAGACAAAACATGATAAGTAATAATGACTAGAAAATGCAATTTTAAAATAAATAAATAAAATTTAATAAATATTGCAATGGTAGCTTTGCTCTAAAGATTGGTATATTGGGTCACTTCCTGTTGATTTGGCGGGAATGGAAGTTTTCGTGTGATTTTTGGGTGAACAGTCATTTTGGGAGTGTCAAACATAAGAGAGCTTCCGTAGCATGAAAATCCCAGTTATTTTGGTGTATGAATGGTGTGGGTGGGTTAAACAGTTTTAGCAGGTTGGCACGACGGATAAGGAATCACAGAAGTGCCAAAATTTTAAAAATAAATGAACGAACAAATAAATAAATATAAAGAGAAATAAATGAATGAATAAATGAAAACAAAAAAGTATATTTAGTCATTGACTTTTAGTTTTTGTCATTGAAATTCCCAAATGGAAAAACAATGACAATTTTTGTCATTGACTTTTACTTTTATTCATTGAGAAACACATACTGGAAAAAAAAACAATGATGATTCAGTCATTGACTTTTACTTTTTGTCATTGACAAACACAAACGGAACAAAATATGGCCATTTTTTTCCTTGCCTTTTCTATTTCGCTTGTAATCGTCTTTGCCTTTGTTTTTACCTAAAGGAATGATCTGTCTCCTCCGTGAGTCATGAACTTATCGTGGTGGAGTTTGCGTGTCCCAATGATCCTAGGAGCTATGTAGTAGTAGTGTCATCGGATTTGTGGCTGCATGTTTTGCACACTCGGGTGAAGAGAGTGGCGGAGCTGTCAACTGATCACCACCTGTTGGCTCCGATGGTGGGGGAAGATGCTGGCAAGACCCATACCCATTGTGAGGGTCTGCTGGGAACGTCTCGCAGCATCCCCTGTCAGAAAAAGCTTCAACACTCACCTCCGGCAGAATTTCTCCCTTGTCCCGGGGGAGGTGGGGAACATTGAGTCCGAGTGGGCCATGCTACGCTCCTCCATTGTTGAGGCAGCTGATCAGAGCTGTGGCCGTAAAGTGGTTGGTGCCTGTCGTGGCGGCAATCATGGTGGACACCAGCGGTATGGGATGCCGTCAAGCATAATAAGGAGGCCTACCAGGCCTTTTTGGCTTGTGGGACTTTGGAGGCAGCTGACGCTAGCCAAGCGGAATGCAGCTTTGGTGGTCGCTGAGGCAAAAACTCGGACATGGGAGGAGTTCGGCGAGGCCATGGAAAAGGACTTCTAGATGGCTTCGAAGAAATTCTTGTCCACCATCTGGCGTCTGAGAAGAGGTTTACGTGTATTTTGCTGATTTGGAGAAGGCATCGACCGTCTCCCGCGGGGAGTCCTATGGGGGGTGCTTTGGCAGTACAGGGTACCGAGCCCCTTGGTAAGGGCTGTTCGTTCCCTGTACGACCGGTGTCGGAGTTTGATCCGCATTGGCAGCAGTAAGTCGAATTTGTTCCCAGTGAGGGTTGGACTCTGCCAAGGTTGCCTTTTGTCACCGATTCTGTTCATAATTTTTATGGACAGAATTTCTAGGCGTAGCGGAAGCGTTGAGGGGGACTGGTTTGGTGGCCTTAGCATTGCGTCTCAGCTTTTTACAGATAATGTGGTGCTGTTGGCCTCATCAAGCCATGAACCCCAACACTTCGCAGGCGAGTGTGAAGCTGTTGGGATTAAGAGCAGCACCTCCAAATCCGAGACCATGGTCCTCAGTCGGAAAAGGGTGACTTACCTTCTCTGGATCGGGGGTGAGATCCTGCCCCAAGTGTAGGAGTTCAAGTATCTTGGGGTCTTGTTAATGAGTGAACTTACTGTAGGAGGGAGCCGGAGATCGATAGGCGGATCGGTGCAGTGTCTGCAGTG
Organism: Corythoichthys intestinalis; assembly: GCF_030265065.1. NCBI lineage: Eukaryota > Metazoa > Chordata > Actinopteri > Syngnathiformes > Syngnathidae > Corythoichthys > Corythoichthys intestinalis. Next base: position 4,991,030 of record NC_080415.1, read on the forward strand.
ATGCGGACCTTGCACCGGTCCGCAGCGGTGGAGAAGGAGCTCAGCCAAAAGTGCAAAGCTCGAAATTTACCAGTCGATCGACGTTTCTACCCTCACCTATGGTCACGAGCTGTGGGTCGTGACCAAAAGAACAACATTACAGATACAAGCGGCCGAAATGAATCTCCTCCTCCCTTAGAGATTCCTTAACCCCTACTACTCCACGTTGAGAGGAGCCAGTTGAGGTGGCTCAGGCATATGGTTTGGATGCCTCCAGGACAGCTCCCTGGAGAGGTGTGTCCCACCAGCGGGAGACCCAGGGGACGACCCAGGACACGCTGGAGAGACTATGTCTCATGGCGGGCCTGGGAATTCCTTGTGATCCCGCCGGAGGAGCTGGTTGAAGTGGCTGTGGAGAGGGAAGTCTGGGCTTCCCTGCTATAGCTGCTGCTCCTGCAAACCGACCCTGGATTAAGCATTGGATGAAGCATTGGATGATTAAGCATTGGATAATGGATGGATGGATGGATGGATGGGATGGTCTGTCAATTAAATTGCATTGGGAGGGTCTTTCCTAACATGGTTAGTTATTGATAGCATTAAATTTGATTATCTTGGTGACGGAGTAGTTGGTTGAGGCGACCCATCCAGCCTGTCAGCTGCTCCTCTAAACAGTGTGAAAAGGATTTTTTCATCTCTCTCCAAATAAATGATGCACCAAAATTCGCATGTTGCTCTGAGATGTCACTTTCCTTCAGGTAAACTAGGGGCAATCAGCTATCAACACTATTCCTGTTTGGAAAGACCCTTTCGGTAAAAGCAAAAGTAAAGGCAAAGAGAAAACGAAATAGAAAAGGCAAAGGCAAAGAAAAAAATGCAATTGCTTTTCCCTTTGTCTTTTTCTATGACAAAAAGTAAAAGTCAATGGCAAAAATTGCCATTGTTTTATTCATTTGTGTTTTTCAATGAAAAAAAGGAAACGTCAATGACAAAAATGTTCATTGTTTTTTCCCTTTGGGATTTTCAAAGACAAAAAGTATAAGTCAATGACAATACATACTTTTGTATTATTGTTTATTTATCTAATCATTCATTTATTTCAATTATATTTATTTTTTTCATTCTTTAAAAAAAAAAAAAAATGGAACACCCGTGATTTCATAGCTGGATAAATATTGAAAGCGAAAAAGGAATGTTATAGATGTTAGCTTTTGCATTACATGCAAAGCTACCATGAATAAATAAAAAGCCACAATCACAGCCAGGTGACCTTATTGGCCCAATTTAGCACATAAACACTGTGACCAAACAAATCAATGTCATAGCCAAGAAATGGTACGAATCTTGCATCCACACTTATTCATAAAACAGTTGTACAGGGCGCAAGAACAAACATGTCACATGTCATGTCAGCAAAGACCTGGATTTAGTTCTTTCTGTCAAGTCCCTTATGAGAGCAGTCTAGCATATTTAATTCTGGTACTTATATCAAAATGTTCACTGGCCCCTCAATTTGAACAGTCAGGATTCAAGCCTGTTTTTTCACAGATACTGTACCTGTGCGAAGACTGGTAAAAGGCAGGGTGTACTGTCCAAGAAAGTCATTGCTTGAAGCATAGTCATGGTCTTCAACCACAAAGCGAACGAGAGCCAGGCTAGGAGCATGGATGGTAAAATTAAATGTGTAGTCCCACTGTGGGTTAAAACCTGCAACACAGCGAGAAGGATTTAAGATGTAGTTACACACATTTTCCTCGAGTGAAAGAAAGTTGTAGCCCTGAACCAATCTTGAGCTTGACACCAAATTTTGAAGGTTTTTGTCTTACATCGAACTCAGTTTAGTCTCAGATTTGGGATCTTCTTTTGAGACCGATTGGCTGTTCTTTAACTTCAATACGTACTAAAAGAGGACTTGGGTAACTGCTCCCGAAGGTTCTTCTTTTGAAACAAGAACTACGCTCCAACTGATATTTTGTCATAAAAAAATAATATATTTAATTATATTAATTATTAATATTTATTTAATAAAATTATTAATATTAATATTAAAATTAATATCAATGAACTTACAATAAAGCATAACACATTGTTTTATTTTTTTAACAGAAAAGACAAAGCGCATCAATTTTTTCTGAATTAAAAAAAAAAAAGTCACATCCAAACTAAAGATACACTCAGGTACATTTTTTGACTGAAAGATTAATATAATCAATGAATAATAATAAATTCAAAATGATGATCAGCCATTACCTCAGAGTACAATATACTAAACAATTTGGCCCAGAAAAAAAACCCAGCAAAAACGACAGTGTCATTGGACAGAGGGACAGTTTTTATTTTTGCTACAGGCAATATCAGCTGCTTTGCTTTGGTGTGGGGTTATATTACACTGAACACTGACCAATTTGGTATGCCACCTAATATGATGCTGACAGTGCTCGCTGGTTTACTGATGTAACACTCACAAAGCGGAACGATTGTAGACAATATTCGGCACGTTTTCGCTGAAAAAAAAAATTAAGCTGCTTATCAATGTGATTGGCGTGTCATGTCTTTAAGTGATGTCCACTGTTTTTCATGCCATCCCCAACTCATAGAATAGAATAGAATAGAATAGAATAGAATAGAATAGAATAGAATAGAATAGAATAGCCCTTTATTATTCAGTTGTACAATGAAATTGCGGCGCATCTCCCTTTACAGTGCAGGACAAGTAAAAATCTCAAAAGTGACTTGCAAGAAAATAAAAGTCTAAAATCTGAATAAATATAAAATATGTATGAGGTAGTCCTGTTCAGGCAGTGCAAATAATTGAAGTAGCAGCAGTTAACCAGGATGATGGTAGCAGATTTCAGGCAGGTTGGCATGACTGTTTGGGACAGGGAGAGGTTGAAGATCTTGAGGAAGATGTGGGAAAACTGATCTGCACATGCTCTGAGTACTTTCCCTAGTACTCCGTCCGAACCAGCAGCCTTCCTGGGGTTAACCGACTGTAAGACATGTCTCACATGAGGATCCTCTATGCTGAATGGGGGGTGCTGGATCCTGAGAGTGTTGGGGGCGGGGCTGGAGTGGGTGAGTGTCGCTGTGGTGATTAAGACCGGGCGAAGAAGCGGTTCAGCTCCTCCGCCAAAGACTTGGTCAGGTCTCCTGGTGTGATGTCTAAGCCTCGGAAGTTGGTGATGTCCTGCAGGCAACTCCACCCCTCCCGTAGCCTGTTGCTGTTGAAGTGGGACTCTATTTTCCTCCTGCAGTCCACTTTGGCCTTTTTAATTCCCTTATTCAAGTCAGCCGGTGTGGTGAAAGCAGTCCTGAAGATCACTGAGTTGCTTTCTCAGGCCAGGTCGTAATAGTCTTTGTGGTTGACCTGTATTCGCGTCTCAGGTGGGTGTATGCAGGAATGAGTAGTAGGGAGAGATGATTTGACTGTCCTAAATGGGGTGGGGGTGGGGGGGGGTAGCTCTGTAGCCATGCTTGACGTTAGAATATATGTGGTCCAAAGTGTTTCCCCCTCTCGTTGGGCATTTAATGTGCTGGTAGAATTTGGGGACTACTGCTTTCAGGACGGCCCTGTTAAAATCTCACGCAACAATGTGGAGGCCGTTGATAGTAGTAGGAGAGGAGTTTTGTGTAAAATGATAAGAGAATGGGGGGTATTAAATAATTTTGTGTTTTTTTATTGCAAGCAAAATAAATGACAATAGTACTACCAAAGCATTTGTAATTGCAATCATTTTCCGGGAGAAATTGAGCATTATCTGACAGAATTGCAGGGGTCCCAATTCTTTTCGCCAGCACTGTAATAGTAATAGTAGGCAAGAAGAGTTTTTTTTCTAAACATAGAAAAAAAAGAGTCATATTTTCCATATTTTCCATGTTAGATCCTATACTTTAAATACAATGGTACCTCCGTACACTTCTGCCTTCATCAGAGTCACTGGTGTTGGTGTGACGCGTCTTATCAGCTGATGGATGAAGGCGTGACTCACGTGAGTCTGCTGACCATTCACTCTTCCACGATGCTGGTCCAGGTAGTAGAGAGCACGTAAGCCGCCTCATCCCTATTGATGGTCCTCGGGCCCCGAAGAAAACAAACATCAGCGCTGGATCAGGTAGGCCATTGAGATCCGCGAGCGGGGCTTCAGGACCATCAACAGGGACGAAGGGGCTTAAATGCTCTCTACTACCTGGACCAGCATCCCGGAAGAGTAATTGGTCAGCAGAGGGCATGACTCGCCTGTCAATCTGACAGGTGCATCATGTCTTCATCCATCAGCTGATAAAGACGCATCACACCAATTCCAACAACTCTCTGATGAAGGCGGAAGTGTTCGCCGAAACATGTCAGGTAATTAAAACAACCTAAAACAATTGTCTGGGATAAAATAAACAAATCAACTAAGACAGGGGTCGGGAACCTTTTTGGCTGAGAGAGCCATAAACACCACATTTCTTTAAATGTGATTCCATGGGAGCCATGCAATATGTTTAAAACTAAAAATACGAGTAATGTGTGCATTTTATGTAATTTCAACATTTTTAAAGTACAATAAGTCTCTGAATTCTTTTTAATAAGATTGTTATGCTGTTGCTAATCAATGATGAGTATTTCTTACCACTAATGTGACTTCTGGTGCTGCATGGGGTTGCTGATGGCTTTGTAGTCTGGTTGATACTTGATGAGGTTAAGCGTCATGCAGGCATTGAGAAACTTAGGATACGTCTCTTTTCATGTTCACGAAGAAACGAACCGAATCCTCTTTTTTTCCCAACCATACACGGAGCACCATCAGTGCACACCAAAACAAGTTTGTCTATTGGTAGATTTTTTTTCTTTAGCGAACTCAATGAAGGATTTGAATAAATCCTCCCCTCTTGTTGTCCCTTGCATAGCCAAAACTGCCAGACTTTCCTCATGTAGTGTGTCATCGACAACATACCTTGCGATCATGCTGAACTGTGATAAATTGCTTACGTCCGTTGACTCATCCAAAGCGAGGGGAAAAAATGGAGCCGAATGTATGTCCTTCATGCGTTGCCTCAATTTGATTTGACAACATGATGGTACGATCGTGAACAGTTCTTGCTGACGGGGCATGTCTTTTATCCGTTTAATAATCTTGTCTTTATCCGAAAAGTCGTCAAAAAGTTCATTGGCAACATCAAGCATGATTGCTTTGGCGTACTCCCCATCTGTGAATGGCTTCCCGTTTCTCACAATGGCGTACCGCACGTATGCAGTTTTTTACTGCATTTTTAGACCGTGACGTCGCATCGAAAAGCGGAGGTAAAGCCGAAGTGGGACATTATAGACCCGCCCTCGCATAGAAACAACGTAATTTGTGCTACTTTTCGCTGGTAATCTTTCAAAAAACGAACATGCCGATCACGCATTGCTTTTTTGGAACTTGTAGAGAAGACTCTAGAAATTATGACACATGAAGGATGTTTTCTTCATATGTTTCCGGAAACCAAAAACTGTGAAGACCGAATAAACTTGTGCGGACTTTAACGCCAGCTCGGTGAATCCATTCACATTTCATATGCAGTAAACATTTTGTCGGGTTGGCATGGTCTTTCAGAGGACAAAGAGGTATGCCATTTTTATATTTTTAACTTATTTTTTTAGCGTAACGTTGTGCCGTACTGCTTCTGACAATGAATGACCTGAAAAGAATTACAATGGTATCTGACTCCCACTGTTACCGTTTCTGTTATATATAAAAAACAACTTTAGTAAGGGGGAAGTGTAAATAAATTATACAATTAAGATTTGTTATAAATGAAAAAATTAAAAGTGTTCGTTGGCTGTCACTGAGTAGCATTATCGATCGCTACACAAAGCTAACTAAATTACCCCCAAGAACGGTAAGACCAGAGGGTATATAAGAAAGACAGGGCTGATGGTAGAGGATAGCTTGTTGAAACAGGAGAACGTCATTGTCAGTCGCGTCGATAAAAAAGCTAAGGCTATGCTTAGGTTGGCTTGTTTTTTCGTCTTTTTCAGCCTTCGACACACAAGCCATCTCTTTAACTGAACATTTTTATGTTTTTCCACATCTTTGCCAGTGAATTTGGCACCAGGCACATCATTTTCGGAAAGAATTGGTAGTTTTAGCTCTGTAAACATCTCCTTCGTACACGATTTCCATTCATTTCCTATTAGAGCCAACTGGTGGCTTGTCCCTACTTAGCAACAGTAGCAAATGTCATGAATATTAATGAGCGGAAGTGACGCGTTGCTTGCGGTACGCCATTGCTAAAGCGCCAGCAAAGCTAGCCGAATTCCAATCACCTTGTTTGGTCCAAACACGAAGTTGCTGCTGACTAACTTGCAATCTTGTAAGAAGCTCTTGACATGCTTTCTTCCTGTTGTTCCCCGCCAGATATTTCAATGCAAATGTAGTATGGCGGGTGTCGAAGTGCCGCTTTATATTTGACCATTTCATAGATGCAATTTTATCATTGCATATTAGACACACCGCAGAACCTGCTCTCTCCACAAAGGCAAATTCCTCTGTCCTCCGCCTGCTGAAAAGTACGATACTCGCTGTCTTTTTTTCTTTTTGCCATCTTCTCAAAAGGGTTTCTAAAATTAGCGGGGAAAACGAAACTAAAACCGTGGGAAAATGACTACGCACGTGCGCACATCGGCCGCTCTTTTTGACAGCAAAATACGGCGACCCCACTCGATCAGTGTCTGCCTCATCTGCGTTGCCAATAGACAGATAAATACATAGACAGACGCAACGACATGTATGTTTGCCACTTTCCCACTAAAATAACTGCGAACCGGCTTTCTAGTCGCCGGAGATCGTCGTAGTTTTGCGCAATGTTTAAAAAAAATTTTTTTTTTTATATAATTAAAGATTTGTCTGCGAGCCAGATGCGGCCGTCAAAAGAGCCAGATATGGCTCGCGAACCATAGGTTCCCGACCCCTGAACTAAGATAAAGTGAGGGTATAGATGTACAAAGTTGTCAAGCTTTTCAACTACCTTAATGGTGCCACTTGTAACCCAAAAATTGCTGAAAAACGGTGCAAAAATAGAAAAATATAACTGCTACTAGGGCTGGGCGATATGGCCTTAAACATGTATCACGATAAATTGAGCAGATTTATCTCGATAACGATAAATGACGATAAATTCGCCCAAGCGGACTGTTATATAATTTGAAAATCTGAATCAATGCATGAAATACAGATTAACTATTTCTTGTTGATTTATTTACCAGCATTCAATTTGATATACTGTATTTAACAATTGTACATGCAGTCTAAACATTAAATTTATAAAAAATTAGGGCTGTCAAAATTATCGCGTTAACTGGCGTTATTTTTTTTAATTAATCACGTTAAAATATTTGACGCAATTAACGCACTTGCCCAGCTCAGACATATTTAAATGTCACTAGAGTGAAAGGCCCACCTGTTAATTGTGTTTTGCGGAGTTTTGCTGCCCTCTGCTGGCGTTTGGGTGCGACTGATTTTATAGTGTAAGTAATTATTGCCATCAACAATTGCGGGCTACTAGTTTATTTTTTGATTGAAAATTTACCAAATTTTATTAAAACGAAAACATTAAGAGGGGTTTTAATATAAAATTTCTATAACTGATTTAGAACTGATTTATTGTTATAATAAACAAATACAGTCCTTATGTACCGCATGTTGAAAATATATATCCATCTTGCGTCTTATCTTTCCATTCCAACAATAATTTAGAGAAAAATATGGCATATTATATAGATGGTTTGAATTGCGATTAATTACGATTAATTAATTTTTAAGCTGTAATTAACTCGATTAAAAATTTTAATCGTTTGACAGCCCTAATAAAAATGTATTGTAAGCAATAAGAATTCAAGTATGAACATTTATAACAGCGTGTATGACTTGAACAATGTACATTGTCAAAATCAATATGCCTGTGCAAACATGTAATTGTAACACAAATGACTTGCAGCTTGAACAGTACACTTCAAAAAGACAACTTATTGTTAATGGCTGCTGTGATATAATTATTAAATACAAGTGTTTACTTTATGGTTTAAGGGTTCCCCCCCCCCAGTGCATTTTTTCATAAATGCACGCACAATAAAAATAGCTGGGGCCATTTCTCGGTCATTATAAGTTTCGCCGTTGGATTGTACTTTATGCAGAATTCTTTACCATCACAAAAGCTATCAGAGGAATCACACACACAGACAGATACAAAATAACGCCACATAGTAATTGCTAGATGCAGTCCGTGCCCAATCCACTCATTAAGTTCAGTCGTTTCGACAAGGTTAGAGCCTCTATCCGACTCCATAACGTTCATTTGTAGCGTTAGCCGCTAGCTAGCGTTAGCCTGGCTACCAGTAGAAAGCACTGAAAGGAAGCACCATCTCCGGAAATCGTGAGAACAAAGGAGGACAGCGGGTGAAAGCCCGTCTGGATGCCACCAAGAGTCTACTAAATGTCGGTTGAAAGTTTGGTGAACCTCCCTTAAGCCACACTCCATCACGTTTTGCTTGTAGCGTTAGCTGCTAGCGTTAGCTTACCGGGCTTTTGTTTGATTGGCTTCCTGATGATCACGTGACTCCCTACGTAAGCACATTCACTGCTTTCTTAAAGGGGAATGAACATAGACGAACAACACAGAATCAAAGCGGGATGAAAAGACTATTTTCTTGTTTTATTAATTTACCGAATTTACCGACATGGTCAAAATTACGTCGGTCATCGTTAAGAATTTCGGTGACGGTAAATTTTCGGTTTACCGCCCTGCTCTAACTGCTACCCACTGTTATAGAGGAGAACATTGGCCTCCCAGAGTAGGTTATTATAGTAAAGCGAGTGTCGGTAATTCTTTTCATGTGCATGTCTATTATTTGGTTGGTAGTTACACTGTACATACCGTTGTTTTGGATGTGATGTGTTTTCTTCCTGTCATTATCTATTGGAACACCATGTATCTCAACCCATACATGGGGATCCACAATGGCTGT